>NC_091834.1:87650179-88984654 GCF_037783145.1 Equus przewalskii | reverse complement strand
GTTGTTGTTGGTTTTCTTCTTAGGTTATTTCTTTTGGCTTGACCAAGAACCCTACTTCTCCCAAAATAAGCCAGAATTCAGAGAATGAAATACCCTCTCTAGAAGAAACATCTGTTACAAGCATAAGTAGATACCACTGGAGGTTGCCTTGGTCAGAAAAACAAAAATAACAAATATCCTGTAGGTCAGCCATAGTTAGGCTCCAGGTAAACTGATCGTCCTTTAAAATTTTCTTTCTTAACTGTTTACATGGCTCCAAGGTCCCAAGGAATCTATGTTAATCATTTTGAGTTGTTTAGTGTTAACAAAAAAATAACAAGTAAAAGAACGAGAAAGCAACAAGCAGACTGTGGTGAGTTTATTCTCTTGACTAAGGTCTTGTGTAGAGACTGCTTGTGAGGAGGTTGGTCCCAAACTTCAGTGGCTGTTTGCATCATATCCCTTTGCTAAGACTATAAAACGAAGGGTAGGGGAGGCAATGTTGACCATCACAGTTTGTGGAATAAGGTTGGAAAAAGGCCAGCCAGAGAATCTGGAAAGGTGCTTAGGTGACAGCTCCTGTTAAGAAGCCTCTAGATTAAGAATCTTCTCTCCATGGGGGCAGAGTGGGGGTTATTGAATACATTTGCTATAACCTTGGTTGACCTTATCACTCTTGTTAGGAAAAGGAGCCAGAAGATGCCAGTTTCTTTCCTGTCTAGTTTGTCTTGCTCAAAGGTCCTTGAATTTTCAATAATTTCTGTTAAGAATTTCTGGTTGCCTAGTGATCATTTCCAAATACCTCAATATTTGTTACATCAGCTGGCTTAGTCATACACTCGGCCCAAAACAAGAGAGGGTCTTGTGTTCCTTTTTCCCTCTAGATTGTATGTTGCATAAATATATATTTCTTTGTATTGCCCAAACATACAGTTGATAATGTTTCTAACACCAAGCGTAGGGCCTGACCTGCCTCATGCTCATCACTTAGTAAGTGCTGTTCTCCTGCCCCGTAACTAAAGGGAATTGTTCCGATCAGATGAAGGAGATAGATGTCTATCTACCTCCAGGTGACAGCTGTGGCAGGCTGAAGGGTGCTGGTGATCTGTCCTCTTGTGATAGGAACTAGAGAGAGGAGAGGAGGGGTCCAGACTGCTCGTATTTCGCTCTTGCCCTTGCCCACCAGTTGAGATGGTAACGTTTTAACTCCCTGCTCAGCACAGCCAGGGGACCCTTACCCAGGAGCTGTGGGTGGAGACGCTACCCCCGGGCTCCTGCTCCCTCCTGGCCCGGTGTCATGGCCTGGGCACAAATGGGAAGAGACTTCCCAGCCTACTGTCTCTCCCTCTAGACCGCTAAGGGGAAGGAGCCGGCGTGTGGGCCCAAGGACGGGAAGAGCCTCTTCAGTGGGCTGGCCACCGGGGAGTCCAGCTGGTCGCAGCACCGGCAGCGGCGCCTGCAGGATCACGGCAAGGAGAGGAAGGAGCTGCTCTCTCTGACTCTGCAGGTATGGTTTGGCCTCTCATGCCTGCCGCAGGGACAGCATATGGCTACTATGGAGGGCTGTGGGAAATGGGGGAGCGCGCAGGACCTGCTCTCCTCTCTCTTGTTTTCTGCTGCTGTGTAGAGTGTGGTTTTGCCTAACTGGGTCTAATTGCCTGCGCTTTGGCTGTTTTCCTCATATTTTGCATGGCTCCTCTGTGGTCCCTTTTCCCAAAATAGCATTTCCCTAAGTAGGGGCCATAAGATGCCAACTGAAAATGTTCCCACAAGATGAGTTCTGTGATTGAATTGGTTTGGGACCCCTTGCATACAGCGTCCTCCCCCGAAGTTAACTGTGCATATTAATAGCAGCATGCCGCACGCTCTCAGCCTCGGCAGAGAAAGACCTGTTTCCCTTGGTTTAACCCAGAATCCCCAAGACTTGCTTGATCACAGGAGCCTGTCTTCCTGCACCGCCTGAGGCCCATCTGCTAAAGTGGCGGCCCTGAAGGCCATGTGCCCACACAATGTCGTACGGCGACCCAGGCCCTTGCCATGCTGCCCCTGAGCCTCCCCTTGCTGCTGAACATGGCTCAGGGTCTGCTCTTCCTGGTAGGATAAGCTGCCTCCATTGTATCAGATGCTCTGGATTGAAGACAATAAGCCCAAGGGATTTACTGCCTGTGTCTCTTGTCTGTGCCACCTTGTTGACCATTTATCTCCTAATTGGGGCTACTTGCCTATTTTAAAGGCATTTCTGCCCCTGCCCAGCCCTGTAGTGGTTCTGGTTTGATGGTAATAGACCCTGACGCTCCCATCTCAGATCCTTCTGTTCTGGCAGGCCCTGCAGGATTAAAGATGCACCTGAGCTCAGCCCCTCCCATAAGGCTCCTTTCTGAGCTCCGAGGTCTCTGTGCTCTGTTATTTTTTTACCATAGAACTGCTCTTCCTGTGACCCGGAGGAGCATCAGGAGCCACAGGGTCGCGGAGGTTGGCTGATGCACCGGTCTGGGTTATGTCTGGGTGAGCAGATAGTGATGTGGCAGCCACCACTTAGTGCACCAGGAGGCGGAGACGAGGGCAGCTGCGGACCCCGGGGCGGCAGGGTATGAGGGGTGCCCTCTGGCGTCTGGCCTTGCTCTGCTCCGCTGCTGTCCTTGGGTGGCCATGTTTATGCCTGGCCCGTGGCCTCAGCCTCTCAGTCACCCCCTCCCAGGAGGAGGTGCTGGTTGGCATGGTGGAGTACTCGTGAGGGCCGGGCTTACCTCTGATTGACCCGGCTTCACATCCACATCCTACCCCTTGCAGCTCGTGACCTTGGGCAGGTTACTGACCTTCTGCAGCTTTCCGTCTTAGTTTCCACGGTTGTACAATGGCATTAATGAGGGGATCTCAGATGGTTTTGGGGAGGATTAAGTGAGAGAATCACTCATACTCACACGGCATGGGACACACAGTAGGCACTCACTAAGTGGCTTCTGTTGTAATTGGCCTGTGTAGGCACTGTGTATCCTGAGCCCCATCAGCCCTGACAGGGAGGGGCGCCGGTGACCCCTCCTCCCTTAGCAGGGCATATGTGAGGTGCAGGGTCTCTAGAAAGGGGCCATTGGCGAAGCAGGCCCCTGCCTCTCCGGGGGTGAGTGGGCGCTGCTCTAGCAGTTCAGAGCTCTCCTCTAGGCTCTGAGACCACTGAGACCTCCCTCAGAGCACTGCGGCCAGGCATTCTGGATATCCCATCGTGTGTCCCTGGAGGAGGCGAATGACTGGGCCCAACGCAGACCTGTCACAGTGACTTGTCCCACTTTGTTTGGCACAGTGTGCAGAGAAGAAGCCTGAAGCCAGTGGCCCAGAGGGTGAACCCTGCCCAGAGCTCCACGTGGAGGCGGCAGAGACGCTGACACGGGCCTCCACAGCAGGCCCTGATGGCGGAGGGGTCCGCCCCGAGCAGCCATTCATTGTGCTGGGCCAGGAGGAGTACGGAGAGCACCACTCCTCCATCATGCACTGCAGGTGGGTTCCAGCCAGGGCGAGCCCACCAGGGAGTACACTGACCGGGGTAGGGGCTGGTCTTTTCGGGCTGTGCCTGTGAAGGTGTGACAGGCAGGAGTATGGGGGAGAACAGAGGTACAGATGGTGGGATGGTCCCAGAAGGACCGTGGTCACCCCTGAACAGTCAGAGGAGGGCACGGCAGCTGTCATCGGGGGTCCTGCTCAGAGCTGCTGTTGGCCTGGTTAACCTCTCCATCCTTTCTAACCATGGGAGTCTGAGCTTTAGGAACAAGTGACCTCTTATTTTAACCCTCTCAGACTCACTCAACTTTAATTTGCTTTATGTGGGTACTTTCAGGTAAATATTTGACATGGTAAATATTTTACATGGTAAAAACCTGGCCTTTCATGAACAGACCCTCCTGGGGTGGACAGAGGGTCAGTGGGTTCCTTGCTTTGACAGCCCTGATGGGCTCCGGAGCTGTGAGGCTGGAGGCTCTCAGTCTCCAGAGCCTGCGAGTGCTGAGCGCGGGGCCGGGGGCATCTTGCCCACTGTCCTGTCCCCAGGGTTACCCACAGGGCTCGGCAGACAGTGGCTGCTTCATAGGTAGTTCTTGGACAAATGAGTGAGTGAATATTTCTGGAAATCGTCCATGCCCATCCTTGGTGTGTAGGCAATTGGCGATTCAGAACAGCCATCACCTGGACGTTAGCTGAGGAGGTGGCCGACTGAGGCAAGGATGCTACCAGCTTCCCTCTTTCTTTGGCCTTAGAGTGGACTGCTCGGGGAGGAGGGTCGCCAGCTTAGACGTAGACGGGGTCATCAAGGTGTGGTCCTTCAATCCCATCATGCAGACCAAAGCGTCCTCCATCTCCAAGTCGCCGCTGCTCTCTCTAGAGTGGGCCACCAAGCGGGACAGGCTGGTGAGTAACGTCTTGCCTCGTGCTCGCTCTGTGGTCTAAGTGACGAATTCCCCAGGGCTCTCCACCGTCGGCTCTGGCACTACAGGCTGAGTTGAAGCAGCCAAGTCAGGCTGCCTCCCTTCTCTCTCTCATTGGGAGTTTGGGGACCACACATCCAAGACTGTCCCAGCAGGCTTCTGTCTGGGGGCGACAGGGAGGGTACTGGACTCACAAGAATTGAAATTAGACTGCGGTGGGGCCTGGAGAAAGCTCTCCGGTCAGACGGCACAGGCCATCTTCCTACCTGTGGTGGTCTGGTCCCCTCTCTGTCTGCCCTGGGAGGGACCCGCTACCTTCCTGTTCTCCCCCATTAGCTCCTGTCGTCTGTCCACGTTTCTAACAACTCACCACAAACATTCTCAGCGGCTCCCACCTGCTGCTGAGACCTCTCGCTGTGCCAGCCCCGAGGGAAGCAGCTTCAGCTGTGGGTGGTGTCCTGTCTCGTTACAGGTCTAACGCAGTCGTGTTAGGAGAGTCTTCCTCCTTCTGGACTTTAATATTTGCGATAGGATCTGTAGTTAAGCAGGCAAAGTTGATTTATAGTTTTTTTCTTTCGTTGTGTTCATTTTGAGGGGATCATAACTGGCCCCCCAAGTGAAAACCTTGTTTTTTCATAATTTCTGACAGCTGCAGGAATTATCTGCAGGAGCTTCCCCACACCAGTGTGATTTGCCCAGTGAATGCCGAGGTCATAACGTGGGTGACGCTCCTGGGAACACCCCCAGACCTGCCTCTGGTGCTTTCTTCTGGCGGTACTCGTTATTACCTTTGAAGCTTTTCACCATTAAATCACAAATTCCTGAAGGCAAGGAGAGCTGCTTCTGCTTTTTCTAGAGGCCTCCACAGGCCCAAGCTGGAGCTGTTTCCAGAACACGCACACGGGGCAGTGACCCAGGCCCGGGGAGCACCAGGGCCGGGACCTAGGGAGGTGGTGGGGAGGTCAGGAGCGAGAGGGAAGGTCTGGAACAGCTGGGATTTCAAACGGAAAGAAAAGGAGGGCAGAGCAGAGGGTCTTCTTTAGTCAGCTAGAACATTCCCACTACTGCACATCTGAGCTGATGCCTCTCTGCCATCCAGATTCCTTTTGTGATTCTGCTTGTGTTCAAGATCAGCTCTCATGTCTTTATTAGATTTCAAGGAGGTCCTTTTTAGCCAGATTTCACTGATCTACCTGGAGAAGTGCCAGGGCCTCACCCCTGCAGCCTGCCCAGACTGGTCCCTCACAGGAGGGGGCCTGGCCCACAGTGGTCCTGCCTGACCAGCCTGACCCTGGGCTTTTCTTCACACCTCCCACCCTTTCTCATTCCAGCTCTTGCTGGGCAGTGGCGTGGGGACAGTGCGCCTTTATGACACGGAAGCCAAGAAGAATCTCTGTGAAATCACTATCCACGATGATATGCCCAGGTGAGCTGTTGGCCGCCCCCCACTCACTGTGCCCTGTGGGCCTGGTCCTTTGCTGAGCCTCTTACCCCGTCTCCTGTAGCAGGGCCCAGCCTCAGAGGCATAGCTCATCTTTCCTCTGTGGCCGGCGCAGTGCTGACCAGCCCCATGTGTGTTGCAGAATCCTATCTCTCGCGTGCAGCCCCAGTGGGGCCTCTTTCGTCTGTTCGGCTGCGGCTCCGAGCCTCACTTCTCAGGGGGACTTCTTGGTCCCAGACATCGGCAGCAAGGGCACTAACCAGGTTCCTGGCAAGCTGCTGCTGTGGGACACGAAAACCATGAAGCAGCAGGTACGGGCCCTGCCCCTGGGGTCTCCCTGGGGCTGTCACCCTCCCAGACTCTACTTCTGAGTCTTTTCACTCTCTTTGCTTTGGTCTCCTCAGGTTTTGATTTGTCAGGAAATTTGAGAGTTGAAGTGTTGAAAAGGAGTAATACCCCGTTTGGGCAGATTGCTAGCAACTTAAGTCATTCACAATTGTGCCACAAACTGAGAAGTCACACACAGCCTATTAGAGGGCCCTTGTGGCTCTTTAAAAAAATTTTAATTTAATTTTTGTTTATCTGTAAAGACTTCATTTATTTTTGAGCAGTTTTAAGTTCACAGCAAAACTGAGAGGAAAGCACAGAGATTTCCCGGGTAGGCCCTGCGCCTTCATGTGCACAGCCTCCCCCACTGTGCACAACCCACCGGAGTGTGATACGTTTGTTACACTTGATGCATCTGCACTGACTTGTCATAGTGACCCAAAGTCCGCAGTTTACATTAGGGTTCACTCTTGCTTTGAACATTCTGTGGGTTTGGACAAATGTGTAATGACACGTATCCCCCATGATAATATCATACAGCGAATTTTCACTGCCCTAATAATCCTCTGTGCTTCACCTCTTCATCCCTCCTCCTGCCTACCCCTGGCAGCTGCGGATCTTTGTACTGTCTCCATAGTCTTGCTTCTTCCAGAATATCATCTAGTTGGAATCACACAGCCTTTTCAGATTGGCTTCTTTCACTTAATATCGTGCGTTCAAATGGTTGATTTTTTAGGAGACAACTGGAGTCTCCTTCTGACTCCCTGTTAACTTAGAATTGCTTAAAAATTATAGCAGCAGCTAGAAGTAGTGAGGACACATGCGTATTCTTGAGAAGTGACAGCCGTGTGAAAGCTTGCTCATGGGGCCACGTGGCCCACCTTCCTCAGGAGCTGAGCACCTGTTCCCGCCCAGAACAGTAGATGCTTGCAGCTGTGACCCGAAGGCCTAGGGAGATTAAATGATGTTTAAAGTCACTTCTTTAAAAGGCAGTGATGTTTCTTATTAAAGTTAGTTTTGGTGCTCAGAAGTGGTGTGGCCTTAAGTTGAACAGATTGTTTCCTGATGTTGCTGGACACTTGAAGGGTCCCTGTCTTACAGGTGGGCTGTGTTCTGAGTGTTCGGTTTGCCCCTCACTGCATCTGCCGGTAGCTAGAAATGGTGTAAATTCCCATCCGGAAGTCTCACAGGTGTCTCTAGCCCATCAGGGCCACATCCAAATTCTTGACCCCCGCACCCCACTGTGCCTGTTCCTCCGCTAGTTTTCCTCATCTTGGCAAATGCGTCCCACTGAGAAACTGTGCCTTTCTGGGCCCGTCCTTCTCCCTCACCCTGAACAATCAATCCATGAGCAAACGTTGTCAGTTCCACCCCCAAGATGTGTTTCCAGTCTGACCACATCTGTGCACTTCCAGGGACACACCCTAGACCTGCTCTCTAGCGCCCCTCAGCGGACAGCTGCAGGACCTCCTACTGTGGCCACCACACCCTATGCTCCCCACCCCACCCCCCACCAGGGGTAGGCAGACAGTGCAGCACGTCATTCTTCCTGCTCTGCCAGGTTTCTCATCCGCATTCCCTCAGGCCCTGCATGGTCCACTCCTCCCCACACTCCAGCCTCCTGGTACTTCCTCCCCTTCTCGTCCTGCACCGCAGGCCCTTCCTGCATGCTGTCCCCTCTCCAGAGGGTTCTTAGCCCACTCTGTCTGGCAGACATCTGTCCTCCCGCATCTCTTAGAAGCTTTCCTGTATACAACCCAGTTTTATTAGGTCTTTCTTAATCTTTCTGTTTTCCTCAAGGCACTTACCATGATTTGTAATTTCTGTTTACTTGTTATTTTAAAATTTTTGATTAAATATGGAATACTTACAAAAGAAGATTGAAATTATAGGTATATGGTATAATGAGAAGAAAAACCATAAAATGAGCACCTATATACCACGACAGTTTAAAAGTGAAAGATTACCAATAGTTTTTATCCCCTCTGTGCCCCTCCCCAATTTGGGTCTCCTTCCGCCTATCAGAGAGAACTATCTTGAATTTTGGTTTATTATTCCATTACATTTTTGCATTTATTTTTTATTTTTATGTTTTTTGCTAGCTCCAGTTCTCCCTGGATCCAGAGCCCATTGCTATCAACTGCACAGCCTTCAATCACAATGGGAACTTGCTGGTCACAGGGGCGGCTGACGGCGTCATCCGGCTGTTTGGTAAGCAAGTGTGCTCATGGCAATCCTGGTCCCCTCCTTAAATGGCCCAGGGAAGAGAGTTGGGTTTTTCCCGCTGGACTATAGGCTGGCAAACCCGATTCAAGATGCTCATAATAGAGATTAACTTTGGTCAGGGTCTGCTGTTTCCAGAACACCCTCTGTAATCACCTTGCACGTGGTCAGTTTCAGTGGACGCAGGAGGGGTGGAGCTTAGCAGCCCATCTGTCTTGAGCTGTTCCATCTGAGTCCTCAGGCCTAAGTGAGATCCAAGAGGACAAGAGGACACATGAGAGTAATGCTGTCCTGTCCTCTTGATGCGGCTAGTTGATTATAACATAAAAGCATTACAACAGTGTGCACTGGAATCATCTGGCGTGCTGTTTAAATATGTTCATGCTGCGCCTGTCCCAGGAGACCCAGAGTCGGAGAGTCTGGGATGGGACTAGTGACTGTGTCTTTAACAGATCCCCAGGGTGCCCTGGTAGGCAGTTACAGAGGCCTCCTAGGAAGGACTTGTGTGTCCTCCTAGACATACGGGCTCTGCCCAGGGATTGCTGAACCTTACTTATGACCTAGGGAAAGAAGCTGCTTGTGAGGCTCAGGGGCAGCCTGGCCTCTTCGGCAGGTGCCTCCTGTCATGGGCAGATGCCTCCCCAGGGCCCGGGCGGGAATCTTAGTGGCGTCTGTTGCCTCAGATATGCAGCAGCACGAGTGCGCGATGAGCTGGAGGGCCCACTGCGGGGAGGTCTACTCCGTGGAGTTCAGCTACGACGAGAACACCGTGTACAGCATCGGCGAGGACGGGAAGGTGGGTGAGCAGGGTCTGGATCAGGAACTTCCCTCCCTCTGGCTCAGGCATCTGAGATTCCAGAGCGCACCAGAATAGCATGATGGGCTGGGTTTAAATCCTGACCATAGCTTTTACTAGCTCTGACCTTGAGCCTCTCTCTACCCTGTTTTGTTGTCTGTAAAACAGGGATAATAAAAGTGACCAATCTGAGGGGATCTTTGTAAGATTTAAATGAGTTCAGTGTGCATTGGCCATTCTTATGAAAGAGGAGTACCCACGTCCTTCCTCCTTGTTGTAGCAAAGTGACTCATCCCACTGTAGATGGAGTGGTGGAGTCCGGATTTGGGGCCAGGTTGTGCTGCCGTGAGCTTGGTTGTTGGGTGGTCACAGCATGGATGTGTCAAGTTTGCCAGGGATAGCTGCATAGGCCTGAGCAGAGTCAAGAATTGTAAAAAGGAAGCTGGGGGAAAAGGTAAAACTAAGTGCCCCCTTGTAGATTTTCTGGAAAGATACGTTAGGATCCTTAGAAAGGTAACTGGTGTGGAAGAAAGACTTACTTTTCCTGTATACTCTCCTGAACCTTTTGGATTTTATACTATCTACCTGTGTTATCCATTGAAAACAGTAATTAAGAAATAAATTTTTCATTTGAAAACTATGGGAAAGGATTTTTAAATTAAAGCTTGACTTCCTATTTATTTGGGTAAGATTCTCAATTAAGAGAGGGTCACAGCCAGGTAGCCTGTCCACCTGGTAGCTGAAGGATTATATACACTACAGTGCGTGAAGCTAAGTTTTTAGCTACATCACTCATATTCAATTGATTGCGCTACTGAGAAACTGGAAATATATTAGGATTTTGTCCTTTCCACTTTGTTCCTAAGTCAGAAAGATCTAGTTGGGTTCTGACCCTAAGAATAATGATGATAATAGTAATAACAACAACCACGATAATGGTCATGTGAAGTGTTCTCCCTGCTTGAGAGACGAGGAATCCATGCAAAGGAAGTTGCCTATCTTTGTCCCTTCCTGGGATCAGGCCAGAGAGAAAGTTCAGACTTTAATGTGAGGTTGCTGATTCTTTTTCTAGATTTTCTTCACTAAAAACATTGCTTAAATTGTGTTGGGAAGAGATCAGACTGGGGAGTCATCCTACCACCTTTCCTGGTGGCCTGTAGGCCCATCACCTCTGCTCCGGGGTCTGTCCCCACTCCTCCTCCCAGGCCTGGGTCCTGGTGGGCTGTGGCCAGCCCCTGCTGAGAGAACATTCTGGATGTGCTTTGTGGTTGCAGTTCATCCAGTGGGACATCCACAAGAGCGGCCTGAAGGTGTCTGAGTACGGGCTCCCTGCAGATGCCACGGGTCCCTTTGTGCTGTCTGGTTACAGCGGCTACAAGCAGGTTCAGGTCCCCCGGGGCCGACTCTTCGCTTTTGACTCAGAGGGAAATTACATGCTGACGTGTTCTGCCACAGGAGGCATCATCTACAAGGTACCTGGCAGGGTATTTTGGTGGGCAGGGAGGTTTCTCCCTGGAGGTCTGGGCTGGGCTGAGCATGGGCTTTCATCCCCATCCCTGTCTCTGCCCCACGTGACCGTGCAGAAGCCTTTGACCCAGGATGGACAGCACCTGGAGCCTCCTTGCTAAGGCCAGGCAGGGGGTGATTCTCAGCTCCGGGAGAACAGGCAGGAGTGGGAGCAGAGAATGACACGCCTGTCCTCTCTGCTCATCCATTAGCTATCTTTTGACAAGATTCTGTCCCTTTTCTGCCTCTGTTCTTTGGGAATAATACTTATTACAGTTATGTGTCACTTAACGGCGGGGATTCATTCTGAGAAATGCATCATTAGGCGATTTTGTCATTGTGTGAACATCACAGAGTGTACTAACACAAACCCAGACGGTATAGCCTATTACACACATAGGCTACATGGTACTAATCTCATGGGACTGTTGTCATATATATGGTCCCTTGTTGACTCAAACATTATGTAGCACATGACTGTATAGAAACATTAAGAAAGAGGGAGAAGTGTGTTGGTTTGGAGGTGGTCTATTTTAGTTACTCTAATCTGATATAGATTTATTATTTTATTAGAGGTCCTGTGGGTCAAGGACACTACAATCCATGGCTGAGACAGAAATTTGGGGGTGTGATTTGTCAAACCAATGATGTTTTGTTCCTCAGATTATATACTTGTTTGAATTCTCATGTCAGAGCTTCTCTGGCTCATGTGCTTTTTCATATAATTGTATGAAATTACAAATATCTTCTGTTTTACTAGTATTATCAAATAGACTCGCGCTGAAGATTTGTGTTGGAGCCTAAGCACGTGTTTCTGGTACCACGTGAATTCACTTCTTAGCCTCAGGGTAGCTCTTTGCCTGATGGTGATGTTTCATCTGTAGGTATAAAGAGTCACAAGGTGGAATGTTCTCTGCTCGGGGGCTATCGGTGCTCTCACGGCCGTAGCTGGGCAGGCAGTGGACAGCACATGCTTTGAGCAGCACTTGTGTGCAGGTATTGGCCATGCACACAGGAGGGGGAAGTGTGATCCTGTGATCCTGGGCTGACATTTAGAAAGAGATGCACAAGCACCAGCACTGGCGATGGTGCATGGTTAAGGGTTCTGAGTGAAGGAAGCTGGGGGACTGTGTCCTCAGGGAAGACCCCTGGGGGCCAGTCTCTGGATGTGAGGACTTTGAAGGAGGAAGAGAAGTTGGGAGGGTGGGGAGGAAGGCAGGCCTTGGGGCCCCACAGGGGCAGAGGTGAGCGGGGTTGCATGGGTGGAGTGAGGGGGAAAGGGAGAGTGCGAGGTGGGAAGGAAGGAGCCTTCTGGCCTGTTGACCTGGATCGTGGCTCCGGGAACTCTGGGTTTACCTTCAGTAGCCTCCTCTGTTCCACAGATGATGATTTGGGTGGCTCTTGTTCTCTCCTTAGAAGTTAGCTCCATAATTTCTTCTAATTGCTATTGGGAGATACTATAAAAAGCTTTCTGTTTACAAGCCTAATTTTATTTTATTATTTAAAAGTTGAGTTTCAGGTAGGCTATACTTCGCTCTCCATGTGATTTTATGTGTGTTATGTGTGCGTTGTATGTATGTTTTGTGTGTATATATATGTATTTTACTTTTAATCATACAGCCTTTGTCATTTGTCCTGACCACTTTATATGATTTGTAGTCAGACTTGCTCTATAACCAATAATATATAACCAATTAATTGGTTCAAGGATTTTCCTCTGTATAATTTTTAAAATGCCAATAATGGGATCTAATTACTTAAGGAATATAATGAACTTCAGATCACAGTTTTACAATCTATAAGCAATTTATGATTTCTAAAGATGTTTCTCCACAAAGGCCAAATACTTCCTGCCTCTTGCTCATAGATGATATGTGTAGGTGGCTTGATCGTTATTCACTCTCTCCTGGATTCCCCTTCCTTATCACCTTTGACCGACTCTTCACTCCTGTGCAGAGTTCTGGATGGCTGGTGCAGGTGGACTGGAGGAGAGCCATGAAGCTTGTACACTGATGGCCAGTCTGCCTGCCTCAGTGCTGTCCTGGGTGCTGCGGGCTGGCCACACTGTGGGAGGTGACCACGATCCTGTCCTCATGCAGCTTGCGTTCCCTGGGGGAAGCAAACGTAAAACAAAGAAGCAGATACAGTCTGTGATATAATGCCAGGAGCAATAAATGATGCTGGAAGAGAACAACTGGGGTGGTGCGGGGGGCACTGGCCCACAGCAGGTTAGAGGCGGCAGAGAAAATTCTCTGACTTTTAGCATGTATCAGGGACTTGTTTTCCACTTAAGATGGAATAACTGTAGTCAGGATAATGAAGTTATTTCCTGGTCTAAGAAATTAAACTGAGACTTTATGAAAAGGTGAGCATGTGTACCTGGGCACGTCCTCAGATTGGGGTGGCAGCCCCCAGGCTCGAGGAGATTTGGTGGATAAAGTGATTGTGTTTGTGAGTGGTGTCTACTGATGCTTCCTACTCTCTCCTGTCCTCTTGCAGCTGGGCGGGGATGAGAAGGTTCTGGAGAGCTGCTTGAGCCTGGGTGGCCACCGAGCCCCTGTGGTCACCGTGGACTGGAGCACAGCCATGGACTGCGGGACCTGCCTCACTGCCTCCATGGATGGCAAGATCAAACTGACCACCCTCCTGGCTCATAAACTCTGATGGGACCCTCCTCAAGGGATACCCACGGAAACAGTATTATCCTGGGGGGCTGGGAGAGATGAGGCAGGAAGGCAGATGCTCCACTTCTGGCTCCTTGCCAGTGCATGGAGTCTTCAGGGAAAGACTGTCTGGGGGCTTGGCGCACTGCCTAGCTGTGGTGACTGGAACAGGAGCCACACAGAGTAGTGGCATGTGTTCCCCGAGACCAGCATGCTGGGCTCTGCCAGAAGCATGCTGCAGATGGCGGGAGGAAAGCTCAGGAAGCAGGAGATGCATTGTGATGGCTGCTCTGTTGGCCCAGGAGAGATTGACAGTATTTTGTATATATTTGCTCATTTTTCTTCTTTTTTAAAAAAAGAATGCTCCTGTGGTCACCTGGTATCTCTTTCTGGAATGTGTGTGCATCAGACCGTCTCACTTCACCCTTTGCCCTGGCAATGGTCAGCCGCGAACCTAGGTCCCCCACCCAGCTCTTACCTCCCGGCTGTGGGGCTGACCCGTATCGGAGGTTTGCTGGTTGCTTTGCTGTAGAAGTAAGACATCCTCTCTCTTCCCTTCCACTGGCTAACTATAGTTTGTGCTGTGCCAGTTGCTTTGGGCTCAAGTCAAGGAGGCCATAGTGTTCTTTTTCTTCTCTGAGAGTGGTGGAGCTTCTCCAGATGAGGGCAGGGTCTGAGCCTTCTGCTCATGGCTGCCGCTCTCCATCCAGTGGCAGCAGTTCTCCAGTTTCTGTCATTGGTGGCTCCTCTCCTTTCAACTTCACATCCTGGAGGTTGAATGGAGTCCCGGCCAGCACCCTCTGCTGGTGAGAGGCCAGAGGACCAGAGCAAGTCCCCCAAGTTGTTGGGGCTGGAACTTGGGATTCAGGTCATTCCTGCTGTGGCTCAACAGAGCCTCATTCCACTGTGTCCACAGCCCTGCCCGTGACCTGCCCTCTGCTCCCTGGCTGGGATGGGACCGTGAAGAGGCAGATGCTCCCACAGGGGGAGGAGGAATGAGTGCTACTCCCCTTCTCTCACTTGTATTTCCATCTGAGGTGGGCGAGGCCTGGGCCTCGGGCTCCACCCTTGACAGGGTGGCCTTGTTGCTAAGCTGCTCAGGACACTCATCGTAGAGCCTCTTTGGGCTCCAGCCCAATTCTAAGGGGGCAGGTCTGGAGTGGGGGTACTCCCAGTTACCTACTTTTGGAAAATCCTGAAGAAATTGGTACTAAAGCCTTGGCTGCATTCTCCTGGGAGTTGGTGGAAAAGTAGGGAGGTATTTACGTGGCTTAATGATGAGAAGACACCAGAGACTTGGTAATAAGTAGTTACACATTTTTACCCATTTCTACCCTGGTAATCTTTCCTTTAAATGAAGACGACCAAGACTTTTCCATTTATAATTTTTCCCATCTTCTGCATTGAAATAGCAATCTTATTTACATCCCCCAGTTATTCTGTAGGACATTTAAAAAGTGGTCATGTGTTTCATTTGAGTAAGAAAATTCATTGTTGACCTTTTCTTCAAAGTTTTTTCTCAGTTGCTGTCTTATCACCCATCTTCTCAGTATGGTCTCCACAACTTGCTGAATGTCTTTAAGGATTGCAGAGCAACAAACAACACGTGGAAAGCCATGTCTTCTCTCATGTCTTTATGCCATGGGCTCAACACCCACCTGCCTCTTGTTTTGAGCTTGGCTCGCAGCTGGATGTGATTGAGGTTCCGCCAGGAGGGAGTATGTGGGGTTCTACAACATTGCCTAAAAACACGAAACCACAACGCTGTCTAAAAACATAACCCACACTAAACCCCATTAACCTCTGACCTTTGGAAATCAGCAAACACAGTATTACAGTGCTGTGGCCAGACCTGCCCGCTCCTGGCCTGTCTTTCCCCCGCTTTCACTCCACCCTTGAGTGCTTGTTAGGATGCATTCATCCTGGTGTTCCTCCCTGTCCCACCCCCTACCCGCTCCAGGATGAGCTCTCATCCTCCAATAAAGCATGTGAAACTTAAATTTACCTCTCCTTCCAATAGCTGCTCAGCCTCTATCCAAGAAAGCCAGTAAGAGCCTCCATTATCTTGGGCAAGAGCAGTATAGAAGAATGCCATCAAGCCAGCCCAGCCTCAGGCCTCAGAGCCTGCACACCTGGCACAGGTGTGGACCCTAGCTCTGGCCTGGGCAGCACGAGGGCCTCGGGGTGCTTTCCCTCCACTGTCCTGGGACCTGTCTGCACTTGCCCACTTCTGCTCAGGCCCCCTGAGCGCGGCATTCAAAATGCTTCATGGGGTAACTCCACCCCATCCAAATCCCACAGCTTGGGTTTCCTACTCCTGCTTGGGCTTCTCTCCCTTCAAACAGAAAGCTTTTTATGCAGACACTCAGGGTTCCTGCTCCTCAGACCTCATTTTTCAGCTGGCTGTGGGAAGAGGTTTTAAGGAGACAAATCAGGAGGGATTGGTTCTGCTAATAGCAAGTATTTTCTGTTCCTTTATTCACAAAACAAAATGATGCTTCTCCACCAGTTAGACTGGGGTTTGTCCTGGCTCACAGCTTGTGAGAGCAGAGGACCCTCGAGGTCAGTGGTTCTAACACCTTCATGGAACCGGAGGAGAAGCAGGGCCTGCCCCCTGGGTCACCCTCCTGAAGAGGCTAGAGGCAGAGCCTCGGTTCAACCTGCAACCAAATGGCCCCAGTGCACGGCAGCTTGGTTCTGTGATTTGAAACCATTGATTTATCTCCTTACACCTTGATCGATTTGTTTCCCTGGCCCAAACTACTTCCCTAGGATTGAGGATCGGTTTTCAAGACAAGAGGTGGAAGTGCTTCGGAGAAACCAAAGGCACCACGCAGTCGGAAGGACCTGCAGGCACGAGTCTCCAGACCTTGGATCGAGCTCCCCTGTCCTGTGCCTCTAATATATGGAGAGAAATTATTCTATTAGCTGACTTGTTGTAAGTCACACTCCAAATGGCTGTCAGGATAATTTCATGTTTTGGGGGGGCAGACTGTCAGTTCTGATCATCCTTTTGCCTCAGTGCGGTAGGAGAAGCTTCACCTATGACTGCTTGTGCTTGCCTTTTGAGTCGTGTCTTGGACCTGGGGGTTTCTTTGCCGGCCTCTTTTATGCTGCTTTAAGCTGTGAGTGTGATTTTAATTAAAACTAGATGCTGACCCCACATGTGAACCACAGTGCTCAGCATTGGGCTGAAAGCACACCGGTGGGGACACCGCGGCAGCTCTGTGGAGCCATCCTGTTCACAGAGGGGACGCGTTGGCTGCCAATCTGAATATTAAATATTAGAAAACACCTACTTCCTTTATTTTAAGATAACAAACATAAGCAGAGGCTTTAATTTCTCTTCCTGCACCCGAGGGGCTCACCTTTGCCCCCTCCCCCTGGGATGATGGCCATAGCAGGGAGCGTTGAACTTGGTTCCTGTGAGAATCCTGAGCTTTCAAAAATGCAGACCCGCACCCCAATTTCTGATTCTGGGGGCCTGAGAATCGACACTTTAACAAAGTCCGACCAGCAAACCTCAAATGAAGCCACTTCTGGGGACTGTTAAAAAATATTCTGTTAAAAAAAATTATTCATGCCGCTTGTTAAAGACGTTAAGGCAGACTTTATTTCAAGGGGGGCGCTACAATGGGATTTTACAGGGGAGGAGAGAGATCAGGCTTAACTTCCAACACAACAAGAAAAAGTGGGAATTTATAGCCGCGGAGCAGGATGGGGGTCAGTGGATGGAAGATTACTACTAAGAAGAAACATCAGGGCTAAGGGAGAATTTCGGCTAAACCGACTTCACAGGATTCTTGCTGAAGGTAATCTGGGTAATCAGACATCACCTGGGATGGTGGGGGATGAGGAACCCGGTCAGATTCGAGGGTGATCAGAATTGGAGGGTGGGGGCTCCTGGCTAAAATGACTTAGCAGGATTCTTGCTAAAATTGGACAGTGGAGAGAGGAGCAGGGAGCTCAAAAGTCAGGGCTGAGTTGAGAGTTCAGAGGAGACTAGAGTTCGGTCAAGGAGAGGCTGTCAGGAACCCGGACAGTGGGGTTACCCCGCCGCCGACCTCCCTGGCATCCGCTGGCGAGTCCCGGTCCGCGAGCGCGGACATCGGAGCTGCCTGCAGGGGGCGTAAGGGGGCCGCCGCGGGAGCAGGCGGCCGGGAGGCGGAAGTGCGAGACGGCGCGGGCCAGGGCAGCGCCGGGCAGGAGGTGCGTGCGGGTAGGGGTGGGTGCCGCCGGGCTCCAACGTCCAGGCAGGGCGCAGGGCGCCAGCACCGCCCCGTGTCTGCGCCCCGGAAGCCAGGAACGGGGCGCGGGCCAGAGGAGCGCGGTGTGCTGGACTGGGCTCGGCCGGGCCGCTGGGTGATGCCGGGAGCGCTAGGCCCCGGGCGGGCGGCCGGCCTCAATCTGCGGGCCGGGAGTCAGCGAGGCCCCGCGGGGATGTCCCCGTGCTCCCGGCCTCTCCCCCGCAGGTTGGCCCTGGTGCCGTCGCCGCCTGGGCGGCCCTGAGTCGGGGCGCGGGCCCTGGGGGCCCCCGCAGCGCCGGCTGTGCCGGGCTCTCGGGGCTCTGGCCAGCCCGGCTGTGCGCCCCCGCCCGGGGCAGAGCGGCGGCCCGCAGGCTCAGGATTTGGGGTCTGTAGGACCTGGTTGCGCGTCCTGGCTGGCTATTTCAGACTTTTTCGTGATCTTGTGCAAATTGCTAAATCTCAGTTTCTCGTTTGTAAAATGGGCTTAATAATGCCTGCCTTAAGATCAAATGTCTATCATCAACTGCAGCGCTGTGGCCGTGCGAGGCGGTTGGAGTGATCCTTAGAGGTGGGAATGACTTTTACCACTGCCTGAGTTGACACAAATGAGCTACATTGACAAAGGTCTCTCCCCTGTGGCCAGACAGGTTAGGATGATGTCCTGCTAATTTTTTTCTTAAGTTTTAACCATTCTAGGTGAGCAATAATGATGGAGTTATGTGTCAGAGAGGAAAATCTTATTCTTGGCTGATATTTTTCTAGGCAAATTATCTCTGCTCCAGTGAGATCCTCCCTAGGCAGGAGCCCTAAACCACTTTCACGGTTAACTGCTAAGTGGCAGGTAGAGAAATGCACCCTTTGAGTCACAGAGTGGGGACTGAGCTTTAGGTGGAAGCGCTGAGGTGCAATCTATTCAGGGTGGGGAGAAGAGAGGCCAAGTTAGATGAGGGGCTGCCCCAGCCCTTCTGGTTGCCACATCCGGGAGCCAGGCAGAGTTGTGGTCTCTGACCCCTACTGCTGACTAAAATCTGACCAGTCAGAAGTATCTTTGGATTAAGGGAAGGGGTGTTGGCCAATGAAACCTTATTGTGAATCAAAATGGCCTCAGGGTTTCTTGTAACCACACCAAGATAGAGGAAAGGAGAACTCTGGAGCTGGGGGAGCCAGGGGTCATTGAGAGATTTTAAGGGTAGGACAACTTGGGCACCCTGGGGACAGTGAGATCTGGGTGGAGAGGGAAAGAGGGGGCCGACTTCCTTTCGCCTGAGAGGGTGCTCATCCCTCTCTGCTCCTGCTTCAAATGGCTCAGTGCAGAGGCTACTGGAGGCATTTCTGGTTGGGCCTGGTGGCCTGTGTGGGGCCCCTGGCCCTGTGGCAGGTTGGAGGGTTGCTTCTCCTGAGCCCTCGGCCTGCCCACCGCCACACCTCCCACTTGATGCCCTGTCAATGGCCCGTCTGAGTCTCCTTGCTCCTGCTCACTGCCAGGCTTTCCTCTGGCCTGCACCGACCAGCAATTTCAGCTGATGACTGGAAGTATTCTGGCTTATCAGAATTCACTAGACTTTGTTCTTCTCTGT
This sequence comes from Equus przewalskii, assembly GCF_037783145.1. Taxonomy (NCBI): domain Eukaryota; kingdom Metazoa; phylum Chordata; class Mammalia; order Perissodactyla; family Equidae; genus Equus; species Equus przewalskii. The sequence goes on along the minus strand of NC_091834.1, from coordinate 88,965,483 downwards.
AGGAATTAAAGCTTGACTACCACTCAGGACAAAGAGACCTATAATCCCTGACGAGATTGGGATTTGCTGTCCTGAATAAGAAAAGCAAGTCAGGAAGCTTGGGCTCTGACTCCTCTTCAGGAGAGACTGGAAAGATGGAAGCTTTAAAATCTGGGAATAAAAAGAGGGTCCTTCCCACATGGATGACAGCCCAGGTGGCTGAGAAAAGAATGGTGCCAGTGAAGACCCCCAAGAGGAGGAGAATGGCAGCAGTGCCGGCGGCTGCCTCAACCAGGTGGGACAACTTCTGGTCAGGATCCTCCGGGGGAATCAGGAGGAAGGCGGGGTTGGGGGCGTCACAGTTGCGGGGCCCAGGTCTTCCATGTTGGCAGAGCAGCAAGGTGGGCGGGTGTTTCAGTCCCGAGACGTCTCTTCAGCTCTTATGAGGAGCATAGGCCGTGAGGGGCAGAGTGAGCAGTCCCCTCACACACAGGCGCCTGCTTCTGCCCGTTGGTGAACTTCCACCGTCAGGCCCTGGTGTGTCAGCTCCCAGGCAGTGGCTCCCCCTCCTGGGGTTACACACATTAACCAAGCTCTTGGACACCAGTGATCCAAATGTCAGTCTCCATTTGCAACAAAAATTGTGACCATCAACTGGCCAAGATAAGTGGGCCAGGTGGCCCTGTCTTCCTGTGGCAGGTCTCCAGGGACAGGCAGATGAGCAGCAAGTTGCTGGGCCAGCATGAAATCAGAAGCTCTGGGGCGGGTTAGTTGAATGATGGTAATTTTGGGGGTCTTCAGGCTGCCAAGGAGGGGATGTCCCTGCACTCTCCTAGCCAGGGCACCAGGCACTCAGTGCTGCCCTCTGGCTCTTCGTTTTCTAAGTTTCCTTAATGGACGTGCCTCCCTTTCTGATTGCTGCAGCCCTTCTTTACTGTGTTCACACATTCAGGTAGGTGTCAGTCAAGTCTTGGCCTGATGGTCTGATCTGCTCACATCCATTGTGTGTGGGTCAGTTTGACTCTCAGGAGCTGGCCATCATGCCCTATTTCCAGATCCCTGGGGGAGCTGGCAGAGGGTGGGAAGACCCCTACCACTGCCTCCATGAACCCCGTGCCAGTCACTGGTTACAAAGATGAGGAAGTCATGCCCATGCCCTGAGGAAGCTGTTGGTCTCCTCCCTAGTGGAAAGGCCCAGGGGATGCGACCCTCTTCTTGCTCTCCTTTTCTTCCTCCTTGTGAGACCTAAGACCCATCTGGCCCCAACTGTAGCTTCATGCCCTTGTTTCAGACTTCCTGCGGTGAAGACTGTGTACTGCATGAACGAAGCTGAAATGGTGGACGTCGCTCTGGGCATCCTCATCGAGGTAAAGTCAGCTGTGTCTTTTCTTCCTCTGATGACCAAAAACTCTTTACAGGCAGAAAGTGGAGTAGGCCTTGGTTAATGTCAGTCTCAGGTGGCCTTGGGAGCCCTCTCACCCGTTGGCCTGCTTCCGCCTGCGCCATGTCTAGCACTTCTCTCAGGTCACACTCCCCTTGGCCTGTCCCCCTGAGAGCTGTGCCCCGCTGGGCCTGGATACCTGGGGTAGATGTGGCTGTGAGAGGGAGAGCAGCCTCTGCGTTTGCGGTGACTCCGTGCTAGTGTGTATGTGGAGGGGACAGGAAACCTTTGCTTTGAAAGGGTCTCAGTCGGGAGAGATGACGTCTGACCACTGCACTTTGCCACTGCTCAAGTCTCCTGGTTTCCTGAAGCACATAATCATTGTCCCACCTTCGAGTTGCATAGTACTTTCTCGTGGACCAGGTGCTTTTGTGTATTGTACTGTCTCATTTAATCCTTGCAGTAACCTGGGGATGTAGTTATTTCGGACATTATCCCCATTTGGTAGATGAGGAGATTCAGGCTCAGAGACTTTCCCTTGTTAACAGCCAGTAAGTGACAGAGCTTAGGGCACACTGAAGTTTTGTATCCTGTGCTCCTTCCATTCTGTCAGCCTGCCCTTCCAGATAAGTTTTTTGTTTGTTTTGCTTTCATACTTGGCTATCCCTCAGGCCCCTGCCCGCCTCTCTCCTGAGCTGGTCTTGATTCCTTCAAGAGCTGGGATGGTGGTGGGGAGGTGGGGTGGTGGGAGGGGAGGAGTGGGGTGAAGGGAGGGTGGGGTGGGCACTGATTCAGGAGCGGTGCCTGACCTGGTGCCCTGCTGGCTTTACAGTTGCTTCTGGATATGTTCTGCGCCACTGACCAACACGTTAGGGAAATAAAATCCGTATGTTGTGCCTGCCATTTCTTCTACTCCGCAGGACCGAAAACAGGAAAAGCCCTCAGAGCAGCCAGCTCTGGCAGGCGCTGATAAGCCAGAGCTCTCCCCAGCCTGCTCAGCGTCACCCAGTTCTCCTGGGAGCACTGAGGACGAGGACAATGGGAACGACGCCCTTCCCCCAGGCCACAGCCCTTCTCAGGGGCCTGCGGGTTCTGACTCTGGCAGCAGCAAAGTCCCTGAGGAAGATGAGGATGTATTAAAGTACGTCAGGGAGATATTTTTTAGCTAAGGGACAAACTTCCCAGGACTTTCTGTCCAGAGCAGCTGCACGAAGCTGGGCTTCCCTCCCTGCCTGGGGACTGCCCCTGGGATGCCATGGCCTTCTCCTCCCACCTCCACCATCCCTGGGCTGGACAGATTCACCTTGGAGCAGAAGCCCCAGGACACTCTGGACCTTGGGAACTGAGGCATCAAAATGAGCTCCCATTGAATTCCTCTCTGCACTGTGCGCTCTCCCCCTCAGGGGTCTCAAATCCCAATTGTCTGTTTTATTCAGTTGCCAGGTTCCAGGGAAAATGAGGTCATGGTGGTCAGACTTATTGGAACCAGAGTCAACTTAATAAGTTTAAAGAAAAAAAAGCATGGCTGCTAGGTACACTGGAATTCCTATAACTTAGTCAGCATGATCTCTCCCTAAGGAGGAAGCCCATTTTAAAAATAGCTTCCCTCATGAGGCAACCAGTCAGCCCGTGAGCCCTCACTCATCCCACCTTGAAGGCAGACCTGCTGCCCTCAGTGCTCTGCCGTCTGGGAGCTTGCAGTTCAGCGTCTAGATTGGCAGCCTCCTCACCAATCAGACAGGCCTCCTCCCTGAGCTGCCACCTTTCTTCCACTTGGCGGCCTTGGCCTTCGTCCCTAGGCAGCTGTAAAGGGAGAGTGGGACAGGACCCCAAAGGAGATGCTAAGGACAAGAGATCACACCAGAGTCCATATTTCTGCCTCTGTATTCAGTGTGGCTTTTGACAGGCATAGAATGAGGCGATCATTTGCTGTACAGGTTTTCCAGTAGACAGGTGCTGAAAAATACGTGACATTCCCCAGTGTGTCAGTGGTGGACTGATATCCTTTCTAATTCTGGGGTGAGAGGTGGAGGATGCAGCAGGGGTATGTATGTGGAACCATTCGTCTGGTCACCTTCATCCCTGCCCAAGGATTTGGTATCTTCTGCTCTGAACTCCCAGTCTCTTTTTAGGAGTGGTTGACCAACTGACTACCCTCTGCCTGGCTTTGGGTCCAGGAGCCTTTTCAGGGGAACCTTCAAGCCACCAAAGCTTCTCTTTGTGCCCCTATGTTCTGTCTTCAGTGAATCCCTCGGAGATCATTCCTGGGCCTCTGGGAGTGGCAGCATGGCAGCATGGGAGAGGGGTCATCACATCCCACCCACCACGGGAGACAGGAGCTTGCTAACCAGGGCCCCAAGGACACAGAGGTGCTCTCTCTTACAGTGTTCCCAATTTGTCGCCATAAACCTTCAGAGGGCTTCAGTTGGGCATTTGGCAGATCATCCTGGAAATCTGGCCCCAGGACAGGAATCCTTATCTCCCCCCCATCCTGAGGATAAACTAAGAGTGGCTTGCTCAGATCAGTTAATTAAAGCATGAACTCTCGTGACAGTGAGCTACGTGGTTTTTAGAGTGTCCCTGGGAACCTTGCAAGTCCCAGAGGACGGACAACTCTACACTAAGAAGCCGCAGGTGCCCCAGCCGCCCTTTGTGCCTCTCAGCCTCTTTGACACTAGGTACCCCACCTCCTCTCTGGTGGGTCCCATCTGCTAGAGCTTGAGATCAGCATTAGCTATGAAACAGGATGGCTGAGAAGCCATACCAGCCCATGAATTCTCTGGCATGTTCTCTAGCATAGTTCACACTGAACCCTTGCAATCATGTAAGCCTTTAGACAGGACTAGCAGCTCTCAAGTTTGCTCTTGTCCTTTTCTGCCCTCTGAGGGAACACAACTGTGGCCATAAGCAAGAGGATGAGTAAAGCCTGGGCAATGCCCAGAGCTAGAAACCCAGGTCCTTGGAAGGAGAGTCTGACCCACTGCCATGTGCAGGTGAGGAAGAGGCCCAGGCCGCCGGCCAGCAGCATGGAGGACATCGCCAGGAAGCCCACTGCCAGCTGCCACTCTCCCCTGTTACTGTTGCACCAGCCAAGGAGGAGAGGCAGGGGGACAAAGAGGGTGAGAACCAGGGCCCCATACACGCCAAGCCTAGCCAGGGCGAGGCCAACCCGAGGCACCCCCAGGGCCTCCAGCTCAGGGAACTGGTAGCACTGTAGGGAGCCAGTGCCCTCGTTCCACAGGCAGAAGTTGTAGAAGCCGATTCTCAGGTTGGGCAAGTCAGTGAGGTTGCCAGCCTTCCAGAGGAGCGCGTAGAACAGCAGGAAGATGACCGTGACCATGAGGATCATGATGCCCAGGAACAGCAGCTGGTCACCCCGCCTCAGCCTTGGGAGGGTCATTTTCTCCTGCCCTTTGCAGGGCCGCCCTCCCAGGTACCTGAAGGGAAGTCACACCAGTGAGTGTCCAACTCTCCTTCTCTCCCTCCCAGTTTCTTCACAAGCTCATGTTCTCCCTTCTGGAATTCCATAAGAAACTGTGGCAACCCCCCGACCCCCACCACAAAGGACAAGAAATCTGAGGTAACCTACAGGCATGACCCACTTGATGAGTCATCAGCCGCCTTCTGGGCTGAGGTGGGGAGGAAAGGCTCTCCCAGGCAGCTCTGAATGCCTGAACGGGCTGACTGAATGCTCTGGCCAAAGGCGCTGCGGCAGCTTAAACACCACAAGCCACTGGAACCATTTGTGAGAGACTTTCTCAGATCCTTACTGAGGGGTGGCTTTGCCTGGGGTGAGGGAGAAGGCTCGCTGCTACTGGGACCTGAAAGAGGAGGAAGGTGCTGAAGGCCGGGGACCCAGGGTCCGTCACTTGCACCACCTGGGGAGCTGTAAGAATGACCATCGCTGGGCCACAAACCAGTCAGATCAGAACTTCTGACGTGTGTTCTAGAAACTCTGCCACTCACTCTAATGTGAGCCAGGGTTGAGGACCACTCCTAGACCCCCTGAGTTTACCTGCCCTACTCTGGGAACTCGTTACTGGGTTAAGACAAGACGCTGCCTGCTAATGAAGTCACATAGTAGTGCTCATTACTTTCTAAATGTCTACAATTTTTTCCTGACAACAGTAATATATGTTAATTATAGAAATCTTGGAAAATATTTTTAAAAAGAAAAAATGTATAAAAATAACCTTTTATCCTGCTGCATACATAGAACCACTGTTAATTTTCACCAATATTTTTTCCTATGTGCTGACGTATTTTTTAAAATCATACCATTGAACATAATGATTTTCTCACTGAATATTGTAAACGTCTTTTAAAGCTGTTAAATATTCTTCAAAAACATGGTTAATGGTTGCATAATAGTTCATGTCATAGATTATTCATTACACTATTGGACGGATTGCTTCCATTTTTCATAGTATGAGTGATAATCGAGGAAGACACTTGTATGATTCTTGTTTGGAATCCGATTTTTCCTTAGGCTAACTATCTAAAAGTGCAATTGTTGGGGCCAAGGGTAGAAATGTTTTTTAATCATTTTACTGCATATTGCCAAACTGATCTAAAGAAAACTTGCTAATTGTACTCCCTCTAGTAGTATATAGTACACATTGTATATCCTTATAATTTTTGAAACATCTTTTCACTACATTTTTAATCAGAAGGACTTCTCCCAACTGGCCTCTAAAACAGTAGTCTGCATACTATACCTTTGTATTTGTAAATTTTCCATTGTTAAATAAGACATCCTGAAGTGCCTAGGAACTCAGTGCTGCAAGCCTTAGGAGACACAAGGTGCCGCGGCCAAAATACAGCGTGGCATCCTCTCAGTGCGCCAGCCAGGAGCGCCAGGAGGATCTGTCTGACCACACCCCACATTTGTTCCACAAGAACAGAAAGGGAGCAAATGGAAAAAAAGAACCTAGTATGAGGAAACAGGATGTGGGACAGGTGAGGGAGAGGGCGATGTCTTAGTCCATTCGGGCTGCTGTAACAAATTACCATAGACCGGATGGCTTGAAACAGCAGAAATGTATTTCTCACAGTTCTGGAGACTGGCAAGTCCAAGATCAAGGCACTGACTGATTTGGTGTCTGGTGAGAGCCCACTTCCTGGTTCCCAGATGGCTGTCTTTTTGCTGTGTCCTCACATGGCAGAAGGGACAGGGAGCTCTCCAGGGCCTCTTTTATAATGGTACTAATCCTATTCATGAGGGCTCTGCCCTTGACCTCCCAAAGGCCCCAAGTTGAGCGCGAATAATGAGCATAAAGATTTACCACTGACTCTTGGCAGAGACCTGGGGATGTTGCCTGGGGTGAGGCAGCTGCCTGTTAGAGCAGAAACATAAACCCAGGCATGCAGCGAGGGCCTGAATCCATGCTGCCACCACCTAACCACGGTCCCCTGCCCCTGGCTTCTCTTTCAGGGGAGCTTGGTGGGAAAGCTCTGAAATGTCAGAGTGGGGCCCATGTTAGTGGGGGCCCTGGGAGCTACCCCTCTGAAGCACTTATCGGTCAATCTTTGAAGCTCTGAATTAGTTAAAACCCAAGAGGCTGTGAAGGCCCCCCATTTGACTGTAGTTGGGAGATTCTTGGAGCAATGATGCTGCTACAGAAAGATTCATCAGGTATAAAAAAAGCTATCTTTAGCCTATAGGTTATTAGACTGGTATAATGAGAAGTTTTAACCAGTCCAGCCTGCAATATGGGAAAAATTTCCAACAGGAACCTATTTTCTATGGTTTTGCATATTTACCAAGTGTTTGTAAAAATCTATACAGTTTTAACGGCTTTAGGTATTTCAAGGGGTAGAATGGACTTCCAGGACTGGAACCCTGATTTCTACCATTGTGCAGTAGGAAATAAGGTTTGACTTGCCTCCATCGTCCAGGATCCAATAGGTTGGGAGTTGGGGGTGACTATATAAATGTTCCCTTTTATTGCTCCTATTTCAAGCCTGTTACACTTGGGTTCAAAAAAATCATCATTATTCAGCATTTTTGACTTGAAAACAGAGCTCAATTAGAAAAGAGTCACGGAGGAGACTGCATCACCACCTCACAAGGCAGCTCCCCCAGGCGCCCAGAGCCTTTGTTTTCAACTTCCTCCTTTTCTCTCAGTTGACCTTTTGGAAGTTGTCAACAGATAGTGAAACAAAATAAAACTGGAGCCCAGAAGCACAGGAGTAGGCATGTGGAGGAGGTGCCGGTCCCTGGTGTCCTCTCTTCTCACCTCTGTCTGTGCAGAGAGTTCAGTCCTAACTCCTGTGCCTTCTGCTTTAGGCTCACCACCATCGCACAACTTAGAACTGGAACTTGCAATTCTCTAGTGAGGCCCTGCCCTCTTTGGTCTTCTACTATTGCTCTGCTTAGTCCAGTATCTGCTCAGCTGTCCCCCTTCTGTCTGCCCACCTCTCAGCCACTCCCCAACTCCTAAAGTCCTACCCTGATTTCTGCCTCTTTAGATCCTAACTTTTCACCAGCTTTCCTGGACTACTGATTTAGCCAAAAGCTAGAACTCTCTGCTGCCACCAGCTGTAATCTCCCCGAGAAACAGTCTTCATCTATTTTGCTATCCGTTTTATCCCCAGAATGGTGCCTGATACACCGTAGGAACTCATATTTTTTTGAATGAATGAAAATAGCGTGTAGTATCCTTCACTTATTTCATGTACATATCTTACATGTGTATCTTAACAAGAAAGCAAAGCTTCTTGAGGTGAGGGGCCATGTTTTATGTCTCACGAATATTCAAGTGTTGGGATGGCTTCCACACACTTCCTATTGGAAATATGGACAGACTTCAGGAACTCATGGGTGGAGAGGTCGGAGGCTAACCCTAGTTTCTTTTTCTAAATGTTTTGCAGTGAAAGTATATGGATATTTGGTTAGAAAACCCCATAGCACTCTTCTCCTCTGCTGTCAAAAGAGCCTGCCCTGTTTTTTGTTGTTGTTTTTTTTTTTTTCGGCTTTTAACAATTCTAGTAATCACATCCTCACCACAATGAGCTTTTTAATTCCTTTTAATGATAAGCCTGGGTTTCCTTCAGAGAGCAAAAAAGAAGACTGCTGAGTCACTGCTGCCATTTTTAGGTGAACTTTTTCCTGTTTATAATAAAGTAATACATGCTGATTATAGAAAAATATGTGAAAGTATGGAGAAAAGACTGAAAATCACCTATAACTTCATGTCATAGGAATAACCACTCAACATTTCCTTTATAATATTGTTTTACATAGTTGGGATCACGTAAATATGTGTTTATATCCCACTTTGTAAACATCATTATTGTGTGAATATTTCCCTATGTCACTAGAAATGTTTCCTAACGATACTTTTAATGGTTCCATATAGCTATATCATAGTTTATATATTATGTTTTATGACATCATTGTGTAATATTATAAATAATGCTATGGCGAATGTGTTTGTGAATCAATTTATCCTTCCACAAGCAGTTTAAGAGAATATTCCTCCCCAACGGAATCTTCTCAAGTCTTTTAACCTCTGATAATGACAAATGACATATCATTGTTATTATTTTTCTTTAATGAGTAAAGTGAAGCATTTTTCAAGTGTTTGTTGACCATCTATGTTTCTTCTCTTGTGAAGTGCTATCAGTTCCTTTTTTTCTTTTTATCATTTTGAGTTTTAGTGTTTGTCAGTCTATATGAGCTCTTTAGAAATAAAGGCTGCTAGCCTTTTGCCATCCTAATTGTCATAATAAAGCTTAACCCTTTTGCTGCACTAGGGCCCCTGGACCAAGACACAGATTTAGACTCTAAGTCTGTGTGTTGACTTGATGTTCGTCATTTGAGAGCCCCAGGGGAGCAAGTTCCCAGGGAGGGAAACAGAAGGAAAATATTCTCAGACTATTCATTTGAAGCAGGGTTTTTGTCTGTTTGATTTGTTTTTGTTTTTAGTTTAAGCACTTCTGAAATTTTCACGCTGATGGGATGGTGGCTGAAGAGACGCAAACATCCTATCCTGTTCTACTAAATTATGCTCTTGTCGGTTTCATATTCAAACAGTGAAATTTTCATGAGGTTGTGTCTGAGGGAAGCCTGGAATTCTGGCAGATTGTTGCAATGAAAAGTCCCCCTGACTGTACACCATGCTGGGTGACAGGGCCTCAGGCTGTCCAGGCCCAGCGTGCAGGATACCCAGCAGGCAGAGAACCCATGATCAGAGAGCTTTTTCCCAGCGCAGGTTTGCGTTCTGGCCTGGCTCTGAGTAGGAACTACTCCTTGCCTATATCAGAGGTACTCCTTGAATATAAGGAACACTTGAGAAGGGTTGAGTGAGCAGGGAGGCCATTTCTTGCTCTTGACACTTATTTACTTAAGATGGCTGAAGTACCGCTTGCTCTCTTGAGTTGCAGAATCAAAATGAACTTTACCAACTGCCCATATACCTTTGTTCCTCTTCATAGAGGTTTGTAGCTCCAATCTCCATCTCCCAAGCGGACTTTGTGCCTTTTTCTTATATGCTAAAATATCGATCTGCTGGTCTAGTGGGTAAGATTCGGCACTCTCACCACCACAGCCTGTGCTCGTTTCCTGGTCAAGGAACCACACCACCCGTCTGTCAGTTGACATACTGTGGCAGCTGCGTGTTGCTGTGATGCTAAAAGCTATGCCACTGGTCTTTCAAATACCAGCAGGGTCACCCATAGTGGACAGGTTTCAGCAGAGCTTCCAGACTAAGAGAGACTGGGAGGAAGGACCTGGCCACCCACTTCTGCAAAATTGGCCATGAAAACCCCATGAATAGCAGTGGAGCACTGTCGATACTCAGTGCCAGCAGTGAGAGGATGGCACAAAGAGACCAGGCAGGGTTCGCTCTGCTGTCCACAGGGTCACTAGGGGTTGGAATTGACTCGACGGCACTAACAACAACAGAAATATCTGTAGCTTAGTCATTGTATAACTGTTGTATACAAATCTTGATCATACACTTATTTTATAAGCTCTAATTTGTCACTGCTCCTAATCAGGGTTTTACATATTACATTTTCATCTTATCCAAATATTTGAGATCCCCACAAATTCCCTTCTCCTCTACTTCGTCTTATACAAAAACAACCAAAAAACTCCAAAAAACCTCATTCTGTTTTTTCAATTCATTCTTCCTGCCTGAATGTCTAATGATATTCAGTGAGCAGACTTTATCCAGAGCTGGAGTTTATTCACTCTCTTCTTGAACCATTTACCCGAATTCACCTGCGGTGCCTCTGTCACAGGTAATGCCCTGAGGCCAGCCTCAGAGAGCACCCCTACACTGGCTTTCCTATCAGGTGACCGCTCATCCACAAGCAGTGGAAATTCTGTTTCATTCATTCAGTGGTTAATAAACCCTTACAGCTTGCCCACTGGAGAGGAGTGGGAGTGCCACCAGAGAATGTCCCGTTTAGTTAGACTTGCTTCTCTAGGAGGGTGGTGACTAGACTCTGGCACATGTGAATTCCTTCACCAGGAATAATATATGCTCTCCCTGGAGGTGTGTATATGTTCTGGAGCTTGCCACCAAGGATGACTCTTGCTATCAAGGGTGCCCTCTTTTCATGGCAACATTAACAATAACTTGACATTCTTCCTGTCTCTTTAGGAACCCACGCTGTTACTGCACGTGACCCCTCTTGGACCTCCTCTCTTATTCTCGCTCCCCCTCTCTCCCTCAGCTCCTTCTACATTGGTTTCTTTGGTATTTTCTAAAAGCTTTAGGCAAGCTCAGGACATTTGTACTTGCCATTCTCCCTGCCCGGAATCCTCTTCTATTAGTTACATGTCTCCCTCTCTCGCCTCCCTTGGGTCTCTTCAAATGTCCCCTTCTCAGTGAGGCAGTCGCTGGTTAGCATTTTAAAACTGTAACAGCCCCGTCCACCTCAACAGCACCCAGCACCCGGGACCCCTGTGCCCCTGCCCTGCTCTTCTTCCGTAGCATTTATCACTGTCTAACATTCTAAATATTTTATTTACTGTCTCTCCTCCCCACCCCTAGTCGAATGTAAACTCCATGAGGGCAAGGATTTTTGTCTGTTATGCATATCTATGGCTGGCTGGCTGTCTATCTATCATCTACCTATCTATCAAAAATCTGTCTTTTACTGTTATAGCCCCAACAACCAGGACTACCTGGCCCATAGTGAGCAGTCAATAGATACCTATTGGATGACATATGAATGGCTGAATGAACGTCAGCAATGGCACACAGAGCTTCTCTATAGCTCCTCCTCTGTTTATTTTTTTGACATGCTTCTCTGTCCTAGTTCTCTATCTTTTGGTCCTTCTCTGTTCTTTTTTCTTCCCATTTCCTAAATATAAGTTTTCCACAAGGTTCCTCTCTTGCTCAGATGGGTCATGTAAGGCTACAGCTTGAAGAGTTGAACATTTTGAGACCACTTGAGAGAATGGACACTAGATGGTGACAGCTGAGGTCAGAGGGCAGCAGCTCCCTCCCTGACCCGGCATCACTAGAGGGGTCGCTACCGTGGCCTTGAGGGCTGCCTGGTAGAAGTTTTCTGTTGTCAGGCATTACACATTTTGCAAATTTTGCAGAACAGAAGCTTGAAAGAAAAAATAGGTAGGTTATTAGGTGGTTATCAGCTACAAATTCATCTCCTGTCCTTTCTTTTCACTAATGATTTAAGAAAGCTATAGGGGACTAGAGAGGGAAGAACTCACTTCAAGAATTCTCTTTGATCACTGGAAGGGGTCTAAGAAGGAAGCTAATTTGACTGAGGCCTTATTAGTAATTAAAAACTGACCTCAAAATCTCTGGTGCATTTGCTCTGTGCCAGGCTCTGTGCTAAGCATTAGTAGGTACTATCTTATTAAGTTCTCATGACAACCCTATGGGAGCAGATTCACTATTATTGTGTCCATTTTCAAGAGAAGGAAACTGAGGCTTAGTGAGGATCAGCAACTTCCCCACGTTCACACAGCCAGTGTTGGTGAGGTCTGTCAGGCAGGACTGTCGTAATCACGGTAGGAATCTGCCTCTACTGTGCACGACCCTGCAAGGCCTGCAGGACGTTATCATTATTCACACTCCATGTGGTAGAGACAGTGTGGAATAATGGTTCTGGGCATGTTTGAAGCTGTGTGTTTGGGTTCAAATCCCAGCTCTACCATTTACTAGCTATGTGACCTTAGTTACTTAACATCCCTGTACCTAGTTTTCTCATTTGTAAAAGGGGTATAACAATAGAAATTATTTTGTAGATGTTATAGAAATTAAATGAGGTAATTTATGTACAGCACATGGGACATTACCTAGTAAATACTATTTTAATTATCATCATCATCGAGAGGAAACTGAAGCTCAGAGAAGTTAAGCCCAGGCCACCCGGCCTGTCAGCGTGAAATTCTAGGGGAGACAAATAATGCTGGAGTTTATTAACAGGGCTTCACTGGAGGACCTGAACTCCAGGAAGCTGTCCTCGTTGAGGTCTGGTGGTGAGGACTGCAAGATGCAGCCATTATGTAAGGATGTGGTGGTAAGAGTATGGAGCCAGCCCATGTGGGTTTGTGTCACTGTTCTGTCACTCACAGTCGTGTGACTTTGGGCATATCACATAGCCTCCCCGTGCCTACATCCTCATCTGTATGCATCTGCTGGCCTGTTCCTGGGGACGTTGTGAGACTGAAGTGAGTTAATCTTATCCCTACAAACACACTGGTGCCTGGCACTTGGTACATACGCTGCGCCTGCTCTGATGATGCTGATTTGGGGGGAGAAAGGGAAAATGAGGGAAGAGCGAGGCAGAGGGGGAGGGCTGGGAGTGTAGCATGAATGGAGAGAGAAGTGAAGCCCTGGGAAGAAAATACTAGCATATAAAGCCAGAAAAATAGACTCTGACAGGGTAGAGAGCCAGGCTGAGTGCCTGCTTGCCAGACGAGGCTGCCAGCCCATACTAAAATCTCTCTCTGGCTGAACACATTTAGGATTAGTGTGATCATGGTTTGGGTGTGGCTCTGACAAAAAAAAAAGGGAAGAAGAAAGGGAAATGCATCATGTTTCCTTTGGCAGAAACCAAAGGTTCTTGTTTTTGAAAACCCAGCCACAGCAGTGTTTCCCATGTATTTAGGTTGTGGCAGCAGCCTGGGGGCCACGGGGGCGCAATGCAGGGCCAGGCCTCCCAGCAGCATTTAAGGAATGCTGTGCCATTGGATTCACTTAACTCTTCCATGTAAATAAAAACAGCTTTACCAGCAGAAATATGACATCAAGAGACTGCAATATAGTCAGAGGCATCAGTCCTGCTCCCTCCACATGCAACTAGCTATTGAAATAGGCTGTTTAAATGGTTCCATTAATTTTAACCTGCTATTTGTTCAGTTGTTTTGTTGCTTATTAGCCTTTGCTAGCTGCAAAAAAAAAATTTACAAGGAGAAAAAAGTCCTTAAAAACAAGAAAATGCCTACACCTTGGAACCCACTGTCATTTGGTTTTTATTGGTGGAGCTCCACAGTCAAGTTTATGGGAGGCCAAGATTCACAGGAGCCGAAGCAGAGTTTGAAGAAAACAGTACTAGAAATGAGCAACTGCCCTTGGCTGTCACTCTTGGTTCTCCTGCTGCAGCCCTCTCTCCTATGATCACGATGGAGATTCACAGTCCCCCTCTACTGATGATCAGGATTTCATCCTGTGGCTCCATCCTGATACATTCTGTAGGATTCCCTGAGTCACAGGCCCTGGGGAATCAGTAACACACACAGAAAACCAGGTGCCACCTTCGCGAGCTTGCGCTCTAGTTGAGGAGATAAACACCCAACATATATTCTAAAAAAGATAATTACAGAGGCCAGCTCCATGGCACAGTGGTTAAGTTCAGCACCCTCTGCTTCATTGGCCTGGGTTCAACGGTTCTGATCCTGGGCGCAGACCTACACCACTCATCAGCCATGCTGTGTCGGCAACCCACATACAAAATAGAGGAAAGCTTGGCATAGATGTTAGCTCAGGGCTAACCTTCCTCAAGTTGGGGGGTTGGGTGGAGAAGAAGATTGGTAACAGATGTTAGCTCAGGGAGAATCTTGCTCAGCAGAAAAAGATAATTATAATTTTTGCAAAGGTTTGGGAAGGACATAGGATGAAGGAAAGGAGAGAAACTGGCAGGAAGAAGTGATGAGTCTAGGAAATGTCTGCAAAGGAGACATCTGCTTTGAGGCTGAGGGATGTGAAACGGCCATCCCTGGTCTGGGCCAAGAGAAGAGCCTTCCAGAAAGAGAGTGCAGTAGTTTTGTTTTGTTTTGTTTTTGAGGAAGATTAGCCCTGAGCTAACTGCTACGAATCCTGCTCTTTTTGCTGAGGAAGACTGGCCCTGAGCTAACATCCGTGCCCATCTTCCTCTACTTTATATGTGGGACGCTACCACAGCATGGCTTGCCAAGCGGTGCCATGTCCACACCCGGGATCCGAACTGGTGAACCCCGGACCACCAAAGCTGAACATGGGCACTTAACCACTGCGCCACCAGGCTGTCCTGAGAATGCAGTAGTTTTAAACACCCGCTTGGGAGAGGAACAGACCTGAGGTCAGGGAGGCTGCAGCCCAATGACTGAGGAGAGGGGTTGAGATGAGGCTGGACAGGTGAGCAGAAACAAGCTCCCTGAGACCTTGTAGGCCAGGGTCAGAGGTCGGGATTATATCCTTCTAGCCAAGCACTCCATTCACTCTTGCCCTACTCCCTCAGACATCAGGAGCTAGGCCCCCAGATGGGGGGCTGAAAGTGCAGACAGGAGCTGAGTCAGGGATGAGTGCAGCAATGCCAGGCGTTATGACAATTCTGCCGAGCAGCCTGCTGGAAAGACCAAGGCCTATGAAATGCAGTTTGCACCTAACAGTCAAAAGAAAAGTCGAGGAGGAGGTAAACAACAAGGGACAGTCACGAGACCTAGACCTTAACTTCTGCAAAAGGTGTTTGAGAGTCGGCTGGAAGAGAGGTTAAGTTTTCCACAAACTTCACCTCCATCGCCACCAGAGAGGATGTGGTTCTCACCTGGAGAGTTTGTAATGCTTTGAAATGGCTTCAAACCACGCCAAAATAACTCAAAGAAAGCAAAGCACAGACAAATGGAGTAGCAGACACTAGGGGGCCTCCCCGTGCACCCCTCACGCCAGTATTGGGAACCTCGGACAGCTTTCCCCGGCCACTGCTGGGCTCAACCACTGCGGCCTTCTGCTTCCCGACGTGCTGGGCGCAAGGGCAGAGATGGCGTTCCTCGCGTTCTCTGCTCTGTCCGGAGACTGTGCCGTCAGCACCCCCACCTCCCTACCGCTGCCATGTGGACAAAAGGTACCTGTCCTAATAAAAACGCTGGGGACCTGGGGATTCACTTCCCAAAGTCTACTGAAGGCTGGGTTTGAGCCAATAAAGTGAATTCGTATATCAGGACCCACAAAATGGGGGCCGTCCTAGTGGCCCTGCCCACCCAATCGAATCCAAGTCAGCCTGCCCCCGAAGCTGCTGCCAGGAAACCTAACATACGCCAATCACAATCCTCCAACTCAGCGTGAGCCAGCTCACGTGACCCTAGAAGAGCGGCCCTGCAGCCTACATGGAAGGCCTGGACTCCCAGCCCATCAGGTGTGCCAGGTGACCTCTCCCCACGCTCTGTAAACGTGCTCTTGCCCCGGATCCCTCTGGAAGAGTCTCCGCTGCCTGTGCGGACTTGTACTTCACCCGTCCCTAGATTGTTTTCCCTTGAATAAAGGCGCGAGTAACCTCGTTACCAAATTGTTTTACTTTTGGCATTTGACAGAGCTACAGCTGAGGGGGTGTGAGCCCAGGGGTACAAAGTAAAGCTCTGCAAGATCTCAGGTGCTCATGAGAGCATACTGTCCACATATTTGAAGATGGAACTTCCAAAGATATTTGTTGTATTTATTACTTCACTTTAAGATGTATCGCTTGGAGGCCTAAGGCAGGCCAGAATCCGTGAAGCAGGAGCCAGCTCCCAGGTAAATTCCTAGAAATAACTCGGGGTCGGGGGATGGGGATTGGGCCAAATAGAACAGAAGGCAGGGGTACTGGACCAACTGCTCGAGAGAGGAGAATGTCTCAGAAAAGCCCTATATGTGAAGTTAATATGCGATAAAAGTGGCATCATAATTAAGTGGAAGAAAGGGTTTTTCATTAACTAATACTGAAGCAACTGATTAGTTAACTGAAAACAAAACTATTGCAGGTCCTCATGTCACTCCACATACCAAAATAAATTTCATTTGGATCTACGAGTGAAATGTAATGAACCGATTTTTTAAAAGATCTAGAAAAAGGTAAATATTTGATTTATGAATGAGAAAGAACACTCTGAACTTAAAAGCAAATTGAAACTACAAAGAAAAAATTTTACAGATTTAACTATTTAAAATATTCATTTCTGTACAACCAAAACAATATAAAAGTCAGTGAGCATGGAAAACATCTGCAACAAATATGAAATGATTAATATACCTGACATATAAAATGTTCATGCAAACAGATAAAAAAATTAACCCCCATAAAAATGGACAAGGACTATGAAGAGATATTTCACAAAAGAAGAAATGCAAAGGAGTTAACTGTAAAAAACTGTTTTTTCCTCCTCTGTACTCTCCACCAAATGTGTGGGAGTTTTCCCCCACCAAGCAATTCTCTTTGACACATAGATGGCCTACAATTTAACTTAATTCTGACACTATCTACCTGGAGTCAGCATCAGATCCCACAGTTTAAGGACTCAGTCCCACAAGATGTTCCCTACCTGCCTTCAGATGCCAATCACAAGTCTTGGTTGTGATTTGTGCTTCTGACCAACCAGCTAGGGAGGTTCCCATGACCCTTCCTTGGATTTGATTAATTTGCTAGAGTGGCTCACAGAGCTTAGGAAAACAGTTTACTTACTAGATTACAGGTTTGACATAAAAGGATACAGCACAGGTAGAGTTAGATAGAAGAGATGCATAGGGCAAGGGATGGGGGAAAGGGGCGGGGAAGCTTCCATGCCCTTTCCAGGCATCACCTTGCCAGCACTTCCGCGTGTTCACCAACCCGAAAGCTCTCTAACCTTGTACTTTAGGGATTTTTATGGACGCTTCATTACATAGGCATGATTGATTAAATCATCATTGGTGATTGAACTCATCTCCAGCCACTCACCTCCCTGGAGGTTGGGAGTGGGGCTAAAAGTTCCAACCCTCTAATCACATGGTTGGTTCCCCTGGCAACCAGCCCCCATCCTTAGAGACTTTCCAAAAGTGACCTCATTAACATAGACTCAGATGTGGTTGAAAGATGTAGTTATAAATAAAAAAGATACCTTTAGCCCTTTATCACTTAGGAAATCCAAAAGTTTTAGGAGCTCTGTGCCAGATATGGGGCAAAGACCAAATATATATTTCTTACTATAAAGCACTATATCACATCAACATTACATACCTTATGTAATGTAATCAAAGATCTGCCAAGTAAAATAATCTATGAGTTTCCCTATCAAAACTGCAGATAAAAACACTTGAGGGTCCGCCCAGTGGTGTAGTTTACGTGCTCTGCTTCAGAGGCCTGGGGTTCACGGGTTGAGATCCTGGGCATGGACCTAGCACCACTCATCAAGCCATGTTGTGGTGGTGTCCCACATAAAACAGAGGAAGATTGGCACAGATGTTAAAACCCTTGACACCAAGAGTGCAGTAAAACTGGCATTCTCATCCAATGATGGTGATGTGAAAATTCTCATAAACTTTCTGGGAGGCAATTTGGCATATCTTTTTGGCCAAATAATTCCACTTGTGAGTCTGTCCTAAGGCAGCAATCAGAAATGGAGTCAATGATTTCTGTACAGGTATGTTCATCACCGTATTACTTTGGCAAAAAATTGGAAGCAATTTGAATGGCCAACATTAGAATTAAATTGTGACCTATCAGGGTAGTGAAGTTCTATGCAACCTTTAGAAAAACCAGGTCTAAAATCATACTCTAGTACAACTGTGAGAAAGACACTAACGAAATATTCTAAAATGTTAATGTTAGCCCTGGTATCTCTGTGTTATATTTATGAAAAAGTGAAATTATAGAACAAATAAACATAAAACCTTAGTAATTAGATAAAGCAGGGAGTAAGCTGGAAAGAACAAAGTTGAGAAAGGGGAATATGTGAAAAATTGAAAGGAGAACATCATGTTCCATAAACTGACGCTCAGATCCAGGACTTAGGGAGGGACAGGAGGGAGGGAGAAGATACTGAAAAATGTCCTTTCATCGTCATGAGGGAAGAAGGAACCACATACATGCATGTATTTTGTTTTCCTTTCCCAAAGAAGCCTTTGGTTTTACAGGTGAAGAAGCATAATCAAAGTTATCAGGAAAAGAGCCCACACTTAAAAAAAAGTCTTTTAAGATGTGTACCAACAGAACTAAAATCCCACTATGAATTTCCATCAAGGTGTGAGAAGCAACGTAGTCCAATAACATAGTGATCTGCTTTTGTTTGGCTGCCTTTTTCTGATGAACAATCTACTTTGCACACCACAAACGTTTATCTGTACAGACTTTGTGCAAGACCCTACTGCCCACAGTTATCCCTGTGTGCTTCTAATCAGTTATACTGGCATTACTCTTACCATTTTTGAGGCTGGAGACACACAGGGTGATGCTGAAGGGAGGGAAGGCAAGCAGAGAGTATGAGGGTAGATCATACATGGGAGGGCCACAGACAGTGACTACCAATAATTTCCCCATGCCCCTTGCTAGAACGTGAAAGGTCTGAGGAGAAAACAAACTCGTCTTACAAAGTGGCAGGCATCTGGGCAAGCTGCACTGCACGCAGAGGAGGTACTTACAAAAAGAAGATGCAGAACCCACAGAAATACTCATAAAAAGGAGGAGCAGGAGATCAGGTTCGGTTGATTCTTGTTTCTTGCTGGCTTCCTAATGTCAGGCTCCAGAAACAAGGACAATGGAGAGGGCAGTGGCAGATAGATGCAGTCCTGAGCTTTGGACCTGCTTACATTCTCAGTTGTTGTCCCTAAGTAAACAGCTCTTTAAACTTTGGTACATTTGTGCTGGCTGACGTCATGAATCAGCTGATTTCATTTCACTTTCATTTCTTAACTTGCCGGTGGCCCATGACTTTTGAGAAAGAAGTAATGTAAACAACACTTGTTGTTCACCGGACCATATACGGTACCCACCACCCTGGAGCCAACCAACCAACTGACTTAAAGAGCCAGGTGAACGTCTTGATTATATCACACAACAGTTCCAGAAAGGAAATTGGCCAAAACACTTTCAAAGCTCCTAGTGATTTAAACTCCAAGATAAACACAACCTAGAATCTTATTCAGAAGGGACCTTCAAGATCATCTGGTCCAAGATCTCGGACCCAGATTACCCCTTGGGAAGCAGTTATGCCCAGCTGTCCCCTCCTTTTCAGCTATGTAGGATGCCTGGGCTTCTCTGGACACAAAACCTTGTTTTCTTAGTGTTCTCACGAGGGTGTTTAGGGCCATGCTGAAGCAGCTGAAACATCTCTTATTTCAAAATAAGAACAGAATGAAGCTTTTATTTTTGTCATCATAGGGGCTCCTAGCCAGAGTTTAAAAATTGCTTCCTTTGCTCGCATGACCAGTTGGAAATTCCGATTTGGGGTTAAGCTTGGTTAAGTCAGTAGATAGCTACTTAGCAACATTGCTGAATCCTTCAGCGTTTCTCTTCCCCTCCCCCTGCACCCCTACCACCCAAAGGAGTTCTTTGTACTGCTACATTTTCCCCCTTGTAGGTCTTTTAAACTCAATCCCTAGAAAGAAGTGATGAGATCTAACAGAAAGGAAGAGCAAAGGCTTTGGATCAGGGAGCTCTGCTAAAGATTTGCAAATTATTTAACTTCTCTGAGTGTCAGTTTCTCATCTGTAAAATGGAACAATACCTACTTTGCACGGCTGTTGTGGAAACTGGAGATAATGTACAAAAGTGCTTGGTACGCTACCACACACGCAGTAACGGCAGCAGTTATTATTAAAAGCAGGATTTCCAAATATCCAGTCTAGCCTTCATAATAATGCCTTCAAAGCAGAGACAAAATTAACGTTTTTGTACTGATATAAACTATTTACTCTGAAAACTGAACATAGTGAATGAAGTGATGCAATATGGAAGAGAGTGAAACAACTGAAACAATTTGCTGGAAGTTATAAAGCACATAGTTTTTAAAGAGTCAAATAATTCTTCAAAGTTTGTTTTGAAAAACAGGAGTCTCACACTCTTCCTTTTCTCCAGAAGCAAGCACTTTCATCTCTTTTAGCTGATTCTTTAGGTATTTACCTCAGTTCTCTAAACATCATGCTTGTATCGCTATTCTTGGTTTTTCGGTCTCAGGCATAATCTAATGACTCTCAACTACAGGAGATGAAGATTTAGCTTGCTTCTTCCTGACTCCACATTCCACAACTTTAAGTCCCATCTCCCTCCTCCTTCCAGATTATAAGATTATGTTATAATCTTGTTTAAATCAGTATTCAGTATCTACAATATTGTAACTATGTAAATACCATATAGAGTAGCAAAACCACATAGAAAATTATGATTTCCTTTCCTGCATAACTTTTTGTCTTCCCTGGAGATAATAATTGCTTTAATTTTTCGTTTGTTTGTTTGCTTGCTTTTCTATGTACTTAACACTAATCCAACCCTCAAGTCTTTTTTCAGGACGTTTGTATGCATGGTACTTGATCTCCTCCTGAGAAAGGCTCCTCCAGCACCTTCCAACCTGCTCCAGTCTGGGCTGAGGGCCCTGACACCTAATACACAGCTGTCCTGCTGGAATCTCTTTTCACCACTGCCATCCTGGGATTCCTTTTGCCTCTATCCTGTGTTGGATCTCCTATTTCCTGCATCAAAGGCTTTTCTTGATTTATTCTTTAATCTACCTTTAAACTTGATCAATCAAAGTTGGAGTATAGAATTTTAGGTTAAAAATAATTCACCTTTATAATTTTGAAAGCCTTCTTCCATTCCATCTAGCTTTCATGTTATTTTTGAGAAGTTTAAAGACATTCTGTTTTCTAGTTTCCAAAATTGATTTCCTTTCCTATTCGCATCCTTGCAGGTTTGTCTTAAAAAATAAAAATGATTATTATTTCAGTGGGTTTTTGAGAAGTAGCGAAATTAAATGTGTGTTCAGTTTGCCATTTTTAACTGGAAGTCTAATTTTTTTTTTTTTTTTTTACCCTAGGAGGGCTCTTTCTAGCTGTCTCTTTCACTGGTTTCCTCTGACAACATAGCTGACCTCTGGTTGAGCTTGCTGCTCTTATCAAGTTACTAGCCTCCTCTTAATCGCTTACTACCAAAATCTCCATTATTTTTGATAGTATCCTTAGGTTTGAACTTCCCCACACTCTGTTCCAAACAAATTAGTTTACTTTGGGAAAACTTCAGATATCTCTGTTTGTATGTCATGCCTCTCCTCCTAGGGCAAAATATCTGAACCACTGCCGTGGAGCTGAGTGCGGAGACAGTGACCCGCTTTTTCTAGAGGGACACCTCTGCTTTTTGAGCACGGTACTGGCTAGGGCAGTAGCCTTTTCACCTTGCCTCTCCCCGCATGGAACCTCCACCCTATAAACTAGCTCGGGCAAAGGTGACCTGGACTTCAGTTTTCTTGGCCTGCTGAATCTGAGAAGGAGCCTTTGACCTCTGGTTGGGTGGAGGAAGGGAAGCCCTAACCTCTTGGCTGTAGCTGCCTGGAATTTAGCCTCTGCAACACAGAGGCAGGGGCATGAGAAACGCTAGCAGCCCGCTCCTCCCAGGGAGGCACCAGAGCCCTGGGACTGGGAGCTAGGGACAGTGCCATCTCTCATTCTTAGCCACATGCTCCCAGAGTGGAGCTTCCCTCATGGTGAACTGGGGTGAAGGGAGGCGAGGGTTGTGGCTTAAGTGCCACAGACTCTCCCTGCTCTCACGGAGATTTAGTAGATTTTCTTGAATGAATATTTCTTTATTTGTTGCCTTAGGACAATTTCCAGAGACTTTAATTTTTTTTTTTTTTAATTTTTACCAGTTATAAGATTCTCCTGGGAGACTGGGTGGAGGAGCTGCTCAGGCTGCTGTTCTGGAACTGGATCTGCGCCCCTTTATTGTTTTCCAAAGGGAACAGTTTTAACTGCATAAAATCTAAAGACTTTGAAATAGCAAAGAATACAATAAACAAATATGACATTACAAACTCCATAAACTTACAAAATAAGAAACGTTTGTAAATTTCACATCCCTTAAATTAATCGATGAATTTAGAACTCAACTAATAAAAATACTGATAGGTTTAACTGGGAATGCCTTTGTTGTTGTTTAGGTTTTTTGTTTTCTTAAAACTAGTAAAACCAATAAAAATTTATTGAGGGGAATATTAAGCTACTTTTCCAGATTTCTAATAAAAGAGATATTGAAATACTCTTTTGTTTTGTTTCAAATATCTGCACCTGGTTTTGTAAACCATTAGTGATGGTTTAAATAATAGTAAAAATATAATACTTATGCTGTCTAATTCTAGAATATCCTATGAAATGGAAATAATGTATCATAATTAAATTAAAACCACCTATATTTAAAAACAGTCTTAGTAATTCTAATTCTATCAAACATCAATAAGAGCAAACAAAGAATCAATTAAGTAGCAGCAGTTAAACTAAATAGAGGTAAATCTAAATTACTTTTAAGGGGGGGGGGGGTGCAGATGTCCGGCAGTGGGTGTGGGTGTTCAGGGATTGGCTACTTTGAAGTCTGAGTTGAAAGTGCATGTGACCCTGGATCCCTGTGACCTCATGGCATGACTCTCCTCCTTTGGAAGAAGGAAGTTGCCATCATCTGTGTGATCTTCTCCACAATCGGTAGCTACAGGTATCACCTGCAGCATGGTTTCAGTCAGAGGTTTTAAGAGCTCTCTTTATCATTTACAGCCTGTCTCATTCATGTGTAATACTTTCCAAGCATTTTTATTTTCCTGGTCCTTCAGTTCCTATACTCTTTCTATCCACCATCTTTTTGGGAAAGCAGATTAGGCTTTCTTATAAATGAGTGTTTTCATCCAAACCCTTCATTATTTCCCTCTGAAGTTGTTCTATATTTTTTTCTGAGATGGCTTTGGCCTTAGTTAGTTGGGATTGGAAGGATTTTATTTTTTTGCTCAGGAAGATTTGCCCTGAGCTAACATCTGCTGCCAATCTTCCTCTTTTTGTGTGTGAGCCACCACCAAAGCATAGCCACCGACAGATGAGTGGTGCAGGTCCATGCCCAGGAGCCAAACCTGGGCTGCAGAAGTGGAGTGCGCTGAACTGAACCACTAGACCACCAGCACTGGCCTTGGATTGGAAGGATTTTCATCCATCTTTGACCAATCATGTCTGTCCTTGAAGATGAGCCATTATCACACAAGAGAGTCCACTTTTCTATTCATTTTTGAGAGGTCTACTGTATCCTCAAGTGAAGAGATGGACCTGGTCATATTTCTATTAAGTGCTGCCAAACACAGAGTGTTACCTTCAGAGGCCTGGCCTCTGTGAGAAGTGACTCGAGGGCTTCATAGCTTTGTGTAAACTCTTTAATCTTTTCACTGACACAACAATATTCTTCAACCAAGGCAGAAAAGTATTTGGCTAGCTCTTTATTTCTCTTTAAAGTATGTTGGCTTCTTACTAAAAAAAAAAAAAAAATCATAGCACACACTCAAAGGAAACCCAAAGGGCTTTGTCTCAAGTATTCAGATCCCACCACCAGAGCACTGCTCCAGGACTAACTGGACAGATATTTTTGTTGCAGTCTGAAGGCCCTCCATGGCTCCAAAGGCAATGAAGCTCGGCCCCTGGTTGTTAGTATTCTGTGGACCACACTTGCCTGCTTGCAACTCTGTGAAGTGGTGTACTTCTAAAACAAGTGCCTAGCAACCATCAGTGGGGCAGGGCAAGTGAGGCCTAGGTGGCTAAACATTACATTCTTTGTTCTGTTCATTACTGCACACACAGAAAGTGATATTATTTGTACTGTGCATTGGGGGAATATAAAAGACTGACTGCAGCCAGAGGAAACTAGCCCGTGAGCTCTGGCTACTCTAGGCCCCACCTGACATTACACAAAACTAGAAGATTAAAGTAGTGTCATGCTATAACTATAATGCATTCTCTGCACACAAGCGTGTCTGGATATAATGGTAAGACAAGTTGCAGTAGAGAACTCACATGCCCATGTTCCTAGGCAAGCCTCCTTCTTCTGATTTGAAGTTTCATTTTGTAGCCTTGAAGCCTGGTCCTGTCTAGAAAGGTTACAGGGATCCCTCTTCCCTGTAGGCTTGCTTGAGCCTGTGTTTGGTCAGCACAGACAAGCAGGGTCAGAGAAATGAAGCTCCTCACCAAAGGCATTACATCACTGATCTGGATTTCAATTATAAGAACTCAGGAGACATCAGCAGGAACTGTCAATGTCTTAACATTTCATGTATTTTCAATGGAGCCTTGTGGTAGTTCAGTCCAAGTGGTCTCCAATGGAGTGACTCATTGATGCAGCCTCCCTTCATCATGTGGCCCTGCCATTGTCAGCACTCGGTCATCTTCAGAACAGTGGTTACCTCTGCAGAGGGAGTACATCATTCTATCAGCTGAATTTGCCATCTTTGTTTCTTTAAACAAAATCTCACTCTCTTAGTATCTCTCTGGCAGACTCAGACCCAGAGCCCCTTCTATCCATCACCCGGGACTCTGCCATGAGCAATTCTCTCCACACAGCCTCTGCCCATAGGAAAAAGGATAGAACAGTGAGCAGAAGCTGGTCTTGGAATCCTGGAGGGTGCCAGGGTTTGGTCCACCTATGAATGTGGAGAACAGAGGCTCTTACCAGGCTTGGTGGTGAAGATGGCCAAATGCCTGATGAAGTGATCATTGTTTCTTTGTTTGTAATTTATTTATTTGAAAGAGAAATTGCCAATTAAGAGTTTATAACATGTTTCTGAAAGTAAAGAATTCAGCCATGGTAGAGAAGAAGATCTTTATTATGGAAAAAAATGACTTAAGCAAACCCCTTTTATATGCAGAAAGAGTGTTCAACCTTCTTGGATAAAAATGAAATATAACTTTTTTTGGTGGTGGTGGGCAGATCATTCTTATTTTAAAGCCTAATTATAAAAGAACAACTTAATGATGTCAAAATGAAAGCCCCAGAGTTGCTGTATGTCTTTTGTTTCATTTTATAAAGTCCTTCTGCCTGGGTCAGTAGCATCAGTGCCAATTCCAGAACCTAGGCTCCACTAGGCGTCACTGCTGCCGTGTGTTGGGAGCCAACGGTGATACAGAATCTGGGTCACATCTGTGGAGGGGATGGGGTCACTGCAGATACTCAGCCCTCCTTTCACAGTGGCCTCAATTTTTAAAGGATTTTATTTGCAGGGCATAGAACTTAAGGTTGTCAATACCACACTGCCCTGATCACTGTAGCTTTGTATGAAGTCTTTTAAGTCTTGTAGTCAGGTAACATCAGTCCTCTGACTTTCTTCTTCCCTTTCAATATTGTACTAGAGATTCTCAATCTTTTGTCTTTCTATATAAATTTTAGAATCAAATCTATTGATAATAACTTGCTAGATTTTGACTGGACTTTCATTAAATCTATAGATTAAGTCGGGAAGAACTGACATCTTCACAATATTGAGTCTTCCTACCCATGTACATAGAATATCTCTCCATTTATTTAGATCATTGATTTATCGGAGTTTTATAGTATTCCTCATATACATCTTGAACATATTTTATTAGATTTATACCTAAGTATTTCACTTTTTGGTGCTAACGTAAACGTGTTTTTTATTTCAAATTCCAATATTCATTACTAGTATACAAGATAGCGGTTGATTTTTGTATTTTAACTTTGTATCTTGCAACCTTGCTACAATTGCTCATTAGTTCCAGCAGGTTTTTTTTGCTGATTCTTTGGGATTTTACACATAGACAATCATATTCTCTGTGAATAAATATAATTTTCTTTCTTTCTTTCCAAGCTGTATACCTTTTATTTCCTTGTCTTATTGAATTATCTGGGATTTCCAGTATGATGTTGAATCAGAATCAGAGAGTAGACATCTTTGCCTTGTTTCTGATCTTAGCAGGAAAGTATCTACTTCCTCATCATTAAGCATGATGTTAGCTGTAGACTTTTTTTAGATATTTTTTATCAAATTGAGGAAGTTTCCCTCCATTCTTAATTTGCTGAGAGTTTTTAATCATGAATTGGTGTGAGATTTTGTCAGATGTTTTTCTGCAATTATTGATGTGATCATATGATTTTTTTCCTTATTCTATTGATGTGATGGATCATATTGATATTTGAATGTTGAATCAGCCTATCAGTAGAATAAAGCCTACTTGACTGTAGTGTTTAATTCTTCTTATATATTATTGAATTGTGTTTTCTAATATTTTGTTGAGGATTTTTGCATTTATGTTCATGAGAGATATTGTTATGTAATTTCTTTTCTTGTAATATCTTTGGTTTTAGTATTAAGGTAATGCTGGCCTCATAGAATGTGTTAGGAAGTGTTCTCTCCGCTTCTATCTTCTGGAAGAGATTGTAGATAACTCATGTAATTCCTTTCTTAAATTCTTGGTAGAGTGCATCAGTGAACTCATCTGGGCCTTTTGGCAGGCTATTATTTATTGATTTAATTTCTTTAATTGACATGGGCCTATTCTGATTGTCCATTTCTTCAAGTGCAAATTTTGGCAAATCATGTCTTTCAAGGAATTGGTCCATTTCATCTAGGTTATCAAATTTGTGGGTAGGGAATTGTTCTTAATATCCCTTTATTGTCATTTTAATGTCTATGGGATCAGTATTGGTGGCCCCTCTTTCATTTCTGATATTAGTAATTTATGTCTCCTTTTTATTTATTTAGTTAACATTGCTAGAAGTTTACAAATTTTATTGATGATAGAATATTATTCAGCACTAAAGAAAATGAGCTATCAAGCCATGAAAAGACATGATAGAACTTATATGCATATTACTAAGTGAAAGAAGCCAATCTGAAAAGGCTACATACAGTATGATTCCAACTATGTGATATTCTGGAAAAGGCAAAACTGTGGAGACAGTAAAAAGACCAGTGGTTGAGTGACATCAGCATCATGGTGGAATGAGTTTTTCCCTTTGTTTCTCTCCTACAAGTTACAACCAAACAGACATTCATTGACCAAACAGAGGATTCCCTACACAGCACAAAAGGACACCTAAAACATTCATGCATCTATACGTCTGAAGGTGGATGGACTGGACCCCCAGGAGGCAGTAGAACTAGGGGAGCAGCCCTCTTCCCCTCCCCCAGTGGCAAGGATCCAAGGTGCATATCCTTACACAGTGGTTCATGAGACTGTGAATGGAGGTAGCGGGTACCCAGGCCCACCAGACTGGCCTTACAAGAAAGACTGAAAGAAGCCGTCCTTCCTGAAACAAAAAGGCAAAGGTTTACAAAGTTTGAGCAAGGAGATAAATAGACAGAAAATTGCAGCTCCATATCAGAATAGGTTAGTAAACAATTATAAAGGACTAAAGAAAAGAAAGCATCAAAAATAACTATAACCACTTCAATTTGGTCACAAATTCACAACACAAAAAAGAATAATTTGTGACAACAAAAACACAGAAGAGAAAGAGGAAAGGGGGAGAACTTGCACAGGCTAATGGAGATGAGAGGCTATCAGAAAATGGACTACCTCATCTATGAGATCTTTTATACAAACCTCATAGTGGCCACAAAACAAAAAATCAGAGCAGACTCACAAATCATAAATAAAGAGAAAACTGAGAAAAACATCACAGAAAACCACCAAACTAAATTGGCAGACAGAAATACAAAGGAAAAGAAATAATGGAAATACAGAACAACTGGGGAAAAAAAGATAAAATAGCAGTATTAAGCCTTTATATATCAATAATCACCCTAAATGTAAATGGATTGAATTCATCAATCAAAAGAAACAGAATGACTGGATGGATTAAAAAAACAAGACCCAACAATATGCTGCCTCCAGGAAACACATTTCAGGTCTAAAGACAAACATAGGCTCAGAGTGAAGGGATGGAAGATGATATTCCAAGCAAATGGCAAGCAAAAGAAAGCAAGTGTAGTCATACTTAGACAAAACAGACTTCAAGATAAGAAAGATAGGAGATATAGATGGGCGTTATATAACGATAAAAGGGACATTCCACCAAGAGGACATAACAATTATTAATATATATGTACCTAACACAGGAGCACCAGAGTATATAAACCAAGTATTAACAGACCTAAAGAGAGAAATTGACAGCAACACAGTAATAGTAGGGGACCTTAACCCCCTAATTATGTCAATGGATAGACTATCCAGACAGAAAGTCAAGAAAACAGTGGACTTAAATGAAACACTAGCCCAGATGGGCTTAATAGATAAATGCAGAACATTCCACCTAAAAAAAACAGCAGAATACACATTCTTCCCAAGTACACATGCAACATTCTCAAAGATAGACCATATGTTGGGAAACAAGGCAAGCCTTAATAAATTTAAGAAGACTGAAATCATATCAAGCATCTTTTCTGACCACAATGCTTTGAAACTAGAAATCAACTACAAGAAAAAAGTTAGGAAAGTCACAAATATATGAAGACTAAACAACATGCTACTAAACAACCATTGTATCCATGAAGAAATCAAAGGAGAAATAAAAAAATACCTAGAGGCAAATGAAAATGAAAACACAACATTCCAACTCTTATGGGAGGCAGCAAAAGTGGTACTAAGAGGTAAATTTATAGCAACAGAGGCCTACTTTAAGAAAGGTAGGCCACCGACCTGGTGGCATAGTGATTAAGTTCATGTGCTTTGCTTCAGTGGCCTGGGGTTCACAGGTTTGGATCCCAGGAGGGGACCTAACATCACTCATCAAGCCATGCTGTGGTGGCATCCCACATAAAATGGAGGAAGATTGGCATAGATGTTAGCTCAGTGACAGTCTTCCTCAAGCCAAAAAGAGGAAAATAGGCAACAGATGGTAGCTCAGGGCCAATCTTCCTCACAAAAAAAGAAATAAGAGAAATCTCAAATAAACAGCTTATGCTATACCTAAAACAACTAGAAAAAGAAGAACAAAGTCAGCAGAAGGAAGGAAATAATAAAAATCAAAGCACAAATAAACAAAATAGAAACTAAAAAACAATAGAAAGGATCAATGAAACTAAGAGCTGTTCTATGAGAAGACAAACAAAATTGACAAACCCTTAGTTAGACTCACTAAGAAAAAAGGAGAGGAGATTCAAATAAATAAAATCAGAAATGAAAGAGGAGAAATTATAACAGACAACACAGAAATACAAAGGATTATAAGAGAATACTATAGAAAGCTATACACCAACAACATTGGATAACCTAGAAGAAATGGATAAATTCTTAGAATCATACAATCTCCCAAAACTAAATCAAGAATAAATAAAGAATCTGAATAGATCAATCACAAGTAAGGAGACTGAAACAGTAATCAAAAACCTCCCAGAAAACAAAAGGCCAGGACTAGATCGCTTCACTGTTGACTTCAACCAAACATTCAAAGAAGACTTCGTTGCTATCCTTCTCAAACACTCCCCAAAAATGAGAGAATGGGACACTTCATAACTCATTTTATGAGGCCAATATTACCTTGATACCAAAACCAGAAAAAGACAATACAAAAAAGGAAAATTACAGGCCAATATCACTGATGAGCATAGATGCAAAATCAACAAAATATTAGCAAATTGAATATAGCAATACATTAAAAGGATAATACACCACCAACAAGTGCAATTTATTCTAAGGATGCAAGGATGGTTCAACATCTGCAAATCAATCAATATGATATGCCACATTAACAAAATGAAGAATAAAAATCACAAGATCATCTCCATAGACACAGAGAAAGCATTTGACAAGATCCAACATCCAATTATGATAAAAACTCTCAATAAAATGAGCATAGAAGGAAAGCACCTCAACATAATAAAGGCCGTATATGACAAACCCACAGCCAACATAATACTCAGTGTTGAAAACTGAAAGTGATTCCTCTGTGAACAGGAACAAGAAATGGATTCCCACTCTTGCCACTCTTATTCAACATAGTACTGGAAGTTTTAGTCAGAGCAATTAGGTAAGAAAAAGAAATAAAAGGGACCCAAATTGGAAAGGAAGAAGTAAAACTGTCACAATTTGTGGGTGACATGATTCTATATATACAGGAAACCCTAAAGAATCCATCAAAAAAACTATTATAAATAATCAACAAATACAGTAAAGTTGCATGGTAAAAAACAACATACAAAAGTCAGTTGCATTTCTATACACTGATAACAAACTAGCAGAAAGTGAAATCAAGAATGCAATCCTATTTACAATTGCAACAAAAAGAATAAAGTACCCAAGAATAAATTTAACCAAGGAAGTGAAAAACTATACACTGAAAACTACAAGACATTATCGAAAGAAATCAAAGAAAACATAAAGAAATAGAAAGATATTCTGTGTTCATGGATTGGAAGAATAAACGTAGTTATAACATCCATATTACCTAAAGCAATCTATGGATTCAATGCAATCAAAGTCAGAATCCCAATGACATTCTTCACAGAAATAGAACAAAGAATCCTAAAATTTATGTGGAACAATAAGACTCCAAATGGCCAAAGCAATCCTGAGAGAAAAGAACAAAGTTGGAGGCTATCACACTCCCTAAATTCAAAATATACTACAAAGCTATAGTAATCAAAACATCATGGTACTAGCAGAAAGATAGACACACAGATAAATGGAACAGAATTGAGAGCCCAGAAGTAAAACTACACATCTAGGGACAGCTAATCTTTGACAAAGGAGCCAAGAATATACAAAGAAGAAAGTCTCTTCAATAAATGGTGTTGGGAAAACTGGACAGCCACATGCAAAAGAATGAAAGTAGACCATTATCTTACACCATACACAAAAATTAACTCAAAATGGATTAAAGACTTGAATGGAGGACCTGAAACCACAAAACTCCTAGAGGAAAACATAGGCAGTACACTCTTCAACATTGGTCTTACCAGTAGCTTTTTGAATACCATGTCTCACCAGGCAAGGGAAACAAAAGAAAAAATAAACAAATGGGACTACATGAGACCAAAAAGCTTCTGCAGAGCAAAGGAAACCATCAACAAAATAAAAAGACAGCCCACCAACTGGGAGAAAATATTTGTCAATCATATGTCTGACAAGTAGTTAATTTCCAAAATATATAAAGAACTCATACAACTCAACAACAAAAAAAATGAACAACCTCAGCAAAAATGGGCAGAGGATATGAACAGACATTTTTCTAAAGAAGATATACAGATGGCCAACAAATACATGAAAAGATGTTCAATATCACTAATTATTAGGGAAAGGCAAATCAAATCTACAATGAGATGTCACCTTACACTGGTCAGAATGGCTATAATTAACAAGACAGAAATAACAAGTATCGGAAAGGGTGTGGAGAAAAGGGAACCCTCACACACTGCTGGTGGGAATGCAAACTGGTGCAGTCACTATGGAAAACAGTATGGAGATTTCTCAAAAAATTAAAAATTGAAATACCATATAATCCAGCTATTTCACTACTGGGTATTTATCCAAAGAACTTGAAATCAATAATTCAAAAAGATTTATGCATCCCTATGTTCATTGCACAATAGCCAACATGTGGAAGAATCTCAATTGCCCATCAGAAGAATCTCAAGTGCCCAACAATGGATGAATGGATAAAGAAGATGTGGTTTATATAGAATGGAATATTATTCACCCATAAAAAAGACAAAATCATGCCATTTGCGACAACATGGATGGACCTCGACAGTATTATGTTAAGCAAAATAAATCAGACAGAGAAAGGCAAATATCCCATGATTTCACTCTTATGTGAAAGATAAACACAGATAAGGAGAACAGATTAGTAGTTAGCAGAGGAGAAGCGGGTAGGGGGAGAGTGAAAGGGGTAAAGGGGCACATATGCATGGTGATAGATAAAAACTACACTATTGGTGGTGAACATGATGCAGCCTACACAGAAACTGAAATATAATAACATACACCTGAAATTTACTCAATGTTGTAAGCCAATATGACCTTAATTTAAAAAAAAAGCAAAGACCAGTGGTTGCCAGGGGTTAGGGAGAAGAGACGGATGAATAGGCAAAGCACAGAGGATTTTTATGGCAGTGAAACTATTCTGTATGACACTATAATGGTACATATATTTCATTATACATTTGTCCAACCTCATAGAATGTACAGTGCTAAGAATAAACCCAAATGTAAACTATTGACTTTGGATGATTATGATGTATCATATTAGGTTTATCAATTGTAACAAATATATCATTCTGGTGGGTGATGGTGATAATGGGGAGGCTATGCATGTATGGGGGCCAGGGAATATATGGGAATTCTCTGTACCTTCTGCTCAAAATTGCTGTGAACCTAAAACTTTTCTAAAAAATAAAGTCTATTAAAAGCAAAAGCAAAAATATAATTGTTACTCTTTTAATATCCCGAGTTCTCCTTCTACTTTCTTTGGCTAATGGATATGTTGTTGAGAGTATACTACCCAACCTCAGATCTTCCTAGTTTCATCTTGCCACCATGACCTAATTAGGCATGTGACCTGTAACTTTAATGTACCTCTCCTACCTGATCCTCATTCTGCTTAGCCTCATCCTGTAATGGACGCCATTATGGACCCGTAACCCTAGGCTGGTTGACTCTGTTTTCTCACTTACTGCATCCATCTTGACTTATTGGCCTGACATACCTGTTTCTCTAGCGTCCTTCAGGAATCTCACTAGTATGTATTGTCTTATGAATGACACACTGTGAGGTCCTCCACTTCCTTCCACGTGAATAAATGGCTGGAGATGTACATTCATCAGCTCTAAAGGAAACTGCACATCTAATCTTTTATATTTTTGCTAAATTGTGAGAAGTAAAATGACTGTTTAAATCATAATCTATGCATTTCAGTGACATTTTGTGGCACACTTTTGCTGTGTACAATTAGCATCTTTTATTATATACTGTTTTTTTCTAATTGTTGGAGGTACACAACTGAGCATTTTACTATGTACTATCTTATTCTGTAATTATTTTACTCATGTGTGTTGTATGTACAATGAATCAGTAATCTTTGGGGGAGAGATGCCTTTTATATAACTAATGGTTCTTAGCACACCACAGATACAATAGAAATTCAGGAAATGATGTTTTCGACTGATTCATTGAAGTGCCTAGTAAGGGACATTAAAGTCAGTGATAGTACATGACATTCATTCCTTGAGTTCTTGGGGTTTTTTGGTGTTGTATGAATAAGTCATTTTGAAAGAAATCAAAAGATCAGAGATTTTTTTTTCATCTTGGCAAGAATTAAATATAAATATCTAAATGATTTAAAATTTTCTATGTTGTGTCAGGATTTCTTTTTAAATCTCTGAAAGATATTCCCACTGAAGAAGCTGGGGTACTCAGGATTTGTAGTTCAGTGCACACATATGCATGTGTCGGGGAGGAGGAGGGATAGAGGGATCTGGAGGGCTTTCTTTTTCTTTTTACTATGTAAGCATATGTTAGCTTTCACCCACAGTTTTCAGAGCAGCATAAAGCTAGATTATTTGTCCCTTTGGAATGTCAAATGGAAGGTAGGTTGGCCATCATTCTTATTTGGTTGCTACTCCTTATTTTTACTTAAATGGTGGGCTCTTTGCATAGAACTTGGCTGGTTGGATGCTTCAGCTTGAAGACTCTTGTCTTCGATAATATTTGCATCCTTCTCAAAACTTGGAATAATCTCCCATTTGCTGCTGACAGGTTTCATGTCTTTAGTCTTCGTGGCCTTGATTTGAGGATGTTTTTTCCTTTTCTTGGGCTCTTTGAGAGGTGATAAACTTTCAAATGACCTCTGGGACACAGGCTGGAGGCTTTCTGAAGAGCTTACCATAAGATTCCTCTGGCTTATAAAAGGGGGATTTCTGGGTGGTGTCCAGGATGTGCTGTATTTCTTTATATTTATGTAAGTAGCTGGCTTTAGTCTAGAAAAGAAATGAAAAGTGTGAGTGTTTGCCCAACATGCACCCTAGGTATTTGTAGCCCTTAGGTATTTGTCATAGTATAAGTCATATTTCTTTCCTTTGATAAGTTCATCTTCCTTTAAGACTTTTACCATTATTTCTATGAAAATTATCTAAGTCTTCATCTCTGGTCATGAGTTTGCAGCACTACTTCAGTCTTGTATTTCTAATTGCCTAGAGGATATGTTCACTTGGATACCTGCCCTGACCCCAGGCTTCCTAATATAATAGCCACTCTGGCCTCAGCTCCTTCCTTACACATCTAGTTGAAGTAAATGTTCTCTAAAATTCCACTTGGCTCTAGAAATCTACTTTTTTAAAATTCTATTAGAATGAACTCAGTATACATGCTATAAGGTTTTTTTCTATAGTCAGCAAGAAGATAAATATGAGGCCAAGAGAGGGAAGTTTTCCTCAAGATGGGGAGATTTTGTAAATTACTAATTGCAGCCACTTAAAGTTTCTTAGTTTTTCTTTAGAATTCCATTTTTTCCACAAAATCTCAACTATATTTTTAATTAAACTTTTAATTTTGAGATAATTGAAGACTCACCTGCAGTTGGAAGAAACAATACAGAGAGATCCCACGTCCCCTTCACCCAGTTTCCCCCAAATGTAATATTTTGCAAAACTGTAGTTCAATATCACAATCAGGGTATTGCCATTGATATAATCAAGACAGAGAACAGTTCCTTCATGTTTTCATTTTCCAGTCATACTTACTTTCCTCCCTCCCTATCCCCTCCTTAACTCCTGGCAATCATCAATCTGTTGTCCGAATTAGATAATTTTGTTATTTCGAGAATGTTATATAAATGGAATCATACTGTATCTAACCATTTGGGATTGACTTTTTTCACCTAGCATAACTGTCTGGAGATCCATCTAGGTTGTTTTGTGTATCAGTAGTTCAGTCCTTATTACTGCTGAGTCGTAGTCCATGGCATGGATGTACCATACTTTTCTTAATGATTCATCCATTGAAGGATATGTGGATTGTTTCCAGTTTATGGCCATTACAAATAAAGCTTCTAAAAACACTTATGTACAGGTTTTTGCATGAATTTAATTCTTCATTTCTCTGTGATTAATCCCCGAGAGAGCAAGTGCTGGGTCATACAGTAGTTATATACTTGGCTGGTTTTTTTTTTTACAAAACTGCCAAACTGTTTTCCAGAGTGTACAATTTTACATTCCCACCAGCAATACATGAGTGCTCTAATTTCTCTGCATCCTCATTAGCATTTCATGTTATCACTATTTTTTATGTTAGCAATTCTGATAGGTGTATAGTGATATCTCATTGTGGTTTTAATATGCATTTCTCTAATGATGGGAACATCTTTTCATGTGGCTATGTGCCATCTGCATATTCTGTTTGGTGAAATGTCTATTCATGTCTTTTGCCCATTTTTTTTTTTTAAGATTGACATTTTCTCTTTATTTTTGTGGTCAAGTGGGATAGATAAATATTCCAAGTCTTCTGGATTATTCTAAGTTAGCCAGTGGTCCCCTGGTTTGGAGCAGTTTCTTCTGCCTTGACACCATCCAAGACTTTATTGTTGGCACCAGCACACTGCCCAGCAGGATCTGAACCGGATGGTAGATGAGCAGGGGGACAGATATCAACGGGAGGTGCTCTTGGCCTGCAAACACTATCTTCAGCATTGGAATCCCTAACGTGAGGGATTTGTGTGTAGAACAGAAAATGATAGCCACGGTGTCTGCTGGTGTGAAACCCGAATTATTCCTTGTTGAAAAGATGAAGGTTAAAAGCATAAAACTCAGCTGAATAGAAAATATTATGAACAGTATGAGAATAAGGCTGAATTTATCCAGGTCAATATTTGGGTTAGAGAACGTGTCACAGAATGTCGTGTAGATGATCATGAGGAGCACACTGCTGCTGATAGCACCAAAAGGCAGTTTCTTTCTTTCAAGCCAATCCTTGATGTATCTTCGGACAATCTGTCCAATAATGAGAGGAACCACAACAGTTATAAAAAGCTGAGAAAAAATAGATGTAAAAGGCACAGAAGAGGATGAGCCAAGAAAAAGCAGCAATAGTAAGGGTGTTATAACGATGCCCAAAAACTTCCAAAGGCTGAATTAAATAGTGCAGCTGCCTAGTGGGCTCTGGGGGCATCTCGGTGAGAGGAGGATCCTCTCCAGAGACCGAGACATCAGTGGGTGCCGTTGCCCTCTCTTTTGCCCATTTTTTAAGTGAAATATTTGTTTTCTTACTGTTTAATTTTGAGACTACTTTAATCTAGATACTAGTCTCTTGTTTATGTGGTTCACAAATATTTTCTACTATTTTATAGCTTGTCTTTTTATCCCTCCAAAAGGGTCTTTTGAAGGGCAAGCACTGTTATTTTGATGAAGTTCAATTTATCAATTTTTCATTTATTGATCATGCTTTTGGTATAAAGTATGACTTTTGCCCAACTCTAGATCCTGAAGATTTTAAATTTGTTTTTCTAAAATTTTCATAGATTTATGTTGTGCAGTTAAGTCCATGATCCATTTTGAGTTATTTTTTGTATAAGATATGAGTTTAGGTCAAGGTTCATTTTTTTGGCCTATCGATAGATGTCTAATTTCTCCAGCAACATTGCTTGAAAAGGCTCTCTCTCCTCCATTGAATTTGTAGTTTTGTCAAAATTAGTAAAGCATATTTGTATGGATGTATTTTGGTGTTCTACCTTTGGTTCTGTTGATATATATGTCTGTTCCTCCTGCAATACTATACTCTCTTGATTACTGTAGTTATATAAAAGGTCTTGAAATCATATAGACTGATTCCATTTTATCCTTCTTTGTCACAACTGTTTTTGCTATTTTAGTGCCTTTGCATATACATTTTAGGATAATCTTGTCTATATTGACAAAAAAAATCTTGCTGGGATTTCAATAGGGATTACATTATCAATTTAGGAAGAATTAACATTTTTACTGAGTTGAATCTTCCAATTGTAAACATTCTATGTCTCTGCATTCATTTAGATCTTCGATTTCCTTTTTTTTTTCATGTTGTATAGTTTTCAGCATACAAGCCCTGTACATATTTTGTTAAATTTACACGTAAGTATCATTTTTTTGAGAGATTGTAAATGATGTTGTGTTTTTAATTTTGGTGTTCACATCTTCATTGCTTATATATAAGAAATGTAATTAATTTTGTATGTTTATGTTATATTTTGAGGCCTTGTTGAACTTGCTTTTATCTAGAGGAGGTTTATTTTTGTAAATTCCTTGGAGTTTCTAGATAGATAATAATGTCCTTTGTAAACAGGGACAGTTTTCTTTCTTTCTTTCTGATCTGTATGCCTTTTATTTATTTTTCTTGCCTTATTGCAGTGGCTAGAACTTCCAGCATGACACTGAATAAGAGTGGTGAGATTGGACTTTATTAAGTTGAGCTAATTTCCCTAATTTTTTCTGAGAATTTTACCATGAATAAGTGTTGAATTTTGTCAAATGCTTTTTCTGTGCCAACTAATATGATCATGTGATGTTTCTTCTTTAGTCTGCTAATATGAGAGATTACATTGATTTTTGAATATTGAACAAAGCTTGAATTCCTAAAGTGGACCCCACTTGGTCATGGAATATAATTCTTTCGATACAGTGCTGAATTTTATTTGTTAATATTTTGTTAAGAATTTTGCATCCATATTTATGAGAGAGATTATGCTTTAGTTTTCCTTTTTTTGTACTGTCTTTGTCTGGTTTTGGTATCATGCCAGTAGAAGCTTCATAAAATAAATGAGACGTGCTCCCTCCTCTTCTATTTTCTGGAAGAAATTGTGTATAATTGGTGTTAACTTTTCTTTAAATGTTTGATAAAATTCTCCTGTGAAACCATCTGGGGGATTTCTTTTTGGAGAGTTTTAAAATTATGAATTCAATTTCCTTCATAGTTGTAGGGGAATTCAAATATTCTATTCCATATTGTGTGAGTTGTGGTAGTTTGTGTTTCTTGTAGGAAATGATCCTTTTTTTAAGTTGTCAAATTTGTGTGATTGTAGTGTTTCCTATTATCTTTTTGATGTCTGCAGGACCTTTAGTGGTATCCTCTGCTTGATTCCCAGTATTAACAATCTGTGTCTTCTTTATTTCTTTCCCAGGCTTGCTAAAAGTTTGTCAGTTTTTATTGATCTTTTGAAAGAACCAATTGTTTCACTGACTTTCTATATCATTTTTCTGTTTTCAATTTCATTGATTTCTGCTCTTTATTATTCCCTTCCTTTTGCTTGCTTTGGGCTTATTTTGCTCTTCTTTTTATAGGTTCTTGAGGTGGGGGCTTAGATTATTGAGTTGAGACTTTTCCTGTTAATATATGTATTTAGTTCTATAAATTTCCCTCTCAGCGCTGCTTTAGCTGCATCCAACAAATTTTGAGGTATTGTTTTCATTTTCATTCTTTCAATATATGTTTTTATTTCCTTGAGGCTTTATCTTTGTCTCATGAATGTTCAGAAGTGTGTTGTTTAGTTTTCAAGTGTTTGGGGATTTTTCTGTTATCTTTGTATATTGATTTCTAGGTTGATTCCATTGTGGTCAGAGAATATACTTATATGATTTATATTCTTTTAAATATGTTGATATTTGTTTTATGGCCAGGATATGGTCTATCTTGATATATGCTCCAAGCATACTTGAAAAGAATGTATATCCTGCTATTGTTGAGTGGCACACACTATAAGTACCAATTAGATCCTGTTGGTCAATGGTGTTGTTGAATTCTTTTATATCCTTGCTGATTTTCTACCTAGTGGTTTGATCAGTTGTGGATTTGTCTATTTCTTCTTTCAGTTTTTGCTTCACATAATTTACAGTTCTGTAAATTTGTGCATATACATATAAAATCACTATGTGTTCTTAAGGGACTGACCTTTTTATCATTATATAATGCCTCTTTTGTCTCTGATAATTGTCTTTGCTGCAAACTGTACTTTATCTGATATTAACATAATCACTCCTGCTTTCATTTATCAACGTTTGCATAATATATCTTCTTTCATCATTTTACTTTCAATCTGCCTACACTGTCATATTTAAAATGAGTTTCTTGTGGACTGCATATCATTGAGTAACATTTTTAAATCCAGTCTTCCAATCTCTTTCTTTTAATTATTGTATTTAGACCATATACATTTAGTGTAATTATTGTTATCTTAGACCTTAAGTTTGCTTTTTTTTTTTTTTTGGTTTTTGTTTTTGTTCTTCTGTTTTCTTTTTCCTGCCTCCCTGTGAATATTTTTAAGAATTCTGTTTATATTTATCTATAGTGTTTTTGAGTATCTCTTTGAATAGCTTTTTGAGTGGCTACTCTAGATATTATATTACATGTGCATAATATCATATCTAATGGTGTTTTTATTTTAACAGTTTGAGTGAACTATAGAAATCTTACCTCCCTTTATGTCCTTTTACCTTCTCACATTTATAATTGTCTTAAATATTTCCTTTACATACATTTAGAACCATCAAAAATTTAGAAAACTTGGGAGTCTAGAAGATGGCAGTGTAGGAGGATCCTGAACTTGCCTCTGCCCATGGACACAAAAACCCAACAATTACCTATGAAACAATTTCCTTTGTGAGTCATCTGGAAACTGGATGGAAAGAATCCCCACAATATGGGACAATACAGGGAGGGGTGGAAGAGCCAGAGATATAACCCTGTTGAGGAAAAAAGCCCACACCTTAGCTATGGCACTTCACAGTCGGGAGCAATCTCAAAGGTACAGAGGTTTTCCCAGAGAAGTGGGTTATTCAAGCTCCACATTAGGCACCTGAGCCCTTAGATCCAGCACAAGAGAGACAAAAATACCTGTCTTTTAAAACCAATGGGGAATATGCCCAGGAAAACTATAGAACTTCGGGGAAGGGAAAACCTACTCTTAACGGGCCCGTGCACAGACTCACTGCACACAGAGACCAGCACAAAAACACTAAATAGAAAAGTACATAGTCCATTGGTAAAAAGAGACTCACTTACTAAGCTTGTAGTGCATCCCAGAAAGACAAGAGGCAGCTGGGTCCATCCCCCAGGGGCTGAGACACTGGTGGCAGCCATTATTGTGATCTAGTTCAGCTGTGCTGACACAGATGCTGGCAGGTGCCATTAGAATCCTTCATCTAACCTGTTAGGGCAGGGGTCTGCCCCACCCACTAGAGCACTAGAAGCAATCTATCACAGTCAGGCAGCACAGGTAGCCTGCCCCAGGACCTGTCTCACCCACCAGTGAGCCTGCTGCAGACTTACACCACTGGGCAGCAAAAACAGCCACAGAGGGGATCTGGCTCACCTACCAATGCCTTAATGGTTGCATGCTGCCATGCCTGGTGCCTGCCCTGCCCATCAGTGCTCCTGAGGCAGCTATGCACCAGAGTCATGTAGCCAGTTTGTGCCAGAGGCCTGCCTCACCCAAGAGCAAGCTGGCAACAGCTACATGCTGTGCAGCTAGCCTCATCGGAAGCCTGCCCCACCCATCAATGCATCTGAGGCAGCCAAGTGCATCATGGCCATGCAGCCAGCCATGCCAGGGGCCTGCAGCAGTTGTGTG
This sequence comes from Equus przewalskii, assembly GCF_037783145.1. NCBI lineage: Eukaryota > Metazoa > Chordata > Mammalia > Perissodactyla > Equidae > Equus > Equus przewalskii. The sequence goes on along the minus strand of NC_091834.1, from coordinate 88,924,376 downwards.
CACCTGGCCTAGCAATGAGCCACACTGGGGACCTGAACCATTCACCAATAAAACTGCAGTAGTTGTGTCATACCAGACCTCAAAAACAGACATGCCATAAACTTGTCCCACACCACAACATGCCTATAGTATAACATGGGTGTAGCATAATATCTCTGGGCCTCATAACCAGCCAGCTTGGGGGACAACCCAGCCTACCTGTGCACCTGCAACAATAGCAACCCTGCCACTAAACAAGGGCACATGTGGCCCACACAGGGGACACTCCTGGAACACTTGACATAGGTGACAAGAGGGGAGCACACTGCTGGGCCCCATAAGGCATCTCTTACAGAAGGCCACATTTCCAAGATTGAGAGATGTAGCTGATCTACCTAATACATAGATACAAGCACAAAGAAGCAGGAAAAATGAAGAGACAAAGGAATATGTTCCACATAAGGAAACAGCACAAATCCTCAGAAAAAGAACTAAATGAAACAGAGATAAACAATCTACCTGATAAAAGTACAAACTAATAGTCAAAAGGAAGCTTACTGATCTAGAGAGAAGAATAGATGAACACTGTGAAAACTTCACCAAAGAATTGGAAAATATAAAAAAGAAACAATCAAAATTGAAGAATGCAATAATGGAAATGAAAAATTCACTATAGGGAATCAACAGCAGAGTAGATGGTACAGAAGAATGGATCAATGATTTGGATGAAAGAGTAGAGGAAATCACCTGAACTGAACAGAAAAAGCAAAAAAAATTAAAAAGAACAAGGATAATCTAAGGGACCTCTTGGACAACATCAAGCATATTAACATTTGTATTATAGGTTCTCAGAAGGAGAAGAGAGAAACAAAAGGGCAGAGAACCTACTTGAAGAAATAATAGCTGAAAACTTCCCTAACCTGAGGAAGGAAACAGACATCCAGGTACAGGAAGCACAGAGAGCACCAAACAAGATGAACTCAAAGAGCCTCACACCAAAACACATTATAATTAAAATGTCAAGAGTTAAAGATAAAGAGAGAATCCTAAAACTTGAAAGAGGAAAGCAACAAGTTACACACAAAGGAAACCACATAAGGCTGTCAGCTGACTTCTCAGTAGAAACCTTACAGGCTAGAAGGGATTGGCATGATATATTCAAAGTGCTGAAAAGAGAAAACCTACAGCCAAGAATATTCAAACCAGCAAAGTTATCATTCAGAATGGAAGGGGAGATAAAGATTTTTCCAGAAAAGCAAAAACTAAAGGAGTTTATCACCACTAAACCAGGCTTAAAAGAAAGGTTAAAGGGACTTATAAAGTGGAAAAGAAAAAAACACAAATAGGAATAAGAAAATTATCAAAGAAAAAAATCACTGATAAAGGCAAATATATAGTAAAGATAGTGGATCAACCACCTATAAAGCTAGAATGAAGGTCAAAAGACAAAAGCACTAAAAATATCTATTTCCATGATAAGAGGTTAAGGGACACACACAAAAGAGGTAAAATATGATGTCAAAAACAAAAAAAATGTTGGTGGGGGAGTAAAAGTGTAGGGCTTTGACAAGAGGTCAACCTTAAGAAACCATAAACTTAATATAGATTGTTATTTATATAGGACATTATACATGAATCTCATGGGAATCACAAACCAGAAACCTATGGTAAATACACAAAAAATAAAGAGAAAGTAACTTAAACATAATACTAAAGAAAACCTTCAAATCACAAGAGAAGAAAGCAAGAGAAGAAGAAAGGAACAGAGAACTACAAAAACATCCAGAAAAGAAGAAATAAAATGGCAATAAGTACATACTTATCAATAGCTACTTTAAATGTAAATTGATTAAAGACATAGAATCCAATCAAAAGGCATAGGGTGGCTGAATGGATAAAAAAACAAGACCCATATAGATGCTGCGTACAAGAGACACATTTCAGACCTAAAGACATTCACAAACTGAAAGTGAAGGGATGGAAAAAGATACCCCATGCAAATGGAAATGAAAAGAAAGCTGGAGTAGCAATACTTATATCAGACAAAATAGACTTTAAAATAGAAACTGTAACAAGAAACAAAGAAGAGCATTACAAAATGATAAAGGGAACAAGAGGACATAACACTTGTAAATATCTATGTACCCAACATAGGAACACCTAAATACATAAAGCAACTGTTAACAGACATAAAAGGAGAAATTGGCAGTAACTCAATAATAGTAGGGGACTTTAACACTCCACTTACATAAATGGATAGATCACCCAAACAGAAGATCAATAAGGGAATATTGGCCTTAAATGACACATTAGACCAGATGGACTTTGGAGATATATACAGACCATTCCATCCAAAAATTGTAGAATACACATTCTTTTCTAATGCACACGGAACATTCTTCAGGATAGATCATATATTAGGGCACAAAACAAGTCTCAATAAATTTATGAAGACTAAAATAACATCAAGCATCTTTTCTGACCACAATGGTATGAAACTAGGAATCAAATACAAGAAGAAAACTGGAAAAGCCGAAATATGTGGAGATTAAACAAAATGCTATTGAACAACTATTTTGTTATGAGTTTCTTGATTTTGCTGATATTATCATACTTGATCCCTTGTTTGTGTGGGCCCATATTATTGATTTGCTTATCTTGTATTAGCTGACATATTAGATTTGATTTCTGTTAGGCACTGCCTTCCCCAGCATGATAGCTACCCCATTCCACTAGAAACTGCCACCAATTGCCTATTTTTGTAATTTTATTGACTTTGGTATTATGCAGTAAACAAATACGTATTAATAAAAATTTAGGAAAAAAGCATAAAGAGGAATATCATCTTCTGCCAATACTTTATCCAGAGATAATCATTGCTGTAAATATGTGCTTCCAGATTTTTTTCTAGGTATGTATGTGTTTGAGTGTGTATAATACACACACATTAAATACACATAGATAGTCTATAAATGCAACCATACCAAATCAAACTGTTCTGGGGCTTTTACTCACTTATATATTGTTAACATCATTCCATGTTAATTAATATACACTTACAATATTTAATAACTTTTAATATTTCATTTTATGGATTACCATAATTTATTTAAGCAATTTTCTATTGTTGGATGTTTAGGTTCATTTCTTTTTCTTTGGCTTTTATAAAAAATACTGAAATGAACATTACTCAGAAATCTGTTAGCCTTATCTAGGCTTTTTTTCCTTAGGATCAATTTCTAAAAGTGGAATTTCTTAGTCAAAATGAATGTAGATATTAAGGATTTTTCATTCACATTGTTGGATTGCCTTCCAGAAACTCTGCACCAGTTTATCTTAAAACAATGTGTGAATGAATTCTTCCAATGAGAGGCAAAAATGAACAGTATGTCATTATTGTTTTAATTTTCACTCTTTGGATTTAAGTGAGATTGAACATTTTTAAATGTTCTTTGGCCATGTTTCTTTTCTTTTGTGAATTTCTGGTTCACAGCCTTTGCCCATTTTCCTGTTAAAATATTCATAATTTTGTCATTGATTTGTATGTGATCTTTGAATATTAAGTATATTTTCCCTCTATTTTTCATTTATATTATAAAGAGAAATGTCAAAGCATAGTGATGAAGGACTCCGGAGTCAGAATGTTGAGTTGGGGTTGAATCCAGTTCTGCTACCTATTGGCTGTGTGACCTTGGACAAATTACTTAACCTCTTTGTACCTCAATTTCTCATGTGTAGAATATAAAAATGTGTGTGTGTGTGTATGTGTGTGTGTGTAAACATAGAACAGTGTCTAGCACATAGAAAGTACTTTATCAACATTTGTTGATAATATTAGTATTATGTTTATCATTTTCTGCTTGCCATTGTCTTACTTTTATTTATGTAGGTTTCTTTTTGGCTTTAATGATGGTTCTATTTATTTATCTTTAAAAGAAATCTGGTCTCATCTTTTCTACTTTCCTTTGAGTATCAATAAGTTGAAGTAACTCAAGTTAATTATGTCTAATTTTGGTGGTCCCCTAGGATTATAAGGTTTAAACACACCTGATAAATTTCAAGTCAGGCTATGGTCATACTTTATTAATGCATACTTTATTCATAGATCCAAATTAATGAGTGGTTGCATGCAAATAAACAATCAAATAAGACTTGATAACATACTCATTCACATATCCAACATTTTCTTATGGCTTTGGTCCTTTATCAAATGTGGAGTAGCTGCTACCATTTTTAAGAGCCTATTTTGTTTCTTAGGATAATTAATTAATAAATTTGCTTCCTTCTAAAAAAATGTATTAAATAGCTAAGAATGACAAAACTGTATTGACTTACTTATGTTGGATTTGGAAGTTGGTTCTTGGATTGGATATCTGTTTTATCTCAGTGGTTTGCACGGGTTTAGTCCTTTCCACAATAGGGAGCAAATACTGCAATATTTCTTGAGTTTGAGCTATTCTTTTATCCCTGTAGATTCTTTTTTCATCATCTGTCCAATTTACTCCAGTCTTTTTTCTTTGTAAAGATGTACATTCTTTCATTTTGCTTCTTAAGTTGTGGCACATATCTGGGAAGCAACCACAAAGATATGTATAGATATACGGACTGAATTGATTTAACAATTATCTATTGAGTATTATGTGCCAAGGATTCTATTTAAAAATTCTTACCCATCTGAAGCTTACACTTTAATTACAGGGGAAGAAAATAAGCAAATAAAGAAGTAAAATACATGATATGTTAGATAATGATAAAGTTTACAGGCTAAAATAGAGCTGAGGAGGTGAATAGTGAATTCTTGGGAGAGGGATTGATTTCCATTTTTAAAACGGTGTTCAGAGAAGGCCTCCCTGTGACATATCAAAGGAGTTAGGGAGTGAGGCAAGCAGATATCAGAGGAAAGAGCACTCTAGGCAAGGGGAATAGTAAGTGCAAAGGCCCTGAGTGAGAAGCATGGTAGTGTGTTCAAGGAACACTAAGATGGCACCAAGGGCTAAAGCAGAATGAACTAAGGGGAAAAAAAGAAGATAAGAACTCAGATCAGTAATTTGGACTCAGTTCACATATGGCCTCCTAGGCCATTTAAGGACTTTGATTTTTACTGAGCATGAAATGGGGAGCAACTGGAAGGCTTTGAGCAGAGGGGTGCCACATCTGAGATTTCTTTTAATAGGATAATGCTGGTTGCTGAGTTGAGGATAGATTGAATAGGGGCAAGAGTAGACAAGTAGGGAGATCTCTTGGAAGGCTACTGAAACAATCTAGGAGAGAGGATAGTAGGTTGGACCAGAGTGGTAGCAATGGCCAGAAGGGTAAGAAGTTGGGAATTGGGGAGGGGGGTGTGATCCTGGATATACTTTGGGATTTTCTAATGAATTAGATGAGGGGAGGGTGAGAGAAGAGGGGAATCAGTGGTGGCTCCAAAGTTTCTGATATGAAGAAATAGAAGGATGGAGATATGAGGAAAACCATGGGAAGAGCATGTTAGAAATCCCTTCTTTATTAGATAATATGAAAGAATTTTAATTTTGTTAATTTTGATAATAAAAGTAGAATAACATTTTAAAAAGTATTTATCAAACTGCTCTGAAAAATAAAGTCTATTAAAAAAGTGTTTATTCCACTCCACATATGTTAGGATGGCTACTATCAAAAAAATAAGATAACAAGTGTTGGAAGGATGTGGAGAAATTGGAACGCTCGTGCACTGTTGGTGGAATGTAAAATGGTGCAGCTGCTACAGAAAACAGTATAGCGGTTCCTCAAAAAATTGAAAATAGAATTACCATATGATCAAGCAATTCCACTTCTGGGCATATGCTCAAAGGAATTGAAAGCAGAGTCTTGAAGAGTTATTTGTACATCCATGTTCACAGCAGGATTACTCACTATCTCCAAAAGGTGGAAGCAACCCAAGTGCCCATCGATAGATGAATGGATAAACAAAATGCAGCATATACATACAATGGAATATCATTCAGCCTCAAAAAGGAAGGAAACTCTGACACCTGCAACAATATAGATGAAGCTTGTGGACATTATGTTAAGTGAAATAAGCTGGTTACAAAAAGACAAATTCTGTATTTGTCTTCCAAATATTTGATTCCACTTATATGAGGTACCTAGAACAGTCAGGGGGTGGGGAGGAGGGAGGAATGAGAAGTCATTGTTTAATGGGTATGGAGTTTCAGTTTTACAAGATGAAAAGATTCTAGAGGATGTGTGCACAACAATGTGAATGTACTTAACACTGCTGAACTTTACACTTAAAAATAGTTAAGATGGTAAATTATATGTCACGTATATTTTAACACAATTTTAAAAAATTAAATATACATAGGAAGAAAGGGGGACAAAAAGAACCCTGAGTAAAGCCTGAAGGAAGACTGGTAGATGTTTTAAACGATGTGGAAGGATTACTTATAATTATAATGCCTAAATTGGTAGGTAGACAGCATAAGAAAAAGTAGAATACACTTAGAATAAAAGCAAGAAATATACTCTGCTTTGTTAAAAAATGTTTATCTGGTTAGAAATATACACTGAACTATTTATAGGCAGAATGATATGATTTGCTGAATTGGCTTTAAATACTTTAGCAAAAGAAAAAAGAAGTGGTGGGAATATATATGAAACAAGAATAGCAGGATGCTGATAATGATTAAGGGTGGGTGATGGGCACCAATGGGTTCATTATTCTATTCTCTCTACTTTTGTTTATGTTTGAAATTTACACAATAAAGCTTTTTTAAAAAAGGAATTGTCTATTATGAAAGGAAAAGGAAACAGATGACTAAAGGACTCATTAAATTAAGCTCGACTTGAAAGATAATGAATGAGAGTAAGTATGGTTACGATATCTGGCAATGCTGCCAGATGAAATTAACTTACCTACAGCCTCTGGAGAAGCCATTCCTAGCCATTCAACAAACATTCACTGAATGCTTGTTATGTATCTCGCATTATGTTTGGTTTGGTAAATAGGTATGAAAAATATAGTCCTTGCCTTTAATATACTAACAGTTAGGACTAGAGAAGGAAAAGTAAAACATCAATTAGAATATATTTCTATGGAGGCAGGACACTTACTGTAGGATTTCAGAAGAGGGACTTCTAGCCATACTTAGGGATAGATAAGGAAAGCCTCCTAATTCTTAATTAATCTGAGTCTTGGTGAATAAGTACAAATCGGCTAAGTAAAAGAAGGGGGTAGTAATCCAGGTTGTGGGACTAACATGGCATATTCACAAGTATGGTTTAGAATGACTGGAATATCAGGTAGGTATGAAGAAGTGGTTCGAAACTAGAGGCCTTGTTTGTAATAATAACACTTTTGAGAGATTTCCTGAGACACGAATGATTTGTGACTGGTAGATGCTTAATGTTTTTTGAATTGAATTGTTAGAGGGCCATTGAAGATTTTATGTAAGCAACTGACATAATCCGCGTTTTTGAAAGATCACACAGGCAGTCAGGAGGATGACAGGGTGAAGGAAAGTGAAACTTGAGGCAGGGAGCTAAGTTAGGAAGCTAATGCAGTAATTCGAGGTAGGCAAAAACAGTCTGAACTAAAGAGCAGCAGTACGATGAACATGCAGATTCAAGAGAATCTTCGGGAGTAGAATGGATAGAGCTTCTCACTATTGGATACCAAAAACAGAGATGTGGAAGATTAGGATATATTTTGGGTTATTATTTAGGTAAGTGGATGATGGCAGTACTACTGACCAAAACATGGAACACAGGAGGAGAATGGGCTCTGCAGTGGGCAAGTTGAGTTAGAAGTATCTGTGAGGAAAACAAATGGGGATATCCAGTGGGCAGAAGAGCATGGAATTCAGAATAGATACCTACACTGAAGATTTAAAAGTAGGACGATCATCAGTTGTTTGTTGAAGCTACAGTTATAGATGAGAGTGCTCAGAAATAAAGTATGTGGTAAGAAGAGGAGAGACCAAAGGATGGCATACTTTAAGAGCCCACTTAAATTTAGGCAGAGGAAGAGGAGCCCATGTAGGACACCAAACATGAATGGCCAGAAAATCAGGAATAAAACAGGGAGAGAGTAGTGCCACAGATAACATGTGTTGAATTGCTCAATGAATCAATGGAGAGAGGGTTTAACGGCTCTGGGAATAATCAATAGGAAAGAAGTCAAGTACAATAAGGACTGATGGCTTTGGAAATAACAATTTCATTGGTATGGTGAGAGTAGAAGCCAGATTTTAGTAGTTCAAGAAGTATACAGGAGAGGAAGTAAAAGTAATGAATAGTGACTATATTTTGATGAAGGTTAGAAAGAGGGTAGTAATTAGAATTATGTCACTAAGGAAATCTATGGGCATGGGATCTAGAGGACCAGTGATAGTTGAGAGAGTATACTCTTGGACTTCATTTTTTAAAATTACAATATCCCCCAAAAGAGAGAGAATAGTATAAGGAACTTCTTAAACTCATCACTCAGCTTCAATAATTTGATTTATTTTTGCTGCTATGGTTGCTCAATAATTAGAATCCATCAAAGGCACTGAAAGAAATGGTTATAGATAGCTAATGTAAACAACCTGTGCAGGTGAAGTATGCTCCAAAGAAAGAGAAATGATGCCTGGAGTGCCATGACTTAGCTCTGGGTGCTGGTGATCTGGCCAAACGAAGACTGGGTACTGCAAGAGTACTGCGTTTGTGTTTACCAAATTCAAAGAAGGAATGACTTAGACATAAAACTGTCAGGATTTATTATGAATTCACTCTCTTCAGTCAACTGAATCTCTGTATTTGTACTATATCTAATCAATAAATATAAACTCTTCCAGAACTGAAGATATATAAGTGGACCTCTCAGTCTCTGGCAGAATCCATATGATTTCCTATTTGATAAATTCAATAATGGAATAGAGCGGACTTCCTTCTGTAATAAACTGAGTGTTAATGGAGATATAACATTTTAGAGGAAAATGTATACCCCTAAATGCATATATTATAAAGATAGGGGGCAACATCAAAGAAGAAGAAAAGATAGCTCTTTCTGAAATGATTTGCTTCAGTAAAAAAGAAAAATGTAGAATTTTTATTAGCATGTCATCAAGACTCAATAGGACATATATCTATGACATAATGTAATCAAGAAGTGATGAGAATCACAGCTCAGGAAAGACTGGATAAAGTTGAGAAACATAATTAATTTTTAAATTAAGCATGTGGTGGAAGCAGTGGGGAACACTGAAAAAAACCCTCCCTTTTATGGCAAAATTCCATGAATAATACCTGTCTCCAATTTCTCTCCTTCTATTTAAAAATACACTTTAACTAGATTTGTACCTCTGTCATTCTACTGAAATTTCTCTGATCAAGATCCTCAATAAAACCTCTATGTTGTAAAATCCAATAGTAAATCCATCTCACTTGACTTCTCAGAAGCATTAGACTTAGTTGATTATTTCCTCCTCTTTGATACACTTTTTCACTTAGCTTCCAGGACAACGCGTTCTTTTGGTTTTCCTCCTACCCTACAGGGCGCGCCTCAGTCTTCGTTCATTGGTTCTTACTCTTTTCCTGATCCATCAGCAGAGTTCCCAAGGACTTGCTCCTTAACCGTCTTCTATATTTACACTCACGGAGGAAACTCATCCAGCCTTGAAATACATTCACGCCTTAAAATACTATCTTTATACTGAAAATTCCCAAGTGTATCTCCAGCCCAGATCTCTTTCCTGAACTCCAGCCTCACCTATACAACTGCCTAGTCAATACCTTCACTTTAATGTCTAAAAGGCATTTTTTTTTTTTTAAGATTTTACTTTTTCCCCCCAAAGCCCCCCGGTACATAGTTGCATACTCTTCGTTGTGAGTCCTTCTAGTTGTGGCATGTGGGACGCTGCCTCAGCGTGGTCTGATGAGCAGTGCCATGTCCGCGCCCAGGATTCGAACCAACGAAACACTGGGCTGCCTGCAGTGGAGCGGGCGAACTTAACCACTCGGCCACGGGGCCAGCCCCTCTAAAAGGCATTTTAAAAGCAGCATATCTAAACTTAATTGCTGCTCCACCCTCAGTCTTTGCCATCTCAGCAGATGATAAGTCAATCTAGCTAGTTGCTCTGGCCCCAAACCTTGGAGTTTCAACAGTTGTAAACACCTGTGAAAACATCACCACAATTAAGATCTAGAAAAGATAATCTCTAACACATTCCTTGTGCAGTCTTCCCTTCATCCCCTATGCTATCCCCTCCTACTCCAGGAAACCTTTATCTGTTTTTTGGCTCTATAGATTAACTTGCATTTCATATATATGAGATTTCATAGAGTATCTACTTTTCTGTATCTGGTTTCTTTTACTTAGCACAATGATTTTGAGATTCATTCATGTTGTGTGTATCAGCAGTCCATTACCTTTTTATTCTATGGTATAGAAACAGCATCAATAAAAAGGAGGTATCGGGAGTCAGGCAATTAAATAGATTTTTTTCAAGGCTATGTTAAACAAAAATAATTTTTTTTCTTATTCAACTCATAAAGAGATTAAATAAGGCAAGTATTTTTCAGAGGCAGAAATAAAATAGCTATTAACCTTCTCTGTTTATAAAAGGACTTCCCATATCCAGATTTCATAGATTTTTATTAATGATAGCTATATTTTTATTTATTTAAATCCTAAACAATCAAAAAAACCCTTCTGGGGCTGGTCCTGTGGCCGAGTGGTTAAGTTTGCGTGCTCCACTTTGGAGGCCCAGGGTTTTGCTGGTTTGGATCCTGGGCGCAGACCTAGCACCGCTCATTAAGCCATGTGAGGTGGCACTCCACATACACAACTAGAAGAACCCACAACTAGAATATACAACTATGTACTGGGGGAGTTGGGGGAGAACAATAAAAAAAAAAAAAGATTGGCAACAGATGTTAGCTCAGGTGCCAATCTTTAAAAAAAAGACCAACAAAAACCCTTCTGTTGGTATCCTTGTCTTCTCAGTCCAACTGGGAGTTTGTTTGCTCATAGGACACTTTAAAGATGTCACTGAAACAGTTTCCATACAAGTCAGTGCTCTTGGTATGAATTATTTTCTGGATTGGCCTCTCACTGGTTTCTAAGAAATGGTCTTTTTGGACCTTGCTAAGCCTCTGAATCATATTTTGGGAGCTGAAAGAAATTGGGTATTCTGATTTCAATGTCAACAGTGAACTGTCTCATCAAGTGTAATATAATGCCTTGTTACATTTGTATATTACACCTCACATAGGCAAAGTATTCTTACAGATATTATCTTACTTGGGGCTCTCACCAGGCCTGTGATATAGGCAGGATGGCCAATGATATCCCCATCTTACATCAGAGAGGGAATGTAAGGGAATGTTACAGAATCAGACAAGTTAAGCTCTTTGCTCAAGATCACATAGCTAATGAGAGGGAGGGGCAGGTATAGAATTCGCATCTTCTAAATCCAGTACTTTTTCTATCACTTTCTCTTATCTTGATATATCATTTGATTTCTTTCCATAGATAGGCCAAATAATATATTTTTTAAAATTAAGCCTTGGTTTAAATTGATCAATTCTAGATCTGAGTACAGGTTATGCTCAAGATGGTTTCTTACCTAATTTTCTGGGTTTTGGGGTCAGGAGAGTCTACATATTTCAACAGAACCCATTTTATTGAGTGGAAACCAAGTTCTCAGACGAGGTCAAGGAAGGAAGAAAGGGCATACCATGTGTCCTCTGTTGTGCAAATTCAGTCTATTCTCAAATATTTACCCAGTCCACTGTTTAGATGGTCGTTCATATTATTCCTAAGGACAGGGAAACTTGCCAAGGGAGCTAGCGATAGAATAATTACTAGTGTAGACAAAACTAAAAGGCTATGTTATCTATATTCTCCCTGACTTCCCTTTCTATTCCTATTTCAGTTTTTAGGTACTGGTATTATCACTAAGTGACCGATGCTCCAATTGCTATTACAGATAGTAATTTGATAGTCATTCATTCTAAACTGCTGAATAATTATCTGATGCTAGAAATTTCTTCTTAAGAAGAGAAACTCAGGGGCCAGCTCCGTGGCGGAGTGGTTAAGTTCGTGCGCTCCGCTGAGGCGGCCCAGGGTTCAGATCCTGGGCGCAGACATGGCACAGCTCGTCAGGCCACGTTGAGAGGGCATCCCACATCCCACAACTAGAAGGACCTGCAACTAAGATATACAACTATGTACCGGGACGGGTTGGGAAATAAAGCAGAAAAAATAAAAAAAAAAAAAAAAAGAAGAGAAACTCAGATAATGCAATGATAAATGAGTAGAAATAAATGTCTAACTGTAGATTTTTAAGGCATCCACTGGGATAGTTTGAGGATACTGAAATCTCAGAACCCTTCAAAACGCATCATATGGGCACTCCTATGTATAAATCTGCCCTAGTCACAGATACTGTATAGAATATAAGGAGACATCCAATTAGCAATTGTTATCAAAATGTCGCTTTTACCTGTTGTTTTAATTCAAAATCAGAATCTTAGAAAACAGAGGAAAAAGAGTGAGGTAGTCAGGTAGGAGAAATCAAATGTAGTTCTCCTACCTCAAATATCTTTGTAGAGGACAAGAAGGGGCTTGTCTAGGTATTTTCATTTAAAAAAGAGAATATACTATAAAGTTACTGAACTTAGACTTTTAAGATTAACAAAACTTAATTTTTTACTTTCTCAATAATAACTTCATTCATATATTTAATGGCTGGCTTAATTGATCTTATCTTCAGTTAATCTGTCATTGTTTCATTCAGACGTATGAAATACGTTAGTATATATTTCCCTTGTTTTAATTAAACTGTTTCAAGAGAACAGCAAACAGTAGAAATACCTATCCACTAACTGTCAACAGTTCAGAACTGAAAATATGTACGTTAGGATCTGTGAAGGACAGCTACATGTATAGTAGGGTGACTAATTTTTAGAGAGCCAATGCAGGACACGGTCATACCAGACCAAAAAATAGTATAATATATTATAAATAATTTTATACACTCAAGTATTATGATTTTAATATAATGGGTGTTTATTTAAAATTTTATATTTTTTTGTATTATTTGCTTTTCTGTTACATAAACCCATTATTCAAGGAAACAATAGGAATAATTAACAGTGGCAATTAGTAGCAATTAATAGAACAAAGTAAACAAATAGTATATGTGAGAATAATATAACAATATATTTATATAATGCTTCTTTCTTTCCCCTGATACAGATTTTAACTTTTTATTGGATATTTAAATTTTATACACCATATTGTTATGTTTTTGTTGTTGTTGTTGTTTGGTGAATAAGATTGGCCCTGAGCTAACATCTGCTGCCAATCTTCCTCTTTTTTTTTTCCTCCCCAAAGCCCTAGCACATAGTTGATTATCCTATTTATAAGTCATTCCAGTTCTTCTATGTGGGATGCCACCACAGCACAGCTTGATGAACAGTATGTAGGTCCATGCCAAGGATCTGAACTGGTGAACCCTAGGTAGCCGAAGCAGAGCCCACAAACTTAACCACTCAGCCATGGGGCCAGCCCCTATTATGTATTCCTAAGACACATAAATATAAGACCTTTTAAAAGTTGAATGTAAATACAATGGGGCTGATAAATACCTATTACCTATATTTAATTAAAATTAACAATGAATGTTTATGTCTCATGATAAAGTAGGATATTTTTGCTCTTTGTGTTTCCTTTTCCAGTAATACTCCTCTGAACTGCTTGCCAGCCTTTAGGATATCCTTCTTTTATTTTATGTAGTCGTAAAACCAAACACATTCAAGATCAAGTTCTCTTTGACTTGCAGGTCTCCTCTTCTCAAGCTCACATTACACTGATTCCTGGTGGCAGTCCAATGCAATGACATCAAGTTAGGTATGCTGTCAACAGATGAGTTTGAGCATGGAATACGACTTTACTTATTAAGAACAGCAGATTTCTAGACTTGTAATGAATTAGTTTCCGGCTCTCCAAAAATGTCCTTCCACTTTGTATCTATAGACTGGTTTTAGTAGACTAGTGTTTGGGCTTTCAGATCTTCTGCCTCTTTAAATTCATTATGTAAGGTCACCGTATTTAAAATGTCAATTGTTTTTAGACATTCTAAAGCACATTGGATTTCATCATAAGTTAAACTTCTCTTTCTCAGGGAAAATGTTTTTAAAGCACAGAGATAGTTTGAACCTAAACTGAAGGTAGACTTCAAATAAATTACAGGTTTTAGCACTGTTTTACTTAGTTACCCCTTTCTGGTGACATATTTTTGAGTTCTGAGTCAGTCTTATTTACCCCAAAATATCATTTTTTTCACTGTATGAGTTTTTGTTAAAAGCTACAAATAATATTGAACAACTCAGGTGCAGTTAATTCATCCTTTTCTATGCTCCTTATGGCCTCTTCAAAGATCATGCAACAGTTTTACAGAAACCGTATATAAATTATTTTACTGTAGTCTTTTCCTCTATTCTCATCTTCAAACTATTTCCAAATTAGAGGAGGACGTTCTTCTTATCCCACAGGTTGAAAATGTGATTTAATGGCAGACCAACATTTTAAAGTCTTTTCTACTGGCCAGCAACAATGATAGCCATCTTGTAGGCTCAAGTCTAAGGAGGCTACCTTCTTCCATTTCTATGAAGCCAAAAATCTCATTAAGTGCTTCTGCATGTTTTGAGGAAACTAAAAAGTGAGCAAAAACTTTCATCACAGATGGCAAATCACACCCTCTGTTTTAGTACAAGGTGTGCAAGACATTTGCAGGTAAGATTTTTTATTTTCTTTGGTAAGAAGTTTATAGACTGAATGAAATTTTCCAAAATTTACATTTTCACTGTCTGCCAAAAATGCAGATAGATGAGCAAAGTCCAATTTGTATTTGGACAACATATTAACAATATTTGGTTTTACATTTTCTTTTGTGGTTTCATAAAAATCAAAGAAATCAATATTTGAGACCTCATTTTTCAAATTAAAGCACCTAAGTGCTAGAGGGAATTTTTTTGATTCAGTGTATCATGTGATACACTGTAGAAAACATTATCATTGGTAAGATCTGACAAAATGAACTTTACATTATAAGAGGCTAACACATCTGTCACCAAAATTTCCCCTTTGGTTGATCCACAGGACATTTTAGTGGAAACTTCTGAATCATGAAATGTAATTTTACTCAGTTTCATCAAGCAACCAAGGGAATTGTATGATAATGAATGTTCATTCATGTGGTATGCCCAAACGAGTCCACCAGCTATTATTTTTAACTGAGCATTGGTGTCTTTTGGGGAGGTGAAAAAACTTTCAATGGATTTTGAAGTACTTGCTTGTCTCACCTTAGACTTGTGAGATTCAGTCTCCTTCGTGATGCCCAATACCAAATTCTTTTCTCCAAACTGTACACTGAGCTCTGCTGTGGTTATTTAGGCCCCCTCTCCCACTACGTTGTATCTGCATTAAAACAACAAATTTAACCTTTTTTTTTTTTTTTGGTGAAGTCTGGCTCCTGCTGGCTTTGATATTGTAGCTGTTGTCCTTTAATTACCTGGACTCTTAGAAACTTGGTCCCAATATCCACAACGTTAAAATTAAACTAACTCTATCTCAATACAAAGCACAAGGGCTAATTCACAGGTAGAGTCTAAAATGAATTGTTAACACTCCTGATTGCAACACACTTAAGTTGCACACTTATGTCCCATCACTTAGAGATGTACCACTGGATGATCCACTGAATTATAAATCATGGTCGCCAACCTTAGCAGTAAGGGGAAAAAGCAATGACAGTGACTATGAAAAGTGCATAACCTATGCTGTATCCATTCGACACAAAAAAAATTGTATTGTTGAAGAGGAGGGAACACTCCCAAACTTATTTTACAAGGCCAGCATTACTAAAGCCATATAAGAACATTACAAGAAAAGAAAACTACAGATCAATATTCCTGATGAATTTAGATGCAGAAATTCTCAACAAAATACTAGCAAGTTGAATTCAATAGCACATTAAAAGGATCATATACCATGATCAAGTGGAATTTATCCCTAGGATGCAAGAATGTTTTACCATACATAAATCAATTAATGTGACACATCACATTAACAGAAGGAAAGATAAAAATCATATGATCATCTCAATTGATGCAGAAAAAACATCTGACAAAATATAACATCCTTTCATGATAAAACCCAAACAAATTTGGCTTGGAAGGAACATACTTCAACATAATAAGGGCCATATATGACAAGCCCATAGCTAACATCATACTCAATGGTGAAAGCCTGAAAGCTTTTCCTCTCAGATCAAGAACAAGACAACACTGTCCATTCTCACCACCCTTATTCAAGATAGTATTGGAAAACATAGCCATAGCAATCAGGCAAAAAGAAATCAAAGACACCTAAATCTGAAATGAAGGAGTAAAATTGCCTTTGTCTGCAGGTGATATGATCTTATCTAGAGAAAATCCTAAGGACTCCACCAAGAAATTGTTAGAAATAATCAATGAATTCAATAAATTTGCAGGATCAAAAATTAACATACAGAAACCAGTTGTGTTTCTATACACTAACAATGAAAGATCTGAAAAACAAATTTAAAAAAATCTCGCTCACAATAGCATCAAAATCAATAAAATACTTAAGAATGAATTTAAACAAGGAGGTGAAAGACCTGTACACTGAAAGCTATCACACTTTGATGAAAAAAATTGAAGAAGACACAAATAAGTGGAAAGATATCCCATGTTCATGGACTGGATGAATTAATATTGTTAAAATGTCCATACTACTTAAAGCCATTTATAGGTTCAGTGCAATCCCTATCAAAATTCCAATGGCATTTTTCACAGAAATAGAAAACATAATTCTAAAATTTGTATGGAACCATAAAAGACTCTGAATAGCCAAAGCACTTGTGAGAGAGAAGAACAAAGTTGGAGGCATCACACTTCCTGATTTCAAGCTACAATACAAAGCCATAATAATCAAAATGATATGGTACTGGCATAAAAATAAGACACATAGACCAACAGAACCAAAATGAGAGCCCAGAAATAAACCCTTACATATATGGTCAAAAAACATGTGACAGGAAGCCAAGACTACTCAGTGGGGAAAGGATACTTTCTTCAACAACCGGTGTTGGGGAAAGTAGATAACCACATACAGAACAATGAAATTGGACCCCCTATCTTACACCACTCACAAAAATTAACCTGAAATAGATAAAAGACTTAAACGTAAGACCTGAAACAATAAAACTATTAGAATAAAAGATAGGGTAAAAGCTCTTTGACATTGGTCTTGGCAATGAGTTTTTGTATATGACACCCAAAACACAGGCAACAAAAGCAAAGTTTAATGCAGGACTGTATCAAACTAAAATGTTTCTGTGCAGCAAAAGAAACAATCAATAAAAAAAAAGGCAACCTATAGAATGTAAGAAAATATTTGCAAATCATATATCTGATAAGGGGTTCATATATGAAATATATAAAGAACACATATGAGTCAATGGCAAAATACCAAAAAATCTGATTAAAAAATGGGCAAAGGAACTAAATAGACATTTTTCCAAAGAAAATATACAAATGGCCAACAGGTACATGAAAAAGTACTCAATATCACTAATCACAGGGAAATGCAAATCAAAAGTACAATGAGATATCACCCCACACCTGTTAGAATGGCTATCATCAAAAAGACAAGAGATAACAAGTGTTGGCAAGGATGTGGAACCCTTGGTGCACTGCTGGTGGGAATGTGAATTGGTACAGCTACATACTACAGTATGATCCAGCAATCCCACTTCTGTTGAATATATACAAAGGAAATGAAAGAAGATCTCAAAGAGATGTCTACACCCTGATGTTCATTGTAGCATTATTTACAATATCCAAGACATGGAAACAACCTAAGTGTTGGTCAATGGATGAATGGATAAAGAAGGTGTGGTATATATTTATACAATGGAATATTATTCAGCCACAAGAAGGAAGGACATCCTGTCATTTGTGACAAAAAGGATGAACCTTGAGGGCATTACGCTAAATGAAATAAGTCAGATAAACAAAGACAAATACTGTACGATCTCATTTATATGTGGAAATTAAAAAAACAAAACTCACAGAAATACAGTAGATTGGTGGTTGCCAGGAGCTGAGAGGTGAGGGAAATGAGTGTTGGTGGTCAAAAGGTACAACTTCCAGTTAGAAGATGAGTAAGTTCTGGGGACCTAATGTACAGCATGGTAACTATAGTTAACATTACTGTATTGTATACTTGAAAGTTGTTGAGAGTAGATCTTAAATGTTCTCATCACACAGACAGACACAAAATGGTAACTATGTGAGATAATGGATGTGTTAACTAACCTTATTGTAGTAACCATTTCTTGACATACATGTATCATCACATTGTACACCTCAAAGCTACACAATATTACGTGTTAATCATATCTCAAGAAAGTTGGAAAACAAAAAATAAACCCTCCCCCTCAAAAAAATGTTGCTTTCAGTCTCTATTTTTGCAAACTGAAAGCAATGATGGCAAAAGGGTTTTGTACTTTTTCCCAAACTTCTGCTTATCACTGAAAACTCAGAATTTTTGCATCCTGGGGCAACTTTAGTGAGATATAACTTACGTACCATGCATTTCACCCATTTAAAATGTAAAATTCAGTGTTTTTTTTAATATATCTGCAGAGTTGTGCAACCATCATCACAATCTAACTTTAGAACATTTTCATCGTGCCAAAAGGAAACCCCATACCCATTAGCACCCACTCCCTATTTCTCACTCCAACCCCTAGCCCCTGGCAAACACTAATATACTTTCTGCTGTATGGACCTGCCTATTCTGGACATTTCACATAAATGGATCATAGAATATGCAGCTTTTTGTGTCCACTTTCCTTCACTTAGCAGGTTTTCAAGGGTCATCCATGTTGTAGCATGTATCAGTGCTTTATTCTTTTTTGTAGTTGAACAATATCTCATTATATGCATATATCACATTTTGTTTATCAATTCATCAATTGATGGACACTGGTTTCTACCTTTTGCTATTACGAAGAATATTCTAAGAACATTCATGTACAAGTTTTTGTGTGGAGATATGTTTTCATTTCTCCTGAGTATATACCTAGGAACGAAATTGCTGGGTTATTTGTTAACTCTACATTTAACTGTTTGAGGAACTGCCAGACTATTTTTCAAATTGGCTACACCATTTTACATCCCCATCAACAATGTAGGAGGGTTCCAAACTTTCCACATGCTTGCCAAGACTTATTGTTGTCTGTCTTTTTGATTATAGCCATCCTACTGGATGTGAAGTGGTATTTCATTGTAGTTTTGATTTGCATTTCCCTAATGACTAAGGTGTTGAGTACTTTCTCATGTGCTTATTGGCATTTGTATATCTTCTTTGGAGAAATGTTTATTCAAATCATCTGCCCATTTAGAAAACTGAGTTATTTGCTTTTCTATCATTGAGTTTTAAGGGTTCTTCATATATTCTACATACAAATCACGTTTCTGATTCACGATTTGCAAATAGTTTTTCCCATTCTGTGGACCACACTGTCACTTTCTTGATATTACTGTTTGTGGCACAAACATTTTTAATTTTAATGGAGTTCAATTTACCTATTTTTTTTTGTCCTTTGTTCTTTGGGTATCATAGCTAAGGAGCTATTTTGTAACCTAAAGTCACCAAGATTTACTTTTGTTTTTTATAATTACTCAATACACTGTTACTTTTATTACAAAGAGTTACATTTTAGGTCAATTAGGAATAGTACAAGTAAAAGATATTTTGTTTTATTTATTTCTTCTCTGACACACTCTATGTAGATCTGAGTTTCTGACCTATATCATTATCTTTCTCCCTGAAGAAGTTCTTTTAACATTTTTTGAGGATCAGACCTGCTGTCAATGAATTCTCTTAGTTTTTATTTGTCTGAGAAAGCCTAATTCTTCTTCACATTTGAAATGATAATTTTGCTGGATGTAGAATTTTAGGTTGGAAGTTTTCATCTTTTAACACTAAGTATCTTATTCCACTCTTATCTTGCTTGCATGATTTTTGACAAGAAATCTGCTCTAATTCGTTTTTTTATTTATTTGTTTATTTTCAGATGTACATCATAATATATTTCGAATTCTGTGTAGATTACATCATGTTCACCACCCGAAAACTAACTATAGTCTATCCCCTCATATGTGAGCTTAATCACCCCTTTTGCCCTCCCCCACCCCCTTCCCCTATGGTAATCACCAATCCAATCTCCAGTGCTATGTGGTTGTTTGTCCTTGTTTTTATCTTCTACTTATGAGTGAGATCATATGGTATTTGACTTTCTCCCTCTGACTTATTTCACTCAGCATAATACCCTCAAGGTCTGTCCATGTTGTCACAAATTGCTCTAATTCTTATCCTTATTCCTCTATGGGTATTTTCTTCTCTGATTTCTTTCAAGATTTTCTCTTTGTCTTTGGTTCTGAAGTTTAAATATGATGTGCTAGGTGTATTTTTTTTTTTTTTTTTTTTAACATTTATCCTGCCTAGTGTTCTCTGAGTTTCATGGATGTCTGGTTTGGTATCTGTCATTAGTTTTGGGAAATTCTTAGCCATCATTACCTCAAATATTTCTCTACTCTGTTCTTTTTCCTCTCCTCCTAGAATTCCAATTATGTGTAGGTTACACCTTTTGATGTTGCCCCACAAACCTTTGATGTTCTGTTGTGCTTTTTTAAAAAATTTTTTTATTGTTGTTCCTCTTTGCATTTCAGTTTGGGAAGTTTCTACTTACCTACCTTTGAGTCCACTGATTCTTTCCTTGACCACTTCCAGTCTACTGATGAGGTCATCAAAGGCATTCTTTATTTCTGTTAGTGTTTTTGATTCTTAGCATTTCCTTTTGATTCTTTCTTAGATCATTACATTTCTCTGCTTACATTACCCATCAGTTTTATATGTCATTTACTTTCTCCATTAGAGCCCTTAATATATTAATCATAGTTATTTTAAATTCCATGTCTGCTAATTCCAAAATGTGTGTCATACTGGAGTCTGGTTCTGATGCTTGTTTTATCTCTTCAGACTGTGTTTTTTCTTGTCTTTTAGAATGCGTTATAATTTTTTTGTTGAAAATTGGACAGTGAGTAACAGGAACTGAGGTTAATAGGCCTTTAGCATTGGGCTTTATGTTAATCTGACAAGGAGCTGGACTGCATGTTTTAATTTTTTAATTCTTATTTTCTTCATATCTTTATTCACCAGGACTGTGTTTAATGTATGCTCTAGTTTCTGGTGCCAGAGGCTCAGAATTCCTATAGGATCCTTGTTTTTGTATATCCTGTTTTCTTTGGGATTCTCTAAAAAATACTTATCAGATAGAATCTGTGTCTTGCTTGCAGATCTTTCAACTATAAACAACTATTATTGTACTGGAGTCATGTTGATGTGACGGTGAGGGGGGTCATATTTTCATGTCATTCTTATTTTCATGAAAATATATTTATTTGGATAAGTGCAATAAGAGTCTGTTCTTGGGGCCGGCCCCATGGCTGAGCGGTTAAGTTTGCGTGCTCCGCTATAGGCGGCCCAGTGTTTCGTCGGTTCGAATCCTGGGTGCGGACATGGCACCGCTCATCGAGCCACGCTGAGGCAGCATCCCACATGCCACAACTAGAAGGACCCACACCTAAGAATATACAACTATGTACCAAGGCTTTGACTGGAATGCCATGTTTGAGAGAGACATGCATAAACTCAGATATGACCAAGGGGGAAAGGGAGCATCCTATAATCTTATTATTAAATCCCAGTCCTTTAGTGGGTCTGTGTCCCTGGGCTCTGACCTTAACAAGCATTTCTTAGCTTTCCTTCCTCCAACCCTTCAGTGAGACAGGAAGGCTAGAAGGGGCTGACTCTGATGAGGGGAGGAAGAGTAAGTATTGCGAAATATACCCAGAACATTCTCCATGACAAAGGTCTATTCTCCAACTCCAGCCTTTTACATGTTGGAGCTGAAACTAGACATCCCCTTAGTAGGTTTACATAGTATGAGTATGTTTTTTTCTAAGAGTAGCTTTAGCTTTTACATTTTGGTCTGTCATCCATTGTGAATTAATTTTGTGTATGGTGTAAGGTAATAAGTCCAACTTCATTCTTTTGCATGTGGATATCCAGTTGCCCCAATACTATTTGTTGAAAAGACTATTTTTTCTCCATTGAATTCTCTTGGAACCTTTGTTGAAAATCAATTGACAATAAATATACGGGCTTATTTCTGTACTCTCAATTCTATTTCACTGATCTCTATATCTACCCTTATGCCAATACCACATTGTGTTCATTACTGTAGCTCGGTAGTAAGTTTTGAAATTGCAAAGTGTGAGTCTTTGAACTTTTTCTTTTTCAAAATTGTCTTGGTTATTCTGGGTCCTTTACATTTCTATATGAATTTTAGGTTCAGCTTGTTAGTTTCTGTTTCAGCTGAGAGTTTGATAGGGATTGCATTGAACCTGTTTATCAATTTGGGGAAAATTGCCATCTTAACAATATCAGGTCTTTTGATTCATGAACATGGGGGTATCTTGCCATTTATTTAGATCTTCTTTAATATATTTCAACAGTGTTTTGTAGTTTTCAGTGTACAAGTCTTGCACTGCTTTTGTCAAATTTACTCCCAAGTATTTTATTCTTTTGATGCTATTGTAAACAGAATTGTTTTCTTAATTTCATGTTCAGAATGTTCATTGCTAGTATATAAAACTATAATTGGTTTTTATAACAGATTTATTGAGATCTAATTCATATACCATAAAATCCACCCATTACAATTGACTTTTGTGTGTTAATATTTTACCTTGCAACCTGGCTGAACTCATCTGGTAGTTATAATAGTTTTTGGTGTGTGTATGTGTATTCCATAGGATTTTCTATATACAAGACCATGCCTTCTGCAAACAGAGACAGTTTTACTCCTTTCTGTTCTGGATACTTTTTATTTATTATTTTTGCCAAACTACCCTGCCTAAACCTCCATTATAATGTGGAATAGAAGTATTGAGAGCAGACATCCCTGTCTTGCTCCTAATCTTAGGGGGAAAGCATTCAGTCTTGCACCATCAACTACTATATTAGCTGTGGGATTTTCATAGAAGGCGTTTATTAGGTTGAGGAAGATTCCATCTATTCCTAGTTTGTTGAATGTTTTTGTAAATCATGAAAGGATGTTGGATTTTGCCAAACACTTTTTCTGCATCTACTGAGATTATGTGCATTTTGTTCTTTGTTCTATTAATATGATAGATTACATTGTTTAGTTTTCATATGCTAAGCCAACCTTGCATTTCTGGGATAAATCCTGCTTGGTCATTATGTGTAATCCTTTTCATATGTTGCTGGATTCAGTTTGTCTTACTCTTTGTTTGTCTTACTCTTTTGTCTTAATTCTTAATGGATTGAGAACATTATAAAGAAAAATGCTATGTATTTGTCCCCTGGAATTCTAACAATTACCTTTTCTGAGAAACTTTCTCTGATACTCCCCTATCTCCAAATAACTTCTATGTAATGCCATAGCACGGTACATTTTGTGCATAGTGTTATCACTCAATTTATCTCACTCATTGTAATGAACTGTATATGAGTCTTATTAAACTTTGATACCTACTTCTTAAATGATGAGTAGCTAATCTAGTTGAAGAGAGGGAGAATTATGTTTCAGGCAGAAAAGACAGTATGAGCAAAGGCAAGGAGCTGAGAAGACATGGATTTTGAGGCTACAAGATCATCTTTGCTGAGGCATAAAGTAAAAGGCAGAGAATGGCAAGAGATAAACCGGGAGAGGTAGTCAGGGGCCAGTTCATTGGAAGTCTTGTATTTCATGTTAGAGAATTTGGTTTCTATGCTGCAGCAAATGGTTGTAAAAATATATATATATATATTTTAAGTAACAGACCATTATTGAAAGAAAAATTGTACAACAAGTCTACTCATGATGAAAAAGGGTTAAATGGGCTAGGTCCCAACTGCTTGGCTTCCTAATCAACTCTCACTATAGCTCCCCAAGTGGTGAGTCACAAAGTGTGGTCTGTAGATGACCCATATCAGAATTATCTGAGGTATTTTATACAAAAAAATGCAGATTCAAGAGTTGACAACAAAGACCAACCTAGAATCAGAAGCTGGGGTTTTTATAAGCTCCCTAGGTAATTCTCATGGACACCAAAATTTTAAAACCAGATGTTCTATAAGACAACTGGCCCATAATCTTCAAAAATGTCTGTGCTGTGAATGAAAAGAAAGGCTGAACAATTGTTCCAAGTTAAAAGAGAATAAAGGGATAGGACACTTAAATGCAATTCGTGATCCTGAATCAGGGAAAAGTTTTGCTCTAAAGGACATTATTGGGACATTTGGCAAAATTTAACTAGAGTATGATACAAATAGTATTGTATCAAAAGTTGAATTTTCTGATTTTAATGTGAGAGAACGTTCTTGTTCTTGGAAAATATATGCAGAAGTTGTTTGGGAATAAAGGAGCATAATGTCTATAGAAATGGATTGGGGGAAATATAGAAAGAGATAGATAGATAGATAGATAGATAGACATAGTTCTTTGTACTATTCTTAAAATTATTTCAAAATTAAAAGTTGAAAAATTATAAAGAGAAAGCCTAAAAAATTTTAAGTCTCAGGATTGTGCCAACTTCAACCACTGTTAGAGAACTGAGAATTACTGAAAGGCTTTAGGGTAGTGGTGTTACATAATCAGATTTGTGTTTCTGACAGGTCATTTCTATGGTACTATAAAGGGTGGAATTAGGATGGCAATATGGGTAACAAGGAGACCAACTAGAAAACTATAGTATTCCTGGTAAATAGGTGATAGGAGTCTGAAAAGAATGATGGTAGTTAAGATGGAGAAAAAGAGATTACAAGGTAGAATCAGTTGGATTCAGTGGATGACTGGACAGAGGGATGGAAGTGAAAGGAGGAAAGACGGTAACTACCAGGTTTCTAGCTTGGTTCTGTAGATATTACTGCTGCCAAAGTTATAGAGAATACAGGAGGAATACCATTTAGTGTAGAAGCAGATAAATTTGAATTCAGATATTTGGGACATCTATGTGAAGATGTATAGCAGAAAGTTAAATACAGGAGTCTGAAGCTTTGACAAGAGGTCAAATGTATGTATAGCTATGTATGTACTTACATGTATACACACAAATATATATGTGCATCTATGCAGGTATACACACATCTGTATGTAGAACAACAATATGATATAATCAAGGTCAAGAGCTAATGAAAGGCTGAATCTAAGCAGACTTAATTTAAGAGGAATAAATTTAAAGCCCAGTACATTGAGCCAAAATACCAAACCAAAATTGAAGAAGTAGAGAATGGAGGAGACACAACTTAGCAGCAGCA
Source organism: Equus przewalskii (assembly GCF_037783145.1). NCBI lineage: Eukaryota > Metazoa > Chordata > Mammalia > Perissodactyla > Equidae > Equus > Equus przewalskii. The sequence goes on along the minus strand of NC_091834.1, from coordinate 88,898,956 downwards.
CTGTAGAAATAAAACTTTATAGGTTTGAATATATATAAATCCAATTTGTCAATATTTTAGGATAATATTCAAAAGAAGAAATGCAATCTTAGACTGCGTTAATGGAAATCTAGTATCTAGAAAGAAGCAAATGAGACTGAAGGTTTACTGTATACGCATTAGATGACATCTGCAATACTGTGCTCAGCTTCCTTCAAGCTTGAATAGTGATAGAAAGGAGTAAATAAAGTGGTAAAGAGATGTGAATCATGCTGTATTATAGATGGTTGGACGAAATGGAAGGAAGGTTTCAGGGAAATACATGATATTTTTAAAAATACTTATGATCTATCATGTGGAAGAGGTTTTACATTTGTTCTCATTATTTCAAGGAGAATTAGAGAAAATGAGTCAGTCAGAAATGCTTACCTGTAAGGTTCCTTCTCTCTTTGTTTTGTGTTATTAAAGAGGTAGATGAAATTTACAGGGACACATGTTTTTAACTCAACATGAAAAGAACTTTCTCAATGTCACAGCTCTCTAGCAATGGAATGAACTGTATTGCAATTTGTTAAACTACTAATCACCAAGTGTAGTCAATCAAAGGGTGGATGAGTCTGGATCCTGTAATGAGTAGGAGGTGAGACGAGTACTCTTAAGGTTTCTCTCTGCTTTAAGATTCAGTGAGAAGGGAAATAAAGATCAGACAATGAGATCAATATTCTTTTTTTTTTTTGACTGTGTAAAAATACAAGAAAGCAAATTGACATATAATGAATTTCTACTGGCTTCCTCTATATATTTCTAGAGCTAGAGGAAAAAATAAAAATTTGAGATTCAAAATTTCTGGGAAGGTGAATTGTTCCTTGGCCGTCCAATGTGAAGATAATCTCCTAGTTTCTTATATGTTGATCTTGATCAGATACATATTATTCAATAGCTCAGATCAGATGATAGTTGACCACCCATTACTGTCTATATCCCCATTTCACTCACCCAAAGCTTTATTAGGGAATTGTCTTCTGAAGTATTCAAATATACAATCATCTGATACATTTGTCCTCGTATCTAGAAAAGATGGTAAAATGTCATTAGTAGCATGAAAATAATTCATTGACTTTTATATTTCATATTTTTATCTTCTAAATGAAAAATGCTAGCAGATAACATGTAAACACTAGTTTAGCTCAATGAAATTAATACAGTTCTCAAATCTTATGAATTTTTGTTGCAATTTTGCTATATATAGCAAAAGTCTAGAAAATATCCATACCCTTTGGGTCTGCAATTCCTTTCTAGTAATCTGCTATAAATAAATAATTAAGAATATATACAAATAGGAAGTTATAAGGTCTTCATTGTTGTTTACAATAAAAAAATGTAAACAATAAAAGTTTAAGAACGAGGGTGGCTAAATAAATTAAGGTTCACTCTTACAATGGAATACTTTGCCACCGTTTATTACCACGTAAAGAAGTTAATAATACACTTCAATTTTAAATGAAAATGTAGGTTCCAAAACAACCTGAAGATTCTGTGATTAATTAACATGGAGTGTATGTGTATAGATGTAGAAAAAGGTCTACAATAAGTATTCTAAAATGTGCTCTTTATTTTTAATTTTTGACATTAAATTTTTATCAGAAGAATATATAAAAGTTACATATAAAAAGTAACTGATTTGCTTGACTGATCACTATGAAAAAGAATAATTAATTTAAAATTCAAGTAAATTAACCATTTTAATTATACTAGAATTTTCCCCTTTCCTTGGTGTGGTTCTTATCCCCATTTCTATTTTTAATTAGCCTGCCAAATCATAAACTAAAAAGATATATGTTCATGTATATGTATTTTTAACTAGGTTACCTCAAATCCTTTTTAGAAATAAGTATGGTATAAATATACAAAAATAATACTCATACACATAAAATTAAAGAATTATTTTAGATAAAATTAAAATATTGCTCAAATTAAATGAATATTTTTCAAAGGACCTTAAAGAAAGATAAGGAGATAGAAATTCAGAAAAAGAATACCAGAAATGTTAGTCAATCAGAGATTCATATCAGGCTCATCAGATTCCAGTAGAAGCAAGTGAATATTCCAAAATTTAATTTCTCGCCTGGCCTCATCCTTTGTTAAGTTATAAAACAAGAGGACCAAGATGGTTTTTAGAATATAAAATCTCTATATTTTGTTTGGGGAAAAAGCTTTCAAATCAGAGATATCCCTCAAGTGTGTGGACCACTCACTCTCGAACCCTCCAATGTAACTGACCACTCCTTTCTCTGTGCTCTCTTGGAACTCTGTCCAGACTATTGACATTGCATGTGTAACACTGCAATGAACTTGTTTACTTGTTTATCTCTCCCTATTAAAAGGTGAGCTCCTGAAAGGAAGAAATGATATAGTATACTTCTTAATATCCCTAGCACCAAGCACAGTGGCAATCTCAAAGTTGTAGCACAAAAAAGTGCTGAGCAAATGAAGTAATTGTTTATGAGAGGGTGGAAGCAGAACATTACCTTTCACATCAGAATTTGATTCTTTATGTCTTTGCACTAAATGTCCTTTATTACAAACCTAATGAAACACAGAACCAGAGGGAAAACAGTACTATGTTATAAACATGAAAATGAGGTAGACTTCCTATATGCTTTATGGTACAGTAATTTTCAACATTCCTCATTTTATCCTCAGAGGTTTAGAAAAGACAAAAATAATCTCTTAAATCAGAACTTTCTGATATCTTTCACAACACTACTTTTCTCCTATAGCAATGAGTAGAAGAAAATATTGATACCAATGGAGTTTAAAATTTTTTCATTTCATATAGAACTTATTTAAGATGAGAAAGAAACCAAAAAAATGTATACTTATAATCTCACTTACTTAAATGAGAAGAATAAAGATGTAGGAAGATAAGTGTGTAAAATGTGTGAGAATATTTAAAATTATATGAAAATGTATAAGCGATTCCAAACCTGTGCTTATATAGAAAAGATGAAAAATATTTTCTTGTAGCTTGTAAAGAAGTCCAGAGGAAGAAAGAGAATATATATGGCATTGCTTTCTATCTTGAAAGGAGTTAGCAATATGATCCAGTTAAAGAGACACAAAATGCTATAGAATTGTGGCGGCTAATCTCGAGTAGTTTACAAATCATTATGTAACCACGAAAACATTTTAAATGGTTCCAAACTTTCGTTTCTGCATCTTTGGTATGTGGATGTTATAAAGAATTTTCCAAAATGGCCTGAGAAAGGAAAAACGAATTGAAAATATTTTTGCCAAGCTGTAATGCATATCAATTCACGATGAAAGTGGACAATGAAATAGAGTTAAAATCTCTTTCTTTGTAGATAAGATTGATTGGCAGCAAAAAAAAAAAAAAAAAAAAAAATGATATAATCAGTATGAAAATGGAAGGAAAATGTAAAAACCAAAACTTTATTATTGATTATTGAAGGGAGAGAGAAAGGGAAATATTTAGAAAAAAATTACCCAAAGTTAAAAGTAGCAGTGTCATATAGTCACTAGAATTTGGAGAGACAAGGGGTGAGAGTAGGCTGAAGAAAATTTGTTTGTAATGAGACTTGATTTGATAAACTCTTAATGTCATTTTTAGCCCTCTTCCCTTGATTGAAATGATGCTGTGAACCATAACAAACTATTACATTTATCCCATAGAAAATCACCAGGCGGTGTCCTTATGAATATGATCTACAAATTCTAACGACAGTAATCTATAATTGTTTGCTTTTGCTGAAAATCTTCAAAATTAATTACTAAGAGTGCCCTGGTAGGAAATAAATTTAACCAAAAAACTTTAAAAATAATTTACTAATATTATATTAGGGATGTATTGATACCTTAGAAGCAAACCATTAAAATAAGAAATATTTCAAGAGCATGAATTTAAGTTGTCCTCAGGCAATAAGATGACATTATTCACTCTTCTTGCTAAAGATTATTAAAAAATAAATTTTAAGATCAATGACTAAGAACTTCCATTAGTTTATGGACACACTTAGAATGTATGCAACTGTCTGAAATGACCAAATGATGATTGTTTTCCATTTGGAAGATTCAATATTAATTATAGATTATGATTTCATAACAATTGTAAACTGCCAATCAAGAAAGACAAAAATACGTGAACATTTAATATAAAGGAATTTATCATATTTTACATGGTTAAAAAAGAAACAAAAGGCCCAAAATGAAGTCACTATGCTGAGCCCCACCAAGTCTTAAAACCTAACTTATTTGTAGTTTCAACCTCTCTCAGGGGTGGAATTTTAAACCAATCAGTCTGGAATTTCCTGATGAACACCAGTAAGGTAATCTGTCTGATAAGACCCCCTGCCTTCCCCTGAGGAAAGGTGACATTGCCTGAAATAATCAACTCTTAACTTCCTTGTCCCACCCTCTTTCTGCCTATAAAAACCTGCCATTTTGTACAACTCCTTGGAGCTCCTTTCTACTTGCTAGATGGGACACTACCTGATCCATTAACCACTGAATAAAGCCAATTGGATCTTTAAACTTACTCGATTGAAGTTTTTTCCTTTTACAACATGAAATATAGCTTTGATAGATGAGGAAAACCACTATGTGGACATGTTTATGAGAACTAAATAAATATGTCTCACAATATCTACATCCAAAAAAAATAAGAAAACAAAACTTACTTTGGTTATTGGGTTGTACAAATGACTTAACACAAGATCAATTAGGGAGTTTGTTTACCAAACAAATTTTTTATAATCTTGGCCCTCCCCCAAGCATAATCACATTGTTCAGATTGCATAATTTACAAACAGAGAATTAGATATCAATTGTCAAAATTTACAATATTACGTAACAATATGCTTTACAAATAGAATTTAAAATTTGTGAGGAATACTAATACAAACGAGAACATGCATACTGCTAAAATCTGAATAAGGTCTCTGGATTGTATCAATGTCAATTTTATGGTGTTGATATAGTATGATAATGTATGTAAGATACTAACAATGGAGGAGAAGTGAAGGATGCAAGGCACCTCCTTTATACATTTTTTTATAACTTCCTGTGGATCTATAAGTATTTCAAAATAAAAGGTTAAAAAAAAAAGAACTAAGGAAAGAAGAGAGAAAAATAATTTCAAAAGTTCTTGGGAAATTACTTTCGGCTAATTCAATCTATATTTGGCAGATGACAGTGTATTGGGTGTTCAATATCTGCTGAATAAACCTGTTACGGCTAACTTTAAATTCCCTACTGCTGCTGGATCACTATTATTAACACAGGAAATATTTGCAAAACAACTTCTGATATTTTTATTTGTTTGAATATTTGAGTAGAAATCTTCTAATTTTCTGAATCTGATAAAGCCTGGTCCCCAGGTCTCCAACTTCTGGGTTCTCCACACGTAACAGATGCTTAAGAACTCATTGATTGGATCCAAGGGTGGAGTGTTTGGATCCCATCAACCAGAGATATCACTTTAGCTGTCCTTCATCTTGTCTGTCAGGTTTACTTCCTAACTAGAGAATTCTGTTGAATTCTGGGTACTGATCTTCCTCTCCCTACCCCTTCTGGAGCTTATTATTATTTATTTGTCTGTTTCTTTAGTGACCAGCTAGATTATTTTAGTGAAGTTCATTATCCCCTTGCAGAGTTAAGCCTCTGGTTTTGCTCCTCAGGGGTGCAGACTTGGGTATGCCCACACTCACCCAGGGATGGCAGTGGTTTTGACAGGGCCGTCTTTGACTGTCTCTTTCCCTGACAACACCCAGCTGTTAAATTCCACTAATTTCTGATTTATAACTCTATTGTTTCCTGGGGCATAAATTGCTCTACAGACTAATCCAATCAAATTCAGGCTCCTTTAAAGAGATAGTTCATGAGGGCAGTGTCTGAAATTTGTTCTGACACCAGGAGGACTCCTCTCAGCAATCTCTTTCCCCAGTTCTCTCTGGCAAACTAGCTGGCCTATAGTTTAGCTTTTATCTCTAATGAATCTACCAATCTATTCTCAATTGCCTTTTATCATACTTGCACTGGTTTTGAGAATGCCCTTAAACTTGAATTTCTCCAGGATCTATTGCAAATTAAGTTACTTACTTGGGGAAAAGATTAGGCGCTGTTTAATCTGGTTCTCTCCCAAGGCAAAATTTCTGACCTGAGTGTCTCTGGAGCTGGAGGTGCGGACAATGGCATTCTTCTCTCAGTGATACCCAACTTTAGGAGCTGAGCTGTAGGTGGAAAGAGGGCAGTAGTCTCAGGTCTTCTCTATCTGCCTCTCGTGGTGTGGAACCACCACTTTACAGACCAAGGCAAGGCAATTAAGGCCAAAATATTCTCGGTGATGTAGCACCCAAGGTACAGTCTCATTCTCACGAATGGGGTCTGGATGAAAGAAGGGAGCCCCTACCTCTTGGCTGCATTCAGCTGGAACTTAGCTTCAGCAACAGGTAGCTGGAGGCAGGATAACAAATAATGATACCATGCCCTTCCTGGGAAGATAGCCCTCTGACTGGTATCTATGGGGAGAGGGGGACCTGGGTTCTTGACTGCACTAATCTGAAGTGGGGTTTCAGTCTCATTGAGCTGGGAGGGAGGAAGGAGGGCGGAGTCAATTCAAATATGACAGGCTCTTGCTTTTGTTAATCAAATTTTAGTAGATTTTCAAGAATAGATTTTTTTTTCCTTTGCTATATCCCCTTATGACCATTTTCAGAGACTTTAAATGGTTGTATTTAAAAAAAATAATAATTTTCACCAGTTTTTGCAAGAGGCCCTCACACTGTCATCGTGGAAGTTGATCTCCCAGCACCATTTATTTTATACTTTGTATTCCTATTTAATTTGTCTTAGTTTTAGTTTACTTCTTCTTCCTAATGACAAATAAATTGCAAGCAATAGGATATATTGGAGTATATGAGGAAACCATTTGGTGTAAATGTAATTCAGTCTGACTTTGTTTTTCCAAAAGGCCCTAACATGGCCATTGAGCATGCATTGTATATCTGCTTTAAGCATTTCCTGTGTCCCAAAGGCAAGAACAAATGCCCTTAAGATAAAGGTACAACTTCCCCCACATTGGCATTTCCTTAAGGATAAGCATCTTTCCCTAGGCTAGAAATGATTGCTGCACTCACCTGTGACCACCCAGCTCCAGACAACAGATCTGCTACCCTGCTGTGTCCGTCAATCACTGTGCTGACAGAGCAGTCTCGTAACTATTGTAAAAGGGACATTTCAATCATATGTGAAACATGCTCTTTGAGGGTTTATAACTACTCTGTACACCCCACTTCTTTGGTGCCTTTCCTTCCTTAGGGAGGGAAGGGCCCAGGCTATATAGGCCTCACATTTGGCTCAGAATAAACTCACCCCAATTTTCATTTATAGATTAATGATGGATTATTTTTGTTGACACTATCCTAGGTACATCTTTGTAAGATGCCTCAAATACTTTTCTGAGTAAGGGAAGTATAAGTGAAATTTAATTACAGGACCTTAATAAGACCCTCCTCTCATCTTCCCAGGGTTTTTCATGTTTTTATAAACTATAAATAATATGAGAAAAATTTTAATTGTTAACTTTTCCTGGTTAAAAAATTAGGGTGTAAGAAGTGAAGGAGGAAATAACTTGCCATTCTCATGCAATAATTTTTTCAAAAGCTGTTAACAACCAGATCAATGAATATTTACCTCTTGCTCTTTTCTGGTATTTTGATGGCTTACTATGGTAGAATTTCTTTCCTTCTTTGTTTTGAGATGTTTTTTCTTGGTTTCTATCTAGATAAAAGAATCATATTTAAAATCAATATTTAATCAGCACTTCAAAGACAGTATATATACAGACATAAAACTAACTTGAAACTTTCATTTCTAGGAAGATGAAGTGTTTTTCCTATCCCTCACATGAAGTATAACTAAAAACTCTTGGTATTATATACAAAATAAACAGAAGAGGCTCTAAAAGTTGGAAAAAAGAAGACATCCTGGTGAGGCAGCTCAGGAGTAGAGGAGCAGCATGACAATGAGCAGTTTTCTTTTTGCCTCATATATCCCAGCCTTAGATCTGGAGAAGCCAGAAACCCAGAAATGCCAATGAATGAAGAAATAACGACTGAAAACTTTCCAAATTTGATGAAAGACATGAATGTAAACATCTAAGAGGCTCAATAAACTCCAAGTAAGATGAAATAAATAAAACCCACACTGAGACACATTATAATCAAACTTTCAAAGTCAAAGACTAAGAGAGAATCTTGAAAGCAGCAAGAGAGAAGCAAATTGTTACATGCAAGGGATTCTCAATATGATTATTAGCAGATTTCTCATCAGAAACTTTGGAGGCCAGAAGACAGTGAGCCAATATAGTCAAAGTGCTTAAAGAAAAAAAACTGGCAGAACTGTCCTTTCAAAAGTTAGGGAGAAATTAAGACATTCCCAGATAAACAAAGGGTGAAGGAGTTCATGACCACTAGACATGCCCTGCAATAAATGCTCAAGGGAGTCCTGCAAGGTGAAATGAAAGGACACTAGACAGTGACTCAAAGCCATGGGAGATAAAGATCTCAATAAAGGTAAATAGATGGGTAATCATAAAAGCTAGTATTAATGAAACAATGGTTTCAAACTACACTTTTTGTTTTCTACGTGGTTTAAGAAACTACCACATTTAAAGAAAAAAAAGCAATTATCAGTGGAAAGCTAGTACTACTATAACTTTGGTTTGTTACTCCAAATCTTGTTTTCTACATAATTTATGAGACTAATACATTTAAAAGAATTATTAGTCTATGTCTTGGGGCATACAATGTATAATGATGTAATTTTGTGACAGATATAACAGAAAGGGGTGGGAATGCAGCTGTAAAGGAACAGCGTTTTTGTATGTTATTGAAGTTAAGCTAGTATAAATTCAAATTAGAGTGTTATAACTATAGGGTGTTAAATGTAATCCCTATGGTGACTTTAAGAAAATATCTATAGAATATACACAAAAGGAGATGAGAAAGGAATTAAAACGTTTCACCACAAAAATTCAACTAAAGACAAAGGAAGATAGTAACGCAGGAAATGAAGGACAAAAATACTATAAGGCATATGGAAAACAAATAACACAATGACAGAAGTAAGACCCTTTTTATCAGTAATTATTTTCATTGTAAATGGATTAAACTCTCCAATCAAAAGACAGAGATTAGAAGAATAGATTAAAACACATGATCTAATTGTATGCTGTCTATAAAAGACTCAATGAGATCTAAAGACACAAACAGGTTGAAAGAGAAAGAATGGAAAAAGATATTCCATGCAAATAATAACCAAAAGAGAGCAGGGGTGACTATATTAATAGCAGACAAAATAGACTTTAAATTTTAAAATGTTACAAGAGACAAAGAAGGACATTATATATTCAATATAGCAAGAAATTATAACCATTATAAATATTTACATACTTCATGGCAAGCCATTAAAATATATGAAGCAAAAGCTGAGAAAATTGAAGGGAGAAATGCATAGCTCTACAATAATAGTTGGAGACTTCAATACCCTACTCACAATAATGGATAGAACCAGACAGAAGATATGTAAGGACATAGAGGACTTAAACAACCAATAAACCGACTAGATCTAACAGACATAGACAGAATACTCTACCCAACAACAAAAGAATACACATTTTCTCACATAGTACATCTTCCAAGAGAGACCATACAGTAGGCCATGAATTAAGTCTTAATGGGTTTTGAAAGATAGGTATCATACAAAGTATCTTCTCTGATCACAATGGGATGAAGTTAGAAATCAACAACAAAAGGAAAACTGGAATATTCAAAGAATTGTGGAAATTATTCAATACACTTTTAAACAACCAATGGATCAAAGAAGAAATCATGAAGGAAATTATAAAATACTTAGAGTTGAATGAAAATAAAAACACAAAATAGCAAAACTTATGAGACACAGCACAAGTGGTGCTGAAAGGGAAATTTCAAGCTATAAATGCTTACATTAAAAAACAAGAAAAATCTCAAGTCAACAACCTAACATTACAACTTAAGGAATTAGAAAAAGAAGAACAAACTAAACCCAAAGCTAGCAGAAGGAAAAAAGTAATAAAGATTAGAGCAGAGATAAATGAAAAAGAAAATAGAAAAATAGAGAAAAATCAATGAAACCAAAAGTGGATTCTTCAAAAAGATCAACAAAATTGACATACCTTTAGCTAAATGGACAAAGAAAAAAAGAGAGAAGATTCCAATTACTAACATCAGAAATGAAAGTGGGGGTATTACTACCTATTCTACATAAATATAAAGGGTTATAATTGAGTACTATGACTAATTATATGCCAACAAATTGGATAACCTAGATGAAATGGACAAATTCCTAGAAATACAAAACCTACCAAGACTATATCATGAAGAAATAGAAAATATGAATAGACCTACAATTAGTAATTATATTGCATCAGTAATCAAAAGCCCCATCCCATTGATGTTGGATTTGGACACATGACTTGATTTAGCTAGCAGAATGGTAAACAAGGGCTTCAAATATGCTTTCATAGTTTGGCTTGCCTTCTTGAATTCTTGTGATTTACCATGAGCAGAACATGCCCTAGCTGGTGGTTGGTCTGCAGAAAAGGAAGAAAGGTAGAATAGACCTGAACTCAACTCACAGTCTGGAGATAAGTTCAACTGATCCCTGATTAGCCTAGTAAGGAGCCACAGATGTTCTACAGATCCATGAACAAAAAATAGATATTTACTATTGTAAGCCATAGAGATTCTGAGGATTTTGTTTTAATGGAGTAAAATATAAATAATATAGAAATTGATACATAGAAGTAGGATGCTGTCCTAATAAAAACCTAAACTATGTGACAATCACTGGCTTTGTGACTGGATAACAACAGGTGGTGTGGAAACTATTATGAGAAGCTAGAAAAATACTGACGCAAGTTATGAAGAGGTGATACATTTAGTAAAACTGTCTTCTGTGATAGCATGAAAGACAGAAAATGTACCTAATAGATTTGGGACATTGGAAAAACAGATTTTGAGGTAGAATGTTTGGAGTATGAGTTGGTTGTTGCTAGCTTCATTTGATAAGGTGCTACAAGAAAGAAATCAGTTCAAAAAAATCTTTGGACAAAAGAATTGAATTGAGAGGGAAAACAGCCAAAAATTCCAGAATTTGTAAGTTGGCTTCAACATAGCCTTAAGGCAAAGGTAAATCAAAGTTATGGCTTTTTACGTCTTTGGTAGACAATCTCTTAGATGGCCTTTAATCATCCCCATCTCCTAGTATTCATACCCTTCTGTAATATTCTCCCCTTGAGTGTGGGCTCAGCCTAGTGACTCACTTTTAATGAACAGAATATGGCAAACATGATGGGATTCTGCTTCTGAGATTAGGCTACAACGAGACTGTAGCTTCTATCTTGTGTGCCCTCTCTTGCTTGCTCACTCTGATGGAAACCAGTTGCATGTCGTGAGTTGCCCTATGGAGAAGTCCACATGGCAAGGAACTAAGGGAGATCTTCAGCCAACAACCAGCAAGGAACTGAGGTCCTCAGCCCAACAGCCTGTGAGGATCTGACTCTTGTCAACAACCATGTGAGTGAACTTGAAAATGGATCCTTTCTCAGTCAAGCCTTCACGTGAGACCACAGCCCAACCAACACCTGCATTGCAGTCTTTTGGAAAAACTTAGATAGAAGCACACAGCTAAGCCACTCATGGATTCCTGACCCACAGAAACTGTGTGATAATAAATGTTTGTTGTTTCAGGCTGCTAAGATTTGGGGGTAATCTGTTACTCAGCAATAGAAAACTAACGCAACATCTATCTTAGTCCATTCTGCTACTATATCAAAATACAACAGACTAAGTGGCTTATAAATAACAGAAATTTATTTCTTATAGTTCTAGAGGCTGGCAGGTTGAGATCAGGGTGCTGGTATGGTCAGGTGAGAGCTCTCTTTTAGGTTGCAGCCTTCTTGTTGTAGCCTCAAATGGCAGAAGAGGCTAGGGATCTCTCTGAAGCCTCTTTTATTAGGAACTAATCCCATTCAGAGGGCTGTGCCCTTATGACCTAATCATCTCCTAAAGGCCTCACCTTCTAGTACTATCGTATTGGGCATTATAATTTCAACATATAAACTTTGGGAGGACAGAAATACTCAGACTACAGCATTCCACTCCTGGTCCGTCCAAATTCATGTCCTTCTCACATGCAAAATACATTCATTCCATCCCAACAACCCCAAAAGTCTTAACTCATTCCAGCATCAATTCTAAAGTCCAAAGTCTCATCTCAATATCATCTGAATCAGATATGAGTGAGACTGAAAGTATGATTCAGTCCGAGGTAAAGTTCCTCTCTAGCTGTGAACATAGAAAGCAAATAAGTTATATGCTTCCAAAATACAATGATGGGACAGGCATAGGATAGACATTCCCACTCCAAAAGGGAGAAATAGGAAAGAAGGATGGAATGATGGGTCTCAAGCAAGCCTAAAACCTAGCAAGGCAAATTCAGTGAGCTCTTAAGGCTCAAGAATAATCCTCTCTGGCTCAATGCTCTGCCTTCTGGACCCAGTGGGGTGGCAGCATCACCCCTGTAGCTTGGAGGGGTGCTTGCTGCTCATGTCCAACTCTCTGTAGGGGCCCTGCCCACACTGTAGCTCACAGCTCCAGGTGCCTGCCACCTACCCTGTTAAATACGAGGTGAAAGTGGCCCTGATGATCTCTTAGTCACCTTCAGGGCCTTTTTTCCTTGTCTTGAAGAATAGCACACTTTCATAGCCAAATAGTTCTACACTACCATCCTGTAAAATTCAAGAAGTCTGACAGCCTGCCTTCCTTCTGTCCTGTCTCCATTTTCTTCAGTGTAAACTGGCAGTTTTCCTGTTGGGGTGACTGATTATTTCTGTGGTTCACATCCACACTAATCTCCTTATCTAATGGTTAGTCCTCTACACCCGTACTGTTCTGTTCTGAAAACGCATTCTCATTTTTTATAATAAGGATAGGCTGAGAATTTTCCAAATATTTATGTTTTGGTTCCTTTTTGTTTAATAATTCCTTCATCAATTCATTTATCTCTTCTTGCATTTTACTATAAGGAGTCAGGAGGAACTAAGCCACCCCTTCAACACTTTGCTTAGAAATGTCTTCAGCTAAATATATAATTTTATTGCTCACAAGTTCTACCTTCCACAAAACACTAGAACACAAACATAATTCAGCCAAGTTCTTTACTACTTTAAAGCAAGGACTACATTTTCTCCATCGTCCAATAACATGTTCCTCGCTTCTGTCTGAGACCTCATCAGAATCACCCTTAACATTCATAGTTCTACCAACGTTCTGTACATGATTATTTATGCATTCTCTAAGAAGATGGAAACTCATTCTCCAGCTCTCTTCTTTTCTTTCTGAACTCTTACCAGAATCACCTTTAAAAGTTTCTTCATGGCAATATCAGCATTTTCTAACATACACTTCTAACCTCTCAGTACCCAGTTCTAAAGCCACTCCCACATTTTAAGGCATTTGTCACAGCAGCACCCCACTCTCAGTACCAAGAGAGAACCATCATAGTTTTTCTTAGTCACTACCTACCACCAACACATTGGAGGTTAGGGTTTCAGTAAATGTACTTGGTGGGGGCACAAACATTCAGTATATAGCATCACCTAAACTCCTTATTCCTCCCACGGCTCTAATTTTCTCCTTCAGGCACTTATCATCATCTAACACATCATATATTTTACTTATATTTTTATTTTTAGCTCCACTAACTAGAATATAAGCTACAAAAGGGAAGGATTTTAGTCTCATTTTGTTCATTGCTCCATCCCCAGCACTTAGTTGCAGCTCAATTTATTGTTGTTAAATAAATGAATAGCGGACTAGCAGCCGAGTGATGTATGTTATGCTACCAACTCTCATTAATCAGTGGCGTGGCTTTTGAGAGGTATCTTAATCTCTCTGGATCCTAACTCTTCTCATCTATAAAGTAAAGGTCTTAAAAACCCCTAAGGTTAGAAAATTCTATGATTCAAAGATATGAAACACAATCAGAAAATAAAATTATTGCTATACAATAATTATACAACTGCAAACTGTTTTTTTTCCTGATTCTTAGTCGCAGTAAGAAGAGTACCTATTTAGCAAATCCAACACAGGCAGAAATTTTCAACAATACCTGAGAAGTTAACTTGAGAAGATAAGTCTGAGAGTCACTGGATTCTGAACTGTCAGAGCCTCGGCTGCTACAAAAAAATGATAATCAATTATTTGACTTTACGGAATGTTTTGGTAGCATTTTAAAGTTCCAACAGTTACTTTTACTTTCTTATCTTATTGGAATGTTAGAAATCGTTCTAATTATAAGAAGAAGAATGTTTACAAAGGAGGTGTAGACGTTTGGTAGTTCGAGGCATCTTAGAGTATAAGAAGAATGACTGAAATTGTTCGGAACACAGCAAATAGAAACAAATCCACGAGTTCAAAATGATACTCTCCATCTGTGAACAAACTTATTAGTCACCACTGGAGGTTGCAGGGACACTAACTCAAAGTCTGAAAATTTATAAGTAAAGGGGAAGAATCAAATATTTGTTCTGCCTTTCCTATAGGAACTGTACTAAAATTAGTACCTTCCTTCTTCCAACAATGTTCCCTTAGCATTGAATTTTGCATTTATAATTCACTAACCTAGAGTATTTATGTGGTATCTCTATAAATGTGTCAGTTATCTGCAGGTAAAGACAACATTAAAAATGATTTGAGTATGCCTTTCACAAATAGTACATAGTAGGTGCCCAATTAATATTACCTGAATAAATGAATAAATTAAGTCTTGATGAGGTCTGGTCAAAGCAATGTGCATGGGAAAAATTTTTCTCTACTTATAGTCAGGATTTTTAGTTGAGAGTAATGATTATATCCTAGTATTATTATAAAGAGCATAGTAAAACAGAACAGCAAATTACATTACTTTCACTGTCTTGACTTACCTAGACTCTAGCTCCAATGTAATTTCTTTCAGAGAAGCATCTGAATCTTCAAGGACTTTTTCCAAGTTTATACGTTTTTCCATTTCTTCTAATTCTTTCAGGCACTGATAATACTATGGGAAAATGAGAAATGAGTTAATTACAAAATAACTTTATTTCCTAATTAAACTAATTGAATATCTATAGACACCTAGAGCAATAGCTATTGGGACATCAAGTACCAAAAACCCCAGATACTGGTAGGATAGTAAAAGAAAGAAACTGCTGTAGGCCCATAGGCAGGTTATGTTATCTGATACACTGGAGTCTGATGCATTACCAAATAGACTTGCTTACCTTGGTTTGGTCTGGATCACAATAGTCCAAGAGAGAATCACAAAAATGATATCCCATTGACTCCAAGTCTTTTGTGTTGAAATGAGTGCCTCGTTTATTACCTAAAACATCAATAAGTTTACCCACCCTTGAGATTGAGTTAATCATTTGTCCTTAGCAAGCAGGTCTAAGCTGCAAAATAAAGAGTATAAACGAAACATCTGATATGATTCCGTATCCTGTGCTTAGGATTTTCTTCTCTGGGGTAGGTCATTTCACAGCTTACTGCTTTCCCCCGTTCCTTTTCGATCAACTGGACCAAAGGTGACTTAATAAAGATTAATCTGTGTTGTAAGGCAGAAGAAGACTCAATTAAAAAGTTATGGAATACTTGGTTACCAGTTATAAATATCCTAATAATCACTTGGAGGAAAACTTGGGTAAAGATTCTAATGTTTTCATCATCATTTATAATGTTATATAATATAATATAATAATGTTATATTTGTTTCAAAGTGCTTTAAAAACTAGCCAGAAATTACATGTGTGGATTTCCAGCACTTTCTTTTGAGTTGATACATTTTCTAACAATGTGACAATTAACTTAATATGGAGTATTCTAAGGAGACGCTAGATGTGACTAAAAGATTTCTTTTTTAAAAAGATTGGCACCTGAGCTAACATCTGTTGCCAATCTTCTTTTTTGTTGTTGTTTTTTTTCCTTTTCTTCTTCTCCCCAAAGCACCCCACCCCAGTACATAGTTGTATATTTCAGTTGCAGGTCCTTCTGGTTGTGCTAGTGGGATGCTGCCTTAGCATGGCCTGATGAGCAGTGCCATGTCCGCCCCCAGGATCCGAACCAGGGAAACCCTGGGCTGCCAAAGCTGAGCGCACAAAGTTAATCACGCAGCCATGGGGCCGGCCCCTAAAAGATTTCTTAAATGGAACTACAGAGCACATTTTCATTTTTAGTTCAAGGAACCAAGTGCTTCCATTAAAACATAAAGTGACCAAAAAAAGCCACCCAGTCTATTTTGGCTTGCAAATAGCACACCCACTAAAAACATATCTATCCTGATATTTTAGGAATGAGCATTGCTTTTTCTTGAAATCATTAAAATCATCAGTAGGAACCCTTTCTAAAACAACAAAAACAAACAAAGATTAGTTCATGAAACAACCAATTAGGTATTCTATTTATATGCTAAAACTTCTTTTTCTAAACAAAGGAAAATGATGAGATAGAGATACATATAGTTGGAGTGGGAGTTTGTTTATTCATTCTATTTATAGAATTGGTTAGATATCAGTATGCATCCAAGTGGTGGGGGGGGGAGGGGAAGTGCTGACTATCAAATTGCCTATGCTATTAATCTTACATTAAATATGTCTCTTTGGTTTAATGCTCTGAAAGCCATGAATGAAAACGCTTGGTCTTACCCAAAGTAGAGCCACAAAAAGTGACCTCCATGGTAAAGCTGTTCCTGATTCCCATTTTCCACATTACCACTCTTCCCGTTCCCTCTTTGCTCTTCTGAACTTTAAACTTGCAAGCTGAGAATGAAAACTGGAAAGAAGCAAATAAAAAGAAGACCCATTGTTTTTTGGATAACGATATCTTTCTTAGGAAGTAGGGTTGAAAATGAAAAAGTTGTGCAAAACCAGTAATTTACTCTAAAGCTTTAGGAGCTGCTTTTATTTCCTAACCAATAGAAATAATTCATTTTAAGGATGACATATTTACATTTCTAAGAACTATATATTTAAATTCTGGTAATAAATTTTACTTCTTATCTTTGTATAACATATGCATTCAAAACCAGTTGATTAATTCTCGATATTGTTGGGATAAAATTTTATACTTTAAAAAAGTTATAGGAATGGACTTAAACCTCTCTAGGAATAAAGATTAGTGTTGTAGATTTTCAGAATAAAGTACTTTATTTTGACATGAAAGATTATTTAAAAGCTGTCCTAAAAGATTGTTATAACATCAGTAGCTACAAAGAGTTTTTCTAATTTTATTTTTTTAGTTGGCATACAATAAAACTGATTTTTTGGTGTTCCATTCTATGAATTTTAACACATGTACAGATTTGTGTAGTCACTACGGCAGTCATCATCTCTAAAAGTCCCTTGCACTATCCCTCTGCAGTCACAAGTATTTCATTTATTTTGGAGCTACGGTAAATGGTATTGTTTTTAATTTTGGTTTCCAATTGTTCATTGTGAGTATATAGAAATGCAATTGGTTTTTGTGGGTTGACCTTGTATCTTACGATATTGCTAAACTCACTTATTGGTTCTAAGAGTTTTCTGGTTAGATTGCTTTGGACTTTCTATGAAGACAATCATGTTGTCTTCATTACTTCTTCCTTTCCAATCTGTCCACCTTTTGTTTCTCTTTCTTACTTTATTGCACTCATTAGAACCTCCAGCATAAGGATGAACTGAAGGGATAAGGGTGGATATCCTTGCCTTGTTTCTGACTTCAGGAGGAAAACGATCAGTCTTTTATCCTTAAGTATGGTGTTAGGATAATGGGCATTTTTTTCCCTCATATTTCAAATGATTGGTCACTAAACATTCCATATAGTTGCTTTGTTATGGTCATTTGTATAAACCAGTCAAAATAACTAATAAAAAAGCAGTTTACTGAATAAGGTTATCCATTCTGCTGTCTCACATGGGTAACATAGTAACGGAAAAGTTAAAACTTGGAAAAGGTGCTTACTTTATCTGGACAATTTTTGCTCAGCATAAGTGGAAAGATTCGTTGCTGTAAGTATACTGCCTTACATCTTTCCCTACCATCACAGCCATACATGAAGATGTTCTCTTTCCTACTATGGCCATGAAGGTCACAATATAAAATAACCTCTCGTTTCTCCATCAATCTACCAAGAAGAAAAAAAAAACAGGTTACTAAATTTTACCTTTGCATTCACATATATATATTCATACATAAAATATGAATGCTTTAACCTTCTAAGGACAAAATTTACCTTACTCCCAAGATTTTCTCCAACAGGATCCCTCTGCTTTGTTATTCTTGTTTTCTTTTGTACACAGAAAACAGCTTACTCCTACCTTTGCTCATTAGCTCCCACATAGATTCTTTCTAACTGGAATACCTTCTTTCTTCATCTTTGTAAATGGAAATACTACCCCTCATCTCTCAACACTGACCTCATGTCTTACTTCCTCTCTAGCTAATCAAGCCCATAGATTTTTGTGTGTGTGTGAACTCCCATAGCACTTAAAATTGGTACCACTTCCTGGCACTTGCCTAGGAAAGTTTTCACATTTTTGATATTTAATCTTGCTAAGGATAGGGAATGCTTCAAATCATCTAAACAGTGCTATGCACACAAGTCCCCAAATATTTGTTAAAAATTGAGTGCCTAATGACTTGGTACTGAAGCCAATTAATATTTAATCCATGATTAACATGGAGAATAAATATCATAGAGAAAAATGGTACCAAAGTTTGAATTGATTTTTTTTCTGGAAAATTTCTAACAAATAATTTAAAGAAATTGTTATATATGTCTTAAGAGCACAATCCTTAGCCTACGTCATTTAGGTATTTAATGAATATTAAAGCAATAAAAAAAAAGCTCCCCAAATTACTGATGAAAATAACTAATAAAGAGGCTTTCAAAAGGTAAAATAGTGGTGGTGTTAAGGTGGTAGGATTATGGGCATTTTGCCTTTTTTTTTTTTTCATATTTCCAAACTTTATATAGCATTATTATATTACTTAACCAAAATTATATATACTAATTATTATATCTTGAAGGATAAATACCAAAGTGTTAGCAATGGTATTTGTAGTAATATTAAATGTATTATTTTTATAACAAAAATATTAAGACCTGAAATCAAAACATTCAAAGCGTAGCTTCTAATAGCTACTGGAAACAATATTCCTTTAACTATAGTGAACTTTCAAACTGAAGTCTATTACATGTATTAATTCATTGCCCTTTTCTCATTTGGTACCCAATAAATTCTAACTGATAACTTAAGATTGACATAAAACCACTAAATGATCATTACAAGTTTTTAGAAAACTAACTAGATTATAAAACAAGAATATCAAGCTAGGTACTTAAATATGAAATATGCTATATATTTCTAAACCAACACTTCCAGTTTTAATGATCTTTTGGTTTCTTATGAGTCAAAAGCAACCTCTACTTCTAAGCAATTAATTCCCAAAGAAATATTATTACTTCTGAAATGAAACAAGATATTAGGGTCTCTCAGCTTACACTAATTTAAATCACTTTTAAAACAGTTTGGATTTTTTTCTTAGCCACAGATAAGATATTCTAAGTATCTTATACTAAGTTTCCTATACTAAAATCTACTCTCTCTTATTCTCACATTCTTTAAATATACTCAATCTTAGGTATACTTACAGCTGCTCATCTTTCTACACATATATGACTGACTTATTATTCTACTTACCTGCCTATGATTAATTGCATTAAGGTAGTTCTCTTACTTGGAAGTCTTTCTGAAACTTACTGAATAGATTCCTGCCTTAACCTTCTCACAAGGCAATCTGAGAAGAACTGAGACATTTATTTTCCATAGAGAGAAGCCAAGGGGCCCTGGCCTGTGATCCATCTTGTGTTGGAGCCTTAATATCAAAAAGCATTAAGTAGACATTATGGATACTCTAATAGGCATCCCATCACTCCCTTTTTGTAAAATAAAATAAACTTTTTATTTTGGAATAATTTTAGATTTATACAAAATTTTCAAAAATAGTAGAGAGAGTTTCCACATACTCCTCACCCAGTTTCCCCTAATGTTAACGTATTACATAATTGCGGTACATGATTAGAGTTTCCAATGTTGAAGATTTTATTCTGAGCACTTTAGTAATATATTCTCATTTAATCCTCCTGTCTATAAGGTAAGTATTATTTTTCCTATTTTATAGATGAGAAAACTGAGGTTTAGATTTGTTGTTGTTGATGTAGTATCTTATAGGATCAGTTCCTATTATAGTGCATTTTAGTTCAAAACATGTCTTAGGCATGTACCATATAGAAGACAGCATACCAGGTCAGGAGTAAGGTATGAACCCTGGACCAGGGACGATTTGAGTCTAGTGGGTGAAATAAGCATATCAATAGATCATTTCAACAGATCATTAGATTTGTTTTTAAACTGCTCAAGGTCACACAGTTCACAAATGATCTAGCAGGGGTTCCAATCTCATATGTTTAACTCTAGCTCCACACTCTCAACCAAAAAGGTTAAGAGGACGTGGACTTGGAATGGGTGTTCTCTGACTCCAATAAATCTTTCTGCTCTAGCACATGCCTATTCTTGACTGTTATCACCTGAATCCATTAAAGAATTCACCCATTCAACAAATGTTTAAATATTATGAGCATTTTACTGTTTTGGATTCTTCGGAAAATTTAGAGCTGTTCGATTTTTTTTTTAGGAGCAAATAAGAGTACTATTCATGAAAGCTTAAATAACTATATAACCCAATAATCAAGACTCATCATAGAGCAATGTATGATCAACATAGTGCCAGAATGCTCTGTGAGATGTAATTAATTTTCACATATAAGGGATTCAATAATCCCAAAGTAAATATCAGTGCTACCATGAGCTTTAGCAAGAAACCAAATTTGAAATATGCAAATTTAACTATTAGTTTCACGAAGACATTAAAATGTTCTGGAGCCTATTTCATTATTTAAGAGAAGGCTAGTGAATCCAGTGGCATGCCAGAAAAGAACAGAAACAGAGTCAGGAAGAATGGGGAAAAAATTAAGTAGCAATAGTTAAACTATTAAGAAAAGGTAGAGTAAAATGAGTGAGTGTGGGAACAAAATTCTTACTACCAAGTTTACTAAATAAGCAGAAAGGTAATTTGAGGCTTATTTTACCTACGGATCATGTTCCGGGTATGCCAAACAGAAGGAAATGATTCCTTTAGGACAGATGTATAGTTACGGTTTAAATCCCGTCCAGCTAAGGAACACCGATAATTTCCCACAATCACACCATCTGGATTCAGCATGGGTACCACCTTGAAGATGAAAGTGTCCCGAAGCAACTCCGCATCACTTGAGTCTCCTAAAATATAATCTAGGAAGCCTTTCATGATCCAAGAGCTGTTGGTTTCTCCTGGATGTACCCTTGCAGTCAAAATTACGGCCTTTCGCTTTCTTGAGTCGTTCTTCAAGGGTGTAGTGATCGTTAAAACATACACCATATTCCTAGCAATCGTGTGGCACAAGACACGTATTTTACAAAACTTTGAGCGTACTGGGTCATTATTAATGCTAGAAAGGTATTCTTGCAGGTTGGTGTATGTGTATGGATAGCAGTGAGCAAAGTAGCAGGTATCTTTGTTGTGTGGAAATTGAAATGTCCATGTCAGAGAGAAATAATGGCGCCCATCTTGCCCCTGATTGTTCCTATAATACTTGATTTGGTCTCCTATTCTCTTCCAGCCAATATTATGAGACTTGGCCTCTTTTTCAGAATAAAACAGTGGGCGCATACCCCTATTGTAAAGACTAGCAGGCTTGGTGAAATTGATAATGGTGAATCTGTAGACTATTCCTGCTTGGGTATTAGTGACTTGGAAATAGTACCACTGGGTGTGTTTATT
This sequence comes from Equus przewalskii, assembly GCF_037783145.1. Lineage (NCBI taxonomy): Eukaryota > Metazoa > Chordata > Mammalia > Perissodactyla > Equidae > Equus > Equus przewalskii. Next base: position 88,876,961 of record NC_091834.1, on the reverse strand, counting down.
TGTGAAGAGGTCAGGGCGCACCGTCAACTGGTATTCATATTCTGCCCTAATACACAAAAAAGGAGGGAAAAAAAGCACATAAAAACGATATTCAAGTTTAAGTTAAATAACGAAAATTATTTTATTTTTACCTATTAATAGAAAGCTTTTTGGGGAGGAAATAATGTTTATTTAGGCAATATCCAACAACAAATAATTGCAAGAGAGAAAAGTTTAAAAATTTTCTTTTGTTGGTTGTGAAACTGCTTCCATGCTAATTCTAAAGACTTTTTATTCCTTTGTAATTCAAGAGAAGACATAAAAATGGGCATATGATAAAAAATTCTATATTTCAACCCAATAATATTTCCTATAAAAGAAATGATTACAGAGTTCTTGAAACTGAATTAAAGTTCAATGTTTCTTTTTTTACTTCAGACATATATGTCTGTTTTCTATTAGATTCTAACTGTAGGGATCTGAAATAATTATCACTGAGAAAGGCTTAAACCATACATAAATTAATATGACCACATAGACTACAAAATTTTAAATTCTTTGAGGACTATATTTGATATAGACTATATATTTGACATTTGCATCCTCCATACTTAGTCATCAAGGGTACTTAAATAAAGGCAAACTTTTACTGGTATAGTATTTATATATATAACACTCTTTCCTGGTTAGTTGTGACTTTTTTCTTTACCAAGTAACTTTCTCTTATATCAGCAGTATGCATTTAGTGTGAGTGTGTAGTTATAAACAATGACCTAGGAATAAGTGAAATGAATGTTGCAAAATCCTGATAGCTGTTGAATCTAGGTGATGGGTATATGGTAGTTAATGTAGAACTGTATTATTCTTTGTACTTAAGTGTATGCTTAAACATTTTCATAATAAAATTTTTTTAAAAGAATGCCCTTGGATAGCATGCATGTTCCCAAGCATATCTTATAGAACACTCATCCCAAGAATTGTCCCATTAAAAATTTAGAGAAGCTGTGTGTGTGTGTGTGTGTGTGTGTATGTGTGTGTGAGACACAGGGACAATTCATATTGGCATACTTAAAATGTACAGTACAGAAACTTGCTTAACTTTAACTCATAGTTATAAAAATTATTTGAACCCAGAATTTGAACCTTTCATACCCCCACCCCAAATCTCTAATTAGCATCTATACTTCAAGGAATGACAGTTAGGTAATGGGTACTAAAACTTTAATGTACTTAATACAGAAAATAATAAATAGTTGAAGGTCTAGCCCCTCAAATAAAAATAATTAAAACCTACACTTTGACTACCTTCTGTAGATTACCACTCTCAAACCTTGCTTCAAACATCAAAGTATTGTCACAGTTATCCACAGGCTGCTTCAAGGGTGTTCGGTTGCCCCCAACTCGGGAATACACAAAACAAGGCTCTTTGTAAGCTGAGGAGAGAAGACCATAAAGATATCAAACCATATCTAAAGTATACAGGCTATTCTGCATAGAGTTTGGAGCTACAGTACAAGTATAATCGAAGTGTCACTAAGGATTTCAAATTTTAAAGTAATTTGAGATTAATATGTATTTATGTTGAAGTAAGAAAGACTTAAGAGTATTTAGACTAGAAAAGCAATGCATAAAACAAATTAATGCATTTCTCACATTAAATATACTTATTCCACTTTTGGTTATTATGAAGTAATTGGTCCCAAACTTGTCCTTTCCCTGTAAATGACTATAATACTGGACAACAAAATATGAGCTAACTGTTTTCATACATTTGGACAGCACATAGACCGGAACTATATAGGGTTCTTGAAAGGAGATAAATACATGAAGTAAGCCCATGTTTAACCCTGGCTTTCTTCCTGGGAGTACTTTTGGACTATATCTTAGGAAAGCAGCACTTAAGACTAGCATAACAGTCTTGCTGAGCTGAAGAGGGAAGATTGTTACTTGGGGCTGCTGCAATTTGTGAGGCAGGACACCAGAGAGAGGAAAGCTACAAAGAGGGAGAGCTTCAACAATCTACATGGTGATTCCCCAGTCTTTGACTGAGGGCTTGACAATATAAGCATAGGATAAGACTAAGCAAGATAGGAAAGAGTGCTACTGTGGGACTGAGATATCAGAGGACATACAATTCTAGGATAGACTGGAATTCTAACCTATCCAGAATGGACAGACTTCACTGAGCACCCCAGGCATTCAATCATGACTCCAAAAAGACTGCACAGTAGGCATAAGAACCACATTCAAGAGTAAGGGCCATGACCTAGGACTAGGGACAAAATGAAAACAGACTTGCTCTTACAAAAAAATAAAACCAAGCCTGAAAGAAGCAAACTGATCTGTCAGCAATTTGGCTGCCTTCCAGATCAAAATTCAACATAAGTATAAAAAAGAACACAATACAGACTCCTATACCAAATCTTTCACAATATCCTGCATATGATTAAAAAAAATCATGAAGCATGAAAAGAAGGAAAAATGTGATCCATGTTCAAACATACACACACACACACACACATATTCAACAGACTCCAAGATAACCCAGATGTTGGGATTAACAAAGGACTTTTAATACAGTCATGTACCACATTATAAGATTTTGGTCAACGACAGACTGCATATATAATGGTGATCCCATAAGATTAGTACATATAACCTAGATGTGTAGTAAGCTGTACTATCTAGGTTTGTGAAATACACTCTGTGATGTTTGCACAATGACAAAATCATCGAAGGACACATTTCTCAGAATGTATCCTCATCATTAAGCACCGCATCACTATATATGTTAAAAGACTTAGATGAAAAGAGAGAGATAATGAACAAGTAGATTAAGTAATCTCAAAACAAGAAATGGAAACTATAAAAAAGAACCAAATGGAAATTCTAGAAATAAAAAGTACAATAACTGAAATGAAAAATTTACTATATGGGCTTAAGAGAAATTTAATATTTCAAAAGAAGGACTCAGTGAACTTAAAAACAAATATCCAAACTCAAGGACAGAGAAGGAAAACAATGAAAAAAGACCCAGTGGCATGTGGGGTACAGCTAGAAATTCAACATATATGTAACTAGAATTTCAAAGGACAGAAGAGAAAGAATAGTGTGGAAAAAACATGTGAAGAAATAATGGCTTAAAATTTCTCAAATTTGGGGAAAAAAAAACCCACCCTACTAAGCTATGAATCCAAGAAGTTCGGCAAACTCCAAGCAAGATAAATATAAAGGTAATTAAATCTAGGCAGATCATAGTCAAATTGCTGAAAACAGCCAGAGAAAAGGATATATCATCTATATGCAACAATTATATAAATTATGACTGAATTTTTATTAAAGATGACAGATATCAGAAGACAAAGGAACATCTTTAAAGGGAATATCTTTAAAGAAAAAAATTTTTAAATAAAAAATGTCAACCCAGAATTCTATATATCCAGCTGTTTGAGGACTTCCCTCTCGTTCAGCTACAGGTTTGGAAGCCATGCTGTCCTCCTACCCTTTCAGGCCTAGAAGACATAATGCTTCTGCTCTGTTGACAGTACTATGTTGCTTCACCATCCTTTGTCAGTCTCCCTTAACCCTGTCCATACTTTTGTAAGTTATACTTTCATTAAACTTTCTCAAATTGCCCCAAGTATGCCATCCAATTCCTGACAAGACCCTGGTTGACTCACCTCAACTATCTTAATTTTTTTTTTTCCTTTTTCTCCCCAAAGCCCCAAAGCCCCCCGGTACACAGTTGTATATTCTTCGTTGTGGGTCCTTCTAGTTGTGGCATGTGGGACGCTGCCTCAGCGTGGCTCGATGAGCCGTGCCATGTCCACGCCCAGGACTCGAACCAATGAAACACTGGGCTGCCTGCAGCGGAGCACGTGAACTTAATCACTCGGCCACGGGGTCAGCCCCAACTATCTTAATTTTTTATCAGATCTTATTTAAGTTATGTGTGGAAGTTCTAAGGCAGGTTAGTCACTTAAATATCTGAAATCAAATTTAAAAAATCAGAGATGCTTCTCTCCAGTTGTTTAAAAATATGTGAGTATAAGATTTATAGAATTACTTACCGTATAGAAAACAATCCCTGTGAATTTCTCTGGTTTTCCAGCCCTTTAAATAAAATACATAAGCTCCCTGGAAGTTATCTTTTATATATACTCTAAGACACAGAATTCTGATGGTGAAACTCTTCAGGAATCCCATATTTCCTCATGTTGGTGCTTTAGGAGCAGCACAGTTTAGGATATAGGCTGAGATTTCTATGTTTTATTATTAGCACACTATCATAAAGCAGATATGAAATTTTGCATTACTAGAGCTCTCAAGGTACAAGTATTGATCTTGAGCGTCAAGAACACTTTCCTGAGATATAATCTTAGATGCTATTTGCAATGTGGGGTATTTTCCTCTTTTTAAGATGACAATCCCAAGAAATGCATCAAGCTGGCATGAAATGAAAAGAATACCGTTGCATGAACATCACATGACCTATCAATAAGAGAGGGGAACAATAGTTGCAGGGCACTGCACTGAACTTATCTTAGACAATTGAAGTGAAGCGCAATTCCTTTTAAATATAACTCTCCATTCAAATGGCCAATGTGATGTTTTATTTTAAAGTAACTTTGCATAAACTGCAGTTCACTTTCAAGAATATAATTAGCACTAAGTTAACATTTGAATCAAAATGTAATCAAACATTTTGATGGGGACAGGGACTTCTTGGTAATCTGCAATTTACACTATAAACAGGAAAACAAATGTAACTAAGAGATTAATCCAGGTACCAAATTATATTTTATAGCAACATGTCTCATTATGTACTCACCATCTTCAGCCAGATAAACCACAGTATCTTCCTTGGAGTTTGGATAAACTGGTTCAGTCTCCAGGCCTGTTGGGATGTACACTGGCTCAGGATAAAAAGGAGTCCAATCTGGAAAAAAAAAGAGAAAACATTATTTGAATATGATTTCAAAATAAAACGAAAATTTTATTGTATGTTTTCAAATTATTCATTGATAGATCTAAGCTAAAATTTAGTGTTTCATGCACAGCTGGATTTTACCAAGGGTTTCTTGGAAGTAATAATGCACATTCTCACACTGTAACAAAACCCCTAATATTTCATCTGCACCTTGACAGTGAGTAGTTTATGATTGTTTGGTGCCATTATAGATTTTACGCTGATGTTTCTATTTCTCCTGAGCGCTTGATGCCTTTTTGACCCACCTCTGGAAATCTTGCTCCACCTTTTAGTCCCCTTTTCCCTGTATCTTCAGCCTCTTGCTTGACAATGGTTATCCCCTAAGCTTATAAACATGTTCAAATTTCTTCTATCTCCCCAAAGGAAGGCTATCCTTGGACCCCCACCTTCTTTCTTAGCTATACCAGCTTTCCTTCTCTTTATTATTTTTAGGACCAAATTTCTTAAATGTTGTCTGAAACATGCTCAAATGCATAACCTATTTTTGACCAAATTTTTGACTATGATCTGTTTGATTGGAAAAAAATGACTTCACAGCCCAACTACTCTAGTTGTTCCTACTTTTTAGTGGAACAAGAATTTGGTGATGACTCATTCTCCTACTTCTCATTTATTATTGATGGGTGTGTGCCAGACTATGCTTATCTCTGGGAATAAATATGCTCCAATAGAGGGAATCAGTATCTATGATCCCAAATACATTCAATGGAACAATTAAAAAAAAAAGAGGGGCTGGCCCAGTGGCTCAGCAGTTAAGTTTTCATGTTCTGCTTTGGCAGCCCGGGGTTCGCTGGTTCAGATCCCGGGTGTGGACATGGCACCGCTTGGCAAGCCATGCGTGGTAGGCATCCCACATATAAAGCGGAGGAAGATAGGCATGGGTGTGAGGTCAGGGCCAGTCTTCCTCAGCAAAAAAAGGAGGATTGGCGGCAGATGTTAGCTCAGGGCTAATCTTCCTCAAAAAAAAAAAAAAAAGAAAGAAAAAGAAACTAATGATGAGAAACAAGTACTACTGGACAAACAAACATTTTGGGGATTATGTGTACAATTGCTTTAGCAAAAGAAGTGTATTTGTCATAATGAATAGGGTCAAGCCTAGCTACGGAGAAAGCACAGACTAGAATATTGATGCAAATATGCATCACTGCACATCGCAGGGTTAACTGAACACACAACCAAATAATCTGATAATAAAAAATAAAGCAAATTATAACTAAAAAGTGACATTCTCATTAGTTGAAAATCTTAAGCAACTCAAACTAAAATTAATCATGAACTAATAACAGCATTGATTCTCAAAATTTGGGGAATTTCAGTTATTTGCCTTTGTGCATGTTTAATATCAAAACTTGCATGACAGCCGATTTCCCAGTTAAAGAAATAGAGATTTCATTAATCTCTTTATGCTCTTATTTAACTACTTATTAATCAATAGTCCTATTGTAAAGAAATATGAAACTCCATCATTAGAACTCAAGAAAGAAGTTGTACAATAGGGTCAAATTTGCAGCTTATCAAAGTACCCTTACTGAGGACCATATTTTGGCAATCAGTCTTAGCCTACTGCAATCTACCTAGCTTTTGCTCTTTTCAGTCCCATACCCACTGTTCCATGAAAACTGTTCTTGGCATCGTATTTGAAAAAGAATAGGCACTCAGTTAAATGTCTATAGCTTAAGTGGGTGGATGAATGGGTAACTGGACAACTCAGATGGAGCTCTTATGCATAAATTCCCTAATTTAAATGATGGAATACTGAACCATTGCGATAAATGCTTTGTGTCTTGCAATATCTTCATTGCAAAGAAGCTGCTCTAGAGCTGGGACTGCTTAAGTAGAGATTTGGGCTGAAAATGGAAGTATTTCCAGATTTTCTGAGAATTAATTCACATTAAAGAATTTCATCTGTATTGCACTTTAACACCAAGATGGATTCCTAACATAGAGACTTCTTTATAGCTATCCAGCGTTAGCTTTTGTAGGTGTCATTAAGTCAAGTAGCCAAGCAAGTTCTATACTCTTTTAGAAGCTTCCCATTATCAAAATCTCCTGCCAACTTTGTTGATTTCTTCTATCCAAAAAACCACTTAAAGGTGGTGGTTATCGCTGTCCCAAGAGAACTCAGATGTTTATGCAAATATGCTGTTTCCCAGTTCTTTCAAAGCCGCAAACTTTTGAGGCACCAAAACAGCACTGCAGTCTTTTCAATTCTCCTTGGGTCAAAGTCATGTCCCCAGAAGAAGAGTGGAGAATGCACTTAGCATTTACCATGTCTTATGAGCACCAAAACAGTGCTGTTTCTGCCATTATGTCTCATGGATCACCTGGTGAATTTTTTCTCTTTGTCCTTTAGCCCCTTTCTCCATAAGCCTTAGGTTTGGCTTGAGGGGCCAATATCTGAGACAACACTATGCCCTCAGTCCTATACCATACATTTTTTTTTCTTGTTAATCTTTTTTTTTTTCTTATTGAGGTCATAGTAGTTTACATCATTGTGAAATTTCAGTTGCACCTTATTTCTTGTCTGTCACCACATAAGTGCTTCCCTTCACCCCCTGTGCCCACCCCCCACCCTCCTTCCCCTGGTAACCACTGAACTGTTTTCTTTGTCCGTGTGTTTGTTTATATTCCACGTGAGTGAGATCATAGGGTGTTTGTCTTTTGCAGTCTAACTTATTTCGCTTAGCATAATCCCCTCCAGGTCTATCGACCTTGTTGCAAATGAGATGATTTTGCCTGTTTTATGGCTGAGTAGTATTTCATTGTATATATATACCACATCTTCTTTATCCAATCATCAGTCAATGGGCACATGGATTGTTTCCATGTCTTGGCTATTGTGAATAGTGCTGCAATGAACATAGGGGTACCCATGTTACTTTGGATTGTTGATTTCAAGTTGTTTGGGTAGATACTCGGTAATGGGATAGGTGGGTCATATGGTAGTTCTATTTTTAGTTTTTCGAGGAATCTCCATACTGTTTTCCATAGTGGCTGCACCAGTTTGCATTCTCACCAGCAATGTATGAGGGGTCCCTTTTCTCCATACCCTCTCCAACATTTGTTATTTTTAGTCTTAGTGATTATAGCCATTTTAACAGGTGTAAGGTGGTATCTTAGTGTAGTTTTAATTTGCATTTCCCTGATGATTAGTAATGTTGAACATCTTTTCATGTGTTTATTGGCCATCTGTATATCTTCTTTGAAAAAATATCTGGTCATATCCTCTGCCCATTTTTTGATCAGGCTATTTGTTTTTTTGTTGTTCAGTTGTGTGAATTCCTTATATACTACAGAGATTAAACCCTTGTTGGATATATGATTTGCAAATATTTTCTCCCAATTGGTGGGTTGTCTTTTTGTTTTGATCCTAGTTTCTTTTGCCTTGCAGAAGCTCTTTGGTCTGATCAAGTCCCACTTGTTTATTTTTTCTTTTGTTTCCCTTGTCCAAGAAGACATGGTATTTGAAAAGATCCTTTTAAATTTTATGTCAAAGAGCATATAGTACCTATATTATCTTTCAGGAGTTTTATGGTTTCAGGACTTATCTTCAAGTCTTTGATCCATTTTATTTTTTTCTAAGGTGTGAGATAATGGTCTTCCTTCATTCTTTTGCATGTGGCTGTTCAGTTTCCCCAACACCATTTATTGAAGAGATTGTCGTTTCTCCATTGTATGTTCTTGACACCTTTCTTGAAGATTAGCTGTCCGTAGATGTGCGGTTTTATTTCTGGGCTTTCAGTTCTGTTCCATTGATCTGTGTGTTTGTTTTTGTCCCAGTACCATGCTGTTTTGATTACTATGGCTTTGTAGTACATTTTGAAGTCAGGGATTGTGATGCCTCCAGTTTTGTTCTTTTTCCTCAGGATTGCCTTAGCTATTCAGGGTCTTTGGTTGCCTCATATGAATTTTAGGATTCTTTGTTCTATTTCCATGAGGAATATCATTGGGATTCTGATTGGGATTGCATTAAGTCTATAGATTGCTATGGGTAGTATGGACATTTTAACTATATTTATTCTTCCAATCCATGTGCACGTAATCTCTTTCCATCTCTTTATGTCATCATCTATTTCTTTCAATATTGTCTTACAGTTTTCATTGTATAAGTCCTTCACCTCCTCGATTAAATTTATTCCTAGATATTTTATTCTTTTTGTTGCAATTGTAAATGGAATTGTATTCTTGAGTTGTCTTTCCATAAGTTCGTTACTAGAGTATAGAAATGCAACTGATTTTTGTAAGTTGATTTTGTACCCTGCAACTTTACTGCAGTTGTTAATTATTTCTAATAATTTTCCCATGGATTATTTAGAGTTTTCTATATATAAGATCATGTCATCTGCAAACAGTCAGAATTTCACTTCTTCACTCCCTGTTTGGATTCCTTTGATTCCTTTCTCTTGCCTAATTGCTATGGCCCAAACCTCCAGTACTATGTTGAATAAGAGTGGTGATAGTGGGCATCCTTGTCTTGTTCCTGTTCTCAGAGGGATGGCATTCAGTTTTTGCCCATTGAGTATGATGTTGGCTATGGGTTTGTCATATATGGGCTTTATTATGTTGAGGTAATTTCCTTCTATCCCTGTTTTCTTAAGAGTTTTTATCATAAATGGCTGTTGGATCTTGCCAAACGCTTTCTCTGCATCTATTGAGATGATCACATGGTTTTTATTCCTCATTTTGTTAATGTGGTGCATCATGTTGATTGATTTTTGGATGTTGAACCATCTCTGTGTCCCTGGTATGAATCCCGCTTGATCATGATGTTGATCTTTTTGATGTACTGCTGTATTCAGGTTGCCAGTGCCTTGTTGAAGATTTTTGCATCTATGTTCGTCAGCAATATTGGCCTGAAGTTTTCCTTTTTTGTGTTGTCCTTTTCAGGCTTTGGTATCAGAGTGATGTTAGCCCCGTAGAATGTGTTAAAAAGTATTCTGTCTTCCCTAACTTTTTGGAATAGCTTGAGAAGGATAGGTATTAAATCCTCTCTGAAAGTTTGGTAGAATTCTCCATGGAAGCCATCTGGTCCTTGGCTTTTATTTTTGAGGATGCCTTTGATTACTCTTTCAATCTCTTTACTTGTGATTGGTCTATTCAGATTATCTATTTCTTCTTGATTCAGCTTTGGGAGGCTGTAAGAGTCTAAGAATTTATCCATTTCCTCCAGATTGTCCATTGTGTTGGCATATAGATTTTCATAGTATTCTCTTATAATCTGTTGTATTTCTGTGGAGTCTGTTGTTATTTCTCCTCTCTCACTTCTGATTTTGTTTATTTGAGCTTTCTCTCTTTTTTCCTTTGTAAGTCTGGATAGGGGTTTGTCAATTTTGTTTATCTTCTCAAAGAATCAGCTCTTTGTTTCATTGTTACTTTCTACTGTCTTTTTTGTTTCAATAGCATTTATTTCTGCTCTGATTTTTATTATTTCTCTCCTTCTGCTAACTTTGGGCTTTGTTGTTTGTCCCTCTTTTTCTAATTCTGTTAGGAGTAGTTTGAGATTGCTTATTTGTGATTTTTCTTGTTTTTTAAGGTGAGCCTCTATTGCAATGAATTTCCCTCTTAATATGGCTTTTGCTGCATCCCATATGAGTTGGTATAGTATGTTTTCATTTTCATTTGTCTCCAGATATTTTTGATTTCTCCTTTAATGTCTTCAATGATCCATTATGTTGTTTAGTCTCCACATCTTTGTCCCTTTCTCGGCTTTTTTCTTGTAATTAATTTCTAGCTTCATAGCATTGTGATCAGAAAAGATGCTTGTCATTATTTCAATCTTCTTAAATTTATTGAGGCTTTCCTTGTTTCCAAATATACGGTCTATCCTTGAGAATGTTCCATGTGCACTTGAGAAGAATGTGTATTCTGCTGTTTTTGGATGGAGTGTTCTATATATATCTATTAAGTCCAACTGGTCTAGCTTTTCATTTAATTCCACTGTTTCCTTGTTGATATTCTGTCTGGATATTTTATCCATTGATGTGAGTAGAATGTTGAGGTCTCCTACTATTATTGTGTTTTTATTAATATGTTCTTTTAGGTTTGTTAATAGTTGCTTTATGTACTTTGGTGCTCCTGTGTCAGGTGCATAGATATTTATAAGTCTTATGTCTTCTGGGTGGAATATCCCTTTAATCACTATATACTGCCCATTTTTGTCTCTCTTTTCCTGTCTTATCTTGAAGTATACTTTGTCTGACATAAGGATCGCAATACTGGCTTTCTTTTGTTTGCCATTAGTTTGGAGTATCATCTTCCATTCCTTCACTCTGAGCCTGTGTTTGTTGTTGTAGCTGAGATGTGTTTCCTGGAAGCAGCATATTGTTGGGTCTTGTTCTTTAATCCATGTTACCACTCTGTGTCTTTTTATTGGAGAATTCAATCCATACACATTTAGGGTGATTATCAATACATGAGAGCTTAACACTGCCATTTTATCACTTGTTTTCCTGTTCTCCTGCATTTCCTTTGTTCTTGTCCTGTGTATTTTGGTCTACCAATTGAGTTATGTAGTTTTTTATGTCGTGTTTCTTTGTTTTCTCCTTATTATTTGTGTTTCTGTTCTGCTTTTTTGTTAATGGTTAAATGAGGTTTGTATTCAAAATCTCATAGACAAGGGGCCTGCCTGGTGGCACAGTGGTCAAGTTTGCATGTTCTGCTCCAGCGGCCAGGGGTTTGTCGGTTTGGATGTCAAGTGTGGACCTATGCACCACTTGTCAAGCAATGCTGTGGCAGGCATCTCACATATAAAACAGAGGAAGCTGGGCACGGATGTTAGCTCAGGGCCAGTCTTCCTCAGCAAAAAGAGAAAGATTGGCAGCAAATGTTACCTCAGGGCTAATCTTCCTCAAAAAAAAATCTCCTAGGTAAGATAGTCCAGTTTCTGATGGCCTCTTATTTCCTTAGACTAAACCAATTCAGTCCCTTTCCCCTTTCTCTCCTAAGTTGTTTTTCTCACATCTTATTCCATCTTGTGTTGTGAGTTTGTGATTAAAATGACAAGATAATCTTTGTTTTTGGTGTTTTCCTTTCTTTTATCTTTAATGCTATTCCTGAGTATTTATTAACCTATTCTGATATATAGCTACAATTTTCTTATTTTGCCTACCTATTTATCTCCTTACTCTGTGCTTTGTAACCTCTTTCTCCATCTTTTTTTTCAGGTATGAAGGACTTCTGGAGGATTTCTTGGGGGTGGGGGTCTCTCATGGCTACGAACTCCTTTAGATTTTGTTTATCTAGGAAAGTTTTTATTTCTCCATGATATCTGAAGGATATTTTCACTGGATAGAGTATTCTTGGCTGAAAGCTTTTGTCCTTCAAAGATTTGAGTATGTCATTCCAGTCTCTCACAGCCTGTAAGATTTCTTCAGAGAAATCTGCTGAAAGCCTGATAGGGCTCCTTTGTAGGTTATTTTCTTCTGCCTTGCTGCCATTAGTACTTTTTCTTTGCCATTCAATTTTGCCAGTTTCACTACTATATGCCTTGCAGTAGGTCTTTTTACATTGACATGTTTAGGAGATGTGATAGCATCTTCCACATTGATTTCCATCTTCTTCCCTAGGTTTAGGAAGTTTTCTTCTATTATTTCTTTGAGCAAACTTTCTGCTCCATTCTCCTTCTCTTCTCCCTCTGGAATACCTATAATTCTTATGCTGCATTTCCTAGTTGAGTCAGATATTTCTTGGAGACTTTCTTCATTTCTCTTTAGTCTTAGTTCTCTCTCTTCCTCTATCTGGAGCACTTCAACATGTCTATCCTCGATTATGCCTATTTTCTCCCGTATGATGTCCACTTGAGCATTCAGGGAATCCATATTCTGTTTTTTCTCTTCCATTGTGTCTTTCCTCTCTAATACTTCTGGTGGATTCTTCTTTATTGCTTCAAATCTTTTGTGAAGTAGCTCCTGAACTCATTGACTCATTTCTCTACATTTTCTTTTAACTCATTGAGTTTTTTGATGATAGCTATTGTGAATTCTCTGTCACTTAGGTTACATATTTCTGTATCCTCAGGACTGATTTCTGGGTTCTTGTCATTTTCTCTTTGGTCTGGAGATTTAACATAATTTTTGATACTGCTAGAAGGTGTGGGTCTGTTGTTTCACATTCTGGTATTATTTGGTTGCAGTTACTGCCTATTGCCACTGGGTGGGGGTTAAGAGCTGCATATTCTGGGCACTCTGCATTCTGCTGAGATCCCAGGAACCAGAGCTGGTGCTGGGTGGTTTGGGGGGAGGGACACTTTCTTCTGCATGCTCTTGGGGTTTTCTCGCTCTGCCCTCACTATCTGATCTCCTACGGTGTTGGCTTGAAGAGGTCACCCCTGCGTTAGCTTTCACCTCGGTGCGGGTTTTACCCTAGGCTGCGAGGGCCCTCAGGAATCTTTGACATTCCTGCAAATGAACATCCCCTCTCCCATTGCTTCCCTCCCAAGGGCCACCTACAGTCCTGGATCTCAGCCTTTTGGGAAGGGTGCAAAGTTTTCTCTTACCCCATTCCACCTCCTCTGATGGGGGCTCCAGCCTCTCCATCCTCCATCATGTGACTGTGTGGGTCTCTCAGATGTCTTTTGTGTTGTGTTTGGAGGTCCTCTGTTGGAGTATGAATGTTTTTTCATTGCTTGGTGGAGGGGTGAGATTACCAGGAAAGCTTACTCCATTATGAATGATGCTGATGTCGCTCTCAAAATAGATTCATTTTGTTTTAAAGAAAAAAAAAAAGACAACTCCTTGCCAAAGACTACCGCTTGAGGCTCTAACCACCAGGGAAGCAGACAGGCCTAGAAAAGTCTGAAAACAGCTTATATTTAAGTTGCAACCCTATACAAAAGTTAGTTTAGAATGTAATTCTTGTAAGACTAGCAAATATTTTGTTTTAAAGTGTTTGTTTGATGTTTCCCCTCCTTTATTTGATTAGTGTTCAGTTCAAATTTGTAAATAATACTGTTCTTGGTAACAACAGAATACTGGTTCCTCAGAAAGTCAATAAATACATATCTAGACAGTGTCTTCATGATGGTAAATCCGAACCTGTGGAAGACATTTATTTGTCCTGTATCTGTCATCCTTTTATGAAGAAAAACATAATAAAAATTAACAGCTCCAGCACTGATTACATCATACTGATGTAAAAGCCTAAGTGGATGACAATGGATATTCCATTTTCCATTATCTCTTTTTTCACTTGGTCACTGTAATACTTTTTATCTGCCATCAAGTTCACCTTTGATTGATCCCACTTTTTGATGATTAATACATAGTATATGCAAGTGATCTTATAAAACAGATGTCCAAAAGTCATGGAAAATTCCAGGAGTAATAAAATTTCTGAATTAAAGGTGCTTAATTTGGAATGCTTTTGATAAGTGATTACATTTTATTAAACAATGTGTTTACTCTATAAAAATTTAAAAGTATACCTTAAGCAAAAAGAAAAAATATCCATAATCTCATTACACAGAGATAAATATCAACACTTTGGTTTGTACCTTTTCAGGCTTTCTCTCCTTCAACTATCCAGCAAAGATGCTTTTAGCTACAAGTAACAAAAATTCTTAATGTAAACTGGTTTAAACAATAAGAAAATTTATTATCTCACATGTCTAGAAATCCAGAAGCAGAGTGGATTCAAGGTCTGGTACAATCAGTGGCTCATGGTCATCTAAGGCACAGTTTCTTTGTCTCTCCACTTTGTCATCCTCTACTTTGAGGTCCTCCTTAGGCTGGATCCCTTATGGCTGTAAAATGTGAACAATGTGGCTGCCAGTAGAACAGTGTCATGTACTAACTGACAGACTAATTAACTGAAGTGGAATTGATACTTGGGAGTCAATCACAATGTCTTCTTCATGTACATGACATCATTCTATATAAACCAATCATCAATTTGTTTTCCCCATTCTACTTAACTAAATATCTTAGAAATTTTACTTTGTTAATATACATAGATCTCCCTCATTTTTTAAACAGCTATGTAGTGTTCTCTAATACAGATTACCACTATTTGACCACAGATGAACATTATAGCTATTTCTTTAGTGGTGGACATTTTGGTTATTTCTAATAGTTTATTTACACTGCAGTGAACATCCTTATAATATGCTGCTATGCATGTGTTTGAATGTCTTTAGGTTAGATATCTATTAGTAGAAATGCTAAATGAAAGAACATGTGAATTTTACATCTTGATATATAAAGCAATATATACTGCCCTTGAAAAAGAGTAAGCAATCTCATTTATATCTTGGTGCAATTTGTTTGAGGATACCTTTTCTCACTTAGGTTACAAAGTTATTTCATTTTTTTCTCTCTCTTAAAAGCAAAAGGAGCCTATTGGCTCTCAGAGGAATCAACCTAACGTTTGCATACAAGTGAAATCTCATTGACTATCCCCATAAAACTTTGTCTGAGACTACTTTAGAAAAATCTGTTTACAATCTCCTATAACTGCAGTGATGTGTTGCATAACAACGTTTCAGTCAACAATGGACCACATATACGACGGTGGTTCCATGAACTTAGTACCATATCGCCTAGGTGTGCAGTGGGCTACACCATCTAGGTTTATGTAAGTACACTCTGAGATGTTCACACAACGACGAAATCACCTAACGACACATTTTGCAGAAAATACCCCCATTGTTAAGTGACATGTGACTATATAGCATTTATCAATAGAAATTCTTTGGGTATTGATTATAAAAGGTGTTCCTTTCCAAGATTATGTTCCACTTTTCAGCAGTGAATAAAAGGTTCAAAATAGGTGATGGGCCTGATTTGGCCCATGGGCCACAGTTTACTACTACAGAGCCTGAACTCTTAGCTATTTTGGTATATATATTAGTTGGCTTTCACTACATAAGAAAACTCTCCAAAATTTAGTGACATAAAGCAACAGTCATTTATTTATCTCAACTAGGTGATTCTTCTGGTATTGGTTAGGTTCACTCATATTTGAGCAGGTTTGGCTAGGGGCTGGCTGATCTAGGATAACCTCAGCTCATCTCTGCATCATTCTCATTATCCAGCAATCTAGCGAGGGATTGTTCCATGGTGACTGACCAGGGTTTAAGAGAAAGCAGAAGTGTACAAAGCCTCTTGAGGCCTAGGTTAACACTGGCACACTATCACTTATGCCACATTCTACTTGGGTAAAGCAAGTCACAAGGCCATCCCAGATTCAAGGGGTGGGGAAACAGAGTACACTTCTTGATGGAAGGGGATTCAAAATGACCTTTCAAAGGGTGAGGATACATGGATGGAGAATTGTGGCTACTTTTTAAATTGAGTAAAATTTACATATTAAATATAGTGCAATGTACAGATCTTAACTGTATGTTTCAATGAGTTTTGACAAATATACAGATGTATATATATTTTCCTTTACTGAAAAAAGAAACATGGGGGCCAGCCCCATGGTCGAGTGGTTAAGTTCATGCACTCAGCTTTGGTGGCCTGGGGATTGACAGTTCAGATCCTGGCTGTGGACCTACACACTGCTCATCAAGCCATTCTGTGGCAGCATCCAACATAGAACAACTAGAATGACCTACAACTAGGATATACAACTATGAAGTGGGGCTTTGGGGAGCAAAAAAAAACGAGGAAGATTGGCAACAGATATTAGCTCAGGGCCAACCTTCCTCACTAAAATGGATTTAACAAAAAGAAACAAACAGCCAAACATTTTTTCAAAGTGGTTGTACAATTTTACACTTCCACTAGCAACGTATTAGAGTTCCAGTTGTTCTACATTCTCATATTTGGAGTTGTCAGCCTTTTAAAATTTTGCCATCCTAGTGAAAAGTGGTATCTCATTGTGGTTTTAATTTTCATTTCCCATGTTGAACATTTTTCCATATTCTTAATAGCCATCATGTCTTCCTTTGAGCAATGTCTGTTGCAGTCTTTTGCCCATTTTTTTAATTAGGTTTTTTTCTTTTTAGTATTGATTTGTAGGAATTCTTATATTCTGCATACAAGTCCTTTGTCAGATATGTGTTGGGGATTGTTTTTAGACTGTGGCTTGCCTTTTCATGTTATTAACTGTCTTTTAATGAGAAGTTTTAAATTCTGATGAAGTCAAATTTATTAATATTTCATTGTTTCTTTTTTCTTTCTGGGTTTTCTCTAAGGAAGTGTTGCCTTACCTTATGATTATGAAGATATTGTCCTATGTTTTCTTCTAGGAGCTTTATAGTGTTAACTTTTATATTTAGGTCTATGGTCTATCTTGAATTATTTTTTTGTGTATTGAATAAGGTAGAGGTCAAGGTTTATCTTTTTCTACATGGACACCAGCTTGTTACAGTATCAATTATTGAAAAGACTTTCCTTATCCCCACTGGATTGCTTTGGTGCCTTTGTCAAAAATCATTTGGACATAAATATGTTGGTCTATTCCTAGAGTCTCTATTCTGTTGCACTGATGTATTTATCTATCTTTTTTTGCCAATTATTTGTGCTCATTTTTAAAATCCACCAAATCATACTTCTACCCATAGCTCATATGGCCAGAAACAAGCCAGATGTTTAAACAAAATGTTTATTGGGAATTATACGTATAAGAAGTACAAAAACGGGCTGGCATGGTGGCTCAATGGTTAAGTTTGCATGCCCCACTTCAGCAGCCCAGGGTTTGCAGGTTCAGACCCCAGGCGTGGACCTACACACTGCACATCAAGCCATGCTGTGGCAGTGCCCCACATAGAAAATAGAGGAAGATTGGCACATATGTTAGCTCATGGCCAATATTCCTCACACAAACACACAAAAAGTACAAAAAAAAAAAGAAAGAAATACAGCTCAGTGATTTATCACAAAGCAAAGACCACTTAGGTCAAGAAATATTACATTGCCAGCACCTCAGGTGCCCCACGTATACCCTCTTCCATCACTAGTTCCTCCCTTCCCTTGAAAGGTAACCATTAGCCTTATTATAATGAAATCACTTCCTTGTTTTCATTTATAATTTCAGAACCCAAGTATTCATATATATGGATATACATAACATATAGTCTATATCTACATAGGTATAGATATGAAACTATAGCTTTGGGGGCCAGCCCCATGGCCGAGTAGTTAAGTTCATGTGCTCTGCTTTGGTGGCCCAGGGTTTCACTGGTTCAGATCCTGGTCGCGGACATGGCACCACTCATCAGGCCATGCTGAGGTGGCCTCCCACATAGTACAACCAGAAGGACCTACATCTAGAATATACAACTATGTACTGGGGATCTTTGGGGAAAGAAGAAAAAAAGAAGATTGGCAACAGATGTTAGCTCAGGTGCCAATCTTTAAAAAAAAAATAAACTATAGCTTTCTTTTGCCTATTTTTGAACTTTACATAAATTGAATTACACAGTATGTATTCCTCTCTGCCTTCTTTCACATATTTGTGAAATCAATCCATCTTGTGGCATGTTGTCATTTTCATTGCTATATAACACATTACTACATAAAAATGCTACAATTTATTGATCCATTTCTACTTATAATGGACACGAGTTGTTTCGGTTTGGGGCTATCATGAACAATGGTGTTATGAAAGTTTTACAAATGTTCCTTGGAGCACATGTGCCCACATTTTTCTTGAGTATATACCTTGGAGTAAGAATTCCAGGTTGTAGGGCATGCATACCTTCAATTTTAGTAGATAATGCAAAGCTGTCATCCAAAGTGGTTAAACCAATGTATACATCCACCAGCAGGTTGTGAAGGTGGCTCCACATTCTCATCATTGCTTGTTATAAGCTAAAATTTAGCCTCCTATGACTTCTATGAAACAGTACTTAGCCTTATTAACAAACAGGAAATGCAAATTAAAACCACAATGAGATATATACCACTTCATAATAAGGTTCAGTACCATTTCCCATGCTTATTGGACATTTGGATATCTTTTTTTGTAAAGTGCCCATTCAAGTCACTTGCTCATTTTCCTATTAAGTTGTCTTTTCTTTACTACTTGTAGAAATGCTTTTTGTATTCTAGATATGACCTCTTTGACAGTTATGTATTGCAAATTGCAAATATATTCTCCCAATCTATAGCTTGCTTAGAGTTTTTTGATGTACTAAAGTTCTTAATTTTACTATAGTCAAGTTTTTCAATCCTTTCCTTTATGGTCAGCATATTTTACGTTCCATTTTAGTTTTTCCCAATTCCAATGTCATGAAGATATTCTCCTATATTATTTTCTAGGAATTTTGTTGTTTTGACTTTCACATTTATATCTATAATCCACTTGCAATTGATTTTTGTTTATAGTATGAAGTTGAGGTGAGTCTTCTTTTGTTTAATATGGAAATCCAATTATTCCAGAACTATTTATTGAAAAGACTATCTTTTAATTATTATTCTGCAGTTCCACATTTGTCATAAGTGTCCATTTCATCACCTCACAAATAAACCCTGTACCCTTTGCCTATCACTCCCTTCTCAATCCTCTAGCCCTCAAGAGCTAGGTAGCCATTAATCTCCTTTCTGTATCTATGTATTTGCCTATCCTGGACATTTCATATAAATGGAATCATACCATATTTGTCCTTTTGTGTCTGGGGCTTCTTTTACTTAGCATGTTTTCAAGGTTCATCCATGTTGTAGTATGTATCAGTACTTCATTCCTTTTTATGGACAATTAATATTCCATTGTGTGGACATACCACATTTTGTTTATCCATTCATCCACAATTGGACATTTGGGTTGTTTCCACCTTTTGGCTATTATGAACAATGATGTTATATTAACATTCATGTAAAAAAAAATTTTGGACATATGTTTTTATTTCTCTTAGCTATATATGTGGGAGTCAAACTGCTGGGTCAAATGGTAACTGCATGTTTAACTTTCTGAAGAAGCACCAAACTGTTTTCCGAAGTTGACCCTTTGCTGCACAATTTTATATTCTCACCATCAGAGTTTGAGGGTTCTGATTTCTCTACATTCTCATCAATGCTTGTTATCTAATCTTGATTCTAGTCATCATGGTGGATGTAAAGTGGTATCTCACTGTGGTACTAATTCGCATTTCCCTGATGATTACAGATGTTGAACATCTTTTCACATGTTTATTGGCCATGTTTACCTTGACTGGGGAAATATCTACTCAGATCCTTTGCACATTTTTTAACTGAATTGTTTATCTTTTTATTGTGAGTCATAAGAGTTCTATATAAGTCCTTTATGAGATAAATAGTTTACAAATATTTTCTCCCATTCTGTGGGTTGTATTTTCACTTTCTTGATAGTTTTCTCTAAAGCACAAAAGTTTTTAATTTTGATGAAATCCAATTTACCCATTTTTTATTGTTATTGCGGCTTGTGCTTTTGAGGTTACAGCTAAGAAGCCATGGCCAAATCCAAGGTCATGAAGATTTACTTCTATGTTTTCTCCTAAGAGCTTTATAGTTTTGGCTCTTACATATGGGTCTTGATCCATTTTGAGTTATTTTTTTATACAGTGTAAAGTAAGGGTCCAACTTCATTCACATTGCATGTAGCTATCTATCCAGTTGTCCCAGCACCATTTGCAGAAAGACTATTCTTTCACAATCACCCTTGTTGAAAATCAGTTAACTATAAACATATGGGTTTATTTCTGGACTTTCAATCAATTCATTGATCTATATGTCTATCTTCATACCAGTACAACATTGTCTTGATTATTGCTAGTTTGTAGTAAGTTTTGAAATTGGGAATTGTGAGTCTCAAAAAGTCTCAAATCTTTTTAAAGACGTTTTTGCTATTCTGGGTTCTTTTGATTTTCTATATGAATTTTAGGACAAATTTGTCAATTTCTATAAAGCAGACAGTTAGTATTCTCATGGGAATTGTTTTGAATTTGCAGATTAATTTAGGTAGGACTGCCATCATAACAGCAGTAAATCTTCTGATCCATGAACATGAGGTGTCTTTTCATTTACTTAGATCTTCTTTCTCTTCTTTCAACAATGCTTTGTAGTTTTCAAAGTATAAGTTTTACACTTCTTTTCTTAAATTTATTTCTATTTTATTCTTTTGATGCTATTATAAATGGAATTGTTTCCTTAAGTACATTTTAGTATTGTTCATTAGGAGTGTACAGAAATATAATTGATTTTTAAAATATTGCTGTCTTTCAACCTTGTTGAACACATCTATTAGTTCTAATAATTGTTTTTCAGTGGATTGCTTAGGATTTTCTACATACAATATTATGTCATTGGCAAAGAGAAATAATTTCACTTTTTCCTTTCCAATCTGGAGGCTTTTTACTTCTTTTTATTGCCTAATCACGCTGGTTAACACCTCTACTACAATGTTGTATATAAGTGGCAAAAGTGGATATCCTTATCTAATGTTCTGATCTTTGGGGAAAGCATCCAGTCTTTCACCATTAAGTATAATATTAGCTGTGGGATTTCACAGATGCTTTTTTATCATATTTAGAATGTTCCCTTCTCTTCCTAATTTGATTCTTTTTTTTAACATGAAAGTGTGTTGGATTTTTTTACAAAAATGTTTTCTCTAGATCTATTGAGATGATAGTGCATGTTTTGGTTTTTATTCTATTGATATGCTATATTACATTAGTTCATTGCATCATATCAATTACATTAACTGTTTTTTGGATGTTGAACGTACCTTGAATTTCTGGATAAATTCTACTTGGTCATGGTGTATAATTCTCTTTATTTGTTGCTGGATTCAGTTTACAAGTATTTTGTTGAGGAATTTTGCATCTACATTCATAATAGATATTTATAGTCTGTAGTTTCTTGTGATGTCTTTGTCTGGTTTTGTAAGCAGGGTAATACTGGTCTCATAGAAACATTCAGGAAATT
Organism: Equus przewalskii; assembly: GCF_037783145.1. NCBI lineage: Eukaryota > Metazoa > Chordata > Mammalia > Perissodactyla > Equidae > Equus > Equus przewalskii. The sequence continues at coordinate 88,855,166 of NC_091834.1, read as the reverse complement.
TTCTTTCCTCTTCTATTTTCTGAAAGAGCTTGAAAGAACTGGTAGGAGCTGTTTGGTAGAATATTAAACAGTAAATGTTTGGTAGAATTCAGCAATGAAGCTATCTGGGCTTGGGCTTTTCTTTCTGGGTAGATTTTCTATTATGAATTCAGTCTTTTAAATTATTATATGTCGATTTAGATTTTCTATTTCCTCTTGATTCAGTTTCAGTAGTTTCTGTCTTTACGGAAACTTTCCAGTTTGTCCATTTCATCTAAGTTATCTAACTCATTAGCATTCTTTATGAGTCTGTATCTGGTTCTCATCTAATTTGATAATTACATCCTCAGTTTTCTGGTACAGTCTTCTCAGGACAGTTACATACATCCTCAAAGTTTAGAATACTCAAGCCTTTAAAAGTGTTCCAATTATAGCAGTGAGTTTGTTCTGCACTTGAGTCATCTGTCACAAAGCTTTACATAACTTATCCTTAATAAGGGTATCCAAAATGTAGGTATTCCTCCAAAAGGTTCACAGCTTTTGTGTACACCCACAAGTGCAGTAGTGCTGAGCAGCCACTTTATTTTGTCTTAAGTAGTTGATATCAAAGATGACTATTTCCTATAAGGCAGACTAAATGACTTGTTAAGTAATTGCTAGGATATGCCATTTCTACATGCAGCCTCAAGTACTAGTTCAAGTTAGTTCACTGTTACATGAACAAAAGAACATTTAGGAGTAAAAGGCCCTGTGAAACTACAGTTGTTGCATACACTGGTAGTTGCCCTCCCAACATTCATTCTAACTTTCTTCTGGTTTGTTTTTACTACCAAAAACCTGACTATATCAGGGTGGCAATGAGCTCGACTAAAAACCTCAATTTTCCAGGTTTCCTTGTGGCTAGGAGTAGCCACATAATACAAATCTGGCCAATGACATGTAAAAAGAAGACTACGGATGAAATTTTTGGGAAAGCTATTTTCCTCATAAAAAGGGACAGAATCAGTTGGCATGCACAATTTACCCTTTGTTTTTCTTCTTCCTCTTAACAGGGTCTCTCATAAAGCAGAAGCTTTTAATTTTTTTTTTTAAGATTTTATTTTTTTCCTTTTTCTCCCCAAAGCCCCCCAGTACATAGTTGTATATTCTTCGTTGTGGGTCCTTCTAGTTGTGGCATGTGGGATGCTGCCTCAGCGTGGTTTGATGAGCAGTGACATGTCCACGCCCAGGATTCGAACCAATGAAACACTGGGCCACCTGCAGCGGAGCACACGAACTTAACCACTCGGCCACGGGGCCAGCCCCAGAAGCTTTTAATTTTGATGAAATCCAATTTATCAATTTTTTCATTTTATTAATCATGATTTTGGTGTCAAGTCTGTGGAAACCTTGCTTAGCTCTAGATTGTAGAAATTTTCTGTTTTAAAAAGTTTTATAATTTTATGCCTTACATTTAAGCCTATAATCCATTTTGAATTAATTTTTGTATAAAGCACTAGACTTAAACTGAAGTTCATTTTTTCTTTTTCTGGCCTATGGATGTCCAACATGTGTTGAAAATGCTAGCTTTCCTTCACTGAATTGCTTTTGCACCTTTGTCAAAAATTAGTTGGGCATATTTCTGTGGTTCTATTTCCATGTTCTCTATGCTGTTCCATTGATCCATGTATAAATCTCTCCACTAATACCACAGGGCCTTGACTACTGTTGAAATCAGATAGGCTGATTCCTCCCACTTTATACTTCTGTTCAAAATTGTTTCAGCTATTCTAGTTCATTTACCATTCCATATATATTTTAGAATAACTTTGTCTATATCTACAAAAAAAAAATCTTGATAGGAATTGCCTGGGAACTGTATATCAATTTGGGGAGAAACGACATCTTTACTAGATTGAATTTTCTAATCCATGAACATGGTATATTTCTTACTTAGATCTTCTTTGATTTCTTTCATTAGCATTGTGTAGTTTTAAGCATGTAAGTCTTGTACACGTTTTGTTAGATTTACACCTAAGTATGTAAAATTTTTGAGTGGTTATAATGATAATGTTCTATATTGTAGTAGGGGTTTGGATTACACCGATGTATGCATTTGTTGAAATTCATTGACTGATACACTTAAATTCAGGCAATTCATTAATGTAAGATTATCTCAAAAATAAAAAAGAATTATTCATATATATATTCATATATTCAAAGGAAATTATAACAATTACAAAAGAATACTTTGAATAAATCTATATAAATGAATTAAAAATAGTTCTTGAAAAGCATTATTTTTCAAGGAAAATACAAATAACCAAAACTGTCCCTGGAACATATAGAAAATCTAAACAGAACCAACAAAGAAGAAACAGAAGTTTTACAATAAAAATATTCTCTATATCTCTAAAACAAATAAAAAGTATGTCCAGACCCTTTTAGGGTAATTCTATCAAACTGTAAAAGAATAGTTAATTACAGTATTTTTCAAACTGTTTTAGAACATAGAGAAAGCATTCTGGATAATATTTATACCAAAACTTAAACAAGTATAAAAGCTAGAAAACTACAAGCTTATCTTATTTATGAAAACTAAAGCAAAATTGTTGAATAAAATATTAACAAACAGAATTGAGCAACACACTAAAAATAATGCACCATGACTAAGTGCAGTTCATTCCTATATACAGCTGGTTCAATATTAAGGAAGCTTCTAGCATAATTAGCCAAAGAAATACCTCAAATGAGAAAATTATGACCCTTTCTCTCCAGAAATTGAAAAGGCATCTAGTAAAATTAGGTAATTATTCTTGGTCAAGTTTCTTAATAATATAAGATAAATGGATACTTCCTTAATAGGATCAAAAGCAAATTTATTTCAAACCAGAAGCCAATAGTTTGCTTTGGGGGAAAACACTAAAAGCATTCCCATTAAAGTGAGAAACAAGATGAATATAAAACTATTAAATATTTTTTGAAAGTACCAGTCAATGTGTTCAGACAAGAAAAGAAGTATGAGGCATTAAAAATTGGGAATGAGGAGATTTAATTACATTTCTACTAGATGATGTAATTGTATAACTAGCACATATACAATAATTTAAAAACTAGAAATGAGAAGTGGATGGTTTCAAAATTAATACACAAAACTTAATAACTTTCTTCTGTAAAACAAGTTAAGAAAATAATATGCAATAAAAATTCTATTTAAAATAGTAACAAAATAAAATATCTAACAGTAAAACTTAGAAAAGGTGAAGGAAAAAAATTTTAAACTATACTAAGGGAGATAAAGGAAAACTAGAATAAAGAGTGAGACATACCTTGTTCTTGGATAGGAAGACGCAATATTGTAAAGATGTCAGTCTTCCTTAAATTAATCTATAAATGTAATGTGATCACAATAAAGTTACCAGCATTAATTTTGGGACAAGTAGAAAAACTTATTTTAAATTCCATATTGAAATACAGTTAGGCAAAAGTAGCCAAGAAATTGGAAAATTAAAAGAAAAAAGATGATGGGGGGGGTCTGTTTACCATATGACAAAATTTATAGTTTTAAGGCTATAGTAATAACAGTTTTCAAGTCATATACAAATAGACAGGTTAATGGAGCAGAATTCAAAATGAGACTTAGGAGTTTAGTATATAATAATTGTGGCATTTTCAATCAGTAGACAAAAAATAATTTAATAATTTTGATGGAACAACTGGATAGACAGTTAACAGAACTGGATTCAGAGCTCACTTCTTGCATCAAAATGAATTCCTGATGGATAAAAAATTTAATCACAGAAAATACAACTTGAAAAGCGTTAAGAGAAACATGGAAATTTCAAAACCCAGAAGCCACAGAAAAACAATAGACAAAGTGATTACATAAAAATTAAAAATTTCTGCATGACAAAGATAAAAGGTAAATGACAAACTGAGGAAAAAAAGCATGCAACATATATTACATAGTAAGCCAAGCTCCTGAATATACAGAGAGCACTTACAGATCAAGAAGAAACCACAAAGTACAACCAACAACAAAACGGGCAAAGGATTTTATTAGACAGTTTATATGAAAAGTCAACAAATATACCTGTTGGCCATTTGTATGTCTTCTTTAGAGAAATGTCTATTCAAGTCCTTAGTCCATTTTTTAATCTAGCTATTAGTTTTTTCCTTTCGAGTTGTGGAAATTCCTTACACATTTTCGAGATTAACCCCTTATCAGATATATGGCTTACAAATATTTTTCCCATTCCATAAGTTGTCTTTTCACAGTGTTGACTGTTTCTTTTCCTATGCAGAAGCTTTTTAGTTTGATGTAGTCCCATGTGTCTATTTTTGCTTTTGTTGCTTGTGCTTTTGGTATCATATCCATGATATCATTGCCAAGAAAAATGTTATGAAGCTTTTCCCCTATGTTTTCTTCTAGGAGTTTTACAGTTTCAAGTCTTATGTTTAAGTCTTTAACGCATTTTGAGTTGATTGTTTGGTAAGGTGTAAGATAAGGGTTCAATTTCATTCTTTTGCAGGTAGATATCTAATTTTCTCAACATTTGTTGAAGAGACTATCCTTTCCACATTGTATATTCTTGGCACTCTAGTCAAAGTCAGTTGACCGTATATGCGTGGATTTATTTCTGAGCTCTCTATTCTGTTCCATTGGCCTATATTTCTGTCTTTATACCAGTCCTATACTTTGATTGCTGTATCTTTGTAATATATTTAGAAATAAAAAAGTGTGATGTGTCCAACTTTGTTCTTCTTTCTCAAGATTGATTTGCCTATTTGTGGCCTTTTGTGGTTCCAGCTGAATTTTAGAGTTGTTCTGTAAAAAATGCCATTGGGATTTTGATTGGGATTGTACCATCAACATCACTAATCTTCAGGGAAATGTAAATCAAAGCCACAGTGACATATCATCTCACACCTGTTAGGATGGCTATTATCAAAAAAACAAAAGACAAGTGTTGGAGAGGATGCAGAGAAATTGCAATTCAATTGAAATGTAAGTATAAATCCACACCAGATTTTGAAGGCTTAATGTAAAAAAAAAAGAAGAAAGTAAAATATTTTGGCTATATTTGGGTTAAATAAAATATAATTTAAAATATATTTTGGGTTAAATAAAATAAATTTCACTTGTTTCTTTTTACCTTTTTAATGTGGCTACTAGAAAATTTAAAATTATACATATGCTCACATTCTATTTCTGTTGGAATGCACTGTTCTAAAATCAAGATTGGCAAAGTAAGTGTGCTAATGTTTGAATCCCCAAAACTGCTAAGAACATACCAATATGCTGGACTTTTTCATCAATGACCTCACAGTTGTGTGGCCACCGTGTTGGGCTCAGCGGACCAGAAGAAGAGACACCATATAAATCTCGTGGTTCACGAAGACGTGGCACCCATCTCCCTAGCTGATATTCCAACAGTATCTGTGTTGTCCGGGGGAAAAATGGGTCACTAATAGAGTCAGCTGAAACAAGATTCAAATATAATCATGTGTGAAAAGAAGGAAAACTCCAATTCCTCTTTTTTTATATATTCCTTTTTTCCTTCCAACACCATTACTTTGTGAATATTTATGGAAATTGTTATATACAATTCATAGCATTTAAAAATAAAAGTACTAATGAAATTTTGTAACTACTGATCTTCATAATAGCTAAGAGTTGTTGACCTCAGATACTATTAATTTGTGCTAAATTCTCTCTGCTACTCCAAAAACATTTGTTTGTTGCAGATTTACTAGCAAACTGTCTCCTGGTGAGTCTTCTTAAACTTAATCACAGAGGTAACTATTTGTCTAATGGGTTGAATACACTCTCTGACCAGAATTCCTCACCACCTAGTAAAACTACTCTTTCAAAGGTTGCTAGTGAACTCTCAGTCACAACTTTTTCTCAGTTCTCATTTTAGTGCTACCGCGTGACACAAACCCAGGAACACAATTCATATAGAATACGACGGGGTTGCCCCAGGTAGGTAGTGCAAGAGGCCCTGTCTCTTTCAATGGGATAACTAGGGCATCAATTTGATGTTGATAATCACCCCTCCTCGAGCTCATTTTCCATCTTCAATGATGCTACGCTTCCTCGTTTTCTCCGTATCTTTCACATATTTGATTCTTCATTTGTCTCACTGACTCCTCTTGCTCTTCCACCTCTGAAGTGTGGCTTTTTACCTAGACTTAGTTCTCAGCTGTTTTTGTGCAATAGTGGATACAGCAGTTGGACTAGGAGTCACACAGACTGAGTTCTATTCTACCGCTTCGTTTCTATATGATTTCGGTTGGTCAATGCAGCCTCTTTGAACATAAATCTTACTGCATGTAAATAAGGAATAATAGTACTTTCCCTTGGTACTTCTCAGGATTGTTATATAGATCCATTTATTCAACAGAAAGGTATTAAACATCTAGTATTCCATTATGTAAACAGAGCACATTTTGTCTAATTTACAGTATGACTCAAAAACAGCAAGGCAGCTATTTATGAATTAGGAAATAAAATTAGATCCATAACTCATACTATTCATAAATGTAACTTATAGAGAAATTAAATACCAAAATTCAAACAAGTACATAAAAATATTTAAAGAAAACTTAGATGATTATATTGATGACCTTGGGGTAGGGAAGGCCTTTGCAGCTTAAACAGATACAAAAATACCCACAAATGAATAATGAAAAACTTAACATCAAAATAATTCTAAACAATGGAAGCAATGTAAACAAAGTTAGCAAAATATTACTATGAATGAGCTATTCCTAACAAGAGTGAGTATACATAGACAAGCATATGAAATAATTCTCTATTTCTTTAGCAATTAAGGAAATGTTAGTTAAAACAGTGAGCTACATCTTTTCTTCCAACAGATTGGAAAAATTTTTAAACAGAAAAAACCATGGCAGGGCAAAGTCCATAAAATAGTACTGCAAATTTTCTATGAGTATGGGTATAGATATGTGTATAGATACAAAGAAAGAGGGCTAGAAGGATACACACCAAACTGAGAATAGTGGTTATCTCAAAAGTGATTTGTTTTAGGATGGTGGTGAAAAGACAAAATAAATAAATAAATAAAGGTCTTATCTTCAATTTCAGAATATATGTGATAGGTATGTGAATATTTAGGAAAAACAGTGTGTATTTGAAGTACAACTTTACACTTTAAAAAATAAAGCATACATCAAGATACCCACATACATGTACACTTGCAAATGAATGACTTTATTAAAGAAACTCTTCATATAGGCACACTTCCTTTAAGTAAAGATGTGCTTCCAAAACATCGTGTCCACTCTAACTGGAGTTGAACTGTAAATTCATTTAAAGAGCTAGTTATTTAAAGAAATAACAAGGTAAATCCTTACGTTAAGTGAAGTCCTTTATAAAGTAATGACCACTTTCATTTAGCTTAATTAAAAATCAGGTTTACCTAAAACAAACCTTAAAAGTTTGAACTCCAAAAGATTCTTATAAAAATGGATACATTCTCTCTCATCCAATAACAGAACATTATTCCCTACATTATTCAATCTGACTTTTTTTTTTCTAGTTTCTTCATGTTCTTATTTTTAATCTTTCAAGGTCTTATCATAAAGAGAAGGGAGAAAATATGGATAAGTCCAAACCTGTTAAAAGTGCACACTGGTGGATATCTTCACTTACAAATTTCATGAAGGTATCTGCATCCTAAAACAAGAGAGTTTTAAAATATTTCTCTTTTAAAAACCAACAGTTTCCAAATCCAGAATTTTTTTACATCTATTTTAATAATTCTTAGAATTGACTGCATGTCTTTAATCTCTAATATATAAAAAACATTAAAGGATTATTACAGGCTACTGGTCTCAAAGCACCCAACATTTCAAACATCCTGAAACTTTAAAGTTTTCCCCTTTCACTCCTCCTCTTCCACAGAGTAAGGTCATATTGATGATTATAGGGAACAAATAAAGTTTAAAGATTCTTGGTAATCTTGGCGAACAATTTAAATTAAGAAATAAAAATTTTAAAAAGAGAAAGAAAGAAAAGAAACACAGAGAGCCATAGACTCAAAAGGTTATACATCATTTGGGGGACTTATTTTGGGACCTTAATTTACATACGTGATAATTTATACTTCATTAAAACATGAAAGAAATCTCTAATACTAGGACCAAACTATTTTTAAATATAGTAATTTTAAATATACTAGTCCCCTCCTTATCCACAGGAGTATGTTCCAGTGGATGCCTGAAACCATGGATAGTACTGAACCCTATATATACTATGTTTTTTCCTATACATACCTACAACAAAGCTTAATTTATAAATTAGGCACAGCAAGAGATTAACACAATAACTAATAATAAAATAGAACAATTATAACAATACATTGTAAAAAAAAGTTATGTGAATGTGGTCTGTCTCTCAAAACATCTTATTGTACTGTCCTCATCCTTCTCCTTGTGATGATGAATGTCAGATGAATGACACAGGTATTGTGACGTGGCATCCCGGGTGGTAAGGTGTGAGATTTCATCACGCTGCTCAGAATGGTGAGCAATTTAAAACTGATGAATTGTTTATTTCTGGATTTTTTCCATTTAGTATTTTTGGACTGTAACTGAAAACCAGGGAAAGCAAATCTGTAGGTGTGGGGGGACTACTGTATATACTACATTTTATTTTCCTCCCTTTTCCTTCCACCATGTCCTTTCCTTTGTTACATCAGAGCCACATAAAAACTATTATGTCGATCCACAGCAGGTTTAGAACAAAGGGCTTTCCAATACTATGATACATATAATAATGTAGCACAGTAGAATTAGTAGATATAAGAAAATAGTGGACATTAATTATAAAAATAAAACCTAGTGATTTAACATTCACATTTTAATAAAACTCAGAAGCAGCTTAGCAAAAATATTTTCTCAAAAAACCAATGTCAGTATAGTTTCTCTTTCGAGACAGGGCATACTGCGCACAGTAATATCTTGGCTTTCAATCAAATTATTTCCCAACTTAAATAAGTGATTTGAACATCCAATTGGTTTTTACATCCAATTGATTTTATAATTTTTTACTGTAAATTTACAGTTTATAGCACAAGTTTTATCTCAAATTAAGTAGGATAAAGATGAGAAAAACATACTGATTCATCTTCATCACTGATTGTTCTGTCTGAATAGTCTTCCTTTTCTGAATCTTCTGACATCTCTTCCAGTATTTGGTTCGAAATTTCTTTTGTTAGGTACATAGGCTGTAAAACAATTTCTAAGAAACTTACTTGACAGTTTTCGAGTTGAAAGTGTTTATTACATTGAGTACCTCAAAACATATTCATTGTATTTAATTAACAGTGACCACAGCCTTCTCTAAAAACTAAATTATTTAGGCCACAGCTAATTAAACCTTCAATTTCAAAGAGTTGAAGAAATTTCCCATTTCTATGAGAGAGAAAATCACAATAAAAGACAAATCAAATAAATAATTTAATTGAAAAAGGAATTTCGAGTGTATACAGCTAAATCCTATACCTACAATTAAAAACCATAGAGCAATAGCAAATTCAAAACGATCCTAAGGCATTAAAAAGACCATGAATCAAAGAAAAATTATAGTTACCTATTGGGGCAGTGAAATGTAGCAATATAGTTAAAAAAAATTTTCTGCTTAATCTTCAATTGACCAACAGTTCAAATGAGTACAACAGACTTTTCTCTTGATATTTTGGTTAATATTCTGTAGATACTGTGTATGTTCTAGTATTCAATTATATTAGTCCTACCGAAATCTCAACAGCTATCAGAAGGTTGTATTGGAGATGACCATGACCCCTCCTACGCAAGTATCTTTCCAAGTGGTTATTATTAAGACAATGGAAAAATAGAAATTCTTTGTTAAGATTCTATTATTTTTGAGTGACCAAAGAAATTTACCAATTTGAATCTATTGGTTTATGCTCCTCTCTACGAAAAGCACGTTTTGCAGCTTGGACTACCTAGAAGAAAGTCCAAGCTTCACAGCAAATAACGACAAATGCAACAGAGGAGTCTGCCCTGTGGGCGACGCCTTCAGCATTAAGAGACTGAAATTTCAGTCTGGAGATCACCATAATCCCAAATTTGGAAAAAAGGATTGGCCTAAATCTTGATTCTATTTCCGTACTGGAGCACATGAGACAGGCCATCGCGCTGACCCGCCGTAGAGCAAAACCCGAGCTTCAGGAAAGCCACACACGCAGATTATCTAACGGACGCTAAGTGTGTATCTTCCACGTCTGAAAGCAGAAGACGCGAAGGCAGGCGCGTGCACGCCCAGCCGCGCCCGGGCAGGTCTGCGGGGAGGCGCGGTGATTTTCTCGGTGGGGACCACGATTAAGCCACACTTCGTGTTGGCAAAGTCCTCCTCCCACACTCACTTCTGGAGACGGCAGTGTGGGGAGGAGCTCATTTTCCGGCGCGCGGCCTTTCCACGCGCACTCGCTTCCCGCAGGGGGCGCCCAGCCTGCGACGTCCCTTCCCTCTCGGCGCTTCACTGTCCCGCCTCGGCCAGGCCCTCGCCCCGCCCCGAGTGCACTGGCCAGGCCAGTCGCCCCTTCCGCGCGGGGAGCAGCCGTCCTGCCCGAGACACCTAGCGGCCAGCAGTGGAAGAACGCCGCTGTAGTGTAGCAGCCCCAGCCACGCCTTTCACCAAGAGGTTGGGCCAACTCGTTACCAGGGCAACGGGACCACCCTCGCGAGACTTCAGCGAGCCCTCGGGAATGACCTAGCCACCAGCGCTGAGAGGAAGAGCCAACGCGGGATTTCGACCAGAGGAAAGGGAGAGCCCGGAGGATGACGGGAAGTAGGGGGAGAGGAGTAGCGGGCGGGGGGACTGTCAAGCTGGGGGAGGGCAACGCGCGGAGGCTGGCGGGAAAGTTTAGGAGTGGAGAAGGAGGGACAAGGATTTGTCCCTAGGGTTCCACAAGTCGGTTGTTTGTCACGTCCCTCGTCTAAGGAGGCAGTAGAGCATCCTGGTTAAGACTTCTGCTTTGTTGGTCCTTATTTGTACCCATAGTGAGATGCGTTCTGCACCCTTGTGTGACTAATGATCTTTATTCAATTCGGAAGATGAAACTTTTAAAATGCTTGATAGAGGAGGCTTAAAAATACTAGGGTGAATTCTCAAAATTCTTAGCACAGAGATTCTTTAAATATAATAACTGTTAGCGCATGTATTGAACACATTTTCTGGGTCACTAAGCAAATCACTTTACATGTGTCTCATGTAACTTAATATGATCTTCCCATAACAGGCTTAGACCTTATTGCTCTATATCCTATCTTGATTTCCCCGTGAACTTTAGCTCTGGTGGATAATTTAATATATTTGGAACAGTTTTCCAAGTATAGCTGAAAAAAAATTCTTTAGATGTTTGGTGCCTACATGAGGCATTATATGTCATGATATTTGTAATGTAGAAATGGAGATAATGGACTGTAGCCAAGTTTGAAAGTAGAATAAAGGGCAAAGCACTATGGCTTATGCGTGAAAATGGGTTAACATCCTCTCTTTAAATTTTGTAAATTTCCAAGAAAAAGAAAATAAGTTTTTTTGAGATCAAAGATTTAGAATTTTGTGCAGTTCAGAAAAAGAAATAGAGCATATATTAGATGAAACTCTCTTGAAAAATAGTTACCCTTTATAGTTGCACCTTGTTTTAGGCCATACATGTGTTACTAAAGGTAACATACACAGGGAATTTTTCTATATGGAATCTATTTTTCTGTTGGATTTTAGAGTCATGGTGGCAAGCCGTAGGATGTCAGACATGCGAGGTGAAGCTCTGAGAGGTGATGTAACCAGATTACACAAAAAATTAATGGCAGAGCTGGGACTTGTGTCTCATGATTTTTAGTCCAAATATTTACATGATCATATTTCAAGTAATCCTATAGAGAAGAATTATTTTAGTGTATAAAAAATACATAGGAGGGGCCAGCCCAGTGGCACAGTGGTTAAGTGTGCACATTCCGCTTCTCAGTGGCCTGGGGTTCCCTGCTTCGGATCCCAGGTGCGGACATGGCACCACTTGGCAAGCCATGCTGTGGTAGGCATCCCACATATAAAGCAGAGGAAGATGGGCACAGATGTTAGCTCAGGGCTGGTCTTCCTCAGCAAAAAGAGGAGGCTTGGCAGCAGATGTTAGTTCAGGGCTAACTTTCCTCAAAAAAAAAAAAAATAGGAATTCAGAAAACCTTTGAAAACCATAATCATTCTTGTATTAATTCAGCAAATATTTATTGAATGTCTACTACTTATCAGAGATTGCTCTTGGTGTTAGGCTATTGCAGAGACTAAAACAGACATTCCTCATGGAGGTTATGTACTATTGGAAGAAGAAATGATATCAGACCCAAAGTGAGTTCGCTCACCTGTCACGCAGCAAGCCAATCTCTGACACCAGGTGTAGTCGAAAAAAGTAGGAATTTTATTGCAAAGCACTGAGCAAGGGGAATGGGCAGCTCGAGCTGCAATCCCAAACTCCCTGAAAAGCTACAAGCAAGAGTTTTTATTCAGGGTTTTAGGTAGGGGAGGGGGAGCACGTGGCCTCGGGGGCTGAAGTTCTAAGAGTCCTCTGCGCAAGCGTGACCATCTGTTCTATGTGTTGCCCGCAGTGGAGTTTTTAGTCTTCGACGTCTGAAGTTTACAATCATTCTTGCTTCTCAGTGTTCCTGTAAGATGCTCAGTCAGGCAGAGGGCTGTCAACAAGTTCCTCTCTTATCAGGGATCCTCCTGCTGTTCTGTAAGGCAAACTCAGAAACTTTGGTTATTTTGTTTCCTATGTTAACCTTGTGGGTACAAGGCACAGTTTCACCCTAATCCAGGGAAATTTTAACTCCTTCATCCTCAGTTTCAGAAAGACAAACCAACAATAATAATAATAATAATAATAATAATAATAATAAACACTCAGGTGATGATACCTGCTATGGAGCGAGTTAAAGCAGGGAGAAAGAGAGAGCATAGGGGGTGCTCTGGGTGGTGGGCCTTGGAAGGGGCGGCTCTTTCGATGGGGTGTCCAGGGAAGCATCTCTGACCAGGAGGCGTTTGAGCAGAGACCTGAAGCAAGAAGGGGATGAGCCATGTGGATGTCTAGGGGAGGACCTTGCCAGGCAGGGGAAGCAGCAAGCACAAAGGTTCCAAGAGAAGCCCTGTTATGAATGTTAGTAGGTGGTACTGTTCAGCCAAAGCTTCGCTGGAGTCAGTATCGTTTGTAAGCAAAGAGATTTCATTAGGACTTGTTTCTTCCCCAAATAAATTTAAAATTGTTTTCTTAAGCACCTGCTTCTTTTTGACTATCTATCTATCTATCTACCTATTTTTACTCCCCTATGCCAGATAGTAGTATGTAGTGAAAATGAAATTCTTTGCATTTAAGTTAAAGTGGAAGTAAGGCCTGGAGTAAACTTCTACCAAGGCCTTTCTGTCAGTCTGAATTTTTGTTCCCCTTCCCTGTGATCCTATCAGAGAAGGTTACTGGACAGACTTCTTGTATCGCCAGCTTCTGCCTTTTGGGAAGGCAGCTTTATCTCTGCAGCAACTTGTCCTGCTCCAACTTTTTGGTGAATTTATTTGCTCCAAGTCTGCAGTATAAAAGGCAATGTAATAAAAGTAGAGTAAGAAAAGAGGAAAAGAAAAACCAAAACAGTACTCCAAAAGGCACAATTCCTAGAGCGGGAATCAGGAGGAAAGTTCACTTTAGCAACATGGCCAAATGTATGTTCTGTTAGGAATATAATTCATTTTGTGTAATTATATCATTTTGATTCGTTGAACAGAGACTTAAATGTATGTAACATAAAGTGATAGGACAACGAGTTATTTATGACATCACAGAAGTTAGTCTGGGGCTGTAGACGTCTTGTCACAGTTTGGCTCAGGAAGCCAGACTGGGTCCCTGGAGCCCTGGTGTCATCTGGGACCGTCGTGGCCTTCCTCAGCCTCTCTGGGTCTACATGTCCCAGTAGAGGCCAGACCTCTGGAACTGTTTCCAAGCTCCAGTCTTGAGATCTGCCCCGGCCAGTCCACTCTCCGAGACTCAGCTCAAGGGTTATCCCCAGAGTGAAGTCTTTCCTCGGCCCTCTGTGACTGGTAGAATTCGTTTGTTTCATTGGTTTGTATAATATGTCTAAATTTGGGGGCTGTGGTGAAGCATCCTTCTCCTGAACACTTGGAAATGAGGTGGTAAGAGTGCCCCCTGCCTGCTCAACAGATGAGGACCGGATAATCACCCCAGAGAGAAGGATTGGTTCCCAGGCTCAGTGTGATTCTCATGACAAAGAACATGAAATGGTCTTTTTTTTTCTCCAATAACTGCCACTGAGCTAGGCCATGGTAAAATGCCTTTCCCGTTGAGGACATGTTGGCCTGATTCCATAACTTTGCAGCAATTTTCAGCTACTAAAACAGTTCCATATTGGTATTTAAGATTTCATTCTGGGATTTGATATTAAGTACATTTTAAACTTCAATTTCAAACTCAATTCAGAGCCGCCCTCCTCCTCACCCCCAGGCGGCTCTGCGCTTGGGAAGTGGGAGGGAGATGGTATTTTGCTGTTTACTCGTCCCTTCTTCCTTCTAGGTGCCAGTTCCTTGTGTTAGGATGAGCAGGGGCTGGGGAAGCCAAGTTGCAGTCTACACGGTTGGTCTCAAGTGCTGTCTTTGATCTTTGTCTGTGGGCTTCATGAGGAGAGCCGTGGCTCCGACCTGGCCCCCTGACAAGGGACCCTCTTCAAGGCACGCTTCTGCGCAATAACAATCTCTTGTGACAGATTGTGGGGAATAGAAGTTAGGGATGTTGGCTCGAGAGCTGACTCCCTGGGGCCAAATATTCTGCCACATAATAGCCCTATGACCTTGAGCAAATTTTTTAACTTCTCTGCACTTCAACTTATTTACATGTAAAGTGGGGATAATACAATGGTACTTACCTTGTAGGGCTGTTGTGAGGATTGATGAGTGAAGAACATGTAAAGTAAGGGCCCAGTAAATATTCTATCATTATCATTTGACCAGCTCATCTCCAACTGGTGACACTGATAACCGTGTCCCTCTGATACTTGGGCATCTACCTGCCTTGCTATGCTGATCCCTGCACTATATGCACTCTATATAGACTATAGAGTGTCACCACTGACCCAGTGTCATCTTCACAGCCAGCTCTAGGACTGGTGGACATATATTAGATCTGTGTTCCATACCCTGGCACAGCACTGTCCTGCCTGGCCTGCTCTTTTTGATTCCCTTTTCTATGGGCTCAGCTAGCATAGAGACAAATTAGCCAACTCCTGGCTAGGCAGCCATCCAACAGAAAATAAAATGCCAGCCTCCCCTTCATTCAGACACCCATGGTCCTTATTAGTGACTCTCTTGGAAGCTCCCTCTCTTGGAAGCAGCACCTTAATCCACAGACTATAACATTCTGCTCACAGGAACCTAGGGTTCTCGTGAGGACAATTTCTCATTGCAAACTAACGCACTGGCATTCTGACTTTATACAGTATATTGAGTTTCTGAGCTTGGTTGATTTACTGGTGCAGCCACAAAAGAAGAAAATAGATCTCTTCTCTGGGTGCTGACCAAATCATTTTTCAGGCTGTAAAGCTTAATAGCAGACCTTGATCTGAGGCAAGTTAGTGCTACCTGATTATTCTAAGAAGTGCCTGGCTATTTTTCTCCCAGAAGTACCAGTCTTCTATTTCTTCACACAGCTCTCTCCTCTTTGCCTCTGTTATACTCCTTTACCCACCTCTGTCATAGCGTCAATTAACACTTTATTGCACTCAATCTATTCATTTCTTTCTCCTGCTATTTAGCTTCAAAGCCCCTTGAGGGCAGGGGCTGGGTCTTCAGCTGTCTTTGTACTTCTGGTGCCCCATGTCGACTGGCATTTGTAGGCCTTTAATAAAGACGTCTAACAAATTTGCTGAGTGTTTAGTATGTGAAAGGTACAGTGCTAAGAACCGTGAGCACGAGGAGGTGTAAGATCTGGTTGTCAATGAGGAGTTTGCTCTTGTAGGGCAGGCATGCCCATTTTGAGTTGGGGATTCTTCTGCTGTGCCTCTATAACACTTGATGTACATCTCTGTTTAGGATTCACCACACAGTAATGTCAACATCTAGTCTTCTCTAATAGTTTCTGAGCCTTTGGAGGGGGAGGTCTGACCTTCCCTTTGCATTCTGATTGCTGAGTCCGGTGCCTGATGTTCACAAGGCAGGCACTCACAATAAGTGTGTGAAATAACTAATAAGAATGAAGGTTTATACAAGTTGGTGTGCTGGGGTCATAGAGTAAGTTTTCTTAGATAAGGTGGGGCTCAAACTTGGTTTCAATGAACTTAGGGATGGAAAAAAATAATGCTGTTATATTAGATAACAGACAATGTGTAAGCACAGATCAGAATGTACATAGTATCTTCCAGAGAGATTTGGGTGAAAATATCCAGCAAGTAGAAATATAGGACTGGTGGTTACCAGGGATGTCAATTTTCAAGATATACTCTTGGGAAAATTGGAACCATATGGCATAGGGGAATGGTTTTCAAAGTATGGTCCGTGGGACCAGCAGTATTAGCATCATGTGAGAACTTGTTAGAAATGCAAATTCTCAGGCCCCACCCCAGACCTACTGAATCAGAAACGCTGGGGCAGGGCAATATGTGTTTTAAGAAGCCCTTCAGATGATCCTGATGCACCCCAGCATTTGAGAACCACTGGCATAGAAGGTTGAGAGTATGGATTCTGGAACAAGAATACTCAGCTGTGTGGTCATGGGTAGGTTACTTAACCTTTCTGGGCCTCAGGTTCCTTATAAAATGGAGATAGTAATGGTACCTACCTGCTAAGGTTGTTGTGAGGATTAAGACAGTTTATATATAAAATGTTAGGTCACAGGAGGTGATTTCATTGTATTGTTTCCACTGAGAATCTTTGAAGCACAAATTCTCATAGAGAGCCTAGAGTGAAAGAGACCTTGCTACTCAAAGTGTGATCTCCAAAGCAGCAGGAGCGACTGCAACATCAGCTGGGAGTCCTTCAGAAGTGCAGAATCTCAGGCCCCTCCCCATACCTACTGTATCAGAATCTGCATTTTACAAATAGGTATCGCTTTGAGTGGCAAAGAGGTGTTATACGACTCGACTCTAGACCCACCAAATGAGAATCTCCTGGGAGTGGAACCTACGTATTTCCATGATTTCCACCATTGATTCTGAGGTTCACTAGGGACTGAGGAACCCCGGGGAACGTAGGACAGCTGATTTCCATCACTTGAACAAAACTCAAGCACCTGTGTTACTAATGTTGGCAGGTACTAGGCGTACAAAAGACAGCATTTATTCTAAGAAAAGCAGGTTGGGATGGAAGAATGCCAAATAAGGTTGAAAACAAGCTAAGAAATTCATCTTGTGTTCTGTATGATTGTAGTTCTTTTGTATAATTTTTATATTAGTACATTAGGCAAGAGATCATTGAATGAAGTTTCTTTATCCAAGTGGAAATGACCAGTTGGGCCTTCTAAAACCTATTTTAATGAAAAATTTTTTGGAAATCATATTTCAAGATAGCAAAAGCCCTCATCACTTAAAGCATGCTTTTGGCAAAACCTCTGCTATTAAACTGTATTAGAGTAAAGAGGCCCACATTCTTTATGGAGCTGAGATGCAGGGCTGAGTTGATACAGGAATTATAAATCTGGGAACAAAAATGTTATAAAACAAATTAACCTCTGAGAACTCTAAAAATTCCGCTACACAAATTGACAGCAGCACATCTAGCAGAGTTTATAAACTCGGTTGCTCCTGAAGTCATCTTCTCTCTTATCCAGCCCCATTATGTGTGGAGCACTTGGTGTACTGCTGGGACACAAAGGAATATAAGGTAAATTTTTTTTTTGTCCTGGACTACCCAAGGTTGAAGTGTTCTCTTCTTTCCCTTAACACTGAATTATGTACTACATAATTCTTTGACGATTATCTACTAGAGTCGTGTGATATTTTCTCTCTTAAATTCTTGAATTGGTACTCAATATTTTGTAACTTCTCATGTCTTTATCATGTATCATTTATCTCCCCACTAGAATAATGTAGTTGGTTCCCCACACTGAAGGCAGGTGGCAATCTATGTGAAGACCAGATTACTTCAAGCTCTTACTTCACTCTTACTTCCAGGAGGCAGGCCTTTGGAGATCCAACCATAAACTGGAAGTAATTTGCTAAATCCTCATCCTTGACAGAAGGTTATGACTTTTTCCTCTGGCCCCATTGGGGTGCAAAGTCTCATTCAGCCTCTCAGCTGTCTCTTGTAAGAGATGAGCATACGTTCTGAAGCGGAAGTAGTCCTGGCATAAAGGCAAGAGAGAAAAGTAACATAGAACAGGTGCACATGACTAGGATGCTATTTAAATGGAAAAATGTCAGTAACTACATTACAGATGAAAAGACTAAATACACTAGTTAAAACTCAAAGAGGATCAGACGGGATTCAAACCCAAACCCAAACCATTTGATTTTCAGAGACACGGATCTAAAACTGAAGGATATACAAAGGTTGAAAGTAAAGGAGTGGAAAAAGTTATAGCATGCAAGTGCTAACCAAAAGAAAGCCACTGTAGCAATGTTAAGAATAGGAAAAATCAACTTGAAGGCAAAAATCCTTGCTACAAATCGTCACTTCATAATGATAAAATATTTACTTCGCTAAAAAGATATAATCATTCTAGATTTCCATGTGCACCTAAAACATGACCTTAAACTACAGAAAGCAAAACTAACAGAATTGCAAGGAGAAATGGACAAACCCATAGTCATAGGGGGAGACTTTCACAGTTCTCTCTCAGGAATAGAACAAAGGGACACAAAAATCGGTGAGGATATAGAATGTTTGGACAACATGATTACTACACTTGACACAAATAGACATAGCACTCGAATAGAAACCTTTTAGGTCATCTCCTTACTCCTTTGGAAGAACACGTATTTAGGGTCGTAAGATGTTTTTTACTTATCCATTCCTTTATTTGGAGCACACCTGCACACAACGGTAGGAAAAAGCCTACAATACAGACCTGTTTCTGTCTCACTCAAGAGACTCTTACTTCTTTGAGCTCATACCCTGAATATGCACCTTGTAAAAATAATTTTCATCCATCCCTACTCCCTTCAGTTTAGTACTAGATTGTATTATTTTCGTTGCTTAATTTTGTGAATTGACTTTGATGACAACTGTCTTATTGTCTAAACTTATTGTCCTTCTTGTTAGGATGTAGAAGTTAAAAGTAGTAATAATTTTTTAAGTTACATCAACTTAGTTAATTCTGTCAATCTCATGGGCAGGATTTAGGGGACTGTTCAGGAGCTCTGGACTCACAATTTTAAACCTTTTTGAGAAGAACCTCAGATTTCAGACCGAATAGTGCTACATAAATATGCAAAATTACCGCAAAAACCATCTTTGGATTTCAATGTAATTGCCAGTGCCTTGCAAATAGTAAGTATTCTGCAAAATGAATGGTGCATATTAAATGGGTATTTCTACCACAAAAAACAATATCTTTGGGAAAACAGTACTGCTATCTTAGGAGCAAGAGGGGTAGTGTGTAACAACACTAGGAATGAGAGGGAGGATGGAGGAACACTTGATAATTTTTTTCTTTTGGTGAGGAAGATTTGCTCTGAGCTAACATCTGTGCCAACCTTCCTCTATTTTGTATGTGTGTCACCGCCACAGCGTAGCTTGATGAGTGGCATAGATCTGTGCCCAAGATCCAAACCCATGGACCCAGGCCACTGAAGTGGAGCATGCTGGACTTATCCATGACGCCACAAGGCCGGCCTGATAATTTTTTTTTTTGAAGAATTTTTTTAATCCCTCTTTTTAGCCTTTTCTATACATTTTTGGTCAGCTGTCCATACCAGAGCAATTTTCAATATTTTGTTAGAGAACTGCCTGTAATAAGAAGTATTTAAAAAATATGAAATGGCTTTTCTTCTTTAAAGAGTGAAACCAAGACTCAATCTGATATAAACATCTTGCTATGCCATCATCTTTATTACAACAGATATAACTCTTGTAATCAATATAGTACAAAAAATCAGTGAGGCAAAGGCATTTGGAGGAATTCCATTTATTGTGGATGCATTTTCACAATATATATTTATTGCAGCGATCAATTATCAGTGAAAAATATCAAGTGTTTATAAAATTTTTAGGAATGGCAGATTCACAGAACATGCTAGTCACCTTGCAGTTTTACCTCTTAAAGATAAGAAAGAAAATTGTAATCAAACAAGTAAACAAGGAATTTATTTTTCAAAAGATTAAATCCAAACTGAACAAAATTCTACCCTAAAACTTATTCCATCCAAATATTGGAATAAAAGCCAGGATTGATATATTCTCTTAACTTTAGACTTTCTAGAAAAAATATATAATAGTGATCAGGAGAAGCTCTTATTCAAAAGCACAACAAAGCAATGTTACCTCGCCATAGGCCTTAATTCAAACTTCGATCCATTTCACTTCAATGATGTGAGTCGATGTGAAATGGGGCACTGCATATGAATTCTAGTTCACCTTATCATAGACTCATGTCTGCTCTGTCATGGGTGGATGACTTGTGCAATCTTGGCGGCTTTCCTTCCTTTGGCCCAAGTGTGCTAAAAGCTAGAGAATTCAACTACTCTTTACTGATTTATGAGGAAAATAGACTTTGGAAGGCAGTGGTCACTCCTCAGGCCAGCCCTGCCCTGACTAGCTCTTCCAGGGGAATACTGTAGATTAGAAAATAGTCATTTAGAAGGCTCTCTCATTGTGGTAGGAATTGAGAGTAAGACAATTTTGGTTAAGTCAAATGAGGTATAAGTTTATATAACTACACTCTATGTATATCTCTATGCTAGAACACATTGCCAAGACACTGGAACACTCTTATCATCTATTGTGAAGAATAGATGAACACTTAGAAGCTAAAATAAGATCTGGTATTTGGCTTGTGTGTGTAAAAATGAGGAGTCGATAAAGACTCTCGGCGGAAAAAGTAAAACTAGTAAAAGTTACATATATTTTTTGAAAGTTCAACACATTATCAACTTATGACAAGTATCAATGACTAATGAAAGTACAAAAGTTTAATTTAAAAAATGTTTCAGTATATCAAAGAGGGAAGTATTGTCATGACTCCTAGATACTGGATTTTGCACACTTTTCTCTGCTTCCAGACATTAGCCAAAGTTGGTCTTTGTATACCCATACATGGAATTCCAATCTGTACAGTCTTGTCACTAAAATTCTTGTCTTTAAATTTTAGAGAAGGAAAAGATCTCGGATATCATCTAAGCCAGCCTACTGTGAACTTGATTGTTAAGAATAAAGTTTTGAGCAAGCTTTCGGTTTGACCCAGATAGACGGTAGATTTAGTAAAATTCATGCTGGACTTCAAGATTGCCTTTAATTATAAACTAAATACTATGTTTTATAGAAAATGTCAACTCATTTTGACGCAACTAATCTCTCTTTTTTCTTACAGGTTATCTATCGGGCATTGGAAACATATCGATACCTATTCTGCCATGTCTCTATTGGCAAATATGAAATATTAATATAATATTGTGATCTTTAATTTTTAAAAAGCTGTGATATTGGCTAGTTACAACGTCATATTGCTAAATATAATAGTCTAGCACATAAAAAAGCTTTCTACCATTCGTGTGTTTGTATACGTGTATGCACATACATACATGATCAGGTCATCTAAAATGTGGTTCACTATCACTACCAAAGAAATCCACAAAGCAACCAACCTAAAGAACGCACTACCACTGTCAGCTAACATCATAATCCAATTTAGATATTCATCAGCATGAAAAAAGTAATACCTTAACAGTACATATTTTTTTTTTAAGACAATCATTATTGCAGTATCTCATCTGAAATGGATTACTTTCAGAAAGTGTTACAATTGCCTACGAAGATAGTTTCTTCCATGCTTTATTCTAAAGTGCAGAAACAACATGACTTCTGTATTTAAAAAAACCCACGATGGTTTGTTTTTCTGGATACTGCACACACTCCTCAGGCAATTTTCAACTTGAATCTCCTTTTGTTGACTTCCGATATGGCTGGTATCACCGTTCAGACACAGAGTTTTGATGATCAGTAGAAAAGTCTCTATTTCACAGCATGGGTTTCTTTAGAAACAGGCTCCTGTGCAAAGGCAGTACTTTTACCATGAACATCTCTAGACTGTGATTATTAAATATAGTGATAATATACATAGGTTTACTGGGATAATGAAAAATAAAACAAAAGGAAATGAACTCAATTTAGTAAATCAACATAAATATAAAACAGAGCAAATTAGCCCCCTTCGGTGAGCTGGTCTAGCATCTTGAGCGGCTCCTTTGGATTCTTTCTTGAACCATCTCAAACCTGCTAAGAGAAGAGAGCTTTAAATTGGCAGCCCACAGTGTTTCAGGCAGACACTTTGTGTCAGAAGAAACAAAAAGGAATTATAATATGGCAGGAATAAATATTTACGAAAGGGAAGATTATTATTGGCATTCTGTTCAAATACGCTCCTCTTCTTTCAGTCTACGTTTTCTTCTGTTGATTTTTTCACTTTTCTATTTCTTTCTTTCTCCTTTATGTTCCCCTTTCCCTATCTTGGGCTTCAGCCTTGCTCATTGCATTCAGAGTCAAGAAGATTTTTTTTTTATCTCCACTATAAGAGCCAGGAATCTATAATGTGCATTCCAGAACGGGCATACGTGACTTGAAGGGCTCAGTCTTGGCCGTCAAGTCACCATGGCGAAGTGGCGGATGTTTATGTTTAGTTTTCTCCCATTTTTTGTTTCCTCCCTCCTATTCTTACCCCACTTCCCTTGAAACTTATCTGACCCATAGTTTTATTCCTATACCATTATTTTTCCTTAGCTAGCTGCTAAAAATCCTTGCTGAGGTATTCATGGAAGTTAAAGTGTTGTGAATTGGTATTTTCAAATGCGTTGTGTATTTTCATTTCAAAGGAATGACTGCGTGCACAGTGAGTTTGACATTTTGGAGCAAAGGAGCTACCTCCTCCGCTGCCTCATAAACTCAGCGCTGGGCCTGGTGGCTATATTATTATTACTGTAGGAAAAGTTCCATGGCACAGACCAAGGAGGAGGGGTGGTGGTATGAAGCCTCACCCTGTCACCTTTCCACCTAGCACCACCATGTTGCACAGTTCCAGGGAGTACCACTCATGCTGTCTTGTGAGTAGTGTTCTCTTGAGTCCTCCCATTAGAGACTGTATCTTTACTCCACTTCCCGGAACCCTGACTCAGAGGAATGTTATCCAGAGGGACTCCATTATACCTGTGATGATGGACTATGGACAGCTGACATCCCCTACTCAGAAAGAAGACCATATAAACATTTGGACTGTCATATCTGAAAGGTCAGAGACTTATGCTAGAAGGCTATAATAGCTTAGGCCAACAAAAGTTCATTCTTCATTTAAAAAAAAAACCTAAAAATAATACCTTTATCCTCTTCCACCAGGAGAAAATTGTATAAGGGACTTTAAAACTATATTTTCTGCTGAATATACAATCCTTGAAAGCAGCATGTATAATGGTTAGGAATGCAGGTTCAGATCAGACTGCCTGAGTTTCAGTCCAGGCTTTGCTATTTATTTGCTGTGTGGCTTTGGGAAAGTTACTTAACCTCTCTGTGTCTCATTTTCCTTAACTTTAAATGGGGATAATAATACTTCACATGGTAGTTGGAAGGTCAAATGAAATAATGTAGGTTAAGAAGGTAGACCAGTACTTTGCATATAGTGGACGCTAACTAAGTGTTGTTTGTAGTGATGATAGTTATTACTAGGTACTTTTAATATTACCAATGACTTAGAAAACTGAACTTATTTAAAAGTCATTTTAAGTAGAGAGGCTGGGCTAATGGATTTTCTTGGAATGTAAGAGTGATCAAGAACTCATAGAGAAGATGGAGTAACACATTTAGGCAGCTGCACGAGACGTGAGAGCATGTAGAAAGTTGGAAAATAATGCTCTCACTTCAGTGGGTGTTCTCCAGTCACCTTTGAGGTGTTCTTCAGTCCTGAGTTTGCTTAAAAAGTGATTCTGTCGCTAGAGTTCTAAGTGGACTCATAAGCAGACTGTTCTAATCTCACTTATTGTTGGTTTCTGATTTCTCCCTTTTCAGTTTTCCATCTATTAATGAGTCTTTTCCTTTAAGAGAAGACTGGGATTATTACTTGAAATGGGGAAGGGCTACAATTAGGAGTTGAATTAGCTCCTTATACAACAAGGGGTCCTATTTTTAGGCTGAGGTTCATCTAGATACTGTCCAGAGCTCCCTTTATGAAGAATGAACATACTCTTTGAGCAGAAGACCAAAAAAAGACAAATCCAAGCATTCTTAGTCATGAGTTTTCATAGGGTAGCAAAATTTGCCTAACCTTGGAATATTATTTTAATATTTTGCCATAGCAACCTTAAATCCCAGGGCGCTGGCAATGTAACCCCTTAGAATGGTTCCAGAAAGCAGCTTTGAAACCACTCAGAAAGACAGATGTTTCTCCCTAGGTGATCTTCCAATGGCGATGACTCCAAGTCTGGACTTTGTAAGGAAATGTAGACTATGGTTATACCATCCAGCCTTCTGCTGTCAACACTCCTACCACTATGGCGTTCCCAGAATGTCTTCCTGGGCACTACTCCATAGGTTTGGAGAATTTATGTTGTATGACTGACAAACCTGCAATGCTAAAAGGCCCCATGAACTTTGCCTTTCACTGTACAATATACAGGTCTTTAGAAACTGATGGTTACCCAGGCAAAGATCTGTGGACCAGTGATATTTCTCATTTGACCCTGGGACATCATACTGCAGGATACAGCAGGAAAAGAACCCATGAAAAACAAATCTTCCAAGTAGATTACCTTAGTGGGGGAAGTGACCTTATCCACAGATTGCTTTTCCCAGAGGTTCCGCTTGCCAGATACGTCTCCTGGCCTCAAATCCTAGTGAAGAGAAAGCAGAAAAAAATTGATAGGCGGCCATTTATATTTTCTGGCCAGATCTAAATAAATCACCATATCTATTGTTTCTTTGTTTGAATCAGTTTCTTGTTTAATATGCTTTATCCTAATGATCCGAAACGGATGGCATCCAAAGGATCATTGGCTGTTGTTTTTTTATGTAGAACTTGACCTGTGTTATGATATGAGAATGGGCTGGAAATATGCAGCGTTTAGGTCCTGTCCTCTCACTAAGGACTTACTGGTCCTTATTGGTCAGTAAACTTGGAATATAAGCATATTTAAAATAATGTAGCCTATTTTTAACTTTTTATGCTCTTAGAAGTGACTAGAGCATAGGTTCGTTATAAAGAATTCCTTTGGAGTCGGGTAAGGATTTCACCCTTTGCAGATGAACTTTCTTTTGGTGCCCTGCTGTGTCCCTTCGCCCTTACGACTTTAGTGCCTGCCAGCCTAACTTCCAACCACCAACACCGCATTTCTTGCCCGAGAACTTTCCCTGGCTATAGATGCCCCCGTTTGCCCACCCAGGAGGCGGCTGGAATTTCAGAGAGTTAACATGCCCAGGAGCAGTCCTCAACCACTCACTGATGAGCTTTGGTGCAAGAATATTTCTCAGGCTCACTCATGCCTCTGGTAGGAGATCTATGAGGCATGGCTTCATGGTGGCTTCCAGGGTTTTCCCAGTTGGATTAAGTTTTAATAGCCCACGTGGTTTCTTGCTTAATAACATTCTTTATTGGCTGTCTTCTTTCCCCCCATCTCACTTCCTGCAGCGTTTTCTTCACCGCCAAAGTACACGACTTGTACTAGAATCACTATCTTAGGGTCCACTTCTGGGCAGCCCAAACTAAGACACTTTTCTAATTGCACTTTCCTAGGACTAAAATCGTTGTGTGTTTCCTGGGGAGCAAGTGGATAATTCAGAAGTGTATCAGTAAAACCTAGCCCCACAAAAATAAACATGGACCACAAATTGTACCCATAAGAGAAACTGACAGTTGATGACATATGTGAGAACATGAGGAAATCTTGGGAAGAAAACACTAAAATATGATCGATAACAGTTATATAGATTTGATTCTTTATTTATTACCTCATAATTAATTTAGTTTGGATAAGAATCCAAATTTCTGTTTCCATTTACTTTTCTTCCAGTATTTGCGTATATTAGTACTTGGCAAAAGGTAGTCTGTAGAAAATAAATGTGTTTTACTGAAATAGTAATGTTTATTTTGGCACACCCCTTTCTCATTAGGAAGGCAAAATTAGTAGTAATTGCATTTATCCGTGGACACCACTCTAAATGGACATATTTTTGATAGATAGTATTGAGATTTCAACACTGAAAATGCACTGGTTAAATGGTCCCATGTGAAGCATTTCAGATTTGCCTTAATCTTGCTGATTTTCTGGATTTCCAATGTGGCATGAATTCCTGATATTCTATTAGAGAGCTACACCTATTTAACTTGGAACCAGTAAGCAACAAATCAGATTGTTTTTAAAGAATTCCACTACATTCGCCAATGTTGGTTGAAGCTGCCAAACTGTCTGGAAGACTGTTTTAAAATGTTGGAAACTATAATTAGGAACATGCTAATGGAAGCTCGGGTAAGTGGCTATTATTACTTTATTTATTTGATTCATAGAAGACAAATATTTTTCTTTCACATGAATTTTCTTCTGCCGAAGAAAATGGATTGTATCTCCCTTGAAACCTGCCCATGAATCTTTCGAGATCACTTAAAGAATATAAAGAGTCTATTTGAAGAAAATATTAACTTCTAAGTGGCAAGCTGGAATTTTAAATCAAAGGGGAAATAGAAATAAAATTACCTGACCAGACTACATTTTAGAGAAAGACCCACTCCTGAAGAAATGGGAGAAATGAAGGCCGGAGAAGCACGTTTCCCATCAACCAGAGATCAAAGAATGAAGAAGAGAATGCAGCTGAGAAAGACATTGTTGGTTTTTGTTTTTAAACAAAAAGAGAGATAAATTAGCATTTTAATTGCTGTATATAACATGTAGCTTAGACAAGAACAGACAAACCAGCTAAAACAGACATACAGAACTGAATTCCAGCTACAAAGTTACACTGAAATCCTGTAAATTCTACCCACAAATAGCAATAGATGTCCCAGTAAGGAATCAGGTATAGATCAATGTTTATTTTTAAATAAGTCAATTTTCAGGGACCCCAAATAATATTGATTTGACAAACTGTTTTGAGCACTTCTAATTCTTAGCATATATGAAAATTATATAACTTGGTATAGGATGGCTTTTCTCTTCAGTGAATTTTAGAACAACGCTAATCCCAAAGGAAAGACTCATTTCCTTCTTGAGGTTTCACTGGGTGAGGACCATTTTGGTGAAGGAATTTTCGTCTGATTTTTCCTTAATGGCCACATGCCACACATCTGCAAACACAAACCTAGGCTCTCCTCTCCAACCATATATGCCAAAGAATATAAACAAGGGACTGAGAATAAACCACCTCTGGTCCAAAATTAGAAAGCACCTTTGGGGCTTCCTATTTGCTGTCATCTTTATGTAATCCTCTGACATCCTGGGCTCAGAGTCAGACTGACCAGAGTCCCACAGGTGTCAAACTCAGATGCTGGCCAGGCTGGAAACACAAATGCCTGAAGAGGCTTGGTGTAAGAAAATAAGGAAAAGAGGGAATCAATAAATTCAAGAGTACATGCCTCCACACCTCAAAAATGTGTTCAGATTATAATTTAAGAAAGGAAAATAAAGCACAATGGTGTGGGTCAAACTACACAGATCTTAGCTGCAGGCCACCAGTGTGAGACCCCCTGAAGAAGACCTGGACAAGATCCTTGCTCAACCTGTCTTTCTAAGCTTGCTTCCCAGACTTGACCTCTGCCAGCCAAGTTTTATGCAGCTGCAGGATCTTTCCAGTTCTTTCCACAGTTTGGAAATTTCATTTCTTTTCTGCTGGACCCAAAGTGTCTGTAAATTACCCTCCTGTCTTGCTGGGCTCCAAGTCACGTCCTCTCCCAAAGAGACCACCATCTTGCTATCATACTTTGACAGAATGCTGTCTCTACCAGCCCTGGAATGTGCACACACCTTAAAGTTGCTTATTAAGGATACTCAAATTAGCTCTTTATTTACCATATCAGTTACATACTGCTTTCTTCTGATCTGGCCTTCATTTGGGAAGTCACCCTAGTCTACAAAATCCAATGGGACGTGGAGAAAAAAAGAGATCACTACAATCTATACTAAAGGGTACATTCTTCTTCCCTTTTCTTTCCACCCTCTAGTAGATGGTCTGGCAAATTACTTACTAAATAGAAAGTAAAGCAGACAATGATTTTGTAATTTCCCTGTAATACCATTTTGTCCTGCCACTTTTAGGAGGCTTTCAATAACCTCCGACAATGAGGCTTTTTGTGGAAACCTTGACACAGTTATACGTACTGTAATAATAACTGAATTGAGTTTTCTAAACCCTCCCATTGGGGTGACATAGACGGTGATAGGCTCATTAGTTAAAGTGCTGGTGAAAGGGTATGGGTCAAGTCCCGGACCAACATATGAGTATAATCTGGTATAGAAATGAAATAGATCACAAATACTATAAATGTGAAAAAAAATGACCCTCTCTTCCAGCAATGTGCCATACTCGTCCAAGAAGGAAACAATTACCTTTCTCTCTTTATCCTGGCTATCTTGAGAGATCTTCAGTGGGCCCATGAACCTGCTGAACCTGGATTATATGCATGTTCTGGGGGAGAGGATCCTTAGGTTTCATGAGGTTTTCAAAGGGCTCCATAATTCACAAAAGTTAATAGTTACTGGTCTGGAACCACAAAACTTATATAAATTGCCATTTAAAAAAATAATTTCTACTCTTTATATCACCTTGGGTGCTGGGGAAACATGAGGCACTAAAGAGCACATACTTTTTGGGTAGGGTCCCTCCCCTCAACTGTCTCCTTTTATAGGCCCCTTTCCTGTATTTACTAGGAGAGGGAAAAAAGATGTTTTTCAATATATAAAGACTTTCCAATTATAAATTGTGCTTACATTAGTTTTATATCTCCTGTGAGCCCTTGGGCAATGAATCTTGGGCTGAATATTAATTAAATAACTATAAGGAGTTGCGCCCAAGAAGAGTATGGAAACGTTTCCATTTCTTCTTTTTTCTTTCTAAGTTGGAAAAGTAATCAACTTTAGTGACTTTGGAGATTAAACATGGAGCCAATGGATGCAATTAAATGCTCAATGATGCAGAGGCCTAGGCTTTGGAAAGCTTTTCTTCTACCTCTGGAATGGAGTGGTTATGACACTCAAGTCTCTGCCCCCTTGGGCACCAACAAAGGTATAAAAGCCACCTTAACAGAGAAAGCTCACCAATATAGAGTAGGGAGCTTAATAAGGTTTTTGATTATAATGATAAGTACAAGGCAATTATCAAATACATTCAGTGAAAAGACTGAAAGAACATTTTTATAGTAAGATAGCCACACTTAAGAAAATATTAGATTTCCAAAAATAACATTTATAAGCAGTTTTTATAGTTTCTACTTTTACTGGACTTTTAAAAATGGCCTTCCTTTGGAGGTGTCGACATAAAATTACGGCAATTATTTCAACAACTACCCAATAACTATTTTTGTGCTAAGTTACAGAATTTGGCAAATTAGAAAATATGGGTTCAAAATAGCCAACACACACATTCTTTTGGGAATAAGTTTGGGGTGCTCTTGATAGAGAAGTGGCCAAGGTAATTTGACATTTTCATTTTCAAATTCCTAGCTATAATTTATAGAATAGAAGCTAAACAAACAGACCAGTTAAGAGTGTAAATTTGAACTGCCTCCACGTCCAGGTCAATTACAACTCTCAGGGTAAAGAGGTGATTATGGTTCCATTTTGCCCTCTGGGTATTAGGGTGCAGCTGCTTGGGGCGGTTCTCTCTGAATCTGCACGCCTCCTTGCTTGTTATTCAGTAGTGACAGCAAAGAATAGGAGTACTGTCTTTCCCAGGCAACAGACCAACTGCCTGTTTTCTTCCGCTGCTGGAAGCTGAGAGATCAAAGAAATTCAGAAAAACCCAAGGCTACTTACAGAAGGTTTGGGAGCAGGTGATTTGTTTCCATCTGGGGTTTTGGTCAGCCATTCATTGATGCGGCTGGAAACTCCCACCTTCAAGCCAGCAGTTTCCTACAGAGTCAATCGTGCAAAATATTAAAGGAAAAAATTAACTACTGGGAAAGAAATCTTCAAAGCAACCTCAAAATGCTTTTAAGTATTATAATCAATTTCTGATGTTACATTTAGTATTTGAGTAAAATAAACCTTAAACTTGATATTTAAAGAACATGTTATCTGGTTTTCTTTTCCCTGCACCCTACTGCACCCAGACCCCAAGGGTTGAAGATTAATTTCAGGCACTTGATTTAGAATACTGTGGCCAGAGCATAGTATGTAGTCTAGCCTCACGGAACATATTCTTTCTGAACTTGCTGTGGCATTCATTGCAAAGGAAAGCAAGCATTATACCGTCTTCACTGCTTTTATTATTAACTGGTATGATTCCTAAAAAAAGGAAAAAAAAATCCACCCTCCAAAATTAAAAAGCAAAAATCCTATGCTCACCTTATTTGGTGTGCCTGAAGCAGCAGGGGGCGAAAACACATTCCCCTTCTCCCACATGCTCTTGATATTGCGCACGCCTTCGGCGGGGACAGGAAGATCCGAGGCTGCAGGCTTCGTAGGTTTTGCAGTTTTTGTTCCCTGAAGTGTGTGAATTATTTTTAGGATTGGCACTGATAAGTTTGTTCTCACAAACTTCTAGTGAGCTTATCTTCCTCAATATTATCATTTAAAAAATTCATTGTGTAAACCCCTTCACCAATGATAAGAGTCTTAATTTCTATTGTAAAACTACCTTTTGACGACATATATACCTCAAACTGAACCTTAAGATCTAGATCAGAGGGTCTTACAAGAGAGAAATATGTTTTTTATTGGGACAACAGTTATTGTTAAGGTGATGTTCTACTTCATTTCTTCAACAGATACTTCTTAAGTGCCTACTGTGTGCAGGGCATTGTGCTAGGCTCTGGGAATATAGTGGTACTCAAGACAGTCTGCTCTGGAAGCTGCAGTGCACTTACATTTTAATAGAAGAGAAAGATAGTAACCAGTTATATACTAGTGTTTATTTCACATTGTGGTGAGTGCTATGCAAGATAAATGTAGGGCTTTGAAGCATACCAAGAGAGCACACAAGAGGGGAATGATACTTAGTTTAGGGGAGCAAAGAAGTCTACTCTGAGGAAGTGACGTTTAAACCCAGAACTCACAGAAGATCTGGAAGTGACTAGGTGAAAAAAGGAGCAAATGCCACTCCATGCAGAAGGAACAGCATATGCAAAGAACCGAAGACAGCAACATGCTCAAAGACTGAAAGATTGAGAGACCTCTGCATGGAGAACATAGTGGAAGGAGGAAAGAATGGATGTAAGGTTGAAACGTGTCCTTTCGAGATACTTCTCCAGCAGTAGTGATGGGTATTTTCAGAATCATGCAATTGCTCTGGTGGTCTTGGTTATGTGGTCTGGGGCATGTATTGTCAAGGTGGTCAGCTAGGGTAAGTGGTACCATCAGTGGCCCATGAATAAAAAAATCTCCCTGGACTATATCCGGAAGCCACAGTCTTGGCTTCACTGACCCTATTAGAGCTATGATCACTTCAATCACAGAAAATAACTATCTGCAATTTGTCTTATATTTTAGTGGACATTTAATTTTGTGAAAATCACCTCTTGTGGGTTAGGACTTGATTATTCATTTGATAAATCATCGAGACCTCTCTCTTTCTTATTCCCTTTTATCATTTGCTTGTGAACTATTTTACAAGTATCTCCACTCTGCAGTACAAAGGAGAGGAGAAAAGCAAATAAAACTCATCCAATTACTTCGTAGCAGTTATTCCGATACAGAAGAAGGCTAAATTATCAACTGAAGTATACACAAAGGAGGGAAAACAGGATCACATCTTGATCAATAGCACCCTACCTTCTTAGTGCGCTAGTATTTGGAAATACACCTTATTTCCAAATAGAGTAGAACCCCTAGGTCAACTGGGTGGACAAAAAGTTGGAATAGACAGAAGCATGAAACTATGGTCCTTCGAGTATAAAAGAATCAATTTGAAATTGATGATTAAATTCAGGCTGGCTACCATCTTTATATTAACTTATAGTACCACTTTTATCGATAATTGAAGTTTTTATAGACAAAAGAGAATTAACCAAAGTTGTAAGGGACTGGTTTAAACTACATATGGGAACATTTTGTAAGGAATTAGGGATATTGAAGATATACTTATGAACATATAAATAATACTGTTAAATACCAATAAACCCATTCATTAAAGGAGAACACCTTCATTAAAGAATACTCAGGCTGAAAGTAGTAAACAACAATTTATTGAAAGCTCTTCTATAATTTATCTTTATTACTGTTCTTCTCTATAAATAGTTCAAAGTATAAAAAAGCAGCATTAATATTCTAACATACTAATGTGGTTATTGGACTTGATTATTGTCCTAAGTGTTTCTATCATCATCTATATAATCAGAGTTTATTTCTTTTTGACCATAACTCTGAGGACATCTCTCACCTCAATTGCACTGGTGTATTGCTCCAGTCTGCTGTCAATTTTGGAGACCACTGCTGCTTGATGAGTTGATTTGACACCACTGCTAAGTGAATAAACACACACATGCATGCATAAAATACAAGAGAGAATCTTTCCATATATATAATGGCTGATGATCCTTAGTTGAATAATCAACTGTATTTACCTTTTCTGCACAGACTTATTCAAAAATTCTGCTCGCTCTTCTATCTAGGAATTGAAAAAAAAACAAACCCAATTAATATTTTCAGCTTATAAACAATGTTTCTCAGCCCATGCCACTGTCTCGCCTGAACCTGCTGAATAAAAGCACCAAAGAGCATCTAGGGGCATTAGGGTGCTGTGCACAGCAGCTCTGCTGGAGGAAAGCTCCATGTGAGGTATTTGAGTGAGATTTGGAGGACAAATGTAGTATTGGCAAATGATAGGGAAAGTGTAGAGAAATGTAAAGTTTTGGAGGCAAATTAAAGACTAGACAGAATTGGAATAAAAATGCCTCTGAAATAATATATATCAGTGGCAAACATAATTACATTTCAAAACTATAACAATAATTTTTTCAAAAACACATGCTATTACCATTTAGGATCTATTTATATGATATAGATGTACCATGCTATTTGATGAACAAAATTTTCCCACAATGTTTTAACTATATTTTTGGTATGTAATAGGATCAAATAAGAAAGACAACCAGGAACTGTGAACTAGTGATCCACTGCTGAGCCTGACTGCCTAACTTGATGACTGTCACGCCTATTGCTGACCTTCATTTGCCCTGAATGTATAGATGGGGGTGGTGGTGGATTGAGGCTCAGGCACAGCTCATCAGTAATGGCTGAGGCCTCCCATGAGAGCCCTATTGCCCAAGTGGGAATTAAGGAAATAAGCCCAGGAAAACTGTGATGGATATATATGAAATGGGCAGTTCAGCAGTCTTTAATAAACTTTCTTTTTTTTTTTTTTCTGCTTTATCTCCCCAACCCACCCCCCCCCCCCCCCGCCCCCCGCCCCGTACATAGCTGTATATCTCAGTTGCAGGTTCCTCTAGTTGTGGGATGTGGG
This sequence comes from Equus przewalskii, assembly GCF_037783145.1. Lineage (NCBI taxonomy): Eukaryota > Metazoa > Chordata > Mammalia > Perissodactyla > Equidae > Equus > Equus przewalskii. The sequence goes on along the minus strand of NC_091834.1, from coordinate 88,821,370 downwards.
ACGCTGCCTCAACGTGGCCTGACGAGCGGTGCCATGTCTGCGCCCAGGATCCGAACCCTGGGCCGCTGCAGTGAAGTGCGCGAACTCAACCACTCGGCCACGGAGCCGGCCCCTAAACTCTTTTTCTTTTAAAGCTAGGAACTTCTTTTTGCTGCAACTGAAGCAACTAAATCCAACATTATATTTTACTGAAACTATATCACTCAAATCAGATGTTCTTTATAAGTCAACAAATATTTTTTGACTCCTTATGATACCCAATTTCAGGCTAGAAATATCCTCTGCACCCAATATCTATCAAAATCAGCAGATGGTAAAACGTTCCTTGTATATGACAGCATGTGCCACAGCACACACGTGCTAAAAGGGTCTGTTTTCTGCTCCGTTCAGGGCAGCCAAGGAATCTACTAGACTACAGTTACCCTAGGCTGCTGTGCTTGAGCATCCTCTATAGTCTTCTGAGATGTTAGTGGCTTTTTCTGGCCTGGACTGACCTGGGACTCATGGACTATTAATAAATACCCTTAGGCTTTTTGGAAAACATGCTTCACTCCTAATATCAGTTGAATAACATGTTTATAGATGTTAGTGAGAGCACTTGATTTTTTCCAAAAACTTCTTAGAATCACAAAAGCAAATTCATTAAAAATAAAACTTTATGCAAAAAGGTCCTCTAGGTAGCCCTGAGTTTATGGGATGTAAAGGGTCTTACATCTTTTTTTCTGATTTTAACATAAACTTGGAAGTGCATTTCTGGAGAAAAAGTTCCCAGTTGAAGGTGAAATATGTTGAAACCATGCAATTCTCTGGCACTTTTAATATTATCCATCCAGCCATCCATCCATCCATCCTACTTTTAACCCTACCAGCCTGTCAGCTAAACAATCAATCAGTAAATTATATATTGAATGCTCAACAATGTATAAAACAGTGTCCCATTCTTTAAGGAGAACACAATTTAGTAGAGGAGACTCATAGAAAATATAAATAAAATACTTAAAATTCAATGGTAGGTCTCATATTGAAGATAAGAAGACAATGCTGTGGCTATAGGAGAAGTGACTCTGAGTAGTCGGAGAAGGCTTTTCAGTAGTGTTGATATTTGAGCTGAGATGTTTAGTTTACAGTCTCCATAACTTTATAAAGGAGTTTATGAAAGTGGGGTTGGGAGCGCATGAGTCAGAGGGGAGAGGACATTTCTAGTAGAGCAAATACATGTACAAAGATTTGGGGAGCAGAGGCAAAATGGGGGAACCGAAGAACGAAGAAACATCCAACGTGGCGGAAAGACGTGGGCATGGTGGAGGGCGGTGGCAGAGGTGAGACTTGTTCTTTGTCGCGCTTCCTGCATCATTCTGACTCAGGGATCATCTTGCTATCCTTGGCCATCACATTTATTCAAATTACAGAGGCTCTAGGACTGCAACTTTTCCTTTTGTATCTACAATATTCAAGACAGCTTGACTTCATTATCACATTTCGTCGGGACTCACCACTCATTTGCCGATGCACTCTTGGTGGAAAATTCCTTAACTTAGTGGCTCTAGGTAACGTAACAATTTGTACAGAATTTGTAAATTAAACATTCTGTATAAGTTTAATGAGGGTAACTGGGTCTTCTGAAGACCAAGTGGTGGCAGTGTTGCCTAAATAAAAGTCAAGGGGAAAAGTATACTATTAGTTTTATTAGAAAATCAGCTCTCTCCTAACTCCACACTCACTCCACCACTAATATATGAAAACAAGAATAATAAAAACAAAATTTTAAATTTAACTTACATAAAATTTATTCTTTGCATGTGTTATGTAAGAAAAATCATTCACTGCTAACATAATTTATGAGAAACCATGTTCAGGGTTTCCCAGACAAGGAATAAATGTCATGAGAAATTAACAAAATACACAAGTTGATAATATTTTTAGGTCAAATATCCAATGCTTTTCCTCCCATTGGCATTCCACAATGTTAACTTGTGACCATTGATAAGAGGTGCCGGGCCAAGAGTATCAACAGCCATCAGAATTCAACTGGAGAATATGAAATTGAGCTCTAAAGCCAGAACCACAGCAAGTTCTTCAAGGCACATACTATGAAGAAAAGCAATAGATTGTTCCTAAAAGCCTGTCTCTATTGTATAGAAATTAAAAATGTTTTGTTTCCTTTTTATACATCTACTTTGATTGCTCACACATGCCTCTCTCCCAGAGGGAGCAGATAAATGGCTTCCTGGGAACAGTCGATGAAATGGGAAGTTAGGAGTCTGGTTGAGGGAAAGACCAGAGAAGGAAGTAAGCTGAATAATTTGGCAGGGAGGAGATATTTGAAGAGAAGGAGGACAATGGATTGTAGTTTCTCCTGAAAAGAAGAGTAGAAATTAGAAACTCTGGATAACTACTACTTTATTCATGTTACCAAGACTATTCACAGAAAGCTTAGCTTGGGCGGGATTTTAAGGAAGGTAGAAAAAAAGAACATGGCATTCTTTGATCATTGATGAGCCAGGAAGAAAAGGACCCAGACCACAAACAGAAAGGACTCCAACAGCTGCACAGCGATAGCCTGAACTGAGTGGGCATTTTTGCCTTGCTGATCTTTCTTCTACAGCAGGGGTCTGCAAACTATGGCCCATTTGCCTATGGGCCAAATGCAGCAGCCCATGTTTTTCATATATCCCTTAAGCTAAGAATGAGTTTTATATTAAGTGGTTGAAAAAATCAAAAGAAGAATATTTCACGACACAGGAACATTTTATGAAATTCAAATTTTGGTGTCCGTAATTAAGCTCACCTACTCCACAAAGCTTCTCTCTACTCATTTTGCTCAGTTCTGAGGTCTCACTATGCTGGTAGTCTGCATCTGGTTACCTCTGTAATCCTTGAATTCCCCTGAGGCAGTCAATTATATTAGTGTCCTAAGAGTAGCAACCTTGCTTTGTACGCCTTCCTCATGGCACATAGCACACAGTAGGTATGTTATAAATACCAAACAGTAAATAAGAAAGGCCCCCTGTGCTTAGCTTGGATTCCCCCTGAAGCAGGCCTTGAGATGAGAGGGTTCAAGTATAAGTAGTTTATTTGGGAGATGTCAGAACTATGCTTGGGACCCAATCATAAAGACTAAGTGAAGTCATTTAAGGATAAAATATGCTGATTATCATGTGAAACAGGACTATAAAATGTAAGTAACTGGCTTTTGGTCATTTACTGTGGCACAGGATATGACCTCACAGACATTTACAGATAACACACATGCACACACTTAACCAGCTGAAGCCTGGCTGTATTTTTTTTTTTTATTCTTTGCCAGTATTGTTGATGCTCTGTAACCCAGCCAGGCTGATGGAAAATGAGGGTGAAATAAAAGTCTTAAAAGTTCCAATCTCTGAAGATTCATTCATCCATTTACTCATTCAACAAATACTTATTGAGTATCTTCACTGTGCCAGGTGCTCAATAAATGTTAACCCTCAAAGCAAAAAATATATTTGAAAATAATGGCAGATTGAGTATAAATAATAGATAGTACTTTCTTGACCCTGCTCTCTTTTATTTACATCTCAACCATTCCATCATCTCCCTGACTCAGCTCCTTCCTGCTCATTCTCTTTTCTCTTGGCAGCACTCCTGTCTTACATCAATTAGGAGCTATGCTCCTTGAAGGCAGGAGTGGACCAAACTCATCCCGGCAAAGGACCCTGTGCGAGTCACATTCACCTCCTCCTGTGCTAATAGCTTTCAAATTCGACCAGGACCATTTCCAGCTGCCCTGCTTTTAATAATGACAAAGAAAAATGAACAGCTAGCATGAAAAGCAGCTTAAAGCTTTATAATATATTTGCCCATTTTATAAACTTTAAATGTGTCCATTTTCAGTTACCGAAAGCAATGAGGCACTTGGAGAACATGGGTCAGTGAAACCTAGAATAATCGCTGAATGTCATTTTAACATATACCAAAGCATCTAATAAACAACAGGTACAGATTTCTCCCCTTTCTCTCTCTTTTCCATACGTTGAAAATAAAGAGAAGCTGTGAAATGGCTGCCAGAAAGACCAAAAAATAAATGAAGCAAAGTCTTCGAATAAGGAATAACTAAATAAGGGGCTCAGATCAAGTTTCTACTCTAACAGAGGTATTATAAGAAGGTTTTCTGCAGGGAGGATACCTTGAGAGATGAACCTTTGGGAGTGAAACATTTGAATGGCTTCTTATCCTCTGATAGTCCATCTTCTGGCATCTTCTGACGTTTCTCAGCAGCTTCTGCCCTTCGCCTTTCAATCTCTTCCTTTAGCCTCCTCTTCTCTTCCTAAGAGAGAAAGAAGAGATGACAAGGACATGAACATCAGCTTCAAGCCAAAAGGAAAGATTGCTGTAGGGGAAAGAGTATAGTCCCCAAGGGAAAAGGCCCAGGTTCTAGACTGGCTGCTGCCCCTTCCTCAAGGGCGCTCCCTAGTGGTTAAGCCTGAGTTCTCGAGTCCAACTACCTGACTCGCACGCTGGCACTGCCACTTCCCAACTGTGCAACCCCGGCCACATTACTTATCTGCTCTGTGCCTCAGTTTCCTCATCTGTAAAGTGGGGATAATAATAGCACCCAATGGATAGGGTTTTATTGAGGACAAATGAGAAAGCCTACAGAAAATGCTTAGACTAGTCCTCAGGATGTTTATCATTATCATCAAGATCCTGCAAGTCATTTAACACTGACCTTCCATTTCCGTAAGTGGAAAATTAATGTAAATATCCCTTCTACTTCCTTCCTAGGAGAGTTGTGAAGACAAATGAGGTAACATGTAAAAAGTTATGTAAATATATGGTACTAAATTTTCCAAATTGTACAAGAGATGATTTTATGGTGGTCCACACCTCAAGTGAGTAGCTTATTTTAAATGGTTTGACAAATCTGAAATGGTGTAGCTATTGCACCACGGCAGTGAAATCACAGATGTTTACAATCCGTCTCATTAGCCTCTCTGTCCCTTCTTTGCTGGCCTGTCTTCTCTCCCCTGTCTTCTCTCTCAGGCAAAAACTCCAGAGCTCTAGTCAAGTTGCCCATCCTCTATGAACGATTTTCTGGGATTCATGCAATTTTTTGTAGTTTTCAAACTGTAAGATCTTTATCATTGGATGCTTTCAAGCAGAGACTGGATGGGTCTATCTGTCAGAGGATGTTGCAGAAGGATCCTGTGTGTTATGGACTGAATGTTTGTGTTTCCCCAAACTTCATATGTTGTAATATTTACCCTCAATGTGATGGTATTAAGAGGTGGGGCCTTTGCAAGGTGATTAGATCATGAGGATGGAGATCTCTTGAATGGGATTAGTGATTTATAAAAGAGGCCTCATGTGAGGACACAGAGAGAAGACAGCTATCTATGAACCATCAAGCAGGTCCTCATCAGACACAGAACCTGCTGCCCTTGATCTTGGACTTCCCAGCCTCCAGAACTGTGAGAAATCATTTCTGTTGCTTGTAAAGCACCCAGACTATGGTAATTTGTTATAGCAGCTTAAACTGATTAAGACACTGTGCTTGGTAGGAGGTTAGACCAAATAATCTCCTAGGTTCAATCCATTTTTAAGAGTTCAGTCTGTCTTCATTGATTCTCTCCTCCTCTAAACAATAACAACAATGATAACAATAATTATGTAACTACCACCTCCTGTGTGCCTATTATGTACCAGGCACTGTGAATACAATGATCTAGTTAATCATCGCGTTAATCCTGAAAGGAGACATTATTTCACAGACAAAGAAAAGAAGTCTTAGAGTGGTCCAGTAACTTTCCCAAGGTCCCAGCTTGCAAGTGGCAATTAGGATACAAGCCCGGTTGTGTTTGATTCTAAAGCTCTATCATCCCAATTACTTCTCAACCAGAGGTCATTGGCTCATTGAGAGCTGGACTTGGAAGAGATCTTAGAATAATTTATCTAAACTTTCCACATAGTTCTAGGAAATTCTATAGAAGATCCACATCAGAAAGTCATCGAAAGTCTTTTTGCATATTTTGAATGACGAGAGATCACTGTCTCCTAAGATTAGTGGGAAAAGCTCTAGGCTGAGTTGGAGGACCTGGCTCCCAATACTGATTCCATTGCTTTTTAGATGCGTGACTTCACAAAAGTCACTCAAACTATTCGATTCCTGGTTTCTTTGTCCATAAATTGGGAATAATAATGTACCCAGGGATGAAAGGAAAGGATGCACCTTGTAAACTGTAACAATATAAGTTGTGATTCGTTAAGCACTTTTTCTGTTTTCAAAATTTGCCTTCTTGTAACTTTATCTGTTGTTTCTAGCTCTGTCTTAAAAGGTTTGTTCATAATTATTGGGCTCCCACTATATGACTGACGCTGTGCTGGGTCCTGGGTATACAGTAATGAACAAAGCAGATACTGTCCCTGCCTGAGAAAATCTAGTCTACGTACTCTTCCACTAAAAAAACAAAACTGCCTTTCTTAAATCTTCTCTATAAAACTCTTCAAATAGCAAAACAACTATTATATGACTCTTAGGTCTTGTAACTAATCTGCAGACCTTTTCATCCTTCTCAGCTTTCTACTGTTCTTTATTGAGGGACAGTAAAGGGTAATTAATGAGTTAAGACAAGTGGGACCTTGGGAAAATTACGAAAAAAAACACCTCTCTGTGCCTCACTTTGCTCATCCGTAAAATGAAGACAATACATGTACCCATTATCAGAGAGTTCTTATGAGCATTGGATAAATTAATATGTATAAAGATTTTAGAACCATGCCTAGCACACAGTAAGTTTACTGTTCTAGAAATGTATTTGTAAGAGTCCATGCTCAACAGAGAAGCAGCATTTCACCTGGGAAAAAATCATCCTCTGGACTAGAAGGGTCACCTGAGATGTGTATTCAGGGGCTGGGGTAAGTTGCAGCGCCCCCTGGCTGGACGGGCTGTGCTCTCCTTACCTCCTCTCTGACTTTTCGCTCTGCTTCCTCCTGCTTCCTCCTCTGCTCTTCCTCCTCCAGAACCTTTCTTCGCTCCTCCCTCTTTTTCTTCAGCTCTTCCAGCTCCAAGGCGGCCTCCTGCTGCTTCTGTTTGAGCTTCTCGAACTCTTCGCTCTCGGTTTCCCCGCGGCGGCGGCGAAGCTCCTCCAGGCGCTTGCCGGCTTCCACTTGGGAAGCGCCTTCAGCCTCCTTGGCCTCACCCACCTTCGCTCCTGGGCGGCTGTGGAGAAATGCAAAGGAGTGTGACACAAGTCTGTCTTGCAGCCTCCCCTGGAGGGAGGATGTCAGTCTGCAGGCTTTGCATTCCGCACTGCAGAAATTTCCACTGCCCATCATTTGACAGTGGCTCTTCACACCAACCCAAGGTGTAGGTTGGGGTCAGCCCGGAATCTCAAGGTCTGAATCTGAGTCCCCGCTCTGCCACTTCCTCGGTTTCCTTAGTTGTACGATGGGGCAAACAGGCCCTGTCGGTGGATTGTAAAATACTGCAACCCCTATGGAAAACAGCATGGAGGTTCCTCAAAAATTTAAAAATAGAATTACCATGTCATCCAGCAACTCCACTTCTGGGTATTTATCCGAAAAAAATGAAACACTAACTTGAAAAGATATTTGTACCCTCATGGTCATTGCAGCATAATTTATAATAGCCAAGATATGGAAACAACCTCAGTGTCCATCCATGGATAAAGAAAATGTGATATATGTACATATACAACAATGGATTATTATTCAGCCATAAAAAAGAAGAAATCTTATTTAAACACTTATCAACAAGTAGTGAGGGCATCCTTAACCACATCTGAACATAAGTAGCCTATTTCTGACACTCTTGTCTAACGAACAGATGAATTACCACTGTCTAGTGTCAAGGAAGAATAAAACACAAAATGAGATCAACATTACCCAATTGCCAATACTGATCTTATGTGTACATCTCATGCTTTTTAAATATTGAGGTAGTGCTGAATATACTAAGCCCTTTAGGACAGTGCTTTTCAAGCTGCAGTTTGGAAAATCAGTTTAGTGAACTGTAATCAGCATTTTAAAAAATGAAATAGAAAACATCAGAGTGCATTGCATAGAACACGGGAATTCACCATTTCTTGACATGTTTGTTTCAGTTATAAATATATATGTAGAGATGTCCTGGGTTATGATGTAAAACTTATTTCTTACTAAGAGTTGAGGTCAAAAAGTTTAAAAACATTGTACTAGATTCTTGACGGTTAAAAATGAACTCTTATTTTGAACTCAGTCAAGGTTAAACTTGATGTTGCTCTTTCAGGGTCTTATAGGTTCATAGGCCTGTGACTCCAGAGAGAAAATTTCCACTCTCAGTTAATTTAAGGTTTTTCCATCTTCAGAGATGAGTTTGCCCTCTCTGTGTTCATCATGTCAGTGTTCAGTTGGACTGGCAAAACACATGCCTATAGAAACTTCTCTGGATTCCACTAGGTGTCACTCAGCCTTCATTTTGGACGTTCAAAACACCCATCATTAGGGACTGGTTAAATAAACCACAATAGTCCATCCGGTGGAACACTCTTTAATTGTAGGCTTATATTCATTGGTATAGAAAGCCAGCTAAGATTATGTGCAATGCAAGAATCAATTTAGATATAGATTTATAATTCTATTCACACATATACATACTATAGGTATATATGTGTGTCTATTTTGAGTGTATATACATAGAGAATATCTGGAAAAAAGTGTTACTGGTGATTATCTTTACATGATGGGTGCTTATTTTTATACTTCTATTTTCTGAATGTTTTATAATGAGTACAGTTTTCCTATAATTAGAAAAATTCTCATATTAAACAAACAGAAAGCAAAACAAATCCTTGTTTTGTACTTTCTATAAAACCCTTGGTATAATCTGCTATTTCTATAACTTGCTTATTAAACTGAGATTTTTTTTTGTCATGTTTTAGAGAAAACAACCTAGTTACAAGAAAACAGGAGTATCAAAGGGGGCAGTAATTAAATCAAACATAAGGAACGATGCTTCAATTTGTCCACATCGCCTCTGCTCAGATATGCTGGCACGCCCTTAGCATTAGGGTGCCACTAATATTTCTTCCAGAAGGTTTTCCTCCCTATGCTTGGCTTCTTTAGTTGTAAATCACAATGAACATCAGACATTTCACCATTAAGAACACAACTTGTTTTCAGTTAAGCTTATCTCAATAGAAGCTCTTCTCCCTTCCCAGCTCCCCACTTTATAACTACATGGAGCAAAACCAGGTGTCTCTACTTCTATCAGCATCAACTTCTAATTGAATCTAAAACTAACATACGTTGGCAGCTAGACAAAAACTAATAATATGGTGGCAGTTTGTTTCTTTTTATTTTTTTCTGTCTAAAGCTTGAAAAATTAAGGCAAGAGTCACATTTTAGAGCTGTCAAGGGACCGGCCCCGTGGCGGAGTGGTTAAGTTCACACGCTTCGCTTCGGCGGCCCGGGGTTTCACTGCTTCGGATCCTGGGCGCGGAAATGGCACCGCTCATCAGGCCATGCTGAGGCGGCGTCCCATATAGCACAACCAGAGGCACTCACAACTAGAATATACAAGTATGTGCTAGGGGGCTTTGGGGAGAAGAAGAAGAAAGAAAACAAAGATTGGCAACAGATGTTAGTTCAGGTGCCAAAAAAAAAAAGAGGGGCTGGCCCCGTGGCCGAATGGTTAAGTTCGCGCGCTCCGCTGCAGGCGGCCCAGTGTTTCGTTAGTTCGAATCCTGGGCGCGGACATGGCACTGCTCATCAGACCACGCTGAGGCAGCGTCCCACATGCCACAACTAGAAGGACCCACAACGAAGAATACACAGCTATGTACCGGGGGGCTTTGGGGAGAAAAAGGAAAAAATAAAATCTTAAAAAAAAAAAAAAAAAAAGAGTTGTCAGCGCTTAACCTGTTGCCGTCCCCTGTGACTTTTCTCTTTGAATTACTCAGCTTTCTGGATTTCCACACAATGGGCATGTTAATTATTAATTTGAGCTTTGACTAAAGCTAGTTGGCAAGTTTGCTAATTGTTAACCAAACTCCTATGGACAGACTTTTTAACATTATTTCTTTTAACAAAAATGTACTCTTACCTACAAACATATTTTAAACCATCAAATAATAATATTACGAGGTAATATTCATTGAACACTTTTCATGAACCTGACCCTTCTCTAGGGCTTCAGAATACTAAAATTCTGGCACTTCAGCAAGCTTTGGACTCAGCTTACCAACCTGAATCAACTTGATTTCTAGATTTTCTATGAATTCCCAGTAAGCCTTTAATTTTCATATCTACTCTCTTGCCAATCCCAAATAATATCTATAAGTTCCACACTTTTAACTCCTTCACAGTTAATTCATGCCTTTGAGACATACCTTTTCTTCCATATTCTTTAGGCTTTCTTTGGATAAATGTGACTAGATTTCTGCTCAAATTTTGTATAGAAAAATTGTTTGGGGGAAACTATATTTACCTAACACCTTAGCATCTTAAGAGCAGCCAGAAACATCCATCCCTAGTAGCGCTGCCTACTTCTGAATGTCACAAAGTCTGGTGTGAGGAGCATGTCCAACTTCTACACGATACCTGCTAGGGGACTTTCTTATTTGAAAAGTTCAGATAAACGGGGTCTATAGGCAAAGTTGGTGCCAAAGAACATCCCCATGGGATCCACATTAGGGAGACCCAAGACTCTTTTCCAGAACACTGGGACAGCAGCCAGTGACATAACAGAGGCTGGAATTTGTCACCAGTGGTTGGAGGGTGTATGTGTGCGGGAATGGGGCACAGAGAATTGTGTAGCCAGGTGTCCATGGCAGGCTTCTGCAACTTGAGTCCTTCTACAAAACTGGTGGGGAACTCTCAGTATCCAATGTATCTAGAAGTGAGGATTTACCTGCACATATTTGTCTATCTGTCCTGAAATCAATTGCCTAGATGTTCAACACGATGGGTGGAGTAGGGTGAGATGGGAAGCTGAAGCTATGCAAGAGGGTTTTCTAAACTGTATTAGATGGAGCCATTAGTCCCATGCTTTCTTCCTCCCTCTTAGAGATTTCCATGCAAATTAACATCAGGGGCTTTCCTCAAAGTCCTGTGGTAAAGAGATCTGATAAACTTAATTTAACCCAATATTTCCCAAGTATCTGGCCACAGAACAATCTTAATTTTATGTAATTTTTGTTTACAACCTTTAGAAAATACATTCTTGAAAATGGTACTGAGGAGGGTCTCTTATGAATTTGGCCGGACCATATAGAGAATGAATGATATAGTTAATGACCATATAGTTAATGAATGATATTAACCCCAGTCATAATATTTTCTAATGAACTGATCTTACATGAGCAGATTAAGTCAGGGAACAAAAACATAGCTGCCAAGCATGATCTGCCTTGCTAAATAATGGGAAAAGCAGATTAAACCTTGTCTGAGCAATGACTACTGGTCTTCTGTTAGCGATTGACAGCCTGACTTGCTGACTGAGTATCTCTCAGACAATGGCCAATGAGCTCACAACAAAAGTATGTTGCCTGTTAGCACGCTTCTGTCTGGAGGCCCAGGATAGGGAGACCAATTTTTATTTTCACATATGAACACAGTCACTGTTTACTAGTCACTACTTCTTACCTGAAAACATTCTCGGTGTGTTTAAGTTTGTGGGTCATGAATTCCCCATTCTGTGACTTCACTTCTGTAAATCCCTTCTTTCCATCCAAGAAGCTCTTAACTTCTTCTTTGCGCTCTTTGTCCTTTTTAAACTTCTCATCTTTGATCTAATCAACAGTACACATCAGGAAGAAACATAATGATAAAAATTGTATTAGGTTTTGCTTGGTGTCACCAAATAAGACCCAAAATTGTTAGGAAGCCAGAAAACTGAGAAGTGAAACAAACCACTGGAGAACAATGTGGTAGAGTCAGGGTCAGAGGAAATCCTCAGAGCATGAGCTATGGTGAGCTGTGAGCAGAGACCTTGACCACAATTTTAGGAAGTCAAGATCATCCCCGATTTCACTGGAGTTTTATTTTCAAGAGCAGTGGAGGTGTTACCGTTTGGCAACTATTATGTTCTGGGAACTCCGTGTAAGAGAGGCTGTTTGCAGTTTCCACTGGGAAGAGCGATTATTAGCTTGGCTTTCGTGTGAGAATGGCCAGGCTGCTTGGACAGATTTCTTCTTGGATGGAGGGTACTTCTTTGAGAAGGACACAAATGTGTTGAGGAGCAAAGAAGAGGAAACCTACCAAATTAGCCAGGTCTGCCAAGCCTATTTTGACGGATGTCAGAGGAAGATTACCCCTGTATTCTAATCAAATGAGTAACTAGGACTCTGAGGCTAGAAGACATAATAACCCTACTTTTAGGGGGATGACACAGAGATCTGTGGACCATGGTTGTAGTCAATTAAAGCACTACAGTTAGAATGGAATAGGAAAACTCCAGGGTTTAGGTTGACTTTCATGGCAGGTAATAATTTAGTCTCTGGAAGTGGTTTTGTGATTATTGTGGGAGACAGAGGGAGGTGACACACGGAGAGCAGGTGTTAGCTTTAATATTCTGTGGTTTTCGTGTTACAAGTTCCTCATGGTAAATGAGACAGATTATTTCAAAGGAAACTGAATTTATATAGCTTTGGGGGAGGTAAAGAAGTCCAGATTACTTTGCCTATATCAACTCGCCCATTATTAAAAGATGAGTGTGAAAACAGGTGGGGTTCATTATTGCTCTTTTCAAGACAAACAGTGACAAAGTACTAACATGGTAAAGAAACCCACAGAAGAAGGGTGGAGCATGAGAACTTAGGGCTCAGGTGCTACCCACAATGGTCTCCCCTTGCCAGCTCACTCACCTCTTTTCAGCTATTCTTCAGATTTACTCCTAAAGTTCATGTTTTACTAAGCAGAGTACAGTTTTTTGCTCTTTACTGACAATCCTTCAATTGTCCTTTACCTGATTGCCTTCTCTGGGTATTATTTGACTAAATTACTACAGAGGGACTATTCACTACCATGTTGCCCTAATTAGCTAAGATTTTAATCTTTCTCTCTCCAAGGTGTATATACCTAGTCTATCCCTCAGATATGCTGAAGAGGAGAGCTGGGTTTTTTGCCATTCTCTCTGAGAGCTTTTTGTGGAAGTCAGGAAACCTGAGTTTTAGTGCCAGTGCTGTCAACAAACTAGCTGTGTTACTTTGATTAAGTCACTTGAATTCTCTGGAATGCTGGCTTCTGTATATAGAAAGAGGGAATTGGACTAGATGATCCCCTCCTAATCCTTCATCCTGTCATTTCCCTCTTGGCTCCTGATTTATCATGAGGGGCTACAGAGAAGAGAAGGAAGCTCCTGGCCTGTCCTACAGCTTAATTTCGGCTCCTTGGTGGCTGTCCTTGCCCAATCATAAGTGGGTATTCATTGGGCAGGTGGGAGTCTGCAGGCCCTATTCTCATCTCAGCCTACTGTTGTTGGATATAACCCCAGAAACCATGGACTGGAGTTTAAATCCTGGTTAAGAAGTATCTGGTAATACAAAGTGGAGGGTAAGGCGGTCCCATTTAAGGGAACCCATGAGACAAACCTTGAGTCAAATCTCACAGTTTATGAAGCACTATGCAAAGAGAAATTCCCAACTCATTTCTCCTATTGTGGAGTCAAAGATATTTCCATTCTCCCAAAATGCATTATCTGATTTACTGGCCAAAAATGTATGTAAAATAGATTTGTAAAACAATACATGTCTAACAGAAGAAAAATCCTCCATTTTTTCAAGCTCTGCCTTTATTGGCAAAAGTTATGGTGGATGGTATGCTTATTATATTCTCTTTGGAAAACTTTCTTAGAAAAATTCCCAATGAAATAACGATAATTTGAGTTTGACTACCAATTATTTTCTTTTTGGGGGAAATCAATAAATAAATTAATTCCATAATGCCTTTAAATTTTATCTTAAGGAGCATCATGGTCTGTTTTCTACAGCAAATTCAACCCAAGCTTATGGGATTCTGAGCCTCTTGGGCAAAGCATTAGATCTTGAGGCCAAAATGTTACGATGAAGAAAATCTGTGCTGATGGATTAATAGGTAGCCAAGTATCCTGAAAGAGTTAACGTGCTGAAAATACAGGTAACGTTAGCATATGAAAGGCTCTGGCCAAATGTGACCATTGGGACAAAACTCTGCATATTTGAGATATCCAAAGGGATACCACGTGAGTGTGTGTGTAGGGAATGAGAATTCAAGTGACATGCCCTTGTGCTAGAGAGACACTCAAAAAGTTGATTGAGCAAGTCAAAAAGGACGGAGCTGTCAGTCTCTGTCGTGTATTGCTTTGCATTATTTGATTCCAGAATAGTGAGAAGAACTGGTGCAAGTTACAGTTTTTCAGATTAGGTTTAACATACTTTTGTTAGATCCAGAAGCCTCAGTTCTTTTTCTGGGTCCAATGTCTATCACATGGATGTCTGTGCCATTGAAAGTTTGGTCCATGGCCAACATGGACCTCACTGGGAAGCTCAGACTCCACCCCAGACGCACTGAGTCAGATTCTGCATTTCATAAGATTCCAGGTGATTTGCATGGACACCAATGTTTGGTAAGCTTTGGCCTACAGGATATGAATATCAGTTTCCATATTATAAGAACAATTCCACTGGAAACTGTTTTTCTGATATAGGCCAGAAAAAAAAAAAAAGAGCTTCATGGTGAATAACTAAAAAGAGACGTTTTATAGTTGGAGAGGAGAAAAAGAAAGCTAAATTAATTTTCAAGGTTGGTGATCATCTGTGATCTATTGCCACAAACAGAGTTAAACTCCAGTGGGAGAAAGAAGGTTTTTTGTCTGGTATTAGAGTAACTTCTGGAAATGTTTTTTTCAGGGAACGTTCACGTGATGTTTGTGTTTACCTAGCCTACTTAGCTCCTTGAAAGGAAACGCTTTTAATATTAACCAAAAAAAAAAGGGGGGGGGGGGAAGAGAGTGTTAATGGCTAAATCGTGTAAAGTATGATTTAAAGTTGTCTACATAAAGCAACCACACAACCAGCTGGAGAGGGAGAAATCTAGTCATTCAACTAGCAATTTATGTACACAATATTAAAACAGGAATGATAGTTTTTTTGGTTTTTTTCAGCCTGAGTTGAATAGCTAATCCGGCCTTCTGCAAAACACAGGCCAGAAGTTTTGGGACACTGGAATGTGCTGTAGGGCGAACTGGGAAAGGGGCAGGTCTGAAATCATTATACTACAGACATTGTTGAACTGGGGCTTTATCTGAAAAGAGGCAATAGGATGATTTGGATGACCGCTGACGAGCCTTTTCTAGCTCACGGACACAATACACGGACATAGAATGCTTTGGTCATTAAAAATAAATCACATCTTAGACTCGGAACAGTGCCTTTTCAGCTTCCCCTCCCTCACATAAACTTTACCACTGAGTCATGATTTCATGCCCTCTTCCTTCTGTAGTTAAAGACACCCACCATGAAACACTAGCTTTATAGAAGAAGCCATGTGGGACATCTCTGCTTGAGTTTAGTTCCCAGTAAGCTTCATTGTTTATAGGTGAATTTGTAGGTGTTTTTCTGTTACAAAATGAGAACAGTGGTTCCCAATGTGTTCAACTATATCCTCAGCTACCTCATTGGAGCCAAATTCAGTTTTCCAGTCATTAGCATTTCCGCTTTCTCCTCCCTTTAAACGTACAGTGTTCGCATTCAGTTTTCGCTCCCAAACCACCACAAGTTCTCTTAGAAACAGGGAGGAACACATATCTTAAACGAAATAAATATAACATGAACTGTGGGTTCTTACTTTTTTACATGAATCTTATGAGAAAACGTTTAAGAAAATAGCCATCCCCCTATTTAACCTGGTCATTTATTTTCTAAATGTGGATTTTTCTGTTTCCTCACATATGCCATAATGGACAGAGAAATGTAGCAAGAGTCCATTTGAGTTGGCGCTCAAAGCTACGATTCAGTCCCCTGGGCAAAGTAATTCAAGTCTTCTTACCTTTGATAATTTAGTTTTACCACATTCGAGTATGTAGAACTTATTAGATACTGTCACAATTTTTAGGATTACTTGGGGCTAACATAAGCACAATGGTTAACACAAGGTCAGGCTTTCTGATGGGCATTTTGAATATGTTGGAACATAAAGCTATTCTCTCTGCCGCAGCCTCTGGTCCACTGACTCATTTACTTACCGACAGTCAAACACCCTGGCACCAGCTCCTGTGTGTGCCTCAGAAATGCAATGCAGAACATTTGGCCAAATTTTTCTTTTGAAAACCAAATATCATCTTCAGTTCATCAAATTTTCTACTGAGATGGGGGGGGCATGTTTTTCCTTTGGAAAGTTAAATCATTAATCAAAGCCAATTGGAGATATTTATGATTGAAATGAAAGTAGGATGGTTCAAGGAAAAGAAAATAGCACTTAGAAGAGTAGAAAGCTGGAAAGATGAATCAGAAGAGTGTTTTTCAAGCTTTCTGACTGTGACCCATAGTAGGAAAGGCAATTTTATCACAAGGCAGTGCTTACTGCCTATGATGCCCTCTGACGTTTCCCATTCTATTTCATGTTTCTAAAATGCCGATTGACCTGTTTAACTAATTTTGAGATGCTGTAAGTTGATTTCACCAGTCAATGGATCATGAGTCATGGCTTGCAAAACACTGGATTAGAGGTTACAATTTTGAGATCATCAGACCTGAAATGTCATGGAACACTGCTCTCCGTTGCTCTGTGATTAGATTATTTCTCAATAATATTTACCTCTTCTTTTTTGAAGGCAGGCTTGTCTTCTTGGGCCTTTTCTCTTTTAGTTTGCACTTTAGCCCTCTTTTCTTCTTCCTTTTTATTTTCAAGAACGGTAAGGTCACTCATTTCAAAGAAGCCCTTTCTAGCTTCCAAGAGTGAGAGAGTGCTCAGGTCACTTTGCATGTGACGCTGGGTGACTTCTTTTGCTGTCTCAGTGCTCAAATCTCCCCCTGTGCCAGTGGTTCTAAACAGCCACGTGGGATCTTTTCTTCCCACCCCAATTTTTTCTCGTGTGCCTGCCATTGTGCTCACTGAAATCTAGCGTGACATGGTGTTTCTTGCGCAAGTTTACAAACCCCGTATGTGGTTTGGTGCATTCTGTTCCTGATCATCTCAATGGTAGCCGTGTTCATGAGCCCCTTGTAAAAAGCAGGAGTGAAAGACAACTCCAGCGCAAGGCAGGCTTTGTGATAGAGAGATCTCTTTGGAAAGGTGAATAGGCAGGCATCTCTTTTTTCCTTTTGGGGGTGGGGGCAGTTAGGCATAGTGCTTTTAATGCAGACTTGCAGACAGAAAAAATCTTTTGTAGCTGATAAACATTCCCCCCGCCAATATTTCCACCCTTCCTCGTGCTACGTGGATTTATTTGCGTCATCCACATGGTAAAAGAAGCAAAATGTATGCTCTTAATTACCAATCAGTTATAAATGGATGCCACCCGAGTCACATGGCTTTCTGCAAGTCTACACTCAGCTCAGGCCTACATGAAGGCAAATCATGGTTTTGACATTTTTAATAAAAGGTCCAAATTGGCTTCTTACACTCCCTTATTACCAGTTGATTTCAAGGAGTCTCTTTTTGCCTTCTTAAGATGCTATTTCTGAGCATGATTCTTTATGTCAATTTCCCACCTCAACTTTTACAATTTTGTATTAAATGCCAAAACCATGGGTAAGGTGAGGAGTTATGGTCCTCATGCCTCATGTAGAGCTAGGGACAGAGGTAAGTTGTTAAACGGAATGAGTTTATATTCAAGTGCAGAATCATAAGTCAACGCAGCACCACCACATTGGGTTAATTCATTTTTTTGGTATTCATAACAACGAAGCACAGAGCAATGAATTTCTCTCTGGCTGTCCCAGCAAATTTGGTCGATTGAATATTTAGCCATCAATCGATTGCTTCATGCTTGCATATTGCTATGGCCTAAAAAAATGAACAACTTGCCAAATGATCAAGCACGTGGGGCTGTAGGAACGTGGCCTCAGACTCAAATTTGATGCGCATTACATTTCTCATAAGTCACAGGCATCACACATTTGGTGCAAAATGTTTACTGTACCTGTTTCTTTTGGACAGCTGTCTGAAGTTTATCTTCTTGTGCTTTCTTTTCATTTACCCATTTCCCTTCCATTTTCTCTTCTACCTTCCCCCCTTTTATCTTTTTCTCTTGCAAACCACTTCTTTTCTCTTCTAGCTGCTTCTTAACTTTCTGTTCTTCTATCTTAGCTTTCTCTTCTTCCTCTGCCTTTGCCCTCTGCCTCTCCTCTGCTGCTCTTCTCTCTTCCTCCTTAATTCTTTCCCTCTCCTCTGCCTCCCTTCTTTTTCTCTCCTCTGCCTCCTTTCTTTTTCTCTCCTCTGCCTCCTTTCTTTTTCTCTCCTCTGCCTCCTTTCTTTCCCTTTCCTCTGCCTCCCTTCTTTTTCTCTCCTCTGCCTCCTTTCTTTCCCTCTCCTCTGCCTCCCTTCTTTCCCTCTCCTCTGCCTCCCTTCTTTCCCTCTCCTCTGCCTCCCTTCTTTCTCTCTCTTGTGCAGCTGCTATTTCTTCTGCTTCAATCCTTGCTCTCTCCTCTGCTATCTTTTGGTCTTGCTCAGCTTTAATTCTTTCTCTTTCTTCAGCTTCCAATCTGGCCCTTTCTGCCTCAGCTCTTTCCCTTTCTGCCTCTTCCATCTTTTCATGATGGGTAATCTCATCTGAACCTTGTTCCTTCCCCTCCTCTATTTTAGGCTCTTCTGCACTGATTTGCCCATTTTTCAATGACATTACCACTGTTTCCTCTTGGGTTTCTGTTGTTTTCTCTTCTACCATCACCTCTACCTGATTTTCTTCAATGCTCCCTTGCTTTGGCTTCTCTTCTTCCTCTTCCTCCTTTTCTTTTTCTTCTTTCTTTTTTTCTTCAGCATCCCTCCAATCATTCCTCTGGTAGGACTTTGTGACTGTTTCAGTTTCCTCTATCTCATATCTTTCTCGGCGACTTTCACTTTTCTCTTCCTTTTCTGCAGTTTCATTTTCCCCGGTGTTGTTTTGCATTCTTCTGCTTGGTGGCGACAAACTTGCATCTGTTATTGTTGGGTCGAACTCCTTCTGCCTCTCCAGCGCTTCCTGAAGGCGTTTTTGGCGTCTCTCCTCCCGCCGAGCCAGGCGCTCCAGGAATGCAGCCTCATCATCGCCTTCCACCTGAGTGTTCGTGGTGGTTGTCTTGACCTCCTCGTCAGGCACACTGTACAACAGAGACAACAACACCAAGGCAGCTTGCTGATTAATCAGTCAGCTGGAGTCACGTAGCCTGATCCACACTGGAACTATAGCAGATACTGGTAGCACCATGCCCATAAATATCCCCTCAGATGTTACATATTAGTACATGCCTGGCTAGATTTCAACTGATAGTAATATGCAAGTCCTTGCCCTTGGTCTTTCTCTGGCCAATGGAGTCTACTCTACATGCCAGAAGTGCTTTGAGTTTAATGTCCCCTGGGAGCAGCCCCCAAACAAAAATTGATGAGCATCAGTGCATAAATACCTCAGCTCCCCTCCCCTTTTGAGTTGGATAACTGAGGTGCCTGTGCCACACTGGATCTTAGAGTTCTCCAGTGGAGTTAAGCTCCAGATCCCCACAGTGGTAACTTGCTTGGTAACGAAATCTTATTTGATTGCCTTCTCTCCCCTGTCTCACTTCCCCACACCGCTACTAGTGTTTCCTGGGATCACTTTACAAATAAACTACTTGTGCTCATATCTTTGTTTCAGGATCTGCTTCTTGAGGGACTTGAACTAAGACAAGAACCAAATTGAAACAATGAGTGAATTCCTCTATTATCATATAGTATTTTCACATGTCACCAAGTCATCTAGAATTCCTGAGCTGGGTGTGTGGAGCACAAAGTACTTAGAGAGGAAGGGAGTGTACATTATAATGTGGAGATGCTATATGCACACTGATGACCCCCATCGTAGAGACATCTAACTGTCCACCACAATTCATGCTCTTCCTTCCACAATCACAGGGAATTGATTGCCAGTCAAGGATTATATTTCCTCCCCTCCCCTCTTCCTTGCACCTAGGTGGAACCACGTGACCAATAATTTCCAATTAAATGTGAGCAGACAGGGCTGGCCCCATGGCTGAGTAGTTAAGTTCATGTGCTCTGCTTCAGTGGCTCAGGGTTCACAAGTTCATAGCCTAGGCACGGACCTACGCAGCACTCATCAAACCATGCTATGGCGGCGTCCCACATAGAAGAACTAGAATGACCTACAACTAGGATATACAACTATGTACTGGAGCTTTGGGGAGAAAAAAAAGAGGAAGATTGGCAACAGATGTTAGCTCAGGGCCAAGCTTCCTCACCAAAAAAAAAAAAAAAAAAAGGCATATCTTTAAAAAAACATGTGAGCAGAATTGATGTGCCCAGACCAAGACAATTAAGAAGCAGAGGTGCATGCTCTACCCCCTCTATCTCTACCTGCTGGCTAGATCAGAGGACTCTAATGCCCCAGGAGTTGACAGAAGTCACAAGAGGAAAGAAAGCAGGGGACCAATTCTACCCACTAGTCAGAAATGCCCACACTGGACGGATAAGGGTTACTGAATTAAACTACTAAAATTTAGGGACTCATTGTAATAGCAGCCAACATTACGTTAACTAATATATATGTACTCCGTCTATGTTCTTTGTCAAGATTTCCATGAATAAAGGATCTCTAGCCTTTCTTTTCTACAGTAGATAAAGAAAAGTTAAACGTGAAGTTTATTAAAAAAGAAAAGAAAATCTCCAAAAACCAAACTGTACTGTGCCCATCACCTCACTGACTATTGCAGGATGCTGGACACTGCCCAAACCAGGGGTGTTGGTCTCCACTGGCAGGAAACAACCAGTCATGTGATACCAGGAACTGTGACCAGAGTTGGAAGAATATGTCTTGCAATGTTTAGAAACGCCATCAAATTTCATGGTTCATACTGAACTTGGCCCTTTTGAAGTTCAAGTTCACTTAATTTTGGAAAAACACATTTCACATTTAACAAAAAGAAATGGCAGAGTAAAGCCTAGATTTTAAACTTTCTTGGGCTTAGCTGTTGCTCCAGGAGACTGTCTCCATGAATTAGACATATAAGGATTCAATTTCCCTGAAAATACAAATAGTTTAGAATTTAAGAGGAACAGTCTATACATAAGACATTTAGATCAACTGAATTCAAATAATTTTTAAAAGGCACCCAAAATTCCAAAATATTAGCTGGACAAAAGTCTCTTGAGTTAAGAAACCAACAGACTCTACTAAACCTTTCTTTGCACATTTATAAACCACAGCAGCAATCGGCAGTAGAGGTTAAGTACACGGTAGGGCTGTTTACCCCCAAGAAGAACACTTATTCTTCTTGTGGCTAACTAATGTGTCAGCAGTAACTCACATATTCTCAGATCTGAATAAGCTTTACTGAAAAAATAAAAAGAATTTTGTCTTCAATCAACAGCATAAAATTAATAATAATAAAATGTGAAGAAAGAAGAGAAACGCAAGTAGAAGCAAAACTTTAAAAGCAAGAAAACTACAGGCCACTAATAACTTTTTAAGCCATTGTTGATCACTCACTAATAACCAGATTCAGGAAAGTCCTCAAAATGCCGTTTTAAACTCTTTCTTTGTCTTCCTCCTCAGCTCAGAAATAAAAAAGGCAGTGAGTGACTGCAGCCTTCCTCTGTAAGGCTCGGATACCATCTCCCTAATAATAGTTAATAGGTGCTTACTATGTGCAGGGCACTGTGCATTTTACGTGTATTATTATCTCATTTAAATTTAACAACATTCCTAAGAGAAAGATATAATTTTTATTACAGTTAGCGCCAGGCCAAGTTGGGATTCAAAGCCAGGTAGTGAACCCCAGAGAACACACCTACAACCCATTTGCTGTTCTTCCTCTGATATTAGGAGCTGCTTACCAAGGGCCAAGGTCTCTATTTCTCCACCTAACCAATGAGCTTCCTTATTAAATTCATCCTGCCCGCCACCGTTTTCAAGACTGCTTTCAGAAACCTTTTGCGTACCCACTCAAATTTGGGTTAAAGAGGCCAGAACTCTTTCCTTTCAGAATTTTCTAGACAGATTGAGTTAAAGCCCTGCTAACATACAAAATAAAACAGACTAATATCAAAACCACGAACAAGATCTTATATATATGGTAGTTTCATTATATTTAATCAGTCCATAGTTGTAAATTAAAATTATATTTTCATTTTTCCTCCTAAAATATCCTCATCTGCATTTAAATGACATAACCATTAGCATAATGAACGGTGTGACCTTCTATGGGTGAACTTGTAAAAGCCCTTTTGAAGAAGTTGAACCTATTAAGTGTTCTGGACTTTCCTGATTTCTATCAGGGCCTGTATAGGAAATAATATAGTGGTAAACTTATAAGCTTGTTTGAATAATTACGTTAAATTAAACAGGATTCTGCAACTTGCTGAATAGTGTAGTGATCATATTGATTCAGGATGAATATCAAGAGAAATAAGACATTTGCAATCCATGCCTACTTTTGAAATTCAAGTATTATCTGTTGCTAGTAGGCACAGAGAACTATTAAACTAATAAATCTTCAGTTCAAAACAGATAGCAATACCCTAAAGAATGAAGGTAAATAATTTTCCTTATTTAAAGATATAACCCGCCATTTTTAGTATTAAAAAAATGACTAGATTATAAAATAAAATAAAACCATTCAATTAGGGTGTGTTTAGGAGAGGGGATGGAGGAGAGAAAGGAGCAGTGGTATACTAAGGTCTAAATCACTTTGACTGTCCAATCTGATTAGTTGCCTAAAGTGGCCAAAAAATAATTAAACAAAAATAATTAAAATTAAAATAATAATTTTAATTTTTAAAATTTTTAAAATTTTTAAATTTATAAATTTTAAAAATTTTTTAATTTTTAATTAGTTGCCTAAAATGGCCAAAAAATAATTAAACAAAAATAATTTTAAAAAGTAAGATAGATCGAAAAAGAGTCGAATTGGGCTAAGAGAATGCTCTGCACAACACATTCCATTCGTCAGATGTGCTAAGAAGCAACTTAGAAGTTCTCTCCATTCTAATGAGGACAGTACCTGTTCTGGGCATTAACCTCCACCTGGTCGGTCACCTGCCCCAAGGATTCTTCCTCCTGCTTCTGCCGCAGCCTTTCCTGCCGGGCGCGGCGGCGCCGTTCCCGGGCGGCCTCTTCCTCATCATCGTCGTTCCTCTGGTAGGCGATTCTGCAACACCACAAAGACAGCCCCTTGAGCATGCCAACTGCCGAACATCTTCACCAGCTTCTTGGCAGGATCAGCCCTGAGTCCTTTTCTGAACTTGACTACTTACTGAACCACAGAGTTCGAAAGGATGTTCCGTTCCTTAAGTTTGGAGACCTGATCTGACTAGTTTTCAAACTTTTAAGTATCTGAAAAGCATTAGTCCCATAGCTACAGAGGATAATTTACAATGGTCAAATAACAGCTTAAACAAAAAAATCTACACAAAAATAAGCCGCCTTCGGAGACTGTGGGTTTGCATGCTTAGATTTCTTTACCAAGCTGATTACTAGCGTGTAAGATTTAGAAGCAGAAATCCAAAGCATTCAACTAAAAATAATCAAAACACTTATTAAAAAGATTCAGCATGTTGTATGAATTATTTGTGTAGACACTGTCACAAAGGTCAGAAAAGAATCCAATTACCAAACGAAGACTTTGGCATTAGTAAGCCAAATCACTAACTAAAACTGAGCGCAGGATATCTTCTTTGCTTGGATTTTATTTTTTTTCTTTTAGGTCCTTTTCACTGGAGAGACAAAGTGTTATGGACAACTGACAGGAGTCTTCGGTCAGTGCAGCTTCCTGTAAGGCCCCCTCTTTCATTCTAAAACATGCTTTAGTATCCCACCACCTGCAGGCTGGGCACATCATGGTAGCCCACAGATGTAGTTTAGGTAGAAACCTCAGGGCTGAGGCAGGTACAAGAGGCATAGAGGGCTTCACACACATATATGTTATTTAGCTTTTGTAGTTTCATCTGAAGCAAGTGACTATTTAGGGAAATGACACAATCAATATGTTTCCCTTAACGCTTATTCCCAGGTAAAGAATTGGAGCTGGGAACTACAGATGTCTGAACTCAAGAGGAAATGGCCTGCATGGGTTACTTGGCTACACTGAAGGAGGAATATGTATGGAGACACAGAGTGCCAAGAAGGCATGGGTCGAGCTGGCTGCCCAGGGACAAGCTGGCCTGATGTCGGGTCCCCGGCTGGGGCTGGAGCTGCGTTGTGCAGCAGGCTGCTTTTCACATCAGAGAGTTAAAGTACTTCTCTTACAATGTTACTTACATATCCACAAATAGAAATCCAGATATGTAAACGTTTCATGTTTATAATGTTTATGTAATTACAAAGGTAAAATAATTTACAAATAAAGAAAACAAAACAGCAGAACCACACAATTTATAGCAACAATACGAACCTAATAGGATTGAAGGCGGTTTGCTCTTGTTAGAGTTACAAACTAAACATTTTTAGGCTTAGATCCAGTACTTTACTTCATCTGTGTCTATCTTTTGATTTCGATAATACTAATGTTTTGAAAGTGTTTTCACCCAGGTATCTTATAAAAACCAAGATGTTATAAAAAGATCTTATAAAAAACAATTCTGAAGGTTGGTTGGTTTGTTCTTTGCTACTTCAGAAACTCTGACTTCATACTTACTAAAATCTGCTAGTGTGCAATACTCAAATGCCAATATAAATAAGATGTCACTCAGTAATTCTATAAAACTGACTGGTTTATTTCTACAAATATGGAGAGAAGGGCAGTGTGACATAGTTGAAGCATGACTAGGTTAGTACTCAGAAAATGTGGTTTGTAGAACTGGTCTCTTACTAGCTTGCAGCCCTTTGATTAACCTGAGCTACATTTCCTTGCCTG
The DNA here is from genome assembly GCF_037783145.1 of Equus przewalskii. Classification (NCBI taxonomy): domain Eukaryota; kingdom Metazoa; phylum Chordata; class Mammalia; order Perissodactyla; family Equidae; genus Equus; species Equus przewalskii. The sequence goes on along the minus strand of NC_091834.1, from coordinate 88,796,375 downwards.
TTAAGTGTGTGACAATCAAATGAAATCACGGACATGTTTTGGTAAGGCATTCTACAGTGTAATATTTTGTTGTTATTAGGAAAGTTCAGCTGAGGAGTTGTTTTGTGAGGAAAGTGAGTTCAATTTTAGACTTGCTGAATTTGAGGTGACAGCATGACATGATTTGAATGTTCCTTTCTAATTCATTCGCATTGTAGTTTGCAGTCAAAAGCCCTTCCCAATGGTTTGGCTTCAGTCTTCAGATTCTTGGCCTAATATTCCTTTGGCTTATTTCTCAGTAGACAGCTTTAACCACAGAGGGAGAATGAATCCTCAATGACTGCTTCCAAAGCTAATCAAACAAAGTCTTAATTTGCTCTTCTATATCTCTGGATCAACCATGAGGTCTTGGCTGTTACTTGGGGCCTTCCTTTTCCAAGACAAGCAAGAGACAAAGGCTCCATAAGGGACGTCCTATTGTAAAAATAAAAGTCCTCTCTCTCCTAAATGGAATCTCCTTTGAAGCCCTTAATTTCCCACTATACTTGAAGAATCTGAGATGTTACTGTCTACCTCCTCCCACCTACTCAATGTGATTCATGGCAGGATGTTGCTGGCTGTTAGCTCCCACGTGAACTAGACTTGCCATTTGGTCAGGTCACACTCTGTCTTTCTACATCTTAGATTTCTCATTGGCAGGGGGGGCCTGAACAACCTGATTACCTCCACAGTCTCTTCTAACTCTTCTCACTGGGTGTAGCTTAAACTTTACAGACAGTCGCTCTCCATCGGTAGCCTATGGCCTAGGATACAGAATTACCAGAACTAGATTTTTAAGGATCTTTTATTATTACTAATAAAGAAAGATATTAAAATTATTTTCAAAGTTAAGAACAAAAGAAGAGCCAAAAAGTCTTCATGCTATTTTGAATCATAACACACCCAGTTCCTGGCTCAATAACATATCAGTTGACTTTATAAGTGAAATTGCGCCCATGCCAAATGCCTTGATATATGTGGAAATTCTTCAAATGTGAGACTCCCTACATTAGCTCTCGGCGTACAAGCAAACAGTAGTTTCTCAGCTTTTAGGTCTCTCCCACAGTGCCCTACCCTTCACACTCCTACCACAGGTTTATTTTTTTCTTTCAAAATTGAAGAAACTTAACTATTTATTTTTTTTCTGATTCTAAAAGTAACATACACTTACGATTTTCTTAAATGAGATAATACCAAATGTATACAAGAGGAAATAAAAATCAGCTGCCTAATCACATCACTCAGATATAAACATGACTAATATTTGATGTATTCAGCCAGACATTTTCCTAAGCCTGCAAGGTATTCTTATTTTTAACAAAGTGGGATCATATTATATATAATTTTATAAAAGTTTCTTTAATGTGCTTTATTTATGACTATTTTTAACACATTGGCACCATACAATTTTCAACAGCAACATGGTAGTCTATCTACAGATGTACATAGTAATTATATGGATGTACTATAATCTATTTAACCAGTTTTCTACTGATGGACAGTTAAGACTTTTCCAACTTTATGTTCTTATAAATAATGGTGCAAAGGACATCTTTATAGACACACTTCTACTAATTATTCGATTACTTACCTGGGAACAATTCTCAGCTGTTAGAATTTCCGAGTTTAAGAGTGTGCTCATTTTAAAGGCTTTTGATACACTTTGACAACTTGCCCTTCAGAAAGCTATATAAGACCAGCAATACATGTGAGTGCTAATTTCACCATAAGCAGAATTTATCCAAAACGACAGACGAGTACACAGCATCCTTAATACATCCAAATGATAGCACAGTGACTCTGCGTTATGCTTCAAAGACAAAATGTTAACATTTCTAATTTTCCACACACCAGATTTAAACGTATGAGAAATGCTGCTGACTAGTAAATGTCATACCTAAACACCCACTGGATTGCAATAAAAGCATAACAGTCCATTTGTTCCTTCTGTGAAACTGTAGCAGATGCCAGCATTAACCAGTTCACTGGTATTCTATACCACAAAGACGACTGATGTTCCCAGATGATTCAGAGGCAGTGTGGGACTTGAAGTTCCTCTGAATCACCTGAGAAAGACTAAACCATGTTTATTAGAGTTTTAATCAAATGCACTTATTTTTAAAAAAAAAAAAACTGGTATCCCAAATGATACGTAAAGCACCTCTCTATTAAATAAAACATTTGATTGACCAGAATCCATGACTTTCCTACCCATGCTGGGTATAAGCAGATTTCCTATGGAGTATTATGCTTTGCTTCTTGGTAACCGCCTTTGTTATCTCTTGGAGAACACTTAAGAGAAAGGTAGGGTCCACCTTACTGTAGGAGGCCAGTGCCACTGGCAACAAAGCAGCTCATCAAATACTCGGGAGAAAGAGAGATGGGCTATTGTTTATGTGTGTGTCTATGAATAAGTGTTAAACAACCTCAAAAGTCCATAATAATTACATGATGTTATTTGATTGGGACAGTGGTGTGAAAAAAGTAGAGAGAACTGCCTTTTCTCCCACTCCCAGAACCACTGCTTAAAGGTTCTGGTGTTACATTATAAGAAAAAACAAATCGACGCAATGGGAAAACTCTCTTGGAATGCTGTGGCTTTCACACCAAAGACATCTTAAGTCCTTACCATCAGAGCGCTACAGCTTTGGTATATTCAAGTAACAAGATAATCATGTTACATGCTGTGCCTTTGGCACAGAAAGTTCAAATACATAAAAGTATTGCGGATAGGACAAATGAGGAATGAGTGTCTGTACATTTGGACGGGCCTGGGTCTAAACGTAGACTAGGAGAGAGAAGGAGGAAGTGGCAGAAGCTTCCACAGTAAGACACCGGAGCCAGGCATGAGGTGTCATCTTGCCTCAGTGTCCTCCTCACCTCATCTGCCCCATCAAATATTTCTCAAGACTTGCGCAACATTGGCAAAATTCTTATTATCATTTCGTCGACAATACAGGTGGTTTCGTTTTCACGCCGTGTTGCCCATGGTTTGAAGAATGTTGCTCTTATTTCCCTTCATTCTGTCTTTTTTCCACTTTGCTATTTTCTGATTTGAGAATTTAGTACATGATCCTTGAAGCTCTCAAGTAAAAATGCTGGCAAGAGTATTTTATTAACAAAACAAGATCTCTTATCAGGAAACCGTGTCTGAAAATAGAATAAGAAAAAGCAAAAACCATTTTTATGAGGGGGGCTGATTTTATTACTTGTTTAGGAGCGTTAAAGACCCAGAGAGAATGGAAAAGAAGTACTGTTAAGTCTATACTGAGTACAGATTTACTTATTTTGTGCTGATAATAACAGTACTACTCTGAATAATTAAATGGATAACCAAATAATTAATCAAGCTTGGATGTGCAATCTTGCTATTCTATTTTTTTACGTATATGGTTTATATGATATAATTATATATTTAAATATATATATTAGTAATATATATTAATAATATATATATTAATAATATATATTAAATTTAAAAAAATTTGGTAATATGTTTGATGACTTTTCAAAATCAGTTCACCAAGACATGACTTTTTCTTGTCATCTCCCATATAGGAGTGTATTTATTTATTCTCCTGTCCCACAGCTTATTTCACCATTCTTCTAGCCATAGACGTTTGGGTTTTCCCCAGTTTCTCTCTATTGCATACAATTCTGTAATGGCTTCGCGTGCACACGTGTGTTCCTCTAGGGTGGACAATGTGAAGTGGAATAATATATGTTCATTTAAATCTAAATGATTCTGTCAGATTGCCCTCCACAGTAGTTGTTCCAGTTTACATCCTCATGCTCTGTCATTTCAAATAACCAGGTTAGATAAACATACGTTAAGATGATCTACCACTGATAAAGATTAGAGAAAATATTTAATCTTCTATATCTTGTATAGCAGTGATTTAACATTTTACGAATGAGGATCCTTTTAAAATATCAAGAAAAATTAAGATAGGACAATTGCTTATACTTTTGTTATTTATTAATAAAATGTTTTATAAAGTGTCTGAGTTTAATAATGCATAAAAAGGAATCTGTATCTTATAAACCATTACATTTACATGTTTGTGAGGAACAGTCTTTCGTACCTCAAACTGTTATTTATCAGACTATAGAAAATACTCACTGTGGATGTGAATTTGGAAATCTCTTCTAATAACTTCACCACCAGAGTACCACTGAACAGACTGAATCATCACCTTCAAACCCTTTTGTCTTCTTCAACATTCCTCGTGCTTCGTAAGCACATACACACATACACAGACCCCCAGGTTAAGTAAGGAAATCCTCAGAGGAAATAAAAGGTTCAAGGCACTAAAATGAGGCCAATTTATGAAAGATTTAAAGAGGTCCTCACTCAAGGCAAAGTCCAAGTGTCTACCTTCCTTGTTTCTGCCACATTCCTATATTTTAAAAAGAGAATATGGCACCTAAAATTCCAACAGACAGAATAAATTCACCACCTGAAAAAAGGAATCCTACCAGTAGTTCACCATTTGTGAATTCACAATAACTTATAGTTCAGCAGAGAGTTAGCCGAACCCCAAGACGTCTCTCATGTCTCTGCATCCCACCGTACCTCCACTTTCATGTAAGGAGTCATTAGAGAGAAGGTGGTGTTGAAGGAGAGATTCCAGGCTTATAATGAGACACTCAGTCCCAAACACAATCCTGTCCCCAGCTTTTCTGCAGCTCTACATTCCCCACGCAGAACGGACCCAGGAGAAAGACCGCCTGAGGTTCACAGCTAAGGATGACTTCTTAGTCAATTACTTTTCTTTCATTTCCATCAATCTTGGTTCTGCCAATTCCATTATCTCAACCTGGGTCTTAATATGGGATCCAACTTAAAGAGTTAAAACCTTATGTAGGCTGAAAATGTGATCATCAACCATTAGGAGGCAAAATGACTCATACATAGTTTCATTACTTTTTTCTGTACCAAAAAACCCCAGTGATTTTTCTTTCACAATATGAAATGCAAGCAGATTCTCCAGACACATTCAGTCAGCTCTGTGAATTGCTCAAACGCTCTTTGCAAAATCTCAGGCAATGCTGTGATCAGGAGGGAAACTCCTGAGCTACTGAAATGAGTCATATTTGTCCTGCAGATTTACTGTATGTTTGAAAGTTAAAAGAGGTTTATAGAAACATTCCAGGCTGTTAAATATGATTTTGTTTATATGTGGTGTCTGCAAAATGTTGTGGTTTCATTTAATGCACATAAGGTTCAATTCCGAACGCTTTTCCCTAGGATTCCTTAGAAGAAAGGCACTAAAAATTATAATGGAGAAAAAAATCAAGAAAATAAAATTAGCTGTCAGGTCAGAATATGTTTAGAAATGGATTAATAGCCAATAGGCAATTGGTCTGTTAGTAATTAATATAGGATAGAATGAAAGAAAGCCCCCTTGATTTAGAATATTTTTTTTGGTAGGGAAGGAGGGTGAAAAATGCTGAATTTAATTGTAGGATTCATTGTGGTATCAGTGGTGTGTCTTTTACTGGGATGAAGGCGAGCAAAGGGATATATTACTCTGAAGAAATTTACCCAGGACAAGAGATATGTCCTACTTTATCTATTCCCTTTTTTCCCACCCCATCGTCCATACACACACACATTTGAGAATTACTGAAATTTGCATACCAACCATAAATTTTGGTTCACAATAGTAAGTCACTGTGTGACTGCACACTTTAGTGTTCTTATATATGTCATCACCACAAGTTATCACCACCAGCCTACCATATGCTTTATACAATGGTGACATCCCATAATCATGAGTTTTCATAACCACAGACCATGATGGGGAAATGTGTGGAAAAGCAAAGAAGAAAGAAACATCAGACAATGAAAGAAAAACCTCTTCACCGTGCCTCTGCACACAATCATAGCATCATCATAACTACAACATCTGTCAAACAAATAGATCATGTCTGATTGATCCCGTATGATCCTGGGGAGGACCGGGAGTTCTTATTCTGACTTGGGGTCATGTGGCTAAGAGCTTAAAGGAGCACAATTCTCAGAATGGTCCTGCCCCAGGGCAGGCAGACCCCCAAGCTCAGAGGCTCATTTCTGCATGGATGCAGGTAGCCGCAGGAAATTTTTGAAAGATGGATTCTATTTTTGGGGGGTGAATACTTTAAATTAAGGAGATGTTTAGCACAAAATACACGGTACCTATAAATGAGTGTATAGTACATGACCACTTTAAGGAATAATAACGAAACAAACACCCACGTACCTACCAACCAGCTTAAATAGCACCAGCACCTTGGAAATCCTTATGTGCCCCTCTTCAATCCCACCACTCTTTTTAAATGCTTATAAATAACTTCTAACCTAAATTTTGGGTTATTTTAATTATTCTCTTGCTTTTCTTTGTAGTTTTACCCCCAAGGTATACATCTGTGATTTAGTTTTGTCTTCTTAGAACTTTACATAATCATACTATTTGCATTCTGTGATTAATTTCCTTCACACATTACATTTTGGAGATTCATCTATGTTTACATGAGTAGCTGTAGTGTTTTATTTTGTTTTTTAGGAAGATTAGCCCTGAGCTAACATCTGCTGCCAATCCTCCTCCTTTCACTGAGGAAGACTAGCCCTGAGCTAACATCCGTACCCATCTTCCTCTACTTTATATGTGGGACGCCTACCACAGCATGGCTTGCCAAACGGTGCCATGTCCGCACCCGGGGTCTGAACCCGTGAAGCCCGGGCTGCTGAAGTGGAATGTGTACACTTAACTGCTGCACCACCTGGCTGGCCCTGTAGTTTATAATTATAGATGAGGCAAAGGGTTTTCTAACATTTTTCTTCCTGCTTTTTTCTCCCCAAATCCCCCCAGTACATGGTTGCACATTTTAGTTGTGGGTCCTTCTAGTTGTGGCATGTGGGACGCCGCCTCAACATGGCCTAATGAGCGGTGCTATGTCTGCACCCAGGATCTGAACCCTGGGCCGCCGAAGCCAAGCGTGCGAACTTAACCACTCGGCCACAGAGCCGGCCCCTAACATTTCTTGATATTATAGTTTGTATGGGATAAATGACTAAGTTTTTATTCAACTGGTACCATTTACTTTTAAAAAGTCTATGGATGGTTAGTGATATTCAGTAGAAATAAAATGAAAATAATCTGGCGTACTTTCTTAAGGAATTGCTATTTTTCTCACATTTATTTTTAAAAGGAACAATGCATCTGTCAAACCTATTAGAGACAAATTTTGGAGAGATAATTCCACAACAGTTTCCTGAGATAGACTAAAATCTATTTATTTTGTCACAAACAGGACTGAATTTGCACCATTCCCGCTATCACACCTTAACAAAACAATAAGCTTGGTCAGATACAAATAGTTCACTTTTCAATTTCTACATGTTTAGAAAGGGTAGGTATGGAAAGAGAAGGTTGATGATGGGGAAGACATATTTTGCTCTTCACTTGGTTAATCAAGTTACACCTTGGCTGAAATGAATGAAAAGGAGTAAGAGAAATGTTTAAGCGGCCAGTAAGGTAATTAAAATAAAGTAACCAAACTTTCCTCTCTTTCAACCTTACTTAAGATACAACTGGTATAAAATACAGCTAATAGAGATGAACCCAATTACCACCTGTGTTTTCATAAACATTACCTTTCTTCATCCCCAACCTAGGACTCACTGTCTAATAAGAATCTTAAATAAATCTGATTAATAATAAACTCAGGCTTCCTTTTATGTTGTCAATGGAAAGTAAAATGGGATTTGGGGCTGTTTTCTGACTGTTGTATTTATTAAAGAACAATCTTCCTTTAACGTGCAGGGTAGACGTGGACAATAAACTTTGGGCTTAGTTAATTTTTTTCAAGTAAAGTATGGTGAAACAATTCAGATCCAGGTATCTAGGACTGGCAGCACCACATTTTGCCAGCTCTTTCTCTTGCACAGAGGTCTGGACCTGGATATACAGCTAACTAAACAACTGCCCCAGAGCAGGGTGCAGGGAGACCCTCCCGTTCCTACTGGTGGATGTGGACGCAACTGCATCTGACCGCAGATATATAAACAAGCAGATTCTTTTCATAGTTCAAGACTTAATCTCCTAGAGACAGAAATTTCCATTTCCATCTTCAAAATGTAAAAATATGAACTGACTTTAGATGAGTCTTAGACTTAGTGTGATCTAGAAATTCAAGTCTTACCCCCAGATTTGAAATATTTGTGTGATGTGGTACAAAAGTCCATAATTTCATGTGGTTGAGCTTCAAATTATGGTACCACTATCACATTGGTAAATATTTGACTAAAGAAATAAAGTGATTGGCAAAATGAAAACAAGATGTCCTTAGGTGGAGATTATGAACCTGTGACTAATTAAAGGGAATCCCTGTAAGTGGAAAGTGGTATTCCAGACATGCTGATGGAAATGGTACACGGCATGTGGATATCGCTAACTAGAGTCACATGTCCTGTGACAGCTGAGAGGATTCTCAACATCCTCTCTAGACGGGCAGTGCTTAATGCAGGAAAATTTATGGGTAATGGATTTTCATAACAGGCCTTTTATGATCCTCCCCTCCCCCCAAAGTGCCCTCTGGAGCTTTCCTGCTTCCACTCTCATTTTTCTTAATTGGAAAAAGATTTACTTTCATTTCCTCTTTCCCAGCACTCTCTCTTGGCTCCATTTCTTTCCATTCGGGTGGCATGTCCTCCCATCTTCTTTTTCCCTCTCTGTCCCTCCTCTGTTCTTCAGAAATAGAAAGCTCAAACGTACTGATAGCTATGACACCGGAGCATGGTTTCTAGCACCTCTGGTGATAGAAGTGATTGTCATTCTAACAAGAAGGCATATTTTGGGGAGATTACTACCTCCCTGACTCCAGAAGTATTGCGCAAACTAACCCAACATCCAGCTGGCTCATAGCTAACCTCTGTGTGCTAGAACTGCAGAGTTTTGTTTACAAGTGGTAGCAAATGGAAAGACAAATCTTGAGTGGAGACAGGAAATGGAAAATAAAGAGCCAAATCCTGGATATTTGGCCCTTTGGAAAGAACATTTATTCTTGCAGAGGTCTTGGGAGCCAACCACAGCTAATGGGTCCAACTTCCCTACCGTTGGGAAAGGAAGTCAAGGAGTCTGCTCTGCACTTGGTGGATCATCTGCCTAAGTCAACGGAAACCTTACCTACGACAGGGCCAGCTCAATGTGGAGGGAAAAAGGCAGACACCTATTTGTTGTGATTTGGTAAAAAGCTAACTTGACCAAACCAAACCAAATAAAAACCTTCGTCCACAATTAGAGACTCTCTTTGAGTTAATAGAAGACCCCTAAAAAAATGTGAACATTTTAACAGATAGAGTAATATTAAATAACTAAGCACCCACATCTGTCTGTGTTAAGTGAATCAGAATCACCAACAGCATAAGAATCAAACAGCCAGGGCTCTGAGAGAGGGAAGCATGGGCATTAGAAACATTCTTGAACAGCACTTAAATTGCTTTAGGGCACCTGTCCTGTACATGCAAATTTCTATCCCAATGATAGATTATTAAGCAATAAGGCTTATGCTATCTTCTGACTAGATACCAATGCAATCACTAGTTCCTTAAAATTGTTAGCTAGTACTGGAGGCACCGCTTCAGTAGAGGAGATAATTGACTTTACTCTAAAAATAGCATATTCTCATTACAGATTACAAAGTTATACCATTGGCATTGGCTTCTGGTTTATAATCTTGTGTTCATTCTTCTCCCCAACCAAACTGCTGATCCATGTGGAACCTAGACTTTGAGAGGAGGACAGTTAAATTCAGGTGGGACAGAGTGGTGAACTCTGGGCAGCAAAGCAGGCCGCACAAGGGGCCTAGATTCTGAGGAAGAGGCAGTGGGTGCTGTGCCAGATATGAAGGCGGAGTCTTGTGGTAGTGGGGTGCTGGTTCACATGCTGTTCTAAAATGCAAATCAACACCCATGTGGCCAGAATTAGTGCATCCATTCAACAGATATTTATTGAGCATCTACTCCATTCAAACCACTGAGGGTAGAAACCAAGATGAAGTAAACTCAAGTTTACAATCTGGTAGGGAAGCTAAGACACGTGGAAGAATGTAACAGCAGATAGAATGTGGTAAATATCATAAGAGGCTTATTGATAAAGTGATCTAAAGTTTAGAAGAGGAGAAAGACAATCCTAGTTAGGGATCAGAGAAGGCTTCATGGAGAAAATGGTATAGGAGCTGGATCTTTTACGACTGGGGGCTTGGGGAACACAAAAGGACCTTTTCACATAGACAGCTCAAATAGCAAGGTTGCAGAGTCAGGAAATATGGACATGGAAAAGCAAACAATTCAGTCTGGCCGGGGCTTGGAGCACATGAAGGGCATTAGTAAAACTCCAATTGTGCTTGTCACATACAGAAGGACAGCTTCTAATAACTGGAAGAGCAAACCAATCATTTTACAAAGCTTCAGGAGAGAGGTTCCTGCCCTGGCAGTGGCCCTACGGAAGCACACTGGAAGGATTTTCTACTTTCAGCCTCCACTCCAGGTGTTTCATTTCACTCGGCAGCTTTTCTCAAGAAATAAAGGGCCAGCTACGCGCTATCAAGGGCTCCATAAATCTTAGCTGCATGAGGAGACTTCAGTTCAGCAAATTTTAGAATCATTTAGAACAGTAGCACTGTGGAGGATCCATCAAGAGCAATAAGCTGTGAATTCCAATTCTTCAGAATGGCGTTTATGTCCTTTTCTATTCTAGCCACCTTCTGCACTGTCTTGTACCCACTTTGCCCACATAGAGTTAAATCGGATTTTCACTTATTCTGCTTGTAAATCAGATCCCAGGAGAAATCCACCACTGTGGCAAGGTGGTGACATATTAGGACCACAGAATAACTAAACTAGAAGGAATTTGGGAGGTTATTTTCTTTCCAAGCTCCACATTTTATACATAGTACCCTGCGGTCTAAGGGGTGAAGTAACTCACATAAGTAATTACAAAACCAGGACTGGACCCAGATCTTTAGTTCCCATACTTGTTTTCTTTCTAACCTATGACACTATATGAGCTTTCTTAGGGTGTTCTGGAGGTGAATAAAAAGCTTCGGTCAGAGATTGGCAAACTATGACCCAAGGGCCAAATCCAGCCCACATCTTAGTTTTGTAAATAAAGTTTTATTGGAACACAGTCATGCCCTTATCATCTATGGCTGCTTTCACACTTCAATGCCAGAGTCGAGTCATTATGACAGAAGGGGTTATTTACCACAAATTTGAAATATATACTATCTAGCCCTTTACGAAAAAGTTTGCTGATCCCTGATTTAAGACAGTGGTCTCCAATGTTTTTTATAGTGTACTCCTATCAGTTAAAAAAAATTAAGCATATATATATATACACATACACACATATATATACACACATATGTATATTCATTTATTTATGTTATATACATGTAGTGCTGTTTAAATGTTTATAGATTTATAAAACACAAACAAAAATTTTAAAAAGATAGAATGACAACAAAACAAAACAATATTTAAAGTAAGGTTTAATTTATTAATGTTCATAAAATCTCTTTTGAAAACTCTTGGTTTAACACACTGTGATGAGTAATTTGAAGGTCTGGCCGTAAGTTCAATTTATTTTGACATTTGGTTTTAAATGACAGTTATAGCTTAATTTTTTAAAAAGTCCCTAAAAGATTTGTAGATACAAATGGAAGGAACACATCATTGTCTTGGTATGTTGAAGCATTAGACTAATATATTCAATCTTGCCCACTAATCAGGCAATTTTTTGACGATTCTTTGCCTGGAAAATTTATGTCTGTCCTGATATCAACCAGTTGTTCATTCAAAGTAATCCAAAGGTGTTTTAGTTTTTACATTTTTAATAAACAGCTTCAAATCCACTGAAATCCTTTGCCTGGGAGATTTTCAAATAGATTCGAAAATGTAGTTTCCAAGGTAAGGTGTGTGAAGATCTGATATTCTTGGAAGGTTACAAGTTTACATCTTTTTCAACAAGAAAATCACAAAACAATGGGGCTAGTTTACAAAAGATCTCTCTGCTGCATGAGTTTCTTCTGAAAAGCAGTTATGGTCTCCCCTCTCTGTTGAAAACTTGTCTTCACTGAAAGGAACAGGTTCAGTGTGTCGCTGAGGAAGGAAGTGCTCACAGCCTCAGTGACAGCCCCGCCATGTTCTCATAGTTTCCTTGGGTTCACATTATAGAGTTACCTTTAGCCTGCGGCTTCGATAGAAATCCTTTTAAGTCCAGAAAGCCAAGCCCATTTCATGAAGGTTACTTTGGTTTAAACTAGATAAGCCATACCATCTGTAAATCCACTTACCTAGTTACGAGTAAACTGCAAGGAGTCACAGGATGTGAAAACACAGGGGCTGTCCTCCCCTCTCGGGGGGAACTCCTGCTCTGCCCTCAGGACCAGTTACACTGATCAAAAATATGGACTGAATGAAGGTGCCAGTGCCAGAAAGCATATTAACCTTCGTCAAGCTTTGTTTCCTTTTCTTCATTTTATACTCTCTTGCCTTCTTTTCTTTGATCATGCTTCTACTTACAAGGCTCTTCCCACCTCTCCATTTTCACCTAAAGCGGTCTCCTCTATCCCTCAAGGCTAGCTCAAATGGCACTCTTACCAGACAAAGTCACCTGAAGGACTCTTTTCCTCCTGTGAAATCTCAGTTGTTATTCCAGATATTTGTCACATACTGCCTTGTTGCTGTTATTTCTGTATCATCTTATTGGCCCTTTTATGTCAGGTTTGTTGAACGCAAGTCATGTTTTATATACTTTTTCAGCCCTCCTATCCAATGTGCCTTGCATAAAGTAGGTATTTAACAAGTATTTTTGGAACTGAATTCAAGAAAGGCAAATGGCATAAGACATTGAGCAATGGCAATTATGAAGGCTAATTAACAATGACGAAGGCTAATTCTGAACATGAGGTGAACTGCCTAAGTTCATGCGGATTTATCTGAATCAGACACGAGAAGGACAAATAGGCCACCATGAAGCCATCTAAAAGTTCTAGTGTCAAATACAGGACAACAGTGCTTCCCCAAAGGACATAAAAATGAAATGTGACTCAGTTTCATGAATAGGGAAAGGCCAACAACTCTACATGAGGCTCATGAGTATTTATGGAAAATATGATGTTTAAAGTTATTAGCACTTTATCAGTGGGAGAAGGCCACCCCCAAAACATGTCCCAAAGGCATGTGTGTTTGTGTACACCTGTGTGTGCACAAACACACATACACACACTCATTCAGAAGCTTTGTGGGTTGTCAAAAAGGCAGACAATCCACACTGGCTTGTGAATAGGAACCAGGAAAACCCAGCTATGCCTGCTGCTGTGTCACATAGGCCATGGGGCTTGCTCTCTGATCATGAGTTCCAGAAGCTGAAGCCTGATCATTCAACAAGGGAAGAAACGATCTCTCAGGTTTAAACTTCAATACTATGAAATAATGGAACAGAGCCATATTAAACCAACCTAGGAGTGATAGCGGCAGCTTCAGGGAGACAGAAGAGAGTTAGCAAAAGATATCAGAGGTGGAACTCCAACACTTCACATTTCTCTCAATTCCTTCTCACCAGAAGTTGGAAGCAACTACTAGTTAGAGCCTTATTGCCGGTGTCTGCCTGGGTCGGCACATGGAGAATTTTGCTCACTGGTCCAAAATGCCAAAGTTTTAATGTGTTTATTGTAAATGTGTTTCTCATCTGTATGCTACTTTCTCTGTAGACGCCATTATGTTGCAACTACTTACAGAAAGTCTCCTTGAGTTTAGAACTGGATAGTGTGCGCTTTCCTTGTTATTAAGAACCAAATAGGAAAGATATTTGAATTTTGAACCTAGTCAATACTCAGGGGCTAAAGTCAAAATGAGTCAACTGGTGTTTTCCAGTCTGATTGTGGACCCTGGCCTGCTTCCAGAGCTTGTGTGTGAGTGTGTGCACATGCACACCTGCCATCAGCCTGTCTCTGTTATTGTCGCATGATTGGTCTTGGCTTGGCTCATGAAAAGAGCAAAAGTTCTATATTTTCCTGCTACTCTGCCACATGCCTTTTTTTCTCATAACTCTTCCTGCATCATACCCCCTTGTAAATTCCTTATATCTCTATATTCTCTCCTCTCACTATCAAGCCAGTGTTGGTTTTGGCCTTTTGCAATGTTTGTGGAAAGCAAGATTAATTCAGTACAAGTAGGTAAACTAAGCAAGTTTGACTTAGCCAGTCTTTTAGAAATATTTTCATGTGCTCTGGTCAAACTAATTCTATAACTCATCGGATAAATCCTTGAGATAGCCAAAAATAGTTAATTGCACGGTATCATGGGCTGTCTTGCCACTTTTACGTTTAATTTCAGAGTTAGGTTTGTAAATTAGTTTAATCTACTTTGTAGGTGACCTAAACTCGCCTCGGGATGTATCTCCATGGGGCCAGCAAAGTGATTTTATCTCCAGACATCTTAACCACTTGTCCAGTTGACAAAAATATCCAAAAGAACAGTTCGATTTGATTATTAAATTGACTATATTGACTATATTTGATGCAGACATTAGTAGCCATAAGCCCACAATGACATTGTATTATGGGCTGTGCTCTCTAGAGCTATACTTTGGAACCAAGTGCCCAATGGCCCTTTACAGATGTTGTATTATTTGGCCTCACAGAGGTCTCTGACACTATGGCCATATCTTTCTTTTTGAAATTCCCTGTCTACCATTTATTTTGTAGTTTCCTTTGTCTCTTTCATCGATTTCTTCCTTTCTTGACACACTAGCCCTGGGTAATTCCATCTACACTTACAATTTGTTCGTCAGTTTGATGATTTTCTAATTTACGTTAATTACTAGTTCAGGCTGCTCTCTCGAATTTCTAAATGACCTTTCTTCCTTGGTAATGAAATTTCCAGTAAAGAAGTTGAGAGTAATGAGTTATTCTGGACATCTGATTAATCCATGACTCTTCCAAAATTCAAAGCTTCTCCCCATCCTGGTACTGAACTCTCAGATCCTCTTGTTTTCAAATATGGATGGTTTAAAAAAATTTTTTTTAATTCCTCTGTAATATCATCCTATCCTTGCTACAGATAGCAATTTCACAATTTCAGGATGTAAAATTGGCTTAATATTAAAAGAAAAGTCAAATAAGGAAGGATTTATTAACTAAATTAAATATCAAAGGATGAATAACTTGCATGAGCACAGAGAAAACATTAAAAATATAACTTTATTATTTATGACTTTGAAATGGATACACTGTTTTTTGACTACTTGGGCAGAGTGTTTTAGTCCCTACATGCAAGGGAAATAAAGTTTAAACAATACCCACGTATCTAGAAGTTGATTTTGGTTGAAAGCACAATTCTCTACTGTTAGGTTTGAAACAACGGAACTGAACCCATCAACCTGGGAAGAAACCTGTCTAACTTGTTTCATACATATATTGTATTTTCTTTAATGGTTTCAAAATGTCAGAAAGAAAAAGAACCTGGCCCTGCCATCCAGGGCTGGATGATACAATAGAGGATGCATTCAGAGCAGAGCTTCTCAGCGTTGGCTGCACATGAGAATCACCTCAGGGAGATTTTAAAACTCTCTCTGCCCAGCCTTTGCCCCACACCAATTAAATCAGACCCTCTGGGGATACGATCCAGGCATTAAAGCTCCCCAAGTGATTCCAGCCTGCAGCCAGATTGAGAAACCCTGATTGATAATGAGCGACTTAGGAATAGTTCGGGCCAGATGCAGTTATGTTAAGAGGTAGTGTGGAGTCATTCAGAAAGTAGAGTGGAGAGAGGAGTCAGGGGCAAGCATTTAGAAATCAGACTGGAAATAGACAAGGCACTCATCCTTATGATCCTAAACACCAGGATTTTCTTTTTTTTTAATTGGGATATATCAATATTTATAAAGGGAAAATGGGTGTTACTTAATACTCTTGTTTCAGGCAGTTTTTAAAACTTATTAAACATTGGTTAAATGCACCAAGTGGTACATCCCTTGCTCTCTCAATGACCAAATTTGACCAAGTCTGACAAATTTGACCTTCACTGGCTGGTGGCTGACCCCAGAAGGAGCAGGCCTGGCAACAGGGAGGATTCATCCTATAACCTCAACTTGCTTTCATGATGAAAACACCATCTAGCCCCAAAGTCCTATCTTTTCCCCATCACGAATGATCTGTGTCAGTACGACATTCTTAAAGCCCAGCTAAGGATCTGTGAGGAAAAAATTCTTAAAGTCTGTTTTACAGAATTCAAACTGTGAAAAGAGAAAAAACTAGGTCGGGAGCCAGCCAAACCAGTGAGGTACCTGCCAAACCACACCTTATCCTCCTCAATCAGCAAAAATATCATCCACCGCCCGACTGCTCTTACCTCACCAATAGGAGCTCATTCATTCCCTTATTAGGACACTGGCAGTGGCAAGAGACGCTGCTCACGTCTGAGGCCCAGGAGCGGCTCCCACAACATGTGCAGCTCATCAAAAACGAGAAGAGGGTAAAAGGCACCGAGGGAGGGGACTGGAAAAATTAAATCTGCACTGTATGGAGGAGAATCCATCTTGGTAGACCACAATTATGGTTTTGGATTAAAAAAAATTTTTTTTTAAAGGCCAAACCAAAAAAAAACCACAATCCTAATATTTTTTAAAATACATTTTTTGGAATGGTGTTTTTAAAACTTAGAAATGCAGTCAAGAAAATTTTAAGTCGAATGCTTCCAGGGAGTTGAATATACGTGATCAGTGAGTACCTGGTCTTAACCTTCAAGAAGGGCTGGGCGTGGGTGGTCTTTTCCAGTTCTAGAGCACACACTCGGACATAGAGGTGTCATTTGCTTTTTTTTTAACCTGGAGCAAAATAAAAGGCCTGACCCTCCTTCTGTCTTTCTTCAGGGCTCCTCTCCATGCTCTGACCCTCATCCTAGCTTACCACCGGCTTTCTTTTCTTGCCATGTACCATCATTCACACCAGGCTTTTTTCTATGATGTTGGAGTAGCTTCCAGGTCAAAATGAGATGTCTTCCTGCTGTGATCTGTGACAACAGGGCTGTCCTGTTAATCCCAACCAGTTCAGTGGCTGAGCTGTTTTCAGAGTTGACTCACGAACTCAGATCCATCCAAGCCATAACGGATCACAATTCTAACTTTCTAGAACTTACAAAACACTTCCATCATGTATATGCTCTAATTTGATCTTTAGAATACCAGTGAGAGAGACACTGTTCTCATTCTTATTTCATAGTTGAGGAAATAGGCTCATGGGAGCTGGGTGACTCGTATTCAGAGCCAGCACATCACTGTAATTTGGGGCTTTTCTGACTGGTACTCTCTTCCGTCTCAGAGATGTAATAGTATTGTTCTTCTGCTCACAGGAGGAGCTCTGAAGCCTACCAGAGAGAATTTAAGTCTTTACGTTCCCCCAGGGACCTCTAAACAAAAGGTGTTTGAGCCCCTGGGAGACTGTAGGAGGCCCCAGGAATCATGTTCACGCTCTGGAGTTGAGCTGGTGCTAACAACTAGTTCTGCTAAATTTGACTCCTTGTGAAAGTTGTAGATGACATTTCTAAGGCTAAAAAGCCAAACACAACAGCCATTATCTACTTAAAACAGTAACACTGCTGACTAAAAAAAAGAGGAATCTAGTAGACCGACCAACCTTGACTTTGAATGAGTGAAGCAAATGAACAAATTGTTTAAAAAATGAGGAAGCGTATTAATACTGATGACTCCCATTTTTGCAGTACTTATTACGTGCCAGGCAGTGAACAGGATGCATCTCATCTAATCCTTACAATAGCATTGAATAGACGTGTTATTCCCATTTTACAGTCTAGATGAGCAAACCTGCCACAGAGAAGTCAAATCACTTGCCTAGGATTACACACTAGGATTTAGCTACCATCTAGCTGACCCCAAAGTCTGGGCCCTTGGCACTACCACAGCACAGCACATCCATTTCTTTCCAGGTCTCAGTTCTCTGACTTTGACAGGACAGGATTTAGAAGTTAAGAGACGGAGAGGTTCAAAATTATTTGAAGAGTTTATCTTCTTTTAAGTGGCATAAGAAAGTCATGTGATATTAGTAACAATGAAATGAGGAGTTGCTAGTTTTATGGAAGTCCAGGTCTCCCACTGGGGGAAGAGGTACACTCATTGCCTCTTTGTAGGGCCCTTAAAGCAGTATTTGGTCCCCTGGGCTGGTTTTTTAAGGCAAAGAGTCATGAAAGATCAAAGAACCCCCCCGGTCCACTCCCCTCACCCTCTCTAGCCCTGCTCCACCAGGAGGAGAAGCTTGCTCATCAAGCAGGATCTGATGTCATATCACAAATGCTGCCAGATTCTCCCACTCAAAGACCAGAGGTTAGAGCTGTGAAAGCACAGGCAGAGAATAACATCCGTTCAGTGTTCAGCTGGAGAGAGAAGGGAGCCACCAGGAGCCAGCCTGGAGCCAGGAGCCAGTCACTGCGCACACCCAGGCAGGGAGGAGGTGAGCCAGTGAATCAAGCTCTCTGGCCTCACCTTCCTCATCTGTAAAATGAAGCTGATGGCACTTAACTTGCAGCATTGTTGAAGGGTTACACAAACTAATATTTGTCAAGCACGTAGAACATTGTTTGGCACCTAGTAAGTACTATTGAGTGTTAACCATTTTTATTATTATCATTATTGTTACCATCATCCTCCTCATCATCATATGGGAAATAGTTCTGTGCTTACAGGTCTTGCAAAGTATGCTGCTGTTTGCAAGCATGAAGGGGAGAACGGGGCAGACAGATTTTTCTAACTCAAGGATCTTAAACTCCTTTTCATTGAAAACATTAACACAAGAGAGATTGAGAAATGCAGAATAAATGTAGGGAGAAACTCTTATCTCCTGTTGGTATTTCCTTATTCCCCCTCTACCTTTTCTCTGTCTTTCTTTTTTGAGGAGTGGAGGAGGAGAATTATGGCTAAATGGAATGCCTTTTATCTCTCATTTTTTCTGTCCTCTTAATCCATGCCACTTCTTGCTAAAATGTAGATGGAAATTTCTCGTCAGACAGCTTTACCTTCCCATGCCAGAGGATGCACGTGTCCTAGTGGAAGAGCATAATCCCCTTTCTTGTTCTTCTTTGGGGCTGGCTTAACACCCACACTTGGTGGAGAATTGATGGTGCAGAGCTCTATGCTTGGAGGTTGGCTCTGACTCTCACTGGAATGGCTTTAGACAGATGGCCTGTCAGTGGAGGACCCAGATGTCCCCACTGTTCCAATAACTTTCAGCCAGCTGGCATTTTATTTGTACTCAAAAATTATCCCACTTATTGCTTATGAATTAAACTATGTACTGTCATGTTATTTTAAATCTTTCAGTACTTGTTATGAGTTGAATTGTGTCCTCTAAAGATGATATGTTGATGACCTAACCCCCAATACCTCAGAATGTAATCTTACTTGGAAACAAGGCCTTTACAGAGGTAACCAAGTTAAGATGAGGTCATCAGGGTGGGCCATCATCCAATATGATTGGTGTCCTTCTAAAAAGTGGGAAATATGGACACAGAAGAGGCAAGCATGGAGGGTAGATTATGGGAAGAAACACAGAGAGAGAATGTCATGTGAAGGCAGAGGATTGGAGTGATGAATCTACACGTCAAGGACCGCCAAAGATTGCCAGTAAACCATCACAAGCAGGGAGAGGGGCCTGGAACAGATTCTACCTCACAGCCCTCAGAAGGAAACAACCCTGCCTGTTATTTGAAGTAACCTAGCATGTAGTACTTTTTTATGGCAGCCCTAGGAGATTAATACAGTATCTAATCTAAGGATCAAACAGTTTGACTTTGTTAATAAAATTTTTCTATGATTTCTAGCATCTTCTCCTGTTTATTTAGGTGAGTTGTTCATTACATTGAATGAGCAGCGCATCTGATTTATTAAGATGCCCTCTGTTGGGGGGCTGGCCTGGTGGCATAGTGGTTAAGTTTTCTCGCTCTGCTTCAGCGGCCCGGGATTCAAAGGTTCAGATCCCGGGCACGGACCTAGCACAGCTCATCAAGCCATGCTGTGGTGGCATCCCACATAAAATAGAGGAAGACTGGCAACAGATGTCAGCTCAGGGCCAATGTTCCTCACACACAGACACAAACACAAAAGATGTCTTCTGTTGTAAATTGTAAATTTATCCTCTCGTATGCTCAATTTTCACCTTTGCTGTGTTCCTTCTGCTTCTCTGGTATGGGGGAATCTTGGCTGGAGATTTACCTGTAGCTCTGAGGTGGGCTCAGAAAACTTCAGCCTTCTTGGGCTCCCAGGGGCAGCAGATGACACAGCCTCCGTTGCCTGGGTGGAGAGGATTCTTTACGAGGTCTCCCTCCCAGCCTGCAAATCTTCAGATCCAGAAGAGACAGACTTGTAATACTTCCCTGGGTCAAGTTTAACGTTTAAGTAAGGTCAGAAATTTAAAAGTGTATACTAAGGAGGGAGAATAAATGGAAAATAAATCTTTCTCATGTTATTAACTCCTTATAGACCTGGGACGGTTCAATCTACAACTTCAAGCCTGTTTCCCTTGGGCTGAGTAGAGAGCATATGAACCACCCGGGTGCCCTTCACTCAGTGAGGTTAAAAGGAAAGCCCCCACCTATGCTGGGGGCCGAGGAGCTTTCTCTGTTTTGTCATCAGGAGGTGTTCACTACTCGGCTAATATCAGAATACCATTCTTCACATTAGGCCTCTCCAGGATGCGTAAGCTTTGTCCAAGTTGCGGAGACCTCAGCAAACTTTAAAATGTACAGCAGGTAAGGGCCAGGTTTGTTACATTTAATTCTAAGAAGTCTGTATACTCATATTGTGGGTTGAAAGGTGTCCCCTCCAAATATATGTTTAAGTCCTAAGCCCCAGGACCTCAGGATGTGACTTTATTTGGAAATAAGGTCTTCACAGAAATAATCAAGTTGAGATGTGGTTGTTAGGGTGGGCCCTAAGCCAACATGACTGGTGTCCTTATAAATATAAATAGGGGAAATTTGGACACAGAGACAGACACACACAGAGGGAAGACGATGTGAAAAGAAACAGGGAGAATGTCACGGGGCGTCATGGAAGCTCTGCAGCTACGCTGCCACAAACCGAGGAACACCCGGGGCTGCCAGAATCTGGAAGGGGCCAGACAGGCTCCTCCCCCCGCAGGACGCAGAGGGGCGCTGCCCTGCGGACACCTTGACTTCAGGCTTCTAGCCTCTAGACCTGTGAGAGAATAAGTTCCTGTTGTTCTAAGCCGCGCAGTTTGTGGTACTTTGTCATGGCAGCCCTAGGAGATGAGCACAACTCGTCACAGTCACTCAAGCTTTTGTGATCGCCCAGAAGCTACCTCAGATCCATCCCCAGGAACCAGTGCGTGCCAACGGTTATCGCTGTTAATCTCCCCCCGACACACACTCAGAAAGAGCGCTTGCTAAGTCCAGGCACCGTGCTAACCACTTTACATATATTTCCCTCTTTTTATAGATGAATAAACTGAGAAACTCAGCGAGATTAAGTAATTTGCTCAAGGGCACGCAGTTCAGAAAATGACGCCACTAGGATTTGAATCCAAGTTTACCCGGATTTCGAAGTCAATATTCTTAATTGATACTCTCCTCATCTGTCAAGATTGCTAAAGGCATCCAAACCTCTGGCAAACATCCCTACTTCTTGCTCCATCCCCCTTCACAGCAGATCTGGTTTAAGACAACTAGGAAAAATAGTGACTCTATATTTTGCCCCAAAAGTCCATTTTCAGCAAGTTTCTTTTCTTCTTCTTCTTTTTTTTTTTTTGAGGAAGATTAGCCCTGAGCTAACTGCTGCCAATCCTCCTCTTTTTGCTGAGGAAGACAGGCCCTGAGTTAACATCCATGCTCATCTTCCTCTACTTTATATGTGAGATGCTACCACAGCATGGCGTTGCCAAGCGGTACCATGTCCACACCCAGGATGGAACTGGCAAACCCCGGGTCACCAAAGCGGAATGTGCGAACTTAACTGCTGTGCCACCAGGCCAGCTCTCAGCAAGTTTCTTTTAGCTTTGGAGTTATCCAAAGTATAGCAGCATGGGTTATCTTTTTTTTCTTTTTTTTGTGAGGAAGATTCACCCTGAGCTAATATCCGTTGCCAATCCTCCTCTTTTTCTTGTTTTTTTTTTTTCTTCTTGAGGAAGATTGGCCCTGAGCTAACATCTGTGCCAGTCTTCCTCCACTTTGTACGTGGGATGCTTACACAGTATGGCTGATAAGTGGAGTAGGTCCTCACCCAGGATCCAAATCCGTGATCCCCAGGCACCAGAGTGGAGTATGCTGAACTTTAACCACTCAGCCATGGGGCCGGCCCCTAGCATGTGTTATCATTTTTAAGTAGTAGTATCAATTTAAGTAGTAAATGGAACAACCAAGATCTGAGGTGAAACATTCCTCTGATTTTTCTAAAGCAGATGGATGTTTCAATGAATACATGTCAATCACAAACTGACTTGAGCCACCTTTCCCCCCAGTATCATCTTTGTTGGCATAAGGTGTCAAGCCATCTCTCCTCTGGGGTCTTTAGGAGGGGGCATGCTCAGAGGGAGGGAACAGTAGGAAACGGAACATGGATAAAGCATCCATTGTGGTTTACACACTTTTATGTAGCTAGTTCTTTTAATTTTCACTAAACCTGTAAGGCAGATATTATACATTTTTTTTTTTTTTACAGATGAAGAAATTTAGGCACAGTGAAATTAAGCAATGCACTCAGGGTCACACACTTGGTAATGAGCGGGGTCTAGACACAGACGTGGGAGTCAAGATATCTGGTTCTAGTTTCTTGAGTGTCCAGAATGTGCCCACGCAGTGCTGCAGAAGGAGGGTCAGGCCAATAGAAGGATGCTGAGACCCTTTCCCCGCTGCAGAAAGGCTACCCGTGAGACGGCAGGGGTGAGGAATAGGTTCCTCTTTAAAGCCACTCCTTCTGCTCCAAAGGTTTGGTGCACCTAAACCCCACTGGGCCTCACTTACTCACTGAAAAGTTGTCTGGGGGCCAGCCGGGTGGCACAGCGGTTAAGTGCACATGTTCCGCTTCAGCAGCCTCTGGGGTTCGCTGGTTCACATCCCGGGTGCGGACATGGCACCGCTTGGCAAGCCATGCTGTGGTAGGCATCCCACATATAAAGTAGGGGAAAATGGGCACGGATGTTAGCTCAGGGCCAGTCTTCCTCAGCAAAAAGGGGAGGATTGGCAGCAGATGTTAGCTCAGGGCTAATCTTCCTCAAAAAAAAAAAAAAGTTGTGTGAACACAGTCTTTCTCAATTCAATTCTTAGTCATATCAGAAAACTTATTAAATAGTTTTGGAAATTATCTACACAGAAGCTACAAGTGTCCTGAAGTCAGTTTAAAGCTAGGTTTAAAATATTGCTTAAATTTTATGTAATTTTCTCTGGAAACTATATAGGGTAGTTATGAGCTGTGGCCTTTGGCGGGGTGAGTATTGCCAATCTGTGTAAAGAATGTTTTCACTCTTTAAAGAGCAAAAGTGGGAAATTTATTTGCTTCTCTTTAGGGTGAATATAGTCCTATTTTATTTTAATTATTTTATTTTCTGTCTGTTATACACAAAGTGAAAGCTAGAGTGATTTGGAGAATCAAGTTCTAGAAAAGGTGAAGGTGGACATTCCTTGCAAGGATCAGTAAGCTGTCATGGAAAAGTAAAGCAAAGACACAGAATGCTAACATGGCAGGCAGAGCTAGCCTGTAAGAGGCAGATGTCTAGGGTGTTTAGGTCTTAAATAGGAATTTACCAGCATAGAAAATTCCAGACTAAAATAGCTGGCCCTAAATAGGAATATCAGGACTCGAAGGAAGTGTTCTTTTCTTTTTTTTTTTTTTTTTGGTGAAGAAGATTGTCCCTGAGTTAACATCCATGCCCATCTTCTTCTATTTTGTATATGGGACATTGCCACAGCATGGCTTGATGAGTGGTGCGTTAAGTCTGTGCCTGGGAACCAAACCTGTGAACTCCAGGCCGCCAAAGCAGAGTGCATGAACTTAACCACTACACCACTGGGCCAGCCCTTGAAGGAAGTGTCCTAATCAATGTCTGTGTGAGATGAGGTTTACAATAAAGTTATAAAGTGAAAGATCTATGAGAAAAGTACCATATTTTCTCCATAAGTTTATTGTTTTAAAACCTTCTTCATAAAATGATCTCCTTTACTGGTTACTTTTGTTGAATGTCAGTTGGTTTTAATAAAAAGCAGTCTTACAAACAAGGAAATTAGTGTTTATAAATCCAGTGGGCTAGAGGAGATACTCTCAGGCCAAGCATACTCCTTCACAAATTAGCTCATGAGTTAAAAACCCACTGACCACCTAGTTGCTTCCGTGTTTTATAACCAGAAAAAGTCTTTAAGGTCAGAGGGGCAAGGTGATCTGGCTGAGCTTCTTAAACAGAGCCTAGTCCTAACATCACAAACACATGCTGCTCTGAGATGTCACTTAGGAAGTTGCACGTTACAGCCCATGCAAGGATCTGTACCCAACTCTATAAAAGACAAATGGCCCCTCAAGTTGTTGCTCTGACATTAAATTTTGATTGGGAAAAATAAGGCTATTTAACAATAACTTGCATCTGTCTTGTACCTAATATTTTCCTGTATACTTCAACTCACGTCATTACACTGGATAGACCCCGCAAGTTGCATGGAGCGGACACTAGCATCTCCATTTTACCACTGTGTTGCAGAAAGTGGAAGTGGCTTCCTGGAGATCACGGTGTTGATTACTGAAGGAGCTAGACCAGAATCAGACTCTCTGATTCCCATCCGAAAAGCCTCTCCTTAAACCCCCAGGCTCACTCTCAGTCTCCAGCTAGCAGAACATCCTGGGCTGCTTGAAAGGCAGGGACCACGGGTACCAAGATTAGGTAATATGTTCAGTGATTTTCAAGCTGCAGTTTGCAGCTTCTGAAATCTATTTAGTAGGTAATGACCAGCATTTTTTAATGAAATTAAAAAGTACAGAAAGTATCACAGGGAAGGAAACTAAATCACTATCTCAAAGAGATAACTGTACTCCTATTCGTTACAGTGTTATTTACAACAGACAAGGTAGGGAAAGAACCTAAGTGTCTGTCGATGGATGAACGGATAAAGAAAGTGTGATATATTATCAGCCTTAAAAAAGAAGGAAATCCTGCCATGTGCAACAACATGCATGAACCTAGAGGGCATTATGCTAAGTGAGATAAGCCAGAGAGAAAAACAATTCTCCTTCGTATCACTTATACGGGGAATTTTTTAAAAAGTCAAAATAGAATCATGGTTGCCAGGGGTTGGTGAGTGGGGGACATAGGGAAAGGCTGATAAAAGGGTACAAACTTGCAGTTAGAAGATGAATAAAGTCTGAGGATCTAATGTATAACATGGTAACTAGAGTTGAAAATACTGTATGGTATAACTGAAATTTGCTAAGAGAGTAGAATTTAAACACTCTCATCAAAAAAGAAAGATAAATATAGGTGGTGATGGATGTGTTAATTAACTTGGTGCTGGGAATCTTTTCACAATGTATATCAAATCATCATATTGTACACTTTAATATATTATGATTTTGTTTGTCAATTATACCTCAATAAAACTGAAAAAAAGAAAACTATAATGCAACTTAAAAAAAGAAAAAATTCAAAGACATTGTACATAACAAGAGTGAGCACTGGTTCACAAAATATTTGATTCAAATACATATATGTGTGTGTGTGTGTTTATACATATGATACTGAGTCACAAATTTAAGTTTAAGTTAAAAGAAACTCGTATTTCTTTTAGAGGGTCAGAGGGAAAAAGAAAACAGGAAAAGAACTGATGTAAGTAATGCTGATCAGGTGGCTGCACTGCTCTGATGGCAGCCACAGCCCTAAATGGACCCGGGAATGTGTATATGCTGAGTGGTGGGTATAGGGGAGAACTCAAGAAAGATTCCTGTAGTGGGTGGGAGGTTAAAGGACCAGATCATCTTGAAGCCATAGCCTGTGTTTTGTCCTTTTTCATGTTCTTAGTGCCTAGTCCAGCAGCACTAACTGGCACAGGAAACCCTCAATGAATATTTGTTGAATGAATATGTGGAAATGAGTGAAGTTTACAGATTTTTTTAAGGCTCCTCTTAAAAATTCAATTAGGCTTGGAAATGAATCCACGCAGTCTTACATTTATTAAAAGCTTGTTTCCAAAACTTTAATTTGCAGATTGGTCTTTGGAACTTCAAATATCATTATACATGGCAGTTAGGATCTCAGGCCAGCCCACAACCGCGTTTTTAAAACCCAAGATGTATCTAAAGTTAGTACAGAGAACTGAAGCTGTGTTTCTATGGGAAAAACGCATCCTCACCGGTCCAGTTAGAAATGGCAGGAGCATATTAGCTTCCAGACAGCAGAGGAGCACCTCCCCATCCCCGCTTCCTCGTGCTGTGGCCAGACTGGCCTCAGCAAAGCCATTTTTGTTGGGCTGGGAGGGATGTAAGAAGCAGGATGAAGTGAGGGCTCCTTTCAAGGCTAGGAATAGGTCAAGGTAAGGAGGGAAAAAGATGACTGAGCAATGCAAACAGCATCAACAAGGAGGGAAAGAAGGGCCTGCAGCCACTAGGTACCCAACCAGTGGGATTGTGGCCAGGTGGCCAGGAAGACACATGGAGAAAGTCAAGACCACCTCCATAAGATCTGGTGTAGTCACCACTGCATGAGCGATTCAGCAATATCGTTTATAGAATGCCTAATACATGCACAATCACCTGTTTCTCTGCCATTCTTTTTTTTATTTTTCATCCATAAACAGAAAGTAGTAATTTCACCTTTAACCAGAGTAGAGGTCTGGAAAAGTCAATCATTTAAAACCAATCTTTGAACCCAAAAGTCAGCAAAAATGGCTAGTTGGGTATAGAAACCAGCAGTCACAAAATATACATGCATCGTATATTGCACACGTACACTGCATTGTACATGGAATGTACACTCTTACACTGTAAGAGAGAAGGGCCCTCAGTGCCCCTCCACCCAGACTATTGACTTTTACTTTGAACAAAATTCTAATAAACAGGGTTTCCTGATATCCTTGGGCAGCTAGAGGTGGGTGCCCTAACATTAAGGAGAAGCGAAAAAAAAGACATAAATAAGAAAACGGAGGACATCACAAAACAAATGGACTCCTTTGGGGATGGGAGTCCTATCTGCCGAGATAACACTGTTTCATAGAGTGATTTATAAAACTATATTCATAATGACAATTCTCAGAAATTAAAAAAAAATATTTCAAGTGTATTGTAATATCTATTTTAAAGAAGGGAAAGAGAGAGTTTCCTTTAAATTTTGCTTTTTGTAAAAAAAATTAAATTTAGCATGTTGGAAAACTTTAATGCTACATTCCCTAATAAGATAGGAAAAACTAGCCTCTCCTATACTTTTTCCAATTCTAAATATTTTTATGTGCCTTTCTTCTGTTATTTCTGCTGAATCTTACAAAATTATGTCAATCATTTATTTCTTTAACATGTTTTTAACTTAGTTTTCTCAGAAAACAGTGAGATAAACTGAATAATTTCCTATGTTTCTTTGATTCCATGGTTTTAAAACTTATATGCCCTTCCACATTTGTTACAAAATGTGACCCAAGAACAAAACTTTTTCATCCCCAGGATATATGAAAGCCTACCTCTTTGTGAGAAATATAACTCAATGGACTAAAGCATGAATATTTACAAGAAACATGAAATCTTGACTCAAGTAGACTTCATTAGAGCTTTGGGAAAATGAAAAAAGTAGTGGTGAAATATTAGATTGCAAGTGACAGAATCTTTCAATAATCTTACCAGGAACAAATTAAACAGCATCTTGAAATCTAAAGAACTGAACAGCCATTCACACCTGCCTCTGAAAATAACATGGCTCTGTGGAGGTCTCGGTATTCAGGAATTTTAATGCGCCTCATTACAAAATACTGCCAATCTTGCCCTGTAGGTGATGAAACTGAGATAAATGATCTGATGTAAATGCAAAGGAATTTAGAATTCATTTTGTTGGGCACCTGATCCAGCATTTTACCTAATACTTCTTCCAAAGCAAAAGGTGCCGAGGCTTTGTGTGTTCAAATGATTCAAATGAAAAGGGGTTTATTGGTTTAGCCAATAATAGGACACTTAAAGAATATTATTTGAGCATCGGCACCATGCTGGGAGCTGAAAATTCAAAGATTCAAAATAGTTCCTGCCCTCAACTGAATTACCATCTATTATGGGGAGGACAGGCGTGCTCACCACTAACTTTAGTATGAGGCTATTAATAGAAAGATGGACAAAGGTCATTATTGTGTAGAGAGAAGAGGAACGGAAGAAGGCTTGTGGAGGAAGGTAGCATTTGATCAGGGCCGTGAAGGACAGGAACAAAGTCAGAAGCAGACGGGGTAGAGCTTCTATCCCTACTACACTCTCCAGTCACATCCCGTTGCGCATCCCCACCCCATTCCCATCCCCTCTTTACCCCACCCGACCCTACCTACTCCAAAACTTCCTTGGAATCTTAGGTCCTCATGGAACAGTTCAGAAACCACTGATCTTATTTAATACCTCCATTTTAGATGAGGAAACTGAGGCACATGGGGTGTTCCCTGGGTAGGGAATCAAACAAGCCAAGGAATGGAGGTGGCTTGTACCTGAGGAGTTTGGGGAACAGTGAGTGATCTGATTTGGCCGGAGCAGGAAGTCAAGTTGGGGAGCAATATTAAAGGCAGACTGTGGAGAACCTTGAATGCTATATTAAGGAGAGTGAGCTCTATTCTCAAAGGTAGGGGAGGAACAGGTGGGATCAGAGAGGGGAGAGAGACTGAGGCTGGGACCAAACGGTAGGCAATTACAATCGTCCAGGTGGGAGACAATAACTGTTGAAATTCAGGAAATGACAGAGTGAGTGGAGAAGAGTGAGAGAGACATGTAAAAAGTAAATTGATAGAAGCACAGGCATGATGGAGTGGGAAAAAACTCAGAACTAGGAGTTGAGAGAGAGACACACACACACACACACAGACTGGGCTCGTTTCCTAGCATTCCAGGCTCTGTTGTTGACCAGCTGTCTAACACTGAGCAAGCCCTTCACCACCATGTGCCTTAGTTTCCTCATCTGAAATAAAAGCATTAAACAAGTCAGTGGTTTCTGAACTGTTCCATGGAGATCTAGGATTCCAAGGAAGTTTTAGTGGAGTGGGTAGGGTGGGGTGGGGATGAGAAGGGATGGGAGCGGGTAGGAGTGAGCTCTGGGGCACGATTGGGGAGTGTAGTAGGGATGAAGATCTCTAGATCCAACCACCTGTTTAACCAGAACAGCACCTTTATGTAATAGAATTCCTTGTAACATTAAATTTGCTGGGAGAAAAAAAACAACAACTAGTTTGATAACCACCGGACTACACTGAGCTCTCACACACGTGCAATCACACCTACAGAAACTGGTTCTCCAAGAGATCTGCTAATATAGTGGATGTGGGTCTCATTTTTAGGACCTCATTGAGTTTCTCTGTTTATTTAATTAACTGTTGCACAAATGCTGGAACAACTGGAACAACAATTGTCATGCTGAATCAATGCCAGAACTCTCAAAAATGGGAAGGATTTACTGAAAGGCCATTTGGTGTTCTTACCCTTGCGTGGTACCTTTTCCCAAAATCCACCAAGTTTCCAAACCTCATAAATGCCAGCATGAAAAGGACCCTTGCCTGTGAGCACAAAGACCCTGGCTTTGCTACTGACTATTGTCTGGCTTTGGGTAAGTTGAGTTACCACTCTGGATTCTGTTCCCTTGTCTACAGAGTGAGAGCGTCGCGGAAAACAATCCTAGAGGCCCCTTCTAGCTTTAACATTCCAGGATCTCATGATCCTAAACCTTGGAGCCTGTTATCTGAACAATTCCCTGATCAATAGCATGTGCTTTCAGTCTTGCTCTGTCACAGTCAGTGGTCAGTATATTAAGGGCTTTGGGCTGTTGACTTTAAGGATTGGGCAATGTGTGCTTTAGCCAAAATCCTGAGTCCTGCAAATGGATCATTCTGAGCAGAAGGCTCAGGTCTAAATTAACAGCAGATCTTGAGAAACACAATGCTTTGTGGATCGGTTATTTGGAAAAGAAAAACCCCATGCCTAGGTATAAAGCCCCGCAAATGGTCTACAAACCACCATAAAAATGCAAACGAGGAAAACCAATCAGAACCGCCACAAAGTATAGCCCAGAAAGTTTCCTCTGAAACTTACATACTCACTGCCTTCTTCTGCCTCCTGATTTCTCCCCTCTTCTCCCAATCCCACAATTTTAAAAAAAAACAAAAAAAACTTTTGTTTTTTTTTTTCACAACACCAATTCCTTTGTGGAAAAAAAGAAAAGTTAAACAGAGGAGGCGAATTGAGCACTCACTGGGAGAGCGCGGCCAGGCTGCGTCTTCCCTGTGATCCGGATCCCCCGAGCATGTCCGCAGCTGGAAGGGACGGCGGGTCACCGGAGCTGCCGAGACCCTTGGCCGTCAGGGTGTGGGCTGGGCCCCCGGAGGTGCCATGTTATCAGCGGCTGAAATGCTGTGTGCAGGATGCTCCCGTGTTCTCCCTTTGTGTTAACACTTTGGTCTGTCCCTGTGACGAAAGTCTGGGCTTGTCCTCTGCCAAATCTACTCCTCCCCACCCTTTCCCTCACATAGGATCATCAGAGAGCTGATTGTTATTTTTTACTGTAATCTTTCTAATAGAGGCCCATCATGTTTAGATTGTAAAGGGCACAGATTGCTTGGAGATTTCCAGAATGTTATTACTGGGTAGTAGGGGCCAGGATCCCCGGTAACTTCCATGATAAAGACTTTATATGATTAATTACAAATAATTATTCCAAGGTAGAGAACTAGTCAAAGGAAAAGACTGATCTATGTGCTCAGCCTTTTGGAAAACAGTAGATCGTGGTATCACTTGCATACACAGTCCAATTCTGAAGAGATCAGCGGAAATCAGCCCACTGAAAAGTTCATCCGGGTGCAGTTCTCAGGCCCTCGTGCTGAGCTCTGTTCTCAATTAGCCTTCGTGTAGGTGGCCTCCAAAGCAAACAGTTCCCACCGAGAAACTAAATCTGAGAAACTCCTCTTATCCCTTCTATCCAGGGAAAGACGCATAATATAAAAATGTAAACCAAAGGCACAGAGAAGCAGAGAGACAGCCCATCAGAGATCTGCAGGGTTATACAGGGTGTTTGGTGATCACGCTCCTTGGTGAAACGAGAGCAACAGCCTGCCTAGGAACGTGTTTCAAGAGCAGGCCTGCTCTGCACCCATGGCGCTCTGGTGTGGTGATCTCATCAGCCAAACCCGGCAAGGGAGCCTGGTCAGCAACAGCTTGGAACGCAACCAAATTCC
This sequence comes from Equus przewalskii, assembly GCF_037783145.1. Taxonomy (NCBI): domain Eukaryota; kingdom Metazoa; phylum Chordata; class Mammalia; order Perissodactyla; family Equidae; genus Equus; species Equus przewalskii. The sequence continues at coordinate 88,764,916 of NC_091834.1, read as the reverse complement.
AGCCCTGAGGAGGGGGTGGGTGTTGATTCCATCTGGAGATGACACTCCGTCTCAGCTTGACAAGCAATGAACAGATTGGTGCTGCAGCACTGAGTTACCCATGGGACTGGATTTTTGTGAAACGAGTAGAACAATTCAGATCTCCTCAACATAAGGTTAAGATGGGTCTTTCGGTAATAGCAGGAAAAGCAATCAACTTCATACATTGAGATCCCCTTCATAGAATGAAAAACATCTTTGAGATCTACAGCTTCATGTCACCAACAAGGACATAGAAGCACAGAGCATTTAAATAGTTCAGCTGTGTTGTGGAGCAGAACTTTTAACAACTACTCTTGGGCTCAACTTAAAGAAATTTAATTTAGTTAGATTCAATGTTCTCTTCACTTCAAGTAACTAGCAAATTTTGGTTGTTTTCCTGCATAAGTGCTATGCTGTCATCAAAGTCATAGTTGATAGAGTAAAATCCTCTAATGAAATTGAAAGTTAATTATTCTATATATCATGACATATATACACATTTAAATATCTCTTTGATTATACATATTACCACTCAACATATATTGACTATTTGAAGTGTATGAAACACTCATAAAATAGAGATATGTCTGCTTTCACAGAAGAAGCTTTCATAAAACACTCACTGACTTGCCTTGAGTTTATTACTCCGGAGCTGAGATAAAAATGTGTACTGTGGCATTTTGCTATTCTCATTTCTACCAAATTTTGCCCAATGAACTTTTTTCCCTTCAAAAAATTCAGTGGTTTGCTGTGGCAGGCAGAATAATGTTCCTCCCAAAGACATCCATGTCCTAATCCCTAGAATTTGTGAATACATTGCCTTATATGGCAAAAGGGACTTTGCAGATGTGATTACGTTAGAGACATTGAGATGGCGAGATTATCCTGGATTATCCAGATGTGCTCAATCTAATCACATGGGTCTTTAAAGTCGGGGAATTCTCTCCAGCTGTGGTCAGAGGGAGATATGACTAAAGAAGAATGGCCAGAGAGATGCCACGTTGCCGGAAGAACAAGGATGGAAGAAGGGAGCCAAGAGTCCCAGAAGGTGGCAGCCTCTAGAAGCTGGAAAGGCAAGGAAACAGATTCTCTCCCCTACAGCCTCCAGAAAGGATGCAGCCCTGCCCATACCTTAATTGTAGCCCAGGGAGGCCTGTGTTGGACTTCTCACCTCTAGAATGGTAAAGAATAAGTTTGTGCTGTTTTAAACCACCAAGTTTGTGGTTAGTTGTTACAGCAGCGATAGAAAACTAATGCATTTGCTGACGGGCCTCATTTGACCTTGGGAATACATTTTGCCTCCTGATTTCCCCCACCTCCCTCCACACTCTAATTCTGAAGTGGTAAGTATAGTTTTGGCATATTAGGAGTAAGCTCTTAAAGTGGAGTAGCCTGGAAAAAATTCTGCGCTTCCTCCAGGCCAGTCTAGTCTCTCTGCTGGTCTCGCTCTCTCATACACACACACACACACACACACACTCCCTCTCTGTCACAACACACACACACACACACCCCTTACCCTCCGTGGAGGAGAGTAAGTATTTAGTAATCTTCCACTAATGTGCTGATCTTCATGTACTAAAAGTATCCTAACGGTCAGCTGTATAAAAGATACCCACCAAGCTATTTTCCTAGCTATAGAGATAGGGAGAAGGAAATGATGCACACTCTTAGTTGGCCCCTGGTTATTAGTGGAATGTGTTTGGGAAGTGGCTGTTTGTCTTCGGTTTGTGATGGTAAAACTAACAGGTGTGATAAGTTGTGCTACCTAATAGGGTGGTGACATGACAAAAGTGGAGACAGCAGTGAGTCTCGGACCTGGGTCAGACCCCAGTGGGGAACAGGAAGAGCACAAAGGCCAACAAAAGGGGGACTGGCTGCATTTGAGAGGCAGGGAGATAAGTGACTCATGAGGTGAGAGCAGGGCTGGGGTAGGCAAAAGCTTCTAAGGAGCCCTGAGGTCTGGCTGGCTGGGGCTGGAGAGGCAAGGCGAGAGGAATTAGGAAGAACATACCAAAAGGTAATTTGTCAACAGTGTTCTGCTCCTGCAGAGATGGACAGGCATTTGCGCTTTCACTGTGTAGCACAGACGGTTACTCAGAGTCCATCTTCCAGAACTGGTGTCTCTGAGAACTGAATCAATGATCATTCATCGTTACCATGAACAGCAAACTGGGCCAGCCATCCTTTAGCAAAGTAGTAGGTGTCACACACACGACATTTCACTGGCTCTTTTACTTGGGGAAAAGAAAGAAGGGGCCACTCTTACAGCATTCTTCATTTCTGGATACTTTGCTTAATTTTTCATCAAAGAGATTCTGGGCTGGGAAGGTTTGAAGGAGGTCAGTGCAATAGAAGGGAAGAGTTCCCACCACAGGGTAGTCCTTTATTAATAAAATATTTTTAAAAATAACTTCATGGGGATAGGAGACGGAACCACATGATCTGCTCCAACCTTTATAGTCTACAACGGTTGTTTCAGAACAGCTTCTACCTTGGAGCAAACCCTTAGGGAAAAGAGAAGTACGTGAAAAGCGCCCTGTGTCCTGCCCTGATGAACTTCAGACACACACACACAGCCACTCACCTCCTACAGAAACTCAACTTAAACTCAGAGGAAATTGACTCGCTTGAGAGGCAATGATTCAAGTAATTTAAAGGAGATTTTTAAAAAGAGTCTTGAAGAAAAGTTTTCCTATAAAGAAATGGATAGACACCACACGCTTGGAATGAGGCAAAAGATCGTGCCTAGATAGCCGCTCACAAAGGGGTGGATAGGAATGGAAGCGAAGGGGTTAACTACATATTTTCAGGCAGACCTCTTTCCTCTTTCCAATTGGTCCCTCCACCTCTGATGGCACCTCACTCCTCACCCATGACACTGAACTTGTTCACTTAAACCATACTGTTTCATATAGTCCTATGATACTACTTTTTAATGGATCCTCTGAAGAAATCTTCTCATGAAATGCTCTTCCCTTTTTCCATCTCCCTTCTCAGAAACTACGGACTCCTCTTCTCTCCTTCCTCTGCTTCTACTTTCAGTAACGTCTTTTCCTTGCCCTCTCCTTCCCCATCGTGTCTTTGCTAATGGCTTCATAGTGCCCATGTGTCTTCCTTTACGCATATGTGGCGGACTGGGTCGTGGGTGGAGAAATGCAGTACTGCTATGGAAAGTCATCATTTACCCCTCTGCCCAGTCTTCCAATGCAACTCTGTCCTTCACTAGAGTCCTTATGGCCTTTGCTGACACAATCCTCCAAACTATTCTTTGCCTGGTCTGTCTCTAGGCCTAGAACGTGTCTTGAATGGCTACGCTCTCATACCTCCCTTACAGTGATGGCATATAGTTTTGTCCCAGCATGTTCTCCCATCCCCTCTACTTAACACTGTTTGAATATTTACCACAAGCAACTCATGGATCTAAGCGCTGTGGGGGATCCAAAGATAAGAAAGTCATACCCAAAAGGAGATAAGATATGTATACACAAATTTTAAAACAAGATAGAAAGTAGAGCTTAAGTACTATACTTCAAAGGTGACATCCTGTGATCAAGGTCCCAGTGTTTAATCACTCTTCTGCTCACTGTATTCTGTTAGTGAAGTAGACTTCCTGTTGCTGAAGCAGAAACCCACGTACCTCTGTTAGGGCCACAGGTATGAAGTCATCCTGTAGTCTCGTCGTTTCTAAGCTGGACACCAATGCCTATTTTCCATTCTTCTAATATCAGCCTGAAATATAACAACTCTTCAAGCGGGAAACCAAAATTGGACATAATGAAGGCTTGACCAAGGCTGAATGCGCCTGGATGAAGTCCCAGTGCTGCCTGCCACATTCCTGTTAACACATCCTAACAGCATTTTCGCATCAATAATAGCATCTCTTACAGAGATCATTCATTCATTTTTGTGCTAAATCCAGGAGTTTTTTTTTTCCTTCTCCGGATTTGTTGCTTAGTCAGTCTCTCTCCAACATTTATCTGTAAAGCTATTTTTGTGGTCACTATCTGAGGGGTAGAACTTCATACTGTTTTCAGAGGCCATTTTTCAACTCTTTCAGGATACTCTGGATTATATTTTTCTTGTCTAAGGTCTTGGTAACGTAAATACGAAGCTGAAAAACAAACTAAAAACCTGATTTCAAAAGAGGAAAAAAAGATCTTTCGAAGTGCACCAACCTGAATTTCAACACCTAGGAAGTCTCATTAGCTGAGGCCACAGAGTTCAAGTTTCCAGATTATACCAATAGAGTGTTTCCATAGTTCTGTCTCCCCTTCCTGGGCTGTGAGCCCCTTGAGGAGGGGGATTGTGTGTTACTCCTGTTTTTGACCCTCCCCTCACCCCAGTTAGCACAGTGCTTGATGTAGAGGAGGCCTGTGTCACATGTGCTGCATAAATGAATTAGTGCACATCGCTTCACAAAGAGCAAAGAATGGCCTTGACCAAGTTAATTTACTTTTTTCTGTAATTGAGTCAAAATGAGAAGATAAGTGATGTGGATGGTGCCCTGGTCTCAAGTTTATTTGCATGGGGTTTGGGGAGTTGTTTGCTATTTTGTGTCTTGGAATTGGTCCCTTAGCCCAGCCCCATTGTCCCATACCTATGCCCCGAGGGAATGTGAGCTGCAGAGAAGCTGAGTCAGTTTCCACAAGGTGTTTGCTGAGCACAGGCCAAGCTTTGGTGCCCAGGTGTCAAAGTAACAGAGCAGAGGAGAGGATCACTATCCCTATTTCTATACAGAGCACAGCATGGTTTCAGAATTCTGGAGGAGAGAAGAGAACGCGGGACCACTTTGCTACCTTGATCGGTTATATCACGAGGGCACAAGACAGCATCTTTGACACAGAGGCCTAGGGTCTCAGTGTAGGCCCCAAGAAAGTGGCAGTGGAGGGTCCCCTCATTGGCACAGGGGCCTAGCAGCAAGGCACCATGGGGGGTTGCGTATGGTGGTTGAGGGTACCATTCGTGAGTTTGAGTGAGACAGACTTCCAGAAACAATCAGAGAGGACTTTTTTATTAGCAGTGAGGTGGTAGTCCTGCATAAGCGGTGAGGTGGTAGCATTAAGAATTCCATTATCAGTAAGGTGATTCTATTGACATCCATAGGCAGATTCTGATTGAGGATACATGGGTAACAGCTATAAAGTTTCTGTACCTTTTTAACATTACGTTTTATTCTGAAATCTTTTAGACAAAGTAAAACAAATAAGGGAAACTATAATAAACATCTGTGTGCTCCTCATCTAGCTTAAAAATTAAACTTTCCAAGTCACTTGGTGCCCCTGTGTGCTCCCCTAGGACAGTGTTCTCTCCCTCGCCACGTGGAGGCAGCTATTATCCCAAATCTGTTTGTGTCTAATCCACTTTCTAGTGAGCTAACCCTTTGAATTGTTCTTCCCCACCTTCGTCCATTCCATACCCAGTTTCACCCCAGCGGGATGCCATCAGTGCCACCACAGTGTGTATTTGGTTCTAGGATGAAACATGATGGGGGTGTGGGAATGAGACGTCGTTTCCCTCTGTCTTGACACTTCTGTATTTTTCATGGTGAAGTGGGGGTTCCCTGATCATAAACTACCACTCAGTTAAAAGGAGGGCATTCTTTCTTTCCCAAGCCCAAACAGTGAGTCCTAGCTTTCCTTTTCTAATTCTTCCCCTTAAGTGTATCCTGACCTCTAGTTGTAAGGCCATGGGCAATCTAACACATCTTCAATGCTCTCTAATATTTATCATAAAGGGGATTTTTATTCAGTGAAAAGATTACTGGCACTTGCTGCCATTTGCCTGATGTTTCCTGAAACTTTCTGCCTTTACCCAACAAAGCTATTCCTTCTCCTTTTGTCTAGAATGCCTTTGAAAATTCCTTTTGCTTCTCTGACTTCTAGTGATTCTTTAAGAACCAGTGTCTGGCACCACCTCTACGAAGTCTTCCTAGGTTTGACTTTATTTCTTTGTAATTTATCCTCTTAGGAGGAGAGATGAGAAAGTTTGCCTGTATTTAAGAAATAGTGACACTGTCATCTATGAGTCAGCCCCTCCTGCAAACTTGCTGGGAGGCTCCTCATTTCTGTTTAAACTCTTTTGCAATGATTATTTAGGTCTACTGTCTAAGCTCTTTTTAAAATCTGGGTTTTTTAACCAGCTGGACTATTTTCTTTTCCCGAAGAGAAAAGTTTCTAACTTAAAAGGATCATGCCTCCAACTCCCCTCTGCCCTCCAGCTTAAAACACGTCTTTAAAACAATAAAACAGCGCTAGGAAGTAGTAGGGTTCTAACGACAGTTTCTTGAATGAATGATTGCTGGTGCATGTCTATAAAACTCTGGCTCTGGTCTCAGTGAAAATAATCGTACATACCTTACAATTCTAGGAAAGAAGTGTGTACATGAAGGATATTATTTCTATCCACGGGAAACTGAATCTAGGCCTGAGTGATTCACTTTAGAATACAGATTTATTGTACATAGATACAATTAAACTGTGAAGGAAATTAAGAAACTATCATGGATATAATTCTAATGCAGGAGAAAAGGTCAAATCTTCAAAGGAAGCATGTTAGTTCATAAGCCACAGAATTCTCAGTATCATTCTTGTTCAAAGTATATAAATATTTCCACAACCATAAATTTATTTTCTGGTGTCCACTTTATGCGTCTGGATATTAAATTTACACGTGGCTTTTATAGCTGGAATCAAATCCAGATTTTTTCCAGTGATACCATATAAGGTCTAAGAAAATCTTGATTTCTTTTTTGTGGGGTCAGACTTGGATTAAAACATATATTTGTTTCTATTGCTAGAGAAATAGTCCATTTGTGTTTTGCATATTTAGGATGTAGTGTTTATTATTTATATTATATAAATGACACTTTGCTAGGTACTGTCCTATTTTATAATTAACATGTCACAGGAATCAGTACATGATGATATCTGTCTATAGATAGAAATAGATAGATGGATATATAGAGTTTTATTTATTCATTGTTTTCATGTACATACCTTTTTTCACCAAATAAATTATAACCTTTTTGCTGGCAGGGACATTTTCTAACACATGTTTTGCTCCTAATACAGCCTGGAATACTGTTAGGCCTACTGCAGATAATAAATACTTGTCATTTGCTCTCTGGGTTGAAGAAGGGCAACGATGGAGTAGAGATGCTGTACCAAGAAGGCCGGTTGGCTGGACCTCCAAGAGGCTTCCACAGAGTGGCCTTTTTTGGAGTATTCATCATCGTACAGGATCTAGAAGCTCTGCTGCACCAGCAACTGGATCTTGGGAGTTCTCTAAGCTGAGAGGTCTCAGGGAGACTGACTGGGTCACAAAGTCATAAGAAACTATGTATATCAGAACGCCAATTAATGCCAACTAATTAAGACAGAATGGATGACCTCTCTCTTCAGTGCCTGGAGAACTCTCATTTCCCAACCAGGGCACCCCCATTCCCTAAGCCAGAATGTCGGGAAGCCTCACGGTCACCAGAGACTGCTTCATGAGTGTAGAGTCAATGCAGAGGGAGGTGAGGTCATCATAAGGAATATTTCGCTCAAGTCAAGGGGAGACGTGAGTAAAACACCTCCCTCAGTGGAAAGAATACTTCTCACATGAACAAACCCTGAGGCTCAAGATCTGTCTCATCTGGGTATTCTTAAATGCCCATTGCCAACCCTGGTCTTGGACTTGGCATTCATGCAGACCTCTTCTACTGGCCCGTTTTCTTTAGACTTACTAACCCCACAGGTGATTTAGACTGAATGTTTGTGTCCCTGAAAAATTCATATATCAAAATTTTAACCTCCAATGTGATGGTATTAGGACATGGGGCCTTTGGGAGGTAATTAGGTCATGAAGGTGGAGTCCTCACCAATGGGATTAGTGCCGTTACAGGAATAGACAGAGAGAGCTTGCTTTTTCTCTCTCTCTGTCCACCATGTGAGCCAACAAGAAGACAGCCAACTGAAAACCAGGAATCTGGCCCTCTCCAGACATGGGATCTGCCAGCACCTTGATCTTGGACTTCCCAGCTTCCAGAACTGTAAGAAATCAATGTTTGTGGCTTAAGCCACCCAGTCTATGGTATTCTGTTATAGCAGCCCGAACTGACTAAGATAATAGATTACAGTTACATTTGCTTACATCTGGGAGACCTAATGCAATTTGACACTTATGTGATGAATTTATTACAAATGTTCTTTTGTAGAATTCTTGAATGTCTTTATGGTGGCAGCTTGAGACAGCAGATGAGAAATTTAGGAGAAAGCTCTTCAGCTGTGGGATGCTATTTTACTTTGAAGTTATTGGGCAATGAAATGAAGCTGTTATTAGGACCAAGGCAGGAAAAGAAACTGGAATTCTCTTTTGCTCATTAATTTATAGAATAGAACCAGGCAGGGTTTTTAGTGAAAAGATTTAATTTTAAAAAATCATGTTCATTTTCCCCATTTGAAAGCCAAAAGCCATCTGGAAATTTTTTAAATTTAGGATCTCACGAAGACAACAAAGAAAACAAAATAGATGACACTTACACAAAAAGTAGCAGACAGTCACTTGAAATTTGAAAGCCAGTGATCTGAAATATGCATTCAGCCTTCTAAAATATGTTGCAAAGTAGAGAGGACTGATGTAATCTGAGATTCTCCTAGGTATTTTAGAATTCAGAGTCTTTCTAGGATAACTTCAAATTGTCTTTCCTTCTGACTCTTTCCCAGTGGATCGAAGAATTAAAAATTAAATTAAAAATTAAAAGATACAATTCTGAAACTACTCTATAGTGCTCCCAAGTCTGTGTGTTCTGCGTGTTCCAGTTCACTAACTTTATTTTAATTACAAAATTTTATGTTAACGAATTAACCAAAGGGTATCTTTTGACAATTAAGAAACTTGATGCTTTGGTGGAGAACATATTGTGTCATAGTCAATGTTTATCGAATTAATCTGAATCTTAACTTAGAGTTTTGATTAATGGTTGTTTATAAATACTCCTCTTTTTTTTCCAAAAAGTATTTTTTGAGGTGTATGAATTATTTATAAAAACAAAAAAATGCTCCACTTCACTAAAAATAAAATTAACCCCCCATATCTTTGTTAAAAAGTCTTGGGTTCTAATGTATTTCTTTATTCTCTTTTTCTTCTTGGTTCATCACTGCATACTAATGCTGGAAAATAATCCACTATTTAGAGTCTAAACTTTAGACCCAATTTCTATGTTAAACACTGTCTGTTTCAGAAAGAGTGTTGGTTGAATACCAACCTGAGTTTGGCCCTACCCCTCGTCTTCTTCTGCCTGTCCTCCTGGGCTTAACTCAAGAAGTGTACTCCTCCAGACCACACAGTTGGTCTTTCATTAGAGAAATTTTTGATTATATGGTTTGTTCATGGTTGGACTCCTTAGGGTTTGGTACAAACCCTGTAGTTTGATGATTATCTGGTCTTACAATGCAAATGTTAATCTCAAATAATAATAAGGGTGTGAGTACTAGAGCAAATAGGCCAACTAAAGAGGATTGACTCTTACCCTATTAATATCATTTGTCTCCGTGATGCAACTAATAAGCATAATATCAAAATTATATGATGTAGAAGTCCAATTATCCTTAATAATTAGAAAAATACATGAGGTGAGTTTCTTCATCTCTCTAGAGAAAAAGACATGGAGTGAAAATTCTAGTGGCTCAGCAGAGGAGTGATGGAATCCTAAGGAAGTTATGGATGGTGTCAATACTCAGAGAATACCACAAAGGTCACTAACATTTTTGCCTCCCTGCAAAGAGCTTAGCAAGCTGAGCAAAGTTCTGCCCGAGTTCACGGACGCGAATTGAAGTATCTGTTCATTCATTCAGTCAACATTGCGTACTGGTCTTTGGGGAAATAAAAGTGAGTAAGATGTAGTTTTTGATCTAGAGTTGCTTTCAATTTGGTGGGGAAAACAGATATGCCAACAAATAAATATATAAAATAGGCGATAATAATTAACGTAAATAAAAAGTGTTATGGGAGACCCAAGGTAGGAAATCAGTCACCTTGACTGGAGATGTCAAACCTCTGGAAGGTTTCTCCCAGAAGATGACTGTTGAGCTGGGTCTTCAAGGCAAGTCAGAGTTCACCAGTTACAAGGGGCTTGAGAGAGAAAAGACAGTGGTGTGGAAGAACATAGAATCTCTTTAAGCTGAAACAGCACATAAAACATTAACCAGCTTAAACTAGTTTTGCTTCCTTAAAACAGGTTGTTGATTAATCGAACCTTGTTCAATAACAGAGAAAGGACTGCGCGTGTGCCAGAGAGGAACCCGTAGCCTCAGGATGACCCTGGAACCGAGAATGTTCAGAAATGTTGCCACTGGAGCCCTTTACAAAGCAAGAAGTCCTTCAATAAGAAAAATCTGGCTTCCAGCAGCCCAAATAGCTTGATTACCATTTATGGACTGATTTGAGACTAGCCAATCAGCTTACTGGGGCCCAGCTGCAGCTTATTAGTTCCTAACGCCTTAAATTTTGCCCCAAATCATGGATCAGGGGGACAGATTTGAGAGCTTTGCCTCCTGTCTCCTTGCCTTTCAACCTTAAAATAAAGCTCTTTCTTTTCTCAAAAGCTAGTGGTGCCATAGTACTGGCTTCTATGCGCATCGGGTTGCAAACCCTTGCTCAGTAACAAAGCCTGAGGACTTTTGCCAACTTAGATACAAAACCAGACAAGTAAATGACCAACAGCAGGGTTTATTGTGATTGGGATAAAGCTATTATTTTAAATCTTTTGAATTTTCTCCTCAATTCACAACTACAGGGAAAGGGAAGATAAAATGGCTTTGCTCCAATTTGCAATTGAAGTCTTAAGATCTCTCCAGAGGTGACAAGCTCTAGGGAGGGTGACAGGTAACATCTTATAGCAAATGAATCTGACTTAAATGAATCAGACAGCAATCTCTACACGATAAACATGTGTCACGTGCACCACCACCCTTTACACTTGTGATGGCATTTGTCCATATCTCATTTAATTTTCTCTGCCACCCTGAGAAGAGTCAGTTCTATGTTACAGATGAGGTGACCCAGGTCTGCTACAGCTCTATCCAATGTCCTCTTCCTTTGATCCTTGATCTAAAAGTTACTTTGTTTTGTGGAGTTAGAGGCAGTTGTGAGGATTGGGCAGAAGCATAATGCAGAGGGAAAAGCACCAGACTTGGAAGAAATGACAAAGTCTCCAGATTTAACCCTGCCACTGGCTGTGTGCTCTTGGACATGTTACTTTGCAAGTCTGGGTCCAATGATTTGGATTTCCAAACCCTTTTCAGAGAAGAAGGAAAGAGAGTCTTAATTTCTGATCATGTAACCCAACAGGATACCAGAATCTGTCTTCTAGCAGCAATTCTGCACTTCAAGCAGAGTTCTCATGGAAAACTAACTCCTTTCTAAAGAGTATGCCTCCCTTGTTCAGCTCCATCATATCTCTGACAAACATTGCAATGCGACAGAATTTATCTTGATGTGGCTATGATGTGAGGGACTTAGAAATGAGAGGATTAGGAGTCTCCATCCTGCCTCAGCCTTGAGTTTTATGAAAACTTCATTCTGCTCAGTTCGTAAACCGTGGAGCTTCTGTAGTAATGATACTCCCTGGGTAGCCAGATCATACTCTGTCGATGCTGGCTCAGAAAACGTGTATATATTTAGGGTGTTTGGCTTTCATGGTTAGGCAGGAAGAGTTAAAGGCTCTTAAGAGGGGAGTAGCAGGAAGTAAACACACCAGCTATCAACTCTTTCTATATCACAATTTTTGTCCAAGTCCCCTTAACAGTAGTTTCTCATGTTCTTCATCAAGGAAGAAGAGATGGTGAGGGAATATTAGATCCCTAAAATGGGCCTCCACTAAAAAAATTCAAGATTTACACAGAGATTAGAGCTTTTGATTAGAGAAACAGAAGGACTGCTCGAGGAAGGAGTGGGCAGAGGCATACATCTCCTGTAATTGCCCATAGTGCCTTGGGAAGGATGCGGTGTAATTATACCTGCTGAAGCTTCTTGTCTTCGAATCAGCATGATAACCCATCATCTCATCTTGCTCATCTGTTTGTTCACTTCCTGCTCAGTTATTTTCAATATTAGTCTCTTGAGCTCCCTAGAAAGATCTGCCAACAGAGCAAGGTTTTCTGTGGGAATCAAAAATGAGTTGGTTGCTGTTATTCTAAGTAGGCCCAGTAGAGCGACTAGCTGCAGGAATAAAGGACTCTTTCATACCTAGTTGCTGGTGCCGGCTCTGGGAGTTATCTAGCTTTCATTTGGAGAGCTCTTGAAGTATGCAGCGTTCCCACTGGGCAATAAGACCCAGGTTAGACTTAGGAAAATAAAAAGCACATATTGAGCAATCTTCTGGAACACCAGTTGGATTCCTAAATGGTACAGGAAAATGGAAGCCAGTGAAGATGTGACACGGGATAGTCCGTGTCACCCACAATGGAAAACATGAATGTCAGAAGAATTTCCTATCCTAAACAATGTGCAGTTTCAAGTACACTCTCTGGAGATTCTCCTGAATGTACAGGCTTCTGGCTGCTATTTATAGTGGCCAATGTGTACTTTACCAAGATTTTTATTCCAACAAAGGAACTGTATGTGATGTAGGGAGTTATTAAAATGGAAAATAAACCCTCACACTTGAACTTAGTCAATTGGTACTAATCACAAATACGTCAGACCTCGCTAACCTAGACTAGCTGGAAGGAGGGCCAGGCCAAACTATGAATTATTTTTAAAGAAATCTAGTTTTGAAAAAATGTTCACATGTACCTGGTGACTTCCACTGGGCTACAAAACACCAGAAACTTGTTTAAAAATTGTTTAAATAAAAATGATTTATAATTGGCAAATTAAGCTTTTAAGTGTAAGTGAGTATTTCTAAAGTTCTTTAAAAAGTTTTAAAAAGTTGTGATCTCAAGTGTTTAAAAATTAAGCTATGGAATGTAGCTTACACATTTAACATGTTAATCCAACCCTTTATTTACAAGTCATTCAAAATTTTAGTTTTCTATTGTCCCAGAATAAATGACAAAAATTCATAAATGGAGAAATTTGGATTAATGAAGATTTACATTAGACTAAAAACTGATTTTCCAACTGCTGATGACCACTGCTTGTTAGATGGCAAACTAGTGAAAAGAAACAATTTTATTCACAAAGTACACACATTTTTCCTCTAATCTCATTCACACATGAATGAGAATCCACTTATACAGTCACTACATGGTTCCAACTTGCTCATGTTTCACACCTGGTGGTAATTTCTTGTAACACTGTTGAGGTCCTTTGGGATAATAAAGGTCAAGAACTTTCCTAGAAGACTTCAAAGCAATTGAGATAGATTTCCTTTGACACAGAATTTGGAACAGTCTGTAATCATTCCTGTCTGCCATTCCCACCTGGGCAAGTGATGGCCACAGATGCAAATCTCTTACACCTGGTTGGTCAGTGAGAAAACCAATAGGCAGAATATTCAGCATAGATATTTGATAGCCTTCAATACATTTCTATTAGACTTTGATGAGACTTCTTTGTTGGTAGTACTGTATACTTCTCAAAGTTTCCCAACTTTAGGTTCCTTTGGTGCTGTGTGTTCAGAATGGCAAACTCCTTGCCCTCTCAGGGAATAAAGGGCTCTGTTAACACCTTCACCTGAGTCTGGAGAGAATCTTTGGAATGCCCTGGATCACAGGGTACTGGAAAAACTATCACCTAAATTCACACCATCTTATTTAGAATTTTCTTTTAAAATAAAAGAATTATTCAGGATACTAGTGACCTCTGTGGATGGAGGGGCAAGGAGGCAGGATTGGGGAGGGGTCTGCAGGAAGTTCCAATGGTTTTGGAAATGTTTTAGTTCTTAAGCTGAGAGATAAGTTTATAGGGTATGCATTATGATGACCTACAACTTCTATACATATTACATAATATTATTTTGTAATGTATCTGCTTTTTCATAATTAAAATGAATAAAGTTATTAATTAGAATAAAATGATTAAAACTTATACTGTAGAAATTGGGCACATAACTTTGTTTGTAGTATTAGTACAGTATTCATACATACTATTGAGATGTTTTTGGTTCCTGTTTTAGTGGTGTTGAAACCATATATTATGTAACATTAAAAAAGAAATTATGTCCACAAGGGAAAGAAACTATTTAATGTATATAATTAATTGAATATTGGATATATAAATTATTGAGATAAAGACCTTGCTATGTTAGGTACCAGACTATCCTGTATTTTTATCTTTATTTCAAACCAGTAGGGAAAATGAAAAAAGATTCTTAAAAATAAAGAGGTAGATTTTCTTTTCAGCATAGAGACTTTGTGTGCATAATTCTCCCATCACTTTCAAGGTGGCTGCTAAAACAGATTTGAAACAGAGTAGAGTAGACACCAAATTGTCTGACGACATGGGGACTGTGCACATGTTTAGTGATTCAGAAACCCCAGAAGGTAGCTGCCGAGAGGCACAGTTTCTAGGGAGATGACCCTGGAGAGGACTTTCCTGATAGCTCCATCATTACCATATCCTCCAGCCAGCCAAAAAAGAGCAAAAACAGGTAACATTTACTGAGCATTAATCACATATTCACATATATATGATATATATATACACATATATACATATCATTATCATGTGTACATATCATGTATATAGTCTATCTCTGTCTATCTATATGATATATATATACACATATATACATATCATTATCATGTGTACATATCATGTATATAGTCTATCTCTGTCTATCTATCTAACCTATTTATCTAGTGCTTTAAAATCTAGGTGAAAACTTATGAGGAAGAACCGTTATGATGGCCGTTTTCCTGATGAGAAAACGGGCTTCGAGAGGCTAGATAGAGTTGTCCTTGCTAACCTGGCCAGGATTCAAATCCAAGTCTGTCTGATCCCGGTTTCTGGAAGGCATCATGTCTGTTTCTCATTCCATATCTGCCCCATCCTCCCAAAAGAGAGCAGCAATAAAGGTGAAAGATGAAATCCTCTTTAAGGAATGAAATCAGTTCTTATCTCAGATTTAGAGAGAAAAATCCTTTGATGAGTTTGAATTGCTAAAATGAAACTGGTAAGGATGGAGAAATCCTACATAATAACTTAGTATCAAAATTAAGCTTTGTTTAAAGAAATCTTGCCAAGACAACATATACCAAATAAAACTCTTCCAAAGTTAATGGCAAATAGGATTCTGTTTGCAAACTCACCACAGTTTTTTTTCCTTCTTGGCTCATATGGCAAAGTTTGATTGCTAGTTCCTAACAATTAACTGTTTTCATCCTGCCTATCTGCTTATCTTTCTTTGCTTTTCATTTTACTCACCGTGAAGCAATCTGACCTAATCTCCTTTTATTTAGAAATATTATCCATAAACTGTTTTTAAATTAAGAAAAGAAAGCACTCTATGTGCAATACATTGTAGTATACACTATTTTCTCAAAAGCATACTCTATTTTCCTAATGAGTGGTCATGGCATTTTTTATGAGCAAATCCGGGTGGCTCCATTCATTTAGGGATCCACACCATGCAACCAGGCTCTGCCTCAGCTTAGCTGCATGATCTTGAGAGGGTCAATAGCCCTATACGTAAGTCTCTTCATATGTAAAATGAAGCTTTTAAAATTCTTTAGATCAAGGATTCTTGGCCCACAATTCAGGGGCCTCCAGGAGGTCTGTGGATGGAGGTCTCTGACGCCACTGAAGAAAGCGCCAAGTTTTGTGGGTGCATATGTGCATTTTTCTTGGAGGAGGGTCTATAGCTTTGATCAGAGACTCAAAGTAGTGTGTGGTCCAAAAATGAAAGAGTAACGTTCCACCACAGAAGATTATCTATAAGGTCAGTGACAGCCTTAAGCATTTATGAGTGATGATGTGACTGAAACCCCTGTCCTAAGGGTGAATATACTCTTAGTGAGAAAAATCCAGAGAAAAGCCAAGAACAGTTATGCCAGCAGCCTTCTTTGGCTTGAGGGGGAAAACTCGATCTTCTCTGCTTCTATTTTTCTGTGAAATGGGAATAACATGGGAGATTTTTTGAGGGCAAAGGAAATAATGACTGTGTCTACACATGTAAGCAATTTACCTGAATAAGCATAAAGAACAGTTCAATTAGGCCCAACTGCCTCATTTACTCTGTTGCCACATAACTGTTTTCAATGATTTTTCCCCCCCATTTTAGGGAGTTATTGTAGAGATGATGGACCTTCAGCCAAGACAACCAGTTGAAACATGAAAAATTCCATTGATCAATTTGTTACAGTGGAAAGGTTTTGAGATTTGGGGCAGGCAGAACTGGATTACACTCTCAAGCTATTATGAAGTTGGACACGTTACTTAACCTTTCAGACCTATAGATTTCTTAACCGTAGAATAGGGATAATAATATCTAGTCTACTATAGACTGAATGTTTGTGTGCCCCCAAAACTCATATATGGAAACCTAACCCCCAATGTGATGGTATTTGGAGATGGGGCCTTTGGGAGCTGATTAGGTCATGACATGGAACCCTCATGAATGGGATATATGCCCTTTATAAAAGAGACCCCAGGGAGCTCTTTTGCCCCTTCCACAATGTGAGGGCACAGAGAGAAGACATCTATCTATGAACCAGGAAGTGAACCCTCACTGGATACTGAATCTGCTGGCACCTTGATCTTGGACTTCTCAGCCTCCAGAACTGTAAGAAATAAATTTGTTGTTTACAAGGCACCCAATCTATGGTATTCTGTTATAGCAGCCTGAACAGACTAAGATACAGCCAAAGGGTTGTTTTGACAATGAAGTGATATATAAGGTATATAAAGTGCATCCCCCAGACTGGCACTTGGTTGGTGCTAAACAGATGAGGGTTCCTTTCCCTTTCTAACATCAGATGAAAAACTTGGCTGATACTTTCTTCCACTTGAGAACTATTTTTGCCAAATTGAACTCTTACGTGAAATTCTGAGTTATGTTTTACATACTATATTTAAAATAAAGGACATATCATTAATGAATTAGAAAATTAACCATATGGTCACAATATGTGATTTTGAAATCCTCAAATAGCAATTATATTGGTGTACTAGACTTAGATGTGGCCAAAAGATTTAATTCTTTCTTAACCTCAATAGAAATATCTTAGCAAGGTCAAGATCAGTATAGGAAAGAAGCTTTGCAGTAAGAATGCAGCAAATCATAATGACTGAACTGACAGAAGACTGAAAATTCAAACTCAGTAAGATATTCTTTTGTGCCAAGGCCTACCAAAACATTAATATAATTTAATAATATTTTAATAATAATAAAATATCTAACATTTGTTGAGCGTGTGCCAGTAATTGTGTTAACTTCTCTATATGGGTTTAGCTAGCTTCATCTTTACAGTGGCCCTGGGAGACAGAATAATTATCCCCATTTTTATACATAAAGAAATAGAAGCAAGAGATGTTTAAGTAATCTGTCACAAGGTTACCCAACTAGTAGTTATTAAAGTCAGAATTTGAACCCAGGTCTGTCAGACTCTATCACCCACATACTTAACTACCACATCACCCTGCCTTTCCCCAGGTGATCGAAGACTGATAAACTATAAGTGTCACATATACAGACAGTAAAGAAAAATTTACCGCTATTTTAAACTATATGTTTATTGACACATATATGTCACAGTTTTTTTTTTCCAGCTAAGAGTGAAGTTAGGGTCAGGTCATTAAGAATCTAGATTTTCTATTTTTATTGAATGCATGTTTCTGGACTCTTGATGCTCCACTGGTCACCATAAAGTAGGATACTTTTAGGCCCAAAGACATTGTTAGGTTAGTGGAAATTCATCAAAGTATGCCATCTTTACCATTTATAATTCGACCATTTATAAATTGACACAGGTAATAAATGATGTCGATTTAGAGTGAGTGAGAGAGAGGACAAGAGAGGGAAAAATATGACTATGTATATATATTTTGATTCTTCCTGTGGCTGGACACAAATAAATAATTAAAGATCCCTGAGGGGAAAATTATCTACCTCATTTTGTCTATGGGCCTACATTCAAGTTGGGCCGACCCTAAACAATATCAAATAGACATAAAAACCTTATGGAAATATTTTTAAATCCCTTTCAAACAAACTACTTGAAGAAATCTTTTAACTTAAAAGTAAAAATTCAGATAATAAATCCTAACATTTTTTGCTCCCTGGAGTGATCAATTTTCTGAGAACTGAAGGGAAGTTTTGAGTAAATTTAGCTACACTAATAAATTAGACAGTTTCAAAGGAATATTTTATTTAACTTCCTAATGGAAAATAATTTTCTGATTATAGAATAATAAAAAAATGCACTTGGAAAGATTTTGATTTAAAAATTTCAAGGTCAAAATGCTAAGCATTTGAAAAAATTGTTTGTGTGTGTGTGTGTGTGTGTTGTATAATTGTTGATTGACCACAGCATTAAATCATGTAAAAAAGTTTCAGTGATACAATTCTGGGAGGGGACGACCTAGACCCAATGGATTTTTAAAAATTGTTTGTTTTTCTAGTGTAGTGAAAATATTTGCTTTCAAATGTCTAATCATCAGGATATTTCAGAGGCCCATAAAAATGTATGAATGATGACAACAACAACAGTGTTTTCATTCCCTTTATTTATGTCTATGAGCCTCTGAATCTGATAACACAACTCTACAATAGGAGCCTTTCTTCTGATCAGAAAGAGGAACTCACATTGAGTGTGGAAAGCATGAGCTGGGAATGTAATGAGTTCACGTCTTGAAAAGTGAGAGAGCTGCTTGTTGGGAAAGCAAGCCCAACAGAGGGAATATTATGTCGGACTGAGAATCTCTTCATGGATAAAACATCATTACAGGTTTCTCAGCAGATACACCAAAGCTCAACATCCTCTTGGCCAAATGTAAAAGATGAGCTTGAACTGGTGTGAACTCTCGTGGTGAGACAATACACTCCTTCCTCAGACCCTGTTACCATCACACCCACTCAAAACTCTTCACTCAACAGCTCATTCCTGCTCTTTGTCTTGCCTGGAGTTCCTGTATCCTCTGAGAAGTGTAGAATGAAAGCTTCCATGTTTTAATTTTGTTTTGTTTTATAGTAAATATAAAATGTATCTTCAATTCCTTGTGTGTTGCAGAGAATCAAATCAGACAATAGTGATGTTTATTGAATAACACTCAACAAATAGTAGTAATAATTCAATACATAATAAATAATCATCTAGCAAACACTAGATCGTTAGTACTGTGTTAGTACTTTTCATGTATTATCTTTTTATATCCCTACAAAAACCCTCTGAGGTGGATACTATTATTTCCCTCATTTCACAGATGAGGAAACAGAAGGTTAGAAAGCTGGAATAATTTGCAAGCTCATGTAGCTAACATGAGACAGACCTGGGATGTGACAGCACAGCTTCCTAATGCGAACGCCCATGCCATTAACAGCTAAGTTCCACTGCCTCCCACAGTTATGCCTCTTGGTGTCCCTTCATTTATACAGAACATGTATGCTCTATTCAGACACACCTATTGCTGATGCTGTGGTCAGTCCATCTTTGCCAGATACACATAAAGGCCTGGCAGTTTTTTGTACTTGTTGAATAGGAAGAGAATTGGATTTGACCCCTTTGAAAGTGTATTCCTTTCCATTACATTTTCCCTTTTGAAAATATATGTATTCCCTGATGATACTAAAGCATGTACGTGCATAATGCAGGGTACACAGTCTGGGTGTACAGATGGGAGGAGATATGGAAATGAGAGAATCAAGTGTAGATGAAGATGCACATGGACCAGGGGCAAATACATTAAGATGAATGAGAAATACAGAGACGAAGGCAAAGATGGATTGAAATGAAAGAAACAGAAAGGGAAGGAGAACATACTTATTACTTTTTTATTCCCATGAGATAGGTGAAGAAGAACAAACAGCAAAACGAATTATTTGTTCAAATGGGTAACTGATTAAAAAATACAGTGTAATTTGAGATATGTATAAACAGTGTCTTTTGCTTAGAAACAATGCATTTAGGATTTTCACTGATCACCTGCTCAATCCATTCTGCCCACAGAAATTTCTTTCTTCTCTCTTTGGTCAAGATTGCTCTAAAGACACTAAGCTACCTAAGATTTGAGCCTTGTGACGATCGAGACTCCACCTGGACTGGTGACCGCTCATCCCTACGGTTCAGGCTAGTATCTTGCACTTGATAGATATTCAATACATTTTTTTGGATGACTGAATGAAGTACCTCCTTATACCAAATCTAAAAATGTCATCTTAAGGACTCAGAGTGACAGCGAAACAAGGGAGAAGGACAAGGGGAATAGCAAAAAGATGCACAGGCTAAGGGGCAGGCCAAAGAAGGGAAGGATGCTTTGATTAGGTTCATAGTCTAACTTATGGAAAGCTGGATGATTTGAGATGGACTGGACTACAACCCTCAGAATGAGGCCTGTGTATGACAGTCTCAGGGCAGCCATGAGGCAGGGAATAGGTGCCAGTCCCAAGCACATGAAAGCCAGCACGGCACGAAGTGTATGGTGAGCTTTTCAAATAATCTTTTAAAAGATGTATTTCTGAAGAATAGAATGTATAAGAATCTGGATTATTTTAATTTGTGGTTATTACAGCTGGTGAGAGCACAAGTTTTAAATTATTTATCATTGCAAAGTAGAACTGCACCTGCTAGTCAAACTCCATAACAACTAATTGAAATAACAGGGTACTTTTTATTTGGAAAGCCTTTGTGGGTAAGAAGTGGAAAAGTCAACAGAGTTTCTCTTCCTCCACAGTGTCTACAGAGATACAGCATACAAAGGGCATAAGCCATCTTTAATAAGAATCAATGAATATCAGCGTACATACCATGTTTGAGGATATAAAAATGTAGTTTCTTGATCCTCAATTGGTTTTATATAGGTTGAAAAGCATTAAGCGCACTCTTCCCAATTCTGTCATTCAGTTGGTCTAACCTCAGTGCTCAAAATAGAGCTTGGAGCACAGTAGATGCTCAATAAAAATCTGTTGAATGAGTGAGTGAATAAATGACTCTGGAGCTGTGAGCCTTGGGGCCACTCTATTTTTCCTAATTTATTCCACTGCCATCCCAGATTTGATTTGAGTTCTTTCTTTCAGTTCCCTAACTCCAAAGGAAAGTAGCGTCTACTCCAGTTTGGCCCCAAGAATAATGGGGAGGGCCACAGAATCACATTTTCCAAAATGGAATCTTGCCTTATTTTTTTATTTGTTTTTAAATAAAGTAATATACGATCATTGTAAAAGAAAAATTAGACAATACCAAAAGCAAAAGGAAAGTAAAAGTTACCACTAATCCCCCAGAGTAAACATCAACTCCTGTTACAGATGAGGAAGCCAAGGTCTAAAGCTAAGGGGAGAGGGATTTGCACAGGGTCTTATATGCCCTTTATCTTCAGATCAAAACCACAATTTTGGATGGCCCTTGATTTCTGGTTCTGGCCATCTGTTTCCTGTACACACCCTGAACTTTCTCATTCAAGTTGGCTGGACCATAATGCCTGACCTTTACTATTTCCATAAATGACCAGATTTTTGAAAATCCTAAAGAGTGAACATAGAGTCACTTACCAGATCCCAGAATAACAGAACTAGAAGGTTCACCTTGAAACATGTAAAAATAAACTTAGTATAAATATAAAGAAGTACTTAAGTACTTCTCTCAAAAAAGAAAGAAAGAGGGGCCAGCCCCGAGGCTGAGTGGTTAAGTTCATGCACTCCACTTCAGCAGCCCAGGGTTCACCGGTTCGGATCCTGTGTGTGGACCTACACAACACTCATCAAGCCATGCTGTGGCAGCATCCCACACAGAAGAACTTGAATGACTTACAACTAGGATATACAACTATGTGCTGGGGCTTTGGGGAGAAAAAAAAAAAAAAGGAAGATTAGCAACAGATGTTATCTCAGGGCCAATCTTCCTCACCAAAAAGTATACCTTAAAAAAAAAAGAAAGAAAGAAAGAGAGAGAGAGGAAGGAAGGAAGGAAGGAAGGAAGGAAGGAAAGGAATCAGGTGGAACATAATATCCCAAAATCATTAATACAGACAGAAAAGTAAGTGAAACAAGATTAGGACAAACTTGTGTAAATTGTGTAAATTGATTTTAGGTTATTAAGGGTACCTAACTAAGCTTCATTGAGTACATTCCTTTTAACGTTGACTTTAAAGAAAGACATCCTTCCACACAAAGCACAAAACCAGAAGGAATGAACATGTAGCTGTGTGGAAAGTTCTTAGGCAAAATCTGGTTCTAAAGAAACCTAGTTCATTTGCTCTAACTACAGTGTGGCTCTGACCACAGTGAGTTAACTCTACTGAGGGAATCACGTTGATACCCTGTCTCTCTATTCACAGAGAAAGCAAAGAATCAGAAGATACTGATCTAGTTCCATGTCAGATTTCCCATCCTCACTCCTGAGTCCCCCTAGCACCAGTTCTCTTCGGGCTGCCCCCACACTCTGGCCTGGTTTGTTTCCTGATCCTGCTATACTTTGGTTTCCTAGCATACCGTGAAGGACATAAAGGCAGAAACCACATCTATTTATATCTCAGCGTAATTTTCCCTGTCCCTAGCACAGACATGGAAACTTGGTTGGTACTTAATAAGTATTTGTTGAGTAAAGATATTTTTTAGGCTTTCAGGAGAACCCAAGGCCAAATAACCCTTCATTGGAAAGAATAAGCTTTGTGCCACTGGGCCTGGACACTGCCTACAGGTTTTGATGTCCACTCCATGTGAGTACCCCCATATTCTCTCTGGTTCTCCCCACCCCCCTGATCTTTTGGTCTCCTTTGATGGCTTCCATTATGCCTTTATGACCTCTCACTCTCTCTACACTTGCTTTCTTGGCTCTATCACTACCATCCACACTCAGCTTTTGCACTACCACCATCATACTGAGTGTGCCCAAACTTACTTCTCCAATAATAATGTCTCTCCCTTTCTGAACAAAGATTGAAAATTACTATCTCCAAATGCCTGGAAGATATCTCCATGTGGATGTGGTTTCTACCTGAAATTAAACACTCCCCCCATGGACATGGAAGAATGGAACCTTTCCCAGTTTTCCCATTTGAGACGATGCAGAGACTCTTCTTTCAGATCATCAGACTTACATTCTTTGCAATTGTTTCTGACTTTCTCCCTCTCCTGAAAGGTTTGCTAATACTCCCTCTATAAAGACTCTCCTATTTGATCTTCATTTCAATGTTTGATGCCCTGGTTCAGGCTCTCATTACCGTATGTTCAATACTGACTCTTCCAAGGCTGGTGTCTCCACACTCTAGTCCACCGTAGAGAACTTTCTCCAATGTATTTTCATGACACATAGCTCCCCTGCTAAATCTCTACTGCCTTTTATGTGAAATAGAAACACTCAAGATGTGCAAGTCTAACTCATTCTTCCTTAAGCACTCAATGGATTTCTTGCACGAGGATTCTCATTTCCACCTCTAAGCTCCTGCTGGTGTCATTCCCCCACCTAAATGGCTCCTCTCTTCCTCTTCATCACCATCATTACTTCCTCCATGGCTTACCACTTCCAAGGAAACTTCCCTGACTAGTTTCATCACAGGATGATGACTGTCTTTCCTTCTCTCGGCATTAACGTTTAGTTCTGGCTATGTTGCTATGTTGTTTCTTACTTGTTTAGCTAACGATAATGGTTGAAAATAATAATAACAATGACTATGATTTATGGAAGCCTACTATGTGCCAGGTACTGGGCTAGGCCATTTATGAAGTTCAATAATCTTCACAACAACCACATAAATTCTATAGATATTATCCCTATTTTACAAATAAGGCAACTGTGGCTTAGAAGTCATTTGCTTATGGCCACACAGCTCATAAGTGTCAGAGGTGGGATTTGAACCCACAGAACCCAGTTGCCACTCATGGTACTATGCATGTATGTGCATAGACATTCCATGAATGGCAGCCAACTCTGACCAAGTTAATCCAAGACCGTAGCTTTAACCTCTTCTTTTGCATTCTCCGTACAAATAAGTAGAGCTTATAGCCCAAGATATGTTTTGCTATATGTGTAAGTTTCCGGTTTTCTACAGCAGAATCGCTAAAAGATCACCTTGCTGCCATCTTTTCATTGGTGCATGATTACTGAGAAGCAAAACTGATTTGGTTTTAAGACTCTTGTTTAACATTTTTCTTCCTGTGAATGCCCACTGTGCTTTCTCAAAGGAACATCTGATTTAAGCCACATTAAATGCCATGTCCTTTGCTATGAGGCCTAAAATTTTAAAATATGCATTTATGTCCCGTGCTTCATATGTCATTGCTTTATTTCTCCAACTTGCCCTTGAAGTCACCACGACAGACATTTCACACAACATAACAGCTTCCAACTAGACTCAGAATCTCCACAGTAATATACTCCACCAACTATTAACCCATAAGATGTGGATTACTGAATTGGGATGCTTTTCTAAAAAGAATAAAAATTTGTCACAAGATTCTAATAAGAGTAAAAATTTGTCCCCTTTACTTTGTTAGACTGAAGATCCACTTCCTAAACGGTCTCAATATTCACTATTTATCATTTTTCTGTTATTTCAGTTATAATTGCTTTTTAACTTTTATCCACGTATTGCTTTTGTCATTTAAAAATTCCAATATGAAAGACACTGATTAAACGCAACTATTTAGTTTTTCTCAAATCTCTCTTTTTCTTGATGTTTGTTTTATTTTTTCATGCAGAGTTTAGAGTCTTAGGAATATTTTCCCTAACTGCTTTTGTAAACAGTTTAGTGTGCAATACATTTGCCCCTTCAGAGTGATGATCCTTGAGGCCTGAAACCAACATTGTTAATAACAGAATACAAATGCAATCCGGATCCTTACCTTTCTGCTTCGAGGCGCATCTCTTCCCTCTTTTGCCTCCTAAGTTCTCTGCGACGTTCAAAATCATCCATGGTGTGGTTTCAGGATTCAGGAGACCAGATAATGTCTGGATCTAAAGAGGAGGAGGTAGAAATCAACATCATAGATGAATCGGAGTATTATCTCCCATGAATCGCTTAGGTCTCCCCCTACCCCCAGACTTTTTCATCACTTCATTTTTTCTTTACTCTTAAGAAAAACACCTTAGAAGACTGGTGAGGCAGCCAGTGATCAATTTCTGACTCCCAAGCCGAGTTCTTTATGTGTTAAATTCAGTCTCATTCATGAAACTATTAGAGACAAAAAAGTAAGATTCTAGGATTACAGTTAAAAAAATAAAGACCTCAAGAGACAGAGAGGTTTTGAAGATTTGAAATATTGGTGGGATCACTTCAGAGCTACCAAATGATTTTGTTCTTTGTAACTTGCTGCCCACAGACAAAAGTTATGAAAAAGTGAACAAAGAAAGAGGAAAAGAGAACAAGAGTGGAAAAAAAAAAGAGAGAGAAAAGAGAAAGGGGCAAGAAAAGGAGTACGTAGGAACTAAGAGAAAAGTAAAAGAGAGAAATAAAATAATACAAGTATCCAGGCATAATTTGCATATTCTACAAGAACATTAATATCAGAATGATAATAGAGGCCACAGCAATAATACCATGAATAAACATAATGCAGCAGCATTTTAAAAAGCAGTTACGTTGTGATCAAGCTGTTTTCAGAGCTCAGAAGTCCCGGCTCTTTGTAACCCAACCATTTTATCCTTTCCTACCTCCTCCGTGATGGTTTGAATCCCAGAAAGATCTTCCTTTTCCAGCTCTTCAACTGAGGAACCCGCTTCCCCTGTGTTTCTGTGCCATGGAGTCAAGTATTCCAGAATTCCCCTGCAGCCCCCAAACCCAAAATGACTACCAGAAAAGGGGAAGCGGGCTCTTTTTGTCCTTGCTTTGTTTACAGAGCTGTCAGTGGTTAGTTAAACTCGGCCTGGAATCTGGCATTTAAGGCCTGCTTGAAGATTGTTTCCTGTGTGGAGCGGGAGGCCTCCACTTCCTCTGGAATCCTAGACTCTCTGCTGCACTCAGATCACAAAAAATATTTTCCAGCGCTTTCTGTGCACATGAGACGAGCCATTTGCCCCGCGTAGGAAAATAAGGAGCTGCACAAAGCCTAAAGCCATCCCCTAATGGCATTTTTGTTTGATGGAGCAAAAAGCAAAACTTAGATTTTGAAGCCAAGTTCAGAAACCTCCTTAAGTAAATTGTCAAATTCTTTTATTTTCAAGCATTTTTTCCCCTTAAAAAACCCACAAAAACAAAACTAAAATCTCAGCCAACAAAAACAAAACTCAAATATGTTTGAATTCTGCCCCCCCCCCCGCCCCGCCCTTTTCTTATCCCCTAGGGTCTTATTTATACTGCTTATAAATCTTTTGGAAATTCAAATTTTGGTGTTCATTTGGAGCTTTTAAATTTTAAGGTGTTCTTCCACCTCCTCTTACCAAGAATACTTTCCAAGATTTTGCTAGTTATGAAGGAAAGAATCAGTTCTCCTTTTTTAATTTCATCAACCATAAAGACATTTCTCTATATTCTCCAAACTGATCTAATCATAGTTATCAAAACGGAAAAATAAAAGTGATTTGAGGGTCATCTAAGGGTCTTTCTCCTCAAGGTGGGCTCCTGTTCTGAGCAGCGCAGCCCTGTGGGCAGTGGGACCAAAACTCAGTTACTTGAATGCAGGGTGTAGTGAGAGAGTAAGCTCTTCAGTAAAGTCTTTCGTTGTATATAAACCACTTCTCCAATAACTATAGCAACAGCAAACAGAAATGGGAGAAAGAGGTCTGTCTGTAAGCAAACAATTTCACTTTTTAAAATTTATCCAAGTGGCTTGAAGAGCATCCTCTAAGCTTTCGGGTCTCGCTTATACAAGCTAAGTAGTCATGCTGGCTGCTTGTTAACAGTGGTTCGAATTTCTCAGCCTATACCTCTGGTGGAGGTGCTAATGAGCAGTGAAACAAATCTCCCCAAGCAGGCCGAAGAGGCATCTGGTTGGCAGAGCCCGACAGTGTCTTGGAGTACGCAAAGGAAAGTGCAGCTGGCTAACATTGAGTGGTCACTTGTTGACCATGCTCACTGGTTCTCTACCTACGCACATTCTTTTTCTTCTACCCATTCTCTCCTCCTACAGCTCACCTTTTCTTACTTACTTGGGCAATTTTTTCTTTCCCAACCATAGAAAAACTCTACCTATCCGGTTATTTACTCATTTGAATGCTGCAAGTATGTATGCGTGTCATTTAGGCGGTGGAAGGGAGGCAGACAGAGAGTGAGCTCTATGCTGCATCTACATAGACAAGTGCCTTTCTGGGTCATGCTTTGTGGACATGTGGTAGGTACATGTGAGGGAGAGGAGAAAACACATCTGGGTACTGCATGGTATGACTCTCCGTTGGGGTGTATGTGGTTGGGTCGGGGAGAGAAGGTGTGTGTGTTTGTGAAAATGGCTCTCGGTTGGTCTCAAAGCAGGATGGGGCTGGAGTTTTTCCTTATCCTCACACCCTCATATCACAGAGCTTTCTGAAATTCTCTGGCACTGTTCCTATGTAAGAGGAGCCATGTCTGGGTAGAATTGTAAGTGATTTTTTTCTCCCTCTTTTGGGGGCAGCACCTTCCACACTCCCATCTCTCATTTCCTCTCCTAGCCCCAGTCAATGCTGGACTACTTCCGGAAACAACGGTTAGGAAACAAACTGAACCAATGAAATGATGACATGTTAAGGCAGAGGGAGTCTGTAAACTGTGGAGCTCCTGAGAGTCAGAAATGGACAGAGTAGCCTGAAATGCAGGCTAGAGGAGGTATGTATCAATACATATGACAGACGAGTTCTTGGAAAGTTTTATGAAAATCTAAATTTTGGGGGGGCAGTTAGTCATGCTATTGAAAGAACTCTGACGTGACTCCTTCTGTAAAGGGAAAAAAGTGCTTTTCAAAGGCAGATGAATCATTAGCTTCTGACAGATGTATTTGTCTTGTCAACATGGGTTCTCAAATACCGGATTTTCTTGAAATAGGGCACATCTATGTTGTAATTAAGTGATAAATCAATGTTACAGGTTTCAAATCACTTAGCACACTGCCCTTCCTTTCGGTAATGACACCACACGCTGGTGGCCCAGGTGATGGCACTATAAATGGACCTCCTGTGTCTCTCCACCACATCAGGACCTCCTGAAGGGTCATCTCTTTCCGTTCCTTCTCACTGCTTTTCCCTCTCTGCTTCCCATTGGGGAGGAGGATTTATCGATATTTATCAATATTTCTTCTGCCATTTCTTTTTTCATTTGTTTCATTCTCTATCACTTTCTTCTCTTTCTCTTCTTCATTTCCCTCCCTAGATTGGGAATTAAAGTATACTTATTAAATCCAATCTATGATTCTTTTCCTTAAATTAAAAATTTGAATTAAATTTCTGATGTGCATCCTTCAACCAAGAATTCTAATTATGACTATGTTTTGTGTTCACAAAGCTTTTCTTTTTCTTTTGTTTTTTTTTGCCTTTATGGGTGTGTGGCTCTCACTACAGATATTTCCTGTGACTGCTTTATAAGGAGAACTGGTCTGTTTCTGCTCATTTGGGATGGGGTTTGGTGGCACATAAGAAGCCATCTTAGGGGTGTGTGTGTGTGCGCGTGCACGTGCGCAGATGTGTGTGTGTGAATGTGCGTGTGTGCACAAGCATGTGTAAATACAGTCAAGGCAGGAGACGGTTGTGAGCAGTTGGCTTTTTAATCCAGCGCTCAATTATTAGGGGCAGAAGCCACGTGGAGGAAGCTAAGTCTCATCTACCTTCAAATTATCACAAACAGAATGGCGAATGAGTGGGGGAAAGTCTTTGGGCTCTTGGGCAGTGCCGATATTGGTCTTAGAATGCATCAAAAATAAAACCTATTGAGTGAGGGACACCGAATACGCTAATGCAGCTTCCAAAAGTAAACAACATTTATTGAATATGTACTGTGTGCTGGGTCATATTTTGTTACTTGCTTTTTTTGTTTTTTACAATTAATGGGCTTTATTTTTGAAAGTAATTTTAAGTTTAAAGAAAAAGTAAACAGAAAGTACAAACTTCCAATATACTCCCTGTCCTCCACCCTGCCCAGTTTCTTCTCTGTTTGCATTGAATTGTGTACGCCCTGCCAAAAGATATGCTGAAGTCTTCACCCTCAGAATGTGACCTTATTTGGAAATAAGATCTTTGTACATGTAGCAAAGTTAAGATAAGATTGTTAGAGTGGGCCTTAATCATATATGACTGGTGTCCTTACAAAAAGGGGAAATTTGGACGTAGAAACAGACACACACAAAGGGAAGATAAAGTAAAGACACAGGGACAATGCCATGAGAAGATGAAGGGCAAGGAATATCTGAGGCTACCAGAAGCTGGGAGAGAGGCACGGAACACAGCCTTCCCGAGGGTCTTCAGAGGGAGCAGGGCCCTGCTGACACCTTGATTGGACTTCTAGCCTCCACAACTCTGAGACAATGCTTCTGCTGTTCTAAGCCACCCAGTCTGGGGCACTTTGTTCCGGCAGCCTTAGAAAACCAATACAGCCTATCACAAACATCTTGCAGTAGTGTGATACACTAGTTACAATTGATGAACCAATATTGATATATTATTATGAACTAAAGTCCATAGATTACAATAGGTTTCACGCTTTGTGATGTATAGTTCTGTGGGTTTTGCCAAGTGCATATCTCATCTCCACCATTATATTATCAGACAGAAGAGTCTCACTGCCCTAAACAGCCCCTGTTCTCCATCTATTCATCCTTCCCTCCTTCCCCCTTCAACCCTTGATCTTTTTACTCTTTCTATAGATTTGCCTTTTCCAGAATGTCATATAATTGAAATCATACAGTATGTAACCTTTTCAGATTGTCTTTTTTCATGTTGCATTTACCTTTTCTCCATGTCTTTTTGTGGCTTGATAGCTCTGCTGGGCCATTTAAACATATGTAAGATCACTTTATCTACATAATATTATAATCTCCATTTACAGAATTTCGAAGTGTGTGCTCCTAACCACTATAATATTCTTGGACTAATCCACTAGTTCCCTCTAGGAATTGTTTTCCCTCTCAGGGAATAAGTAAGACTGCCCCAGGGAAGTTCTGAGAAGACTAGCGTCAGTGATCTCCGGCTTAACTCATTGGATCATATAAACTAAGATAATACCTCTTTAATTTCAAATCCATTTGGTTTAAATCATAGAATTATCATGTCTCAGAGATTTCAATTGAATTAAACCTTGAAAATACTTTTAAGCCTCTATTATTTTATCGCTATTTTTTCTAGGATTCATAAATCAGAATGGTCAGATTCTGGACAGCGTCGTTGCAATTTCTTTGAGATGTTAGAGTTTCTTCTCTTGCATTGCACCTTCCTCATTACACACCTTCCTGCTCTGGCCCACTGTATCCTCATCCCCAGCATAACTATTTCTTTGCAATTGCAAGAAACCCCAGTCTCCCGACCCTCATAACCGTTGTTAGACAGATCCTTTCTGACGAGTCATCATTATGTATCCACTATAAATTTCATGGCCCAACTACCTCAATGAAGCCCCACAAATCATTTATAACATCAATATTCAATGAACATTTACTAAGTATTTACTGTGTGCCAGGTTCTGTTCTAGGCACTGGGGATACAATGGTGAACAAGACTGAAAGGGTCCCTGTTTTCCTGGAACTTGCATTTCAGACTTTCTTGTTTCTTTAAACTTCTACCAGGTCTGTCATACCCATCTTCAAACTTGGATCACATCTATCATCTGCCTTCTGGTTTTCGTTCTTGAGATTCAGGGCTTTGTGGGGGATAGTCAGGGACCATGTTTTGTCTGTCCCAAAGGTTTGTGTTAATTTCAGCTGGACGATTACTGCAACTCAGTGATGCTTCTCTTCATCCTACAGGTACTGGGTGATTTTTGAGTGTAACATACTCCAGCAGATTTCCCCAGCCCTGCTCTTCAAATTATCTTCACTCACCTCAATCCTTCAATTGCCCTCCTCCACAAACCCTTGGCCAACAGTAACCCGGACTCAGAGTTAGGAAACTGGCTCACCCTTTCTGTAAAACAAGATGGTTGGACTAGACAATGTCTGAGGTTTCATCCTACTCCATATAATAGTGTAGTTCTATATCTGCTTTCTAATCCAGCAAAGATGGATGCGTCAAACATGACGTGTCCATGTTTCCTTCTTTCCAGGTCTAAATGATATCTAAGTACATTTTCCTCTAATTTTCTGATTTAGAAAGCATTAACTTTCCTTTCAGGCAGAACATCTCATGTCATCCTAAATAAAAAATGTTTTATTGCCTTTCAAATGTGTCTTTCAATTTTCTACCTCTGCACTTTTATTTCATACTATTGCATCCATCTGGAATGAGCTCTCCTATCCTCTTTATTGTCCATATTCTATTCAGCTAAGAATTTCAGGCTCAAATTTCACTTCCTTCATGATGGCTTTCCTGAGGACACTAGCTTGGAAGTGATATCTCCCTCCTTGAACATCTATCATTCATTTTGGTAATTAATGATGTGCTGCCTTGCTGCAGCTCATTAATTGTTCTAAGTAGCAGTTGAATATTTTACTTTCTACATGGCTCATTCTTAAGGTCCCTTATGAATAGATACAGCCATTTAAAAAATCTCTTAACTATTGAGACATAGCAAGAACTCAGAAATTGTAGTGATTCAAGTCATTGGATTTTTATTCTTGATTTCACCATTATGAGTATGGAAACTGTAACTCAAGCTGATTCATCTCTGTGTTTTATTGACTGATCAGTGTTTACAAAGTGAATTAAAGACCTTGGTAATAGACTATACATGAATCTCAAAAGTTACATAAACCCACATTTGCAGTAGTTACACAGTAAATCTGGCAGTGTTTTCTTTCTGACTGTAGAAAATGAACTTTTGTCCTTTTTAAAAAAATTCAATTTATCAACCTGCTTTACTCTTTTCTGAACTGAATGGTTCATTTGGGACTCAAAAACCAAATAAACACATGGATTGTAACGTACAGTTTGGACTTAACTTTAGCTCAACCTTCACCATCGTGTTCCAAAAATCTGTGCTACTTAAAAAGAAAAAATACATGTAATCATCAAGGCACATTTGTCAAGACCAGCAACATAGAAATAAGAACGAATGGGATCAGCCTGAGGAGCTAGGCCTTCACAAGTCATTTCTTTTCTCTAACCAGTAGAATCGGAACGCACAGTCCTACTGAGAGCAGGCTAACAGGTTCTGACCCGTTTTCTCTCCTTCTCTGCTCAGTCATTTATGGTTACTTTTTCTCTATTTGCATTTTTCCATTTGCAAGACAGGAGAACTAACAGACTTAACATTACTAAAATCAATGTCTTTGTGGCCTCTCTCCCACGTTAGGAGGAGTGGGCAGTTGGGGCATTTTAGGTTTGTGAAATGATAATATTTATATATATTGACTTCAACACTTGGAAAGTCAACACATTCAAGGATTTTAGGTCGCATTTTAAAGTGTTGTCCCAAATAATACCACCTTATTTGGAGCACTTTATATTTTTCAAAACTCTATGGCTATCATTGTTTGATACTTCCAAGGAAGAGAAGTAGATTGATCTCCATTTAAAGAATAAAGACAGACAATAGAGACCTTTAGCATCAGCTCCTTAGCCACAGCCAATCAGTGGAAAACCAGGACTGGTAGTATTTAGACTAATCTCTAAACCAACCTGAAGATTTTCTTAGAAGAGTGAAGAGAAGTGAAAATTTGGAACCCAATTCCTTCTGTGCCCTTTTCAAGAGTTTAAAATACTTTTCCTTGGCAAACTCAGGGAGAATTAGACTGAAAGACGCAGGTGAATACCAAATCAGAATAGGCATTGGGCCACAGCTGCTCTCTTTGACCTTAGAGAAGAGTAAAAGGCATAGGTATGAACCTTAAGGAAAAAATGGAAATTCTCCACCAACCTGTGTCTGTGTGAGAAAAAAAATGTATAGTTTGCTAAAAAATGTATACCTGTGCTTTCTGAAAGAATGCTGATACCAGAGGCCAATTCTGATGTTCTGAGACTGGGGCTCTGGCCCCAGTAGAACTATCCAAAGATGGGTAGGGCCCCTGAGAAAGTGTGAACCCGTGTCCCTGCTACTGGAAATAGTCAGAGAGGTGAAGTAGCCATCAGTTTAGGGCTGTCCTGAAAAGATATTTGTTAAAATTCTAAGTCTGTGCTGTCCAATACAGTAGCCACTAGTTACACGAGGCAAATTAAATTTAAATTAATTAAAATTAAATAAAATTAAAAATTCAGTTCTGTAGTTTCACTGGCCCCATTTCAAGTGTTCTGTGGCTACATGTGTCTAGTGGCTACCATATAAGACAGAGAACATCTTCATCATCATAGAAAATTCTATCGGACAGCCCTGCTGTAAGGCCTTCCAGCTCCTGACAGAAAATGATTGTCCTGTATGAAGTAATGTGTGCAGTTCAGACATGAAGGTATGTAAGACATGGTCTCTGTCTTCAAAGACCTTGCAATCTCATAAAGAAGATGGAATAAAATCTGGGGTATGGTACAGGTCAGCATCTCAAAGCATGGTTGTACTCTTTTAATTCTCTCGTTAGTAACCTGTCTGTTCTCTTGCAGAGTGTCTTCTGGATTGGGCCATCGCGCTATGACTGAGCACTTGCTGCTGAGAAAGTGAAATGCTTGGCAAATGAGAAAGAAGCTGAGACACTGTCTCAAGAGAGATCGCACTTCAAATTTCGCAACAAGGCCTAAGAGTGGTTTATTTGGAACAAAAGATCAGAGGCCATAGGTCTTTACCAATTATAAACATGGTACAGAGATCATCATATTTTACATAATAGTTTTACTTGTGCATGACCCTCAGGCCTTTCTGGTCTACTCAGCTATAAAAATATCAGCAACCCATGGGTCTGCTCTTTGTGATGGATTTTTCAACAAACATTTCCAATTTAATGATCAAACACTAGATCCAGAGACTTAGCCAGCTATCTAGCTAATATAAAATATGAGTAAGGTGAGAGAGAGTTTAGATGGCAGGATGCAAATCCATTTACTCTGCTAGAAATAATTCAAAGGTATGTCCTAGAGGCACTTG
Source organism: Equus przewalskii (assembly GCF_037783145.1). Lineage (NCBI taxonomy): Eukaryota > Metazoa > Chordata > Mammalia > Perissodactyla > Equidae > Equus > Equus przewalskii. Next base: position 88,730,761 of record NC_091834.1, on the reverse strand, counting down.
TTAATGGCAACATTTTTGTATATGAAGGACATGCTATTATTGATCAGAGACTAATTATTCTCTAGTGAATTATTCAGCTTCTATTCATCATGGTCATAAATTCACTTATTGTGTTCTGGAATTATGAAACAAGTTAGAGACTATTCCAGGAGTTTATAATCTAGGACATAAAGCTTTGAAACCAAACCAAGAGACATTATCCATTATGTCCCTTGGACATAATAGACATGATTTAAACACACTGATCTACACATAAGTTAAATAATAAATTGAGAAGTGCCTAGACTGTTTCCTTCTTCCTTTCACACGAGTCATTTAGATGGTACTTTCTCCCATTTGTTAGTTTGGGGATTTCTGGACTTTCTTCATGTAAGGAATGGGTCACAGTGCAGCCTGCTTAAGATTAACACAAGATTATAGGATCTCTGAACCGCTTAGCCACTGACATGAATTTGTATTGATACCCATGTCAGTTCTATTGGAGTACTTACTCTATAGCTTATATTTTAATTATTAAGTACATATCTGTCTTCCCTAGAAGATTGTAGCCTCCTTAAGGTTGTTACTCATTTTTGTGATTCCTCAAAGTTCTTAACCAAGTATTTTTTCTTATAGTCAGCACTAGATTCCCACTTATTGAATTGGAATGGATTCCAGGGCGTTGTTTGTTCACTGGACTTAATTGGTAAACAGACAAACTTGGCTAAGACATGATCAAAAGGTTATGTCTCCAGTTGAGCTCTCTGTAACCTTGGGGATGGTGGTGGTTCATGATAAAGCTCTATTTTATATTGTGATTAGTAGTTGTGATTGTTTTCCTCAGTGGAAAAGAACTTTGTCTGAGAAAAACATTCTGGTTCCAAGAAGAGGAGTATTAAGCATTTGTAACTGAGGGAATAGGTTTGTTCTGGGATGTTCAAAGAGAAAAAGGACAAAGAAGACATATGATGAATAATAAAAGAAGAAAATCAGGGTTGAGCTGAAACATTGCAAATTTCCACAGCCTTTGGAGTTTCCTTGCCACTTCTCCATCATAATTAGAAAACACTGACATTCAAAGCTGATTTAAATGCTTCCATCAGTCTAAAGAAAAGTGTTGCCTGATTTTGCTCTCTAACCGTGCTCAGTAATTAGAAACATAAGGCGCTGTTCTGGGTGTTCACTTGGGAACCTATCCTCCCCAGGCCTGGTGTCACTACCCATTGGCTACAGGACTTTTATCATTTCTCACCATCTCTCTCAGGAGCCCCAGTCCAGGTCACAGGAAGAGTGTGAGGTTGCCATAGGCATTCCTGGAAATACTGGAGACCTCTGGCGCCACTTCAGACTCTAAAATACACGGAAGAAACTCATTTTGCCTGCCCATTTCCCTGCTGGGGCCCTGTAAATCTGTATTGCCTTTGGAAGGCAGTAGTTCATGCCTGGTAAGATAAGCATTCACACCAAAGAGTCAAAAGGAGGATCTTTGTGACAACCTGCTTGAAATGACATCCCTGTTTCTGAGAACAAGAAACTCTTCCGACAGCAGATTCTAGAGTTCCTCAAGCTCTTGCTGGACAACCTGTACTTTGCAAAATGTAGGATTAGAACACAATCTAAGGACAAGCAGCAGCTTTTTACTTCTGACAAAATCCACAGAGAAAATGGAAAAATACATGTAATCAAGGACTTCAACTCAACAGTCACCTAGCTTGTCAAATTAAAACATGTGGCAACCACCTGCCCAGCATCTTGGAAAAAATTATACCTTCTTGTTTTTCTACCTGACCTAAAATCTCTTCGGAGCACATTTGCATTTCCCGATTTTTCACACTTAAACAATGCTGTCCACACCGTGTATAAAGATGACTAAGCAACTTTGTATTAAGTAACCAAAGTAAGTCCTGCCAATTTTAGAATAATTAAGTTTCTGCAGTCTAATATAAACAGTTCCAAGAACTACATGCGGCCTACCAAAAGTATATATTACAAGTAGTCAACGCTGTGGCCAGCTGGCAGACAGATCAACCTATTAAAGTAGAATTGTTCAGAATTCAGAGTATTATTTTTCTTTTCTCCCACTATTTTTTCTGCATCCAACTTTGTTTCTTTGGGAATGTTTTCAAGTATACAAAGCAAGAAACTATTGTGGAATTGCACCTCCCGTAAACGAATGAGCATTTCTCTTGAGATCCTTTGGAACTCACAAATCTTTCCTATTTCAACCCTGTCTACACACGCAGCCAAAGCAAAATGGAGCAAGTGAATCCACTTTGTTCCCACTCAAGTTGAAGTGTTCATGTTTTGCTTGACCATCAGAAAGAAAGCTCTAGAGTAACCACTAGACAAACGAATGTGCACATTAAGCTATATGCCCATTGGGCACCCAAAACATCTTTCTGACCATGGATCCTTGTACTGCCTTCATCAGGTAGCTTGGTGGGCCAGAATTTATTGCTAATAAGGTTAGATTTAATAATAAGTCATAGATTTAATCCCATCAGGAATGAGTTAACTATCTGAGAGAAAAAAGTCCTGAACTATTGCCATGTGCTATGACATTAATCTTGGCCAGCTATAATGGCAGATGTGGCCTGACAACTTTAAGTTGAGAAAATAGAGATGTAGACTAACCCATCCCACCATGACGTCCAGTAGAGTGTATGGTCAAATGAACATGAGCGTGTCATCACTGCATATTCAACTGCATTATAAGCCCTATTGTTTTCTTCATAAATGATCAAGAGTGGTTAAGACTCTACAACCATAGTCACAATGAAAACTTCAATGAAAACATTCAGCAAATATTTATGAAGTATTATTTATGTACTAACCACCTTGCTTGGTGTGGCATATAAATTGTGAATGCAACCACCCTGCCCTCATCTTCCTTATAGTCTGATAGTGGAGAGGGGCAGTAAATAAATAAAATATAAATTGGCATAAGGGTTAGGAAGGAAAAATACAGCTTGCTATGAGAGAGAACTACAGGAATGACCTGATGGTTTTCTTTGGGCCAGAATAACACATAGACAGTAACAGCTTTTTCAAACAGGAATATTAATACACACACGAACATACATTCATCAAGGGAACATAAATTTATAAGACCAGAGTTTGTATTCATTAGATATATATCGACATCTATTATGTGCCAGACACTCACTCATCTAGGTTCTGATAAATCAAGCTCTCCTCTGCTCCTCTCTCCTAAAGAAGTGGGTGAGGAGTAAAGTAGCTGGTCAGCTTTGAGGGATGGTGTTACCCCTTCTTTCCCACCTCGGATCTTGTGTAAACAATATAAAAATAATGACCTATCAGATGCTTTCTGCCGGAATTTATACACAGGGAATCCACTTAAGACATTAGCTTCACATGGCTAAATTAGGAGGCATCTTTCTAGAAACCATCCAGCTCGGTGACCTTCTGACAATAAAAGCATGTTTCTCACCCACCATCAAGCAGAAATTTGCTGATTTAAACGAAGTTGATCCGCTTTGTTTTTTCAGACTTTGGTTCATGATTCCAAGAAAAGAACAGTCCATAATAAATTTACCCCAGTGGCAGAACATCTCACAACCAACTTTTCCACTTTAAATACCACAAACAGAGCTTTTATTTGTTGACACACAGCCCCTGGACATTCATGAAAACAAGATGTTCTCTCGCCGCTTTTTAAGTTAAACAGATTTAAGTCAGGGTCTCAGCCGAATTTCAAAAACAGATGTTACATAGCAAAAAGGCTGAACTGACCCCAGCAAGGACAGGCTATTTCACTTGAACTTGAATATTCTTTGTTAGCAGGAGAAGCGAACAAAGATGCCTTAAACTGGAAATAGGAGCAACTCAAGGTTTACTACTGTCTCCATTCAGAGACTGCCCTGTGGGTCTGGGAAGCTGTTGGGCGTCCAGAACTCTTGGTTTGGGGACTAGTGGGTGGGGCTTGATTTTGGAGGTTGGTGAGGAAGGACAATCCTCCTCCCACATGCCAATATCCTGTTTCTCAGTAGACCTCAGAGGCCTCCAGGAAAAGGCTTTACTGCACGCATCACCTGATTCCACTCCATCACATGATTCCACTCCCAACCCCACTCTCACATGCAAACGCAGGTCTGGAATGATCTAGCTCCCACTTCTGCCTCAGGGCCTTTGTCCCTGCTTCCTCTCTCTCATTATCTGAAATACTCTCTACTCCTTTTGCAAATTCCATATATTTTTCTAGCTAGAGTCTAGCTCCCTTCTATCTTTATTCTAGAACCATCCTCTCTTGCAACTTCTTCAGCATTATTGGCACTGTTCTTTTTGGTGATCAATACCATATGGTTTTGTTATTCAAATATTTTATAGCTTCTCTTTCTCTTGAGCAAGTCTGAAGCTGCTCAATGTCAGGGCCTCAATGCCTTCGCTATCCCCTCACAGTGCTGGATATTTTGCTGTTATGCCTTTATAGACGCAGGGGAATATTTGCTGAGTTGAACTTACTGAAAAGCTTCTGGCCTGAGAACCCAAATTGCAAAAAAATGTCACAGCTATGGCCATTAGCACTGTTTGCCCTGTGTTCCAGTTTTACCCTTTCTGGGCACATTATAGAATTGTACTTGCTGGCCTCCTTGTGGTCAGCTGAGGCCAAGTGACTCGTTCTGGCGAATGAGTTGTGAGCCTAAGTGTCATGTCACTTCTGAAGCAGAGCATTTAATCATTGTAGGGAGACCCTTCAGAAATTTCATTTCTCTCTACCATGGTAAGCAGCAGTATTTCCAAATAGTAGCTGTCAGCTGGGGTCCCCAAGTCAAGATGACAATGATGAGGACCAGACACCCCTGCCTACCCAGGGTTGGAGAGAAAGCATGAGTACAAACCTTTGTTGTTTAAATCACTGGACTTTCGAGTTGTTTCTGACCAGAGCATAACCCAGCTTGTCATGACTGATATAGCCTTGCTCAACTCAGTCCATGATGAAAATGATCTTCTAACGTTAGATAGCGCACAGCTCTGCTTCAGTCAGGTGCTCATTTCCCTCCTGTGACTTCTAGTATAGAACTAGGGATGGGTAGGTTAACTGAACACCATTTGCTGGCAGGGCCTCAGCGAGTGGAAGTGGCTCACACTGCACTTCCTCCCTGGCCCCATCTCCCTACTCCTGACATAAGAGTCGTAGCTACAGGACTGTTCACATATTATGTGTTCACTCACTTATAACAGGGAGGACGGACTCAAATTAAAGACGAAAGAGATGAATATTCGGGGAGTGGTGGTCTATGGGGAAACAGAGAATGCACGCATCCTTAAGAGCATTCAAATTCAAATTTTAAAAATACCATGCTGGGCAAGGGAAGCACATTTGCAGGTAAATGTGGGTCCTGGGTGCTGGTTTGTGACCTCTGATCTGTAGAGTCCTCTATTAATGTGCCAGACAAGGCACTGTGTGGGAGCAAGGGTGACCCCCAAGCGAACCTCTACTAGCCTACAGTCTAGATGGAGAAGTTCATTTATTTAGTCAACAGTTATATAGCACATACTCTGTCCTGAGCATTTCATAAATATCAATTTAAATCTTTATAACAATCCTTATCGTCCCCATCTTACAGATAAAAAGACGGAGGCCCAGAGGAGATGAGTCATTTGCCGGAAGTCACAGAACATGTAAAGAGCAGAGCTGGGTTTACATCCGGTCAGATCTGGCCCTAGGGGCTATCCTTTTAATCATAGCACGATGCTACATCTCACGTGACCTGTAAATGCATAATACAAGGTAGACTGTGGCAAGAACCAGGATGATGAAATGACTGTGTGATTGCCTGGAAGGATCCAGGCTCCTCTACAAATGCCCCTCACTAGGAGCTGTTTCCTATCTGGAGGATTTGGCCTGCTCCATGTGAGGCTAAGTTCACATACAATGTTTATTAATGAAGTAAAAATGAATCTCCTGTTTATGTTAATTTGTGATTTGCCAAATGGATTTATTGTTTCATTTAAGTCGAGTCCACTTTAGCAAGTGAGTGGAATTCATCCTACAGCCTTTAAGAAATAAAATACGATACTTCACACTTTGATCGTTTTTTTGCTTTTTTTCATTGAGTTAGCTTTGAGCATGAAGATACCCCATCTAAGTTTATCTGTTTGTGTCAATCTCAGAGCAGATCCAAGTTTTGTGGGATCTGAAGGTTATTTGGGAGGCCTTCTTCAGGAAAGAGAATACAGTGTTAAATGTAAAAAGTTAGGCAGGGTTGTGTCAGGCGCCTGTCTAGAGGAAAGGCCTTGTGACTTAAGCTCCATGGTTTCATGGCAAATCCTCTTTGGGTCTCTCACCTTTAATTCTTATGAGCATTCCATAAAAATGTCACAGCACCCTTACCTTGCTTTTAATTTTCAATTACTTTGAAACTATAGTTATATCCCCTTTTTAAAAAATCATTCATGAAAACAAGAATTTAGGAAACAAAATAATGTCGGTGGCAATTATGCATCCTGTTTCAAAGTGACTTGCAGAAAACTCGAATTACAAATATAGCCAGGGCATTGCAGTGTTTTGCCTGTAAACCACATAATTAAGTATGCTAGGTAGATGAGAAGGCAGAAAAATTTAAAATATTATGACTCCTCGGCAAGATGAGGCCAATGAAAAACAAATAAAAGATTCAGAAATCACAACTTACATTAATGAACACATGATTGGATTTACCAAATTTTCCATTGCATTAAAAAAAATTCCTTTTATAGGAGAGAATGAAGGAATACTAAAACTGATAATGCAGCCCAGACTAATACAACAGCTGGGATGGAGAAGGTCTTATTCAATATGTGGCTGTAGAATGAATGAATGGTTGTGTGACTGAATGAGTATGTTTGAGGAACAAGAAAAAGGGCAGATGGTGCTAATGGTGGTGACATGCCTCCCCCATCAACCCCAGGTTACAACTGCATCTTTTTCTTTAAACCGTTAGCCAGCAATCTGAGAGAGGCAGTTAGAAATGTCCCCAGAGTTTCTCCTTATAACGAACGTCTTTATATTTATATATTTTTTAAGCCTGTGATGGATTCAGAGTCACATTGTGGGTATAACATAGTTAGGGGAGGAATTCTTTACAGAACTTAGAGAAAATGCTTTCAGAAGAGCTCCTTCCTTCAGGCCCACCATATGTTTGTATTCACGCCCCCTCTGCATCCTCTGGATATGATAAACACAGTTTTCCCCAGACTCAGGATGCCCTATTCCACGCTGTATCATTTTTAGTTATTAAATAACAGGACTCAATATTAATGTTGGCCTTCTCCATCCCTCTTTAACAAAGTGTTTTCAGCCAAAGATATTAAACTAGTCAACTGCTCTTTTCCCCTGTCAGAGAAACAGCCAGCATCCTGAAATCACAGCTCATTTGTACTACATTGGCGTGAATATTCAGACTCCATTTGTCTCCAGCTCTTAAAGGCTGGTGTTAGAGTGAATGATAGACATTTTGTTTTGAATTAGCAAAAAGGGAGAGAAAAAAAAAAACGCAAGTAATAAGTTTGGCCTAAAATATCTGTTTCAGGGAATGCAGCTCTGCCTTTTCCTCTAGTGAAAGTCAACTTTAAAAAAAATCTAGATTTAATTTGGCATTAGGTCGGACCTGGGATATAGAGAATAGGAGGAAGGAAAACGTCTCAGTCTTTTCCCCCTTGGATTGAGAGCTTATTCTTCTTAAGTCCTGTTGGTGTATGGCTGCACGGAGTGGTGCAAGATGTTCACGACTTCGTTTTGTTGAACACTCCAAAGCAGAATTGGGAAACAGTTGACTCTGTGTCCTTGAACTGTACAAATCCTATCACAGTTGGTACCTCAGGTAAGACTTTTGATAGTTTTGGTTGAAAGCTAAATAGCAAAACCATTCTTTTTCTCTTTACTGCATATTCACTTGTGCTTATTGGAACAAAAGCCTGGAAAAGAGTTCTAGGCAAGAACTCCTGGCACTGCTATCTGTTTTTCTCCCGGCTATCTCTGTCCCCCATCTCTGCTTGTCCACCCTGGCACAACCTCTTTCCATCAATAGTTGTGCTAGACAGGAATGTGTACTTCTATGGAGGCCCCTCTTAAGGCCAAGTGCAACTCCCTGGCCAGGGCAACTCCATTATTTGGCCAGAGTTACAAAATCTGCATGTGGCGGTACTGGAATGTCCTTATCATGACGGTTTCCGGAATGTTGGGAAGACCATGGGAATCCATGTTCCTTGTACCCCTCAGTCTTTAACCAAACTTGGGCTCACCGCATATTTTCCTCCTTATACCGCATGATAAGGACCTGGGAGCAGCCTCCCTGAGGTGAGGCTCTTGGGGAAGCCAGTGTATTCAAGACCTTCTCACACATGAACCTTGTTTCACAGCCACTAGTAGAAATCTGTAGCAAAGACTCTTAGTCTAAGAAAGACTCCTTCAGATCCTTCCATAACAAGTTTGGGCACACTTGAACTAAATAAGAGACTGAACACTTTGTCAAGGGTGTCTAGAGAGGCTCGTTCTGCAAAACCAAGAAAAGAGGAAGAAAAAAACACTTCTCTTTCCACTCCATCTGGAGCTTCAACTGACTCCAAAAATACAGGCCCACGGTGGTCATAAAGTCTCCCATTTAAGCTGTTTTAAGACTAGGGCAAAGCCTGCTAGGTGCTTACAACTCAAAGTACTTCTTTTCCATGCTCATAAGAAAATTGTCTTTCTCTCTAAATCCTACAGCTGACTGAAATTAACGAACCACTGTTGGAAGACAACCATGCAGGTCACCGGCCACCATTCATTTGGAACACCCCACCAAGGCCATTCATGGATCACAGAGCTGTTTTCTCTTAACTTCAAAATTTCTCCTTTCTCATTTTATGAAAATAGCAATTTGTGTAAAAGTCACTTACTCAGGTGTCATTGATGTTTTGGGTAGCTGCGAGAAAACTGGCGTCTTTTCCTGGCTACTCGAAGAACAGCAATAGGAAGGTGTAGAAGTGGGTACCTGAAGAAAGCTGGTATCTCCAAGTTCATTTACAAAAAATTGGGTGGGTATATGCAGAGAAGAGACAAGCTTCCAGATCTCTGATAGCCTCTTTCACAAATAATCAGACAACCCAAGGAAAGATCAAGTGTTTCCGCTCAAGAATGAGAACTAAGGGAGAGAGTGAGAAAAAAAGAAAAAAAAAAAAGCAAGGAGGAAACTTAAAAGAGAAGACATCACACAGGAGAAATAAAAAGAGGAATGAAGGAATACCTTCATTTGCATCACAGTAAGCAGGAAAAATTAGGGAAATTCTGTGCTCAGGTAATGTGGCCGCATTAGAAATGACATTTGATGGCGTGGCCAAGAGGAGAAGCTTGCTGTGACCATCATGACCCACAGCCTGGCCCCTTCATGCTCCACCAGCCCCTATCCTAGCTTGGCCGTGAAACCCTAAAATGTTGCCAAAGCCTCCTCGAGGGCACAGGTGGTGTGCGGACCAGCAGGGAACAATGGACTAAGGAGGCAGTTCAGTGCAAAAGAGGTATGTTTCCCCCAACTGAGCCCTTCACTGACTGTCTAGATGAGATAATGTTCCCTGGGGAGTCAAACACATGCTCATGGGTGGCATTAGCCAGAGCTGGTAGGGCAAGACTCACAAGAATGTTTGGGGCATAGCCCCTAAAAGAGAGGGCAGAAGAAGAAATCAAATAGGGCCCAAAAAAATAGGAGGACAGAAAAATAGGTAGACATACACATTAGCTAACGTACGTGTCGTTACAAACCCTCATTAGAAGTACCATGTAGATTTCTTTCTCTTGGGAGGGTCCCTCTCCAGTTATTTACCAGGAAAGTTGTCTATATACAATTTCCGGAGGCAGTTTCAAACCACTGCTTCTCTCCCCCAACACAATCTTTCTGAGTGGGCTCATCCACTGTCATGGTCTTAATTCCTCTGTGCAGACTATGACTGTGAACCTCTCTATCTCTAGTTCTCACCTGAGCTTCAGACTTGCATTTCCCTTGTGGTCTACATGCCCTCGGATGCCTCACAGCTCCTCCAACTCAGTAAATCCCAATCTAAACTCATCGTCCTTCCCTCTTGGCTCCCAAGACAATGTTCTCACGGCAAAATGACCTTATCTGGGGCAGGTTCATGTGATTTACCACCTCCTACCTCTTTGAGGAGAGCGGTAACTCTGCCGCCATCAGTTAATCATATTTTTCTTTCAGCCCTCTCTCAAGCCTTGACCCATTTCCACCTATTGTGAGGTGGAGGAGGGGGCAGCAAGTGAGGAGAAAACACCACTATAATTATCATTTGGAGATGGTCTTAAGGCAAATAAGGTGTAGGTTCAGAGGCTGTGTCTCATCATCTATCCATTCATTCAGTCAACCAGTCATTTAATTTGGTCAGTATTATTAAAATTTACTATATGCAAAACCTCCTCTATCTAATGTGAGAGATGTAAAAGGCACACTCTTCAATTTCAAAAATTATACCGTGTCCTAGGGAACTGAGAGCTGTTCACAAAGGACTAAAACACACTAGAAAAAAGGAACGCTCTGAGGGTGATGTACATGCTAAGGGAGTTCAGGAGACGAGAATCAGAGGGAGGTCCATATGCAATAAACCAAAAACCAACACAGTAGAGAAAAAAATGATAATGGGGTGTTATAGACTGAATTGTTCCCCTGAAATTTGTATGTTGAAGTCCTAACCCCCAGTGCCTCAGAATGTAATTGTATTTGGAGATCAGGTCTTTAAAGAGGTGATGAAGTCAAAATGAGGTCATTAGGGTGGCACTAATCCAATATGACTAGTGTCCTTATAAGAATAGGAAATTCTGGACACAGAAAGAGAGACTCCAAACACATGTGCGTGCAATAGGATGGCCATGTGAAGTCACAGGGAGAAGATGGCCATCTGCAAGCCAAGGAGAGAGGCTGTAGAAGAAACCAAACCTGCTGACACCTTGATCTCAGACTTCTAGCCTCCAGAACTGTGAGAAAATAAATCTCTGTTGTTTAAGCCCCCCAGTCTGGGGTACTTTGCTATGGCAGCCCTAGCAAACTAATACAGGGTACAACTCACATAATCCTGAAACAAAAATTGCCTGAGAACTGTGCGATTCCTGAAAAGCTTTACTTCCCACTGGTGCCAACCTCGGCAAAACTGCGAACAATTGGAGTTTCCTTTAGTTTCTCCATCCTCTGCCTTCTGAAATCCCCTCTTCCTGCTCCCCGGGTAGACCCTCTGCTGGTAGAGGTTCTCCTCCCCAGCGAGCAGGATTTGTTGAAAGTGAGGGGTACTTATTGCTCCTGAAATCACCAGTATTTGTGCAAAGATGAGCTTATTCACCCTGGAAGGCTGACTCATCATCTCTTTATTCCCTCAAGTTATCAGCATTCTTCACAGGAAATAAGGACTTCATTATTGATCAGGGACTGTTTGGCTTAAGATATTAGATATGCAGGAAAAAATAAAGGAAACAAATCAGATTACGAATCAAGAAAAGAATTGCTTCCAAACTTGATAGATTAGTTGACTGGAAAGTAAACAATGAGAGGCCTAGCAGAAAGACTGGTTTCTCACATCCCTCTAGGTGCAAGAATTTAGAAATTCAGGCAGAGAGGCTGTATAATTGCTGAGAGCAGAACTGCCCCCCTCCAAAAAACCCACATAAATTCTACTCACAGGTAAGGAGTCAGATGTCCACTTCTGAGCCTTCTGGTTGATCAGCAATCCCTGCAGGATCCAACCGAATGATCTTGGAATGTTTTACTGATACCTGGTATAAATAAGGAGGATGGAAACATAATTAAGTGGAGTGAATTTTCATTAACATAGACTATATATTTTTAAATATTATTGCTTCCTCAGGTACTGTTGTTAGGACCTTGAAGGAGGAATAAGATATAGATATTGTGCATTTAAAAAACAAATAAATACAATGATTACAGAGTCAACCCCTAAGTTATTCTAAATAAATAGGGTGGAGAAGGTGGTATGGTTAATACAAAACAGGGAGTACTACAAATGCCAAGAGTCAAAGACAAAAGGCTTTAGAACATAGTCAAGGACACCCTTTCTCTAAGCTCAACCCTCAAGTCTTCTAAGCTTCAAACTCTCAAAGACTCTTCAGACTCTTTGCTTTGTTAAAGTTTTCTGCTGTTGATGGTTAGGAACTTGACTAGTTGGTACAAGAGGAGGCTCTGGAGGATTACGAATAATTATAGAAATGTACCAGGAGATAATCTAGAGTTAACGCTCTTGCATTTGAAACACAGCAATAAGTATTAAACATTAGAAGGACCAAAGAAACAATAATTTTGACAGCAAATCACTGTCACACCCCTAAACCTGCCCCAACATGATGCTATAAGGGATGCTGAGTATGAACTTCGGGCTTTTAATATTTGCCTTTAATTTAGTGGAATAATGGGTCTCAAGTGGACCTGAAGAAGACACCTTGCTTCCCCCCATTCTCACCCCCTGCCATTTTGAATTGGAAGGAAACAGAAGCTCGCAGAGGTTAAGGGACTGACTTGGAATCACACTGCTAAAAATTGGTCCTGGATTCCTAGATTTTCATTTCAGGTTTCACAGGTAAAACACAAAACAAAACAAAAACCTGCCTAGCATGCTATGTATGGTTTGTGTCCATCTGGGGAAGGCTGGTTGGCAAACTAGGGATCAGGGAACCTTGAGGGGTTGTAAATTAGTCAGTAAAACCTGGTGCCATCCATTTCCTTATTCTTGAGCAGTCACAGGCTGTCTTCAGCTCCTCTCCCTCAATCTCGACCACCTCTTCCTTCTCCTCTCAAACACACGTGTCTAAGCAATCGTTGTATTGTCTTATATCTAAAGTACCCTGCTCAGCATTCTGGGGATGTGAGCCCTGATCTTAAGGAGCCTAAAATCTGGTTGGAGTAATAAAGCATATAATTACACTTCTAGGTTACAAAGCCAGAAAGTGGGAAGAACTCCAAATCCCATTTAAATTCCTTTTCTTCTACTGTGGGCCAAATTTTGGAGGTCTTTTCTATAAATCTGAGGGGAGGGAGACAAGAAAACCTGTGCTGTATCTCCTAGCTGGAAAACTCTGTTCATATTCCGGTTCCTTACAGCTCCTAGGCCCCTGCCAGCACAGTGGGGCATTAAGAAATATTTGTTGAATGAATGAATGGAATCCATGGATGAGTTTCAGGGGGCATTGTGAACTTCCCAAAACTGTAGGCCAAATGCTGTGTGTATTAACTTTCATTGATTTCTCAAAGCAGTCTCTGCTCCCTTTTTCCTCGCTCCAAATTGAGAACCACTTGCTAAATGATTAGCAGAGTTCTAGAGGATGCAGTTCAGATGAGAACAAATTACAGCGTGTATTCCTGTAGGTAAATTTATAAACAAATATGGATTGAGCACCCTCTATGTGTCAGGAACATATTGGGGATACGACAACGAACAAGTAGCCGTTGAACTCAGCCTCAAGATCCTTGTAGTACACTGATCCCTTATAATTCTCAGACTGGCTGCATGTCAGAATCTTCTGGGGGAGTTTTTAAAAAATACCATATGGGATACTCCATAGAGCTCCCCAGTGATTCGCGCCTCAAAAAAAGTTCCCTACATTCAGACGCTGGCGTACATTACAGTCCCCACCCCACACAGTCCTCCCATCTCGACCCTCAGGCTCCAATGAAAGCAAAGGAGACTAGAAGAAAGCTAGGAGTGACTTGCCTGAATTGAAAATGAACATACTGAGACATTTAAATTTGTAGAGAAAAAATTCACAGTTCCTTCCCCAAACCCTCTGGCAGGGTCAGTATTTATTTGCCTCGTTTCCCTTTCGCCTGCTCCCATCCTCTCAGTATTTTACTTTTTAAATTTAAGAATGAATAAAGAAAAAAACAGAGGAAACAATGCTATCAGTGGAAAGAATTTTTTTTCGGTCGGTAATATCCCTGTCCATGTTCATGAACTATCTTGTTGATGAGACAGAGTTAGAAAGGCTTTCAAGGGAAACCGTCAAGGGAATGGCCAAGTGACTGAGAGTGCAGTTTCTCTTCAGATATATTTATTCTCCTGTCTATTTTCAGACTTAGGATAAAAGGGCAGAAAGTTGATGAAGTTCTTACTCCCTGTTTTAAGATCTTTCTGTACTGTCAGTTACCTTGCAACTTCTAATAGATGCCTGGGTGAACCATTACTCACTGGATCCTTTAAGCTTTTAATTCAGTGCTCAACACATAGATTCTGGCCGACCTGGCTCAGAAGCAGTTGCTGAAATTCTCTGCAGGCAGAGCTGAGTCTAGACTGGACATGGTAAGGAAGAAAAAGACCTGAGATGAAGGAAGAGGGGAAGGGAGAGAGAGCGGGGCTACATTAGGCAAGTGGTCCTGTCTTCCTTCCAGAGTCCCCTTCCCAGCGGCAAACAGTCAGGTGCTATTTATTGCTCCTTTGACTGAACCATCTGCTCAGGCGTGTGGGGGGAAATTGGGTTTTACATGAAAGCATTTGCTGTGGGAGAATCAAGGTGTAATAAAAGGAAAGGAGGAATTTATCCCCTCTCAATCAGATTTCTAGTCCTCCAAGAGTAATGATTTTCCTGAAACACTCAGGAAACCTCTAGTGAAAGCCATTCAGTAGCATAAGAAACAGAAACTAGCACTTTCCTAGACTACACAAATAGAAAAATGTTGCCAGTATATATTTGCAAAAACTTGCTAAAACTCTCAAATTCTTACCACAAGTCTTCACAGAAAGATGTCATTTTCCAAGTGGATATCAAGAGGAGGGTCTCAAATGGTAACTTATTATAATAGTGAGTTATGGCAAAGGTTAAATAGGGATCCTTTATAAAAGGAATAACTTTGTATAGCTAACAAGAAGAACCAGGTTTTAATTAATTTAAAATTTTACCAAAATTTTACCCCATGTGTTTGAATTAAGACCCCTTGATTTGAATATTTATATTTACATTAAAAATCCCTCCATGACTCTTTTATGATATGCTCTGATTTCATTATGGAGGTACTAACAACTACTGTGTATTAAGGGATTTGGGGCCCAGCCCTGTCCTGAGCACGTTGCACACATCGATCTCATTTGTCACTCTAACAACCTAGTGAGATACATATTCTTACCTTAGGATAAGCACGGAGAAGTTCATTGTATTTAAGTCTTTTGCCTGAATTCACCCAGCTGGTAAGTGGTGAAGCCAGTATTCAAACCCAGAAACTGAACCAGCCTGATGTGTGTATTGGAAGGATACACGCCCACATTCACTTATTCATTGAGTTAGTACTCTGAGCCAGAATGGAACTCATAGTTATGAGCAAGAACTCTGCTTTCACAGATTCTGGTGGGGTATAGACAACACGCATGTTTCTGATAGTGAGTAAGTAAAACAGCATGATGTGATAGAGGGCCACCGCGGGGCCACTGGAGGCTGGATGGTGAGGGATGGTCTCTCCAAAGAGGAGACATCTAGGCTGAAAATATATTTCTAGGAAGGAGTAACTCATGTGGAGATCTGTGGAACGAGTGTTCTAGGAGGAGCCCTTGAGAATCCTGGCATGAGGTAGAGACTTTCATGAGATGACTGTGTGCTCTGTGCTCATGAAACTCTTCCAAGTTATTTGGTCCGCACGGGATTCAGGCTTATCTGTCTGTTAGCAGAACACACATGCTGAAAGATGTGCTGAACAAGGGGACTTACCAAAAACTGATGCTCCAAGTGCTGATTTTGCTGGAAATCACGAGGGTGGTTGCAGTGCTGGTGATCTGTCCCTGCCCAGAGAGGAGAGTACCAGGGATGCACATGGCCACCTGTGTGTCTAGCGCCCAGAGCAATGGAGGTCCCCCTGCACCCTCTTTCACTTGGTAAACTCAAAGAGAGCTGTTTTCTCTGGGCTTATGAGTTCCTTTCAGTCTTGTGTGTTGGAGGATACAGCAGAATATTTCTTATAACAGACAAAAAAATGAAAAGCTACAGGACATAATCCTTGGAATGGGAAAAGAATGGTAAGTAGCTATTTCAGTCTTAGTTGGCAGGAAGTCACATAATTTGTGGGGATGGAAATTAAAATAAAATATTTAAAAATAGATCTATGGGTTTTAGTCAGAATGAGCCAGTAACAATAAAACATTAATAATTCTCTCTTGTGATTTGTCTCTGTTTTACATTTATAGTTGAATATGGGAGCTAGGAGTATTTTAGAAGGGAAGAAATATGTGATCTTAGGGAATTTGGGTCACTTAAATAAATACTAATGAGTGAAATGATCTTGACCAAGTCATTTAACCACTCTTGGACCGTCAATTCCTTCATCTGTAACATGAAGCATTTGGAATAGATTTTTAAGGTCTCTCCAACTCAGATAGTTTTTGTATAATTCTATGATCTTTTAAGGAAAAAAAAATGTACTGTGTGTATCTCAGTATCTGGGAATGACCTTGTTACAGTTGTAAATAAAACAGGCTCAATCAAATTCACCCTCTTCAGCAGCTGACAAGGTGCTCAGAGAAGGGTATTGCTTTTCAAGGACCGCCTACCCTCACGACTTCTCCATCATTTCTAAGAGATGAGTGCATTTCATAGCTCCAGGAGAAATGATAATGTATTACATAATAATAGCTATAATTTATTGAATGCCTACTATGTGCAAGGTATTTAATATCTGTTACTTCATTTAATCTTAAAAAGAGAACTGTGAAATCAGTTGTTTTTATTGTCCCCATTTGAAAGCAAGGAAGGGGCCAGCCAGGTGGTGCAGTGGTTAAAGTTCACACATTCCACTTCAGTGGCCTGGGGTTCGCCGGTTTGGATTCTGGGCGCAGACCTACACACTGCTTGTCAAACCATGCTGTGGCAGGTGTCCCACATATAAAGTAGAGGAAGATGGGCACAGATGTTGGCTCAGGGCCAGTCTTCCTCAGCAAAAGGAGGAGGATTGGCGGCAGATGTTAGCTCAGGGCTAATCTTCCTCAAAAAAAAAAAAAAAGAAAGCAAGTAAACAGATTCAGATTTACTGTCACTTAGGAAGTAGCAGAGTTGGAATTGCAACCCACATTTGCTTGACTCCAAAGCGTTTTCCATGACTTGACACTTGGAGTAGTCATAGCTGCCAACACTGACATTTCTTTTACCCTTTGGGATCTATACAAAAAAAAAATTTGGAGGAGGGTCTTAATGAGTCTGTTTAATGTAAATAGACTGACTTAAGTGTTTGCCTGTAATGGAATAACCTGTGGCAGTCCAACGTTCTCATTGAGAACAACTAGAAAATCTGAATAAAATTCAAAAAAACCAAAATCTGTTTGAAGGCATCAGAGAGCTGCTGCAGGAACCATGACTTTACGGGGCCAATATCCTGAAGAATAGGAAGCCCTGGAAAAGCGAACTCATGTTCAGTGATTTCTCCCTCGAGGCATTTACTGGATCTTTAAGAATCAAAGGACCAGAGGACGTAGAAGAATAAGAAACCAAGCGGAGTGCTTCTGAAATGCACGGCAGTTTTCAGCAGTCTCATGAAGTGAAGCAGGGAAAACTTAAAGTTCGAAAAGGAAGAATCATTTTGGAGTTGACAGAGCTGTTCTATATCTAATTGCGGCGGTTGTTACACAACTGTGTGCATTTGTCAAAACTTGCAGAACTGTACACTAAAAAGAGTAAATCTTACTGTAGGTAAATTATACCTTGATTTAAAAAAATGGAAGCAAGTAAAAAAAAGAAAAAGAAGAAAAGGTCTTGGGATGCAATCTCATTTGGGACCCTTGGAGGACTCATCCATGGAGAGGAGTCAAACTAGAGGTCAATTAAATCATACAAAATGGTAGATGAGTTTCAAATAACCTCAGCCCTATTCAACTGAAGTGAACTTCCCCAACTCTATCAAACTGCCAGAAGATAGGGTAATCCTATGTGGAGGAAAGTAACATCATCCAGCACTTCAATTGGATATCCACATGGAAAAAAAGAAAACCAAATCTCGGCTTCTATTTAACACCATACCTCCCGCCCCTCAAAAGTTCCAGATTGATGGTAGACCTACACATGAAAACTGACACATCAAAAGTTTCAGAAAAAAAGTAGAAGATATCTCCATGATCTTGGGATAGGCAAAGATTTTGTAAACAGGACATAAAAATCATTAACCATAAAGAAATAAAATTGATAAATTGTCCTGCAGTAGAATTAAGAACCATAAAGAGAGTGAAAAGGCAAGCTATAGATTGAGAAACAAATAATAGCAGTACATCTATCTGACAAAGAACTTGTATCCAATATATATAATGTATTCCCACAAATCAATAAGAAAAAGATACATGACCCAACAGTAAAGACTTCAATAGGTACTTTACAAAAGAAGATACTAAAATGGCCAATAAGCATGTGAAAAAGTGCTCAATCTCATTGATCATTAGAAAAATTAAAATTAAAACTACACACCACCGGAATAGCTAAAATGTAAAAGGCCAACAATTCAAAGTGTTGGAGAGAGACTGCAACTCTCATGCACTGCTCTGGAAATGTAAATTGGTACAATCACGAGACAAAAATATTTAGGAATATCTGCTACAGCTGAATATTTATATATTCTGTGACCCAGAAACCTTACTCCTAGGGATATACACAAAAAAATCCATGCATATATTCATCAGAAGACATAAACTAGAATGTTCATAGTGGCACTGTTCATAATAGCCACACACTGGAAATCACCTCAATGTCTATCAATAGTAAAATGGATAAATTGTGGCAGGCAAACAATGAAATACTGGATAGCAGATTAGAATGATGTGAAAATTGCTAAGCCAATGAACCTCAGAAACATAACGTTAAACGACAGAAGTCAAACGCACGCATACACACACGAATACAATGGGATTCCATTAATATCAAATTCAAAAACAGGCAAACTAATAACCGGTGTTAGAAGTCAGAATAATGGTTATCCTGGGGCAGAGGTGGGGAAGGGAGGAGGTGTGGCTGGGGGAACAAAGATGGCTCCTGGGTGCTAGTAATGTTCTGTTTCTTGATCTAGGTGCTGACTACACCATTGTGTTCATTTTGTGACAATTCCTCATGCTGTACAATTATGATT
This sequence comes from Equus przewalskii, assembly GCF_037783145.1. NCBI lineage: Eukaryota > Metazoa > Chordata > Mammalia > Perissodactyla > Equidae > Equus > Equus przewalskii. Next base: position 88,711,718 of record NC_091834.1, on the reverse strand, counting down.
TATACTCTTTTCTGTATGTTATACATCAATAAAAAGATTATTCTTATAACATGTGAATAGAGGAAGACTCAGTGTAGAAAGATGACAACTAAAGGGAATTTATGTGCTCAAAATCCATAAAATCATGAAAATTCAATATCCCCGGTCATATATTATACCAGTAGGAAAATAAAATAACAACAAGAAAGACAAACAATGAGAGAAAACAATAAGGTAATACAAATCAATGTACTCTGCAGGGGGAAAATTGTAGTCAGGAAGGCTGGGATCAATTTGGCCAGTTATTTCTAAATTAAAAGTCAACACAGGACTATTTACCAATGACTTAGTGAACTTTCCGTGTATATGTTTTGGCTTACTATATCTTAGAAGGGAAATATTGAATGTTTTTGCAAGTGGTCCGTACCAAAGCAATTCAAATACAGGGACTACTTATCATCTTAAGATGTGAAACTTCACAGTGCATTCAGCCCCTTGCTTACTAACCAGATTGTTTCTCCTCTTCACTTTCTTTTTTTTTTTTTTAAAGATTTTATTTTTTTCCTTTTTCTCCCCAAAGCCCCCCCGGTACATAGTTGTGTATTCTTCGTTGTGGGTTCTTCTAGTTGTGGCATGTGGGACGCTGCCTCAGCGTGGTCTGATGAGCAGTGCCATGTCCGCACCCAGGATTCGAACTAACGAAACACTGGGCCGCCTACAGCAGAGCGCGCGAACTTAACCACTCGGCCACGGGGCCAGCCCCTCTCCTCTTCACTTTCAAGCACCCCTCTTCCCAAGTCTACCTCCAGTGTCAAGTCCGTGCACAAGGTTTCCTTATTACTTTTTTAAACTGTATATTTTCATTTAAGTTTTTGCCTGTGTATCTTGAGTAACATTTGTCCATATAATGCTTATATTTCAGTGTAAAGTTTTATATCTGTGAGAGAATCTCTTGATTTTCATGGGATACATTTTTCATGTTACTGTGGAATTATGCATATGGAAATATATATAGATATTTGTATAAATGAATCAATAAGAGGGACATGGTATATTAATAAGAAGCTGTGTTAGGAATTTAGCTATCAAGCAGGCTAAACAAAGTAAGAGACTAAAGAAATTTTCTTATAATTTAAGAAGTCAGTTATTCAATGGAAATAAGAATTCTCTTGGCATTCTGCAACAAACAGATTCACTGGATTGCTGACAAAGCTTTGAACCATTCTGTTGGGTTGGACATATGTCTCTACCTTGAAAGCAGCATGAGATTATAGAAGAAGATAGGCTGTGAGGTCACATAGAAGTCTACGCTTAATAGAAGTATGACCTTAGAGAAGTTCTCTGTTGAATATCAGTCACTTATTTTAAAATGAGGATAGTAATTACTGCCTTGAAGGGCTTTTCCTCCTCTGTGCCCCCATAGTATTTTGTTAATGCCTCTATGGTGGCATTGCCATTAGTGGACTGTTGTACAAGTATGGGCTTCTTGATGGCAAGGACATGATCTTATCAGTACTTCTATCTCAAGCATTTAGCATATTTCATGGCACATAACATAGGCTCCATAAAAGTTTGTTGAGTGGAGGAGTTAAAGAATGAATGAGATAACATGTAAAGGGCTTATTACTGAATTCTACAGGCCCCCAACGGACATTAGCTCCTCTCTCTCCCTCCTTCCTCATTACTCTGTATCTGGAAAACAGAATGAACCAACCCTTAGCTTATTTCTATATCATTAAGTGGCCAGGACTAGCAAAAGTAGCCAGGGCAATTTTGCCTAATTCCTCTTGAAATTTCACGGAATGCAAAGGATTTAATTTAGATATATGTTTTTAGAAGAGTCAGTTTTGTACAATATGAAGAAGAAAAAATTTTTCTTATTAGAACAGAATAAGATCAATGATAGTACAAAGGAAGGGCTTTGATGTCTTAAAGCTTAAGCTTAAATTGTTATTAGAAGAATGAGAATGGATTTTTACAGGCAAGATAATTTCTGATTGGAGAAGCAATAAGAATGTATCCACCGCAGGGTAAAAGTCAGATGTTTATTTTTAAACTCCATGAAAAGTTCTCTACTTGTTTGAAGCAAATAGGAAAGAGAAAGTCATTTGTGGCATTATGAAATGCTGGACTTCTCATGGGAAAGTGGCTGACGTCAGTGTTTGATAAGCTTCCTGTGGCTACAAACATACGAGGCATTGACCCTGAGAAAAATGTAATCTTTCTATTTACAGAATCATGGTGTACCTGTAGCTGCAATTTGGTTTAACTACCATACATCAAGAAAGACCCAATGTTCATATTAAAAGTCCCAAAGATGGTGGTGTGGCAGTGGCAGCTGTTTCTGTTGTCATCATCATTGGCATCAGCATCACCACCACCACCACTATTATCATTATAAGCACTGATGTTGGTTGTATTATTTGTAAGACACTATGTTAAGTGCTTGGGCTCCAATGAGTGATAAGAAATGGTACACTCAGTCTTTATGTATATTAAATTTTCCAGCAGATGCAGTCTTCCTGGCTCTTTTCTGCCTATGTGTCTGTGTATGGCTTCTTTATTTTTTTTAATTGAGTATCTATTATTTTTCAAATATTATTCCATTTTTAAAAATAACAGTGTTATTAAGATATAGTTCATATACCATACAATTCGCCCATTTAAAGTGTACAATTCAATAGTTTTTAGTACATTCAGAGTTGTGCAACCATCACCATAATTAATTTTAGAACATTTTCATCACCCGAAAAGAACCTATGCCCTTTAGCCATCACCCTCCCTCCAGGCTCCCCTACCTCTTCCAGTCTTAAGTAACCACTAATCTGTATTCTGTCTCTAGAGAGTTGCCTGTCCTGGACATTTCAAAATAATGGTATCATAGAATATGTGTCCTTTTGTGACTGAATTCTTTCATTTAGCACAATGTTTTCAAGGTTCATTTATGTGGTAGTGTGTATCAGTGCTTCATTCCTTTTCATGGCCAAATAATATTCCACTGTATGGAGGTATCACATTTTGTTTATTCATCCGTTGATGGACTTTTGAGTCGTCTACACCTGTTAGCTATTATGAATAATACTGCTAAAAACAGCTGTGTACAAGTTTTTGTGTAGACATTTGCTTTCATTTCTCTTGGGTATGTACCTAGGATTGGAACTGCTAGGTTATATGGTAATTCAATGCTCAATTGTTTGAGGGACTGCGAGACATTTTTCCAAAGTGGCTGCAGCATTTTATATTCTCATCAGAAGAGCATGAGGGCTCTGATTTTCCTATATGCTTGCCCAAATCAAACACCTTTAATTCCAGTAGACTCTTGATTTATTGACAATCTCAGCACTGAAGTTGGTACTCAGGAATTTTGGATATTCACAAAGAAGCAGTGTCTTAATTCAATACTTTCTGGTTGAGACTACAAGTCATCAAAGCAATTGGATTATTTATTCAATTCAGTCAACTCACTGGAAAATTTCGGCACATTTTATTGACTTAGTGAATTGATTTTCATGTTCCTATTATGTAATATGTACTTGTTTGTTTAAAGTATTCTTAAATCTTTATCTAGTGATAGTTCTGACTACTGATTGAAATGTGAGTACCTAAGGACAGAGCTGTATGTTATATTTCTTTTAAGGCCAGTTGCTTAAGACGAGCAGAAACACAAAGCAAAATGACACCCAAAGTGGAATGACCCTGTTCCTCTTCTCTACCTTCTAATCAGCCAACTCTGCCCACCTTTCTCCTCCACCCCGGAGCTGTGTGCTGAGACCTAACCCAGGGCCTTGAGCTCAGCCAATGTGAAGCACAAAACGCTGACATAGGAAATCTGAGCAGCAGTAGGTCTCAGCGCTCAGGTCAGATCCTACAATCACCTTGTCCAACCCGTGTAACAAAAGGCAAAACCATCAGTGTGTGCAGCTCTGAAAAAATTCACCAGTTGATGTCGTTCCTTAGCATTTTAAAGAAAGTCAGCTTCTGCATTATTCAGTTGCACATCCAGCTGAGAGTAGCCAGTAGAGGCTGAAATCCCATGGACAAGATGCACAGGCCTTTGCACTAGAAAACTGGCATAACATCACACTCACTCTGTTCATCATCACCCAGTTATTGGTCTGTTATTGTCTTGGAAACTGGACATCGGCGAACACAGCAAAATAACAATGCACTGGGGACCATTTTGTACACAGAGCCCTGGGAAGGGCCAGTGAAATTCCTCTGATCAGTCTCCTTTTGACTTTTTCCCATAGACCTCGTTCCTGCACTGAAATGTCTGGAATGCTCCATAGGGATGAAGTGGGTTGGTCACAGAGCAAGTACGCTTCTATCATCAATGAGATCAGCCATTTGTGGACTGATTTCCAAGTGAATAGTGACATCAGAAATGGGTTAAGAATACAAATACCTAACACTTTTACACTAAACAGAGCTTTCATATCCCTTTTCTCAGACAATTTTCATGGTAACCCTGGAGATCAGTAAGACAAGTAGTATTGGCAACATTTTATAAAGGGACCCAGAGAAGCCTAGAGAGGTTAAATGGTTTACCCAAGCCCTCTCAGCTAGCGGCGGGTAGATATGGGCCCCCAAATCCACTCTCTTTGCAGAACACCATTCTGCCTCTATTTGTTTACTTAACAACCAAGTTTATTTAGCAGGAGCTGGTTGCTTTTTGCTGTTTTTTTTTTTTAAGATTTTATTTTTCCTTTTTCTCCCCAAAGCCCCCCAGTACATAGTTGTATATTTTTAGTTGTGGGTCCTTCTAGTTGCGGCATGTGGGACGCCGCCTCAGCATGGCCCAATGTGCGGTGCCATATCCACACCCAGGATCCGAACCGGTGGAACCCTGGGCCGCCAAAGCAGAGCACATGCACTCATCCACTTGGCCACGGGGCCGGCCCCCTGGAGCTGGTTGTTTTTATTTTAGGAAAAAACGAATCACTACATTCATTTTCAGAAATCAGATCAATCCACTGCTTGGTTCCCAACTGCTGTCTCATGGGCTAGAATTTTTCTAAATAACAATCTGAAGAGTTGATTCTTTGTGGGCCTTGCAATTTGGCCTGTCTTTGGAGTAATCACATAGTGGAGACAGTGTAACAAGTGATAAATCCTTCAAGCAACTGTCCTAACCTCAAAGCACTTGAACATCAAAATCGATCTGGTAAGGTAGCGCGGCTCACCACAGTGGCTTTCCCTGTGGAGTCCAATCACAGCGTTATGGCCAGTGGGATGTGTGATCAGAAATTTGAGGTTCCATGTGATTTACTTTTTAAAACATTAGGAAGGATTCAAGCTTCTCTCTATAAACTTGACTCTCACTCAACTGCATTCTAGGAATCTTTCTTGGGTGGAAGAAAAAGGCCTACCTATGTATGTTCCCGTGAGTGGGTCTTTCCTATGAATATCATTCCTCGCATATGTCATGTGGAGAAAAAAATTTTGAGATTTGCTCTTCTGCTATTCCTATCTCATGAAATAAAAAGTCAAGCCCAGGGCCAGCCCTGTGGCAGAGTGGTTAAGTTCCCACACTCTGCTTCGGCGGCCCAGGGTTTCACTGGTTTGGATCCTGGGTGCGGACATGGCACCACTCCTCAAGCCATGCTGAAGTGGCGTCCCACGTGCCACAACTAGAAGGACCCACAACGGAAAATATACAACTGTGTACTTGGGTGCTTTGGGGAAAAGAGGAAGGAGAAGGAGAAAACAAGGAGATTGACAACAGACGTTATCTCAGGTGCGAGTCTTTAAAAAAAAAGGCCCAGTTTGCTATTCTATTTCCAGTTATTAAATGGAGGTTGTTAAGGATACAGCAAAGATGGAGAGAGACAAGATCTCTGCCCTCACAGAGCTAACTCCCTAGTGGGAAAATGAATATTAAGCTATTTACACTCTTATTCACTTCTTTTTGTCTTTTGGCTTGAGCTCTCTCTTTTTTAAAAAAATTTTACTGTGGTAAGAACACAACATGAGATCTACCCTCTTAATGTCTTATTCGATTCTGTGCCTCCAGTTCCTTAGCATAGTTCTGAGCACATATTAGCTTCTCAATAAATATGCTTTAATTGAATAAATAAAAGAGGTCCCTGGGTGCTCAAACGTTGTTTCCATTTCTAAGACTTGGTTCATTACCCAGTGTCCTTCTTCCCGGAACCAGACTGAAAGCTGACACAAGGTGGACAATCAGAATCTCACTGAAACCTGGTCCCGACATTTTATTGGCAATTATATTAGAAGGTCGATGGTAATGTGGACATTTGCCCAACTTCAATCTTTATTGCCACAAACTTAAACCCAGGCTGCTATCTTTTAAAAACATGTATTATAACCAAATGGAGGATGGAGTGAAGATATAGATGGATCACTGGAACCCATTTCCACATTCATACACTATTTCAAACAGAATATCTCATAATAAATTCATCTCCAAAGCATAGAGCTGTTTAAACACAGCCATACCTCTATTCATATGCCAACAAAAATACCAAGAGAAGCCTCATCAGGTTCATCATTTATAACCGAGTTGATTGAATTAAATGAAAAGATAAATTAGTTCAATAAAACTTTTGGACAATTGCCATCAAATAATTATTGGGCAGCTCTCCTTTCTGAAATTGCAACTCTGGCATTATAAAGGCACATTTATAGGCTAAATAGAGCTGATCTACATAACAGTAAAACATATCTTGCAGCTTCAAAAGGAAAACTTCTAACATATACTTTCCAGAGACAAGACAACAATTCTTATATATTTGGAACATAAAAATGTGATTGTGACAAATTACTGCAGAAAAATTAAAAACAAATGACTATGAATAACTTAAAACAACTAAGCTCACATACAAATGCCATCCCAGAACTCTGGATAAAGCTACAAATACATTATGTGAAATGAACCAGGAGAGCAAGAGAGGAAAACACTAAATTTAGCCAAAATTTCAATAATATCGAGGCAGCACAAACACTTAGATTGTTTGGAGAGTGTTTTTTTTTCTCTCCTCTCTCTGAGCCCTTTCATTTCCTGATGCGGCTCAAAAGGAAAAACTCAGAGATGAAATCAAAATTGTTCTTATTATGTTTCTAGGTTGTTTGAACCCCAAAGAGGGAACTCCAGGAGTGCAGGTTCTTGATCATCAGCTCCCTGAGTGAGCAATCATATTTTCATACTGCTTTATGTCCCCACAGCAACTCACACAGTACTTGGCAATTGTTTATTGACAGGCTGAAATACTGATGCTTTTCAAGACTACTTTTGGTTCTATTTTACCCCACTACAAAAGGTCCCAAATCATCAAATCTGTGAAGTCAGGCCTATCTCTGATGCTATTCAGATATATATCTTATTATGGAGGATATACAAATACACATTTCATTGTAGAAAATTTAGAAAATACAGATATATCCATGGAAAACAATTTTAAAGTCTCTTTTAATCCCTCCCACCCTGAGATTATTTTAAAGTTTCAATATAGTTCCTTCTGTTTTTTTCAGCAACACATATGATCCTATTTTAATAGTGAATTTAATATGTCGTGTGCTCAATTTTTTCACTTATAAGTATTTTCCCATACCATTCTTTTAACATAACATCATTGTTTATATAAACTTTCCTCTATCACTGGACATTTAGAATATTTCAAATCTGAGCTGTTACAATTAACGCTGTGATGGACATTCTTGTACATAAATCTTTATCCCTAAATCTTGATCACTTTATTTCAAATTGCTAAGTAATAGAGAGGACTTAGTGCCTCTCGAGGGATCAAATCAATCACATTTTCTTCCTGTGAATTCTTGTTTCCGAATAACTAACTGGAGAAGTTGGAACAGTAATTGTGAAACCACCAAAATATCTGTAGTTGAGTTACAGTAAATAACAGCAAGACAAGATGGTAAAGACTTCTCGTATTATCCATTCACTGCTAAAATTATAGAAGAATCCCCAAAAGAGTTCGTTAAAAAGCTGACTTTTAAGCTTGACCTATTTGAGACTTGAGAAATGAAACAATTCAAAGGTGTAGCAAATTAAAGGACTAAAATCAAACACATTATTTGTAGACACATCCAGTGGAAGGGAGGAGAGAGACTAAGTCCTACTACTGAGACAATCCCTAACATCATAGGAGAGCCTCTGGGGGTTTGAGAAGGTCTGTTAAGGAATGTTACCCATGGGTTTAACGTTAGGGTGCAAACACTCTGAAGATGGGCATTATACTTTATACTTTTGTCTTCCTTCTACAACTCACAAAACGTTCAAGCACTGCTACTTTTTCTTTCAAAAAAAAGAATATAATTGAATGTAGTCCATGTTCCTCAAGCTCTACCCATCTTAGCAAATGGAACCAGCGTTCACTTGGTTGCTTCAGCCCTGGATCTGGGAGTCATTCCAGACACTTCTTCCTCACCATCCCTTCCCCACCAAACTCCATGCAATAAATTAGTAAATCCAGTGATTCTCCCTCCAGAATGTTTACCTGCAGCAGTCGATTTATTTTCATCATTGTTGCTACCACCCACTCCAAACCACCATATCTCATCTGGACCATTCCAGGAGCCTCTCACTGGTCTCCCAATTCGAATCTTCTGGCCTTCTGCAAATAATGACTTTTTGAAAACATTAATCTAGTCATGTCTCTGTCTTGCTTAAAATACTTCAATAGCTTCATGGTACATTGAGAATATAGATTCAATTTCTTACCACGACCTACAATGCCAGATGTGATCTGGCCCTGCCTACCTCTCCAGCTTCCTCTTGTGCCACTATCTTTTGTGATCTGGTCACACACAGATCTTTCAGTTTCCTGCACGGATACAACTCATGCAGGCTACGGAGTCTTGGAACCTGCTGTTCTTTAAGACTAAAAAGATTCCCCGACTCCTACCAGTAACACCATTACATTTCTCACGTGGATAATTCTTAGCTTTCTCTAAACCCACAAAATCAACGTTACAAAAGTATTCACAATACCCTCAAAACACTGATTCTTGTGTTACAGTTCAAGCACCAGATATATGGCAAAGACTTCAAGAACCCTATCCATTTATTGCCAAGATATAGGAAGTTAAAAATTGTTGGTAGATATACAGACTTTTAAGATTTTTACATTCACACTATTCTCTTATAGTTCTCTGCTATTTATCTTCGTGTACAATCACAATTTGTAGTGACATTTAGTTTTGGGTACCTATTTATTTATTTATTTATTTTTGGTGAGGAAGATTGTTGCTGAGCTAACATCTGTGCCAATCTTCCTTTTTTGTACATGGGATGCTGCCACTGCATGTCTTGATGAGTGGTGTGTAAGTCCACGCCCAGGATCCAAACCTGCAAACCCTGGGCCACTGAAGCAGAGCAAGGCACTTAACCACTATGCCACCAGGCCGGTCCTGGGTACCTACTTATCTAGTGTTAGTCTTTCTTACCCCATTGAGAGCTCTGTGAGGGCATGGCTGGTTTTTGTTTGTTTGTTTTACCACTGATTCATTAGCACTCTGCAGTTACCTGCCATATGGTGGTCACTCAACAAATATGAATGAAATGAATGAGTGGCCAGCAAACAGTCAAAATATTTGAAGAGTGTCTAATGACAAGACAGTCAGAGAAGCTTCACTGGTTTATCATCTGTTTTCAGAGAGGACATTCATTAAGAGCTTGGTACTTGCTAAGTGCTCCATAGACTGAATAAATGAATGAATATATGGATGAATATTTATTAGACGTCAAAGCAGAATATGGTAAGTTCTGAATGAAGGGAAGGCAACTATACCAAAACAACCAGTTAAATTTCTTAGAAGTTATTTTTTGTGCTGCTCCAACTTTTCTCCACAAGTTGCAGTTTGAAAGTACGGAAAGCACATAAATATGCTTTCCATTGTCATAGTTGACTCACACATTATCTCATTTGATTCCTAAGAACCCTGTGAAATAGACAGTATATCATCTCCATTTGACAAACAATGAAATTAAATCCAGCGTCTACGATTACTCAGAGTGGAGAACCATGGGAGAGCTGATGTGATTTTGTTGTGATTTCCTCCTCTGCATCTGTGATGAGACTGGTTGGGCTTTTAATAAATTGATACAGCCTTTCAATAAGAAACAAACAAATACCCAAATCTTTCCAAGGCTTCCAGCCTAAAAATCTGATTTTGGTCTGAACTGCTATTCCTAATTCTTTTGAGATCAGTGATATTATTTTTCTTTCCAGTCATATTTCAAAATATACCCTGAGCCACATTTGTTTCTATTCCTTTCAAACCAGTGAGAAAGGCTCTCAAAACTGCCCTGGTGCAGAGATCTACTCATACACCAGCTGTGATACTGGCTTATTTCCATATAACCTAATATGGCTAAGAAAATGTTTGACGGGAACAGGGTGAGGATTGCCAAACTTAACAACTTTTCAGTAAGAAAAGTGCCACATAGTCCTCTGTTTAGATGTAGTTGCAATTTCAGTTTGGATCCAGCACTTGCCCATTCACATCAACGAAATGGTAATTGTACTTCTACACAGTAACAAAAACCAGATACCTGCCCCTTTTGTCCACTCGCAGCCAAGAGGAATAAATAAAAGCTGCCCAAAAAGACTCTTGGTGGTAGTCTATTGAACATGTTGCCCTTCTTGGGTTATAAAAGCGAGTGACTGAGGATACCCAATTCAGATTCTGCAGGAGGTCCTCTGAGTTTATATAAAAACAAATGCAGTGGTTGCCCCTATCCATAAGGGATATGTTCCAAGACCCCAGTGGATGCCTGAAACCAAGGATAGTACTGAACCCTAAATATACTATCTTTTTTCCTATGCGTACATATTTGAAGTGCGACAGCAACACAAGCATGAATCTCTTTTTCCTTCTTTACGATTTCGTGCATAGATTTGTTCTTAACGTAGATCTTAGCAACCTCAGAATACGATTTTTTTTTTCTTTCCTCATTAAGTCAAGAATTTTCACCTTTCCACTTAAGGGAAGCACTTTATCACTTCTCTTTGGCGTATCCGAATTGTCAGCATCACTACTCTTGCATTTTGGGGCCGTTATTAAGTAAAATAAGGGTTACTTGAACACAAGCACTGCGATACCACAAAAGTTGATCTGAAAACTGAGAAGGCTACTAAGTGACTAACAGGCGGGTAGTGTACACAGTGTACACAGTGTGGATGCACTAGACAAAGGGATGATTCACGTCCTGGGCAGGATAGAGCTGGATTTCATCACTGCTGCTCAGAATAGTGCCCAATTTAAAACTTAGGAATTGTTTATTTCTGGAATTTTCCATATAACATTTTCAGACCTCGGTTGACCACGAGTAACTGAAACCATGCAAAGTAAAACTGTGGATAAGGGGGCACTATTGTAGCTTTAAACAGCGGAAAGGATGAAAGAAAATTCATCTCCTCTGTCTTCCATCTCAGCCCGTAATGGACTTACCATCATCTTCCTCGAAAGATGCCTCTGACTGACTTTCCTGTTTTTTCTTACTCTCATGTGATATTGTGATTTATAATAAGAAATATATATTTGGTCTTCATTCTCATTTCTGGCACAGAGCTCCTAAAACTCTTGGAATTTCCTCAGTGACGAGAGTGATAAAGGTGTTAGTGAGGTGACTTTTGGACCCTACTTAAGGCTTGGGACTGGTTGCCAGGAGAACCAACTCTGTGATTAGGGGGTTGAAACTTTCAGTCCTCAACCTCTTGGGAGGAGAGAGGGGGCTGAAGGTTGAATCAATTGCCAAAGGCCAATGATTTAATCAATCATGCCTCTGTAATGGAGCCTCCATAAAAACCCAAGAGGACGGGCTTCGGAGAGCTACTGGGTTGGCGAACACACGGAGATACTGGAAGAGTGGTGCTCTAGGAGAGGCCATGGAAGCTCCTCACCTTTTCCTCATACCTTGCCCTATGCATGTCTTCCATCTAGCTGTTCCTGAGTTATATCCTTTTATAATAAACTGGTGATCTAGTAAGTAAAACGTTTCCTGAGTTCTGTGAGCTGCTCTAGCAAATTAATCAAACCCAAGGAAGGAGGGGGTCATGAGAACCTCTGATTTATAGCCAGTTGGTCAGAAACACAGGTGACAACCTGGGCTTGCGACTGGTACCTGAAATGGGAGAGGGAGGCAGTCCTACAGGCCTTCACCCTTAACCTGTGGAATCTGATGCTGTGAGAATTGAGTTGCATTGTAGGACACCCAGCTGGTGTCCAAAAATTGCTTGTTGTTGTGGGACGCCCCTCCCCCTCCACACCCCACTGCCACATTGGAAATTGGGTCTCAGAACACCCATTTATCTCAGTCCTTTGATAGATTTGAAATATCAGTATGATCTTTATTGTCACCCTTTCTCTCATCACAAATACAATCCATAATCATAAAATCTGAGGATTCTACTTGGGCAGTTTCAGTTATGAGGGTTTTCTTGCTTCCATTCCTACTATTGCTTCCGTCATTACAACTGTCATCTGGATGGACATTGTAAATTTTTTAGTTGTTTTGAAGCATGAGGAAATGTTTTAAAATCAGACAGATCTGGGTTTGAATTCTGGGTCTGCCACTTATTTGCTGGGTGACTTTTGCAAATTATTGAATTTCTCTTTTAAGATGGAAAATATCTACCTCGTGCGACTGTTGTGGGAATTAAATGAGATAACATGCAGGAGTATGGTGTCTGACATGAAGAAAACGCTCAGTAAACATCAGCGAACTCCCATGTTCTGCTTCTATCCCCCTCCTAATCTTAACATGTTCTGTACAATACTGCTGGATTCTTTTTCTCAACTGTGTATGCAGAAATTGAAAGGGAAAAATATAGCCACTGACCCCTGAAATTTGCCCCGGTCAATGAGGAAGGGAGTGCTGCCCCAAAATTCAATCTGGCCCAAGTTAAAGAAAAACTAACGTCAAAACTTTTGCTACCTTCTGGAGTTATTAAGGCCATAAGCCCGGGAGAGAGGACTGTTTTGTTTATGTAAACATACTGACCTTCCTTTATGGTTGTAAAAGGTGAACGACCCCCTCATCCCAAATCACTTGGGAGAGAATTAAGGCAAAGAGCTGAACAGCCATACCAATCTCCAGTAACTTCTGATCATCCCTCTTCCTCCTTCGGCTCCACCGACCACCATGTCTAATATTTCATTTTAAACTGTGATCCAGTCTGGACTGCACTGTAACATCCTTCTATCACCTCAAACCATTCATCAAAGTCTGTTAAACACAGCAACGTTGTGGGAATGAAGGAAAAGGGAACTTTTCCACGCTCAGGGTGAAGCTGAGAGAGATTGGACTGAAGCTGTAAAAGGATGACTGGAATTTGGAACGAGAGGTGACAGAAAAACATAAGCCATTCCCACCACTTTGTCTCTTTCTTGGGGATTTCCAGAAATATTGAGATGGAGGTCCCAACGATTTTATCTGGATATGAAAGAAAACAGTAACCCAGGAAGACCTTCATCATTTCCAGGTTACATACTTATGAACGATAACCAACGGTGCAAAACAATATTACAAGTAAAATGTCTGTTATCATGATTAGTTTAAGTAATAAAGACAATGGTTACCGTATGGTGAAAAGTACTGGCTAGGCGTTAAAAGAGGTCAAATTAAGTTCTGGTGACGTTCTTAACCAGCCATGTGACATTGGGCAAGTCACAAAATTCTGCAGGCCTCAGTCTCCTCAACTCTAAAAAGATGAAGAATGGATTGGAAAATCTCTACTCTTTATTGACTAGATGGGCTGCAGTATTCAGAAAAGGCTTCAAAAAGAAGACTGGCCCTTAGAGAAGAGTTAAGATTCAGATGACTAGAAAGGAAGAGTGAGGATATTTCACTGTTGCTCAGGAAAAGAGCAAAGTCATTGGAGCAGAAATGCACAAGTTGTGAGTGAGCACATTCAAAAGCCTGGCTGGGAGGGTTTCAGGAAGTGGGTTGTGTTGACTATATCCTTGGATGTCAATTTTGCCCTTTACTCATTGGAGTAGACAGTAGGGACTAGATCTTTGATATAAATGGTAATTTGGGAAGATTCAAAATCTGCGTATAGAATGAGATGGAGCAGGGAGGGATTAAACTAGAGATATGGAAATGTTTGGTAATTCTGGAAATCTGAATTAAAATGGTAAAAATGAAACCCTGGAGGAAAAGGTAGTCAACAAAGAATTTAGAAATGTGCATTTTTTTTTTTTTTTTGCAACATATCCCTGGTTAGTCTGTAGAGGGATCTCCTCTCAGTTGTAACACTGAACTCTGACCTCTGGGTCCAAGAATTATGCTATTAATGACCAATAAATCACTTGGGAGATTAATCTACAGGAAGATCCAAGATCATTTTTTATTATAAGTATAAAATGACCTTGGGTAATTACGTGATTAGAGGTCTTCACATTAATTGCATAATTAAATATAATTTTGTAAATTATACAAACCAACAATCAACTCCAAATGACTTCACTAAAAGAGAAATCTCCAGATTATTCTGAAAGAATAGACATGCTATAAGACTTTTACAAATCTGAAAGTTAGGCTATGAAATTATCATTACACAGAGGAAAAAAATAGTGTATTTTCCCACCCCTCTTAAGTACTTAGATATTTTTTAGAAATTTAAAGACCTCGAAAAACCCTAACTACTCATTAAAATAAATGTTTAAAGAGGAAATCCAAAATTAAGTTCTTAGTAGCATTAACAAAGTTAGCAAAGTAAATTTGCTTTAACCTGGGTACACAACATCCTCTTAACAACTTTATGTACTGGAATGAAACAGAGCTGGAATCGAAGTCCAAGTCTACCTGAGTGTATGAGCCCATTCATTTTCTATTAAACTTTGCTGTCATCTTACAAATGTTAGTTGTCTTGCCCCTCTCCCATCCCTCACTCCCCACTTTGTCTCAATCTTGATGCTTTAGAGTGATAGTTTCAGGCCAAATAATAGAAGAACCTCTTCACATAAGGGTAGTAAACACTTAGAGTTCATTATGTTAAGTGCTGTTTCCAGGCTAAAAATGCATATAGGTTCAAGAGGAGTTTGAGTTATTATTGGAATGTAGATTTAAAAGGGCCTCTGAAGGAAAGATGGGATGTTGTAAGATAACATTAGATTCCAGAGGTTTTAAAAGTCTCAGGGAATAACACAAACTCCAACAATGGTCACTTCTTGCCATCATCAGAGACATCGGACTCTAGAACTCGGACTTGACCAAGTGAGATATACCTTAGATTCTAATATTTATAATAGTCTAACAGATTGGGTGTCAAACATTCTCTTCACTTCTTTGTGGGGAGGTTACTAGCACAGTACACTCCATGTGTGCAATTAAGGAGGAACTGGGAAGAAATTCACATTTATTCTATACCAACTATGTGTCAAATGCCACACATCTCTTATTTAGTGTTCCAAACAAACGCATGAGGTAAATGTTTTCGCTCTCCATTTATAGATGAGAAAAGGGAAGATTCAGAGGTTAAGAAATTGGCAAGCATCAGATAGAGGTGGAAGAGTTGGAAATAGAATGTAGATCTTAATCTCTCCTCTTTCCACCACTCCAAAGGGAAACTCTCAGTAAAGACGGACAGAAAGAAAGGTGAAAGAAAGATGCAAGACAGAAAGAATAAAAAGCTTGTCAAGTGACCCAGTTATTTCATTCACTGTTGTTAGAACAGAAGAAATTGGTCTTAAATCAAATTGATCAACTGCATAAAAACTGGTTGTTTGGATTTATTTTTTAAAGATTTGGTTGAAAACCAGTTGTTTCAGTATCCATATGTAGACCTGGACTCAATAAATGACCACTTTTGAGTCCCCCAGCTGGAAGAGCACAAAAAAACCCAGAGGCAAGTCAATGGCAAACTGCCACCCCAAACAAACTGCAGTTTGTAAGCTCTGAAACTTGAGTTAACCTTTAAGGATCAAGGTTCAAGACTGCGAAAAATTAAAAATATTGCCTACCCTAGGAAATAGCATACGAATCAAAAATACCATTACTAAGCTTAACTGCACTCCTAATCTTCCACTTTCATGACATTTAAGCTGTTTTGTTATTCTTAATGGACCAAATCCCCCTTCTGGTAATGTTCTGGAAATTCTATTTTTGTGGTAATTTAAAAAATCATATGGCATGTTCTTCATATTTGGTTTATGTAGGAGTTAAGATCACTTCAAACATACTGTTCTTTCTTAGTCTGATGGCTATTTAATATTGTGTCATTCACTGGTTGAAATAAAAGTAGGTTAATCTGCAAAAATACGTGAACACCCAAAAAGCATTGAATTGTATCTTTGAGAAATGACTTTTTTTCCAAGTCAGACATCAAAGGCTACATATTGCAGAACGTTTATTTTGAGAAGCTTCAGTCAAAACAGTTTGGAAACTATGAAATGAGTCATTTTTTCTTAAAGAAATGTAACTTTGTCTATTCCCACTGCATTTTTGGTTTGGTGGGAGACATCTTTATTCCACAGGATTTTAAAAGCATGTTTAAGATTCCATAGGTTTAGTATTACATCACTAATGGTTTCTAATGAGATCCAGGCAATAGCAAGAAGGGAGAAAAAGAACAGCACAAAAGCTGAATTCTGCAACACCACGTCCCATGTAGAATGTCGAAAAGTCTCCATGCTTTATCTGTGGCTGAGCCATCTGGATAGAAAGGGGGAAATTCACATTCTATCAACCAGATGTGGATGACATGATATCCAATGTTTGGCTATTTGGAATCAGTCATCTAAGGGGTTGAATTTTTTACGTTTCATGCAGATGCTTCTGCCCTGCCTGTGGTTATGGTCAAAATGAATTGGTAAAACATGCAAATATCTAGATTTGTATTCGTTCTATCGAGTACTTAAGGCCTCACCTATTTTGTTTGACTTTGTTGTCATAAACAACTTTTAGATAAAAATTACACAGATTGTACTTCTAAGATGATGTCTATCTATATCTAGGAGGAGAATGCTAAAAGTTAATCTTCTCCAAGCCTTTAGCAACTCTGGCATTTTGAGGAAGGTAGACGAGGGGACAATTGGGGTGGGCAGGATAAGCCAAGGATTGATTCCAGCGGAAGTCAATTTATTTGGTGATGAAAATGGGTAAATGGGATGAATGGAGACATTCCAGAATTTTTGCTTAAGAGCTCCAAAGTTAAACGTTCCAACCTACAGATGTGGGTGGTAATAGCCACTAACACTGGTTTAGGACTTTATAGTGTCAAAACTTCTTTCACCTTCATGACCACATTTGATCCTTACCAAATGCCCATCACAGACGTAAACTTTTTAATAGTCTTACCCATCAATTTCATCTTAAGGCAACTTGACAATTATTGACTTGAGTACAGAGCTTCCATGTGTAAAGTACTATACTAGTCACAGTAAAGAGGGAGGGAAACAAAGGTGAATAAGGGATAACTTTTGCCTTCAAAGAACATACAATCTAGTCAGGAAGACAGACCCAACTAACTAGATCACAAAATAGAAAGTTGAATATGTAAAAATGCAATAAAAACATACTTAATTATCTTCAAATAAAGTAGAACAAGTTGTTTTAGGATTTGGGAAGGAAGTTTGAAAAGGAGATAGTAAGAAGAGATGTTTGAGAAATCTGAAATACTTTTATATAAGGAAGTATCAATGTTATAAATTGCATATAAACTATAAATATAGTGAGTGTTAGCAGTCATTCATACAACAATTATGAAACACGTACAACATTCCAGGAGTATGCTAGGCAAGTTAGTATCTTTCTTTTTAAAAAATTATGACATTCAATGTTGTCAAGTTTCTTAAGAAAATCTCTATATTATGGCATTCAACGGAAGAATAAAACCTCTGTCAATCTATTAAATGTCTTGTTTATACAATGCTGGGCAATAAGTTTGACAAGAAAGCTGGTCAAATTTGTGTTTTCCCTTCATCCCATCTATCCCTTATTGTTCACTGAATAAATTGATTGTCAGTGCAAAGCAATATAATATTTTCCCCCATATCTGGCAAACCCCATTTTGAGCGCAGACATCAGCATAGCAAAAGATAGCTATTGGCATCTCATCAAACAAAAAAATCTAAAAATGAGCATCTCTAATTTCCCTTCAACATATAACTTCAACTTAGCAAGCAGTACTGTGCCCAAAATAATATACAGTTGCCCAAGGATTGGCACCATCTTGAGCAAGAATTTGGTGAAAAGCCACAAAGCTGTCAGTTATTTTGTGATTTTAGACTCAACAGTTTTATTAATAGCTTAGTACTTTCCTCTATAATCTAAGCGTCTGGGCAAGAGGAGAGTTCAGTGTGCCAGTTTATCCATTTTCTTTTTTTTAATTTTTTTTTAAAGATTTTAATTTTTCCTTTTTCTCCCAAAAGCCCCCCAGTACATAGTTGTATATTCTTCATTGTGGGTCCTTCTAGTTGTGGCATGTGGGATGCTGCCTCAGCATGGTTTGATGAGCAGTGCCATGTCCGTGCCCAGGATTCGAACCAACGAAACACTGGGCCGCCTGCAGCGCAGCGTGAGAACTCAACCACTCAGCCACGGGGGCAGCCCCTAGTTTATCCATTTTTTAAGAATTAATTGTTAGATCTTTGAAGGAAACAAAGAAATGATAGAAAGATACATAGATAGATGGGAGATAGATAGATAGATAGGCGAGGGTTATAATTGTTATTTGAAATACGTATGTCATCCTTAGACATTTTCTGACTCTCTACTGTAAAACAGAGAAATTTATACACATATTTTTTCTTACAGTCTCTCCTTTCTCTATTTTAAAATGGTATCATTATTATGTTTCACACTGCTAAAGCATGTAACATTTACATTTTGTAATAATAATGCCAACAGTTGCTTATTCTTAGTTGTTATATTTAAATCCATTAACTATAAATGTAGTCTAAGATTAACAGAAAACAACTGCATTCCAGTGACTAAAGGCACGCAAATAGTCTGCATTGCTTTTCTCTTCCCCTCCCTTCCAGTGGTCATTGTGGTTTCATGTTACCATTTAAAATTTTCTAAAGAATGTATCCCGTTGTCCATATGTTACATTATTAGTCTTATTTTAAATCTTTGAAATAATGGAAAGGCTGATATATATTTTAAAGTCAAAACTTCTATTGTTCTCCACCACATCCTGCTTCCTCCCACCCCATCTCCCAGGAAAAAATATTAGGCCAATATTGCAGAGTAACACATAGATCTTTTGTTTTTTTTTGAAATTGGGCAACTGTGGACATACAGTATTTACAGAGAATCTGATTTTAAATTGTATTGATTACTAAAGGTGCAAGGTAGACCTCCAGATCGTTTAAACGTTTCTAGTTGGCGATGTGGTCGAATAGCTTTCTTCCAGTAGCAGCAAAGATGACTTTTCTCCTTGTACTATAACATTTCTTCCAACATTTTGCATATCCCATAATGGTATCTGGATAAGATCACCCAACATGTAGACTTTCAAATATCTTTAGGCAGTCTTTAGGCCCAGATGCATTTATCTGGAAGATTAAATGTACTCTACCCACTTTTACCTGTGCCAGATTTTTCCTAGATTTTCTTGCTCTCCTTTCAACAACATAGAACCAAGTATTTTCCCACAGAAACCAACATTCCTGGAAGTAAAATGGCTCCAAAGCAGTTCTATTCATCGCTTTCAGGTCACTGTCCATCTACACAGTGTCAAGACCATCAGATCAGTCAATTTAATCTTATTATAGTGTAGACACACCACCCTCATCAGTATGTACTGAAGTCATACTTAGAATATGTTTTACAAGTTTCTGGTTACCGTATGTATAGACATGAACTCAAAATTTCCTCTTAGATCCAAATTCTCGTGAAAATAAAATGGAAGTGAGTAGTAGAAGGGTGAAAAAAAGTGCGTTAACAAAATTTCAAGACCATGTCTGATTTTCATTAGATCCATTATTTCAGTTCCTGTTCTTTTTTAGGGTGTGAGTTTATAGGCCAGTGTGTATTTTCATGGCTCTCTTAATCCCTTCTTTAAAACCATGTGTTTTGTGTGTAGTCATCATAGGATACTACTATGATCTTTACAATGGCTTCTTAGTTGCTGCCTGAATTTTCCAAATTTGGTAGAGATGATTTCAACACTATTGGACCAGGGTGAGGTTAGGAAGGTATTTAAACACTTTTGTTAAACAATCTGGAGTATCTCAAACATTGAAGGTATGGATATCATTTTGGCCTCATGATATCAACAGAAAACACATTTATAGGAAGCACTTACTA
Source organism: Equus przewalskii (assembly GCF_037783145.1). NCBI lineage: Eukaryota > Metazoa > Chordata > Mammalia > Perissodactyla > Equidae > Equus > Equus przewalskii. The sequence continues at coordinate 88,691,503 of NC_091834.1, read as the reverse complement.
TGTGCTAAACACAGTACTAAGCAAAGAGGGTAAAATTATAAACATGAGAGACATTGTCCCAGGCCTATTAAGATTGCCATCTAGTAGGGCTATAAAAATTAAATATCACAGCACAGTGGGATAATCTCATCTTACTCTAGAGAAAGTATCAGGCATTGTCAGAGCACAGAGAAAGGTAATTAGCCAAACTTGAGTCTGTTAAGCTTTCCTGGGGAAGTGATATCTAAGCTGAGACTTGAGGTAGCTGAGTGAGAGGGTGGGATGGAATGGAGAATCCTCCTTAATTTCCCAGAGAGTGTCATTCATGTCTCAGATGTGCTCTCCACTTTGGACCTTTGGGTCCTTCTCCAGGGCCTCACCTGGTGTCACTACTCCATCTGGTCAGATTCCTTGTCCTCAGTCCCTGTTGCTTCAGGCAAAATCAGAAGAGCTCAGAGATGAGAGAGGAGGAGAAGAAATTTGCCTGGGATTCTGGATTTGGATTTGCTGTCTTTTCTTTCAAAGAAAGACCCTCTGGAGAGAAGCCAGTCTCTATTTTCCTCAGTGACTGAACACGATTGAAATCTCTACCACATACCCCTAGCACCACCACGTCTCCTGTTTTTTCCATTACAAATAAACAAAAAGGATGGCATGTGAGTTACTGCCGCCAGTTGACTGCTTCGTTTCGATCTTGGAGTGTATCATAGACACCAACTTCACATTGTGTCCAGCTGCCTTTTTGAGCACGGCTGCCATTTGACCTGTTTCTGTGGTGACCCACAGAAGCTCTGGCACAGTGGTGGGTCATTGAGTTACATTTTCCAGAGTGGAGTGATAATTGCAAGATTTACTGAGCAGAGAAATATGACCCACTAAATTTAGCCTAAAAATATTTTTTGCTCTGAAAAAAAGAAAATCTAATTACCTTGCTCTTCTCTATGAAAAATTGGGTTCATCTGGGTAAGGAGACATGGAACCTTCCTTTGAAGTAGACCATACATTCCAAAATATCTCTGGCAGAGTCTGGGGTCTGCTTCTGATTAGATAATTGACATAAACCTCCCTCAAATAAACACTGAAACCTTCAAAAACAGAGGAGCACATGAAAAAAATGCATCTATGTTTTAAGTAGAAGGCCTTCTGCATAATTAGTTATCAGAAAGCAGTTTACTTTTCCTTTTATCAACTAGCATTAAGCCCTAAGAAGCAAAAAGTATGCTGGATGAAATTCTAATTGAAACTTCAAATCAGTCTTCAATCTCTTCTAGATAGCGTCAGGTTGACCTTAAGAGAGTACTTTCACATTTATGGTGTTCCATCCTCATCCCTCAAAACTAAATTCATTGCTAATAAAATATGAATCCTGAAAAGTAAAATACTATATTTCCCTCAGAATATTTTGGTCTTTGCACTCGGAATAGTGTAGGTATATTGTGAGAAAAAAACAAGACAAAACAACTCAAATGTATGTATGTGTGTCTTGCCTCCTATATGGAATGTGATCTATGTATATACAATCCAAAAACAGTTTACCAATAAAGGGGGAAACAAGTTAAACTCCTGTGGGTTCACAATAGATGAGGTTATAGCTAAATGGGTTGAAGGTTATTGTGAGGAAAACTATTGTTTGAAAATTCCAATCTTGCAGCCACATACCTGTGACTTTTCAGGCAAGTCCTATATGGGGAAATAAAAAAACAATATCTTCTATGCTGAAAGGCCCCTTTTATAATAAAATGAGTGAAAGAATTCCTGCTTCACTTAGCTTTCTACTTTGTGCCAACTGATTTCTGCCTTCCCATATGATTTTACCGTTTACCTTTCATATACTTCATAAAACAAAACAATAACTGTTCTGTTATTAACAGATTGGGCTTTAGGAAGATAATCTTTAGAAGAAATGTAATTTTAAGAAGGAGCTCATGGGGCTGGCCCCGTGGCCGAGTGGTTAAGTTTGCGCGCTCTGCTGCAGGCGGCCCGGTGTTTCATTGGTTTGAATCCTGGGCGTGGACATGGCACTGCTCATCAAACCACGCTGAGGCAGCGTCCCACATGCCACAACTAGAAGGACCCACAACGAAGAATACACAACTATGTACCGGGGGGCTTTGGGGATAAAAAGGAAAAAAATAAAATCTTTAAAAAAATAAATAAAAAAATAAAAAGGAGCTTAGCTCCATGTGAGTTTCCCTCTGCAAAATGTGGAGAAGTGCTCAAAATACAACAAACACTCAGGTACTTTCCTGTAAAAGAGACAGGTTCTAGAGGAAGGCTGTGGTTTTTCTGAATTATTTCTTGTTTTAAAAAATCTTTCCTTTCTGAATAAGTTCTGTGGGTTGTATCAATGTCAATTTTTTGGGTTTCAATATTGGCCTGGAGATATGTAAGATGTTACCGCTGGGGAAACTGGGTGAAAGGTTCTTGGGACCTCTCTGTACTATTTTTGTAATTTCCTGTTTAATCTATCATTACTTCAAAATAAAATGTTAAAAATGAAAAAAGCTAAAATAAATGTCAGTGGTCAAAAAGAGCAAATAAGAAAAAAATCCTTTCTAACCAGCTCAAGAAGGTACATGTCCTTCTGTTGAGATTATAACTGTTTGTAAAATAGAACCTTTCCTTTGACACGGTCTTATAGAAGCCCCCCAGCAAGCTTGCCTACCTTGTACTCCTCCAGAGGTGCATTCTTGACAATTAAGAAGACCAGAGATTAAAAAAATTAAAATAAAACAGAAGTAATCATGGTTTCTTAGTAAATGTAAATGGCACTTCATTGCTCTGGTTATAACACCAATATTCTCTATAACAAATAATCCAATTCAATGAATCCTGTCTCTACTCCTTTAACAGCTACTCTTCCAAAACAAAAGGTAAATTATTATCTATAAAGCCAGGAAGAAAAAAGATTCCATCAGAAAAGGTCAAGGAAATGAGTTTGGTCTTCTACCTTTTGACTCAGGAGAGCCCCACCTCTTGAAGCCATGGGATTGTCAATGAAATGTGACTAGCGTCGGAACCACTGGAATTGTCTTCTCCAGTATTTGGCTGAAGACATTGATCATATGACTGCACAGCTCACTTCAAAATGTCCTTACTCTCTAAACTGTGCCCACTCATTTGGAGACTCCAGAAATCCTCTGGCCAGTTCAGTCAAAGCAGCAACATTAACATCCAGACTAATTGATGCTGTATATACAAAAGAGCCAGCTGTTAGCTTAAATCGAACAGAAAGAGACAGTTCAGGAAGGGTTTTGTTTCTTAGAATGCCCACATGATCTAAGGATGACATCATAAGCTCTGCCAAATATTTTAGAGTAGCTTTTAAATTACAGACTAAATCTGATTAGTCAAGTTCCCACCTTCTCCAGCATGTGAAATCAATAAGTGGAAAATACAGGAATTCTGGCAATTTCCTTCAATAAATCATTGTTAATTGATAAACTGTGAGACTTTTGGGCTGAGGTCCATGGCAGGGTCCCTGTGTTTCTCAGCCTCCCCTGGTACAGTGCTAGGAACACATCTGCTGATTTGAAATATCACACATCTAGCCAGAAACTGGGATAAACTCCAATTTGATATAAAACTTGGTTTTATTTAAAGAATAAAATATCAGAGTTGAAGGATGATTGTTGCAGGAAGGAAATTATCTAACTGACCTAAATTAGCAAACTCTTAGCTAGGCTAGAAGAAAACAGAACAGCACTGAGCAAAACTGGTATTCTAGATCCATTCAGGAATGAGACTAGACAAATTCACAACCAAATGACCTGATTAACATGACTGCAATGAAAAGGAAGATTCTTAAGGAATTGACATTTTATAAAAAGATATATGCCAATTAGAGGATTTTTTTTGTTTAATAGACTTTATTTTTTGGAGAATAGATTTTTAAAAAATGTTCTTTTGACAATATCTTATATTTATAAATTTTGGTAAGTATGCCATCTCTACTTTCATTCTTTCTATGCTTTTGGTTCAAACACCAGATTTCTCAGTTTAACTAGTTTAACTAGTTCACTAGGTTTGCCCAGTCTAGTCAAAACTCTGGACACTGCCGCTTCTGGAAGCTGTTAAACTCTGGACTGGGATCTCGTAGGCCTAAACATGCCCTCAACTTTAAAAACCATAAGAAATGGTGAGCACCACCACTCTAAACCACATAATATAATATTGATGGCCCAGCAAGAGCTGATGAAGATATATCAGCTCATTCAAGGAACACTGCTGGTCATCATGCACCTAAGACAATGCCAAATGCCCAACAGTGAGACCTCAGGGAGGTGAATGATATCATTATGGTGCATCAAAATTACACATCCAAAACTGTGTTTAGCAAGTATTCTTAAAGCAAGAGTGATGTATGCCAAAATCCCAAACAGAGCTTTCCTTATCTAGAAACAATGATAGGAAACTTCTCTGGGAGGCACTGAGATTGGGAAGTCCCACTAACACTAGGAGAAGAGAGGCAGAAGTTCTGTAATTTGAGGACCAGCTATAGAGACAACAGATAGTATATGCTCCTCTCTCATGCCTCGTTCTCTCTCACACATGCATAGAAGCAAACTGATGGTTGCCATGTACAGTCTAAATCCCAACAATATCTTTGTGTGTCCCACTTAATCCACAGAGGCCAGCAAGAGTTGAAGCCAAGAGGCTGAGGAACTTCCGGTATCACTTGTCTGGACATGATCTGGATACAGTCACCTACTAGGCATCAACCTGGTCAAAAGTACTGCAGTTGGCCCATGCTCCTGACATTTGTCATGACCCGCTCCTGGCAGTGGGATAAGAAATGAAAAGCTAGACCAAGGCAAAACTGAGATTGAAGGGTAGCGGCCAGGCACCGATGTAGAAAACAAGCAGACACAGTTATAGATGAATGGATTCAAGGCTTGAAGGGAACCTAGATGTCATGCAATCCAGTTCCCTTACTTTATAGATGAAGAAATTCAGATTCAAGCTGGGGCAGGCCTTTATCCAAGGACACATAGTTGGCAACACAGGCAAGAGCAATACCCAGGTTTCTTGACTCTTTGTGTAGTGTTCCTACCAGGAATCAAACAGTAAAGAGTGAAACAACAGTCACGGAGAGACTGCAAAAGTATCCCATGACCCCAGATCTGCTGCCTCTGTTCCAATAGGAGTGTGACTTCACCCTATTCTCTGACCTACTTCTGGGTACAGCATACACTTGTGGACCAGTCACACAGAAGCATTAACCGAGGTAAGGAATAAATAGCATCTGCCCTAGGGTTAGAGGTCACCCTGGCATTTATTTTCTACTCATCTGAATATCTGGATAAAAGATTCTGCTTCACTCTTGTGGCCTTCAAAGTCAAGGATCTTTTGATTGATGGTACAATGTAAAAAGACAGTGGTGGTTTTCGTAAGACACAAAGATTTCACTGAGTACAGGGACAGGAAATAACTTAGAGCCAGGCCTTGTGTAAATGAACTTGGAATGAGAAAATCAAGAACTAAGGTTACTCCACCCTCCTGGGCCACAGATTTCCTGTCATCTATGAATCTTTTTTCTTTTCTCATGACCAAGTTTCGCTTATGCATCTTACATATGCTTCAGGATGGTTATTCATCTCAACTCTACTTCATAACCTCTCAGCTCTAGTGCCCACCGTTGATGACCAACTGTCTTCTGCCTTAGTTCAAATTCTCAAGAGACAGAATCTGCTAGGCTCAGCTTATCCTTGTTTGGGCAGAGAGCTCTTCAGACAAGCCATGTCATATGCCACTAGTCAGCCTAACGAGTTGATCAGCTTTGAGCTAAGCATCCACTCCTAGTTCCATTAGTTTTGGCCAAAGGATTGAGGTTGTGTGATCCATTCCTCACTAATAGGCTAGGGGGATCAGGCAATGAGAGATCAAATATTTGGCTTTAACTGACCCTGCCGTTTAACCTCTTGTTTATCTGACTTTTGGCATCCTCTATAACCCAACTGCTTGGTGCCTCTTGGTGAGCGGTCTGGGTCATGAACCAGGTCAGGATGCGGCCATCTCAGGATGGCTGATAAATGACTGAGTCTCATTTATATATTGTAGGGCCAGAATATTAAACTTAAACTAAGAGCTAATCCTGGAAAAAGAGCTCTCTTTGTGGAGGAGGGGTGCTTGCTTTCTCACAGTTGAGATTATCTGAATGTGAAAGACATTTGTTTTCTTATTAAACCAAAGTGGCTCTCAAAGAGATGGGGATCTCAGCGCTGGTTGAAAACCATCCCATCATATTTAATGTCCTTAAAGTTTATAACTAGACAGACCATGGGAGACTAATAACATACAATATTGACTGTTCGTAGAGTTGGACTGTGTCATATCATCTCATCCATGCAATTGGACAGTGAGGAAAGAAAGGGACGAGACTGAAAACATATAGTGGCTGAAAACCAAATTGCTAGGTTTTTTCCAGGTGAATCTATGTTGGTTATTTTTTTCTAGCCTATCTTTATATCAAATATATCTTAGTGTTTGTTTGTGAAGATCAGCAGAGGACTCTCCAAGAGCAATGCACTTTGCTTTTTTTTAACCTTGTAATATTCCCCCTAAATTTGAAGTTCTCCGTTAGAATTACTAATTAAGATATATTCAAAATTGAAATAATTATATACTGAACAATATTATAAAATATAATGCAATCAAGTGTGTCTTTCTGTTTTAAGATTACTTAATACACATGTTGCCTACTTAATGCTTACTCCAAAGAGTAAAAAATTAATACAGATTGCTTGAAATCAAAGGACAGTAGAGTCATATCATTCTACACAATTTGTTCCCAATGTCAAGGCCCTCAAAATATCTAAAACAGAGCATTTAAAAGATCTATATTTTAACTTCTTGGCTGAAGACACATGAGACAATATAAATTAAAAGAATAAAAAAATTTAAAGCTTATATAAACATAAGAAATATCTATTATTAATATGATGACTAATTGGCTGTAACTGTGCACAGTCATAAATAATCACAATGATATTGATTCTTTTTATTTTTAGTTTCTCTTTGAAGCATCTGAGTTGCTTTTTTATTCCTGGAATCACCTTCTGAATTAACTTCACTGTCGTTCTTTGGGAATGTCTGGCAAATAAGTAGATAAAGATATGGAGAGAAATGTCTAAACCCAGCAGAATATTTTGGAAAAACTATTTAAGACTTCTCTAGCCTATCCATAGATGTTGGTTGAGTACGTTGACCATGATTCCACTCCGTCAGCCATCATATTTTCAGTTTTTATTCTTGGACGACTCTAGATGTCTGGTATTGGGCTAGCAGGCAGTGGCGGAGGACGGCAAGGGGAAAAGAGAGTTGGTAGGACAAAGAATCAGAGCAGGGAAAATAAGATGGGAACCAGGCAGAGGACCAGATCAAGGCCTGGAGCTCCTCACAGCGGCCAACAGCACAGTAAAGGGAGGAAATGTTGAAACCTTGAGTTGCCTTTGTGAATCTGGAAGCCTTTACATAAACTGGAGAGTGTCAGGAATTAGAAAATATACAAGTACCAGAACGTTGACAGGTAAGAACCAGATGCAAGGCTATACTAACTTGCAAACTTTAAAACAAGTTTTGGCTCGTGTAGTGATATACTTCTTTCTGGGCTGGAGCATACGACAGGGTTTCTGGGCCTGGAGTGAGGAACAGGAAAGCCATATAAGAGAGACATAAGGAAGTTACCCTGGCTAGAGGAGGTGAATGGGGGAATCAGAGGCAAGTTGATTAATTAATCTTCCTCACTCTTTCCTTTCTCCAATCGGTCTGCATTATCAATGGACTAATTTTTTTAAGTATCAAAATCACCTATTCCAGCTCCGTGTTGGAAGGCCATCCATCATCCTGCCAGTCCTCACCTTAACGGCATTCCATATCTCTTTATATCTTGCTTCATCAAGTTCCTCCAGGATCTGGTACCATACTTGCATTAACCCTGGTTCTCCAAGAAGCAGATGCCAAGATGGTATTAGACATGCAAGAGATTCATTAGGGGACATACCTATAAGAGAAAATGGAAAAAGAGCCAAGAGAGGCTGGGAGAGCCACCAGAGTAGGATGCAGGTCTGAGCTTTGTGAGAGAGGGAAGGCAGGTAGGCTGGGTGGAAGTATTTTATAGAGTGCAGTTATAAGAAAGTCAGGCAAAGCCTGTGGGAGTCTACAAAATAAAGTTGCCCATCAGAGGAGTTCCACATCATCCAGGCACAAGCCTGCCTTAGGATCCCTGCCAAGCTCCTTTGGAAGTGAGAACATGACAAGAACAAGATACAAGAACATGAATTTTAAAGGGCAGCTGCTGAGGCATCGGTCAGTTATACTCCCTCCAGTAGGAGATCCGAGAGGCCATTTTCACAGCCATGAAAATAAGTCACAGTTGACTCAAACTTATCTTTTATTACTCCTATGAATTCACCTTCCACTGTCATCAAGTCAGTAAATTCTCTATATAATCTCACAATAATGTCTGTGTGGTTGCTTTTTAATATAAATACCTCCATTTGAAATATTTTATTTTCTTCTCTATCTTAATCCTACTTAATCATCAAAGCCCAATTAAAATCCATCTCCTCCAAGAATACTTACTGGATCATTATGGCTTCTGTTTAACCTCCCCCTTTCTGGATAGCGTCTGACCTCTACCTTCTAACGTTTAATTACATATCATTTTACCCTGCTCTCTACAGTTTTATTTGTGATCATTTAGCTTCACCTAGGTTCTAACAATCTCAAGTCCCTACCTTTGCCCTTCTCTGTAATCTTCACAGGGCTCACCACAGTGTGACAAAAAATATGGTTAACTGAAAATAAATATCATTCTCAGAAAGACAGGCAATTCTAAAAGCAGAATTTAGATCTTTTAATTAAATCTCAGGTTAGTGTCAGACACATCAAATTCCCCAACCTGCTCATCATACTCCTTCCAAGAGTTCTCAAGTTGAAGCCTCCTCAAGCTAATTAGAGTTACCATTCTCTTACAAAACAAGATAGTGCCATCAACTGAGTATCCTAAAGGACTAACAGCAATTATGAACAGTGGTTGCTTCCAGTGGAAGGGATGGAGCAGGATATGCTTTTGAGGGCCACTAAAGTTATCCCAGGTAGTAGTTCACCAAGGGCTCATCCTTAACACACTAGTGAAGGGTCAAAGCTTGTGCTCAGTCAAGGTGATAGCTCAGAGTTTGGCAAGCTCAGAGGTGAGCCAGGCTCAGGGGAGTTGGAGCTTGGCCGTTGGACTCATCTACTAGATGGGTTATACCCAGTTATAGATGCTGGTGAAGTCCAATCAGAAAGACAGAGGGTGAAGGGTTGGGCTGAGGCTGCAAGTGGGAGTGAGTAAAAGATTCAGGAGGCAGAAGTCTGCTGAGGAGAGAGCTAAGATGAAAGCAGAAGCTACTTCTCACTTTGCTTATTTCTTCCAATACCAAATCTTTAAAGATCTATCATTCACTCAAACCCTCATTCATTCATTCATTCATTCATATTCCTGAGCACATTACAGGAGAATGCTGGGACTTGGGACACAGACAGGAGCAAGGAGAAATTCAAGTTGTGCAGAAGACTGTCGAGTAAACAGGTTATTAAACCACGGTGAGATAAGTGCTGAAACGAGGGAACAATTATTATGCAGAAGTGAAGGTGGTCCCTAGAACTTTGTGTGCTCCCAGTAAACAATCCCTCCCCAAGCCTCCACTGAGTTCTCAGTAGGAGGAAAAGGGAGCTTCAGAATTCTGCATGTTCCTGGAAGGAAACCCCTCCCTCCTCAGCAACAGTCCCAGTATCACCATTACAGTCTGTGTGTGAGACCATCAGGACTGATTGTGTCACGTCCTACGTTCTGCAAGATTCCCAAGACTTCCAGATCCTCTTGCATCACCCACATTCTCAAGGCCAAATGGCTCTGTGCATCTCCTGTTCTGATCCAAAATCATACCCCTTCATGACTTCTCTAGAACTCAGGATCAGTCACCAGCCAAGACCCTATATCTTAAACTCTCCTTTGAATGTTCCCTCTAACTTTATGCTTCTTACATCCCCTTACAATTTACAGCCCTTCTGACATCTATACCCTTGTTTCACAGAGCCTGGAGGTAGAGAAGGTGTCCTCCTTTACTCCTCTTTGTCATTTTTCATCCCTCATTTCTCCCTAAAAATACCACCCACTACCCCTCCTTGTTGCAGTCATTTACTGATCCCTGCATTACTCCCCTTCATTTCTAGATTTCAGCTCCTGGTTGTAACTCTTCTCAACATGATACTGCCATAATTCTCAGTAATTTCAAATATTCATGTACGTGATCCCTCTAATACCCTGGCCTCTTAGTTCCTTGAGCTCTCCTCCTCCAATGATCTGGTCCTCAAACAAACCCCAGCCACCTACCTCCTTTCCCAGATGACATCCCATGATTCATCACTCTAAACACTACTTCCCATGTAGCAGGCAGGCAGCTGAATCCAGCTGGAGGAAAACTCGCAGCTAAGCTGACTAGTTTTACTTAAAATTCACTACCACTAATATCAAGTGAGTCCTTAGTGCTACCTGGCAATTCTACCATGTTTCCCAAGTTTAAAGATCCTCTCTTCTCTTAAAACCTCCCAAACCTCCTCTTCCTCCCCTATTTGTAGCTGATAAGCTTGCTTCCTATTTCACTGAGAAAATAGAGGCAATCAGATGAAAACTTCACAGGCTCCCACCACTGTGTTTTTCAATCTACCTATTGCTGCATCCAGATAGTCTGTTTCTCCTCCTGCAATGATGTCTTATTTGTCCATGCTCCTATCTAAGGCTAATCCTTCCACTTACACTCCGGGTTCCATCCTCTCTCACCTACCCAAGGGCATTGTTCCAGCAATTGCCACTTCTCTTCTGCATTGTCAATTTATCTCTCTGCACTGGATTATGCCCATCATAATACAAGTTTGCCTAAATATATCTCATCTTAACTTGAGAAAAGAAAAGGCAATCTTCATTAAACTCACATGACTCTCCAGCAACTATTCCAATCTGCTCTGCTTCTCTTTCAACAAATATTTTGGAAAGAGTCCTCACTATTCACTGTTCCTACTTCTTTTCCTCCCATCGTTTCTTGAATCAATGCCTATTAAGCCTTTTCTTTACTTTTTTTTCAGGCTCATTAATATTTCTACATTGCCAAATCCAATGATCAATTCTCAGTCATTGTCATACCTAACCTACTAGTATTTGACACAGTCGATCACTTCCTCCCTTTGGAAGTCCTTGCTTCACTTGGCTTCTAGCACATCACACCCTTCTGGTTCTCTTCTTACTCTCATTAACCATTCTTCTTGGTCTCCTCTGCTGGTTCTTGGTCTTCACTCTGATCTTTAAATGTTGCAAGACCCAAGAAATTGTCCTGGGACTGTGTTCCTCCATCTAACTCACTGCCCCGATCTCATCTTGTCTCTTGGCATTAAACATCATGCAAATGCTGATGATTCTCAAATATATATCTAAGCCCAGGACCTATTCCCTGAACCCAAGCTTGTGTATCCAATTTCCTATTTAACAATTCCAATCAGATGCATACTTATCATGTCAGATTTAAAATATTCAAAACCCAACTACTGATTTCCACCCCCACTACTCCTCCTTCTACATTTTTTCCTGAACTTGGTAAGTGGAAACTTCATTCTTCCCATTTCTTAGACCAAAAACCTTGAGCTCATTTTTGACTCCTCTTTCCAGTGGTGTGCCGGCAAACGTGTAACGTCAGGCTCTAAGCTCAGAAGGGAGGGCGGTAGGGGAAAGTCCAGCTTCCCTGTAAATACTCCCAGCATTACCCATTGCTAGCTATGAATTTCACATTATTGACCACCAAGTTGGGAAGAGATGTGCAGTGGTCCACCATTATATAGTATTTCCACCATACAGATACAAAAGATGTAAATAACTTCAAGAGCATGGATAATCATAAAATGCAGTAAAATAATTAGGAAGTGATGAGTTTTTAGCATTTATTACCTTTATTTTAATCTAAGTCATTTAACTAGAAGTGTATATAATTTAATTTGTAATATGGCTTACGTTTAAGAACTGGCTCACAAAATTCCTAAAAAGTTAACTATCGGATCTCGCGAGCCCTAACGAGCTGTCTGCAGCACACCACTGACTCTTTTTCTGTCACTCTCCAATTCATTAATAAATCCTCATGACTCTACCTTCAAAATACACACTTGGAATCTGATCACTCTTCACTATCCCCAACATTGTCACCCTAGTTCAAGCCGGCATTATCTTTCAGTTACATCAGCTCCCCCACTGTCCTCCCCCTATTCTGTTCTCAACTCTAAGTCAGACCATATCACTCTTCTGTTCATGACTTTCCAACTCTTCCTGACTCATACAGAATAATATTTAAAGTTCAATAAATGGCCTACTAGGCACTACCTGAAAGAATGAAAAAAAAGGGAAGAAGGAAGAAGAGGAATGGAAGAGAAGTAGAAAGAAAGAAGGACAAAAAAGGAAGAAAGAAAGAAAGAGAAAATAAATGGTAGTGGTATGGACAGGTGCCACTGTGAGAGAAGAGAAGTACATGACTTAGACAGGGGTGAGGGGAACTTTCCTGAAGGAGGGAGCCCCTGAGGGGTCCTTGGGAACAGCACATACACAATCAGTTGAACCCCAATTTTACATTCTGCTTGTTCAGTCATTCTGTGTAGTTCCAGCTTTGGGAGAATTGGTTAGAAAAACTGGGGACTGCATTCTTCTTTCTTTAAAGAAAATAAAACAGCTTTCCACCACCCGAAGCTAGATTGCTGAAGAGATAAAAACAAGAAGCAGGAAAGTAATGGCAGCACGCTGCATACCAGAAACACTGTCCTATGACATTCCCAGTAACAGTCTGGTTTCAGAAAAATGGTTAATTGCAAATCTTTGATAAGTGCTTAAAAGTTTTCCCCAAAGCTCCAAACCCTAAGGGAAGATAGAGTGTTCCCAGGCTAGACTAAAACCTTTTAACCTTAAGTTCCTTAAACATAAATATGTTGCCAAGATGCAGAGTGGATATTTAAATCATCCACTTCCTGTTTCATTGCTATCTCTCTGTTTTGGAGAAAGACCAAAAATGTTTCATTCCTTTTGGCACTGTTTTCTTCATTTAAAAAGGATTTATACTTCAGGGGTTTTGACTCCAGAAAAAAAAAAAAAGCACATATTTTGGATGTCAGATTCTGAATATTTTGACCCTTTCAAACAAGAACGCACTCCTCTGCAGCCAGTGGAGTGAGAGACCCAGAGAAGGGACAGAACACATCCAACTGGGCTTCCAAAGTGACAAGCAAAGAGGGGAAATTGGCACACCTACAATAACTTGTTTAGGAAATGTTAAAAATAGCCCATCTAAGAAGTAGATTTTTACTAGACCATTTGTAAATAGCTTCGTTTAAATGTAATTTAAGATAATCTAAGTATTTCCATCGTGCCTGAGCTATCAGTCAATTAAACTTCAAATGTGATGAAAACACATCCATGGCTGGTTTTACAAGGTTTCATTAAGACAAATAGGAGTGAATAGAAGGTTCTTAATGATGTATCTTGGACCAAGAGCCTTCTTTGACGGTTCTCAACCAGGATGAGGGCTGGTGAGGAGGGAGCAGGGGTAATCTCAGAAGGCCCTGAGTAGCTTTTTTGAACAATTCACACTATCAGCCTGTGTAGTTTGAAAAAAACTTTCCAGCTGATTCTGATTGTACTCGGCAACCCCTCTCCCCAGTTAAGATTCCCCAGGGAAGTAGGATAATATTAGAAGTGTTAATACAGTGTCAGTGAACATTCCTGTCTTCAATTAATTGAATTAAATTCAGCATTTGTTGACCTTCTACTTTGTGCTTGAAGTTCTCCTTGGCAGTGAAATTGAGGGCAGGACATACAAAGATTAATGAAAATTGTTCCGGCCCGATGATGAAGTAGAGAGAAGAGAGTAGTAACCCCTATTGGTCAGATGTAATACACAGAGGTTTGAGCTGTGGGAACCCTGGAGGAGAACCATTAATCCTGACTGGGGCAATCAGGAGGCAGTGGTATATGAGTTGAACCCTGTTTATTGATTGAATTTCAATCAGTAGAGAGTGAATGGAAAAGCACCCAAGACCAAAGAAACAGTCTTCTTAGTGACAGCTCATGTTGATAGACATGTTCTTGGGAAAATCCGTATGCACCCTGTGTGGTCAGTCATTCCTGCATGGCCCAGGAGCTGCCAGGAGGCTTGCCCCTACACACCTAGCTGCACACTGTCAGCTAAAAGGGGATGGGGAGGCATCCTCATATTGAGAATGAATAGGCTGAGAACAGAATGAAGGCCCTAGCTGATCTCACAGATAAGCATTGGGTATCATTAAACTGCTACCATTTAAAAGATTGGCACACTCTTGGGTGGAGGAAAAGAGACGGACTTCTGACACCACAAGGGGGAGCACTAATGAAGAAGTCAATGATCCTCTCATTGGCCTGTTTAGTGGTTGCAGACTGTACCTGTCACCCCTGGAACCATCTCAGAGGGCACACTGTTGTCCTAGGGTGCTGGCCAGAGTACAGTGACTACTGGAAGAACAACATGTATCAATCCTAATGATAGTGAGTTCATAGTATGTATTTTTGTAAATAAATCATGGCATAATCATAACCAACAGGAGAGAGGGAGAATAGATCCTTCACCAGGCATACTCTGGCAGTTCAAAGGTGTGTCAGAAACTGGGAATATCTAGAAAACACCGATTAAGACAGCTGAGAGTAACTTATTGGAAGGTTTGCCATCGCCAACCATTTGATTTGTTTCGTATGGGTAGGATTTAAGTGTACTAGCTGAAAATGCAGGATTAGGCCAGTTGGGTTGATTAGACAGCAATTGGCAACTAGTCATAATATGTTCAGTTTTAGTAAGCACTTATGATCCTTAAGTTTATTCTACTTCTGAAAATAATATTCATCAATTTAAATACTTTATAAAAATTCAAAATCGACTAAGTGTTTTGGTGACCTTACTATATGTACAAGCCATCCAAGATTCCTTTTAAAAGTTTATAGTCTTTGATTTTCTAAATATTGTCAAAAGATGGAGGAAAAAAGCCTTAAACTCGAGGGTGTTCTTGTGAAATTTGGCCCCCACGTCCCATTTCTGTCTGTATAGCTTAATTTTTTTCTAGCAATGAAAATATGTTCTCATCACCTCTACAATACAAAGCAAAATGTTGGCTCACAGCCTTTTGCGATTGTGAGTAAGCTGTCAAGGCATTAATATTTTAGCGGCTCCAAAGTTGATTTGAGGGAATTTTAATCTTATTTTCTTTGTTTTCCAATGTGACTACCCTAAACCTCTCTTTTCATGTTGGAAAATAAAAAATGACAGACATGACTAAAACTGACAGCCAAAATATAGACCACCGTACCCTGTTAAATGTACATTTTGTTCTAGATGAAGTGGTGTTCTCTGGGAAAAGACACGAGCAGAAAGTAACATATATCAGCTTGGTAAAAAATTCATGGCTATGAGAGGAGGGAATTAATATTTATTGATCCTTCACAGGTTTTGTGCTAAGTTATTTATATGATTTCATTTCATTCCTATCACTCCCAACCCCTGCCTTTTTGCAGATGAGGAAATGGAAGCTCGAAAGCATTCAATATTTTACCAGCCTTACAGCTAGTACAGACCCTATGCGTTTTATACTACAATGGCTCTCTCTGGTCTGTCAGTTCTGATCTACAGCTTCAGCTGCCTGGAATACTGACTTGAATTCTGAAGCCATGAGAAAGAATGCTACATTTAATTAGTAACATCAGTCAAAGGCCAGGTACAAGATTGATAGCGGGTCTATTATTTGTGTCCTCAATATTATACTTGAAATTTTATTGGTAATTTTAGCTTGAAAGTAGGAGGCTGGGAGAAATATGAAATCCTCATGCATTCTAGCCTTAATATTCTTTTCTTTTCTTTTTTTTAAAGATTGGCACCTGAGCTTAGAACTGTTGCTAATCTTTTTTTTTTCCCCCTTCTCCTCCCCAAAGCTCCCCAGTACATAGTTGTATATTCTAGTTGTGGGTGCCTCTGGTTGTGCTATGTGGGATGCTGCCTCAGCATGGCCTGATGAGCAGTGACATGCCCACACCCAGGATCCCAACCAGCGAACCCCTGGGTCGCCAAAGCGGAGCGCATGGACTCAACCACTCAGCCATGGGGCTGGCCCTGGTATTATTTTCTTAGTAAATACAGATTTTCTATGAGTTAGTCTTTGCCCTAGTTGTGCTATTTTTTTTTTACCATTATTTTATTTTCATCCTAAAGTCTTTAACTACTCTTTTCATCCCTTGGGAATGAGTGCCTCATCACCTATATTCAGAATTAGCTCCATTATGACCCATGTTATATGGTTGGAAATTTATTTATGAATACTCCAGTAGACAGCGTAATCTGGAGTATACTCTCCCGAAAGCATAAGACTAGTATTTTAAATACCACTATCTAAATTCATACCCGAAGTCCTGGAAATTAGCATAAAAGATGTAGAAATAATTTTTCACTTGGCAAATGATGTTCGATACATGTGATTGGGCTTGCTAAAAAGTTTGTATAGGCATCTCCATCCTTATGTGTACAGGGATTGAGAATCTGGCAAGCCCTGCTTTCGGAGGAGTGCCACAAATCTGGGATTCTATTCCAGCCTGTGCCCATGTAATGAGAGATTTGAGCCTGGCTAGAAGCACAGCTGACCATGCCATCAGAATATTGTAAAATTTGCCAGGGAGTCAACCTTTTGCACAAGCTGCTTTTCAGAGTAACTCAAAGGAGAGACAGAGAACTTCCCCAAGCATACAGAACAGGTTTTATCGTTGTTTTTGTGCCTGCTGGCTAATAAATATTTGCACTTGTGCAGAATTTAGTCTCTGAGACTTGTTTCCATTGTGACATACCACACACATGTATTGAGGTTATCTGGGAGGAAGCAGGGTCTACATCTAATAATTGGAAACTATCAACGTTCACTGTAAAGAGCCAGGCAATTAGCTAGGTCATTTACAACAACCAATTATTGTGCGAAGTCAGTAGAGACTTCTTCCTCCCCTCCCCCTCCCCCAGTATTCCAGGCTTATTCACTGGAATGAAGGAGGGGAAGTGGTTTAAGAGCCACAGCCCTACAACTCTAAGCCACTAGACTCCATCCCGGGGACGGAGACATGGAGATGGGAGTAGCACTTTGAATCAAATATGAGATGAGATTAAAATTTTAAAATGTATCTGTCTTGGATTTAGGAGCTGGGCAGAGATGTAATTAAGAGACCCCTGTAGCCAATGATAAAAGGAAGTTTGACGTGGAGCAGTTAAGGGTACTGATAGGGAAAGCATAAAATCATTTTGTCTTTATACCCCCAGTGAATCGAGACTCCTCAATAGACCAGCCAAGCCATCATGAAAAGAATTTTGTGTGTTTGGGCTAATGCTTTAATATATACACAATCTGAGGTCTCCAGATCTCATATTCCTCATAATCCTCCAGGAGCAAGATATCCATTTCCCCCATTAGGAGAATCACTTCTATTTAAGAGGTTGAGCATAGACACATAGAAGTAAGGACTAGGGGCTAGCTCTTCTGATCATCATGGCTGTTCTACTTGCACACAAGCACAGCACATTGCCTTTCTGCGCATCTTCCTCCCACCCTAGCTACTATCTCAGAGGGAGACAAAGAATTACCTTTCAAAATAGGTTCAAGGCTAAATCTCCATTAGGCTAATTTATTTTTCCTCAATGGATAATGCAGACAGAATGAAGAAATAGTTTAAAAAAAAGGTGGCAATGGCTATTGAGATATTCCAAAACATTCAGTTTCAGCTATCATATCTACTGTTTAGCAGCCAGGTTGTGATAAGAAAAGCAACCAGAAAAAACTTTTCCTTTGGCCAACATGCCAAAATTACCAGTTTGTCTAGGGACAAACTAATTGACATATATAGAAAAATAAGTGCTAAAAATGTTCTAATAGGAAAGCATTTGATAGATGAACTTGATGGCTAAGAATTGATAACGTATACACAAGTAAACTTAGGCATTATAATTTACTCAGTGCTCTAAGAAATAAGAATTTTCAATCAGTTACTTTAGATTTCTGTTCAACATGGTGGACTAAGCAGATCCAAGCAGTGTTCTTAACTGTGCTTCAAACACATAAATGTTGCAGAAAAAGAAAATAAGAAAAACATTTAGAAACACTCAAATGAACTTGAAAGCAAGAGAGAAACATCTCCAGGTTATAAAAAATAGAAAGAATTCAAAGACAGAGAGTTTAGCCTGAGTTAACTGTGTAGTAGCATTCATCAGTAACACAGCAGAAAACGCTAACTGGGCTCCAGCATAAACCCAGGAGCTAGGAAGGTGGTGTTCTATCTATGAACAGGAATGGAAATATTCTAACCATGGTAACCTACTAATGGGGAAGGAACCAATCAGCAAGAGGTAAGCTCTAGGCTGAGGGGAAGAAAACCCTTTCTGTGTGAGGGAACAGGATCCAAATCTGAACTACCTGATTAGAAATTCCAGCCAAGAGACTGATGTGAGACATGACCTAAAACCAGTGCAACTGACAGAGATCTGAGAAGACAGGTGGGAAACTATCCTATGGGGATGCCTCCACAATCTAGGCAATGCCCTAAAAGTCCTCAGAATTCTGGAACTTGGCTCACCACCGCCAGGAGGAGATTGTGAAAGTCTTCTTTGGATACACTTGTTCAAGAAAAAGGATCTAGAGATACAGGCATTAGGTGATTGTCCATTGAAAAGAGCTGGCCCGATTTCTGGCAGTGAGCCCGTCAGTGCCCTTGTGCCCAGAGCTTCCAGTCAGCTTTTTATTTACCTCACTCCTATATAAACACAGCCAGCCAAGGATCACCAGGGTTCTGAGGAAAGAATGAAAGACAGAGAGCAGCACAAACAACAGAAAAAAGGAACACAGAGGAAACACAGATGAGGCAAGGACAGAAACACACATAAAAATACAAATGATATTCCCAAGAAGATAAGAAAACTATGGTAATTCTGAAAAAAGATCAGGATATTATTAAAAAAAAAACGTCAAAAACAACAACAACAGGGCCGGCTCCATGGCCGAGTGGTTAAGTTCGCGTGCTCTGCTGCGGCGGCCCAGGGCGCGGACATGGCACCGCTCGTCAGGCCACGTTGAGACGGTGTCCCACATCCCACAACTAGAAGGACATGCAACTAAGATATACAACTGTGTACAGTGGGGGTTTGGGGAGATAAAGCAGAAAAAAAAAAAAGGAAGATTGGCAACAGTTGTTGGCCCCGGTGCCAATCTTTAAAAACAAACAAACAAAAAAGAACAAAAGAATTCTAGGAAATTCAAAATATTGTAGTTAAAAACAATGAATATTAAGCCAAAATTAAGGAAACCTCCAGAAATTATAAGATGTAGAAAAGTAGAAAATATTTGAGAAAATATAAAATCAGAGAATCAGTTTAGAAGATCCAGGAGAGAGAGAACAGAGAGAATGGTGAGAAGGAAATTATTACTAAAATGATACAAGAAAATTTCCCATAACTAAAACATACATTTTTCTAGATTGACCAGGCCCACTAAGTGTTCGATAGGACGAATAAAAATCCAAATGATACCAGGGCACACTGTCATGAAATTTTAGAATATTGACAATAAAAAAAAGATTCTAAATACTTCCAGACAGGAAAAAAATCAGGCAACAGACAAATATTCAGGAATCAAAATGGCATCAGACTTGTTAAGATCAACACTGGAATCTCGAAGATAATATAGGCACGCTTTGAGAAGTTTTAGGGAAAATGATTTCCAGCCTAGAATTCCGCACCCAGACAAATATCAATCAAGCACGAGATAAATCCAAGACACTAAAAAATTTTATCTTGTCTGCACCCATGTTCAGGAATCTCCTAGATGATTTTATCCATCAAAATAGAGCTATAAAGAAGGAGGAAAAATGGGATCTAGGAAACAGAGGATTCAAATTTCAGTCCACATGCAAAGGAAATTCCTTTTAATCCTAGGAAGGAAATTCCTAAAATGACTGTGAAGTAAGGATGTAGAACAGCTAGCTGTGAAAGAAACCTAGAAAATTCCAAGAAGTTTCCAGGAAGGATATCTTTAAAGAAAAAAATAAATAAATAACAAACGCCAAATACCAGATGTGTTTGCCTATATTGAAAAGGGTTCAGTGTTAGGATTTATAGTAGAAAACTAAGCAGGTAAAAGAAGTAATTATTAAATCATGAGGGGAGGAGGGAGGAATGCATAGCGTAAAAAATAAAATGTAATCATAGTATATTATGTGATGAGCTAGGAGTGATAGTGGTACAGTTATAATAACACAGGAGCGATGAGGAAGATGACATCTGTTTCTGCAGTTTCTCTTCTGTCTCATAGATCCATTTGTCTGGTCTTGTACCGATACCAAACTGTCTTGAGTATGGTGGCTTTATTAGTCTTAGACATTCTCTGTTAACTTTCTACTGTTGGAGATAAGGATATAACACTTTATATTGTAAGTTAGTCACATTTTCAAATAATATGTTCAATATGTCTTGTGTAATAAACACACTACAGATGGTCTAAAAATTCTGGGAACCCGGGGAAATAGTGTATTTCTTATACTTTTTTAAGATTAATAATTGGACCCATTGCTTTAAATTTAGAAGTAACTCACTTAAAAGTGTTGTCTGAAGCTTGAAGAAAAGCACAAGAAGCAAAGCTTTTGAAAATATAATCACTTATTATTTAAAATTAAGTTTATGCTATGTTTTCAGACTTTTCAGACATCCTATACAGATCATCAGTCATAACAAATAAAATGGATTTATCTCATACATCAAACAGAAATCTTTCTAACTATATTTAGAAATGTATCTGTATGCTATTTATGAGAGATCTACTTTAAACTAATTACATGGAAATATTGAAAAATGAATGGTTTAAATGGTTTAGAATTTATTTAGTAAGTAAATAACGATAGAAAGGGGTTGTAGCAATATTACTAGCAGACAAGTAGAATTTAAGGTGAATTAATGATGAAAAGAATACTCCATCAGGAAGATTTAGAAATCGTGAACTTATATATATCAAACAACATAGCCTGGAGACATATGACCATTTTTTTTTTTTTGGAGGAAGATTAGTCCTGAGCTAACATCTGCCACCAACCCTCCTCTTTTTGCTGAGGAAGACTGGCCCTGAGCTAACATCGGTGCCCATCTTCCTCCACTTTGTATGTGGGACACCTGACACAGCATGGCTTGACAAGCAGTATGTACATCCACACCCAGGATCCGAACTGACGAACCCTGGGCAACCGAACTAGAACATGTGAACTTAACTGCTACACCACGTGGCCGGCCCTGAAACATATGACTAATTTTAACAATAATAATGACTAATTTTATAAGAGGAATTATAGATTCACAAACTTTTTGTGGGAGATATTGACACAGCTCTCTTGGAAATTATAGATTAAGAAACTTTTAAAAATTAGTAAGAATATAAGGGATTTGAACAATACAGTTAAACTAAATCAAAAAACCTTTAAGCAAATGAGAAGTGTTAAAGTAGAAGTGTTCATTTTTGTTTCATTGTATAATCTAGCATAAAAGTACCCATTTTTTTAAAAAATCAAAACATTTGCATTATTCTATTGATGCAAAGTTAATTAGTCAACACTTGCTAGTATCCAGGATTTTTAAATTCTTTTTGTGTATAATTGTCAAAATGCCCTGCAGTTTACTAAAGTAAACTTCTTTTTTTATAGCCCTAACTTTCTGTACCATTTAAATAGGATATTTGCCTCTTTAGTTTAACCAATTCTACTCTTTTTTTTTTATCTTTTCTCTGTTGTTTTTTTCCCCCCAGTCTGCTAATCATTTTCATCTTCTTGGCCTTTCCCTATCAGATGCTTAGAGACTTTATAAATATTTACGCAGTGTTCCTTGTCTTTCTTGATGAAGGAAACACATAGACAGCATTTCCATCTATTCAGCAGCCATTCCCTCTGTGTGCAGACTGGAACTTTGCCTGATCACCGGGATGGTATTTGCTACCAAGCCTTTTATAAATACTAAATGGTGCATTTTTTCACGTTGTGCCCCAAGTGAAGCAAGTTCTCTTTATATACCAGAAGGCCAATCCAAATGACACATGTTTGCTTTATCAACCTCTGTAAAAGTCTAGTGGTAATTTATATTGATTACCTAATAAGAAACTCCAACCCTGGTACAACATGTTCTTTCAGCTGCAGAGCCACACCTGTAGAAAGGCTAACTCACATCTGGTTCCATAAATCTGTTCTTTCTGATCCTCTGGAGAGATATTTTTATGTAAACTATATAGCTACACGTGGAACAGGAAAGACCAAAGCCTATGGCTAAACCTAGTAACCATTTCCACCCCAAGCATTAAGCTCTTACTCCCTTCCTTGACTTTGATGTCTTCCTAGTTGAGAGTCAACTCAATCACTCCTTTTATAAAAGGTGTCTCTCACCAGCTTTATTTATACTTAGATAACCAATTCAAAGTGCTGAGATTGTTGCTTTTAGGGGGTGTTAAGGACTACCTCTGGTCGAGAATATTAGTTTCATCCATTGGTAAGTAGATTCCTCCAATTAATTTTTTATATGAAGATACCTACATTTCCTACCTACATATGGAGATAACAAAGAAGACACCTACATTTCTTCATCCTTATATATTTTTCATCTTTATTGATTCCATTGCATGTAAGGGTCGTATTGTATCTCTACACAAAATCAACTTTAAGCACAAACTGTTATAAATCAAACAACTGGTTACCTTGAAAGCAACTCATTTGTAATTACTATTTGAATTAAATTTATCTCTTTTCCCCCCTTTAAAGTGATTTATCAGTCAAAGCACAACAACATTAAGGAAGTAACCTTGATAGAAAGGACAATAACAAGCCTTATGAGGGAAAGTTACGATGTCACAAATTCAAACAACGTTAGAGCTAGGAGACACTACATCTAGTCCAACCTCTTCATTACAGGAACTGATGCCCCAGAAGGTTGAGTCACCTGCCTGATGTCATCAAGTTGCTCAAAGGCAGAAACTGAATTAAACGGATTCTTCCTGCTATTATCTGCTGCTAACTCCTATTTCAAGGAAAGTTTGGAAGTTTAGTATGTGGAAGGCTATTATTGAGATGATTTCTATAAAGTGAACCTCTCCATAGTTTATATTTTAGTAATAGGCATTTTTCATGAACTGCGGTGTTTTTAAACTGGCCAAAACCTATAGATTTGAAGATTCTAAGGAACATGGATCAGATCTTCTTTTTTGCCTTTGTTAATGTCACAGCTCTTACAGGTAGCTACGATATGATACAACTTAAGAGCAGTTCAACAACCAGATAAACCCTTTCACTCTAACGCTTCTGCCTAAAACTGTAGAATGGGAGTGGAAAGTGCTGCTGGTTAGCATCATCTGTTTGGGATGAGCAGCCTCAGTGACAGCAGGAATAGAGTTCCAGCATCTGGCATCAGGGGGGAACAGACTGAGGAATCTGCAAATAGTCTCAAGGGAAACAAACCAGAGATCAGAGGAGGACTAGGGTATTTTAGGTGGAAAGTCCTCTGGGTTGCTGGCCCAGTAAGCACATGTTCAAGTAAAGAGTTTGCTTACACAATTTTCAACCATGTATTAGATTTCCATCAAAATATCCATAAAATACATATTCAACTTTACTGTATAAAACATTATTCTGTTTTAAAGGGCTTAAAAAATAAAGGACATTAGGCAAAAACTAAGCTGATCCAAATAAAGCATGGAATTTTGTCAATAATAATATATCAATATTGTTTCTTTTTAGTTGTGACAAATGTGCATAGTAATGTTAACCATAGAGGAAATTGGGTGTGGGTATATGAGAACTCTTTAATATTCTTGCAACTCTTCTATAAATCTAAAAACTATTCTAAAATAAAATTTTATGTAAAAAATAATAAAAATAAACAACTGGGCCCACCCATTTGATTGTTTGTGCGAGCTTAGCCCCAAGCACACTTGCTGGGATCAAACGTGCTTTTCTTCTACTCTTCCTCTTAGGTTCCTAGAGCATTTTTAAACTTTTATATATTTGACTATAGATATTATAATCACAGACATTACAAAGCATAGCACTTTCACATGTGTGATCTCATGTGTTACAAATTTAAATGCTGATGAAAGAAAATTTTAGTGAATCTGAACGTGACAAGACTCTAAGATCTGCAGTTGTTCACTATGTGCTTAGGTTTCAGGTAAAGCTTATGAAAAACTTTTCTGACTACATCAGACAAATGCTCAAATTGGATGGTAATCTGTCTTAACCATCCTTTTTCAGCACCTTGGGGTTTCAGATTGGCTCCAAACAGGATGATTGTCAATATTGCTTGTAAAGATGAGTATGGAGAGGAATATGCTTGCCCCAGAAGCCTAACAAAAGGAAAAAAGGAAGAGTTTAAACTGGGGTTGAGGCAGCCCCAGAAGAAGGAGCCAGCCGAAGCTGTCGTGCATGGAATTTTTGGAAACTTCGAATTCCAGACTTTGAATCTAGAGTTTCCTTCATGAATAGATGACTTACATCTTCCCCAGAAACCAACCAGCAAAAGTCTTCATGTTTCAAAGGAAAAAGAAAAGAAAACCATGTCTTAAAGACACTTTTGCACCTGAAGTGCCTTTTATATTAAAGATCTCATCGCTCCCTACCTGGGTGTTATAGAGAAGCGAAACTGTTACTGTCCGTTTGTAATTAGGAAGCTTGAGGCACAAGGAGTCTGTTCAAAGTCACGCAGGTTACCAGCTGTGGACATGAGGCAAGAACTGGGGCTACTTTTCTATGAGACTGCCACCTGGAACCTGAGGCCCCCACAAAATACAAGAGCCAAAATATCAAAACTTAAACCTCAATGCAAACTCTCGGGAAAAAGAATTAGCAAGCTAGAAACTACTCCCAATGGAAAGAGTAATTGTTTTATTTTAACAGCATATCTAAGAGCAGAAATATGGAAAGTGTGAAAGTTCAAAAAAACCTCTCCTACACTTCCTATTTCCTATTTACTCAAACACAGGTGGTCCAACAGTTCCAGGCTGGCTGATATAATCGCTCTATCCAGTCTTGCTGCAATAGAGAGCTTGTCGAGTAGATATTTCCATTTCACCATTGCCATAACTATATACGTACCCTGCAGAATGTGGTTGAAGTATTTTGATTTTTACTTTGTTATTATCAATCTTTTTTAAAAGATACATTTGAGCAAGAGAGACATAAGGCCATCATGGCTAAAGCTTGCGGCTGCCCAACAGCAATAGAACATTTCCAACTGTATAAATCTCAACAGGAGAAGAAACAAAAAATAGGAGAAGGGGGAAGGAGGAGAAGGAAGGAGAAGAAGAGAAAGAGAAGGATGGAGAAAAAGAAGGAGTGGGGGGAGGAGGGAAAGGAAGGAAGGAAGGAGAGAACTTTACCAGAATCCTTATTGCCTTCCATAAAGTATGTTCTTTCACTGTTTTTTTCCCTCCCTCATTAATTTTTAGGGTGCTTGAAAAAAGGAGAGAAAGAAAATTATGTTCCCAACTCTAAAATAAGTAAATAAGTAAACAAAAAGGACAAGAACAACTTTTTCCAGCTGATACAGTGCTATACTGTCAAGTATTTCAGATATCTATGGATTGGTTTCCAGTAATTTGCAAGAGGAAAATGTCCTGCCTTTCTCATTTTAGAGTCAAGAAGGAGCTTCAGGCCTTCCTTGCACGACCCTGATTGATAATTGAAGTGATTTTTCAGAATGACTGTGAGTTGCAGATAATTGAATCATAAAAGAACAACATCTGAAAGGGATTTAAGTCAATGCTTATTCTTTTTGCCTCAAAGTTCGTTTCTACTTATGTTAAACCTTTAGCAACCGTTGGTAGGCCTTTGGCATATATTACTTTAGAGTATAAAACAATCCGGATTACTGAAGCCATAATGGAAGCAGTGCACAGGTAGCTTTGATTCTCATTTTCTTTCTATTTTTTAGGCCATATATTTTCAACTTTAAGTGTACACATGTACACATACGGGAGACGCTTCCTGTAAGATCCCAGAAACATATGCTAAACGCGTCTACATGATAGTTTTAGGCACGGCTGCTTACATGGTGTAGAGATTGTTCTAGTCTCTGAGCAGAGGTGCTGACATGGTGGACAGTCCAGCAAGGGAGCATCTGAGACCCAAAGCAGCTTATAACATTTGGTGGTGGTGGTTGTGCGTGTGTGTGTGTGTGTGTTCAGCTCAGTCTCAGAAATGCAAGGAGTCTGTCCTGTGTGTACTAAGGCAGACAAATGTGGGTTCCCTGATGCAGTCACGATTGTACAGAAACCAAGGGAGGGAAGAGAGAAGAGGACCTCAAGTGCAGAGACAAGAGAGAGAGCTGAGTAGAGGCACGAGAAGAACTGAAGAGAGGAGAGGGGAAAACAGAAACTCACATTGACAAAAGTACATAAAGCTTCTTGGAGTGGGAATAAAAGGAAGAATGAGAACATAAAAGTTTTGTTTTTTTTTTAAAAAAAAGAAAGGTACAGAAACAGAGGAAGTGGTTGCTATGAGACATCGGGAGGGCAGAGAACTACACTGTGGGTAGGATGACCATCCGTCCATTTGCCCAGAACAGTCCCCATTTAGGGCTGTTAATTTAGGGAAATTTTTAATAGCTCCTCTTTTTGCTCTCAAAAGTGTCCTGGTTTGGATAATAAATGATAGAGTCACTCTCTCTATAGACCACCTCCAACCTAACACTGAGAGTAGCCATAAGCAGTACCAAACACAGGACATGGACACCCAGAAGGGCTTTAAGAAAGGGCAGAGGGAAACAGTGACTGAAGAAAAAGGGGAAAAGGAGACAAGGTACAATGGGGGGCAATTTGTAACCAGCCAGGCCAAACACAGATAAAGTTAGGAGGGCCAGTGAGGGGGAAAGTGTATGAAAATGGAAGGATGGATGGAGAAGAGATAGAAGAAAACAAAGACAAGAGACAAATGATTCAGAGTACAACCACGTGCAGGCTTCTAATATTTCCCCCACATGTGGGGATTAGTGGCTGTGATCAGCACGTATAAAAATGACTGAAAGTGGCCATCCTTAGTTTCCACCATGCAGAGGCAAGCACAAAATCACATTGGTTGCTGCCTCCCCAGCAGGCTGCTCCAAAGCTACTCACCTCCTCCTTACACTCTGCCTCTCAGACTTGCAGGCAGCCTTGGCCAAGCCTTCCCACCAAGCCCCCTCCCCCGCTTCTGATGGCTGCATACCAGACTGTCTGCCACCGTGGTTTCACAGGCTTCCACAGATAGGCCACAGAATGCGAAGCTGCACTTCAGTGCGTCATTTCAGAGACCTCTTTTGACTTTTTACTGGATCAGAATTTTGTAACGAAAGGCAGAAAGTAAATGTCAAGGGCAAGTTCAAAAGGCCAAGTGATTTCTAGCTAAGCATTCTCTAGACCCATTGGGAGAAGGATGACCACTAGCAACAGGGTCGTTGGTACTTAGAGTGTCAGAAAATATGCCATGTGAATTTCTAACCACCATTTTGAATTGCAGCATATTATGGATTCAATTGCATCTCCCTCAAAATTCTTATATTGAAGTCCTAACCTCCAGTAATTCAGAATGTGATCTTATTTGGAGACAGGGTCTTTACAGAGGAAATCAAATTAAAATGAGGTCATTAGGATGGGCCTAATTCAATATGACTGGCATCTTTATAAGAAAAGGAAATTTAGATACAGACACACATACAAAAAGAATGCTATGTGAACATGAAGACAGCCATCTACAAGCCAAAGGGAGAGGCCTGGAAAAGACCCTTCCCTTATAGCCCTCAGAAGGGACTAATCCTGCCAACACCTTGACCTTGGACTTCTAGCTTCCAGAAGTGTGAGACAATAAATTTCTGTTTTTACCCAGTTGGTGGTACTTTGTTACAGCAGCCCTAGGAAACTCATATCCCAGATGCAGTCTGGTCAAAGATGAGAGTTAAAAGAAGTTGACCAGACTTCTATAGTTTTTTCATTTCCCTGAGAAGACTAAGTAATGTTACTTTGAGTTATCTGAAAGAGCGGATGCTCCCTACGGCAAGATGATACTGGCTGACATGAATAAATAATTTCAACTGCTCATGCCTCAGTTTCTCCCTCCAGGAAGTTGGTTAGAGGGCGTGTGTTCTGAAATCCCCACTGTGACTGCTTGTTAAGGCAAAGAGTGATCACACGAATATTCTGAGTTTGGGACAGGAAGGTCAAACTTAAGTGTGGAGCCTTACTAATGAATACTGTGTTTGAGAACAGCTGGCAAGGCGAGTGGACTGTAACTCATTTAGTCAACCACTGCAGAGAGATAGACAATTCCCCACCTGACCTCACAGAATCAGCTCTGCTTTGGTGTTTTGAGTATCTAATTTGACATAATCAAACACCAAAACAGCTTGATGTATTTGGACAAAGAGTTTAATCCTTCAGCACATAATTCTAGAACATCTCCGCTTGAGTTGGGGAGAAAGGGTGTAACCTACTTCTTAAACAATCTCTGCCACCAGAAAAGGAGAACACAAAAGTTCTTCTGCAGCCTTCTTCTTCTTCTTTTTAACTAGAGTAGGCCTAGATTCTCCTCCTGTCTAAGTCTCAGTTGAATAATTTCTCAAGTCG
Organism: Equus przewalskii; assembly: GCF_037783145.1. Taxonomy (NCBI): domain Eukaryota; kingdom Metazoa; phylum Chordata; class Mammalia; order Perissodactyla; family Equidae; genus Equus; species Equus przewalskii. The sequence goes on along the minus strand of NC_091834.1, from coordinate 88,662,799 downwards.
GTAGTGAAAGAAATGGTGTTTAGCCCTGCTTCCTTATATGGCAGGGAATGACATTGTGCTTGTCTATTTGAACTGCACTGTGGCTCTCTGACAAGTTATAATGATTGGTTATGGAAACCTCCTGCTCTGGTTTCCATCGCCTTCCTGAGGAAAGACACAGAACAGACAGCAGTAGAGAAATGGAAAGAGAATGGAGTCAGGGAGTGGCATTGAATCCAGCTCTGCCATTTGCCGGGTGTGTGACTTTGGGCAATTATTTAATTTACTTGACTGCCCTGAGGTCGTCATCTTCAACTAGAACAGTGCCTGTCACATAGCAAGTATGCCAGCAAGGTAGTTGAATGAGCTGGCTTATCTTCTCCACCATCTCTAACCTATGAGGGCTCGGAACAACTATCAATCCATTTCTAGTGGCTCTGCCTCCCAAGTTCAGTACTTTTTCTCTGGATAAATCTCAATCATCTCTCTCTCTCTTTTCTCCCCTCTCTCTTCTCCTCTTCTGCCCTCTCCCCTCTCTTCTTCTGCCCTTTCTCCCTTTCTCATTCCGGGTCTAAGACACTGAACACCTACAAAACAATCCAGCCTCAGGAATAATAAAACCCTTTAGCCATACTACAGCCTATTTAGAATGTTAAAGGCAGCACAGATGCAATGGTAAGGGCACAGGAGAAAACTGTGGTTGAAAGGGATGGTGGAGGTTGTCTGCTTCTGCAGAGCAGAGTGGTCCCAGCTCCAGAGAGAGACAGATGTAGTTAGAAATTCCTTATGCAACCCTGAAATAGAGTTTCCTATGACTGGGAACCATTGGCCCTGGTCCTACCTCCTGGAGAACCTAACGTGAAAGAAGTTGGTTCCTTTCACTCCATCTACATGATGGCCATGGAGTAGGCAACTTGAGAGAGTGTGTGGCTAAGGGCGTGGGGACTAAGGGAATGCCATCCTACAGAGCGCCTCCACAGGAAGTCACAGCTGATGGCCGGTGATTTTTAATTCAGTGCCTATCACGTGCAAAGCAGTTTAGAGATATTTTTTCCTAATCCTATGACAACCACAAAATGGAGGAATAATTATCTCCATTTTATACGTGAAGAAATGGGCTAGAAAATGGTAAACTTGAGATTCAAACTCAAGTCCTCCTGATTCCAAAGTTTGTTCTCAAATAGTTCACACCTCCAGAGCTGCAGACAAAACAGGAGTCTCCAGCGACTGGAATAATTAGCAACAGGCTGCACAGTGTGGTGGCTGAGCATGTGGACTATGGAGCCAGACTGTCCAGATCTGAATCCTGGCTCTGCCACTTACTAGCTGTGTGATCTCAGATGTGTCACTTAACCTAATGGTAACTCTGTTTCCTCATCGGTAAAGTTGGTTGTTATGAAGATTATTTATTTTATTTTTATCAAATAGATCTCTATATGCTACTTAGAATGTGCCGGACACTGTTCTAAGCACTCGGTAATGAGATAATTAGAGAGGAATCCATGAGCTCAAATATGAACACCAGCTTCAGCTTTCTGATCAAGAAGAAATCCTGGACATTTATTCCTTTCCTGATTTAACTCACATATTAAGCACGTACTACATGTGGGGCAAGGCACTTTGTTAGGCTCAAGTCACAGAACTGAAAACCTCACAGGTCCCTGTTTTCCTGGTGCTTATGTTCTAGGAGCATAAGAAATAAACACATAAATATGCAATCATAAGCACACATTTTGAATACGCATGCAACTAATTGCAGAGGCCGTGTAGAGGCTAATTCGACCAACTTGATATGTTTGGGTCAGTGGTGTGCTAGCAAATGTTTGACAACAAGCTTTGGGGGTATGTGAGGGGAGGGCAGGGGAGTCTGATTTGCAGCATTTGCTGATTTCTGTGGTGTAAATACTCCCATCATGGCTGATCTCAGGCTCCCAACTGACATCAGTGAATGAAGAATTGGAAGAGAAACTCTGTTGCACAGCATTATACAGTATTTCCATCATGCAGATATAATAGATGTAACTAACCTCAAGAGCACAGGTAATAGTAAAACATAGTAAAATAATTAGGAAGGGATGAGTTTTGAGTCTTTATTACCTTGGTTTTTAATAAATTTATTTAATTGTAAGCTAATATAATTTAATTTTAATAATGGCCATGTTTAACAACTCGTTCTCAAAATCCTGAAAATTTAACAATTGCCTTTTGAGAGCCAGTAGGAGCTGGTTCACACACACTGCTGTTGAGCGTGCATGGAAAAGGGGGACAGTGTCGGGGGGAAAGGGAGACTGAGTCAGGGTGTTGTCATTAACGCAGATGTGGGTCCTAACTTAATTCCTTTTCAGCTGCTCCTCTCCAGCAAGCCCTGCTTTCATGTACACAATGGAAGCACCGCTCTGTAAACTAAACAGCATCGGTACAAATATAGTAACAATTCTGGCATTCTTATTGGACTAGGTCGTTCAGCAGAGATACTTTTAGCTCTCTAATCCTTAGTGAATATAATTGATGTGCTTGGTGTCTGAATATGGTAGACTCTTCTGTGCAATACAGAGGATACAACTCCTGACTGTTGAGTAAGGGAAGACCCTAGAGATGGATTTTCTGTCCCTCTACAAAAAGCAAGTGATTCCCCCGTCCATGCTCCCCAGGTCTCTTGTCTTATAGGGCTCACATGCTTCTGGAAGGGCCGCCCAGGGAAGCATCCAAGCCAGAGGCTGCGATGGCCTCAGCCTCAGAGGACATGTGGGGTGAGGGCAGAGGAAGATTCTCCCGTCTTCCCGCGCAGGATTTGTACATTCCTTCCCACAAAGCGGAGGACAGAGAAAACATCTTCTGTTTTTCCTGGTAAGTTAGATAGCTAAAGTAACCAATCTTCAAAACATCCTAAGGACAGAAATACTTACAGAGAAAAATTCTCCTCACTTCACCCCTCCCCCCGAGCCCGAATTTCACTTCGTAATGGTGGCTGGAACAGGAAGTGGAAATACCATGAGAAATTTTATTCTTGCCACATTTCTAATGCTTTACCAGAGCAAACTCTGGAAATCTCATCAGAAAGGTTGACCTTACAGGGTTGATAGCTTTGTGCCCAAACCCAGAGTATGGGAAGCTGAAGGAATTTTCAGATAAGTATTCTAGCTCTTCTGGAGAGACTCTTCAGCAAAACTGATTATTTGGAGGATACGGCTGTAATTTTTAGAAAGAAATCATTCAAAACTAAACAGCTAGGCTTCTGAGGAATAAGTAACTCCATACATTTACTATAAATTATTTTAAGCATAGATGTACAGAAGTGTTTCTGAGTGTCAAGGTGTTTTAGCAGAATCACCAGGGAGTTTTTACAGACTTACAGATGCTGGACCCACTCTAGACCCACTGAATCAGAATCTCCAGGGATAGGTCTCAGGGATGTCTGTTTGCAAAAAGCCCTACAGTTGATTCTGTTTAAGACACTGATTAGGATCTACTGGAATTTCGGCAAATTGGGCTGCATTGTATAATCCAAATCTGTGAACTTTTAAAACGGCACACTCTCTCTTGCTATCAGGAGAAGCAATCTCATAAAGTGAACAAGTTAACACCCTGGGACTTAGGAGCTGTGTGCTCTGGGACCACCTTTGCCACTAATTCACTTGGTGACCTCAGTCAAGTCACTTGGTTTGTTCTTTCATTCAATAGGTATTTACTGGGCTTCTGTGATGTGGCAGGCACTGGGTATACAATATGAGAAAAATAGATGTTTCCTGCCTTCATGAGTCTTACTGACATTAATCAAAGAAACGTACAAATACCTGTATAATTTTATTTAGCGTGGCCAGGCTTTTGTTTCCTATCCAGGAAATGAAAAGTAGATCACAGGTTCATTTTTTAAAAGCATTTCTTCTTAAGATCCCAAATTTCTTGCCACAAACTTCCCACACACAATATAATTGTATGTTTTAGGTCCACTGATTGAGAAAACACAAAACCAAAAGCTACTATGAATTCAACAACTACTTTAAATAAATTAACATTTTATCATCATAATGCATCTATTTAATTAGAAAAAGAGTACCATGTATTGTGTAAGATGTATTATGTACTCAGTTTGCCAAAAACATTTGCTGCATATATGGATTTGTTTACCTCTTACAATAACTTTGTGGCCTCCCTGGGATCCAAGGTACAGAGGTTAGGAACCTACAGACTATATCAATGATGAGAAATACGTGGTACTTGAGTACCAATGGCCCTTTTCTTCCACAATGGACATCAGTATCAATGATAGCATTTTGTGCCCCCATTGAGGTCTTAGACTCAGCCTCAGAATCCTTCTCAACACAGTGTTCCAGATGGTCACTACCAATTGTTTGGAGCTGGCAAACAGATGAAAAATTATTTGCATTCCATGAGCTAAATGACCCCTAAGGCTCTGCCAGCTTAAAAAATCTATGAATCTATGTATTCAGTTCTGCTGCCTTGAGAGCCTTCTCCTCTGCTCTCCTCTTCAAATATTTGAAGACATTCATGTGGCCCCTACATTTTCTTTGCTTTGGAATAAACAGCTCCAGATCCCTTATCTGTTGCTCATATTCTGTTCTTCGGCCTCCCCCTGGCCTTTGACCCTCATCCCTGGAAGCATATTTGTCAATGCCTCTCTGCAGAACTAACCCAGAAGAGAGCACGTTCTTTTATTACTCCCCTTGACAGGCATCGAGACAGGTGTTCAGCGAATGAAAGATTACATTGCAAACATTGCTGAGAACTGAAACATCCACTGATTAAGAGTACACCAGCTCTTATGCAGTAAGCTTATTAAGTGCTGTGATTTACATCGAGATAGAGTTTTTCTTTATTAAATTTATTAAATAATTATTTATTGACTTTTAAAGATTGCCTTAGTTTGGGGGGAGCCATATTACACCTATGACTCGTATGAAGTTTCTTGCCAAGAAAACACTCGAGTGTTTTTCTTTAGAATCTTTCTAAAATGGATAATTCTATCTTTTCAACGATCAGTGGTGCAAGCTTCCAGGCTCACCTCCCTCAAGCTGGGTTCATCAGGCCGTGCCCAAGTGGACACGAAGATCTGCGTGCCCCTGACGTTAGGGGTTTGCTTCTCTAAGAATTCAGTTATATGAAAATTCAAATTATATTCATGGACAGCTGTTGGACATTTCAGCTAATTTGCCTTCCATGCCTAACTTTCTCTTCTAACTAAAATTAACCACTGGGCTTTATTTACTTTTTTGCCTACGGATCTGCTGCCAGACTCACTGGTAATTCATCCATAGGTGTGCCGGTAACCTTTGATGTCTCCTCCTGCTAAGATTAGCTGAACCAATCATACCTCCTCTCTCAGAATTTGATCAGGAAGCACAGAAGGAACTTGTCAGTCTACAGAGAAACAGAAAGAAGCAGCCACCTGTGCTGCAGCTGAGTTACATTAATGCATTTATGGCAGCACATGGACCTCTGTGAGATCCTTTGACCCACCTTGATTCCAACCCCATCCTGTTTGGACCCTGGTTCTAACTTGGCTTCTGTTCTTGGATTTCCTTGTGATTCCATCCCTTTATCATTCCACATGTATCTTATAATCCTGTCCCTTCACTTGAGCTACTGAAGCTTATTAACATAAGGCTCTATTTTTTCCGAGCACTGTGCCAAGTGCTCTCACAATATGTCACCATACCTGTCTTTATACTGCCTTGCTAAGCAAGCTCTTGGTTTTTAAACCTCTGCCTGACTTCTGATTTTTGCTGTTTCTCTTTTACTTACCTGGCTGTAATTCACATGTTAGCCTATTGTAGTTTATACCCATTCTGGCTTAGACCCTCCGGACCCCAGCGGAACTAACGTCCTTGATGCTTCTGGCCCTTGGGCCCCTTCGGCCCTTTGCCCTGGTACTGACCATCATTAGTACACAGGTGAAATCTGCCTAGTTCCCCAGCTTGAGACAAGCGAGAGGGGATGTTACGTGTGGGTGTAAAAGGAACTGATTATATATTCCTACTTAATAGGTCCCTCTTCAAGTGAGATGATTTCCTTGCAGTCAAGTGCTTTCATCCTCATATTTACTAAACAACGCCAGAAGCCTCAGGAAACAATTAAAAAGCAATTTATCCTCAAGTTATCCATCCATCATTGATTTTTTTTTTTAAGAAAGAAAAACCATGTACTAAAATGAGTGCTTACTAAGAACACTCAATTCACTTAAAATATCCAAATATATATATATATTTATTTTCCTTCAACTATTCCCTTCCTGCTGCTTCGCAATCATTTTATTAAGCTCTCCGTGCTCTCTTAGTTTACGCTTAATAGCAGCCATTCCTAACTTCAGCCGCTAAAAGCTCCCCGTAGAAAACTGCCTCTCTAGAGACGATCACCTTTTCCTTGAAAAGGAGGCATTATGAAGTTTTCTCCTTCTATGTATCTGCATATTTACACCATCCTTTCTTCCTTCCAAAGAATCTGGGAAGCAAGAAAGGACACCTCCACTCATGTTCTGATCCTGTCCGCCCTTGTCTCCAATGGGAATCAAGACTTGACCTCACTCCCCATCCCACCTCCCCCAGCTTAAGGGCTCCTCAAAGGTTTCCCATCTGCCAGTCACAAAGGATACATTCACAAAGGACCTGAAGGGTTTATTTCGAGTTTTTATCAGGTTCTCAAAGGTGTCCACAGCAACAACAGCACAGGAAGAACAACTGACAGGGCCAACCCATCACCCCTTCCGCACAGCCCACAGTCATCCTCTCCTTCTTGCCCTCCTCTCACATCGCTCGCCCACCACCAGCCAGTCATGAGTTTGGGGGTGAAAATCAGGGTGGCTCTTGACCACAGAAATTGCTTTAACATCTACTCTGTTTGCTCTAACTTTTCTCTTTCTGGCTAAAAACATGCAGAGGCTTTCCCCTGTCTCAAACATATCTAGGCTTGACCCTTCTGCTGTTCTCTGGGTCTCATCCTAGAGCTGGGTCACTGTGAATTGTTGATACTGGATCAGGAAAACCTCATGTTTGGCTTGGGGATGCAGGAGCTAGGGAAGCAGGTAGAGGTGGAGAACGGGGGGTAGGGAATTTAGCGATGCCACCAGGGGTTGGTTACAGGAGAGCCAGCTGGGGATACTAAAGACTGAGGCAAATAGAGGTGAGAGGCCGGATACATGGAGCAGTCTGGTCTCAATACCAACAGGAACCACAGCCAGGTGCTCCTGATTACCTCACCCTCCCTACGAGGCCCAGGCTTGACATGCTGGGATTAGTTCCATGCTTTTGGCTGGAGGCAGAGAAGCTGCCTCATTTACTAAGGCCTTTCTGTTGTCAGCACCTTGTCATTGGTCTTCTGCTCAACTGGATCTTCAGATTTCCTGGTTCCTGGATATGGCCTCACACCACTAACAACTTGTCTTATTCTGCCTCCTGATACAGGTGTCCTCCTGGCCTCTGATCATCAAAACCAAAATTTAGACAACATTGGGGTAGACCAGTATTCCCTGGATCCTGAGCTCAGGATTCCAGAAAGAACTAGGATCCAGAAGGTACCACTCAAGGGTCCTCAAATATGAGGGAGGAGCAGATAATTAAGGATACTAGGTAAGAAGTGGAGGATACCAGCCAAGATGAGCATAATGTCCAGAGGGCTCAAATAGCAGGCAGTTTGGAGTATAGGGTCTACAGAGAAGAGGGGCAAACAGCCTCATCTCATTTGGACACCTTAACCACTACGGGAGGTAGGAGAAGCGTAAGAATGCCCATTCCACAGATGAGGTCAAAGAGTTGAGGACTTCCTCAAAGGTCTGGCTGTTTAAATAGAGGAACCAGTGCTGGGACTGAGCTCTCATAGTGGGGCTCCCGAGTGAAGCCTTAGCTGCAAGCATCTCTTTAAATTACTCAACTACTCAGAACCTATGGGCATCTCTCCAGTAACAAACTTGGATTAGTGGATTAGCTGGACAGATGAAGGACTTTTGGTAAGGGGTTCTATTTTCAGGCTTTGAGAGAATTTACCCAGAAAACTCTTTTTCAAAGTCTGAAAATTCTTTGGCAGCATCTTTCTAACCTCCTCCTTAGTCCTACCATGCTATTTGCATACCACTTTGTCAGCATTTTCCCCTGCCACCCCCACTCCCACCCAATGGCCTCACCCCACCACGTTTCTGAGACATGTGATAGACTGCAGGCAGAACTCGGGGACTAGCTAATCCCTTGTCATGTCCATCTCTAAGTCACTCTTTTGTCTTGCTAGAAAGAATAACTAGTAACCATGCTACCAGGAAAATGACAACTGGAGAGAGCTACATGTGTTTTTAAGAAAAGGCCTTGTGAGGTGCATTTTACTCATCAGAACAGAGAACACCCAGGCAGGATTCTGGAACCTTCTGTGACTGGACCCAGCATCAACCTATTCTATCTGACCCAGAGCAGGAGTTCCTCAGGCCAGTCACAGGAGTCAATCAGAATTGTTAATAGCCTGCGAGGACCTGCTTTTACATATCTCATTTAAATCCGTTAAGCTGAGGTCCAAACCTGGTTCTCCTTCTCTGAACCATAATGCAAGAATTGTGTATTCTTTTAAAGCAATCTTTATTTGCTTTAAAATGCCTTATTTGCTTTAAAATTTGCTTATATGATCTAAATTTTTAAATTGCACATTCTATTGGCTTTGAACAATGGAAACAACCCAGCAAGTTACCAATGGATCAATCCATTGTGCCTTCCTTATGAGTGCAGAGACCAACTTTTTATTAGTGACTTTTTGCTCCGGACTTTTGCCATTGTATTTCTCTTTATGAACTGCTTTGAGTAAAATGAAAGTTCTTGTGGGGCAGTTTCCTTGTGCTCCATTTGCCCCCCTGTTTGGAGAGATGTGTTCCAGCTACTATTCAATAGGAGGAAGGTAGCACAAAGAGCTGCCTCAAGTTCAACATAAAGTAAAATATCCAGTCCCCTTGCTCCATCACCACAGAGAGTAGAACACTTAAAGCATTATTTGGAAAAATGTGTTTCTGTGGTTGTCGGGGGGTGGGGAGCACACGAGGAGGAGAGGAGCGAGGAGTGGGAGCAAAGTTCGAACCTTCGGGGTTTGGAGATGTTGGTTTCAAACTGGAATTTATCCTCAAATCCCAAGATTATAGATTTCCTTCCAAACTGCATTCCCAACATGGTTTAGAGAACGGTTGAAAAAGAAATTGCTCTCCATATTTTGATTGACATTAAAAACACTGTGAAAATAGTTTGGAACTTGATCTCTTCGAAGGAAGGACAATAATCAAACTATGGCTTTCGCCTGCAGCCTTTCTCTCACACTTACTCAGAACTGTTCCAGGAAAAGAAATTCACAGGGAATTCTGTTCTCATATATCACTGCTAGAAGGCGAGAGAGGCATTCTCAAGAATATTATCCCCAAATTTCTAAATACAAAGACAAAAGATTATTTAATGAATCCCAACACAGAACTCACTCCATGGAATAAAATCAAGTTGAGTCAGTCATTTGGAGCTGGAAACCTTTAATATCCGAGATTATGAAAAAATGATCAGATTTGCCCTTCTTGCCACATTCCACCTAGTCTTCACTTATAGTCTAGCCATACATGTCTGGTTTCGCCAAACACATTAGAAGGATTTGCTATTTCAGTTTACAAGTCCGTCTGCATAGCCCTGTTAACAGAAGAGATCTATGAATACCAAGTACTTTGTTCTCATCTACTTTTTTTGACCATGTATTGCACCGCACTAAAATTCCCCCGCCCTTTACAATCAGCTCTTTCTAAAAGGAATTCCAGGCTACTACCAACTAGCTGCCTTGTCCTACTGTTTAAGATGCCCAAATATGTCCGACTAACTTGAAATAAAAGCCTGTTTCCTCCCTTTCTGGAACACGCTTCCAACCTACATCTTCTCTAATTCTCTAGTCACACTCAAGTACATTTTTCAAACAGAAAATGAGATTTCTTAAAAAACAGTTTGGTAGGTTGTTAAATTCGGGTTCTAAATACACACCCACTAGCACATGCATTCTCTCATTATTAGGCTTTATAGGAAACAGATCATGGTAGGCATCTTCTGTCTTAGCAAATATCAAACCAGTTATATTCACCCAATCGGAGCTAAATGCCGATGCTCTTTCCACCTTTGACTTTATTTCCTTGCAGCTCTAGAAGTCCAGTCTTAAATACTGGTAGCAGAATAAAATGTAAATGCCTTTGGTTAAAAATCATCATCTTTATGGCTTCTCATCAACCTGAAACTTATTGTTGTTTTTACAGCAAAACCTTCTTAAATCTCTGATAATAAAAGATGCAGGAGAGATCGCTGGTGTGAGCAGACTGGCACAGCACGCCTACTGACACTGGCCTGTGCCGCCCAGGTATGATCCCCATTGCGCTCCTAAACAAAAGGCGATCCTGATCAGAGTCACCGGTACTCCCTGAATATAAGCCTCTCTGTGATCTCTCCTCTCGTCCCGACTCTAAGAACAAAACTTGAAATCTCATCCTGTTTGTCTTCCGGGAACATCTGCAGGGCAGCGAAGCCCAGTCTGGCTCTGAGCATTTGCATGGTTTAGTGGCTTTTACAATCTTGCATCTCCAGCTACCCTGGCCAGGAATGCTGACTGGAACCCAGAGAAAGTCCCCAGACTCTGCGGAAGCGGTGAAAAGAAAACCCTCTGTGCCTTACCTCGTAGGCTGTAACTTCGTCCCGGGACTAAGTCAGAAAGGAAGGACTGATTTCTTTAAGCAGGAGCACAGCAAGAGGGCAGGCAGGCAGGCAGCCTAATACACACTGCTCTATTCAATAAAACTCCAGACCGCCCTTCCTTAGCCCCTCCCAGAAGTCCATGCTAAGTGAACACATATCTCCTATGTTTACAGTCGGCCTTCGGTGGTATGCATTGTCCTGTCGTTTTTCTAATAGGCAGCCAATGACGACACCCCGGCCGAGGTGGATGCAGCCTGCCTGTGGAGATGCCTGTCATTCCCTAGGCATGCTCAGGAAGTCACTCATCAGAAAAACCAAGACCTAAAAAGCTCTGAAACTGCGTGCAGGCTGCCAAAACCAGCCTGCTACATGCCCTTTTTTGGTTATCCTTAGCAGGGCCTCTGGAAGTGAATCCATTGTCAGGAACAATCATAAGAAATGTTAATCTTGGAGCAAGGGGCTGTCTTGTAGAACACAAATGGAACTTTAAAAAGAAAGCACCGTTTATGAAACTAAAAGTTAACAGTGCGTAAGTTTATTGGGGTGGGGGAGGGGACGGTTTTTTAACTGAGGGAGCCTTAATAGTGTATTTCTTTTAAAAGTAGCTGTAGATACAAAATAAAATTAAATTATTATGTAATTTTAAAGCCCGAAATGGCCCAGGACCCAGGTCTGGTGTACGTTGTAACCTGAAAGAGGCACAGCCTCTTAAAATATGTCTCCATGTGTTATAAAAACAACCCACAAAAAAAAGCTTAGTTCTTTTTTAGAAGGTTAACATTCTCCAGAATAAGCATAGGGCCAGAAATCCAGCTGGGCAGGGTCCTACGGGTCTGGTATCCTCGTTGGTTTTCTACGTCCCCTCCCTCTCTCTCTCCTCTTTATTTCTTCAGATTTGGCAACAGGCAGATATTGCTAGAAATTGTGGACGAGAGAGAGGGAGTGAAGAGACCTAGCACCTGCTTTGGGGCTGATGTAGACAGATGCATATGCCCACAGAGATGGCACCGATGGTCTAGTGACTTCTTAAAAGTACTCCAACCAACTCTTCATTGGTAGGATGAGTGCTATGAGCGGGTCAGAATTAAGAGATGCTGAATTAGAATGAAGTTAACTAGCCCATGTGCATATAATCTGTAGTCTTGTACTTTCAATATAGAATTCACTCAATTAGTCAATCTCTACTTAATGCAACAACAAAAAATTGTTTTTGAGCACTTACTATCTGTCAGGCCTAGGGCTAGGTGCTAGATTTATGTCAATAATTTGTAGGTGTTTGGAGACTGTTTCATCACTGACCAAGTGTTAAAATATTTTCCCTGGGTAATTACAAGTCCAGAAGCTTGGTGTTCAAAAATCTAAGGTTTTACTGTATAAGCCTTTCCTTATTGATGAAGATTTGACTTAAAAATGATCTCTACTTAGGAAAAAGTCCCTGCCTTTGTGCTTCATTCAGAAGACTTGGGAAGTAATTGATCCACATGGATGGTTCCTTCTCCAGCCTTCCAGCATTAACTAGTACCCAGAGGCATCTGTATCAACCCAGTACTCATCTCTTTCTTGAGAAGGCTACCCTCATCCCGTCTTTCTAACTGCCACTGCAGCACAGCCTAAAAAAGCTACAAGGAAGGCTGCCAGGCAGAGGGAGAGGTGAGCTTCAGGCATCCCAAGTTAGAACTCAGAATGCACTTTCCCAAGGAAACAGAATAAATAGTGGCTGGTGGGAATAGTACAGTCAATGCTGCATTTCAAGTCCGCCGTGGCTCAACCAGGCGATTGTGGAACACCACCGTTTATAATATGGTTCCTCTGGGAAAATGTTTTCTGATCCCAAATAAATGATTTGGAAATAAACTTTTGGAACACAACTAGTTTTGCTGCTGGGGACGTCCCGTATCTGGACAGGTAGTAAAGATAGAATAATACTTCCTAGTCTGGTAAACTGCTAAGCTTGAAGACACTGTAAAGCAGAGATTAGTGAGTTCTGAAAACAATTCAATCAGAGATGTCCATGTGAAGATATGACCTGTTTCCAGAGATGTTTGCGGCTCGTGATCTCCAGAATGGTCCATATGGCAGGGAGGTCTTTTTTAATGCACTGTTTTCCATGGCCACTGCCAATTATATCCTAAGCAGCCTTCTCGGCTTGTATGAGTAATGCCCTTTGGTTGAACAGCATCAGGGCATAATTTGCAATCTATGAATAAAATAAGTACCAGCTTCCCAAAGGAAACAAAAGTTGTGGCACAAATGGGGAAAATATTATCAGCAGGAAACATGGAAAGGACATACGTTTTGCACGGTTTTTAGAAGATAACTGGCTAAATATTTTGGGATTATGTCTTTAGAAAAGAGAAGTATGTTTCCCTAGATAAATTCTGAATCCCTCACATACAGGCTATAGCGGCTGAGCAACCATTCAGCCTATTCTGTGCAGTTGAAAATAGACGTATTGTGGAGGAACTATATATTTGGAAAAATAATTTAACAAGTTTCATGTATTATATACCACAATATAGAAGAATTCTTTTTTCATTGTCTTTTTACTTTTTTCTTAAATAAGCAGGAATAAAAAAGAAAGGAAAGTGAATAAAAAGAAAGAAAAAAGGTAGATGTTGCCAATCTCTGCCATGGGAAACTTTACTTTCATAATATTTACTTTTCCCAGAAGTCTTTTGTAAACAACACTAAAAATACACAGAATTTATATACAAAATTTCTGCAGAATATGTTTCCCACTTGGATCATCCCAGATAAAGAACAGCCTGTCTAGCATAGGATATATCTACCTAATCATACCAGAAGAAATCTAAAGAAACATTTGGAAACATCTGGATGATTTGTTGCACTTTTTTCAGTTCTGAGTATTTTCAATCATGTAGATCAGGAGTGAGCAACTATAATTTGCTCGTGTGTGAATTTGTGAAGAGTAAAAGTAGGCCACAATTTTTCATTCAGAATTAAAATCACTTCATTTCGTTCCACAAAAAATATACATTCTTCCAGCTTAACATACCTACTTTATTGAATAGAACAGCTATTTCAAACATTTTAAAAGGCAGAAGAACAACCATCCTCACCACAACACCCCTTCTTTTACTCAAATGAAATATTTCCAGAAACTCAGGGTTTATAAAACAATAAAATCAGACTGGTAGAATGTTGATAGAAAAATTGAACAGCAAAGACAGTACATAAAAAAAGAGAATTAGGCTAAGTACACTTATGAATCGAGCTGAAAAAACTTAGCATATTGAATCCAATAGTGTAAAAACAAAGACAAGGCCAATGCAGAGATCGTCAAAATCTGAAAATCTATTGATATATTATAGTACATTAGCAGTTTAAGAGTACGAAAAGAAATAGTAGAAAAAAGAAAAGAGAAAGATCATCTCAATAGATAAAGAAAAATACTTGGTAAAATTAGTAATCACTTATAGAAAATAAAAAGCCCTTGAAAAGCTAGCAATAGAATCTTTACAAGCATAATGAGAGACATTTACTAGAAATCTACAGCAAACATCATGCTTAATGATGAAATGTTAAAACTATTCCCATTGCAAACAATGAAAAGACAAAGATGACTCCCATCTCTTCCACAATTAAAAAATGGGCTGGCGGTCCTAACCAAGACAAAAAAAAGGAAAATAAAGAAACAAGAGCTATTGGATTTAGAAAGAAAAATGTGTCTTTATTAGCTATGATATGATTATGTGTGAAGAAAATTCAAGAGAATCTACAAACATATTCGAATTAATAGAAGAGTTTAGCAAAATTATTGGAATCAAGTTCAGTATACAAAAATCCAGGGCTGGCTCCGTGGCTGAGTGGTTAAATTCTTGTGCTCCACTTCTGCGGCCCAGGGTTCGGATCCTGGGCATGGACATGGCACCGCTCATTAGGCCATGTCGAGGCTGCGTCCCACATGTCACAGCTAGAAGGACCCATAACTAAAATATACAACTATGTACACGGGGGATTTGGGGAGAAAACAAAAAAAGCAGGGGAAAAAAAAGATTGGCAACAGTTGTTAGCTCAGGTGCCAATCTTTAAAAAAAAAAAAACCAGAGTACCTATAACCAGCCATCTCTAATTTTAATATATAATGGAAAAATACACTATTCATAGTAATAACAAAAATGTGCATTGCCTGGAAATAAATGAAATAAAATATGTGCAAGAAAATTATAAAACTGGATTTAAGGACATAAAAGGTCTGCGTAAATGGTGAGTCAGATTACTTTTATGAATGGAAAAGCTCAAAATTACAAAGACGTAAATTCTGAAATTAACCTAAGCATTTATTATTCCAACTAAAATCCCTAAATGATATATTCTGTAGAACTTGACAAAACAATCCTAAAATTCAGATGGAAAAGTAAAGATCCAGAAATAAGTACTGAGATTTTTTTTTAGAGCAATTCTAATCAAGAGAAGTGTTCTTGGCCCAGGAACAGACAAATAGATCCACAGAATAAAGTAGAAAGCCCAGAAACAGCCCGAGCATATGTGGAAACTTTTAAAATAATGGCGGAAGCATCACAGATCAAGGAGAAAAAAGGGTGGACTATTCTATTAATGGTAAGGTTACAGTCGACTATGGGCAAACAAAATTAGATTCAAAATTCTCACCCTATGCTGAAAGAAACTAGGTTACAGGAAAATGATTAGGAAAAGTTGTAGGTGAATATTTTTGTGATAAGGGATAGAGGATTCTAAAATCATAAAAACAGAACCTACAAATGAGAAGACTGAAAAATTTGAGGATATGGTTAAACTTGCAGATCAAACGCCTGACACTCATCAGAAAGTCATGCATGACACGCATGACTTTCTGCTCCTTCCCCAAACCTCACCAAAATGATAGTAAAGAAATAAAAAATCATAAAATAAATCCTACAAGACAAAGAGTCCTGGAAAGGAGTCAACACAGAGTGCAGATGTCAGCCAAATTTCAGAATATGGAAAATGCACGGATGGTGGGTAATTGACCCAACCAAGCTGAGAAACTGAACTCTGGCCCTGTGGACCGGAACGCCTGCGGACAAGAAAGAAGCTGATTCAAGCCTCAGAACCAAGAAAAACTACAGATTTGGAAGCTCCCCCCAACCAGGCACCCAATTTCTGAAGGTGAGGGGTGGAGCAGAACACAGGTTTGGTGGAAAATCTGAGTAAGGAACAGTTAGAAGCCCAGATAGCCTCCTCACACTCACACAACCAGGTAAACACTCTGCTCTCAACCACACGGAAGCTGGAAGCTTCTTCCGTGAAGAGAAGTGATGGCCTCCGAACGTCAGGCAAAGCAGCGGACAGGGAGGAGTCTGCGTACTGAAAACAAGCTTAAGTGAAAGTTTACTCAACAAACACTGAAACACCCCCTGTCTCTGCACTCTGTGGGGCTCCCAGGGCACTAACAGTCAGGTTTGTACTCCGCAGAAAGGAAATTGGAGGATACCACTCCAGGGAAACTGGCATGCCCTTGGAAAAAAGATCTGCAGGCACAGACATTTGAGGGACCCCAGAAATGTCTGGCTCGTTGCCCAAGGCCCTTTAGTGAACTCGTGCACAGGAACTTCCAACGAGCTTTTCAGCACCTCACTCTTAAATATGAACATCAAGTTAAGGAAAGGCTCTGAAAGCGAGATGGAAAAACAGTGGAAATAATGGAAAAAAGAAACTCAGAGGGAAGAGAGTCAGGGTGAGAAACGGAAGAAAGCTTCAAGAAAACTATAATTACCATATAACTTCAGGAAAACTATAATTACCATTCTCAGAGAGATAAGAGAAGATATTGTAGCCATGAAACTAGGGAGATGCTTTAAAAAGGCCCTTTCAGAGAATAGGAGAGAACTCATAAACAAAAAATATTATGGCAGAAATTTATAAAAATTCAATACAAGAAGTGGAAAATAAAGTTTAGAAAAAATCTTCCAGAAAAGTAGAAGGAAAAGACAAGATGGAAAAGAGGAGGAAAAAGATAAGAATATTAGAGAATCAATCAAAACTCCAATATCTGACTGTTCCATAAAAAGGGACAGAAAAAATTGTGGGAAGGAAATTATCAAAGAAAAATACATGAAAAGTTCCCCAAACTGAAAGATACGAGTTTCCAGATTCAAAGGGCCTACTGGGTGTCCAGTACAATGAATGAAAACATATTTCATTCTGAAGTTATCAAGTTCTTGAGGTTGTATGCTCCATCCAAAGGGGGGAAAAAAGTTGGGGTTGAAACTAGAAACCAAGAAGGAAAACAAAGATCAAGAAATAGAGGATGCAAGCCCACGACACAGGTGAAGGGTGGTCCCATGATGATGGTGAAAGAAAATTTTAGGATGATAGCTGGTCAAGAAAGCAACCAGTAGATAGTAGAGCAGAGGACTCCAGGAAGGATGTTCTAAGGGAAAGTCAAATAGATTACCTGATCTGTCCTTGGGGAAAGCATTTGTGATAGTTACATAGAAAATAAGTAGATGTAAGATTGAGGTCATTATAATTTCAGGAAAGACTAAATGTTTGTATGAGAAAGAAAAAGTGATCATTGTACACTATATAGTTCAACTGTGAGAAAAATTTACACAGTCATAATAATATAAATGGATTTTACCAAAACAATGATGATGTAATTAGTTTCAGAGGATAACGAGCAAGAACATGTTAGTAGGATGATTGTGGATAAGAGATCTAAACCTTCGTTTTGTTTAGCAGGAAATCAATAGCTAATAGCTACTACTGAAATTTTAATAAATAGTTGAATTAGCATATTATTTAGGAATACAAAAATAAATACCACAAAAAAAACTCCCCCCAAATAGTTCATTCGTTCACTGAATGAATATTTATTGAGTGTCTACCACATGCCAGGGCCTGTTCTAGGCGTTCTGAACAAATACATTTTGATGGAAGGAGACAGATAAACGCATGAACTAATACATAAGCGTATAATGTCAGGCAGTGGAAAGGGCTATAAAGAAAAAATAAGAAAGGGTAAAGAACTAGAGAAAATCAAGAAGTCCTCTCTAAGTGAGTAAACTGAAGGAGCAATGTGAGATGGATGAAGGAAGGGCATTCCCAACACCAAGCATAGCAGGTGCACATTAAAGGGACAACGAAGATTTCAGAGTAACTGGGGAGGAGTGATCACCACCAGCAGATCAGATCATCCAGAGCCTTGTAGCCATGGTAAGAACTTTGGGTTTTGTTCTAAGATGGAAGGTCATTGGAGGAGTTTGAGCAGAGGGAAAAATCACTTTGGCTGTGATGTGTAGAATAGGCAGTGAGATTGGAAGAGGAGAAGCAGGAGGAAGCTATTGCCTCCTCATAGGCTGGAGGTGCTGGCTTGGACCAGGCCAGTTGTGGTTGTGGGGCTGAGAAAGTACTGAATTTTGGGTACATCAAGGCTCACTGATGGTTTGGATGAGGGATGTGAGAAAAAGAGAGGAATCAAGGATGTCTCCTTTTTTGGCCTGAATAACTGAGTGAATGATAGTGTTATTTAATAAAATGAGGACCCCTGA
Organism: Equus przewalskii; assembly: GCF_037783145.1. Taxonomy (NCBI): domain Eukaryota; kingdom Metazoa; phylum Chordata; class Mammalia; order Perissodactyla; family Equidae; genus Equus; species Equus przewalskii. Next base: position 88,644,615 of record NC_091834.1, on the reverse strand, counting down.
GGGAGGTGTAGATCTGCAAGGAAATATGGGAATCAATTAGACAGATTTTAGGCCTATTAAGATGACAAAAGCCATTCAAGTGGAAGTGCAGCTAGGTAGTGGGATATACAAATCTGGGAGAAGGATGAGGCTTGAGTACACATTTGAGAGTCATCCATTTATAGATAGTATTTTAAAAAGGAATAAGTTACCTGAGCGAGTGCAAACAGTGAAGAGAAGAGGTGTGGGGACTGACTTTCCAGCATTTAAAGCCCAGAAAAGGAGACTGCAAAGGAGTTCAGAGCCATTACTTAGAGGGAGGGTCAATTATAGGAATGGGTGGGGTCAATGATGACTGCTTTTCTTAAAAGCCATATAGTATTATCTGACTTTAAAAATAATGCAGCTTGTGATAGATTAGAGTATTGTAGACAACATTCACTTCCTCTTTTAATGAGATTAAACATGTCTTGGCAGTGCTCTCAGTAGGTGGACTTAACCTGTCATTTGCTTTGACCAATGGGATGTAGCCGGTAGTGATAGTGTGCCTGTTGGGAGTGGAGGCATTGAAGGCATCACACCTTTTCTTTTATCCTTGAGCCTCTGCCCTTTGCCGTGATAACAACATGTCCCATGGTGTGAATTGAATGGTGGTCCCCCAAAAGATACATTCATTCAGAACCTGTAAAGGTGATCTTATTTGGAAATAGGGTCTTTGAAGACGTAATTAAGTTAAGGATCTCGAGGTGAGATCACACTGGATTATCTAGGTGGGCCCTAAATCCTACGACAAGTGTTCTAATAAGAAAAAGGCTGAGGGAGAACTGAGACACACAAGACACAGAGGAGAACAGGATGTGAAGACAGAGGCAGAGATTAGAGTGATACATCTACAAGCTAAGGATTGCCAGTGACCCCCAGAAGCTAGGAATAAGGATGGAACAGATTCTTTCTCAAAGCCTCCAGAAAAAGCTAACACCCCTGTCAATCCCTTGATTTTGGACTCCTGGCCTCCAGTACTGAGAGAGAATAAATTTCTGTTGTTTCAAGCCACCTAGTTTGTGGTACTTGATTACAGGAGGGCAGGAAACCAATATACCCCAGATCGTGGCTGCTCTTCAGCTTGAGTTCCAGAACAAGGAGACACACAGAGCTGTGCTGAGCCGGTGAGCCCAGCCAGGACTAGCAGAGTTGCTATTGACCTAGGTCTCATGTAAAAAGAGTAAGATATAAGTGTTTGCTATTGTAAGCCACTGAGATTTTGGAGCATTTTTCACCAAGAAAAAGCTAACTGATCTTTATATATTATGCAAAAACTAAAGAAATTTAGTTAAACCAAAAATTCTGTTACTTCAAAATGTAAAAACTTTTGTTCAACAAAAGTCACCACACACAAAGTGAAAAGGCAAGCCAAGGGAAAATGTGCAATGCATAGAGCAAAGGATTGAAATCTAGACTATCGAAGAATGCCTAAAAATCAATTGACAGGTGAAGAGAGAGAGAGAGAACCTAATAAAAATGGGAACAGGTATAACGATTCACAGAAGAGAAAATGCAAAGGCCAAAAGCCTTGAAATGGTGCTCAATCTCATTATCAATCAGGACAATGCAAGTTAAAACAATGATACCAGTTCACAGCCTCAAATTGGTAAAGAAAAAGACATTTAGTCTTGCAAAACTACATGTTGTTGATAATGTGCAGAAAGAAATTCTTACACATTTTGGATGAGAACACAAATTGGTACGTTCACTTGGTAGAGTGATTTGGCAATATCTAGTGCTGTTCAACATGTGCATTCCTTATTCAGCATCCTATTTTTAGGCATATCCTGTTAGGAAACTCTTTAGTAAGGAGACATGTAAAAGGCAGGTCATTAGAATATTGTCTGTAACAGTGGTAATGTTGACAAAAATCCCAATAGCGATCAGCGGAGTGAAGGCTCCATAAACTATGGTATAGGATAGAATACTATATAGTGGATAAAATTAATGAGCAAGATGTACTTGGATCTCAAAAACATGTTGTGTGGGGAAAAACCGCAAATTTCAGTTGGAACGATTCCTTTCACATGAATTATTCATGGAGACAAGTAACGGTAGACTAGAACCACACCAAATTCAACATAGTGGTGCCCATAAGAAGGGGAGAGGGTGGTGCTGGTCACAAAATGAAGAAACTTAAAGTTTATCTGCAATGTGTAAAAGAAGATCCGAAGTAATTATGACAGACATTACATTTGTTAATTCTGCAGAGCATGTACACAGGTTTCATATTATCCTTGAACTTTTTTTTTTTTTTTTAAATATGCTATCCACTGAGAATTCTCTCCCCACGGCACTAGTATCTGGTCACCTATGTGACACTGGGAAAACCCGCTGCCCTTCTTTGTCCTCAGACCAGCAATACCGCTCACCCAGGGCAGCCTGACTAACAGGGAGGGGGGACTTGCCCTGAAGGTAAAGACCTCAACTCAGTCACACATTAGTACTAAGGCTTTGACACCAGAGAATCAACAGTTACTCTTTAAGAGCTAATACCTTAAGCCATTGCCTGCCTTAGTGCCTTAATGCCAGTTGTTTTATGAATAGGGTGCAGATGAAGCGAGAGCCTGCACTGATCCATTTTGATGGGGCACCAGGTAGAAGAAGAAGGGCATTTGTGGCCTAGGATAAGGGTGAGAATCTGACGAAATGGAAGGAGGGTGTGATCAGAGAAGACCCGTGTGGATGAAGGAGCATCTGAGACAAATGTTACCTTGCCCCACTTCCACTGAACAGGAGTGGCCACTTCCCTCAGTCTCCCCACAGGAAATCTCTGTCCCCTTATTTCTTGAGCTAGGGAGGATAATTGGGTGTTTCTATGGTTTCCACTCTTCCCATATTCATTTCTACTGGATTGGCTCTACCTCAGAGAAAGCAAAAAGGTTCCATCCATGAGAAATTCCTCTTGGTTTCCAGTGGGTATCTGAGTCACTCAGAGCTGTAACTGGATTTTTCTTAGATAGTTCTGTTTATTCATTCATTCGTTCATTCATTCAACCAACCAACCTCTGGTTGCTTGACCAGACCTTACAGCATCTATTAGCTGTAAGGCTTAGGGTTAGCCTCTGTGTCTTTTATAATCTTGTAAGAACACCTCGTCTGCTTTTAAAGAACAGCTGTTCTAATAGGAAGCTCAGACATGTGCACAAGATGGTCTCTGAGATGACAAGTGCTAAGAAAGACCCCCTTGCTCTCCATGTGTTTACCCAGCTGTGTTTGTCTCCTTTTCCTGTCCCATGCTTAATGAAGGCTGTCTGAAACCCAACCAAGACCATGTGGTGAGACCTGGTGTCCCCTCCCAACCAGAAAACATATCCTTCACTCATTTCATAAGAAAAAAAAAAAAAAAAACACGCCAATCTCATAATTGCCTTTGCATTGCAGGCATACTTGTGAAGGGTGCAAATAAGAAAACATTTAAAATATTTGATCTATTTTGGGTGAGGTTCTGTAGCTTTGGCCTTGCAGACTGTCATCTGAGAGGCAGTGATTTCTCTTGGGGGGCAGACTATTTTTAAGATCTAAAAAAAGAGAAAACATGTTTTCAAAGAGATACCTGAGTCTGGTAATATTTGGGGAAAGATGGCTGTTTGGAACAAGCAAACTAACTGCAGTGTAGATGCATCCACCCACTAACCAAGGTCTGCTGGAGGTTTGACCATTTTACATCACAGAGAGAAAGAGTGCGTGAGACCTCACTTACCTTTGTAGCTTCTCCATCTCTTCTCTTCCCCAGCCTTCCCTTGTGCTTTTCAGCTTCATCTCATCTCGTGCTCCCTCGTGCTTTCCTCTTTCTCCATTGGTCACTGCCCTCTGTCTGTAAACATGCCCAAGGCTTGGGGGGAAAATACGGTTGCCTGACTCTTGTTTCTTTTAGCTTCACTTTTCTCTTTTCTTTTAGTATCAAATTTCTCCAAATGATTGGTTTATAATGCAGCTCCCCAACTTCTTCCATGACCTCACTTCTCCTTGGTCCCTGGACATTTTAACTTCAGCCCCCTCTCTCTTCTGAGCGGTTCTGACTGAGACCCCTGGTTAGCTGAACCCTTTTGCAGAACTTCTTCATGCCCGTAGCTCCTGCCACTGAGGTTGTTGTCCTGCCTCTCGGGCATCTTTGATTTTTCCACTTGTTCTTTCTTTTCCCTCAGTGTGGACACACCTCCAGTGCCCAGGTCTGATCTGTCTCTTAGGGAATAATAATATCTACTTCACAGGGCAGATGTAAGAATTAATGAGATAAAATATATGCAAAGTAGCTTTATGAACTAAATGCTCATTTATTTACTTATGGGACAAACATTTATGAAGTACCTTCCCCATACCAAAACTTTTCTCAATATTGGGACTACACCAACATTGTGTAAGACACTGTACCTCCCCTTCCCCTAAAACGGGCTTGTCTTTTGCTGGCAGACATATATATTCACATAAGTGCAGTAAAGTGGGGCAGGTGTTGCCATAAAAATTCTGTACAGTGAGGGTCACACTGGGCAACCGAGGAGGGAGAGGTCCTTTTTTTCTTAGTGGGGTTTAAAAAAAATCTCATTTGCTCTCATGTTTTCAGCAATTGCCTCTTCTGATAGGACAAATAAAAATACATATTTAGCCCTGAACTTTTGCTTTCATCATGAATTGCTTTGCTCAGAAATCTTCAACGTGATCTTACTACCAAAAAGACAAAGTGAAAACTTGGCTTAGTATTTGATAGTGATCTACAATCACCATTCGTGCCTGTCTTATGATTTCTGCCACAAAACCACTCCCCTGCCACTCTGATCATGGAATGCACCTCCTGCCTCTGTGACTTCAGTCACTCTGCTTCTTCCGCTTCATCCCTACTTACCTGAGTCCTTTCCGATGGATCCAGACCGGCCTGAAAGCCATTGCTAAGACAGAAGCCCTCAGTGGATAACCTTCTCGGACTACCTATGAAATCTGCTGTCAGACCCATTCATTTCCTATTTATCAACTACTGACTTGAATTATTTGATTTGATGTAGATACATACATCCTATATTAATTAATGACTTATTTAATTAATAGTTAATTAATGAATAATTAACAACTATTTCTTGAGTGTCTGTTATGTGTTGTTAACTCTGTTAGGTCCTAGTGACACAGTGGTAAACAAGACAGGCAGAACTTTTAAAACTAGGGGCCATATCTTAAAATTACAAGCCATAGGGGTCAGTCCGGTGGCGTAGTGGTTAAGTTCACACACTCCACTTCAGCGGCCCAGGATTCACTGGTTCAGATCTCAGGCGCAGACCTATACACTGCTCACCAAGCCACACTGTGGCAGTGTCCCTCATACAAAATAGAGGAAGATTGGCACAGATGTGCCAATTGGCACAGATTGACACAGGGCCAACCTTCCTCACCCTCTTCCCCCCCAAAAAATTATGAGCCATATAGCATGCTTATTTGTCTCCCTCTCTCAACACTGCCTTTTTGGGCCAGAATTTAAAAATATAAGCAAACAAAGTATTAAGATATCTTGACGAAAACTATTTATATTTAGCTGTATACAAACCCAGATATATCCAGATGTACCAGAATGGAGAATTCGTCACCGCTGGGGAGGGGTGTGTGTGGGCTCGGGTCTAGGCCAGGAACCCTGAAGCCTTGTTGCTGCTACCCTAATTAAGAGGTACAGGTGGCTGGGGGAAGGGAACCGGGGACCACAGGCCTCCCACATGCTCATGCATACCAGGCATACCTCAAACAGAACTATCCATGTATGGACTTTTGGGGACATTTGGTTCACATGATTCTTCTGGAAGGCAGGGAAGTAATAGCCATAATAAAAATAGCAAACAAATGGGTATGGCTAGAGTTGATTTAGAAACTAGAGTGCCGAATTATTAACCTAAAGTGGGAAATATATTCTGAGACAGAAAACTGAGGCGGCCATTTGAACCAAGGGTCCTGTCTAATGGGCAGCTCCCCTCAGGACACGGAAAGGAAGTGTTAGGGAAGTTTTGATTCAAAGCCTAAGAGGCTGGCCAATTCAGAAGGATGATTCCAGCAATCTGTAGTGGCTGATAAATTGCTCCTGTTTAGGAATATTTCTGTCTGAAGAATTAGATCCCATTGATGGGAGAGCTTCTCCTAAAATAGCACTGGAAGAATATTGGAAGATTCTTTTTTCTAAAGCTCTAAAACACCAGGCTTCTCTGTGCCTGGCATGCCATCTACATTGCCTTCTTTCAAGTTATAGCTCTCAAGTGTATGTACTATTTTAAATCGAGTATCTCCTGGTATTCCATATGAATCTATGTCCTTAGAAATTATCTCCTTAGAAAGATCACCTCTATCTCTTAATCACGATATTGAATGGATAATTCCTGGGAAGTCTTCATTTAAATTGATCATTCACGTCTGTCTGTCTGTCTGTCTATATAAGCAAATGCTCATCTCTGTATCCCAGTACCTGGTATAATGCCTAACACGAAATGTTAGGGAATGAATGAATGAGTTTTAGAGAATTCAACTTCCTGATACCATTCCCAAATTTTGAGATTCTTCTTACTTTGGAAACTGTTAGCTAAGAGAGCTTTCAGCACCTCTTCCGATCTGGCACTCTAACACTTGAAGAAACACATGCTAGGGATTGGTCAAGTTCAAAGAGACAGACTGGGCTACATCTAGGCACTAGGGGCTAAAGCCTCAGAGCAGATCTATCTGGGGTCAGATGCTCTACCTTTGCCAAGCTGGAGTATTAAGGAGAGCTGGGGCTATACTCAGGAAGCACCAGGCCACTCCTCTCTTTTTCTCCCTCTTTATACACTTCCTCTTCATTTTTCTGGCTGGTGGACTTTGGAGTAGCCTTTCTTCCTCAATGGAGTGAGAAGATCCAACATTCAATTGTAGATTCGATTGAGTCCAGCCGAGCTCACTTGGCAGATAGTCTGAGACTGGGGCCAAGGGTCTAGCTAATAGGTTAAATGATCCTTTGCCCGACACTGGATGCTGTACATATTATTTCCCTTGGGAAACTCATAGAGAAGAATGCCAGATGGTGGGGATCCAGTTTGGGTGTTCTCATCCTTTTAAGACATTTTATAAGCTGCAAAATCCTGGTTGCAAATATTTCAAAAGTAGTAATAAACTAAACATACAAATAATGATAACTATCTATCTATCTATACACACACATATTATGTATTAATTTATTTACATATAAACAAATTATGTATTAATTTGTTTAATACTGTAATAAATTACTCTAATTTAATACAGCTATTGTATTAATACATTTGATACTTTAATAATTATAATTAATCCATCAACTATATTAATTTATAAAATAACTTTATTATTATGGATTACTTAATTTATTTAGCATTTTTATTCCAAATAGCCGTGTCACCCATATTATCATCACTTTTCTCTTATACATTCTAATAAAGTTAATTGGCAGATGTCATAATGTTCACTTATGAGAAGCACAAACAGGTTAAGAAGCCACCCTCAGAACACAGACAGAGTACAGCTGACAAGTTAGGCAACATTAGTAAGTCATTTAAGCTCTCTGAGTTTTAGTTTTCTCATTTGTAAAACAGCCGCCTTGAAGAGTTGATATGAAGATCAAACAGATGAATCCATGTGGACATGCTTTATAAACTGTGAAGAGGTACTTAGCTGTGAGTGATTAGCATCATCAGCTCAGAACTGAGATGAAAACCCCAGTGGCCTCCTGGCTGCCAGTTTTATTTTTTTAACTTTAAGTTAATTTACTGCAAGTTTTCTTTCTATGAGATCTTGACTCTTGATAGATTATGGAACAGTGGTTTTAGCCGCCACAGAACTTTTTCTGATACTTGTCATTCCAAAGAGATTGGTGAAATTCCACTGTGTGTGGAGAGGAAAACATTAAAGTCTTTCTTAAATGTCGGAATAAGATAGCTTTTGGAAAACTGAGTTGAGGCAAGGGATAGGGTGGGGAGAAGCAAAAACAAAACTCGTTGCTGTTTTCATAACATCTTCTTTTTTCACTTCTCCCCACTGTAGGCAACCACTCTGTTCTATTAATCATGCATTTTTTGTATTGCATACCTTCTTCCTAAGTTTATAAGTATCGTCTTGTACACATGCATTTCCAGCCAAACAGGGATAAGCCAATCCAGTGTCCCACGGGGATTTTTAAACAACCCTTGATTTTGGGAATTGCCATGTGACATCAGTTTCATCTGTGTGAAAAGCCCTAGAGCTAGAAGATAAGGGACTAGAAAACGATGCTGAACTGAGTGACAGAGAGCCAACCGGGTCTGTGGGTTAAGTACATATTTCCAGGAAGAAAATGTCAAGCTTTATGTGAACTCAGTTTTCTCACGTCAACATGAGAATAGCAATAAACGCAGTCTCCTTCCCAGCATCCCTTTGAGAAATAATAAATAAATGTGATAAGAAACTGTTTCACAAAATAAAACAGACTTTGAAGTTAAAAAGCAGCCAGCCAGAATTCCACATGTAGCTGGAAAGTGTTCCACATTTTAACCATTCCTATCAGTCTAATGGGTGGTAATTAGTAACCTTTCCACCCTCACGTTCTTATAATTGCACACACGCATACACAGACTCACACACAGAAAATAGGTGCTATGGATATTTTAAAGAAAGGAGAGCTAACTTCATGTGTTTGTAAATATCTTTGGACTCATTCTAAATGATCAATTCATTTACAGTACATTTAAATACATGCAATATACATTTAAATGTATATTAATTAATTTTCATTTATTTCCTATTAATATAATTAATAATTAATATAATTAATATATATATAATCAAGTCAAGTCAACCAAGAAGTCATCCAAGTTCTAAAATGAGATGGTTAGACTAGAAGCCATTTTCAGTTCTAAGAATTTATGAGTCTTGGAGTTTTCACTTTGACTTTGCGTAATCTCACACATGGTTTAAGAAAGAAGAACAGAATTTCACACGACAGTCTGAATAAGCCAGTATCACTCAAAAACACCAGCATATGGAACATGCCCGTGGGAAGTTTCTGGGTAGGTAAATGTAGACTATGCTTGCTACACTGAACAGAATCTCTGTGCCACAGTTTGACTCAGAAGTAGACCTCCCATTGTTGTCAAATAGACGTTCATGCGTAGTGAACAGTCCTATGCCTTGTGTGAGTGAGCAAGCTATCATCCTATACAGCCATTCAAAAAGGGTTTTACTGTAGGCCATATTTTTTAAATGGTCACAAAGGAGACCATTTGAACTCTTTTAAGAAAAGCTCTGATAAGAACTCAGGTCTGGAAACTGCTAGAAGTCTCTGGGCTAATTTCATGAATAACCTTTGCAGTATGCAGAATGAGGTTTTCAAGGGACACAGAGCCACGGAGTCTAGGCATCTACCAGCCAGCATACAGCAGATAGCAGGGAACCAGAGCCAAGAGGTTCTTTCTGATTAGAAAAATACAGACAGAGAATGGGGGTTGGGTGGAAGGAGGGCAGTACTGTGCTCAGCCCAACTCCAGAGGGAGTCATTCACATTCTATTCCATGTAGATAGTGCTACCTGGAGAGAAGAGAGGATAAAGTAAGCGTAGTTTTCATCCAATTGGTCCAAATGGAAAGCAAATAGGGACAATAAGATTTATACTTCAGGTTGTTTTTTTTAAACCAATAACCAAATAACTAAGTCTTGGTTTAAATAAATCCCAAAGAAAAGAATTAGATTGACTCAAAGTTTTCTGGCTAAGAAAGCCAGATTCATGCCAAGTTCTAATATTATATGTCTTAAACCAGTGAGAGCAAAGCAACAACTCTGAATAAAGCAAACCAGTAAAGTGCCTAGAAAAGAGAAAGCACAAATGATGCTTTAAAAGTTAAGCCTAGTACTGGTTTCCTTCATCCTGCAAATATTTATTCAGTGCCTACTGTTTGTCAGCATCCTGCATTCAAGGTTCTCACAGCCCCATGGAAAAGCTCACACGTTTATAATATCTTTGCACTTTTGTTGCAAGTGATCAATTCATTTAAAGTTACAAGATACATTAATTAGTTTTTTCTTTCTATTTTTTTTTTGGTGAGGAAGATTCACTCCAAGTTTAAATCTCTTGCCAATCTTCTTCTTTTTTTGCTTGAGGAAGATTACCCCTGAGCTAACATCTGTGCCAATCTTCTTCTATTTCGTATGTGGGTTGCCACCACAGCATGGCTTGACAAATAGTGTAGGTCTGTGCCCAGCATCCGAACCTGTGAACCTGGGCAGAGGAAATGGAGTGCTCCAGACTTAACCACTACATGACTGGGCCAGCCCTATATTAATTTTTATTAATTCACTATGTATGTGGTCAAATCAAGTCAAGAGTTTTCAAGTCAAACACAATACAAAGAAAGAAATAAAAGAAGTGGTTGTTTAACCGGGCACCAGGATCTTGTGTCTAAGAATCATGCAAGATCCACCAGTTCTAACGATATATTTATAAGAGGATCTAGACGGGGGTCTTTCATGTGGGGGATTTATCAAGATGACAAATGGCTTATCGAGACCTACTGAGCCTTCTTTCAGAAGTGAGAACTCCACATAATTTATAATACATAGTTTATTATAACATCAAGTTGTATGCTATGGACTATAGCCAATATGGAGTGGATTTTTATCTCAATCTCAACCACTCACTTTTTAATAGTGATAACATTTGACTAGTGTAGATAAATAAATACTTTCTCCAATATTATTTTAATCATAAGAACAGAATGTAAAGGCCCAAAATATGCTCATGAATAGAGGAAAAATAGTATATAATAAAGGTAGTATTTTAGATAAGGTGAAAGGATAGCTATTCAATAATTTGTTGAGACTATTGGTTATCTGTTAGGAAAAAAATAATGTTTAGATGACTATTTCACATCATTCACTAATAATTTTTACATTCATTAAAGGTATAAGCATTAGAAAACTGTGAAAACAATCAGAGGAAGTACAGGAAAATGTTTTATTACCTTGGGTAGGAAAGACCATTTTAAACAAGACTGAGAAGGCAAACAACATAAAGGAAAAGACCGATAGATATGACTAAAAAAAATAAATGACTTCGCCACTGCGAAAAATAACACAAGCAAAGTTAAAAGACAGGAGACTGATTAAGGATAAAATATTTACATAATTCATCACAAACAAAAGATTGAGAACCGCCAGGTACGGCTGTACAGGCTGTGCACTGCACACCACCAGGGGGAGCCATTCAGGTAGACTACACTCGGTCCCTGGAGTCACCTGCATCAAAACCATAATATATAAAGCACTCCTATATCAACAAGAGGAAAAGATTGATAAGCCACCCGATGGAAAAGCGAGCGAAGGACGTGAAAGGCGGATTCGTAGAGTAGGAAATGGGAGTAACAGTAAGCACGTACGAAGATGTTCAATCTCACTTGTAATCAAAGAAATGCAAACTGGAACAATAATGAAGCATATTGTCACCATACCAATGATGAAAAAGCATTTCATGCCAATAAAGAAATACCACTTCAGACTGACGGAATTTGAAACATCAGTGTTGGCTGGGGTATGGCGAAACGCTCTTCTCTTGCCTTCCTAGGGAAAGTGTGAATGTGAATAGACTATATGTAAAGTAAACTGCATGTACTCTATGACCTGGGAATTCTACTTCTCCTGTTCTATCCTAAAGAAACCTTCACTCACGCATACAGGCGATTCATTGCAGAATTGTTTGTAATCACACAAATTAGAAACATCTTGTACACAGAGTTTAGTAGTTGAGTAGACTGAGATAGATCTGCATGCAGTGAAATGAAAGATCTCCATTAAAGACTGTTGAGTGAAAAAACTAAGTTTCATAATGATATATATGGTATGATGCCAGATACATAAATCACTCTCATACACATTCACGCATCAATATCATATATGTATGTATTTTTTTCTATGTAAAAGCACTGGAAGGACTACACCTCTGTTAACAGAGGTGCCTCTAGGAGCCAAATGGGATTAGGAATGGAAATCAATAGTAGGTTTTAGTTTACTTTTAATATTTGAATTGTTGCAAATGAGAATATATGTGTTATTTTGTTGACATTTAAAAAATTTACACTTCCATTCTGTACTTTTACTTTGAGACAAGGGTGCTATTAAAAAGTCGCAAAGAAGACACGTTGCAGAATTTAAAAACGATAGCGACAGTTGTACGAGTTACAGTAACCGATGCTAACATTGGTTAACGAGAATAGATTGTAATACTTGTCATTCATTTCTCTTCCCCCTTCCCCTTTATAATGTTCTTCTGTTCCATATCCCAGACCCTTGCTTGGGAACCTGGCTCCTGGCCACCTAGGCCTCTTCTCTCACCCTCTATTGTGACTTCTCTGCTCAGGATTCAGACCCAATCTGGTCTGATTCAGAATCGCACTACTGATGTTTCCCAAAACAAGAAGACTACTATCTAGATAGATAGGCCTGGATCTCATCCCATCTCACCGAAGTCACATGCTGAACAAATATATTCAGGGGCCACCCGTGGAGAGGCCCCAGCTTGTTGCCCCAACTAAGAGGGCTGAGTTAGACATCTGCCTCAAGTCAGTGCAGCTAAAGGAGCTTGCAAAGGCAGCTAAGGAATCATGAAGCCAGAGTTTGCAACAGAGTGGACAAGGACTCAGAAGGCAAATACAAATTTCTGGAGTCAGAGCAGGCTGGGGAGGGACTAGCAGGCACCTGGAAATCAGAAGCACAAAATTATAGGCAATAGATGCAAGACAATCTATAGTCAAGGGCCAATGCTACAAGGCAGGAGAATAAAGAGCGTGGAGGAGACAGGGTAGTAGCAATGGGCAAGAGCCCCCACTGTGGCCCTGTTTCACATCCCCACCAGTGGACTTTGCCATAGTTCTCATGAGGCAGGAGACACTCCCAGGGCAGTCAACCTGGGCCAGTGCGTCTCCTCTGGTATGCTTTAAAAAGAACTAGCAATGCCTGGGCTGCACCCCAGTCCAATAAACTAACATTTCTCGGGTAGAGCTAGACATCAGTAATTTTCAAAGCTCCCCAGTTGGTTCTCCAGGACTGAGATGAATTTCCCAGGCCCCACAAATTTAGAGTGGGTAATTGGTGGCACCTGGCACAGGTGACGCGCACACAGGGTGGAGATTCCTGAGAATCCATTCCTCGCAGAACAATTTTATCTCATTACTTTAGTAAATGAGATGATATACCCATTTTTTCTGGAAAAATGAAGATGCCTTCTCGCATTATTTTCTCACATGAGAGCTCAGGCCCGACCTTCATAAAGCCATCACTATTTCTGCATCCTTGGACTAAAAGTTCTCTTTTCAGAGCTGAGTCTTCTCCAGACAGAGTCCCCCACCCTACACCAACCTTCAATAGAGTTTGCAACATGGACCCATCATAACATTCCATTGTTTATTTTCTCTCTGAAAATAATATGTTCAAGATTATAAAGTGTTTTTTAATAATTGGTGCAAAGATTGGATTTGTAGTCCTATCTGACACAAATCAAGCTTGAAATTAATTGGCAGAAATGGAAGTTGCATAATTACTCGGCAGCAGTAACGCATTCTTGACACATTTATCTTCTAGATCCTGAACTATACATGCACGAACACATATGAAATTCCCCACTCCTGATGCCTCTTCTTTGGCTCTTGGAAGTAGATTTATAAAGATATTACTGTGCGATATATAGTTTACCTTTTATAATTTGGCTGGTTTGGAATAGCCAAGAAAAGAAGTTAAACCTTTAAATGCTGAAATAATAATTTATTCCTTTGAGAGTCTTGGGTTGGATGTGCAAATACAAACATAAAATGAAAAATTAACTTGGAAATTACTTGATTGGTTATTTTGACTAAATAACAGATTTCTTTGGCATTACACAGATAGTTTCATTTTCTGACAGGCTCAAGATGCCCTACTTAATCTATATGAAATAAGCATTCCATCCAAGTCGCATACCCAAGATAGATCAGTCACCAAGCTCTTGAAAGCTATTCCCTTAAGCTCTCAGGTCTCCTGTCCTGATTCCTCTGCCTACTTGAAGATCCCCATTAACTTGCTCCTGGAAATCTCCTCCCAGCACAATTTAAAAGTTTAAAATGCTACATGGATGACATTATCTGGAAAGAAACTATGAGGCCTTGGGCAAGGAATCAAAAGACTCGATAGCATAGAAGATGAACTTAAAATTTTCTCTACCAACAGTAAATGCCTTCGATGAGAAAAAAAGATCCGGGAGTTGAATGTGCCAATACAGAGATGATAATGAGAAATGAGATTTAAAAGACAAAAAGACGGTTTTAGGTATTGAGATAAAGGATGCATTCTTGGCCAGGGAAGGATATTTGACCAAAGTCTAGATGACCTGACTGAAAAACTTTAAATTAAATAAAGAGGGAGAGGGAGATAATCACCTTGATAAACCCATGGAAGTGGTACCTATAGAGCCCAAGAATAAGATGAGAAGATGAATAAGAGTATGGGAGGCGACTAGTGTTTTGTACCCCAAAAATATTGGAACAGATGTGGGAGATGGAAATGGTACTTGCAGCCTCAAAATCTTTATAACAATAATAGCTGTCATTGATTATTTACTGTCTGCATATTACTTTTAAACTTAGAAACAATCCTATAAAGTAGGTCTATTATTACTTCCACTTTACAGATGGAGAAAATGAGGCTTATAGAATCTAAGTTATTTGCACAAGTACACGTACAGCTGCAAGTGGGAAAACGAGAATTTAGTCATGAGCAATCTGCTCCAGAGCTCACACTACACCATACTGTCTCCCTAACCTGCCAAGTGTGTGTTGTAAACAAAGTAAGCTTTAGATTACACCATAACATGATTTTTGAGAAAAGGTGGGAAGGGGCTGTAGATTGAAATGCAGTGATGGAAGCACATGCCCTATTCCAAAATAACAGACCTATAATAAGGGGAGACTGAACGGCACTATACGTCAAGAAGGTATTCACATGAGTAACCTGCAAATGGGAACACTTAGAGAATGGGTGAGTTAGAGAAGAACACAAGTGACTTGCTTTGGTACTTTGCTATGGGCCACCTGGTCAGAAGGAGAAAATTAGCAACACATTTCTGACCGATAAAACTAGTAAAGGAGCAAGATCTAGAATTGACAATTGAATACATATTATATATAGTGGTAGATATATTCTTGACTTGTCTTCACCTTTCAGAAGAAAGTAGAAGTTGATTTTGTCTTTTAATAGCTGGGAATGAAAGGATAAACACAATCAAGAATGTACCTTAGACTTTAGGAAGGCAGAATTTTTTAAAGTCTAAGGAAGAAAAGGTGCCTGGAAAGGCCTCAAACAGAATTCGATCCTAGCTGTAATCAATAGTACACGATTCTAATAGGAAAGAACCAGGCGTTTTCCTGAGGGGCTATAAGGAAAGTGTGCCGGTGATTAACGCGTCACCTCTCCTCTCCTGATCCACTCTTTTCTATTCTGCTTTGAGATGCTGGGGCTGGGACTCGGCGGGCTCCCTGTTTGGCTCTACCAATAGGGGGCGCCAGAGGGAGACCGCAGGGCTGAATGGAGGAAGGGAAGGGAGTTGCTTGTTCCCATTTGCTAGCAGGTCTTGAGATCACGCCAGCCAATGCTGTGTCACCCCATCAATAGCAGTTCCCTCCTGAAGCGGCAGCTGAATCTAGTTTGCAGCTTTTCCAACACTTGCCATATCAACCCTCCACCCAATCCCCCAAGATAGCTGGTCCATGCGACCTTTTCGGAAATCTAGGTCTCCTGTGGCCACTCCTCCAAGCTCAAAGATACCAGCACCAGCCAAGCAGCTTTTTCTCTTCGGAAATGTGAATTTCAGCTCGGTGGGAGCCCTCCCTTAAATTTCTAAATGTTAATAATCCCAAACTCTTCCTTACGTTCTTTCATTTCTAGGGGTGATAGCTACTTCTGGGTGTTGCTTTCTCCACGGCATCTTAGAAATCTCCTTTTACCTTTTCAGTGAACTTGTTAACAGATTTTCAGCTCATTAACAGTTTTATACATATATATGTATGTTAAAGTCTCTCTGCTCGAATAACCAGTAGGGGTTTTGTCTCCCAAATGGACCCTGATAGAGAAAGCGTTGAGAATACTAATGCCATAAATGAGTGAGAAATAGTAAAAATGTTCAAGGGAACCAGTGGGGTTCTTAAAAGGAATTTCCCCTTCAAGAAGGGGATGAAGGAAAGGACAGATGATTGGAGATGATGGTAAAGTCATAAGTGTCACTTAATTGGAGGATTTAGAACCTCGACTGGATCGTCAATGGGCAGAAACGTGGCAGAGGAACTCATGGACTGGAGGCATGTTCACTCAGGGGGCTGTCACGAGATTCTGAGCGTCCACACGCATCGCGACCTCAAGTTCCCGATATTCCCACCCAGTCATCAGAAGACTTGCTTTGGGATTTCTAAAGGGGTCGTTCTCTAGTTCTTCCTCATACTTCTCGAGTTCTGGAGACCTGGACGTATTATTTCCCTTCTAGAGGGCTATTCACGGCTGTGAACTGCATTCCCTAAGAGGTCTGAGAATCCGCTCCTTCTGTGAGATCGAAAACCTCTTTTGTCTAACCCTGAGCTCTAGAAACCTACGTCTGTTCTCTAAATTCACTTACAGAAATATAGTCCACCCTTGCTCCTCTGGCACCTCAGAAATCTGTGTATTTCCTTGGTACCCCTGAACCTTCCTGCTGCCTTCTGGAACTCTGAAAAGGCCCTTTCCAGGGTTGGCTAAACAGAATTCCTTCCCAATGTTAGAATGACCACCTGAGGCCCGAGATCCTCGTGCATGTTGACCTTCCACATCCAGAAATCCTGAGGCTAGAGCCCTTCCACACCTACCCTTTATCTTACTCTTCTAGCCTTGTCCCTTGAAAGTCCCATTCCTTGCCTTGCGCCCTTGCATCACTTCCTTCGTTCCAGGGCTGACAGGTATTCTTGATTTGTGACGTTTATTTTCTTTTTTCGTTTCTCTAGCCTCATTAGACTAATCTCCAATTCTTCAGCTGTTATTCCTTACCAGCTTCCTCCTTCCCAAAGAGTCCAAATTGGGGGAATATCCAGATGGCAGAATCCAAGCTCTGAGGCCAGAAGCTACCACTGCTGGAGATTCCAGTCTGGTTCGGCTCTCCTCATTGACTGCCCAGAGGTTCTCCCCAATCCTCCAGAGCTAACAGCAGTTGCTTCATACAGCCGTGAGAGATAGCACTAGACATCACAAACCAAAAAATAAATTCCACCATGACCACAAGAAAAAGGCTTCCAAAGTTTCCCAAAACTCTTGGACACGGAGCAAAATAGACAGGAGCTGTCTTTCCTGCTTTCTTTTTTCTTCTTTTAATTCTTCTACCAATTGCTCTTCCCCTTCTCATTGCTTACATATTAAGATCACATCACCCTAGGTATTACAAAGAACAATTGGAAGACGAGAGGCATCATTTCTAGGACACCGAAAGGAGATGAAGTTTATTTCAAATGGCTATTTTAAAGGGATGGCAAAACAGCAACAAATCCCCTTTTTAAATGTAACCAGGGAAAATTTATCAAAGAAGATAAGTCTAAGGAGTGAGAGCTGAGTAGCAATTGCCCCTTGGAACTCAGAGGGTAATTTTGTTTTGAGTTAAAACAGTTACCTTTTGGGGCTGGCCCGGAGGTGTAGTGGTTCATTCCGTGCACTCCACTTCGGTGGCCTGGGGTTCACGGGTTCGGATCCTGGGAGTGGACCTACACACCACTCAACAAGCCAGACTGCGGTGGCACCCCACATGCAAAATAGGGGAAGATTGGTGTGGATGTTATCTCAGGGCTGATCTTCCTCAAGCAAAAAGAGGAAGATTGGCAACAGATGTTAGCTCAGGGCCAATCTTCCTCAAGCAAAAAGAGGAAGATTGGCAACAGATGTTAGCTCAAGGCCAATCTTCCTCACACACACACACAAAAAGTTACCTTTCGTTCAGCTTAATTCTCAGCTCCTAAATCTTTCTGCTTCCAATTCTTCAAGGAAGGCACTCCTGAATACACTGTGAGGGAGTCGGTTTAATCCAGAGTCCTTGAAAACAGTTTGGTATTTTCAACTAAATCCAGTAGCGGAATGCAGGCTTAACGGGCCCCACCCTATTTCTCCCACCCAGATATTTCTTTTTCTTTGTCCAGCAAAGTGTCATCTGTTCCCAAGAAAGAAAAAAGAGAAATAACACTGTTTACTTAAACTATTACACTCTAAACTGCTCAATCAATTCTGACCAATTTTAAGATGCTTGATACTGAGTTTTGATAGAGAAAATGAGGGAAGTATTTATTTGACTAACTTAAAAGGCAGAGTTTTAACTTTCCTTAATCCTCACTTGTAAGAACATTAAGAACGTTTAGGTTGCAGGTTACTGCTGTGCCATCGATCTGGCTTTGGATACATTTATTTTATTAAAAAACACACATGTATTGTGTGCCTTTAGGTACAAAGTACTGTGCTAACTAATGTGGAGGAACAAAGTAAAATATATCATGGGTCTTGCCTTCTAGGGGCTCACAAATCAGAGGAGATGGTAGAAGGGATGAGCCGTGAACATAAATTGCTATGATATGTGGCGCAACGAAATAAATGCCATCAAGAGGTGCAAGTAAAGTCCTGGGAGAGTCTAGACAAAGGGCGGGTCACTTCTCTTCTTAAGAAAGGCTTCCTGGAGGAAGGGGCATTTCACTTGCCATTTCAAGAGCAAAGAGAGAAGGGCCTTCCAAGGCTCAGGAAGAGCGGGAACAAAGGTGCCAGTCAAGGGAAAGGGGAGGCTCCTTCGGGGAAAGACAGACAGAGTGACCAGGAAGACTCAGAGATAGTGTTTCCTGAGGAATCTTGTTCTGGTGAGCTTCCTTGGATTGGCCTATTTTGATTTTGCCTAGATTCGGGGTAATTCAGATGTCTGAGTACATAAGCGAAACTCTCGAGCTATCAATATGTCCAATATATCTTATAAAATTATGCAATCAATCTTGTTCTCTTTCCCTTATTTCCTTCCCCCACCACACACACATACAAATATTTCCTGATAGAAGCAAATGAATACTTAAAACCAACTCTCAGGAGGCGGGGCCTCTGATTTTCCCCGTTAAATAACTCATCTGAGCTCTAAGCTACACACTCACTCTTATCAGAAGCCTTTGTGGGCAGTCCCTGGTCTTGCTTCCTGGCAATGAACTCCAAAGATTTCAGGCCTGAGAGCAGGCTTGAATCCATCCTCAGCCACTTTCCTTTGCCTACAAGGTGATAGTTCTGCATAATGCCACCCATTGCCTGCTTTAATCAAAGACTTCTCATTACTATGAAGTTCAATGAATTGCTAATAGAGAAAAAGTCTCCCACTGGCCAAGGGCTTAACCATGGGGCCTTGTTCTTTCATCTTCCCTTCTGGACCTGCCCCTTGTGAAAAGATAAACTGAGGCATATTACATTTTTAAGGGTTTATTTGAGCACAAATTGATGTGAATGGGCAGCACCAAACCAGAAGTGGTTAGGAGCACTCCACCATCCACCACCTATAAAGCCCAGTAGAGACTTTATAAGGAAGAGGTATTACCAAGCCCCAAGGCACCAGTGACCTGCAAGTGGGTCCTTTTGCCTAGAGCTGTCCATGCCAATAGAATGAGGCCAGGTTCGGAATAGCAGAGCAGAAACGTTATTCATTGATCACATAACAGAGGAGGCAGAGCTCATGCTCTAAAACGCCTTCTCCCCAAAGGGAAGGTGAGCAGGGCTCTTATGGGATGTGAAGGGGGAGGGGTCTCCATGTCATCATTCGGGGCAGGGCCATATGGGGCACACACAGATCTTCTCTTCTTGCACATGGTTCCTTTTGTGCAGGGCACCCCATCACCATCTTGGACCTTTCTGGTTTGGACCAGTTCTGCGGTTTGGCCATCTGGCAATATTCTGCCTTGGTTCCTATAAGCAAGCACAACTTAAAAACAAAACATTAGGGGCCGCCCCCGTGGCAGAGTGGTTAAGTTCAAGTGCTCTGCTTGGGTGGCCCGGGGTTTCGCCAGTTGGAATCCTGGGCACAGACGTGGCACCGCTCATCAGGCCATGCTGAGGCAGCATCCCACATGCCACAACTAGAAGGACCCACAACTAGAAATACACAACTATGTACCAGGGTGTTTTGGGAGAAAAAGGAAAAATTAAAAAAATCTTTAAAAAAAAAACATTAGACATGGAAAACATTTTTAGGGACTTCTCTGGGTGACAGAGGCGGAAGCAAAGCAAGGAAATTATTTGACTGGCTATAGCTTAAGCGATTGCTTTATTTGAGGAAGGCTAGTTGACTGTGATGAATTGTCCTTCGTTCTGATTTCTTAATCTTGAGGCATTGCAGGCTTACGTTTTGGTTTGCTTGCATAGACTTCTAAGGCATTAGTCTCAGTCTAATGGCCTCTTTGTTGAACTAATTTAGCACCCTCAAACATGAGTGCTGCAGGAAAAGGGGAGTCCACTGTTTTCTAAAACTTAACACATCCCACTTATTTTAATTTTTTTAATCAAAATTTTTTTTTATTGAAGGGGCCAGCCCAGTGGCACAGCAGTTAAGTTCACACGTTCCGCTTCAGTGGCCCAGGGCTCACCAGTTCAGATCCCGGGTGCGGACATGGCACCACTTGGCACGCCATGCTGTGGTAGGCGTCCCACATATAAAGTAGAGGAAGATGGGCACGGATGTTAGCTCAGGGCCAGTCTTCCTCAGCAAAAAGAGGAGGATTGGCAGCAGACGTTAGCTCAGGGCTATTCTTCCTCAAAAGAAACAAACAAACAAAAAAAATTTTTTTATTGAAGTATAGTCGATGTATAATATTATATTGGTTTCAGGTGTACAACATAGTGATTCAATATTTATATACATTATGAAATGCGCACCATGACAAGTCTAGCAACCATCAGACCCCACTTATTTTTAAAATGATAGCAAATAACTCATCTGATTGTCTATTTTTTGTTGAATTTATTAGAGGACTTCATTGAGGAAATTAACCAACTGCTTGAGGATCATATAAAATACTCAAGTCTATGGATGTTAATTCTTCTGCCCAAGGGAACAAGTGACTTCTACCGTGCCATTGCATAAATAAATTAGATTTGAGTCCTGCATTTATGAGAAACTCTGTGACTAAAGTCATGCAAGTTTCAAAAGGTGGATTCAACCAAAGGTGAACAGCAATGAGACTACAGCACTGTCACAGATTATATTAGGATGCAGATATTTTAAAAACCATTAGAGCTTTGCTCAGCGGTTCCTAGCTAATATTTTCCAGCACATGCTACTTGTTGCTTGTTCATTGATAAAATGCTGACTTGAGTGATTGCCCAAAAAAAGAACATCTCCATTTGGAAAGGGATGACCAAGAAAACAGCAAAATCATTTCACCAGCCATCAGAGAAAAGAAGCTAAGTATTTGCTGGGATCTTAGGGAGGGAAATGAGCTCCCATTGCCCCTCCCCTTAGATTTGCACAGGATTTTCAAGAGCTAAAAAACTTCAAAGGATAACAAAACTGTGGCTCAATTTTAGAAATATGAAGCATTTGGAGTAACTAATTTGGACAAATATTTATGTTTTGGTGCATAGTTGAACAGCTTATCAGACCTTCAGGAATTTTTTGTTTTTCATTTTTGTGCTTTTATTTCCTCTCCTTTCTCCTCCCCTCACTAGCAGCAAAACACCCTCTGGCAATGAAAGTTAAAGATGATTCTCCAAAGAGGCACCAAGCCAGGGCCAAGGGGGCTGATCCCCAAGCCACCGCCAACTCCCAGCAGTAATTTTCTTCCCCTCTGCTCTCTTCTGGGAAGGACTGGGAAATGCGGAGGTCCCTAAGGCCTCCCGGGGAGACAAACAGAAATCTCTCCCCTGATAAGCATACCAACCCTCCTTGAAAATTCTTTTATTGACATGACTTTAAAAGGCTGCTGCAGAGGGGCTGGCTTTGTGTCTGCACAAACTAGGGCAGAGAGGTTGGCAGGAGAGTTCCCAAGAACTTCCAGGGCTGGAGGACCAAATAATTCATCTCTCTTTCCACTGCCAACACTCCTCACCCTTCACTGCCTGGGTCCCACAACCTCTCTTCAGTCCTAACCTTAAAAAAAACAGAAGACTGCTCAGGGAGAAGATGCCCATTTCCAAGCAAGCAGGGTAGGTGACACACTGTATCTGACTCTCAGAGGACACAGGGGTAAGGAAGGCATTTGGATAGCTTCTGTTGGAAATTACGCTGACATGGTGGATGTTTGTAGGAAGGGACAGACAACCACTGTCTTCTGTCAGCTCCAGGCTGACCTCTGCTCTCAGGCAGGCCTGCAGTGACAAGTTCTGCATTTCCTCTTAGTTTCTTCACCTCCCAGCCTGGGGGCTGCTGAACCACACCAGAGATCCCAGGTGGGTCCAGACCAGCTCCTGTTAGCAGAGCTCTACTGCTCCCAGGCTCCACAGCCCACACTGATTCCAGCACATTCCCGGACATTCCACAGCTGGGAGGCTGGGAGCCTGGAATGTCTGGAACCCACACAGGGAAGGTGTCCCAGCACGCTCCCCAACCCCCATCACATTTCCCTAATGATCTCAAAGCACTCTCCAAGGATGATCTCATTTTCTATTAAGTGTTTATTTCTATTTTCACCCCTACTATTAGTAATGAGTCTCCTTTGCGTGAATGTCACTTTGTTTTTTTCACGTAACCTATCTCATGGTAAGAACATCATATTGGGGACCAAGCACTCAACTTCTAGTTACTGAACTAGTAATTAGACGCTATGGAAACTTTCTTTTAGCACACAGAGCTGTGAAATCTAACAAGGAAGCAGCAAGAAATGACTATTCCAATTCTATCCTTCGAAAGAAAAATATGTAATGTGTGGCCCAGACATATATCATACATATCTCGTATGTGTGTGTGTGTATCTCATAGTGTGAGTGCTAATGTGATCTTCAAGACTTCCAATTTCCTATCTGTATAGTGGAGATAACACCTGCTTTACAAAGTTCTCCTGATCTTGCTGTAGTGTCTGGAACATAATAAGCACTTAATAGAATATTTGCTGAGTAATTATATGGATGGATGAACAAATGTAACCTTTCCAGCCTGTTTGCTCATTCTAAACTTGCCATGCTTAATTCACAAGGCAGTTCAGAGGATTAAAGGACATCAAGATCTTTTAAAGTGCTTTTGACACCTGAAACTAATACAGTGTTATATGTCAATTATACCTCAATTTAAAAAATAAATAAAATGCTTTTGAAAACTAAAAACTGCAAAATTATAAGATTATTATTCATGTGACTTCTAATATAGGTGGCCAGGTGTATGACAACCTCGTGAGTATATTTCTCTCTCTATACACAATGGGCTCGAGACAAGTTCCCAGTACCAATCGAAAGAAGCTCTGCCCCTCTTTGTTTTTTTCTATAAATTGGTTTCTATGTGCCATTCTCTTCTCCCACCTTACAATTACTGAATGTGAATTGAGTGCTTGAGAGATTGGGGAGTTTCAGAGCTGGAGCAGGCAGACAGCATATGGGCTAAAAGCACCAGTCCTGGAGTCAAATTGCCTGACTTTGTGCCCTGATTCCACCATTTATTAAGGAACTTAACCCCACTATGTCTTAGGTCATCTATAAAATGGGGATACTGGTAGAATTTATTTCATAGGGCTGCTGAGAAGGTTGAATAAGATAATACATGCAAAGCATTTAGAGAAAGAAGGGCCTTACTCATGGGAAGAACTCAGTTACCTGGAACCGCTGTTGGTGCTATTATTATTACTATTATCCCTTCGTTAATGGAGCCGCAGTCTAGTGGAAGGGACAGGCTGTGGTACAAAGCTGGAGGAATGACACAGCACTAAAAAGGTCACTGGCAGCACACTATGAATGCAGGGGCAGAAGACATCTTTATTCACCAGCCTCATCACCTCCTCTGTGTAGTCTCGAGTTTGTCGCTGTTCCAACAAATGCAGAATTTAAAAATAATACCCCAGATTTCATGTGAGGAGTGCAGACCTGAATGTGTCTCATGGTGGCCACACAATGCTCCCATTAATGCAGCTCCGTTTGTGGAGCCATATCACACTGTTGGCTCAAATAGAGCTTTTGGTCAAATAAGACCCCCAGGCTCTCTTTACATTATCTGCTGCCAAGTTACATGTTCTCCATCCTGTATTCCTATAATTCATTTTTGGCCCTAAAAACGAGACTTATTTATCCTTATTGCATTTCATGTTGTTAGTTTTGGCCTAGCATTGAAGCATGTCAAGATAATTTTGAATCTTGATTCTGTCAACTGTCTTACGTCTTGTTTCTATTCCCTCCAGACTCGTGTCACTAGCACATTTGATCAGCATGCCTACTACATCCTTATGCAAGACACTGATAAAAATGTCGACCAAAATGAGGCAAACAGAATAGCCCAATATTTCAGTTGCAGAACCCTCTGCATACTTAAATGTGTCCACTAAGCATTTGGGTTATGATTGCTTAAGCAGCTTTGAACTCACTGATTGGTATCCTTATTTCACTATTTTATTCAAAATGCCTTGTCAAATGCCTTGCTGATATCAAGATACACTGGGTCTATGACATTGTTGAATATCATTATCCATTTTAAATTTTCCTGGGGTGCTGATAAGTCCTTTAAATTTGATGAAAATATTGATGTCTACGTCTAGGTTATCAATAAAGAGCCTAGTAGATATTGTTTAATAGATTCCTTAAGAATAAAGTTATGTCAGTTGATTATGACTCTTCTAGACCCATTTTAGGCTTTAATCGGAAAGGTGCATTTGTTGGGGTATGCTATCTGCTGTGGAAAAAAAAAAACCTCTCAAATCTCAGTAGCTTAAGACAATATAAGTTTATTTCTCACTCACACGAAGTCACGTGAAGTATTCCTGATTGACAGGATGCCTTCCGTGTGTCATTCAGGAAATCTACCTTCTTCCATCTTGTGGCTTCACCTTTCTCTTGGTCGTTGGATTTCTCTGAATTCAGCAGTTAAAGGAGAAAAGGGAGAGACTCCTACACGTGGAGTCTGGGCCTCGAAGTAGTGCCTATCACCTCTGCACATTTCACTGGCTAGAATTCAATCACATGACTACTCCTACCTGCACGAGAGGCTGGGCAATGCAGTCTAACTATGTGCCCAGCAAAAAGAGAAAATGAGCGTAATGAACAACAAGCCTGGTGCTAAAATGGATAGCAAACATAATTTAGGTGGGACTCACCTTCTATCTCAGGTCAAGCACGGAGCTAAACTGCTAGGGCGATTTGATGGATCAAGAATTATAAGAGCTGGGTTCTAATTCCAAATCCACCATTGTCTGGTAAATCCATATAGCCTTGGATAAGTCACAGAGCTGTAAGAGTGCTAGGTCCATGAGAGTGCTGTCTTGGCCCATTTTATCCATTGCTGAATCTCTAGTTCTAGCCTGGCA
The DNA here is from genome assembly GCF_037783145.1 of Equus przewalskii. NCBI lineage: Eukaryota > Metazoa > Chordata > Mammalia > Perissodactyla > Equidae > Equus > Equus przewalskii. The sequence continues at coordinate 88,619,122 of NC_091834.1, read as the reverse complement.
CATAGTTGACACAATAAATATTTGTTCAGTTGCTGAATGAACAAATGAATAACCTTCCTAGACTTGTTTTCTTCTTTCTAAATTTGCTCTACCTACCTTACAGGTTGTTGTAAAGATCAAATGGACTGTGGTTATAAAAATGCTTTGAAAACTAGAAGTCATTGTAAAAAATATAGAGTATAATTGTTACTCATACTAAGACTGCCATTTGTGTCCGTTTGTGTCACACTTGATGGACTGACATTCTCTTCATAGTTTTCTCTTATTGTACACTGTAGAAAATAGACAAGCTCCAAAAACCATTCAAAGTAAAGCTCTGCCCCACTTACATTTCATCTATGACTTGAAGTCCAATCATCAACGTCCCCTCACTAATTAAATTTAAGAAGCAAGCATTGAGAGCCTGTTGAGGTTAGGACATGTGCTAAGATTTGGGGTAAGAGGAGCACTAGTACAATCCATACTAAAATAGATAAAAACACTGATCATATAGTTGGGGATCCATTTGACAATTTATATAACAGATAATGCTTGCCTAATTTGTTAATAAGAATACTCAACATAGCAAAGTCAAAAATTTCACTAAAACCAATAGAAAATATATTTAATTGGAGGTCAGATTATAGATGGCCTTAAATGCAAGGACTAGGAATTCAGACTTTACGCTATAGGCACTGTGGAGGCCATGAACAGTTGTGAAGCCAAGAAATCAAATGGTCAAAATGGTGTTTTAGAAAGATGCATCTAAGAGATGGTATCTTAGACAACTCAGGAAAATGCATTAGAAGGCTACCATACGAGTCAGCATAAAGTCATAAGGTCTTGATCTAAGCATATGGGGAAGAAAACATGAAGCATAGATGAAAGGACTTCTAATTCTGATAATACGGCAGGCTAACATAACCTGAAAACTCTTCTTCAGCATACCTGAAAACTCCAGGTATGCTAGGATTGCAGAATAAAATATAACAAAAAAAATTTTAGAGCAAGATTAAGATCACAGGAAAGAAGAGGAAATCACAGAAGGAGGAAAAATGAAACTAAATCATTTAGCATGTGAGCTGATGCTCAATTTGCCCTGAGAATTGGCGTGAGTCATGGATCTTCCTAACCCTTGAAATTTGGGTTTTAATGACCACAGGAGATAAGGCCTTGAGTCTGCACAAGATGGGCATGGAAATGAGACCCCTTCGTAAAGCTGGGACCCTCAGGGAGGGTCCATCAGGGAGAATATTGACCAGAAAAATATTCCCCAACCAGCCCAGCAAGATGACATGGAAACTCATTTGTCAATCTTCGTGGAAATAAGTCTTTCCTGAGAATCTGAAATCCTGTACCTGATCTACACATGAATTTGTTTTTTTAAATTGCCCTACTAAAATGGCCCAGAAACTTCCAAGCCAAAAACCAGTTCCTGGCTAATAATATTTTGGGAGTACCTGGCAGAAGCAATTACAAAAACACTCTAGAGACATTCCACAATCCAGAATACAGGTAGTTTCATAAAAATAAGCAAGACCCACATGAGATGAACTCACAATAAAAGAAATTACAAAACACTGAAGGGACAAATCCATCACAGGGAAGAGTCAATAAAAATTGCAGGCAATAGAATTCGCTGCCATCACCTCCCACCTCCCAAGGAATTGAGCTACTAGAATAATAATCTGAAAGACAGTATAAAATAAGCATGTTTAGAATGATTGAAGATATCACAAAAGGAAAGAAATCCACAAGAAAAACACAGGATGCATGACCAAAAGAAAAGAAATAGATTTTTAAGAGAAGCAAATAAAAAGGTTAGAAATAAAATACATACTTATTGAAATTAAAAACTCAATGGATGGACTAAATAGTAGATTAGACATAGCTGAAGAAGAATTAGTGAGCAAGAAGGCCAAGCTAAAGCACCATACCAGAATGCAGCCCATGGAAATAATGAAATGGAAAATTAGGAGGGAAAGTTAAGACAGAAAAGCTAGCCCGAGAAGGTTCAATTATGTGGAAAAGAATTTCTAGAAATGAAGGAAAGAGAAGGGAGCCAAGGCAATATTGGAAAAGGTAAAGGTGAGAATTTTTTAATTTGATGAAAAACATGAATCCTCACAGTGAAGCAGTGCAATGAATCTGAGCAACATATTGAAAAATTTGTCTAGGACCATCTTCTTGGTGATGTACCCTACTATCAAGCAGCATCAGTGATAGTTTTTTGGGGATTTGAGGCCATCTTGACATAGTTGTCATTAGCCAAATCAGATGCCATTGGCCAGATAGCATGTTGTCTAGCTTTGTCCTTTAAGGGATGAAGAGTGGCGCTCGTTTTGTCTACCTGTAAGTATACGCATGATTTCTCTTTGAAGTCTCTGAGATGCGAAAGGAAAGGGAGGGATCTTGTTGCTCAGAAGCTCCATTTGCAGGGATCAGACTGGGAGTAAATAGAATGTGGACTAGCAAAAGGGGAGTGGAGAGAGCCAGGGGTGTACATCTCTGTGTGTGCATTTTTCTGTAGCTCTACACTCTCACACACATATGTATATGTACAAAGAGTTTTAAATACATGCATGTGTTGTTCTCCTGGCTGAGTCACATCCTAAACTGGAATTTGAAACTCTCTTCATAGGCTTTCAATCTTACGCCTCCATTGAGAGATTTTTGCACTTCATCTTATCTGTTCAGATATAATTCGGTTATTATTCTCCACAGTTAAGGGAGATGTTTGGTTTAGGTTTTTGTGTTGGTGGTGATGGTTTTTAAAGCAGAAATTGACCTCTGCCTTCACTCCTTTTCCTCCAATAGACACATAAAGGAGCAGGACTTCATTCCCATTTCCAGTGGAAGGCACTGTATGCAGGTGCATCAAGGGCCAAAACACCTGAAAAGGACTTTTTTAAAGTACAACACTGTATCTGATCATTCCTCTCCATTCTGGGGTTTTGGGTATGAGTAGCTCTTGTAGATTTCTGGTCAGTAGCTCAGTGGATTTTCTTTTTCCTTTTACTAGTAATGTCATCAGTTTCCCAGAGGGTGCTCATCAGTGTCCCCAAGATATTTCTCTGTAGGATACTGCTCAAGGACTCTGTGAAATCCCCCCCTAACGTGGACCCACCTGTGCTCTCAGGAGCCACAGATGCCTATAGCTCTTTCACAGCTTCCAGGTTCACATGTAGCACTCTCTCAGCCTAGAGGCTCACTGTGCCCTAGGGACCACACTGCCTGGAAGCAGCAGCATGCCCATGAAGTCTGTCTGCCTCAAATGACATCACCTTATTACTCAGGGATTTCCTCCGAGGGTCTTGCTATGTATCTCTACATCCCAGCAGTGTTCAGTCTCAGGTAGCCATGAAATTTTACAAAAAGTTCCAAATTCAACTTTAAAGTCCCTCACAGTAATAGGATGATACATAAATTAAGTCCCAGGAGCAATTCTAGGGACCCCATAGTACTTGCAATAAGTACATAAATTTATTTCTGCTAAGAACATCAAGTTCCATCCACAGCTACACACACACACACACACATACAGAGAAAAAGAGAGAAGAGAGAGAGAGAAATGCCACATCTTTAGGAGTGTTTGACTGTTATCCAAATAAGTGTGCTGCATAATACACACACACTCACCAGATTATATGCATATATGGTATTACCATCCAAGTTTAAGTTCTAAGGTTTACTTCAATATTTCACCCGTTCGAACTCAGTTATACAAATATACTGAATGGTGTTTGTTAGTGTGCAATGGGTTTTTCCATCAAGACCCCTCCAGATAAACTAATGTGTCTAAATTTTGAATTATGTGCTATGACGAGGTGATGCATCAATATTGAAGGCACTTCAAAGAGACACATTTGTGCTGCATCTACTTGACACCAAATACGTTAATGAAAACTGAAAACACTGAATCTCAAACATTACTTTTCTACATATCCAGATGGCTGGTATTATAAGAAGCGTCTGGGTCGTACGAAACAGTTCACTCTTGAAAAATAAAGTAAATACATTTTCTCATGAATTTTGAAAAGACATGAAAATCTGGCAGCTTCGATATGATTTTAAGAAATAACTCTTTATGGGAAACATTGTTTTACTTGATGCTTATCTTTGAATACTCAAAGGAACTAGAAGTGCCTCTATTTTCTCTATGAGCCTCTCCTCATACTATGCAGGTTCAAGAATAATTTGGTTTTCTGTGTAATAATCAGCTTTGCCTCTGTCAGTCTCAGGTAATGTTACGGTTGCATACTAGTAGCTTTTTAAAATTTAATTTGTTAATATGAGTGACTTTATATAATATGTTCTACATATGGTGTTTTATAATATATCACATTTATAATGTATAAATTACAGAAATAAATGTTATATAATTATATGACATATATAATTTAGTGTAATTTAGCAGACGTTATTAAACACCCAATACGTGTATCCCATAAAAAGATGTGCAAAATATGAGAAGATGTACAAAACATAGCCCCTGACTTCAAGAAGTCTACAATTTTATCAGAGAAGACTTTGAGTTCTTCGAAGGTTTCTAGGAGAGAGTTTTTTTCCTAAACGCCCCTGGGCTCTTGTTCCATCTTTTATCCTTCCCTTCCGAGGAATGAGTTACGAATGAGTTACCCGGATGTGACTTTCAGAGATCTGGCTGGGATGTGCCCCTCAGCCAGCCCTCCCCAGGAGACCTGTGTCACCCAGCCCTGCCGGTGCCTGTGAGAGGAGTCTGTCATGTTCTGGACTTTCCTGTGTTAGGGCCTACTGTTGCAGCACAACAAAGCACCTTTCTTCCGAACCACTTTTATCAATACTAAAGTGTTGTTTTGATCTTATCTGCCACTCCTTCCTCTTTCTCCTTAGGTTCAGAATTTAGGTGGAGAGTAGAAGGGTGTAATTTATTGGGGCCGCCTCCAATCCCAACAGGGATGAAAGCGGTAACGGGTAATTAGAATACAAAGCACGCTGTGATCAGTGCAATGTGAGTTCCAAAGGAGGAGATCGTTAGCAAAGGAGAATTCGCTTCTGTCAAGAGAATGTGAAGAAGCAGAATCAGAGTAGGGACATCCACACCTGGGGCCCACCCTGCTTCAGAACTTCTTGTTATCACTTTATAGACATAGTACACTATTTATATATACAGTACATGATCTATCCATATAGTATATAATTTAATCAATAAATTTAGTCATCAATAATTAAATCTATCAATAAATAAATTTAGTTATTGATTAAGTGGTTTTGATTTAGAGTTTTTGTTACTTGCTCTTGGATGTAAAAGTATAGCTGTGATTATGTGCTGGTAGCCGAAGTAAAGAACTGGTGGGGGGAACAAAACCTCATGGGCAATAAAATTGGAGAGGTAGTTTGGGGCCAGAGGTAGAGGGCCCCAAATGTATTGTGTGAGTTTGGGTCTTCGTGCTTTAGGCATCGGGCAGCCATTGAAAATGTTTGAGCAGGAAGATAACCAGCTTAGAAGTGGGCTTCAGGAAGATTCATACGGTTGTTGTGTGTCAGAATCTAAAGTGCGGCTCAGGAGGGTAGGACTGGAGACAGGAGACCTGTTGGAAGATTATGGCATTAAGTAAGGTGGAAAGAAGGCAGATCTTGAGCTAGAGGGTATCAGCGGGAATAAAAACGCAAGAACAAACACAAAAGATATATGTTGTCAACCAAATGACAGGACTTGACTACTAAGCAGATGTGGGATGAAAAAGAGGGCAGAATTAAAGACTCTATCAACATTTTGAGCTGGTGTGATTAGAAAGATCTTGATGAGCAGAATTTGGAAGAAATAAATATTCAGGAGGGAAAAGAATGCATTTAGATTTGAACCTGCGAAGATCAACACACTGGTAGGACATATGAGTGGAAACTTCCAGCAAGGAGATGGTGAAGCCTAACTGGAGCCAACAGAGTTGTCAGGGAGAGAGAAGAGGTTTCAGAAATGAGTCATAAAGAAGGAAGAATCAAAGCCATGAGACTGAAGGCCTTTACCAAGAGAACATGCAGAAGACAGCATGGAGGAGAGGGTGAGGGGCAGATTCTGAGGAAAAACTCATATTTGGAGCTGGAAAAGAAGAGGAGGTGGAGAAGACACAGGGATAAATGGAGGGATAGGAAAGTATATTATGAGGGAAGTCAAAGGAGGTGAGACTTTCACAGGAGTGGGGGATGGTCAGGGATGGGAGAACAGAGTCAATCATATAAAGTGATTAAGCAAAATGAGAAGAAAGCAAAGCACTGCATTTGGTAACCGGCTGATCTTTAAAAAATTATTATGGGTTGATAAGAGCTGAAGCCAGATTTCAAGGATTAAGAAGAGAGTGGGTGGTATCAGAACGGAAGCGGTTGACAAAGATGACTTTCTGAAGAAGTTTTGTGATGAGGAGAAAGAGTAAGAACACTTGCTTTAAGGGAGAAGCAGACTGGACGGAAAGTGGTTTTGTTTATCTGTGTGTTTGTGGGTTTGGTTTTCTTGGTTGCTTGGCTGCTTTGGATAGGAGAAACTTGGGTATGATTACAGTTGGAGCAAGATCCAGGGGTGAAGCTAAAGCGAGAGAGTAAGAGAGCGAGTGAGTGAAACTGCTAGAGCAAAGCTTCAGGCAGGTATGAGGAGCTCCAGTCAAGAGACTCGAAGGGCCTGTTAGCCATGGAGGAGGAGGCTATGAAAGGAGCGGGGGAAGCTGGAGAGGCAAGACCAGAACCGCAGAAGTCTAGAGTGGACAGTACAGAATGAAGAAGAGACAAAGGAGGTGGACCAGATGCTCGAGTGACAGTGACTGAGCAGTGTGGTAGGACAGGAGGGGTAGAGAGGCAGGTGGGGGCCAAGTAAGAGCAGCTTTCCTCTGGGTCTCTGCAACCTAACTCTGGAAGTCTTCCCACCCCACCCCCCTCCCTCCCTCCCCACTCACCCCCACACAAATGCCAGCCCGTCTGACAGAAAATCTTATGAATCATGAAAACCAAAAGTCTATTTTAATCCTAAAATTACCTTCTACATAGCTGTTTTGTAACTTGTGTTGTTCCTAATTATGGTATTAACCAGTCAATGTTTTAATTTTTTTTTAATTCTAAAAGATGAATAAGGCCCCCAAATTTATAAATAGACTAATCTACCCAGCTAGTTTCTGTGTTTCTTCATAAAACAGGACGCCAGATAGAAGACATTTTTGAGATACAATCTGTTCACAGTCTAAGTGCCATAAGTCTGGTTTTTTTGAAAAGCTTAAATCACCCTGCGGTGCTTGCATTAGTACTTGCAAGGCCTACTTCTGCCGCTAGCACCCGACTCTCTTGATGATGGACGAACTGGGATGGGTTTGGCACACGCTCTTCTGTTTTCCTCCGCCATTGCCTGGTCTGCTTGGGAAAACTGAAGGATTGCTTGGGGCTCTTTTGTTTTAGTTCCCTTCACTTATCTTCTAATGTTTCTGGTTGTCTGATTTATATTTAGAGTCAGACGCTGTGGATGCTGAGAGAAAGGGAGGCAAGGGGAAGGGACAGAGAGACAGAGACTGAGAGAGATTCAGGATGGGATTAAAAGCCCAGTTTGGAGTCTAGCCTTTTTGTGAAAGGCACAGTCCCCCAGCACTAAAACTCATAATTCACTGTATGGCTAGTAAATTCCTCAGCAGAAGCAGCAGCCGCAACTTCATGGCTTCAAGTCTGTGAATTTTTCTGCTTTTGTGGTGCTTTGTGACTCGCTCTCTCTGGCAGAAAGACTGGTGCTTAGAGTCCACAGAGCCTGCCAGTCAGGGGCATAAGTCCCTCTCTTAGACTCTGGGCATCCAGGTGCCCAGCTTTAGCCAGGGCACCGACAGCTTTTCTTCTCTCTCATCAGAAGCCTGCTGTTGCGCATGTTGCTGACTCTGCTTCCAGTAGGCAGCAAACAATTTTCCATATCTCCTTAAGCGTTCCTCACAGCTCCCATTAATATTGCCCACTCTCCCCCACCTTTGTCCTTGGACCTCAAGGTGGCAGACAGAGTCTGCTCGTTTTATTAGGTGTGAAAGTAATTGGGGGGCTCCTTCAGAAGGCAGAACGCTGAAGTCAGAGACAGTCTGCACAAGAGGGCTAAGGTCCACAGGCCGGGAAGAAGGAAGGCCCCCGGCTGAGGGGTGCTTTGTGCCGTGCCAGCCCTCCAAATCTTTCCTATGTGTCCTCTCGCGGATCTCCCACCTGGACTCAGGCCTGTCCTTCATGGGCTGTGTGCCATGCACCGGACCTGGGCTCCCTTCTCCCTTTTACCAGCTGTGTCCTGTTCCTGTCACCTCTCTCTTAGGTGAGAGGCAGCAAAGGACAGGGGCTAAACAGATGGATGTTGGACACCGACTCTGGGGGTTTGAACCCCAGCTATGTGATTCACTAGCTGTGTGACCTTGGGCAAGTTATTTGTCTTCTCTGTGCCTCACTTTCCTCATCTGTAGAAAAGGAGTAACAACAATGCCGCTATTATGGGGTTTTGTAAGGAATAATGACTGAGATTGTGCATGAAGCATTCTGCAGTGCCAAATAAATGTTAGTTATTACCTGAAAAATTCACTCCTCCAAGGCGTTAAAAGTGATAACTGGTCTATGTGTTGTCCCTTCTATGATATTTGTATTTTAATGAGAGCCTTATGAAGGGGTCCAAGGAATTACCTTCAAAGGACAGAACTATAGGGACAACATAGAGATCTTTCCATCACTCTTAAATCATGCTCATACTAGTCCTTCCGGTCAGCCATTCACTAATCTAATACTCCCTTTCAGTCAAGGAAAATGGGAATGACTGCTTCAGAATCCTCACAGGGCAAAGACTTAATGCAGGAAACAAGTTGGTCAGAGCTAAAACAGGGTCAAAGTCATTCTCCACAGTAAATCCCACAGCACAAAGGAAAGAACAGGGCCTTTCACCACCTGCCATTCTCTTTTCAGATTTCAGTTCTCCCCATCCTCAGTACAAAGGTTGGGAGCCAATAGGATGTCCATAAAGTAACTAATGTGAGTAACAAAACTCACCGAAATAGGAAGCTAATAACACAGACTTAGATGATTTACTTCCTAATGATCACTTGGAAGTCTCAAATACATCTGACTAAAATTTATTCATTAGGAAAGCGAAGATGGGCTTAGATGAGTGAAAGCTGGGTTCTGCACGAGCTACTAATGCTAACCCTGTGCTCTTGGCTCACTAACATCAGCAGAATCTGAATTCATAGACTGGAGCTCTGTCAATTATTACTATTATTATTTAGCTGTTCAGTGTCTGCACCCTCTTCTGGTTTTCAGAAGATTTCTTTTCCGATACATCTTGATGCCAGGCAAAACTCGCTTCCTATTGCAGAAGCTGAAGACACTCTCCCCGCTTCCCTTGAGTTTGGGGCTCAGACTATGGCTGAAGCTTTATCAGTCAGACACACCCATTGTCAGACACATACTTTGCAGCCTTTAGCTAGTGACACAAAAAACAGAGATGTGGAGCATCCTTGCTGGCAGTTGGCAGCAGCAGTGTCAACCATGCAAACTTTCTAGGGGCGGCACTGGCTGAGGAGCAGCAGCTGCACACGTGACTGGTGACTTCAGAGGGCAAGCTGTGGCGTCCAGAGCTATCCTCACTAGATGGGCTCTGGAGCAAGGTTTTGGCTGTGGTCCTGGTTGCTGCCAGGCCTCATTTGTTCCTGCTCGATTTCTAAGCCTGGTTCTGAAGTCTGTGAAATACACAATATCCTTTTATTAAATGCTTTTTCTGCTTAAATCAACCACATCTGTTTCAGTTGTTTGCAACTATAAAACCCTGCCTAATATAACTGTTGAGACAAGTCTTTTTTACTGTGATGGCTGGGTCTGCCAGCTGTCTGCCAATGCTCTCCATTTCATCTTTTGGTAATAGAACTCTGGAATTTAGCTGTTTCCACAGCAGTATCAGGTCCTGATCTTAAAAAGAAAGCACGTATGCTAATTCTATCGTCCATGTCTTTTCTGGGTCAGCTCCATTGAATGATTTTTCTCCTCATTTATGTGTTGTATTTTCCAGTTCTTTTGCATGCCTGGTAAATTTTGGTAAAATGCTAAACACTGTGAATTTGATCTTTTTAAAGGTGCTGAATAATTTTGTGTTCCTATAAATATTCTTGAGTTTTGTTACGGGATTCGGTTAAGCTACTTGGCGTATTAGTCTCCTGACGCTGCAGTAACGAATTGCCTCAAAATTAGTGGCTTGAAACAATAGAAATTTATTCTTTAAGCCAGAAATCTGGAGCCAAGGTGTCAGAGGGGCATCTCCAGAGGTTCCAGGCGAGCGAGAATCCATTTCTTGTCTCTCCCACCTTCTGATGGCACCTGGCTCTCCTTGGCCACGTGGCTCCAATCTCTGCCTCTGTCTTGACCCAGCCTTCTCCTCTCTGTGTGTCTAATCTACCTCTGCCCCCCTTTTATAAGGACACCTGTGATGGCATTTAGGGCCCACCTGGGTAATCCAGGATGGTCTCTTCATCTCAAGATCCTTAGCATAAAGACATCTGTAAAGATCTTTTTTCCAAAAAAGGTAAGTTTTATAGGTTTTAGGGATTAGGACTTGATATCGTTGGGCCACCATTCATCCTTTTACATTTGGAAACAATTTGATCTTTTAGTTCTTGTTTTAAACTTTGTTAGGTGGGACCAGAGCAGTGTTTAATCTAGGGCTCATTTTGCCCCACTACTGAGGCAAAACCCTCTGAGAATTCTGCCTGATCCCCATGAATTAGAAGGTTTTCTACTCTGGCTCGTGGAAGAGGAGTTTATTCCTGGCTCTGTGTGAGCTCTAGAGAATTTCCCTTCTAATACTCTCGGACGATTCTTTCCCAGGCCTCCGCTAGTTTCTCACACACACACACACACACACACACACACACACGCAGTCTTTGGCGCTCAGATGAGACACGGGGCTGGGGAGCCCTCTGCAGATCTCTGGAGCTGTCTCTCTGGGCAGCATTCTCTTCTCCCAGACTCTGCCCTGGGACCCCTGACTACAGGGACTCCCAGCCCGACTTCCTCAACTCTGGATTTCCCCATCTTGCACCATGGCCTGGGACAATCACAGAGCTCACCTCATTTGTTTCCTGTGTCTCAGGGGTCACTGTCCTTTGTTGCCTGATAGCCAACATCTTGAAACCCATCGTTTCATGTTTTGTCTTTTTTTATGGTTTTTTGGAGTGAAAGGATAAATCCAGTCCCTGTTACTCCATCTTGGCTGGAAGTAGAAAGTAGAGTTTTTTAAAAAAAAAAAATCACAACCAAGTGTGTTCTCCTCTTGCCCTTTCTCCCTTCTTGATGACTGGAATGTGGATGTAATGGTGAGAGGCAGAGCAGCCATCATGGACTACGAGGTAATAGCTGGATGTTGAGGTTGACAGAAAAATGGGATAGAAGGGACCCAGGTGCCAGCCCTCCACTGCCTACTCAGACTTCTACATAGAGAGAGATACATTTCCATCTTGTTCAAGCCATTGTATTTTTAGATCTGTTTGTTTCTTTGGCTTAACTGGTACCCAATTAATATAATTATTTATAAAACATCATAGTATCATCTATTTTTGCCCTCTTTGGCAGAGTGATTTGAAAAATGATCTGGCTTTTCATTGGTGCCTCTGGGCCACAACAGCAGTCTGTGATCACATCCTCCTCAACAATTCAAAGATAATTTCCAATGGGAATACATGCATATGCATGTATGTACATGTGTGTGCGCACATGTGTTTGTGTTGCACAATTCAACAACCATTGTAACTTACTTTTACTTCTAACAGAGTTTTTAAGCACAATAAATAGCACTCAGTAGCATTTTATGACATCTATCTTCTAGCCCAGGAACCATAAAACTATGACCGGTGAGCTAAATCTGGCCCCATCACCTGGTTGCATACAGCTCACAAGCTAAGAACAGTTTTTACATTTTTAAATAGCAGAAAAAACATCAAAAGATCTTTTCTGACAAGAAAAATTTGTGTGTAATTCAAATTTCTGTGTCTGTATATAAAGCTTTATTAGCACACAGCCACGCTCACTGATTCTTGTGTTGTCTCTGGGTGCTTCTATGCTCTAATGGCAGAGTTGAATATCTGTGAAAGAGACCATCTGGGATGCAAAGCCTATGATATTTACTACCCAGCCCTTGCAGAGAAAGTATGCCCACCCCTGTTTTAGTCCAAAGAACACTTTTTAAATCTCTAGTTCTACCACTTAACAGGCATTTGGATGGTGTTCTTATATGACATAAAAAGGATCGTCATGGAGAGTAACAGCAAATGGCAAAAAATGGGACCATCGGCACCAAGTTCACTCATAGTTCTGGAGCATGTAAACAACCGCATTTTCACGTGTCACAGTCAATAGCTGTTGGGCATTGCTGTTGCCCAGCTGTTTGGGACACTATGAAGCACACAGCCTAGCCAAGGTTTTTCTACTCAGCCCACCAGATTTGGAATTAGACTATTCTTGAGCTTTCCCCTTACCCCCACCTCTAGAAAAAAAAAAGGAGGATTCATATTTTTAAAAATTTTGTTTAGAAATAATGTGTTGGACTATTTCAAATCTTCATAATTCAAATTGGCCAACAATGCAGCCATGCTATAACAATAAATGTGCCTCTCTCTTTCACATAGAGAAGTATCTTGCTTCCGTCTCATGCTTTATCACACTGTCCAAAACTTTTGGAGAACTGTTGGCTAGGAAGAGAGGGAACGCTCACTTTATCACTAATTCTAGTAGGACCCTAAGTTAAACACCTTTAAACTGTGTGATCGCTCAGGCTCTGTTTCTGTCTAAGGGAAGGATAACATTTGCCAAGTACCAACTGGTAGAAATGGGAGTACCATAGAATCAAGCGGTGATGTTCATATCATATGTGGTCGGAAACCGAGGAATAGCTGAACCCTGCTCTAAATCACCCACTTTTGAAATCCTCCTGAGAGAGAGAGGTGTATCAATTACGGAATCAGACAAGGCAACACTTAGCTCTCATCAGAGTTTGGGGCTCACATGCAGCGTAGAACCCAGGGAGCGAGGCTGACCCCATGGAATCCTCCTTCTGTTCCATGGAAGAGAGGCCTGAGGAGACGTATCTCTGTTAATTTCTGCACCAAGGTCCAAAAATCCTGGACTAAGGAAAGGCTGCACCCAGTAAAGAAAAAACTTGCTTTGAGGCCTAGAGAGGAGAGAGCCTATGCTCTCCACACAGGCGCCTGGGCCGGGCCCGTGCCCTGAAAATGGTGCGTGAAGAGTGGGAAGGAGATGACCGAGTTTCCCAGTTCTGAGGAGCGAGCCCTGGGTCACCTGACCTCTTCACCCTTAGGAGTGGAAGTGGAAAGGGAGGCCACAGGGAGAAGGACTTGCCGGCACCCAGCTCTGTGACTCCCTAGTCAAAGGGGATCAACCGCAGCTTTGCAGAGAAAAAGAGGAGGAAGCAGAAGCCAGCCTCCTGGATGGGCGTCGGGTCTTTATCTCAGCATGCTGATGTCCCCCACAGGTGCAGTGGCTGATAAATGTCCTTAAAGCCGACCAACCATGGCAGAGGAGGGGAATGAGGTAGACAGGAGGAGGCTTGAGCTCCCCCTGGAGGCCAAGGCCGACTACAGACCAGAGACCTCAAACGTTCCAAGTTGACCTTCCTTACACTCCTTGGAGATGGTCTGATTGCATCCATTTAACAAGCAAGGAAACTGAGGCTTTAAAGAGCCTAAAGGTTTGGGGAGACAATGTGATATAGTGAAAAACTCCTGGGCTTTGGAGTCAAACAGACCTAGGGTGACTTAGCCAGCGACTGACTTATATGATTTAGCCAAGTTACTTCAAAGAGTTAATGGAAAAACAAAGTGAAATCATATTGCATGTGCAAAACTGCCAGGACTAAGTCTGGCGTGTACTAGATGTGGGGTCGTTTTAGTTATTTTCCTTTCTTTGTCCAAGATCACGGGATCAGAAAGCAGAATAAAAGCAGGGTTCAAACCCTGGTCTTCCTGATCCCCAACCCCAGGCACTCTCCCCTCAGCAGGGCCTTCCTCTCAGCTTCCCCTGAGAATAAAACCCAGGAGTCCTTTTCGAAGGCCTTTTCCAGTTAAGCTGGTTAATCCTCCTGTCTACAAAACAAAAAGCTGCTTCCCAAACAACCCCTTTTAGGGCCAGAGTCCCGTCCCTTCCCCACAGCCTCTTCACTCTCACCTCCAGGGAAATATAAACACTCCTTGGCAGGGGCTGGAGCCCAGAAGGCCGGCCAGCCTCGCCCTTTCCAGTGATTTTTTGGGCTCACAAAGGGAAACCCTTGAAGGGAATCCCTCTGGGCAGCAAAGTCCATGCCTTTTATGGACAGATTCTCCTGCCGCCACATAGCAAACCCTGAGCAAATTTTCTGGCATGCAAAAGGCTACAGATCTTTTTGTCCAAAAGGCAAACGTGCTCCTCTGAATTCATAACAGCAGCTCAGTTTTTGAAGGTTTTCAGATCCAATTGAATGCCTCCTCCATCCAGGCTTTTCTCAGACTTAATAAATGGTTAGACGCTAAAGCCAAAAAGGATGCCCCTATTTACAAAGTGATTTGTCCAACTGGCTACCTTTAAACTGAGGTTTCTCAACCTCAGCACTACCGAAGTTTTGGATAGGATGATTCTTTGCATTGTGGAATGTTCAGCAGCGTCCTTGGCCTCCACCTATTATTACACGTCAGTAGCACCACCATACCCTGCCCCCCAAGTTATGGCAATCAAAAAAGTCTGCAGACGTTACCAAATGACCTCTGGGAGGCAAAATTGCCCCCACTTGATAACTACTGCTGCAAACAGACCAGATATGAGGTTTAAAATGAGTTTTAAGGGGTCGGCCAGGTGGTGCAGAGGTGAAGTTTGCATGTTCTGCTTCAGTGGCCCGGGTTCACCAGTTCAGATCCCGGGTGTGGACCCATGCACCGCTTGGCAAGCCATGCTGTGGCAGGCATCCCGCATATAAAGTGGAGGAAGAAGGGGAACCAATGTTAGCTCAGGGCCAGTCTTCCTCAGCAAAAAGAGGAGAATTGGTAGCAGATGTTAGCTCAGGGTTAATCTTCCTCGAAAAAAAAAAAAAACTATGAATTTTAAGCCTCTTGTTTTTAACTTTTTCCTGTACTAGACTACTCAAGTCATTAGTGATTCAAATGGGAATGTGGAGGGTGCTAAGTGTGGATGGATTTGTGGGTGCTGAGAGGAGTGGTGCACATACAATACTGAGAACCTCACCATCTTATTTCTAACTCAATTAACATCAGGACAAGAGGACCAGGGTAGAGCACTGGACCAGACTGACCCTAAACTGCCCATAAGGTGAACAAAGCTTTTCTGAAATATTCAAATCCCATACAAAGATACAGAAACTACACAGAAACTTCAAAGTACCCTGAATGCACTTCACATAAGATCTCATTTCATCTCTGTTAAGTTATACAAGATACAGGCATCATATCTTTTTACAGAGGGAACCAAAACTTGAAAAGAGTAAGTAATTTATCCAAGGTCAGTCAGATGGTAATTGGTAGAGATGGTCTTAACACTCAGATTTGGATGGGGGCAATATTAGAGACCAACCATTGTTTGTGTTTGGCCAAGGATTTGAATACATCAATTATTTTAATCATGTTGTTTGGGTTGGAGATGGTAAAATTGGGACAGAGGTCAACTTAGCCTTTTTTTGTTTAGCCATTTTTTTCCCCATCTTACCAGGTCAGACAGCCCAGACACAGGATTCATCTTTTGGATCAAATACAACACCTTACCCTTCTAACCACAGTCGCCCTGATTCCCTCTGCCCTTGGCTGGCTGGAATCCTGGTACCTCTGGAGTCACTACTACCCCAGACAGTTGGTGGTGCTCAGCCCAACATCTCTAACTCCAGAGCAGCTGGATTCTCTGACATCAACCATCCGCAGGAGATTCAGCCCCAGCAGTTAACTGCAAGTCCCATTCCTACACTCAAAGAAAAGTCCACCTGCCCTTCCATTATTTATCTTACGGAAAAAGCCCCCAGTGGGTACTGTGAGTCAATGGAAATAAACGTACAGAAAATAAAAAGGAAAGAGGGCAGGGATGGAATCAAAAGGAGTGAAGAGGTAATGAAGGCAGAATCCACATTGCAGAACACAGGCACAGAGGCGGGAGGAGGAGAACGCTAAAGTCGGAAGACTAAGAGAGGAAAATAGAGAGGAGGAGCGTGGTCAAAAGAGGAGAGGGAAAGAGATGAAGAGAAACTTAGCTGGAAGAAAGGAAGAATACATAGACAGAATCTGCTCCAGAGCCATCTTTGTGGCTCCATAGTGACTTGTGTTTAGGTTTTTCATTCAAACACTTACCTGTGAATAAATGGCAAGTTGTCTGCGCACAGCTCATATAATAAAAACTTCCACTTATTAGAACTCAACCATTCTAGACTATTAAATGATCCAGAATGGTTTAGCTATACTCTCCTCTTAGGAGAAAGATGGAAACAGTCAGAGTAAAAAGCTGCTATTAGGTTTTCAAAGAAAACCCCATGGTGAATCCTCAGTAGAGATTCACACATGCTTAGCGCCAATGGAAACCCCATCAGAAAGTATTGAGGTTGCTTTCCATAAATCACACTGGCCAAGTGACCCCACTACTCTAAAATCTTACCTACATGATCAAAAATATTCTTCAAACAACTGACTCAAAATCCATAAAAAATTTAAAGTGACCACTTATTGATCATTTACAATTATTCCTACAACAATGCTGTAAGATGAGGACCAATATCCCCATTGATGAGGTGGAGACACTATGGCCAAGAAAGATTGAATAACTTGCCCAAGGTCACACAACTAGTCACTGGAATCAGCGCTAGACCGCTTGGTCTTTCCCCTAAGCCACCACCCACCCCTCACTACACGCACACACACATACACACACGCTACCATCTAGTTGTATTCTATGCACAGTTTTTGCTACAGTAGAACAGTAAATCCGAAAATTCTAAGGTTTTTTGTCCACAAATTCTGAAACAAAATCGTGCTTTGTGCTCAATTCATAGAACTAGAATTCCAGGGCTGGCAGGGACACCAGGGTCGTGAAGGCCCCCTCTTTTTTTTTGCAGATGAGCTAAACCAGGCTTGGTGAATTGTGAAAGGTCCAAAGTCATAGCGTTAGCCTCTACAGTTAACTAGAAAATTAAATTAACTCAAAATCCTCATTCTCGAAAATAACCTGTTCCTGAGGGTTTTCTTGCGCCGCTAAGGGCACATTCTTCTCTCTCAGAGGACTGCTCTGCTGCTCTCACACCAACTATGGGGGCTACAGAGCCCCACAAAAGCGACGTCTTGCCTCCCTCCAGTGGTGGGTGAGGGTGCAATAGGAGCAGCCCCCGGGTTGTTGCGGTGCAGGTAGGGAGGAGACCTAGGAGGTCTATTTGGCAGACCACAGCTTTGCTAAGAAGCTACGTGGCAAAAACTAAATCACCTATTCCCAATTCCTTGCTTGATCCCGTTACTTTGATAATCTATGGTTCCCTTTAAACACAGTGTAACATAACAGTCTTATAATTCAAAACACATTTGTACAAAATGTAAAATGCGTACTGTACAAGCCCATGAATATAAGAAACAATGTTCCCTTCAGGCCTCCTACTGAAAGCAGACAACACTTCTTCAACCTATCTGACATTTTCTGTCTGCCTGCTTTCACACTCCGTGTTATCCACTCGCTGTTGTTTCCCTATCCATCAACTGTTAAGTTTCACATGGGTCCTCTTGCTGGTATGGGAGTGCATGTTAAGCGCTTGTTTTCTTTCAGGACAGACATTCCCCGCTGTGCTTTTCCTGGATTTGGACTATTTTTATTATTTACTTTATGTTGCCATGGAGATGGGGAGATCACAGATGTTGAGAGTTGGAACCTAGGGCCACAGGAGACGTTTATCATTGTACTTTGTATGAAGTGGGCTCTTGTTCCCTGTTTCTGCAGAGCCTAGTGTTTATTTTATAAAGAAGTTACTAATGAGGACTCAAGCCTAATGAATAATTTGAAACTCTGCTTTACCTCCACGGCACATGTTTCCTACAAGAGTGACTGATCTTATTGGAGGGGAAGGTGGGGCTCATGAAAACACAGAGATTAGCAGCTGTCTGTCAATTTTTCCCTTGTAGGAAACAGAATGATGCATCAGAACAAAGGACCCATTCATCATTCTTTCCCAGCCCCTTGAAGAAGAGAAACTTTCCCCAAATATTTCAACCATGATCTACAAGGAAACAAAAAACCTGGGGGCTCACCATTACGCCGTCATCATCACTGATCAATGTTTGCAGAACATTAGTGAACGTAGTGTGAGTCTGAACAAAACAAAATATGGTGGGCAGTGCTTACAAGGGCTACATGCTACAGCCATACTGTTTAGTTACTACCCAGAGTGGAAGTTAAAAAAACAGCAACCATTGTTATTTTCAAGGTGCTGTGTAGCTCAAAGCACAACTGAATTGAAACAGAGATGAGAGCAAAGACATGAATACTCATTGCAGGTAACTTTGGCCATTGATTCCAAACATATTGGCTTTTGCACAAGTACTTCACAGAATCTTTTTCCCCTAAGAGCCAACCAATGTAAGTCTTGGTTGCTGTGACCTTGTCCAAACCAGATCGAGGTCCTTATTAGTTCCCTTCTGTATACAGGCAAGGCCATTGATGTCCAAACAAAACAAAAACAGACAAACAAACACCCAACAATGAAAAAAGACTGACCCCATCACAATATTCCAGTGCTTCAAGAAATCTCTCCTAACTGCCCTCCCCCAATACCACCTTCTTTCCCTTGATCCCCTTCTTGGTCTCACTCTTTCTAAGGGACTCTGATGACTGCCCTATTTCCTTAAACTTTTGCTAGTTGACTATTCGGCTCCCTCCAGGCTTTGCCCTGGGCACTATTTTAAGATTTTCCATGGTTCTCCACCAAGTTCCCTCACCCAACCCCATAACACCCTCCTGCTCCTAACCCTTGTTTTAGGACCCCAGCCTAACATTTGTCCTGTAAAGGTGTTTGGAAGTGTTTTTTCATCCTTTCTGTCTTCTTTCACCCTTATTCTTTTTCCACCGCTCCCTTTACTTCTTATTAGAAACTCACATTTTCTCTTTAAACAACCATTTCTCCCTTCCCAATAGCTTTTATAATTTGGTTTGAAAATTAATACCTCTATAGCTAAAGTTTCAAGAGGAATGGTGGCAGAAAGAACACTGGACTAGTTTCAGGCCTTAGTTCTAATGTTTACTAGCTGTATGATATTGGGAAGAGCAGTTAATGACTCTAAACCTCAATTTCCTCATTTTAAAAACAAAGATAATAGTGTATATCATACGGAGGTTTTGTGAGGCTAGCATGAGTGAAAACCCCTCACAGGTTCTCACTAAGAGGTGATTCATTCATTCGTTCAACTTGACCTGAGGATTCATTTGACAGGTGTTATTCATCTAGGTATTACATCTGGGTAACGGTGATGATATTTTCAGAAAACAAAACATCCAGATACAGCTCTCAAGACATACTAAGGATCTGAGATTTTATCCTTTTTGCAAACTAGCAAGTTAGCCTGGTGCCATGTGTGAATGCTGGCAGAGGACACAAGACTCCCAGGTCCGAGACAAAGGACTTTATTATTCCAGCAATAACAGTAGCCAAAGTGTTTTGGCATTTTTCTTGTGCCCATTTCCTGAACCACGGTCCCCACAGGGCAACATGAAGAGGGCCAGGTGACACCTGCACACACATTGGGTTGCATTACAGGAGAGGAATCCAAGCTTAAGGAATTTGAAACTTTTATAGTAGGCGGTAAAGGATGTCTGCTGTTTGCTCCAGGAGGAGACACCATCTCTATTTTCCAAGGCTGTTCACTATATAAATATCAGAATATAGTCCAGAACATAGTCTAGACAGACATAGTCTAGAAGAAAGTCAGTGCCTCTGCTTGCAGGACATCCAGAAATGCAAGAGACCCATGGAGAATTCCCTCCAAACAAGAGTATGTTGTTTGTCAAGCATTAGTGCAATTCTAGTGACAAATGGACGGAGTATTTGAAATTTGAATGTAAGTTCAAGTCTTTAAGGCCTATCTGTATTATAACAAAATGTATACTAAAGGATGGAAGACTAGTCTTCTAATTGCAACATAAGTCTGGACAGTAATACTGCAGTTTAAAAACATGTAAGGCCAGGATTTATGCATTCGTAAGTACAGGGCAAGTCTTACAGACTATTTTATTTGGTCACTTATCTCGGCTCCCATCTAAGATACATCATTATATTAAATTTTCTTTCCTTTCCCACTAAATAAACAGATAGACATAAATATATAATTTATAGCAGTATACTATAGTGGTTAAGAACTCAGGCTCACGAGTCAGCCTGCTCAGGCTCAAATCTCAGTTTACCCACCATAGATTGACCTTGGGCAAGTTATTTAGCTTCTCTGTGCTTTATTTCTGCTTCTGTAAAATGGAGATGGTAATAGTGTTTACTTTATAAGACTGACTAGTGGATAAAATATTATAATCCATGTAAAGTGCTTAGAACAATGTCAGCCTTAAAAATAAACGTTAGCTATTTTTAACAGTTTATATTCACACAATCCTCTGGAGTTAGTGTTCTTCCCCAAGTGGAGAACTTAAAAAAAAATGTATTCAATCTAGAACCTAGGGTTTCAGAAAAAATCCACAGCCGCTTATAACTAAAACTACTGTCCCACTTTTCTGCTCCTTACCACTAACCAACTTTAGTATGGTTTGTGTGAATAAGAAGAAAGACAAATTGGTACCAAATAAAAGCTACACCTTCTGTGAGCATTCAAACAGCTAGTATCAAGTTTTCTTTCCATTCCAAGAAGAATATTCTTTCATAAACTTTGTTCATATACTGAAGAGAGATGAAGAGAATTGCATTTATGGATTCTCATCCAGAAATAATCTGAACTGTTATTGTTTTCTTTTTGTTATCTGTAGCCCAAATATGTTATTTACTAACTAAATTGGTAAAATCCAAAATAGAAATCTCTATATTTATGTTTTCTTAGTCTTTTTTTTTGTTTGAATTCTTGAATTCTCCAAAGGCAATCAGCACAAAAAATCCTGGGGCTCAAAGAAAATGTTTTCCAATCCACTAAACACATACTAGCCCTGGTAATGGTCTGTGTCTTTTTTTGATCGCAGCTGGAGGGCCTTCACAATCATGATGTCAAACCCCCTGCTTTGTGGATCAGGACTCTGAGCCAGCTGAGGCAGGAGAATCCCCCAGCCAGTGAAGGGCAGAGTCAGGAGCTGGGTCATCACACCTTTCCTTCTGCCTCGCCACTTTCTATCCCCTTCTTTTCCTTCATTCTCAGAGTCAAAGCAGGTAAATTTAGTTGGTATTACATGAAATGTGTTGAATGAGATGTGTTGAATGGAAATGAAATGTGTTTCATTTTAGTTACTGGTGCTTTATCCGTAGTCATGAGCAAGGTAACAAGGTTACTCTGATTTCCCAATGGGGCTCTTTCAACTTATTAAAACGACGGTGGTCTCTAGGGTGGTGACATTATTCTGTTTGACACTGTAATGGCAGATACATGACATTATACATTTGTTAAAACCCATAGAATTGTACAACACAGAGTGAACCCTAATGTAAACTATAGACTTTAATTAATAATAGTGTAGCAACATTGGTTCATAGTTCTAATAAGTGTGCCACTCTAACACAATATGTTAATGCTAAGGGAAACTGTTAGGGGGCTGGGTGGAGGTATATGGGAACTCTGTACTTTCTGTTCAGTTCTTCTGTAAACCTAAAACTGCTCTAAAAAATAAAATCTATTATGTTTATTTTTTTAAAAACCTACAGTGGTCCAACCTTGTTATATTTGAGAGCTAGCGTGGTAATGGAGTTTCTTTATCAACGGCCACCACAAACACACACTAGTGATTTCTCATCTCATTCAGCATTGGTCTTTGGTGTGAAAAAGTAAATTCTAGAACTCATTCATATTGTTCATATCAAACATGAAAGTTGACAATGTGAATAGTGTTTCTTAATAGAATTGACAATTTGCATGGCACTATTCAGCATAGTTTTGAAAGAAGCTGTCATCTGATCAAGCCAGTGCACATCCACTTAATGTACGGTGAACACAGAAATTAACTTTGGTGATGGTTCCTTCTGAGTTTTTTCCCTGCCATTGTTTTTATACTGTCTGTATAGCTAGCTTATACTTTTTCTAGTTTATTTGATGGTGTGTTAAAAACTGATCCAAACACCTAAAAATGTTTCTTCTGCTGTGCACATGTCAAAAGTTTTAGGAAGTAATAAATTTCTCATTTTTGTTGGAAGAAACATATAAGACAAAGGTAAAGAAAGCATAGTCTCATCCACTGGATCTATAAAGATTTCACAAAATCTCAGCCCTTGAATTAATTTATCAAGAACATTGGGTGACAATTCTTGCATTCCACACTATATGCTTGTCAGACAATGGTAGCGGCTGAGTTTTTATAGTAGTCAGTTGCGTTGTTAGTCATAGTGCATTTAACGATGTTTTCCCTGTTGGAACATTCTGTTCCCTCTCACAGGGCGCATCTACTTTGAATGATGCTGCATGTGAATTTGCACTGTCAGTTTTAATTTTAGTCAGTTTTCTAGGAACAGTAATCTCAAGATTGTAAGATGTAAGATGTCAATAGCTTTATTTTTAGTCTCACTATTTTCTGTTTCAAAATACCATTGTAAATTGGCAGGTGTCAAAGAACTATTTTGCGAATTTTTACTGCATTACATCCAGTAACTTTTAGCACCATAAAAGGTGAACCCCAGTGACAAATACTTATTACTGTTCTCCTTGTCTTGCATGACTTTATGAGAGAGTTTTTCACACATGGCCTTCATTTTCTGGACAGGTGCTCCTTTCTGGTCAGACTTGTCATTTTTATCTTGATCCTTTTCTTGTTATAAGCATAATGATTTCATCCCGCTAGGTGGGAGACAAATAGGAAATATAAACATAAACTCTTTCTCACACACATATACGTATATATGTATACAACATTTGTAAGTATGAAGGTCAGACGCAGAGAAAACTTAACTCATTCAAACTAGTATAATATGATACTATCATCACGCAATGCATTACATGTCCTCTTGTTATTGTACAACTGATTTCTACCTCATGAGGAGAGCACGTGCTGAACATATGCACCCAGTGCTTGCCCAGTATTTAATGGAGCATGGTCACTCCCACATTAATGGAGGGTACGCACTTGCAACAATTTTCCCTAGGGGACATGCACAGGCCTGAATTCAGGAACAGACCCAGGCAGAGCTACAAGCTCTGTTCAAAGGCACATCTATAAGACATTCAAATATACACACGGAAACATCAAGAGAAATGCTATTTCCGAGTTAGAACCATACCAAGCTCACCCCACAGCACAAGTCACTGTAGTGGTGGTCCCTAATATGCTAAAATCTGGTGAATGTCAAATGAGAGTGTGTGTTTATTATTACGGTTTCTTTTTTAAATAGTTGAAAGTATATATATATTTAAAACGAAGCTAGAGTTCTCTACTTATGGAATCTTTGCAACAACGTATAACCTTGCTCCATCGATGACATATGACAATGCAGGAATGGAACTGAGCCAAACAGTCAGGAAAATGAAGCCCCTCCTCCCACTAGGCAAATGTGAAACTGCAGCTGGTATGAGCATGCGGAGGTGCAGAGAGAAGAAATGGTCTGAGAGGAGGAGCAGCACAGATGGAGCAAGCTCTTCTCTACAGAATCTTCTCTGAGTGAGAAGCAGACAGAGCCTGGAAGAGGAGGGACCCGAAAGGACTGGAAAGATCCTGCCAGAGGAAGGTTCCCTCAGCCGGGAGATGGATGACTTCGAATCTCCCTCTCCGTGGTAGTGCTGTACCAGGTACTTGGGCTGGAACTTCCACCCCTCCAAACCCACCCTCCCTGGTCAAGAGATTTCTTCTCTCTGCTGTTTGGAGTCATCTGAAATCCCTCCATTTCCACGTCTTTTCTTCACTTCATTAGTTTGAGTGTGCATTTTCCAAACGAGTGTTCTGTGAACCATTGTTTCATAGGAAAAAAATGTTTCCACCTGGGATTACTAAGTTAAACTAAATTAAATGAGTTTCTTTACTGCAGGATATCAAGCCTTTACCATACTAGTGTTTCTTGGGAATCTCCGAGGGAGGATATAATATGTCATGTTTCCCACACTTACATGATTAAAAAAAATTGTTTGTAGAGTACCTGTAAATGTCTCCCAAAACTCACGTTCCACAAAACATGGTCTGAGAAATACTGCATCTCCCGGAGGCCTCTGCTCTCAGGCACATACACAGCACATCAGTCACAATTCTCTCCACAGACAGGGGGAATTGGACGCTGGGGAGCCAATGACATTGGCAACTAAAGCCCTTATGAGGAAATTGTTTACTGTGGTTATTTTCTAGGCGAGAAGGAATGGGACCTAGGTCGCCTAAATTTGGAACGGAGTGGAAATTACCAATTCTGTGTAGGCTCTAGGCAGTCATTCAATAGAACTACCAAAGAGTTGGATCCGCAGGGTGCCAGGAACCTGGGAATACCCTCCAGGTATTGTCCCAGGTGGGACATTTTCCCCAGGGAGACAGAGCCCTCCTGCCCTGGGCACGAATGTGGCTGCTTTGTGGGTGACTCCAGCACAGGCCAGGGACAGAAAGCAATGCATGTGTCCAATTGAAACCACAGGGGGGAATTCTGGTGGTCAGGACGTAATTACCCAGCAATCTGAGCATTCATCTTCCAGGTCCCATCTCTCCAACCAATCCGTAATCAAAGCAGAGCATTATGGCTGTGCCAAGGCAGATTCCAGACTAAATACTTTAATTTAAAAAGAAGATATTGTTGGCTAGACCTCCAAGTGATATAGATGAGAGGTGTCTGAGGAAGCAAAAGATTTGGGGGGGAATGGTAAGAGATTTGTGCTTGTTGCTTGATTTTAAAATATGCAGAAAAGGAACACTCCAGGCATTGTTTAAAGGATTGAAAAGAGAAAAGGACAACTAGACCAAGAGTCTTGTCTCAAGCTTCCCTTGAGTCTTGCTTTTTTCCCTTTTCCTTCTCTCCTGCCCACCCACCCTTCCCTCCCTCCTCCCTTCCTCTCTTTTTCCTTCTTTCCTTCCTTTCTCCCTTCCACCTCCCCTCCGTCCCTCCTTCTCTCCCTCCTTCCCTTCTTCTTTCTCCTTTCTTTCATTTGGTACTTATACCCCAGGAACTGTGTTAAGGCTACATAGATAAATAAGACATGGTTGTTGCTCTGAATATATCCAATAATCTCTTCTCTCTTCCCCCATCTTCTTCCCTCCTTCACTGACCTTACCTGAGCATTCGTCTCCATTTTACCTTTCTCTATTTTGCCTACACTTCACATAACAGCCTGCGTTAGTTATAGATATTTTTTAGAAAGAGACAAAGGGAAATTTTAAGGAGTTGGCTCATGCAATTTTTGGCTGCTAAGTCTAAAGTCTGCAGGGCAGGCTGGCAGGCTGGAGACCCAGGGAAGAGTTGATGTTGCAGTTCAAGTCCAAAGGCAATCTGAAGGCAGAATTCTCTCTTCCTTAGGGGTTTCAGTCTTTTTTTCTCTTAAAGCCTTCAACTGATTCGATGAGGCCCACCCACATTATGGAGGGTAATCAACTTTACTCAAAGTCTACTGATTTAAATGTTAATCACTTCTAAAAAATACCTTCATGGTGACATCTAGACTGGTGTTTGGCCAAATATCTGGGTACCATGGCCTAACCTAGCTGACACATAAAAATTTACCATCTCATAGCCCCTCCCACCACCATCACTGGGATCCTCTCTAGCCTGTTTCTTCTTGTGAATCTTCTCTGTACCTTATCCCACCTTGTTCTCCCATCAACCTTACCCCACCTTCACAGGAGCACTTAGGTGACAATGATAATGGCTGACATTTACCGAGCTCTTGTTAAATAGCTCTTGCTAAAATGCCAGACATTGTGCTAAGCTTTGCATGAATTTCTAATTTAATTCTCACAACAACTCTGTGAAATAGGCACTAGTATTATCTTCTCTCTCTAGAAAGGCTAGTCACCTTATTTAAAGTCCTAGAGTTGGTACACAGTAGGGCAGGGATTCAAATTCAGTCAGCCTGACACCAAAGCCTGTGGTACTAACTCCTGGCCCGGCTGCCTGCCTTGTATGCAGGATGGCCACGACCAAAAGCATCCTCACCTCCCCCACCCTCCAAGGGGCAGTTTGAGGTTGTCAAAGTCCTCAGGCATGAGAGGCTGGTGCTGCCTATTCTGTTGAACCCCATGGGACAGCACAGGGAGCATGAGGGTGGGCATGGATGCCAGCGAGCGCCCCCATGGGATGTCCTCACCAGAACACATGTTCCTCAAAGCCCAGAGAGGCAGTGAAGGCTCACCCAGCCTGGCTCCAGTGAAGGTGTCCCTGAACCCTGTGGCAAGACCACGCTAAATCACACTGTGATGGGCTATTCTACAGCCATTTACAACCATTTGGTAGAATACTGAATGACATGGGCCGATGTTCTTGGTATACTAAATTAAAAAGGCAGTTCCTAGCAGTTTGTAAATATGAGTTCATGAGACGTGTGCATTACATACATATAACATAAAATGTATGTGTGTATACATATGTACATACATAGAAAAAAGACAAAAAATAGGTTCAAAACAAAGAATGATTATGGGTGATTCTTATTTTATTTTTTACACTTTTCTGCATTTTCCAAATTTTCTACAAATAAACATATTTTTTAAAAATGTACAAAATATCATACTTTTATAATGAAATATAAATATATTTTATAACTAAACGTATAAACATATTTTGTACAAATGTACACAATATTGTACTTTTGTGATTAAAAAACGGGGCAAATCTGAAGACATTTAGATATTTAACTCTGTCTGCGCACGTTAATCCTATATCAATCTATTTTTTAAAATTAAATCCTACAGACACTGGGATCAGACAGATCTATATTGAGACGATTGGTTACAGTGAGGATGTCGGTCCCTAAGGAGATAAGGTGCCTGCTGGGGCGGGAGCTACAGCTCTCCCAAGAGGAACCTCCTCCAGCAAAGGTGTTTGGCTTAATGACAAGAATTTTCATTGCAAAAATATTTTCCATTCTTTAATCAGAGCTTAATCCAAAAGCAACTTCAGACGCCCGTCATGGTACTTTCCATTTTAAATCTCAACCTCCCTCTCATTTCAGTCTCAATAGCATTCCTGTGCTTTGTGAATGGTAAAGAAAGAGCTGGGAATTGTAAAAGTCTTTGTCAAATTGTCACTCGTTTTATTAATCCCTCAAATTGTAAGCGTGTGACTTGAGTTTCTTAACCAACATTCCAGAACTAATGCAACAAATGAGAACTGTCTACTTTGTGAAGACAAAAATTCATTCCAATTAACTTTCGTGAATCTAAATATTTTTGGAAATCTTTGCATGAAATTACTTTCTCAGGCTATGGATATTCCTCTAAATGACGATAAATAATTAGACCACATATTGTACTATTAATACATTATCCCATTTATCCTCAAAACATCCCCAATACTTTGTATTATTTCCATGGCATGAAGAAACCAAGGCCCTGGGCTGTAAAGTTACTTGCTAGGAACACATAGCTGGTTAATAAGAAACCAGAACTTCCGGCTCTGAGTAAAGGTTTCTTCCACCTTACAACATCTACTACATGTCTTTGAAAGTGGCTTGAGTTTTTGGAACAGCTATAGTCATTCAGACCAAAGTCTCGTGAATTAAGGGGATCTTGAATGAATGCCTAAGTCAATATTGAAGTATTGAATGTGCACTGTACATGGAATGGTCCACACACCTACTATTTGAGACTATCAGATGAATAACTAGTTGTTCCTGCTATCATCAAGTTAGGTAATGCTAGTCTTTGGTCAAAAAATGAAGTATTACTTTATTATTATTTTCTTCTTCTCCCCAAAGCCCTCCAGTACATATTTGTATATTCCAGTTGTAGGTCCTGTGGGACGCCACCTCAGCATGGCCTGATGAGCCGTGCTAGGTCCACGCCCAGGATCCGAACTGGTAAAACCCTGGACTGCAGAAGCGGAGCGTGTAAACTTAACCACTTGGCCACAGGGCTGGCCCCGAAGTGCTACTTTAATGTAACAAGACTGATTGTGTGTGTGTGTATGTTAGACCTGCTCTGAAGGTCCTCATTAGCATCTGTCTCCCTGAAGGTACCAGGGACTTTTTAGATGTTGGAGAGTCATGATCACACACACAAAAGGCTGATTTTATGATGTATCTGTGGTCTCATTACTGAAAAGCAATCTGAAATGCTGAAAATGCTGCTACTGTGTGTTGATTCCTTAACCTGCTAGTCAGGACATATGACTATCAAAATCTTGCTGTTAGCTCTTACTAAAACCTTCAGAGTCATGCTGAGAATTGACATTCAGACCCTATAATCCCATATTCCTATAAATACACTATAAATCCCATATTCCATTTGCCCTCTGTCTCCTTTTAAAATATATTATCTTTGATTTGAAGCAATTAACAGTTTTCTTCTTTTAGTTGGTTTCTATATATATTACTTAGGAGCTGTTTTCCGAAGCATTGATATCTGATATGGTTCCTTCCCGGTCAGAGCTGCATAATGTTACAGTCTGGCTAGTAACTAACTATTTTTTGTGTGGCTTTTCATAGGGCCAATTGAGAATTTTGCTCTAAGTATTTCACTTGAACCAGAAGTTTAGTAGGCCTTCAACAAAACAGCAGAATATTTATAGGTTAAGATCAAATTGCATGGATCGGTATAGACCAAGTAGAAATAACTCTTCTGCACCAATTAGCATGTGATTCCTTGCTATTTCCTAGGAATAAATATACTTTTCTAGCAACAAGTAAATTTTATGCTACAGTACTTGAAAATCAAAAGGATAAACAAAAACACTCATGGTTCTTAGTAGCTGAATTCACTAACTTCTACTCTTCTAGCTTCTGAACTTCTAAATCCAGGCGCTATAGCCATGGTTCCCAAACTCGTCTGTGATAAAGTTTTCACTGGTGATAAATTTTTCTCAACAATGAGAAAAATCAATGCATATAATAAGAGTATAATATAATATCTTATTGTAAATAAATGTGCCGATATATTTATTTTTGAATTGCTGTATACTAGTTAAGCTAAATAATAATGCATCCTAACAAAAAAACCCCAATCCCAATCTCAGTAGCTTAACAAAATAGAGGTTTATTTCTCAGCCTGATCACAGTCCATGAAGGTGAGGACTATTCCATTGGTCACTCTGGGACTTGAGCTATTTGCATTCAGGGGCTCTGCCATCTTCTAGGATATGGGAAAGAAGAGTGGAATGGGCACACCCACTCTTGTCCACCTGGCCCAGAGGTGGCATGGATCCCATTTGCACTTCCGTTGGTGAGAACTAGTCACGTAGTGCACCCAAACGTGTGGGGGCTGGAAAATGCAGTCCTGCAGGGCATCACGGAAGGAAGGAACACAGATATCAGCCACAATCTAGCTGGAGTACGCCACAGAGTTAAGGCTATCTATTAACCCTTCCTGGAAAGGAGTCTCTCTTATTCTTTGTTTATGTTCTTATCCTTTATTTTAGGTGTGAAAGAGTCCCTTTTTTTGTGGAAACTGCTGATAATAGATGGAAGGTTTTTTAATGCTCTTATTTGGCTAAATAAGTTTTGTCAAACTTTCATTGGCTTTACATTCCCTAATTGAAAAACAAAATTATTCTGGCTCATGAATCCCAAAAGTCTGGAAGCACTGGCTTATAGAACATTCAGATATTAAGAAGCTATTTCCTGGATCTGATGAGTCAATTAATAAAACTACTTCTCTCTTTGAATGGCACAGCATTTGGCCACAGGTAGTTTTGGTTTTTGTGGGGGTTTTTTTGAGGAAGATTAGCCCTGAGCTAACTGCTGCCAATCCTCCTCTTTTCGCTGAGGAAGACTGGCCCTGTGCAGACTTAACCGCTGTGCCACCAGGCTGACCCTTAACTGTTTTTAAGCGTTCAGTTCAGTGGTATTAAATACATTCATAATGTTGTGTTACCATCACCACCATTCATCTCCAGAACTCTTTCCATTTCGCAAAACTGAAACTCTGTACCCATTAAACATTAACTCCCTATTCTCTTCATCCCCCAGCCCCTGGCACCCACCATTCTACTTTCTGTCTCTATTATTTTGACTACTCTAAGTACCCATACCTCATATAAGTGGAATCATACAGTATTTGTCTTTATGTGACCAGTTTGTTTCACTTAGGACAATGCCTCAAAGTTCATCCGTGTTGTAGCATGTGTCAGAATTTCCTTCCTTTACAAGGCTGAATAATGTTGCGTTGTATATGTATATACCACATTTTGCTTATCTATTCGTCCATCAATTGACACATGGGCTTCTATCACATTTTAGCTATTGTGATTAATGCTGCTGTGAACATCAGTGTGCAAATATCTCTTCAAGATCCTGCTTTCAATTATTTTGGGTTTATACCCAGAAGTGGAATTCGTGGATCATATGGTAGTTCTATTTTTAATTTTTTGAAAGTCACGATACTGTTTTCCATAGCTGATGTAGCTTTTTACATTCCCACCAACAACGCACAAGAGTTCCAACTTCTCCACATCCTTGCCAACACTTCTTATTTTCCATTTTGGGGCTTTTTTCCTGATAGTAGCCATTCTAAAGGGTATGAAGTGGTATCTCATTGTGGTTTTGATTTGCATTTCCCTGATGATTAGTGATGTTGAGCATATTTCCATGTGTTTGTTGGCCATTTGTATGTCTTCTTTGGAGAAATGTCTATTCAAGTCCTTTGCCTATTTTTGAATGGAGTTGTTTTTTGTTGTTGTTGAGTTTTAGGAGTTCTCTATAAATTCTGGATATTAATCCCTTAGCAGAAATATGACTTGCAAATATTTTCTCCCATTCTGTGGGTTACCTTTTTACTCTGTTGAGAGCATCTCTTGTGGCACAAATTTTCAAAATTTTCACAAAGTGCAATCTGTCTATTTTTCCTTTTCTTGTCTGTGCCTTTGGTGTCATATCAAGAAACCGCTGCCAAATCCAATGTCATGAAGCTTTTACTCTATGTTTTCTCCTAAGAGTTCTATAGTTTTAGATCTTACATTTAGCTGTTTGATCCATTTTATATATGGAGTTAGGTAAGGGTTGGCCTTACTTGTTTTGCCTTCAAACAAGTACTTTTTGAAATTGCAAAACATTTTTCTGATATTCCTTTCTACAAACTCCAACAGTTACATAAGTGCAGGAATACCAAAATAATAATAATAAACTTCACTCTTTTCATTTTTTGATTGGTGGGAATAACCACATCTTTCTAGCATTCTCCACTCAAAACATCAAATGTCACAATTTCAATAAAATTGTATCTGCAAAATCTTTTCTAAGAAATATAAGTGCTTCAGAAGGAAGATCAACAGGAGAAGCAGCTGTTATTGCTGAAAGTTTTTAGTCATGTTACTATCCTTTGCTTAACTGGTTCCTCTGGGATGGTCTTCCCCTGTCGTTAGAGAAATGTGCAGTGATCTGTCTATGCCCAGGAAGAATCCAATTTAGTCTCTAGCACCAGAAATGCCTTCCTGAGAGGGGCATGGATCAGTGCTGCACAGTTCTCAGCATGCAGTAGGTGCTTATTACACGTGGAATGAAGGATGGGTAGCTTTTCTTCCTGGTCTCAGCGGGTTGACCAGTATCTTCTTTTTTGCTCTCCCTTTATTGTTTGTATTTATAACTCTGTGTCTTGCTTTTCGTTTCAAAACAGTCTTAAGTACATCCCCATACAATATCTTACAACCATCGCTAAAAGTCATTCCTTCTTGTGATTGGTTGGTTTAAAGATCTGTCAAGTCCAAATTGGATAGGGTGACAATTTGTAACACTTCTTTTCAGTTCCCAAAGTTCATTGATTTGTCAGTGTATTGGGTCATAGAAAACAATGTGCGTACTTTAACCCACTCATTTCTTTGTATTCCTCAAACACAATGAAAGTAACAGCTCTCACGTTTTACGAGTCTTCTATGTTTCAGAAAAAAATGTCAGATGCTTGACACACATGTGTTATCTCATTCAATACTCACTACAACTCTGTGAATGGGTGTTTATAATGGGGGGTGAGAGCCAATTTATAGATAAGGAATCTGAGGGTCAGCAAACTACTTCTCGATAATTAAAAGCATAATGTTTCTCTCATAATTACTTGAAAATGTCCCCTTGGCACTTATCATATACTGCAATGTGGCTTTGGGGTTTAGCCAATGTGAGTTTGAATCCTAGCCCTGCCACTCACTTTGGTGGGACTTTGGGCCAGTTGCTTACATTCTCCCAGCACATATCCCTGGGGCGCAGGGTGTGCCAGTGGGGGCTAGGCACTTCCATTGGTGAGTCCTGAGGGCATAAGGGAGGGCTGCCTAGGTCTGGGTCAGCTCCTCCCCTCTCTAGGATACTCTGGGAAGGTCAAGTTCACAAACTCTCCAGTCTCAATACTTCCAAGAAGCCTCTTCCTGGGAGATGGGGTTTGGTCATGACTCCCTAGGAGTCGCTGGAGTTCTTCTAAGAGGACATGAACTTCTCACACTTCCTAAAATACTTTCCAGAAAGGGTTTCCAGGGCTCACCTCAAATGAAATACATTGGCAAGGAAGTTCTATGGACCCTAACTGTCAAATTGCAATAGGTTTAGCACCTCCACCTGTTTATTAGCAAAGGGACCTTTTTGCTGGGTAATTACACCTTTATCATGGGTGTATCTCAGGCCCTGGGACCCTTGGCAGCAAAGTATTACCATGCAGTGTTTACTAAGGTGACCCAGGAAAATTTTGCCATCTTTAACAAAAAAGGTGTTGAACGGTTTTGCAGAAAGATTTAGCAAAGAACTCTTCGAAGTTCGCAATCCTCCGTCAGAAAGGTCTCTGCAGAAACAGTACTCGTGTAGGTTCTTGGTTGTAAATATTTAAAAGTCCTAGCACGCAGAATGCCAAATTTGTCTGTCAGCTCTGCAAATAAAACTACCTATTATTTTTCCGTTTAGTACTACCCATTTCCTAATTTATACATGCCCCCAATCCAGTTGTTCCTGCCTTACGCAGGGGTTTGGCTGCTCCCTGGGGTGACTTCAAGTGAGTCAGCTGCACAGAAGACTGAGGTTTTTATCTGCGGTTGTTCTCAGTCCTTGACCTCAGAGAAACTGCTTTCCTGAGAGATTAGGACTCTGCTGGGAGGTAGCGGTGGTGAGGGAGCGGCTGCTTCTAGAACAAGCCCATCAGAGGCACCTTCTGAGCTGCTCCTGTGGCCTGTGAAGAGGAACGGTCTTCTTTCTCAGGAATCCTTTCTCCCACCATAACAACACGGGAGGCCACATGTACGCCAGTGTTAACACATTTGGGGGACAATAGGCAAAAGAGAATCTACCTTTGCCTAAGACCTTGAGAACGTTGTGCTCTTTCTCACCCACCTTCTTCCTTGGACTTGCCTGCTAGCTCCCTGACCACTGGCAACTTTGAAGAGGGAGGGATGCTGGTGTCAAACTCTACTTCCCTACACTGAACCGCTCTTTAGAAGGAAGCAGAGAAAAAAGAAATAGCTGCTCCTCCTTTGTAAGCAAAGGGATGGACCACATCAGTGGTTCTAAAACTTGAGCTTAAAGATCATCAGAGGTGCTGGTAAACTGCACATCCCTGGGCCCCCTTCCCAGCAATGCCAGTTCGTTAGTTCCAATTCCCCTGCAGATGCTTCCAGACTAATTACTGGGATAACCCAGGTGATCACTTAGTCGAGCCCAGCCAAAACATCCCAAGGTTTTATACTTGATTGATACCCTCTGCTTCTGGCCTGGGGCCAAACATCCAATCACTGCCTCACTGCTGTTTGATGTAACCTGGGCTTCCTGGTCAAATTCCTGAGCACACAGTCATCCTCAATAACAACTCAAGGTTCTTGTGTTCTTTTTCTGTAGTCAGGGACACCCCAAAAGCAAGGCAAAGAGGCACAAGAGAAGCTGGTTTGCAGCTGAGAGCAGAGGCTCTTTGGCCCGTCTTTCTCCTACCACTGCCTGCGCCCCCTGATGCAGCCCCTCCTCTAATTGGCACCTTTGTCATTTCTTACATTTTTACTAAATAAAAGCACAATCATATCAAGACTAAGCAGAAACTTAGAGAGGACCCGGTCCCACCTCCTTACTTTCCAGGTAAGGAAACTAGAGGACAAATTTGCCCTTTAAGAGACTTGCCCAAGGTCACACAGCCAGCAGGGGCAACGGTGGGATTCGAATCCAGGCAGTCTGGCTCCAGCACTTATGCTTGTAACCCCCATGTTCTACAGTGCATGGATTTGATGAGAAAGCTGCACCAAGAGTGGAAGATAGGGTGGCACCACTGTGTTGGGAAGCCACGTGTAGAGTTCGGGGGCAAGTCTATCCTTTGTTATTCTTGTAATTCTGTTCTGTCAGTTTGGGGGCAGAAAAAGAGGCAAAGCCACATGCTGTCTTGACTGTTTAGAAGCATTGATTATATCACAGAGGGGATTAAAACCCAGATTGTTGGATTATTTGGCTTCTATCACTTCATCCTTTCCCATAATCCACAAGAAGAGGCAGCCAGCATGGGCAGGACAGGGAGCCCTTGTCAGCTCCAGCCTGGGATTCAGCTTCCAACTCTGCCTCCTCCTAACTGTGGTGGGCTCAGCACTTCCCTTCTCTGAGCACCATTCCTTCATCTGTAAGTTGGGGAGAGGATTGTTCAAGGTGATTGCCAAGGCTTCTTCCTGTTCTAAGATTGGATGTATGTCCCACTGATAGCTGGAGGGCAGGGGTACTTATATAGATCTCTGTACAGCTCAGGTTGATGGTAAATGGCTTGGTCACTTGCATTTCTATTGACTGGGTTTATGCCGATTCACACCTCCACCGTCATGAATGGGGACACCCTTCACAGCACTTGTAACCCCCCTCAGCATTTAGAACAGTATTCTGCCAATGACAGTTATTGTGTAAATATTGCTGAGTGGCTGTGCACAGGGCCAGAGCCAGCTAGGGATCCCCAGAGTCATGATAAGTCTGTCCCTCTGTAGAGCTCCTCCCGCTCTCTTCCTATCCAAGAAGCCACCTAGAGCTTAGGGGGCTCGAGGATTCAACAAACAGATCTGAATGACCCTGTGACCCTATCATCTCACAGTGACTAGACAAGAAGACAGTCTATCTCCCTGATTCCTGTGAGTCTGCTCCTCCCGGCTTGTACAGATATCTGGCTGGAGGCAACGTATCAGTCATTTTGCTTCTGGCTTGTGCTGTCTGGGGGACCTCAGGGTTTCCTTGATAAAACAACATGTTCTATCTCTTAAAAGTATCCCCCTGTCCCAACCCTTGACAGAAAAGTGTCTTCATCACCAATAGTTGATCAATTGCATCTCTTCTCCAATGTCCATATCGCCCATCCCCCTGCGGTGGGGAAACGGGTTTCATCCTGGTGTCATAAAGCTGCTGAATGGTCTCCACAGCAATGTCTAGTGATGACTGTGTGAGAGGAAATGGACATGAACTGCCATGTAGGAGAGATTTCTGGTCAGACTCTTCTTCTTCCCGGCATAACAGTGAAAGCCAAACATCCATCCTCCTAGCATGTTCTGGAGGCTGTGCTGCCTGGAGGCTCAAAGTTGTTGTAAGCCAGGCTCAGAATTTTGGACCTCAGATGTCTATCTAAGTAAGTGGTTAGAAACTGAGCTAAATGCTTTGACCCCTAGATGAGCCAGTGAGCTTGGCTTACTTAATTCAGTGGCCCATACCCTACCACTGACTCTAACCTGGTGAATTTTCAAGTAATTATTCAAAAGGAAAACCAAAAGGAGAAGTCATGCCTCAACTTCTTCCAAGCTATTGTAGCGTCCCAAGGCAATTTGAAATGCTGACATTGATGCTGTAATGAGCTGGGTGAAGGAGGAGTCGTGAAGATCAATGTCAAAGGCTCAGACTGTATAAAACCCAATAAGTCATTTGCTCCAAAGGAAAGAGTAGTTCCTACTTCTTCTGTGCTTTCATTACGCTAATATTTAGGTAAAATTCTGCTTCAACACATGCCATTGTAAAGCTGCAAGCTTTCTCCATAACCCAGTGGTTTTCACTTTATGTATAGCAGCTCTTTGTTGACTTGTTGTGACACGCTTTCACAAAGAGTTATCTTAGTCCATTCAGGCTGCTATAAAAAAATACCATAGACTGAGTGGCTTAGAAACAATGGAAATTTATTTCCTGCAGTTCCAGGAAGTCCAAGATTAAGATGTCTTACCAGAGTTAGTGTCTGGTAGAGCCCACGTCTAGGTTCGCAGATAGACTTTCTTTGCTGTGTCCTCATACAGTGGAATGAGTGAGGATCTCTCAGGGGCCTCTCTTATAAAGGCACTAATCCCATTCACGAGGCCTCCACCCTCTTGATCCAATCATTGGCCTAAAGGCCCCACCTCCATTTAAGTCACATTGGGTATTAGGATTTAATACATGAATTTGGAGGGGACACAAACATTCAGTCTATAGCAAGAGTCATTAAGTTTAACAAACTATGTTCCTCTTTTAGACAAAATACTTCTCTTTCTCACAGAAGTAACCAGTCGATGATATTTACCTTATAAGTAAAGAAGTAGACCAGAGTTCAGTGTAGTTGTATCTGACCTCAGGGCTCTCTTGTTCTCTAGAAAGCAGCAATTCCTTTTAATTCCTCTTTTATCTCCCAAATTCCACTAATATATCTAAAACTCCAAATAATTTAACCATACAATTGTGTACGGGTGTCACAGTGCTTTCCTCTACTGAGAGGTTAAGCACAAACTCTCTTTTCATTTCCTACTCCTTTCAGACTATGCAATGATGTCTTGTGGTGAATTGTTTATACATTCCACCAACAAGCCAACAAAAAACTTGAATAAAGTTGGCTCAGTTTTTGCTGTATGGATTCCAGAAAATTCCACTACATTGTCAATTGGTCTTCCAAAATGGATAAACAATAGCCAAAATCTAGATGGCAACATTATGTAAAGGAACAAGCACTGTCCTAGGAGTCAAGAGAATGAGTTTTTCTCTTAATTTTACCTGTTAGTTGTGTGACCTTAGGAAAGCAAACAGCCTCTCTGAGCCAGGATCCTCATCTGTGGGCTACATGATCTCTCAGGTCTTCCCAGCTCTCTGATCCCATACTTTTCTTTCACTGCTTATTTATAAAGCTTATCTTTTGGGATAAGACATCTTTATCCTTCTGCTTTTCTGATATTTTAAGAGAGCAAAAATTATTTTCCCAAAGACATTTAACTTCACAATTTGCCATATATGTTATTTTTACTTAAAACGTCAATTTCCCTGTGCTGAACCAAAAACATTCATTATTGTAATCCACCATTCACTTGATGTTCTTTCTTTCCACTTGACGTTAGTGTGGAGGAGTCAGTGCTAGTTCCTGATGAGGAAATGACTGCTTCAAAGCTCTGGAGGAAGAATGGAGGAAGGAAGATTTTGTGTTTGGTTTGCTTCTATCTCAGGCTTCTCTCAGGAAGAGCTCCCCTTCCATGGTAACTGCACAGGACCCGTAAGAGGGAAGAGGGACCTCACGCCTATGTTTAGATGCACAGAGGGCTTGAGCATACCATCTCTCATTCTTCCTTTTATCCTGGATCCTTGCTAAGGCACAGCAAATTGTGTCACAAAAAATAAGTCTTCATTAACACCCCTGTTTCCTAACCCAGACCCCTTCACCCAGCTGTGCCTGCTGCCCCCAGCCTGGAGCGCTGGCCAGGGTACTTGGCTCATCAGGCAGAACCAGCCAGGGGTAATAAATGGCCCCTGTTAAATGCTCTCTGATCTCATTTAGGGTTTGGACCTCCTCAGTACTATTTTTATTTTTTCTCCCTGAGAGGAATGACAGTCTGAAGGAAGAGTTTGGGGAAATGTATAACAGGTAGTGAGGTAGAAATGTCCAGAGAACGCAGCACCTCAGGTCACAGCTCATAGCCTGAGGCAACGTGAAGTTTGCTCAGAAGAGGATGGCATCGTGAAAACAGCAGCTGACCAGAAGCCAGAAAAGTCCTATCAAAAACGTATAACATTTGACTTGAAAAGAGGGGCGGGACTTGAGTTCTACTTGGGCCTGACCTGTCGCAGTGGTGCCTGAGGCACCTCCTTGGGCCAGGACTCAATGTGAAAATCATCAGTGGGTCACTTCTGAGGGACTTTCCTGCTAGAATGGTTCCGTGATGCCTTGCTGCCTGCTCTGTGGCTGGCCTTGACCCCATACCCTGACAGAACAGCCAAAGGTGAGCAGGGCTCTTCTGCTTCCTCTATAAAACTCCCTACAACCCTCACTTCACAGTCTGTCCCTCTGCACCCTTCCACCCCCATCCCTAGATGCTCCGCCCTCACACCCAGGCACCCCATCTCCCGTCACATCAAGTCATTCACAGTCGCCTGCTCACGGTGCATCCTTTCGTTTCCCCATCATTGTGATGCCTTTCCTCTGGGTAAGCCTCTTCTCAGCCTTTAAGATCCAGCTCAAATTATACCTGTTAAAGTGTAGCCTTTTCTTACTGGCCTGCAGTCCACTCTTCTTGGTCTTAGCTTTGTATTCACTCCTGCATATGGCATTTACAAAAATCATATTTTTCTTCCTTCACTTCTCTCCTTGATTGTCAACTCCTCAAGGTCAGGGACAAGGTCATATTTATCTTTTAGCCCTGGTGCTTAATACGGTACTTGTACACATGATGGTTAAATTTATGTGTCAACTTGACTAGCTATGGTGCCCAGTTGTTTGGTCAAAACCAACCTAGATGGATATTGCTGTAAAGCTGTTTTTTTGATGTGATTAACATTTAGGTCGGTAGACTTAGACTGAAGCAGATTACCCTCCCCTCTGTGAGTGGACCTCCTCCGATCAGCTGAAGGCCCAAAGAGAAAAGACTGAAGTTCCTGGAAGAGGAAGGAATTCTTCCTCCAGCCTGCCTTCAGACTCGAGTTACTACATCAGTTGTTGGAATTTCCAGCCTGCCAGCCTGCAAATTTTGGAGTTACCAGCCCCCACAATCATGTAAGCTCATTCCTTAAAATAAAACCCTCTCTCTGTTTCTCTCTGTCTCTGTCTCTGCCTATATATACTCTTGGTTCTGTTTCTCTGGAGAACCGTGACTAACACAGTGCATGTTTATTAAGAGTTTATTGGACCTCAGACTTAATAGCAAAGAAAGGAATATGGCAAGTGGGGCTCAAGGCTGGATAGAAGAGGGAAAATGGCTGGCAATACATAGCGAGCCAGACATGGATTGAATAACCAGGAAAGAAACTACATCCTACTATTTTTGAAATAATGATTTCTACATTTATTATGCACCTGGGTACCATATGTGCATAGAAATATTTTAATGCAATGGGATATCCTTAAATTTTAGAGATTCCCATGTAAATATCAAACTGTAAGGTAGAATGGGATTAAGATATCGAAAAAGGGATTTAGGCCAACATAAAGCACATATAATAAAGCATATTTATATTTTATAGGGGATTTTCTGGAATCTTTAGAATCTTTTGGGACTGGATTGAATCCCTGAGATTCCTCAACCCTTAAGAGTCCTCAAACTATTTTCAGTATTTTTGGAAGTTGCATTAAGTTCTACCCCTGCCTGCTAAAACTGCACAAGCTCATTAAAATGTCAAATTTTGTCTGCTGTGGGCTAGAATTTTATTAATCTAGTGTGATGAAATTGGTTATCCTTTGCTATTCAATATCTCTATTTGGAAATTGCACACATATTTGATTAATTTTTTAAAAATGGAAACATAGCTCAACTAATTAACATATATAAGATTTTGATATCAAAATCTTTTCAAACAAAGGGGACCCAAAAGGTTGAGAAAAGAGGAGAGGTAATGAAAGGAGTTTCTGGGAATAGAAAGGTAGGGGTCTTGGATTGGATGATTACTGAGTTCCTTCAAGGCCCAAGAGCTTAGTGAAGTTAGCCTAGTAGCTCATTAACCATTAGGCTTATGGTTGCCAAATGATAAGTGCCTGCACTCAAGTTCACACACAGGTGGCACAAGTGAGACAGCTTAGAGACGCCAGAGAGTCCAGGTGACAGGCAACGTGCTGGAACAGCAACTGCAGCGGTACTGCTCATTAAGTCCTGACTGTGGGAATTTGGAAGCAACAACTCTCAGCCCAGACTGCCTAGGTTTGAGTCCCAGCTCCGTCTCTCACTAGGTCTCTGACCTCTTTGTGCCTGTTTCCTCATTTGTAAAATAATGATGATGATGTGTTCTAGAGTTGTTACAAGGCTCAAATAATTTAACATGGAAAGCACTTAGAACAATGTGAGGAACAGAGGAAGCCTCCAATAAAAGTGGATTCTTGCTATACGTCAGGCATTGTGCCAAGCATTTTGCACGCACCTTCTCCCAGTCCCCCGGACAATCCCTGAGTGTGGGTACTGTTATTATCTCCATTTTACAGAGGAGAAAACTGACACTTAGAGAGTTTAAGGAACTTGTCCAAAGTCCCCCAGCTCATCAGTGGTAGAAGCTGGACCCAAACGAAGCCTTGATATTGCCACCTGCCCTTTGCCTGCCCCAGTGGGGTGAGGGTGTGACTCTTGGGGATTTACCTCACTCACTGTGTGCCTTTGAGCAAGTCACCCAGCCTTCCCAAGCTTCCATTTTTTCATCTCTAAAACTAGACGGTTATTTCCCAGTTTTGATAACATATTATGGTTAGGTATGATGTCATCATTGGGAAAAGCAGGGAAAAGGGTACACAGCAACCCTCTGAACTAATTTTGAAACTCGCTTGAAACTTCTAAAATGATTTCAAACTAGAAGGTTTAAACACTACTGTAGGAATATACTAGTTGGCATTTTTCTTGGCATCAGGCACTGTGTTTTGCACATAAGGGGTAAACAATAAATGCTTCTCCATGTGATTTATTTGATTTCTGGAAAGTGAAATGTGATGAATACTGAGCAGATTGCTCTATTTAGATGATGGAAACATTTCATTGTTTAAAATAACATTTTTCATGGTATTAAAATTTTATGTTAAAAAAGCCATCATATCAACAGACTAAAAAAGAAAATCACATGATCATATCAATAGATACAGAAAAAGAATTTGGCAAAATCCAATACCCATTCCCATAAAAACTTTCAGTAAACTGGAAATAGAGGGGAAATTTCTCAACTTGTTAAAGACTATCCAAAAAATGCTACAGCTAACATTATACTTAATGATGAGAAACTCAAAGCTTTTCCACTAAGATCATGTACAATGCAAAGATGTCCCCTTCCACTATTCCTTTTCAAACATCTTAAATAAATGGAGAGCTATTCCATGTTCAAGGATATGAAGACTCAGTATTGTCAAGATGTCAGTTCCACCCAACTTGATCTGTAGATTCAATGAAACCCCAATCAAAATCCCATCAATTATTTTATGAATATCAACAAACTGATTTTAAAGTTTATATGGAGAGGCAAACAGCCTAGAATAGCCAATATAATATTGAATGGGAAGAATAAAGTTGGAGGACTGATGCTACCTGACTTCAAGATTTACTATAAAGCTACAGTAATCAAGACAGTACAGTATTGGTGAAAGAAGAGACAAATAGATCAGTGAAATAGAAGAGAGAGCCCAAAAATAGATTCTCATAAATATATTCATCTGATCTTTGACAAAGGAGCAAATGCAATACAATTGTGCAAAGGCAGTCTCTTCAACAAATGGTGCTGGAATGACTGGACATCTACATGCAAAAAAATGAATCTAGACACAGACTTTACACCCCTTTATAAAAATAACTCAAAATGAATCATAGACCTAAATGTAAAACACAAAACTGTAAAACTCTTGGGAGGTAACATAGTAGAAAATCTAGCTGAACTTGGACATGGTGATGCCTTTTTAGACACCACATCAAAGGCACAATCCATGAAAGAAATAATTGATAAGCTAAACTTCTTTAAAATTAAAAATTTCTGCTCCGTGAAAGACAATGTCAAGAGTATTAGAAGGCAGGCCACAGATTGGGAGAAAATATTTTCAAAAGATACATCTGATACAGGACAGTTATCGAAAATATACAAAGAACTCCTAAAAATCAAGAATAAGAAAACAAACAACCTGATTAAAAAGTGAGCCAAAGATCTTAACAGACACCTCACCAAAGGAGATATACAGATGACAAATAAGCATGTGAAAAGATGTTCCACATCGTATGTCATCAGGGAAATACAAATTAAAACAACGAGATACCACTTCACACCTATTAGATTAGCCCAAATCCGGAACACTGATACTACCGAATGCTGTTGAGAATGTGCAACAACAGGAACTCTCATACATTGCTGGTAGGAATGCAAAATGGCACAGCTACTCTGGAAGACATTTGGGCAGTTTCTTACAAAACTAAATATACTCTTACCATGATCCAACAATTGCACTCCTTGGTATTTATGCAAAGGAGTTGAAAACGTGTTCACACAAAAACCTGCACATGGATGTTCATAGCAGCTTTATTCATAATTGCCAAAACTTGGAAACAACAAAGACGCCCTTCAGTAGGTGAATGGATAAACAAACTGTGGTACATCCAGACAATGTAATATTATTCAGCACTAAAAAGAAATGAGCTATCAAGCCAGGAAAAGACACGCAGGAAACTTAAATGCATATTACTAAGTGAAAGAAGCCAATGTGAAAAGGCTACATACCATAGGATTCCAACTCGATGACATTCCGGAAAAGACAAAACTACGGAGACAATAAAAAGACCAGTGGTTGCCAGGGGTGGGAAGGGGCAGGAGGAATAAAAAGGTAGAGCACAGAGGACTTTTAGGGCAATGAAAATACTCTGTATGATGTTATACTGATGGTATGTCATTATACATTTGTCCAAATCCACAGAATGTAGAACACCAAGAATGAGCCCTGAGGTAAACTATGGACTCTGGGTGACTATGATGTGCCCGTGGAGGCTCATCCTTGGTAACAAATGTTCCATTCTGGTGAGTGCTGTTGATAATGGGGGAGACTATGCATGTGAGTGGGCAGGCACCATATATACCAAAAATCTCTGTACCTTCCTCTCAATTTTGTTGTGAACCTAAAATTGCTCTAAAAAAACAGTCTTTAAAAACAAAAGCAACCTAGAGGGCTAAATGCAGGGATGTCTAAGAGCCTTCCTGGGGTAGGACCACTGTCTATGATGGAACAAGCCTGTCCCATTAGTTTCCCTCTCAACAGAGGCAGAGGTTCTGTGCACACCTGGCCCAGCCTCGGGCTGCCAGGCACATCTCCGCGTCTCATTTCAGTTTAGACACCTCCTCCCTGTTAAATACTACCGGGCCCAGCTTCCACCCTTGACGCAATCTCTGCTGCCTTCAGGAGCAGCTGGAAATCCTTTCTGCCAGGTGTATTTTGTCTGATCATGCTTGG
Organism: Equus przewalskii; assembly: GCF_037783145.1. Classification (NCBI taxonomy): domain Eukaryota; kingdom Metazoa; phylum Chordata; class Mammalia; order Perissodactyla; family Equidae; genus Equus; species Equus przewalskii. The sequence continues at coordinate 88,575,577 of NC_091834.1, read as the reverse complement.
CCAGTGTGGAGGTGAATACAGAACTAAAAGGCTCTCTATGTTTTGGGGAGCTGTGAAAGTCTGGGGCCAGGCAGGTGAGCAACAAGCAGCATTCCCAGAAATAGCAACAAAGGGATTCTTTAAGAAGCCTGGTGTTTTCCTTTTGATTTAACACTCTCTTACCTATGAGGGGTTTTGTTCTGGACAAAGAGATCTATGTCCCTTTCTTTGTTACACAACAATTAAGCAGAGCCAGGACACATCGGTCAACCTCTCTGTGCCTCAGTTTACCCCATCTGTTATAAATAAACTCTACTCTGTGGGAAGCACATCGTTTATACTTGGGGAGGGAGAGGAGAGGAGGGAAATGAACAGCTTCTTCTTCCTCATTTTAATCCATGGCCAGAATGTAAACAGCAGCCCATTTCTAAAACTCGGCTGACAGAGGAAAACCAGTGAGGTGATGCTAGCAGGGCCTGGAACCAGGCTAAACAGAAACAACTGACATGGTTCCACCTCTGTCCCTTCACAACCAGCACTCACTGGGAGCTGCTCCTCAAGGCCAGGCCTCCTGGGCCATCCTGGGTGTCAGATGGAAATGATTTGGGCACATCCGGTATGGCCTGAATTTGATCCTTTGGGTAAGATCTGAAAAAGAAAAGAATGAGAAGAAAGAAGGCAAACGCATCCCCTGAAAAACATGCATATTGAAAGCTTGATATTTAATGCTCACCCCTTAGAACTGTATTCCTAACTCTGGGTTTGTAAGACACAACATGTTTTTTCCCCTAATCCTTTCCAAAAATGCATTCCATAAATTGTTAACATCCCTGCCAATGGCCCCAGTAAACTCACATACCAGCTTTAAAGTGAAGCCCCTTTAAACCGATGCGTCAGTTCTTTGAGTTAAGGGGATATTATTTCCAGATTCCTATGGCTGCTAGCTTCTTTTTAAAGTTGCAAATGATCATGTTTCTCTGTTGCTGCTAATTTTTAGAGAGAAATAGATACAGTGGCAGCAATGCTTGTATACAGTAGCTGTGGCATCTTCCAAAGCCCCTCACTTAGCATACTCTGCCATACCCGACACCCCACCACCGCCTCCTTGTGGCACCGGCTTTCTCCTAGGGGCTCAAGATTCTCTTTGTTCAGGCTGGCCAAGAAGTTCCTATAAATATTATTGTGCCATTGTTATTACTATTTGTTTTATAGCAGAGAGGAAGTGGAGGGTGGTGATTTAATGCATGGGCTCCAGAGCCAACCTGCCTAGGTTTGAAGCCCTTCTTTTTCTCTCCAGTGCTTAATAATTTTTTATTGTAGCTGTGTGACCTTGAGCAACTTGCTTAACCCCTTTGTGCCTCAGTTTCTCTATCTATAAAATGGGAATGATAACAGTACCTACTTCATACACTGGTATATATACAAAGCAGTTAATCAGGGCTTGCACAGAATAATTTCTACACAAGTGCTAGTTAGTATTATACAATTTGTTTAGGTAGGGCTTTTAGCCATCAGGGACCGTTCTAATGACTTTAAACCATCAACGTGGAGAATGTCTAGAAGGATCTGGGGATGAGTTAAAATGGTGCAAAGAATACAGGGAAATATGCCTAGCCACTTGTGGCCCCTCTGGGTCAAAAAAGGAGGAGGCTGAGGAAGGAGGAAGTCATAGACTCCTGGATCAGGGGGAGTCTCGCAGGCCATCAGGCCCCACCCCTCATCTTAGAGCCTCTCCTTGACAAGTTGAGGGCAGAACTAGTGCCAGCCCCCAGGTCTCCTGGTTTTCCACCCCAGACCAAGTTCCCCCCATTGCTGGGTGCTGCCCTCAGAGGGGAGAGCCGTCATTTTTGGCACAGGCTCTGCGTTCCCACAGCGCTGGGGCAATCGTCTCCCTGTTTAAGTTTTGCCAGCTCAGATCCCTTTCACATCTCTTTGCCAGAATAGTTTTGCTTAAATACAGTTTTCTCTCACCCTGCTGCGGAGTTCAAGGATTTGTAGGGCTCGCTCACGTATGTGATGTGCCTTTGGACGTGCCTCAGATTTTCACAGAGACCTAAAGAACCAGTTTCATTGCTCTGCATTTTTTATGTCCCTTCTTTTTCTCTCCAGTGCTTAATAATGTTTTTTTCCCAAAGGGTAAGTGTTCAATAAATGCTTATTGCCAACAAATGGGACATTGGGACCTTGAAATTTTCCTGGACATAATGTATATATATCTCCAAGGCTGCATGATGAGTTAGTATCAGGTTCAAGCCAAAAAACACAGATCTCTTGTTTTCTCTGTATCTGTTGGGAGCAGGGTGTAGATGGATGATGCCTCCACTCAGGCAACACAGAAGGTGTGTCTTTATGACCATGTAAGACATCGATGACACTTAGTAGAAACACCAAAGGTTTCATTTATTATCAGGTGACAGTGGCACAGCAGAGATGGAAAAGGACAAGAGGCGATCTAGACCAGCAAGAGGGGCTGAATGGGAAGTCAGGAGATTACGTGATTGTTAATCGAAGATGTAATGAGTAGGAGCTTTAGAATTCTTAATTACTAATTAAGAATTATTAATAAAAGTTCCTAGGACCTCCACATTTTCTGGCAGCCCATGCAGCTGAGAGATTATCCTCCTTTGAGGGGAACTCCAAGGCCCACCAGCAGCCCCCTGCTCTGGCTCCCGTGCACAACCCCTGCGTAGCACAGGGCTCGCGGAACACATGCCTTGCTCTCAAACAGGATTGTCAGAGTCTCAAAGCCTGTCTGGGACACTTCTCCTGCAGAAGCTGCTTTTTGATGACCTCAAGGAGACTTTAGCCATCACCTGAGCCAGTGCAGTTCAAACTGTCCTAAGATTCTGATGAGGTGCCACATGGGCCAGGGGAGGAAGCAGGGAGCTGAGCGGGCAGGGCTCTGGGCCCCCTCATCCACTCCCAATGGGGCAGCTCTGCTTTCAAAGAAAGTGTCCCAATTTAGAAAGAAGGAAACCGTAATCTAGAGCACTGCCCTAGGCCATTAAGTCTCAGAGATGAAGCAACTGGTCATTCCGCTAGTTGGTGGCAGAGCCTGGAATAGAACCCAAATCTAGGGCTCTAGTGCCCAGGCCCTTTGCATCGCACCATGCTCTGCTCCAACTGTCTCATATACACGTACATCTCCAATAATGAATGCTATGCAATGCTCAAAGAAGGTTTTTTAAAAAACATTAAGGAAGAAGGCACTAAAATCTCCATACAGCATGCACTAGATTATCTATCGCGAACAGCCCAATGAGACAAAGATATCTTCACACCCAGCTTGAAAGTGTGCTATTTTCTCTCCTCCACCCCAACTGAAGATAAACAATGCCAACCTTTCATATAATCAGTTAGTCAGTAACTTTGTTTTCCAGGTCTTTCTTCAACATAAGTGTCTCTCCACTTTAGCACCCCTTTCTTCTGTCAAACAGGGGGTAGGGGAGTGTGTGCAGCCAATAATTTTAACTGCGGTTCAATTTACTAAGTATTTTTCATTGTGAATGAGTGTCTTCAGTATGCTCTGTTCCTTAGTGGTATTTGCTTTTAAAGTCTTATCTCTAATGATTTCATAAAGATTACTGTCCCTTAGTGAAGGAATTTCAGGCATCTGTGATAGAAAAAGGGGAAGAGGCTTTTTCTTAACGGTTAGGAAGATTTTGTGATCATATTAGGTGTTCACTGAAGGTGGCCCGACAGCAAATCGTATTTTGAGCTTTCAAAAGCAGAAATCCCTACCTAGTCATCTGGATCTATGAGTAAAACTTGAAGCATCTCTGGATGATTTTTCAACCACAGGCCGCTCACAAGCCCTTACATACAATTTGCCAGAATTCTGCCCGGTAGGTAACTGTGGCGCCCTCTTCCCCTACTTTCTCTTCTAGTCCACCCAAAATCTTAACGTTCCCCTGCCTCTGCCAACTCCACTGTGGTCTCCACTGTTCCAGGAAATGTGGAGTCATTCTTGGTTTCTTGCTTCATAAGGGGAGTGCACCATGTGACTCCCTGAGGAAGGGGGCAGCGGGGTGAGGAGGCTGAAGTGGCTCAACTGGAGCCTGCAGAAGTCCCGGCTCAGGACTCCCAGGGGAGGAGCCTGCTCTGTCCAGTGTCCCTCAGCATCGCCAGACCAGAGACTGCCTCAGCTTGGCACAGCTCCACAGGACAGCACCCCCCTTCCCCTCGTCCTCCCCACACATCCCCTCTGCGTGAGCTCTTCCCTCCCTCTGCCCTGGGGCTCCTACTCGCATTCCTTCTATCTCCTGGCATTTTTTCATGTTGTTTTGCTTTGTATTTAATAATAGCTCCACATTTTCCTCTTTATCTGAAATCAAGAATCATGGCTGTATCATGCGTTTACTTTGGGAATAAAATTTATGGCACCACTTGCCATTGGATTAATTGCTTTTCATTAGTTTCAGGTTTCTTAATAATTACAGATTGTTTGTCTGTACAAGAAACAGTTCCATCCTATTCTCCAAATTTACTAGCCTTCAATTGCAGCCAGAAACTGGAAGTCTTGAATAGCCCATACTTGGGGAGTGAGGTTCCTGGCTTTTGGCATCAGGGTCTGGCCATACTGAGGGTGGCGGAGAAGGTCATCCTAGATCTTCAGACTTCAAAGCTCAGATTATGGTCCATGCACCAAATAAAAAGTGAACTTCACCATAGACTGTTGTGTGTCTCAGTTCTCAAACCAATAAAGCGGAATGAGAAAGCCAGAAAGACAAGATATGTTTATTTAATAACAAGTTTACTTTAAAATCAGTTTCGAAAACCCTATACTTCATATAATGAATGGGGTTTCAAAAGCAAGCAAGAAAGAGTATACCCACCAAAAGGGAGGGGCAGAATAAATCCCAATGGAAAATTTGTGCCTTTCTGCGGTTGGAGTCATTTGGTGAAGAAATGATGAAATTACAAATTGCAGAAAAGGGTGTGTGTTTTGGAGTTACTGAGATCCAGGTCTCAGCATGATGCTCAGGCAAGGCCAGCGTTAAATTCTGATGCAGAAGAAAGACAAGGAAGTGGTCTCGACCAACATTCTTTCCCACCACAGCAGCGTCTCCTTGGTCTAGTACTGCCCGTTCGTCTCCTCGTCTCTTGTGCCTGGAATCAAGCTCTCTCAGCAGGCCCGTGCACCCATCATTCTCTGCGAGAGCATTCATCCTTGAACTCTCCAGGGGAATGGCTGGTAAGAGTGAACTGCAGCTGGAGGCTTAGGGACCCCGGGGCTGCCTAACCCTGCACAGAGGACCTGGGTGTGCAGCCGCAGAAGCAGTAGCAGCTCTCGGAGCTGAAGGTCAGGTTGCTGGGGAGCAGTAGGAGTTTCCCACTGTGGAGAAGCCCTGCTGGCCTTGCCCACACCCCATTTATTGATTCCAGTCCTTTCGGTAGCTAGGATCGGCCTCACACTGACACTAGGAAGAGAGAGCTGTAGACCCGGAAGAATCAAACAGTCCAGACCAATCGGTACTTTCTGCCCCCCAAAACACAAGGGTTTACTTATTCAGTCATCCAACAAACAATTATTGAGTATCAGCTAAATTAGGATGCAAGCTAAACTGCTATGACAAAGAAACATACACTACACTGACACCGGCTTAAGAAAGTTTATTCCTCTCTCTTGCCTCTTACGTAAGATCACTTAGTGACCCAAATTCCTTCCATATTGTTAATGTGTTTTCCTCTTGGGCGATGCTATTCAAAGTACGGTCCATACAGGGGAAGCATCAGCATCACCTGGGAGCTTGTAAGAAATTTCAGTTCTCAGGCCCCACGACAGAGCTATTCAACCAGTACCTCTAGTGGTGGGGCCCAGGAATCTGCATTTTATCAAGATCTCCAGGTGATTCTTTTTTTTCTTTCAGTTTTCTTTTATCATGGTAAAATACACATAACATAAATTTACCATCTTACTCATGTTTAAGTGCACCGTTCAGTGGTATTAAATACCTTCATAATATTTTGTTACCAGCACCACCAACCATCTCCAGAACTCTTCCTATCTTGTAAAACTGAAACTCTGTACTCATTAAACACTAACTCCTCATTCCTTCCTTTCCCCAGCCCCTGGCACCCACCATTCTACTCTCTATCTATGAATCTGACTACTCTAGGTACCTCATATAAGTGGAATCATACAGCATTTTTCTTGTTGTGACTATCTTGTTTAACTTAGCATAATGTCCTTAAGGTTCATTCAGGTTGCAGCATATGGCAGAATTTCCTTCCTTTTTAAAGCTGAATAATATTGCTTTGTATGTATAGACCATATTTTGCTTATCCATACATTCATTGACGGACACTTGTGTTGCTTCTATATTTTAGCTGTTGGGAATAATGCTACTCTGAACATGGGTGTGCAAATGTCTCTTCAGGATCTCACTGTCAATTATTTTGTGTATACCCTCAGACGTGGAATTGCTGGATCGTATGGGAGTTCTATTTTCAATTCTTTGAAAACCATCATACTGTTTTCCATAGCTGCTGTACCATTTTACATTCCACCAACAGTGCACAAGAGTTCCAATTTCTCTACATCTTCACCAACACTTGTTATTTTTCTGTTTTGTTTCATTTTTTTGCTATTTTGGACAGTAGCCATCCTAAAGGGTATGAGGTGATATCTCACTGTAGTTTTGACTTGCATTTCCCTAATGGTCAGTGACATTAAGCATCTTTTTATGTGTTTGTTGACCATTTGTGTATCTCCTTTGGGGAAATGTCTATTCAAGTCTTTTGCCCCCCCCCCTTTTTTTGTTTTTTTGCTGAGGAAGATTTGCCTGAGCTAATATCCATTACCAATCCTCCCTTTTTTTGCTTGAAGAAGATTAGCCCTGAGCTAACATCTGTGCCCATCTTCCTCTACTGTTTTGTATGTAGGACACCTCCACAGCATGGCTGATGAGTGGAGTAGGTCCGAGCCCAGGATCTGAACCTGTGAACCTGGGCCCCAAAAGCAGAGCATGTGGAACTTTAACATTCGGTCACAGGGCTGGGCCCTTGACCATTTTTTAATCAACTTTTTGTTGTTGAATTTTAGGAGTTCTGTCTATATTCTGGATATTAATCCTTTATCAGATACATGATTTGTAAATATTTCCCATTCTGTGGGTTGTCTTTTAACTCTGTTGATATTGTTTAGTGATACATAAAAATTTTTAATTTATGTTTTCTTGTCTATTTTTTATTTTGTTGTCTGTGCTTTAGCATCATATCCAAGAAATCATTGCTAAATCCAACGTCAAAACTTTTTCCCTATGTTTTCTTCTAAGAGTTTTATAGTTTTGGGTCTTACATTTAGGTCTTTGATCCATTTTGAGTTAATTTTTATATATGTCGGTAGGTAAGGGTCCAACTTCATTCTTCTGCAGGTAGATATACATCCAGTTGATTCTTATGCATGCTTAGATTTGAGAAGCCCTGGTCTTAAGCACCATGCTCATTTGCATGGTCAAAGCTGGGTTTCTGGTACGTCTTTGTGCCATCTTGAAGGAAGGGAGAAGAGAAAATAAATCCTGGGCAGTCACTTCCTTTTAAAGGCTGCGAGGTAGGAGGTTGAACTCTTCACTTTTGTTCACAATCCATTGGTGAGAACTTAGAAACCTAGCCACTCTAGCTACAAGGAAGTCTGGGAAAAGTAGTTCTAGCTGGCTGGCTGGCTGTGTACCTATCTACAATGCCTTATTACAATGCTTTATAAGACAGAGGGAATGTGCCTTAGTGGACATCTAGTAGCCACTGCCACTCTCATCATGTGCTAGGTACAGTGCTATGTGGGAGGAGACGATACTCTTCAACAAGGCAGCCCATGCACTCAAAAGGCCGGTCTAATAAGGTGTTCCCTCCTGGTGTGATAATTAAATAATAGGGTCTGAGTGTGGTTAGTTCCCTCAGTCTAGAGTGTATTAGATATGCAAGTCTCTCATCTTTAAAAAATGCTATTAATGTCTACGGACATTCACATCCTAATAAGGCCATCAATGACATTGCTCTAGAGCAGAGATTGGCAAACTCTGGCCTGTGGACCCAAATCAGGCCCACTGCCTGTTCTTACAAGTAAAGTTTTATTGGAACACAGTCATGCCCATTCATCTTCATAATAGTCTATGGCTACTCTCGCACGTCAACAGTAGAGGTGAGTAGTTTCGAGAGTTTGTGTGGCTCACAAGGATGATGATATTTACTACTCAGCCCTTCATGGAAAAGTTTGCCAAGCCCTGCTCTAGGGGGACGTTCACAAACCATTCTTGGTAGTGGGTGATTGGTAAAAGTCTTTCAGGTGGTCTTGGCGGATCCAAGGAAATGCCCAAAGTTAGGCTCACCCATCACCAAGGGAGAAGAAAGAAGTAAAGAAAGGAAATTGTTTATTCTAGGGACTGAATGGTCATTTAAACTTTCCTCTGTGGCCAATAGAGAGTAGGCTCCTTGAGGACCAAGAGCTTGCCTTTGTATTAGTAGTGAGCCAAAATTCCTAAGATTTTTGCCTATAATGTGCTGAGTTTTTTTTACCTACACTGACATCAGTAAGAGTTGATCAGCACGTGTGAGCCCATAACAGAGACCTGCAGGTATTAAGAGATGTTGAGTTCATCCAAATGATGCTCTTCCTGGGAGACGGTCAGCTGCTTATTCCCTATAACCACATGAAAGAGCCTCCAGCCGAGTCTGGCTACTTGATAGCTGCCTCTAAATGATGGAACAGATTTTGACAGAGGGACCCCCCGCCCGCGCTCTTGAGTTTTGACAGTTTAGATGATAATTGGAGGAGATAAGAATATATAAGAACTACTGGCCAAGCTGAAGCCATAATTGTGCTACTGCTTTCCCCCAAACAAAACAACATAGTCACTGTGTACCTTTTGACTAGGGACTCAAGGTAACCTCCATTCTAGACTCAGCTTTTTTATTTAAGAGCTGTTTGACATTTCACAAGTCATTAAGCTTCCGTGGGGCTTAATTTCCTCCCCCTTGGAACATGAGGATAATATACCTGCTTTTCCTGCCTTAGAGGGTTGTTGTGAGAGTAAAGTGAGATAAGGTATGTGAAAGAGTTTAGTAAACTAATTCAGGTAGCTGTTGCTGCTAATATCCTAAAACACAGTGGCTTACAATAACAACCATTTATTTAGCTTATGATTTTGTGGGTTAGCTGGACCGTGTGGTCTGGACCAGCTTAGTTGATCATTGCTGGGCTCACTCAGGTATCCATGGTGAACTGGCAGGTAGACTAGTGGGTGGATGATTTGGGATGGCCTCAGTCAGGTGTCTGGTCATTGTCAAGCTCTAGGCCTGGGTAACAGGAGTGACTAGGACCTTTGGATCTCACCATCCAGGAGGCCAGCTTGGGCTTCTTCACACGGCAGCCTCAGGGTTCCCAAAGACAAGCTCCACTGTGCACATGCTTTTCAAGTCTCTGCTCGTGTCACGTGTCCTGACAATCCCATTGGCTGAGCCCAGAATCGTGTGGGAAGGCATTCAAAGTTCCATGGTAAGGGAACATGGGTGGATGGATACAGGGGAGGAGAAGAATTTGAGGCCACTTTTGCAATCTACCAGGCCATTGCCAATTGGGGTGGAAGCAGCAGATGCTCTAGGACTCAGTGCCCAACATCATTGGTGGGAGCTGCAGTGTCTGTGCCCAGTGGCAGGGGCATTGGAGTCCTTGCTGGAACCATCCCACACTGTGCTTTGAGTGTTAGTCTCAGCGGAGTGGCCTTCCAAGCTTGACTCTCTGGCCTTCCCAAAGAGCCTGTGAGGCATCTGATATCCTTTAACGAATTCCTTTTCTGTTTAGACTAGCTAGAGTGGTTTCTACTGTTTCTAACCAAGGATCCTGACGCTGATAGTTTTCTAAGGCTGGAGCTCTGTGGCTTTAAATATTCCATGCTGAAGAAGGTACAATTTTCGTTTGGTTTTATTTTTTGAAAGTAAAATCTTCAGTTCACCTACTCCTCTGTATATATTCACATAATTCAGTTAGGTTGAATATGCAAGCTCCGGACTCCTCAAATATTAAAGCAGATGGCTTAAGAAAACAAGAAAAGCAAACTCCATTCTCCCACTTAGAAAAGCAAACGTTTAACTTTTGTGTGAAAAATCTAAGCTCTCTAGCTCCACTCAGCGTCCTGTTGAACTTACGTGGCACCACATCAATTTGTAAGAGAATGAAAATGAAACTTGCTCACTGTAATTTCACTGGACAACCTCAATCTTCAGCCAGTTTTAGATAGACAGGCCAATTTAAACATTTTTTCAAACGAAACACAGTATGGAATTGCGGTCAATAGCAGGGCTGTGTGGTTCATAAACCTGGATGTGAATCCTCCCACAGCTGTCTGCCAGCTTTGAGACTTAGGTCCTATTACTCAGCTTTTCTGAGCCTCCTCTGTAAGATGAGAATAAAAAAAGTGCTCACCTCATAGTATTACTGTGAGGATTTAACAAAATCTAAGACCTGACTTAATGTGACATTAGAGAATGACCCATGGGAGTAATTCATTATACTTAAATGATAAAATTTAAAAGCAAGATGTTACATATAGTACTTTTGCATGACTTCAACAGTCATAAAAATAGTCATTGTCATTTTTCTTTCATTGTGATGCTAGTCATAACATCATTTCCAGAAGTGGTACATTTAGAAGTATAGAAGTCTTCCTCTTAATCTCTCTCCCTCTTTTTTTATTGTGGTAGAAAAACGTATAACAAATTTGCCATCTTAACCATTTTGAATTGTACAGTTCAGTAGTGTTAGGCATGTTCACATTGCTGTGCGATGTATCTATAGAACTTTTTCATCTTGCAAAACTGAATCTCTAGCCCCATTAAACACTAATTCCTCCTCCTTCCAGCCCTTGACAACCACATTTCTAATTTCTGCTTTTATGACTTTGAGTACTTTAGATACTTCATATGAGTGGAATGATACAGTATTTGTCCTTTTGTGGCTGGCTTATTTCACTTAGCATTACGTCCTTGAGGTTACTCCATCTTATAGCACGTGACAGGATTTCCTTCTTTTTCAAGACTGCATAATTTTCCATTGTATGTACATAGCACATTTTCTTTATCCATTCATCTGTCAATAGACATTTGGGTTGCTTCCATCTCTTAGCTATTGTGAATAATGCTGCAATGGACAGGTGTGTAAATACCTCTTTAATATCCTGGTTTGAATTCTTTTGGATACATACCTAGAAGTGGGATTGCTGGATCATATGGTAATTCTATTGTTAAATTTTTGAGGAACTCTGTACTGTTTTCCATAATGGCTGTACCATTTTATGTCTCCACCAACAGTGTACACGGGTTGCAATTTCTCTGTATCCTTCTCAACTCTTATTTTCTGTTCTTTGATAGTGGCCATTCTAGTGGGTGTGAGGTGATATCTCATTGTAGTTTTGATTTGCATTTCCCTTATAATGAGTGATGTTGAACATCTTTTCATATGCTTATTGGCCATTTGTATATCTTTTTTGGAGAATTGGCTGTTCAAGTCCTTTGTCCATTTTTTAATTGGGTTATTTGTTTTTTATTGTTGTTGAGCAGTAGAAGTTCCTTACATATTCTGGATATAACCTCTTATCAAATATATGATTTGCACATATTTTATCCCATCCCGTAGGTTGCCTTTTCACTCTATTGATTGTTTCCCTTGATGGACAGAAGTTTCTAAGTTCTATACAGTCCCATTTGTCTGTTTTTGCTTTTGTTGCTTGTCCCTTTGGCGTCATATCCAAGAAATCACTGCCAAATCCAGTGTCCTGAAGCTTTTCCCCAATGTTTTCTTCTAGGAGTTTTATAGTGTTAGGTCTTATGGTTAGATTTAATCCATTTTCAGTTAATTTTTCTATATGGTGTAAGGGTCCATCTTCATCTTTTGCATGTGGAAATCCAATTTCCCTAACAGACATTTGTTGAAAAGACTGTCATTTCCCCATTGTGTAACCTTGGCACCCTAGTCAAAAATCATTTGGCCATATATGGAAAGGTTTATTTCTGGGCTCTCTGTTTTGTTCCATTGGTCTCTATACCTGTCTTTATGCCAGTCCCACATGGTCTTGATTACTGTTGCTTTGCAGTACCTTTTGAAACCAGGAAGTGTAAGCCCTCCAAATTTGCTCTTCTTTTTTCAAGATCACTTTGGTTATTCAGGTCCCTTGAGATTTATTTTTAGGATTCTTTTTTTCTAGTTCTGCAAAGAATGCCATTGGTATTTTGATAGGGATTGCACTGTATCTGTAGATCACTTTGGATAACATGGACATTTTAACAATATTAAGTCTCCTGGTCCATGAACACAGGATGCCTTTCCATTTATTTATATCGTCTTTGATTCTTTTAGCAATGTTTTGTAGTATTCAGTGTACAAGCCTTTCATCTCCTTGGTTAAGTTTATGCCTAAGTATTTTATTCTTTTTGGTGTTACAGTGAGATTGTTTCTGTAATTTCCTTTTCAGATTAGTCATTCTTAGTATATAGAATCACAATTGACTTTTGTGTGCTGATTTTGCATTCTGCAACTTTATTGAAATAATTCCTTACCAGTTTTTTTGTGTGTGGAATCTTTAGAGTTTTCTACAAATAAGAGCATGTCATCTGCAAGCAGAGAGAATTTTACTTCTTCCTTTCCAATTTGGGTGCCTTTTATTTCTTTTTTGGTATCAGAGTAACACTGGCCTCATAGTCATAGAATGAGTATGGAAATGTTCCCTCATCTTCAATTCCTTGGAAGAGTTTAAGAAGGATTGACATTAATCCTGTTTGGTAGAATTCTCCAGTGAAGCCATCTGCTCCTGGGCTTTTTTTTGTTGGGAGGTTTTTGATTACTGCTTCAATCTCCTTATTAGTTATAGGTCTGTTCAGATATTTTTTACTTCTTATGATTCAGTGTTGGTAGGTGGTTTCTAGGAAGGTATCCATTTCATCTAGGTAATTTAATTTGTTGGCATACAATTGTTCATAATAGTCTATTATAATCCTTTTTATTTCCATGACATCAGTTGTAATGTCCCTTCTTTCATTTCTAATTTTAGTTATTTGAGTCTCTTCTTTTTCTTAGTTAGTCCAGCTAAGGGTTTGTCAATTTTATTGATCTTTTCAAAAAACCAACTCTTGGTTTTGTTAATTTTTTTCTTTTGTTTTCTATTCTCTATTTTGTTTATCTCTGCTCTAACCTTTATTATTTCCTTCTTTCTACTGACTTTTGGTATTGTTTGTTCTTCTTTTTCTAGTTTCTTGGTATGTAAAATTAGGTTGCTGATTTGAGATTTTTCTTCTGTTTAATGCAAGCATTTGCCACTATAAACTTTCTTCTTAGTACTGCTTCACTATCTCCCATATGTTTTGGCATGTTGTTTTTTCATTTTATCTCTAGATATTTTCTAAATTCCCTTGTGATTTCTTCTTCGACTCATTGGTTGTTTGAGAGTGAATTATTTATTTCCACATTTTAGTGGATTTTCCTGCTTTCTGTTACCAATTTCTAGTTTCATTCCATGCAGTCAAAGAAGATATTTCGTATGATTTCAATCTTCTTAAGTTTGTTAAGACTTGTTTTGTGGCTTAGCATGTGGCCTGTCTTGGAGAATGTTCCATGTGCACTTGAGAATGTGTAGTCTGCTGTTCGGGGGTGGTCTTCTGTATATGTCTGTTAGGTCCAATTGGTCCAACTATGTTGTTCAAGTCCTCTGTTTCCTTATTGATCTTCTGTCTGATTGTTCTATTCATAATCGAAAGGGAAGTATTAAAGTCTCCTACTACTATTGTGTTGCTGCTATTTCACCCTTCAGTTCTGTCAATGATTTATATATTTGGGAGCCTTAATGTCTCTTTACATATGATAAGATTTGGGGTTGGCCCAGTGGCATAGTGGTTAAGTTTATGTGCTCCGCTTTGGCAGCCCCAGCTTTGCAGGTTCAGACCTACACACCGCTTATCAAGCCATGCTGTGACAGTGTCCCATACACAAAATAGAGGAAGATTGGCACAGATTTTAGCTCAGGGACAATCTTCCTCATTGAAAAAAAAAAAAAAAAGATAAGATTTGCAATTCTCATAGGGATTATATTTCACAATAGTGGAATGTAAATGTTGCCATGGGGAGATTGTATGCTCAAATGGCTGAAGCTCTTCCATGGAAACAAGGGCTTGGGCCACTCTTTTGCTTAGAAGACCTTCCATATCTTCCATACATCCCACCATGGACCAATGTGGCTTCTGCCTACTTCTCCAATCCCATCCCCTGATGCTTCACTGCTCATTACTATGTTCATGCTACACTGACCTTACCTGTTATGTTTCTTAAACATCCTTTTCTGCCTCAGAATACATGCACATGCACATACATACACATACTATATCATGTGCGGTTTAGAATATGTGAAATCTTTTCAGAGAAGACTTCTACAACCATCATTGATGTTTGGTGGCTTTCTGTCATGTAAAATGACTTTACATATTTTAAAATGTTTTTTGTTATGAAGATATATAAGATACATAAAATATATTTTATATAAGTCTGTTAGCTTGACTGATGTTTTAATATATTTGGACATACAGCATGTGGGCCTTCATTGTGCTCTTGTCCTGGGCCTCACAAATATTTGAGATGGGCCTAGGGAGAAGTTATATGAATAGAACTATCTATTATAGCAAAACATAGAAAGCATCTAATTTTTTTCCCTTTGGGACATTTAAGTTCTATTACAATGATGGAACAGTATTCAGCTATACAATAAGATTGTTTGAAGCGTATAAAACATGGAGAAATGCTTATGATGAAGATAAGAATACAATGTGGAAAGTAAATTAAGGATATATCTATGTGAAAAGTGCATCTAAAAAGAAGGAAGTGAAATAGTTCTCAGGATCCTAGAATTAAGAAATTTTCTATACTTATTTCCAAAATATTTATAATGCTACATTTAACTCTATGACTTGAATAAAAAGCAAGAGTACAACTCATTAAGTAACCTGTTTCCCCACCAATGTCGCAGCTGCCTATGGAGAAATGCTCTAAGTCGACAGGCTGCTCAGCCTCACTTGCCTTCCTGTCCACCAGGGTTCCCTTCTCTGCTCTCGTGAATTGGCATAATGGGGAGACAGCACAGAGCACAGTACAGATTAAGATCAAATATCTGCTAGACAAGAAATATTTTAAAGAATAAATCTACAAAAATGGAGACTTTAGCACTCCAGTGGGATAAATTTGGAGGATTTTGGAGAGTAAGTTTTCACAACCTTGTCTGGCACCCAGCTTCTTGAGGCAAAGGACTTGAATTCATTCAGTTCTCCTGCCACTGAGAAGAAAAGACAAGGAACAAGTGAGATCCAGCACAGGTAAATCACAGGGCCGTGTGGGAGCCTAAGAGTCCCAAAGGATGAGTAGATACTAGGCAGGAGATGAAAAGATGGCAATGGGGATCAGGTGATGGAGGGGAGACAATGAGCGCAAAGGCAGAGCCTCAAAAGATCGCTGTTGTCTCTGAAAGTCTGCATGAAGTCCTGGGTGGCAGAACTTTTGAAAAGTCACCCTGACAAATCTCTGCAGAGGATTGGAGGAGAGTAAAAGCGGAAATGGGGAGATCAGCTGGAAGACTACTGAAATGTTTAAAGAGAGAAAAAATGAGAGCCTGACTCAAGGCAGGAGCGGTGGAGATAGACAGGAGATGAATTTGAAAGGTATGAGGAGAGGGGCCAGTCTGGTGGCACAGTGGTTAAGGTCACACATTCCGCTTCTCAGTGGCCCCGGGTCTGCTCGTTCGGATCCCAGGTGTGGACATGGCACCACTTGGCAAAAGCCATGCTGTGGTAGGTGTCCCATATATAAAGTAGAGGAAGATGGTCATGGATGTTAGCTCAGGGCCAGTCTTCCTCAGCAAAAAGAGGAGGATTGGCAGTAGTTAGCTCAGGGCTAATCTTCCTCAAAAAAAAAAAAAAAAGGAGAATCAACCAATCAGGAGAAGGGTGACGGTCAGGATGATGGCTGAGCATCTGAGTGCATCAGTAGGACCAATGTTGCCAGATAAGTCTACAGAAACCAACAATGACTTGGTGTTAGTTTACATTTTAGATTGAAAACTGTCTGCCTCTCTCTCAGGTTACAATCCCACGGGGATCCTCCATGTTTATATTTACATTTCATGTTTACATAGGCTGAGCTCTATGGTTACATAATCAGAGAAAGAAATCCCACAATCAATTCCAGACCTCTTCAGACACGACCTTTTGTAAATAGCTAGAGCTAGGTTTGCAGTCAAATCCAGAGGTATTTATGAATAAATACTGACCCCCAGTGTCTAGGTGCAGGAATAGAGATTAAATAAAGATTAAAAAATAAAATACCGACTCCTGAGAGAGAACCTGGAATTCCAGCTATAAATAACGTCCCCTGCAATCCAATTCAGAATCCTGGAGTGCTTCAGAAATAAAAATACTGACCAGCTAACCTATGGTTACTGGTTGCCTGGAGAACAGTAACGAATGTTCTATAGAACAAGTGTCAGAATGGATTCAGTGGCCTCAATCATGGGTGCATAACTATGTGATGGCCTTTGTCCCCTCTGCTCCAAAGTCCAGGTTAAACTACTCCAAAGAGTCTTCTCACTAAAAGGGTGAATTTCATGCAATTAATTTGACTAATACAAACTCTAGCTCTGTCTGATTCCCCGTCCAGGTCAACATTACATCAAATGAAGTTTCCTCTCAAGTGGTGGGCAGATGTTCTTTTTTCTTTTTCTTTTTCTGCTAAAGATTTTCCCTGAGCTAACATCTGTGCCAATCTTCCTCTATTTTGTATGTGGGTTGCCGCCACAGCATGCCCACCGATGAGTGGTGTAGGTCCCTACCCAGGAACCGAAACTGGGCTGCCAAAGTGGAGCATGCCATACTTAACAACCAGGCCAAAGGGCTGGCCCCTGGAAATTCCCTTTTCAATAGCTGTGTGTCAGGGGTGAATTCATGAGAAATTCTTCAGGCAACTCTCTGCAGCAAAAAAAATTCCTTTAGCTGGAGTAGCGTCATTGTGAGAAACTGACCATTTAACATCTTGGCCCACAATTGCTGCAGCTGCTATCAGATAGCATCTATTTTCTACAGACAGCTGGCTATTTGGAGACATGCTTATGTCACATTCTGGGTTACGGTGAAGTTTTTAAAAACTTGGCTTTGCAGAGAATTAACAGGTTGAGCATGAAGCTGTCTTGAAAAGGTAGAGCTTCCTTCATGAAAATAGGATCTTTTTCATCAACCTTATTGTTTTTGCTGAGAAAGTCACCCTGAGCTAACATTCATGCCAATCTTCCCTATTTTTTAGTATGTAGGCCACCAGCAAAGCATGGCTGCTAACAGAGCAGTGTAGATCTGTGCCCGGGAACTCAACCCAAGCTGCTGAAGCAGAGCACCCTGAACTTAACCACTACGCCACTGGGCCTGGCCCCATTCACCTTGTTTTTAAAGTGAGAATAGACTTCAGGCTTCAGTAGCCAACCACAACATAAAATGCAAATCTTTAATAATAGAATCCATTTGACTTCTGTTTGGGGCAATAAGAAGAAGTCATTACGGGCCATGGACCCTTAGCAGTCTTAGAAGGGATGCAAGGAGGAGCAGTAGAAACCCTGACTGCTTTGGAATCACATGGATTCAAGCCGGGCTATAACACTGAACTCAGTGACACAAGTGACACTTGTGAGGTGGCTGCTGCAGGGAGGTAAAATTCAAGGCAACAGAAGCCCAGAGATTTAAGTTTAGGAGCCAAATGGTGGCATGAAGGGATACCACTGTAGGGCACTAAGGAGATAGAAGGTTTTGCAGCAGGAGAAAGACATTCCGTTACTATTTGTTCAACTACAAGGCGATGGCAATCATAATCCTGTTTCTGATTTGTTGTATCAGCAGACAAGCTAATTGTTGGTCTGATGCATAACTGTAGCCCCAAACATAATAGAGATAAAATGAATGCATAATTTGTTTCTTGACAATACAGAATTAAGAAGTTTTTCCCTTACCTAACAAGGACTGAGATTTCAAGAACAAAAACATAGAAACCAGGCACGCTTATCCAGTCATTGCATATGGTGAAACACGTTCTAGTGACTTTACTTAAAACAAGGTTGTTTTAGTTGTTTGTCAGTTTTGTTCTTGTCACTTTATTTTTCCTGGTTTTACTTTGAAAAATTTCAAACCTACAGAGAAGCGGAAAGAATAGTGCAATAGGACATTATAAACCCTTTTCTCAATTCATCAACTGTAACATTTACTATACTTGCTTTTTTTCTGTCTCTAAATACGTAGGAGGAAGTGGAGGATGGAGCACTTCTTAAAAAGAGGTTGACTAACCAGAAAAATTCTTTTTTCCTTTTTTTTAAAGGGCTCCATATTTAAGCTTCTGAAAACTTAAGAAAACAGAAATAGAGAGTTGATGCTAACATACAAAAAAAAAATCACTCAAGGGAGGTTAGTGTTGGCTAAACCATTTGAATGCGAGTGGCAGATATCGTGACACTTCACTCTTAAATTCTTCAGCCCCCAAAATGTTCTTTATAACTTTTAATTAAAATATCCAATTAACGTTCAAATGTTGGAGCCCTAACCCCCAGTGTCATCGCATCTGGAGGTGGAGCCTTTGGGAGGTAGATTTATATGAGGTCAGGAGTGTGGCTTCCCCAGATGAGACTATTAGTGCCCTTATAAGAACACCGCTCATCTCTCCATCATGTGAGGATACAGCAAGAAGGCGTCTATCTCAAAACCAGGAAGAGGGTCCTTACCCTGGGCCAAATCTGCCAGCACCCTGATCTTACACTTTCCAGCCTCCAGAACTCCCAGAAATTATTGTTTAAGCCCCCCAGTCCGTGATATTTTATTCCCACAACCTGAGATCAATGTTCTGTTATCTATTACCATCATTCTTTTATTTAATCTTAAATTGTCCCAAATTTAGCACTTCAAGCCAATTTTTGTATCCCATCAGTCTTGGGTATTTTCTTCTTTTCTGACTCAGGCTATTCCAAGCTTATTTTATACTTTATCTGCCCCAAACCTGGAATCAAACATTTCCCCAAACATCCTTGGTTATATGGAATAGTATTTAGAAACCAAGATCAAGGGAACTAGGTGTGCTCATTTT
This sequence comes from Equus przewalskii, assembly GCF_037783145.1. Lineage (NCBI taxonomy): Eukaryota > Metazoa > Chordata > Mammalia > Perissodactyla > Equidae > Equus > Equus przewalskii. The sequence goes on along the minus strand of NC_091834.1, from coordinate 88,556,463 downwards.
TACTAAGTTGTTGCTTCTAGGCCCTTTGAGAGGACAGAGCTGGGGACAGGGGTGAGGGCGGGGAGAGAGAGAGAGGAAAATACACATACACACGTTCATACAAATATCTCCCGTTCAAAAGCAATAGCACAGAGTTATTAGTCATTGTCCTGCAAAAGTCACACATAACAGACTAATGCCTCTAGACAGGAACCAGGGGTAACACATACTATCTATAAGTCAAGATTTGAATTGGAAGTTTGGCAATGGCTGCCATTTGGTTTCTCTAGAGTATCATACAAATATCTCCAGTTCAAAACCAGTAACAGTGTTCTTCATCTTCCTCCATTTTGTATCTCCCTTTCCCCACAGTGAGTGACCTAATTTAACCACCACCAATAAACTTGCTCATTTTTTAATCCTCCAAAACCATTTCAGAATTATTAAATATCTCAGGAAAATCTTGATCTTTAAAAACTTGAATTTAACATCAGAGTCACCAAAACATCCCATATCATCCTGCAGAGGTCACACATAACAGGCTAACAGGCCTCATTATCAGCAACCAAAAATAATAGACTATATACAAGTCAGGACTCGAATGAGCAACGGCTGCCCAGTGGTTTCTCTAGAGCACCAGAAAGGACAAAATTCAGAACCGATTACTGACAGCTTCCATTTTAACTGACTGGAAACTATTTAAGCTGTTTTCCTTTTCAAAATCTATCCTGTTTGATGTTTGTCATTTGTTTCAAAATAATCCAGTGAGACAGGAGGAAGAGAGAGAGGTAGTAACTGTGACAGTGGCCATAAGTTAATGAGGTGGCAGATGGGTGATGGGACTATGAGAGTTCTCTGTGCTATTTATACACTATGCTTTTGTGCATGTTTAAAGTTTTTTATAATAAAATGATTTCTTAAAATATATTCCCGTCAAATCAGAGTTAAGTGTAAGCTTAAATGGCCAGCCCCAACCTAAATAAAACGCAAATAAGATGTGGCTTTATTATTGGTACACAGCAAGTGATGAGGACACTCTAGCTTATCTTTAAAAATTGTCTAAGGAACTTACAATTTTTTGGCAACTTAAGGTCCCAGTGTCTTAAAGGCTAGACTAGATATCTAGATTATCCTCCAATAAACAAAACTTTACTAATCGTGGAAAAAGAGTGACTTAAATTCTGCAGATAATTTTGCCAAACAACTTTGTCATTAGAGGGAGATTGAATGATAAAATAGTCTTATATTTTGGACATTTCATATTCCCCTTGGGATCGGTGGTTTACATTCTCACAGTCCAATGTGAAAACCCTCAGGCTACAGTGTAACACGGCATCTGCCACAGCCAGATCCGGCGTGAGGCAAGGCATGATTTAACACAATGAATGGTGCTACATAGGTGAGCCAAAAACTTGCAAAATCCAATTAAGCAAAAGACAGAAACAGGAAACACGATTAGGATCTGTGATGTTGAAGCAATTGTGGTGTGTTTCTGAGGGAAGAAGGACTTACAAAAGGCTTTCCAGAAAAGAGGGAAGCTGAACTTGAAAAGAGATTTGTCACTTAGAAAAGCACAAAAATGAATTAAAAATGATCTCTGAATTCTAAAGAATATTATTTGGTTAAGCAATGGGACTACAAAGAATGGCTACAGAAGAGAAACCAGACATTGGTCAGAAACATAAAGCATCCACATTTCATGTCTTTATGCACCAAACATGTGGCCAGTTGTGAGCAAACCACTTTCATCTCTTCTTTTCAGCCATTTTCATCAGCCAGTGCTCTAAGAGTCCTGAATTAAAGATTAAATGGAGGCCAAGTTGTAGCAAGGCTTTTAGAATTAGTTTCCTTCTAATGTCAGTTTTACTATAAAACGGATACAAATAAACTAATCCACCAATGGAAAAATCATTAAAAAATGGTAAATATTTGTAACAGCTATTATAGCTGCAAATTTTTTACATGACTTTATTGCTGAAATATATGTTACTTGCTTTGAAATAAGGCAATAAATAGCCTAAAGAAATGATGACTTACATACCTACAGCATCTAAAGATATACTGTGGAAAATAGTATCATTAAGCAATCAACTCTGTCCATGGCCTACCCCAGCTACATTATGCTACATACTATAATCTTCTGCCCTCAGCTGATGAACAACAAATGTACGTGACAAGCCCCAATATACCATTTCCCCTGCTCATGGGAATAAAATTACACCCACTATACGCTACTTTCCCCCTGACCCCGACCTTCAATTTATTGAGAATTAGGAGTGTCCATGTGTTGGAGGAAGTGCAACTCTTTCAGTGTTACAGGAAGTTACGAGCTAAAGACTACTTCAGAGGCCCTTACTTAGTACTTATCAGTCATATGGAGATGCTTTGGTCATATCATTTTCGACCACAGAATTTTATTTTTAAACCAGTTTTAAGTACCCAAAGATTAAAGTTCAAAAACCAAAAATGAAACAAAAAAGAACAACAGCTATAATTGTCTATATGCTGCTAATTCTAGCAGCCCAAGAGGAATTCCACCAAATGTCAAACGAAGGATATCTCTGGACTAGAGACAAGGCAAAGGGTCTGCTGTCTGCTGTTGGCTGTCTTGGATGAACCCATCTGTGACTTTCCCATTTAATGGGCCTCTGGTCTTAACTATCGAGGTATCCCTTTTCCTAGAGGAAAAGACTAGTAATAAATACTTAAGTATAGTGTATTATCTAATATCCTTTACTATTATCCCAGAAAGTCTTAGTAAATATAAAGGTGAACCACTTATTAGATTAAGTGGTACCTGTCAATGATGACTTGATAATAATTTATTGAGTGACATATACCTTAAAATTTACCTCCACTTGTTACTCTCCCATCTCAGAAACTGATGACACTGACTAAGCCCCACTGGTTACTAATTTGAATTAGTGGCTAATTCAAACAGGGCTAGCAGGAGAGCTAACTCATAAGGCTTATGACATAAACACTCGGGCATCCTAAAGCCTTTATCTGAGCCAACATAAGTTATCTAGTTACCTATACACACTCTACCCCACAGCCTAGCTCTGGAAAAAAAACAGGAAAAAAGAGAGAGAGAGATGAAGAGAGAGAGAGAGAGCAGTATCCTGAACACACTGCATGCTACTCCTTTTGCAGCTTTTCCAAGCCAGCACTTGGGAAAGACTTTATTTTTCAGCTCGTTTCACTTTTCCTTGATCCTCCACTTTCTTAATGGCTGCTTGGATAGCTTCTTGGTCACCTAGGAACTGATGAGGCCCAACAGCACGCAGGTTCTCATCCAGCTCCAGGAGAATGGGGACTCCAGTCGGAAGGGTAATGTTGATAATGTCTTCGTCTGAGATCCCTGTAGATTGAGAGGAAGGAATAAGGCTTTAAAGACAAGCAAGGAGGAAGTTTTGTTCAGTCGTTTAACTGCACATTTACTTAGTCCCATGGTAAGTGCATGTCAGCAGAGATGGTGACAGATTCCAGCTAAAGTTCCTGGAAGCCAAGAACTCCCTAGAAGTTAAAAAAAAAAAGCTAAGACAGAAATTCACATCACACCAAATCTTAGTAAATACCTTTTGGGGCAACCTGTTCCTAGCTGTTTCCTATATAAATTTTAAAGGAATGAAAATTATTCTCTCCATGACCACATTTGTGTTACGTGTTTTCCACAGGAATCAATCTTGAAGACTCTGAAAGTGAACCAGGAGAGTTTTCTGTCTTCTTCCTTTTACATGTTGTCCCCAGGCTGGCTAAAATTAATCACTGAATCTAGTTCAATTGATCAGAATGTGGTCGGTTTCCCAACACTGAGTGTGGAATGCCCTGGGCTGGATCCAGTCGAGGAGGAACACACCCCTTGATGCTTAGGGAGCACAATCAAGGAGAATCAGGAACGGATTATAAGACAGGCCTTGTAAAGAGGCCTCATTCTCCTGGTCCCTTAACACCCCAACTGCTAGGAGAGGAACATATGTGTAATGCACAAGCCTCATTCAATCCTTTTTTAAATAAGGTAAATTACAGGTAGTTCAACTTTGACCAGAAGAGTTGTAGTTGTAGTAAGGGTGGTACTAGCAGTGGTAGTGATAATATTTTTACTATTGTGGACTGCTTTTAACAATAAACAGCTAACATGTACTAAGAATATTCTATACACCAGGTACTCTTCTGAGCACTTTATATGTATTAACTTATTTAATCATCGCTACAATCCTATGAGGACATGAGCTATTACTCTTCCACGTAACAAGTTCTGGCACAGAGAGGGTTAAGCAAACAACTCAAGATCACACAGATAGTATATAGCAGAGCCTGAATTTAAACCCAGGTATCGGTAACTATCGTATGATGTAATGCCTTTCAAGTTTCTCTGAGTTCAAAATGGGCAAAGAGAAGGGAGGAGAAAAGAGATTGAAAGGCAACTGAAACTATTCAGATTATCTACTTTAAAAACACAGCTTTATTACATAGACTTTTAAATTCTAAACATATGCCTCTGTTCTATATTGAAAGTAAGGACCTGGGTGGAGAAAGTTCCAAGGAGAGTGCAAGGGGGTTCATCTTCACTTGGGAGGTGATGATGGCAGAATAAGTTGTTAGCAGTTAGTTATCAATGCACTTTGTCATTTTAATTAACTAATGGTCATAACTATGAGTGCCAGCCAAAAGTCACAGAATTACAGCACTGGATCCCAACCACTGGTGCAGTTCTTTATTAGAATTTCATTTCTAGGCCCAGAAGAGCTACCTAAGAACCCATATGCACAAACTGTACGTTCTCAAGCAGCTATGAAACAATGGAAAGAATCCCAACTTGCAAGTCAGGGTCTCTTCCAAGTACACTGCCCATCTCCTCCTCTGCCAGTCCCCCTCAATATACTAACTAGAGAACTTTATTTAGGCAAGTAACTTCTCTGGGCCTCCAATCCCTCTGTCAAATTAAACACACAAACACACACACACACACACACATTCTTCCTCTATCACCAATACAAAGGGTCTGGGGTAGGAGGAATGCACTTAAAAGAGAACATACATGAAAAAGCATAGCACAATAAGTGTTTCTTCTTCACTACCAGGAATTTTCTTCTAGGTAGAAGATTTAAAGGGCAGGCTACTAAAACACTACTTTGCCCTGCCAAGCCCCCAACCCCACACTGCAACTCTACACAAGATTACCATCCCAAACTAAAGCTGGCAAGAACAGATAAATCCAGACCAGACAGCCAGCTGTTTAGCTGGGAGATGACTGCTTTGAATTCTAAGAGCCCTGTGGCTCCATCAGGTCAGATCTGACAGCTGGATGCACAGCAGCTGCCACACGCATCCCTTGGAGACAGCAGAAGCAGAATTCAACGGCACGTGGTTTAGAGCCAGGTGACCACTGAGGCTGTGGAACCCAGTGCTTCTCACCCCTAATCCAGGGAAGCTTTGAAGGTCCTCTCGGAGGACCCTTCAGGCCTAACTCACTCAACTAACCAGTAACTCAGGGCCTATTATATCCCTCTTGGGAAGGACATTTGTGACCCTGGCCAGGATTTTACTTCCATTGAACTATTTCTTCATTTATAAAATGAGGGAGGATAGTCTCTTCTAGTACCACAGTCCCTTTATTTTATTCTGAATGGTTAAGAAAAGTAGAGGCACTCTAGAGGCATGAGAAAAGTGGGGACACTGACTGTTTACATTCATCTATCATGTAAGGACCATGTTTTATCTGTCCCCAGAGTCTGTAAGCACATTGCTTACTGAATTGGAGAGAAAGATGGATTTTATAGATTTCTCCAATTAATCTAAATTTTCACTGCAAAAATCAACTTGTTAGAAGACAACTATTTAGCAAAAATGACCGTGTTTGACTAACGTTGACCAGGAGAAATAGAAACTATGAGTGTACACATCTATCAGCATCTCAGATTCACTGCTTATAGACTGTGTGCCTTTACAACGTTACCAACTCTTAACCTTTGCAAATGTTTCTGGACCTAAGACTTTATTTTAAAATGGCTAAACATTCCACTTTTATTCAACATTGTACTGGAGGTTCTAGCCAGGGCAACTAGGCCAAAAACAAAAGAAGTAAAAGGGATCCAGATCAGAAAGGAAGAAGAAAAACTATCTCTATTTTCAGATGACACAATCCCACTAAAAACTAGTAGAACTAATAGATGAGTTCAACAAAGTTGCAGGATACAAGATCAATCTACAAAAATCAATTGTACTTCTTTACAGTAGTGATGAGCAAAACAAAAATGAAAATAAGAAAATAATTCCATTTATGATAGCAACAAAAAGAATAATATACTCAAGAATAAATTTAACCAAAGTACAAAACTTATACTCTGAACACTACAAAACATTGTTGAAAGAAATTAAAGAACTAAATATATGGAAAGATATCCCATGATCATGGATTGGAAGATTTAGTATTATTAAGATGTCAATATTGCCCTAATTAACAGAGATTCACCACAATCTCCATCAAAATCTCAGCTGACTTTTTTTGCAGAAATTGACAAACTGGTCTTAAAATTCATACAGAAATTCAAGGCACTCAGAACAGCCAAAATAATCTTGGGAAAAAAAAAGAACAAAGTTGAGAGACTCACATTTCCTGATTTCAAAACTTACTATAAAGCTATAGTAATCAAGATAGTGTGGGGGCCGGCTTGGTGGCACTGTGGTTAAGTTCGTGTGCTCCACTTTGGCGGCTTGGAGTTCACCGGTTCAGATCCCAGGCACAGGCCTATGCACCGCTTATCAAGCCATGTGGTGGCAGACATCCTACATATAAAGTAGAGGAAGATGGGCATGGATGTTAGCTCAGGGCCAATCTTCCTCAGCAAAAAAAAAAAAAAAAAGGAAGAATGGCAGAAGATGTTAGCTCAAGGCTAATCTTCCTCAAAAAAGAAAAATAAAAGATAGTGTGGTACTTGCATGTAGTATGAGTTACTTATATAAGGATGGCCATATAGATCAATGGAATAGAACAGAGAGTTCAAAATAAACCCTCATGTTTTTGATCAATTGATTTTTAGCAAGTGTGTTAAGATAATCAAATGAAGAAAGAATAAACTTTTCAATAAATGGTGCTAGGACAACTGTATATTCACATGCAAAAGAATGAGGTTAGATCCCTACCTTATACCTTATATAAAAATTAACTCAAAGTGAAGCAAAGACTTAGATTTAAGAGCTAAAACTATGAAACTCTTAGAACACATAGAAGTAAAATCTTCACGACCTTGAATTAGGGAACGGTTTCTTACATATGACACCAAAAACACAAGCAATAAAAGAAAAAACATTGATAAACTAGGCATATAAAAATTTTAAACATTTGTGCTTCAAAGGACACCATCAACAAAGTGCAATGAAACCCACAGAATAGAAGGAAATTTTTGCAACTCATGTGTCTGATAAAGGACGTGTATCTAGAGTATACAGAGAAGTATTATACTTCAATAATAAAAAGACAGATAACTAAATTAAAAAATGGGCAAAAGACCTGAATATTTTTCCAAAAACGATATACAAATGGCCAGTAAGCACATGAAAAGGTGTTCAACATCATTAGTCATCAGGGAAACGCAAATCAAAACCACAATGAGATACCACTTCATACCCACTAGGATGGCTACAATAAAAAAGTCAGATTATAAACAAGTGTTGGTGAGGATAGAGAGAAACTGGAATCCTAATACACTGTAAAATTAAGAGTATAAAATGCTGTGAACTCTTTGGAAAACAGTCTGTCAATTCCTCAAATAGTTAAGCATAGAGTTAACATGTGACCCAACAATTTCATTCCTAGGTATATACGCAGGAGAAAGATGCCCACGCAAAAACTTGTACGTGAATCTCCACAGCAGCATTATTCATAACAACCAAAGAGTGAAATGCCCATTAACTGATGAATGGATAAATTAAATCTGGTATATCCATACAATGGAATATTATTTGGTAATAAAAAGGAATGAAGTGCTGATACATGCTAACCATTGATGAACCTTGAAAACATGTTAAGTGAAAGAAGCCAGTCACAAAGGACTCCCTGTTGTATGATTCCATTTATATGAAATGTCCAGAACAGGCAAATTCATAGTGACATAGATAGATTAGCAGTTGGCCAGGCCTAGAGGTAATGGGGGGACTGGGAAGTGAAAACTAGGTATAGGTTGTCTTTTGAGGGTAATGACAATGTTCTAAAATTGACTGTGGTGATGAAAGGATGGTGAATATACTAAAAGCCACTGAACTGTACATTTTAAATGAGTGAAGTGCATGGTATGTGAATTATACCTCAATAAAGCTATTTTAAAAAGCGGTCAACAGATTCAGAGAAGTTAAATAAAACTGTGCAAGTCACAAGACTGTTAAGGTAGTAAAACTGGACCTGGTTTTTTTTTTTTTCATTCCCAAATCCCAGGACTTCAACTCTGGTCATCTGACTCGTCTATGGCTATTTCCATCACAGCATAAGAAGAGAGGAGAATGCTTGTGTGCATGCACTGCCCCGGGTACTAACTGGACACCAGCACCCAGTGTTCTCATGTTTTCAGGACTAGTAAAGGGCATGCACAGATTTGTCAGACCCCCTTGAAAGAGCTAACATACTGGGATCACGATGGGCAAGGTTTAGGAGTTGTAGTCTGTGACCTCAGAAAAAGAGTGCTAGGTCTTTGGCGAGAGGCTGGCGGCACATGGGACTCACTCGTTTAACCATGGCCTCAGGTCTAACAGGTCCTCTCTTTCACAGCACCAGTCTCAAGTGCATGCCTATGGCTTAGATAACAACCCACTTTTGTGTGGGACCCAACCAAAGAGCCAAATAAACAAAGGCCACAAGAATGACAATATTTCACTGATGAGGGAAGGAGAGCTCAACAAAAATAGAAACATTTCCAATAACTAAATAAAAGTTGACATTCCACTTTAATGACTACTCAAGCCATTCACACACACAGCAGACTAATTACTTACAAATATTTAAAATACTTAGACTGGTTAATAATCAGTCAATAAGACTTAAAGCAATTGAAATTTTAAAATAGCAAACCAGGAAAAACCACAGGGAAGCCATTACTCATTACTCAATTTTGGCATTAGCCACATTCTCTGTCCTAAGAAAGTTAAGCAAACAGAACTCCTAAGGCTAGAATAATGCTTCTGCACTGGATTAACCAAACTGAATCAATACTACATTATGTAATATCATATTACAAACTCATTAACTGGAACATCAGGTGAAAGGTAAAACGAGTGACCAGATATCACATCCCCTGTCTGATAACTGGCTTCGATTTTTTACAGCATCCAAGAATGTTCTGAAGGAAACATCACAGAGTGCCCACTCTGCAACTACCCCTCTCCATCACTCCCCCTCTGCAGCCACTCCTCCATGAGTCCCCAGTCATTGTCTTGAATTCTTGAATCTTCACATAGGAGCATCTAGGAGGCAACTGTAATCAATTTAAATGACGGGGATATTTCCAGCAAGAAATAAGGAAAGTTTGGGGGTAAGTCAAAGGGGTAACTCAGGGCCAATATGGGGAGAAATTCAAACAACTTTATCTTCTGCATGCAGGACTAGCTTCAGAAAGTCAAATCTGTACCTACAAGCCCCATCCCCCAAGTCACTGTAGCAGGAACAGGAACCAGTTATTGAGATCACTGTACATACACTACAGCACTCACACTCCGCCTTCTGTTAGAGGTGGTTGTGCACATGCTTGCCTCTCCCACCAGGATTACAAGCTTTGGAGAACAGGGACCATGTTTTATCTGTCCCTGTATCACTCATGCTCTTAGAACAGTGCCTTACCCACCGCAAGAATTTAGTAAGTGTTTGTTCAACTGAAAGGAACACTATTATGCATTGGCTGCTACGGTCCAGAAATTATTTAGCTATACGATCCACTATTACAACTGTGTGTATTATATGGATCTACTTCTTACACATAAATAAAGGCTATAAGGAATGAAACATTAAAATTAAAAATTAAACATTAAAAATTCTAATGCATAAAGCCCATACATGAAAGCAATTTGAGGACTTTGCCAGAGACAGTAGTGGCCGAATTTCAGAAAGGGATCAAAATGGAGACACAAGCTCCTTGAAAGTAAGGACTTGGTATGCCCAACTGTAGGCACTACTATATCCTTATACCAAGAACAGTGCCTGATTTAATGAACGCTTGGCACATGGCTGAAATGAATAAATCTGAACTCTCTGGGTTTTCAAATTATATCTAGTCTTTTACTGTTGAAGCCTTGATTAAAGATTGTGATCCTTTTATTACCTTACCAAGAAAAAAAGAAAAGCTTGAATAAAAGGTTGTCTGCATGTAGGGCTAACGAAATAAACAATTCAAATTAAATTTATCTCATATATATTTTCTTTGTTTTTCTCCAAAGTGTTTGCTCCCAAACACTTTTTGAATATCAGGAAATAGCAGAGAAGATGTTCAGGGAGACAGATTTGTTGCAAGACAAGAGGACAATCCCCCAATTCTATAAAGCATATTTTGGGGGATTAGAACAAGAGGAAAATAGCTTCGATCAAACCATTCCACCATGAGTTACCAGCCATGTCCCACTTCCCTTTCCCAGTCAAGTCAGTCACAATTCAAACCCCTCTGCTGGGCGATCTGTGCTGAGTTCTGTCTTCTTCTACTGCCAGAATAAGAGTGACACAAAAGGTTCCGAATTGCATAGATGATCCACCTGTTTTTAATTATAATTCTTTAAGGTTTGAACGCTATATATGAACAAGTTAAAGGCAGGCTGGAGAACAATTAGAAATGAGTTATTTGAATATTCTAACATGTTAATAGAATAACCACCTCTAATTTAGAATAAGGCAGAGAGAACTCATTCTACATTTAAATTTATAGTTAAATGGCCTACAACTTTTAAAAATAAAGCTTTCTATAAGTCAATTACACTTATAATGAGAGAAAGCTTAACCATACCACTAGACAAGTATTTGCCTCACATAAGAGAGGTATGAATTGGGTGCTTCTGAAACTATCACACTAAAATGCCAAAGGTGACTGACTTGTCAGTCCCTGTCCCCACAGCTAATCCCTGCTGACCTTTCCTCTCTGATTCTCTAATTTCATCTCACCACTTCTTTGCCTTGCTACGTGTGCAGCTGCACGCCCTTCTTCAGGGACCGAGTCTGCCTTTCCTGAGCCTCTTGCATGCCGCTCTTATTCCACACTTGAAATTGCCTAGTTCTGTGCTGGAACCCAGACTAAACAATCCACTTCCGCTGGCAAGATGCAGACTACACCTAATGCTTCATTCAGTTCAGTACCTGGCTTCTCCTTCAGTGTGGGCCAGGAGGAAACAAACAGGAAGTGACTATGCCAACCACAGAGAAAGAAACACTCGCCTGTCTGGAACACTGCAGTACAGGATACGTTCAGATGCTGAGCCTGGGTTTCACGGTGGTGCTTTGTGAGAATGTCTGAGCCAGTGAGAGGTGGGCCCTGCTTTCATCTGGACTCGTGAGCACAGCATGGGTAATTGTTTATACTGTTAAAAATCAGTAAAGCAGTCCCTTTAGTAGGGATTTTCTTATTCTATAATTTTTCACACGTCTGGGTCAAGTCCTTCTTCTGAAAGTAATAAGAACTACTATCAAGTTAAAAGTAAAGCAATCCCAAAATTATATACAATTTAAGAGCAGAGACATTATATAAATAAGTAATTTGACAGGGTAGAGGCCTGTCCTAGCCACTGACGCACGGTTCCTGTGCTAAACCTACCTCCGGATCAGAAACACTTCCCTCCCCCTGAACTGCTCTCCTGCGTTGACTCCAGGACGTCCTTGTCGATCTACTTCCAGACTAGGTGGTTGGAGAGGGAAAAAGAACAGATGGAAGACCCAATTAAAAAGAGAATTTAGAATCTGGTGGCAAATGAACAGAAATAGTTCAGGGACAGAAAAACCTTTACTGGAGGCGCTCATAACCTCTGAGTACAGAACTTGAGCAGATTACACATAACGTCTTATGGAAAAGGACTTTGAAAGGTAATTCCCTATGCTGATCATGCTTTAATCGCTAAATTAAGTCAGTACCAATAGCTCCTGGAGTCTCCAGAAAGCATAACGATGCCCCCCAGGTTAGTTTTCAAAGGCATGGGTAGGTGTATGTAGCAAGTGTCACTTAATTCTACTAAGTGACAAGCTAATTCTAGAACTACCTTTTCCTGAATGGCATATAAACGGACTCATACAATGCTTAGTGGGTGGTGTGGTTTTTTTTGGCTTTTTTTTTTTTTGTAATCACAGAAATTTATTTTTTCACAATTCTGGGGACATCGAGGAGTTGGCTTTTTTATGAGCCCTCTCTCCTTGGCATGTAGATCCTCTCACCACCCTGGGTCTTCACACGGTCTTCCCTCTGCATGTGCCTGTGTCCAAATTTGCTCTTCTTATAAGGACACCAGTCCTGTTGGGTTAGGGCCACCTTAATGGTTCATTTTACCTTAATTACCTCTTTAAAGGTCTTATCTCTAAATACAGTCACATTCTGAGGTACTAGGAGTTAGGACTTTCACATAGGAATTTACAGTACTTTGCTTTTTGAGCCCAGTTTCTTTCACTTAGCATAAGGCAGTTGAGATTCATTCGTGATGTTGGGTGTATCAAAAGTTTGCTCCTTTTTACTAGAGCAGTTTCTTTATGCAAAACAGCTTAGCGATCAATAATTGATACATGAAATAGAAAATACGACCTGGATACTAGACTAAACAACAGAGTAAAACACAGTATTGAACTATAGCTTTCCACTGAGTTCGGAGCCTACATCAAGCAAGACAGGTCTGTAAAATGCTTAGAACTGCGCATGATACACAGTATGCACTCAGAAAAGGACCACCTTGTACAGGTATACTAGGGAACGCCATTCCAGACCACAGTTTTAGGGTAACAGCAGTAAAAATTTCAGGCTCAATTAGTAGCATCAAATTACCTTTTTATGGTTTACCTGCCAAGGATGCTAGACTCAGTTTCTTATAATATAGTATTCCAAACAAAGAATAGATCAGGAGAAGGGCTACTTTCCGTAAAAATGTAAAACAAAAAAGCCCAGGTGGTAATTGTGTGTGGAGACTCAGTGAACTGGATTTGGGTGGCGTTCACGACTCCAACTAATTATCATGACGATGGCTAAGTCATTTGAGGTCTGTCTGGGTTCCATTTTCTTTCAACAGCACCTGTCTTTGCCAGAAATGGAAGAAGTGTTGCACGGGATTTGACTGCCCTTAGGGTACAGTGATAGCACCAAACAGAGGAGAAACAAAATAACATCTTAATGTTATATGGTATATGCCATCCAGGGTAGACGAGTAACACTAGTGTACTCTTAGCAGACACAGCTTAAGGCATATCGAGATTTCAGGGTAGACCAATATTCTAATTAGTTATTTGACTGGGTCATCATTCTTCCCACCCTACAGTTACGGTCTTTAAACAATAAAGAAGTCTTTGTATGATACAATGGTATGCTGTCATTGATTCTATCAGTTACCACACTCCTCCCTAGCAGAAGGTAAAGTGCTTTAAGTCTGTCAAGTAGTTTAAGGACGATATAGGGGAAAACTGCCCCAGTTCCATAAAGATTCTGTTTTACAGGAGAGAATTTTATATAAACATATCTAGAAAGCATGACTAGGAATCAGAGGAATCTACAACCACAACCATTTTTACTTTTTGATTTAATCAATGCAAAGAATTTCGGAACTTTTGTCTTTATAGGAAATAGGGAATCCAGTCACACCCATTTCAAGGATTCATTCTTAACACTGGTGAAAGCTAACATCTTTATAGTAAGGTGACCATTTAATTTATCATCCACGTTGGGGCACTTCTGAAAGTGAAAGGAGTTGCTATTAATAATTGCACTGAGATAATAGGTATTAACCAGAAAACGGTGGTGAATGGTCATATAACTTTACAGTAAAAATAAATTGGCAATTAAGATGGCAAATTTTATTATGTTTTTTAACACAATAAACACACATGCACAAATAAATTGGAAAGTAGTCCTTTCTACAAGATAAAAATCTATATTTTTCCCCTAAAGTAAGGGGGATTACTTAATTTTTGAAGTCTTGAAAAGTTAGCATCCAAATTCAATGGAATGTTTTCTTTCAGGCTGGGGATTTATCAAGTACCACATGAAGTCCTGTAACTTGAGCTCTTCAAAGACAGACATGCAAGATACGAGGGCTAATGTTGGTATTCCTATACCAGCAAGCCCGTACATCTAGAATACATTTTAAAAGGGCTGAAATCTCACTAAATTAACAGGAATGACATGGAAGAAATAACATATGCTATTTCTTCTGATCTTGGGAAAACCACTTATGCTTAATTCTCACAGCTGTGACACAGACTACTTAGATCTTATTTTTCAATACACACTGTAAGAGAAATCATCAGTGGAGACTGGCATTTAGAGGACTCCTAAAACAAGAGATGATAACTAATTGATGAAGTGAGCCTAAAATCTAGTCCAGTCTATTTCATGCACATGAAATAATTTTTTCCATGTCAGGAGTGGGAGTAAGTCCCTATAGGGAGTCAGAGCAACATCAAAGAACTCCATCAATCTTAACAATAGTACCAGAAAAGGGACAAAGTTGTTATACCCAAGATTTTAAACCACCCTTATGTCTTCCTAAGGACAAATCTCAATCCTCATATCCACTCCATTTGTGTCCCTGGCTTTGGGCTTTTGTCTCATGGCATATTTTGTGTTTTCGACCAATTTTTTCCCCCGGATGTCTGCCATCCTCCCTGGTCACCAACCTTACCATTTCCATTCCCCATCTCCACCATATACACCTCCCTTCTCCTCTGCTGCAGACAGCTGCCAGCCCTAGACTCACCTACTTTCACATACTTCCTACTTGAGCCTCTTTGTACAATTTACCTCTTCCAGCATGGACACCACTATTTTAAATCAATTATTTCCGGCATGGACACCACTATTTTAAATCAATTATCCCGAAAATAAAAATATTTTCTATAAAGCCTGTTTATAGTGACAGGGATAGGAATTATAATTTAAGGTTGCTTCAGTTTCATTCATCTCTGAAAGGCAATTTAGTTCCATACACTCAACTTAAAAAAAAGGCCTTCAGGGTTCGGCCCGGTGGCACAGGGGTTGAGTTCGCACACTCCGCTTCAGTGGCCTGGGATTCACTGGATTGGATCCCGGGTGCAGACATGGCACCACTTGGCAAAGCCATGCTGTGGCAGGCATCCCATATATAAAGTAGAGGAAGATGGGCACGGATGTTAGTTCAGAGCCACTCTTCCTCAGCAAAAAAAGAGGAGGATTGGCAGCGGATGTTAGCTCAGGGCTAACCCTGCTCAAAAAGAAAGGCCTTCAGGAAAAAGGTTAAATGAAGCCTGAGGACAAATGTCGGCTAACTTTCAGCGATCCCTGTAAACCCATTTCTGCGCCAGGAGTCAAAGCTGTATTTTAATTTTTCTCCTTATTCTATACTCCACATCCATGGATTTCTACTTTATCACTTCCATATATTTGCCCTAAACTATTGTTTTCCAGGCCAATGCCAAACCCTTTAATCTTTCAATTCTGTTGATTAAATTATTTTTGCAGCTTGAATGAAATAAGTCACATATCATACAAGTGACTCACTTAAAGTATACAATTCAATGGCTTTTAGTATCTCCAGAGTTGCGCAACGATCACCAGAACCAATTTTAGAACATTTTCACCACCCCAACAAGAAACCCTGTACCTATTAGCAGTCATTCATCATTTCATCCCCTCCTCCACCTCCACCTCAGCTTAGGAAACAAATAATCTAATTTCCATTTCTATAGATTTGCCTATTCTGGACATTTCATGTAAGTGGAATCCTACAACATATAATCCTTTGTGACTAGCTTCTTCCACATACAACGTTTCAAGATTCATTCATATGTAGCATGGATCAGTATTTCCTTTTTTTCTATTGCTGGATAATATTCCACTGTATGGCTGTATCACTTTTAATTTATCCATTCATTAGTTGGTAGGCACTTGTATTGCTTCCACATTTGGCTATTGTGGATAATAGTGCTATGAAAGTTTGTGTACCAGTTTTTGTGTACATATGTTTTCATTTCTCTCAGGTATTATAATGGGTTGAACTCTGCTCCCCGCTGAAAGGACATGTTGAAGTCCTAATATCCTATACCTCAGAAGGTGACCTTCTTTTGAAATAAGCTCTTGATAGAGGTAACCAAGTTAAAATGAGGTCATTGGGGTAGGCCCTAATCCAATACCATTGGTGTCCTTATAAAAAGAGGAAATTTGGATGAGAAACACAGACACACGCAGAAAGAACACCAAGTGAAGATGGAAGGTTTCAGTGATGCATCTGAAAACCAAGGAACACCAAATATTTCCAACCAACACCACAAGCTAGACAAGGAAAGAAAGGATTCTCTCCTAGAGCCATTAGAGAAAGCATGATCCTGCCATCAGCTTGATTAAGGATTTCTAGCCTCCAGAATCGTGAGAAAATTAGTATCTGCTATTTTAATTCATTCAGTTTTTGGTACTTTGTTACAATAGCACTAGGAAACTAACACAGGCACACACCTAAGAGTGGAATTACTAGATCATATGGTAACTCTACGTTTAACCCATTGAGGAGCCGCCAGACTGTTTTCCAAAGCAGCTATACCATTTGATTGCTTTTTTGATAAATTGATAGTTCAAAACCTCCCTCAAATATAGAAAGTAAGCTTTTCTATATGTAACCTCACCCTCCACAGGTAATTCTCCCTTTCTCCCTCCATCCTCACCATAGTGACAGTCTTCTTTACCAGCTGTTAAATTTTCCTATTTCCTTAAAAAAAACAACAAATAGTTAAATTTTCAACGCACTAATAGGAGGGGGTATCTAGAATGAGCTGTGGTTGGGGATGCAGAATAATCCTAGAGATCTAAACGGAAGATAGATGAGGAGTAAATGGTACTAAACAGCAGGAAACTGTCTTTAAAAGGAGGATTTCCTAGCTGAGATGGGGAAGAAAAGAGGATCCTGAAGGAAATTATGGCATTTTCTTTAGAGAAGAGAGGCTGGCCACAAAGAGGTCTATGTCCCACCTCTGGAGAAAGGAATTGGCATGGTGAGATGGAATACGTCTTCCAGCATAAGCTTGGAAATTCTGAATTTCACTTTGTTGTTGTCCTAAGAGGACCCTCAACTTTCTTCAAACAATAAAGCACTATGGTCCAATAATGATCAAGTTGTATATCATTTAATCAAATATCTGACTATTCTGAACAAAGAAGAATAGAACCTTTTATGTAGTTGAGTAAATACGATACACCCACACACACACAAACAGATCGAGCGCTCTGTCTAGTCAACAAAGTTTTTAATAGGAAATGAAGTCTCTAGATTTTAGATCTCTGCACAGCTAATGGATGCAGGCATATTAGTAATGATTTGGCTCTTGGCCATGTTATAAAAACTAGGGGCAAAAAACACATGCTAAAAAGTTTACAATAAAATCTCATAAAGATCACTTCATTTTGTTGTTACCAATAAACTATTTTCACTTACAGTGTCAACCTTTTCATTTTTCACAGCCTCAGATAGAAAAGCAAAGCAGAATGGAAAAGGAATGTTGGAGAAATACACTCTAATACCAGCGAGCTAACTGCTGACAGTGACAATAGACAGGAAAACACCAGACACAGCAGGTCATTCAAAAAGCACAATCGTCTGGGATTGTTTAGTGAAGGAAGAAAGGGGAACGAGAAATCCCCAGAAGGTGTCACAGTGCTATCACTGACGCCCAAAACTGGTAAGCTTGAGTCCTCAAAAGAGTTCATTTAGTTCACGTTATTTAAGAGGAAGGTAACAATACAGTACATTTTAGAATACAGCTAGAACACAACATCAAGTAGTTAAAATAAAATTGAGGCTACCGATTATCTCCAATAAGCCATCCTTTTATTTTCCTTCCTCTAACTTTCTCCCAATGACTAAGGCAGGTCTGGAAAGAGTGGACTGGAACAAGGGAAATGTTCAGGAAACTTAGGTCTGAAAACATGGCAATAATTGTGTAAAGTTGGGAGAACGTGAGCAAAACTGAAGTCTAGATCATTTTATTTATCTTGAAAGTCTCACATAAATAAACTTAATTTGAATCCCATTCCTACAGAAATCTCTTCCCTCTTTAGCCTTCTTTCATCTTACTACAGCAAAAGCCACAGAATCTTTTAGATCAGTGGTTCTCAAAGTGGCGAACTCCAAGCAGCGGTATCAGCATCACCTGAAAACTTCTCAGAAATGCAAACTCTCAGGCCGAACCCAGGCCCACTGACTCAGAAACTCCGAGGTCAGGGCCAGCAATCTGTGGTGGACCAGCTCTCCCTCCAGGTGATTCTGATGCTTGCTAAAGTCTGAGAATCTCTGTCTCAGATAATATGAATGAAAACGCCCAGGAGTTTTGATTTATAGAACAAAATGCTTCTTAAAAGACTGAAGTGACAAAAAGGAATAGAGAAGGAAAGTCTATTATGTAAATTGTGCATTAGTAGCTTCGAAATCATATCCTTTCTAGATTAAGGCCCAACTATAACACTTAGCAACTTCTAATAAGTAGCAGCAGAAAGATGGTACCTTCCAGATGTTTCAGGAGTGCCCTACTGCTGTTTCCATGAGCAGATATCAGAATGGTCTTGCCCTTTAATACTTCAGGAGCAATCCTCTCATTCCAAAAAGGAAGGAGTCTCTCTAGAACATCCTTTAAGCTTTCAGACCGTGGCAGTTCAGCCACAGGTACGTCGCACACTTTATACCTCCGGTCACTGTAGATTTCATGGTAGTAAGGATGAGACTCGTCAATGGGAGGCGGGGTCACATTGTAGCTTCTTCTCCAGACCCTCACTTGTTCTTCACCGTGATTCAAAGCCATCTGCTCCCTGTTGAGACCGATCAAGCCTCCATAGTGACGCTCATTTAGACGCCAGTTGCTTTCCACAGGAACCCACTCCTGCCCCAGTTCTTCTAGGATTAGCCAGGCTGTGTGGATGGACCGATTGAGGACAGATGTGAATACAAGATCAAACTCAAAGTTTAGAGCTTTGAGCTGCTTCCCACAGTTCCGAGCTTCCTCCAGTCCTTCACTGTTAAGTTTCTGATCCACCCAGCTACAAAAACGATTCTCTTTATTCCAAGCACCCTCGCCATGTCTTAACATAATCAGTTTGTACTTGGACATACTGATGGCTGAGCTTCCCTAGTGCTTTCAAATGGGCCCGTGTTTAGTGACAGCAGTACACCTACAAAGAGAAGAAACAAAAAGCACAAATTATATTCTTCATTCAACTAACTACTTGGGAATGGAAACACAACTTTACAGCAGCCAGTTTCTAAAATAAACTGGAATAATCCTTTGAACAGTTTTGACATCAAACATCCGGCAACTCCTACACTATGGCACATACAGGCATATTCTGCAGATAATTAATTACAGGGAACCTAGTTGACGTAAATTTTCTGATGGCTGGATAGTGTGTTAATTATACGACGTAAAAATAACAGAACACTTCATTCTAATGGCATGCTGCATTTCCGCCAGATAGAAAGGCAGGTTGCGCTTACAGAAGTGAGGATTTAATAGAATGAGTTGTAGACGTCTAAAAGGATGATAAGTAGCTAGGAACTCCCAGCTCCTAGTAGCTGACTCTAGATTGAAGGCACCCTTCTCACTTCGTTTTTCCTCTGGCAGAAACAGAAATATTTACCACAGAAATATTACTACACAAGTTATTAAACATGTGAATTCAATGAACCACCACAAATACCTGACATGTAAACCACTGACTGGTGGCAACTAGCTCTTCAATGCCACAGGCTATACCACAGACAAGCAGATCTGAGGTTCAACATTCAAACGACATTAAAAGTGATTTAAAGCGACATCAATGTCAAATATGGTACTCACCTAACTAACCTCTCACCTGCCTCAAGATAGAACTTTCGGCAGGAATAAATCCAGATGCAAAACAAGCTATCAAGTGCAAGCAGCTGAGAGATGCTGCCTGTAGAAGCAGATCAACAGGAGCAGGCCTGCAGGAGTGAGAGGAAGTGCACTGATAAGGAGGCCCCGTCTTCTCCTCTCAAGCCTCCAGCCATCCTACACACCAGCCACATGTCAGTGGGAGAAGAATCTAGTAAAGTGGGACAGGCCACCCTGAAGTGCTTCTGAACTCCCTGGGTTAAGGTGCTGGGCCCACTCTGTCCACTGGAGCATGCGCTGCCCTGGCTGCATCAGCCTGCCAGCCCTCTCCTGCAGTGGACATATCTACACTGTTCAATGCTGCTCGGTTCACGTGCCCAGCGCTCTCCACCTCCACCCCAGTGTCTTCCCCACTGGGGAGCAGAGATTATAGGAACACCGGGCCTGATCTGCCGCCATTCCTGGCAACTTCCACTAACTGGAGACTTTCTGTCCCACTTAAACTGCCATTCATCCATAGTTATATAACAGTGACAAAGGAAATTGGAATCTAGATCTAGTTTCTTCCTTTCTTTAGTAATTCCCAGAGATTCTGAAGGGAGAAAAGTTTTTAAAGTAAGGCTTCATATTTCGGTGGAAGGCAGAGGACCAGCGGCAGGAGGCTGACTGAGGTGATCTGCAAGTGGTTGAAAGGCTACAGCAGTCAGGCTGACGGTTGCTCTTTCTCCTCCAGCATCAGGTTTGAAACTTGAGTGCACAGGAGGCAGGAAAGCCTCAGGTCACGGGAAGAGCCCAGGGCTCAGGGCTTAGGTGACAGCATCTCAGAGAGCAGAAAACTTCCAGAGGGAGAGCAATGCCTCTACCCTCAGCCCAGGGGGGGCGTAGGGGTGGCAGAAGAACAGAGGATGGGATGAAAGGCGTCTGGGCAGTGTTTTGCTAGGTGATGACTAGTGCCAAGAGCAGAATAATTATGAACTAAAGAAGCTCAAGCTTCAGGGCCCCTCACTTGAACAAACTCCTTCTAAGGTGCCGGTAGAGACCAAATAAGGAATTCATGGATGAGAGAGACTGTGTGTGTGTTTAATATGCAAAAGGAAGATATTTTTATATTGTTTCTTTAAAGTGCCTCAATCCACGAAGTAGTAGGACTTTCATGCCCAATAAAAACTGGATCTAGCCCGTGGTAACCATTTATTGTTTCATTTTGGTGGTGGTGGTGGAGGAGGGGATGGAGAGAAGAGAAGCTATCAGCTGTTCCTCTACCTCAACCCTTAGCTGGTCTTGTCAAGCAAGAAGCCTCCATAGGCTAATGAAGCTATTTTCCCTTCAAATGAAGAAGGGTGTGATGGACAAATTTTGTAGGCAGGGACACTTCTCCATCATCTTCTGATTATGAACTATATTGAGGGGAACAAAAAAATGTAGCAATAACATGAATACTCAGGCACCTAGCACCAAGCTTTGCAGTATTTTAATCTGCCATATTTCTTTACTTTATGAAATGAAACCATTTCTCTGTTTTTGCCCCTCAAAATATAAATACCGGAGCAGAGGGATAGTATTTACAGCCACAAAAACTACGCAGATACACAGCCTTCCCTTACTCTGGTGGATAGGGGTAAACACAGGATAAGGTACCAAACCAGTGTATCTGTCTCAGGTGGACAAAAAGCCACTCCCTCTCTCCTCCTCAGTGCCATCAACGGACTTTTCCCATATTAGCTGCTGAATATTGACAAAGGAGCTGCTGAGGTTTAAAGTTTGCAATTTTTAAGATTTTAATCATCGTGGGAGCTGGTATACCAAGTGTTTACCAATAAACAGACAACACTGTAGTCAGTTTCATTTAAAGTTTAAGGCAGGGGCTGCAAACTCACATGTCCCGATCGCCAGACAGGTGTGTGAAGAGCAGTGACGATGGACTATGGGGGTGGTGGGACCAGTATTGAACTGCATGGAACAGACATGCCTCTCTGATAGACACAACTCTTGCGTAAATGGATGAAGCTTTTGTATAACCTGGTCTCAGTGAACTAAGAGAACCATTCTAGAACTTTTCTGAAGAACAAAGAGAAGATAGTACTGCTGGAACCAAAGACTGGAAAGAATGCAAGACTTAGAGTCAGACCATACAGAACCCATGGATTCTATTTTGTTTTTAGAGTAAATAAGTCTCTTTTATTTTTAAATAAAAATGATCATTTCAGCTTCTAAAAGTTGATATAAAAAGTAAAAGGAGTAGCTGTTACTTAGTTCCATCCCATTTCCCAGGGACACTGAGGAAGTGGGGTTCCTAAACCTTCCAATTTCCAAAATCACTGGAAATGCACATTTTTATATGATATTTGATATAAATACTGGCGACTAATTTGAGTTCATTTTTTAAATATGAGCTAAACAAAACATGTCTGCAGGCTAAGCTGAGTCTGCTAGCGTGTGACCTGTGACTTCAGGGGGAATCTCCAGGCCACAGATGAATGAGGAGGCGGTCAGGTCGCAAGCCTCCAGGCTCGGATCCCAGCTTTGCTCTGTTATTTGTCCAGCACACTCTTTCAAAGGACAGACCTGCTAATCCCCAAATGTGCTGGGCTTCCATGTCCCTGACCCTTCTTCACCAACCCTTTGCCAGTGCCCTGCAGAGTTCAGCTCTGTAATCAAACTCCTGTTCAACTTCGGACTCTTCCTGGAATGCTTCCGCCAGTCTGAGCTTTAACCCAGCTGAAAACGAACTGACCCGACCTCTCCCAGGTGTCTCTTTAGTGGGTGGTGTTCACGCCTCATATTCCAGGGCAGGGTCCTCCTACTTCTCAATGGTACTTCCTGACCAAATGCCTCCACCCCCACCACGGGAAGTGGACAAGTTTTGATTCTGAGAGTCTTGCTATATTCAGCTGTAGCACTCTCCTCATTTATTAGTCACAAACTTCCTAAAAACTGAGCACCCTATTTAAAACCCTCAGTTACTTCCTATTGATCTTAGGATAAAGTCCAAAATCCTTAATAGGATCTGCAAGGCTTTGGTTTATCTTTTATCTCCTTGAGCGGTCATGGTCTCTCTTGCCTCAGGACCTCTGCACATACTATATCCAAAGACCCCTTGCCCATCCCCCACTCCCCTCCACAGTCCCTTCAGTCCTGCCCTCCTTTAGGGAACCTCTAGTCATCCTTTAGATCAGCTGTGCCAAATCAAAATATAATGCAAGCCACATGCGTAATTTTAAATTTTCTACAAGCCCTATTAAAAAGTAAAAAGGGGCCAGCCCAGTGGTGCAGTTGTTAAGTTCCCATGCTCTGCTTCAGCAGCCCAGGATTTGCTGGTTTGGATCCTGGGCATGGACCTGCACACTGCTTATCAAGCCATGCTGTCACAGGTGCCCCACATATAAAGTAGAGGAAGATGGACACAGACGTTAGCTCAGGGCCAATCTTCCTGAGCAAAAAAGAAAACGGAGGATTGGCAGCAGATGTTAGCTCAGGGCTAATCTTCCTCAAAAAAATAAAAGCAAAAAGCAATAGAAGAAATTAACTTTAATAATATATTTTATTTATCCCTCTAGGTTCAATATATTATCATTCCAACATATGATCTATATAAAATTCTTAATAAAATATTTTACATTATTTTTTTCATAGTAAGTCTTTGAAACCTGGTGTGTATTTTATACTTAAAGCACATCTCCATTTGGACTAGCCATATTTCAAGGGCTCAACAGCCATATATGACCAGTGGTGACCTTATTGAACAGCAAAGGTTGAGAACTTAGCTTAAACGTATTTCTTCTGGGCCAGTGGTTCCCAAACTCTAATGGGTATTAGAATCACCAAGAGAACTGGTTAAAACAGATTGCTGGGCTCCACTTAGAGCCTGACTGAGCAGGTCTGGGGAAGCCTGGGAATTTGCATTTCTAACAAGCTCCCAGGAGATGCTGATGCTGCTGGTTTAAGGACCATGCTTAGAGAACCTCTGCTCTAAGCAGACTTCTCTGCCTTCCTTCTCACCCACTGGGAAGTGGCCAGGCCTGCCTGGGAGACACTCTCGGAGCACCCTGCTTTGCAACATTGGGTGCACTTGTGATGGGTCACTTGTGACAGCTTACTTATTCAATGTGCCCTGTTAGACTGTAAGGTGCATCACAGCTGGTCTGTCTTACTGCCTTATCTCTAGAACCTAGCATGACACTCGACACGGACGAGGTACTGAGTAGGTGTGTTGACTGAATCCAAGTCAGTTAGACAAAAATGATTAAACTGTGCTAATGAGCTAAGACTTTACAGGTTCAGTGGCAACTGTCAAAGTAAAAACAGTCAGCTGGCAGGCCCAAGATGTTAGAAGGCTTTAAATCAAGACTCCCAGGGTTATTTAATGGCAAAGCCAGAGCCAAGAATAATCACCCATTATATTTTTGTACGCTTTACAGTTTGCTACGTTCATAAAGGGCCATAATCTCTACAAAGAAAAGAGAGACTTCGATTCACTTGTTCAAACACACGCAGCCTCTAAGTGGCAAACGGGAGCTGCAGCCCGGGTCTTCTGCCTCCGACCCCTGTGCTCTTCCCACCTCACCGCTGAGGACCTCAGAGTCCTGGTCTGAGGATGTAGGCTCACTTGGCTTCACTTCACAGGAGCATCTCCAGTCACGACTTGTCTGGCCAAACCCGGGCAGCCATTTCACAAACACATACGAACAAGGTGAGTACAAAGGAGGGCTCAGCTCCCGATGGCCCCTGAGAAAAACCTCAGGTCCCAAGTCAAGATGCGCAACAGTCACCCCAGCTTATAAAGAGGCACCATACTGATAATACGTAGTCCCCACCCTCAAATTAAAAACTATTCTTTTTTAAAAATCAAGGTTTTTGGTGCTGTTTTTGGTACAGCTCATCGCCCTTGAGTTGGTCCTTAAGGCTCCTCCTTTATCCCTCAGCAAGGGTTACTGGCACTTGAATTAGCACTAATTTTAGTCAATTATTGACTTCATACCAAAAAAAAGGCCACATATGTCACTGAATTATACCCTAGAGTTTCTTCCTTTTTAAAGTATAGTATGACTCAAAGAAAAAGTTTCCTACACCAATGTACCTTGTATATGACTGTCTCGTCTTCCTGTTTCTCCTTCCTTCTGGCCATTACCTTTGCAGTTCCTCACCCCTAACTTGAGCCTTGCCCGCTCCACTGAAATGGTCTCTCAACAGACTGCTGATTAGTTATTTCTTACTAAGTGGAGACATCTCTCAGGATTCACACTGCTTTGACCCCTCTGATGCAGACTGCTTCAAGCCAGGGAAAATGATTCTTCTCAGACTTCAGTGCCACATCTCCCCCAGCTCTTCTAGTGTAATGTCCTGGTCTTGGGTCTTTATTTTTCCTGCCAAGAATACTATGATGTCACAGCAGCCAGCATTCATGGAATGCTCACCATGTACTGGGACCGTTTGGATTCTCAGCCAGCATTCTATGGAGGAGGTACTATGCTTACCCCCATTTTATAGATGTAGAAACTTAGGAGAGGTCAACCGGCCCAAGGTAACGCAGACTGTAACAGGCAGAGCTGGAGTTCAATCTCAGGCAGGCTGGACCCCATGAGGGTTCAAAGCCTATACTTATGCCTTGAACCACTCTGCTACACTGCCACACTGACACCCAAGGCTCTATCCTCAGTCCTTGGAAACCCAACTTTTCTCACTAATTTAATCACATAAAAATGGATGATTTATAAACTGACAACCCCAAATATTCATCAGTCTCCCCGGTCTGGTCAATTAATTCATTCTTCCAACATGTGCTGCAAACCCATTTGCACATGGCACAATGCTAGGCCTGTGAGGAATACAGAATCCAACATGGATTATGTCTTCAAGGCACCGGTGGAGGAAAGAGGATGTGTGTGTGTGTATCACTAAAGCAGACAGTAAACCCTTCATTCATAAGGGAGGTGGAAAAGAGACATTATTTCTCAGTAATGCTTCACGGACATGGCACTATTTAAGCCAAATCTGGAAAGATGTTTAATATTTAGGCTTATAGACAAAGGAAAAGGAATTCCACCCTAAGGAAACAATTGCATATGGAGAATGGTGACCCATTCAAACTGGCTGTAGTATGGGTAGGGTCACCATACATCCTGGTTTACCTAGAATGGTCTTGCTTTAGGCCAACTTCCCCAACATAATTATTATAAGGCCCCTTTCACACTTAAGTGTCCCATTTGGAAAATTACATGATCACTCTAAGTATAAGGTAAAATAAGGAAGTAGGAGGAGACTAGCCTAGAAAGATAAGACTGAATAGTGGCTTACAAGGACCTTGTGCCAAAGAATGTAGGTTGTCCTATAAATACTGAGACATCACTACAGGTTTAATAACTTGTATTTTAGCAGGATCAAGCAGCACTTTTAAATATAGAGAGAGATGCGAAAAACCAGAGATATGAATACTTGTGAGGTTTTGCAATAATTCTGGTAACATATAACGAAGACCTGGACCAGGATAATGGCTGTTGAAATGGGATGGAGTTGAATGTGAGAGACACTACAGCTTAGCTCAGGTGTTGGCAACTTTTTCTGTAAAAGGCCAAATAGTTAACTCCTTAGGCTTTGTGGGCTATATGTTCTCTGCTGAATTACTCAATTCTGCCATTCTAGCTGACAGCAGCCAGAGACAACACGTAAATGAATATATGAGGCTGTGTTCCAATAAAACTTTATGTATGGATGCTGAAATTAGAATTTCACAAAATTTTCAGGTACACGAAATAGTGTTATTCTTTGGTTTATTTGAACCATTTAAAAATGTAAAAACTATTCACAGCTTGTGGGCTGTACAAAAACAGGTAGTGGGCTAGAAAGCCTTAGTTTGCCAATCTCTGCTCTAGCTTGATACCACAGTCAGATCTACTAACCACATCAGCATTTTGAACCTTTAAGCATTCTGTCATGGGATAATCTCGAGATTATTAAATCACCTGATTTTATTCTTGGCCAGAACTGCAAGTACCTTAAGTAATGGAATCCCATTCATAACTTTTTTTTTTTGAGGAAGATTAGCCCTGAGCTAACTACTGCTAATCCTCCTCTTTTTGCTGAGGCAGACTGGCCCTGAGCTAACATCCATGCCCATCTTCCTCTTCCTTATATGTGGGACACCTACCATAGCATGGCTTTTGCCAAGCGGTGCCCTTCTTAACTTTTTATCTTTCACAGAAGATAATAGCGCATTTAAATCAGTCTGAGTAGTTTACTTTTACTTAATTGAATTATTTAATAACGGGTTCAACATAGACCTGGAGGAAAAAACTTATTCATCTTGTTAACCAACTTCAAAAATATAATCTCTCAGTTTGACATGCTTTACCTCTATTAGACATCTTCATAAACTGTCACTGTGCTTCACACTTAGGTGACTGTTTACCTGCTCAGGAATAGCTGCTATGCACTTGCCTTGGCAATAAAGAAACAGGTGATTCAAAGGACACACACGTTGCATGTGACACATATTTTCAAAGACCTTTCACTATAAGTATGTATAGAAATTCCATGTAAGTTGACTATAGAGCAAAAAATATTGTTTTCATAAATGGCACCATGAATTTGAAGTCATGTTTCAAGATTAGCATCCTTTTGACAAGGC
The DNA here is from genome assembly GCF_037783145.1 of Equus przewalskii. Classification (NCBI taxonomy): domain Eukaryota; kingdom Metazoa; phylum Chordata; class Mammalia; order Perissodactyla; family Equidae; genus Equus; species Equus przewalskii. The sequence goes on along the minus strand of NC_091834.1, from coordinate 88,528,840 downwards.
AGGATGGAGAGGATAGGCAGATAGGGGACTGGTGCATATGCAAAGCACTGCATTTACTGAGGTTACTTTTACAATACTTCCAGAATCTCTAGGTAGTTTCAAAAGATGGAGCATAACAATCTTGCTGCTGCCTCCTACCCCTGCCCCTCATTAAACCATATAATTTCACATGACTTTCTCCCTCCCACCATAACTGAGGCTCATCCTGTCTTCCAAACTAATCCTCCTCGGACATTGCTTCCTCCCTTCCTCAGGTGTTTAAAAGTAATAATGTCTAATACTCTAGTGTGACAACTCATGAACAGGTGGGGAAAACTATACGATAAAGACCAGCCTAAAAACGTAGTTTTCTGTTCCCAAAAACTGAGTAAGAAAAGCGCTCAGTGACATAATGTTGAAGTAATATAAAATAAGGGATACAGAGCCAGAGACGCTTTGATCCAAAGCTTACTCTTAAATATTCAAATGCTCCCCTAGACTGCTCAGATATTTTCCTTGGTCCAAATCCTCACTGCAAAGCTTTGAACAATTCTTACCCCTATTGCATTAGGAATCTAACTCTATAGAAAATAGGCTGGCGATATTTGAGGATAGGAAAAAGAGAGATTAACCATAAACTAAAAGGGAACAGTTCTTAAGGGAAACGAAATTCTTAGAATCTTAGTTCCTTAGTCTTAACCAAATGTGCCTTCCCCCAAATCAAGCTCAATATTAAAAGTTCAAACATGACTGTATCTAAAGGTACCTAGTGTTCCATCACCTATTACTGTTCCCAAAGCTTTACAGTAACTTTTCCATTTGTATTTACAGTACAAGACACCTCTTTACCAGGAGCAAATGCTATTACTCACAGGTGTTTTCCAGGCACTATTACCCTGTCATTGTCCAACTTGACATCTACTAACAGCCTCTACTCATCACTTGTTACGAGGGTGGCAAACCATGGCAGGTAGACCCCTATTCACAGGGAAGAGATATACATGTGTAATGAGATATGTGCTTGCCTGGGGCATGTTGCCTGTTCTAGCCTGCATGGCAACACAGATGCAGACAACACCCATTCACAACACCTCCTTCCTATCTCTGGTTACTTACCCCTCTATGGTTGTAGCTCTTGTCAACACAAACTCTTTTCACCAAATCCCAAAACTCTGAAGTCAAGAAACCTGGACATTAGTCCCCGCTCTGCTACTCATTAACAGTGTGATCTTGTCCGAGTTATTTAAATTCTCTGGACCTCAGGTTCCTTATCCATAAAGATGAACATAACGAAATCACTATTCTCAAGGGGCTAGTAAGAAGACTAAAAATGAGATTATGGTGAAGCACCCTACCAAAGAGTGGGAAGTATTCTGCGTTGAATGGAGCAGACTTGGACTAACATATGAAGACTGGCACAGACCTCAGGCCCCTGAAAGTGGCCCTACCTTGCTGAAGGCATGAGGAGAAGCAAAAGCTGGGAATAAAGTAAAATGAGAGTAGGGGTAAAGTAAAAAGGTTAAATTAGGTAGTGGTAGGAGGAACGCAATCAAATGTTGTTTGTGTATTGGGGGGGCAGGGAGGATGGTAAGATATTGAAAGCACACCAAATGCTCAGCAATACTCTACAATCCAAATGCTTTAAGTGAAGTAGCTGACATTTAATTTACATTTTATAAAGTATGTTTTTTCCATATGTGTGGCCAAGTTTCAGTGAGTTTTGTTGAGTAAAACTTTTAGTCCTGTTTCCTCATACAAACATCCCCACACACAAGATTTCATTTCAAGGATGTTCAAGAGACCTACGAGTGCAAACATTTGCATGTTCTCTGTCCTCCAGGCACCAGGCATACAAAGATGATGGTACGGGTGAATTTAGATGCCTCAGTCATTACCTAAAACGAAATGTGCCACTTCATCTCAACCAACCATAGAAGGTAAAAGAGGAAGAGAGAATGAAAGATCTACCCAAACACTAACAGTGGTTCCCTCTGAGTGATGGAATAAAGGATGACATTTTCTGCCATGTTATACTTCTGTACAATGACCACATTTTCTACAATGATCCGTTTGGTTTGGTTTAAAAATAGACACGAAACAACAGGTACTACCCCTGCAGCTGGGAACTTTTTTCTGCTAACAGATTGGTACAGAATTCACTGCAAAGAGATTTAGTTTATGTACTTTTGGTGGAAAATGTCTAATCATCTTTATTTTAAAACAGACTTTTAACACAGGTAGGGGCCTTGGCAATAATCTAATGCAACATCTGCTCCTTAAAGACGCAAAAATAAAGAGTCAGAGAGTTGAAATGATTTGTTTACGATCATACAAATAGCAAAAGCTTCAAGACTAAAACCTAGGTGTCTTGAATTCCAACTCAGAGTTCCTTCCACTACACCATTTGTTTGAATTATGCTTCTGTAAAATCCACTACCATTTGAGGAGCATGTGTGATGTACGAGGTGCTACAGGAATTCAAAGATGGATAAAACCTAGTCTCTGGCCTCAGGGGAGAAAGTTTTAAAACAAAAGACAAACTGACGTGTTCTGCTTTCATTACAGAAAAACTTGGTAGCTACTGGTGAAAGATAGCATTTGATTTTTTCCCCAAAAGTCGGTTAACATTCTAGTACCACTCACAAGGTATAAATCTCCCATAATTTGGAAGGGAGGCAGTAGAGGAATGGGAGTTATATAAGTTAGCTAACAACCAATTATCCTTCCGAACTTAACTCTGAACTTTACTTCCATTATGCACTTCCACTGCCCTTCTCTAGTAACACAGCCCTATCCCTTTGAAACGAGGAGAAATACACTTACTTTTTTATTTTTAGTGGTTCTAAGACACTGTGATTTAGCTCTACATTTGAGTGCTACATGAAACCACTGCAGATATTCACCTCTTTCTCCTTCCATGGCATTGAGGTTTTTTCTATCCACTTAGACTTTAGGGCCAGGTCTGCCATCGCCCTGAATATAGTGGCATGGCCGTGAAAACACACTGAGCGTCCCTCCAGGACCCCTCCTGTGGGCTCTGCCACACCATGCCCAGACGTCCAGGAGAGATGAGTTCATCACTGCCTTCAACTCCTATTTATTCTCGCCATCAGGACACCACTATCACGGTGGAGTCCTCCTTTCAGCTGACAGATCTGTGACTCCCTGAGAAAGGGCAGCGGAGAGGGACCTGGGCGATAAGTGAGGGTCAGAGCTCGAGGGGCGGACGAGCGAGCGCCAGATTCTCACCGAAGACTGAACAGGGACAGTCAAAGAACTGGCCTTCCCGCACTCCAAAATAAAACACCACATCATTTTAAAATGGAAACCTTCGCAACAGTGATATTCAAAAATAAAACACTCACCTGCAAACAGGCCACCAGTAGCTGCCGCTCCTCAGAGCCACCGAGCGGCCGGCACCTCCGAGGACCCATCCCTGCCGTTGGCATAGCCGCTCTTTTCTAGCCCGGGGCAGGTCCTAACGCCCTGCTTATTGGAGGGTCGAGCTGTCACTCACTCATGGCCCCACCCTCCTCCCAGGAACAGGTCGAGGTCTTTTCCGTTTCCCAAATCCCTGGGGTAGAAAGTGAGTCTCTGATTGGCTCGTTGAGGAGACGAGCACACTCCTGGACCAGTGAGGAGCTGGCTTCGACGCTGGTGGGAGGGCTTTGGCCTGTGGAAGAAGGAAAACAAAGCCGGCCGCGTTGTCCCAGCGGTAGAAAAACCCCAGGTCTAGGGACCTGTTCACTGGTGGATATGCTAGAAAGCGTTTCACGTCGTAAAAGAAGTACCTGCCAAGGTAGAGAAGTGTCGACGGCATCTTGGAAGTGATGAGGTGATGCCTTCTTTTACTCATGGGAAACTTCAACCCGGGGAGGAAGGTGGGCAGTCCTTGCAGAGGAAAGCTCCTGCTTTCCTCGTGGTTGTACGTCTTAACTCGTGATTAAAGCAAAAGCCTTTAAAGTACCCGATTTGTGGGCAGTAACTCATCCTCCCTTTCTCTTAGTACTTTTATAGAGATTCCCCTTCGGCAATTCCCTGACACTGTTTTGGTTGGGGAAGAACAGTGATAAATGGAATGCATTAAAGGCTTATAGATGAAGGGAGGATGGAGTGGAATGAGGAGGAGGATTATAAATTTGGAGGCCGCGCTTACTGAACAAGAGTAACCGATGAAAATACCCAAAGCCTGGCACGAGGCCCTATAAGCGGTTAAGCAGGCTTGAACTACCACAGAAGACTGAAGCATAAGTGTCAGAACTTCTGGATGGGCCAGAAAGATAAGGAATGGTATATTTGCCTGACCACATGGGAAATTCCCCTTCTTAATTTCCAGAAGCTGTCCTACTTAGTGTTTAGTATCCTCGTTTGAGTTTTCCCTATTTCATCCTCACAAGAGGTCCAGTAGATTTGTGAGTGCCAAGCAGGTCTTCAGAAGAATTAAACATAAATTTGAAAAAATAATCTTTCCACATTTTCAGGTATGACACACTATGTCTTGAATTCATTAAGACCTGTGTTTGTAGTTAGTTGTGTATCTCATTTATCCTTCTTAGAGCATAACACTTCCTCCTGGGATCTCAAAGACCAGACCTTTACTTCTGGGAGAGCACAGATCCGAGGCCTGACAGGTCCAAGCAGGTGATAGGTCCCATCTAGTGATAGTTAAAATTTAACTTGCAGAAGATTAATCAGGGTTCAAGTCAGAGCAACTGGAAGAGGTGGCTTCCCGTCTTGACTCCCAGGATTGCAGTTTCCAAATCCTATACTCGGACCAGCTTGCTCTTCCTTTTCTCCGTATAAATGAAAACAAAGTGAAGGGAAAGCTTTTCTACTACAGTGTAACATCAAATCTCCCTGCTTCATACTCTGCAGGACAGGGAGCCATTCAGGAGTGTCAGAGTCTTACAGCATTTGCCATTTAGGGATACTTACTCTGGGCTTAAGGGCACCTGCTCATTGGATTTAGTTTTACTGTTGTTGTGGATTCCTGTGGAATGCTAGCTTGTCCCATAGAACAGTTAGAATATCAAACGTCACCTGCCATCACCTGCCGCGTAGAATCTCATTGTACAGGTGAGGAATCTGAAGTGTAAGAGATTTATTCAGAATTGCTTAGCTAGTTGGGGGCAGAGCTGGAACCAAGGTTGCTAATTCATAATTCTGGGAAAATGCTTTCTCTTTTGCTGCTCCCCCCCCAAAAAGCAATAATTATTTTAATCAATATTACTAGTTTTAAAATTAACTTACGTTAATACCAAGTGTGAGGAATTTAATTCTGTTACAGCAAGCAGTATAGATACAATGAAAATAACTTAGTGTCTCAGTTCACTACTTTACTTCAGATAGCTTTTGGTGTAGTCCCATTTTCATCCAAATAAGTGAAAATGCAGTAAATTGTTATGGCCATGTTGTCTTTTTGTCTTTCTGTTACGTGTACATATCAAAAAGTCAATATTAACACATATGGTACTTTAAGGATTGGTCATAGATTGACTTATTCAGGACCTGAATAAAATACTACTTCATGATAGCATACATACCTGGCGAAAATAATTTCACAGCTATTTACACAGAGCCCCTAGTCTTTGCAGGTATGGTTAAGCTGGCCCACCAGGCATCAAAACATTATCAGCTGACCTAGGCTATTCTGCCTTTTTCTTCCCTGGCAGAGCCATTTGCTCCCTTCCTCGCCTTCCAGCAAACTCCGGAATTAGTTGGTCCTCTATCCCATGTACGGGACTGTCTCCTTGTCTGGACAGTGTTAGGACACATCATGATGTGGTTGTTTGCTGCTAGTATCTAGCATCCCACCACATCCTACCTTCTTCAGGGTCAAATTAAAATCTGTCACCCATGATCTAGTGTAATAGGCCCTTCTTTGGCTCCCACCATTGACCTACTAAGTACAGGACCCCTCCTCTGAAACCAAAAACTGGAAATGCTCTTTCAAATCAGCCATGTAGACCCTCAGGAGGGACTTTAAAGCCATCTGTCCCTTAATTTCACAAGTTAAAACGTAGAATCCTCCTCTCACAGAGCAGTGTGAAGAATAACAGAGGCAATTTTGGAATACTTTGCAATCTCTGAAGCACCTTACATCTTGCCACTTTGTAGCACTGGGAACTTAGGCACATTGCTTGACGTCAGCCTGTGTCTTTATCTGTGAAATAGGGATAATATCTAATTGGCCAATGTGAAAGTCAGATGAGAGAAGGCAGTGTGTACCTGGCACATGGAAGGGGTTCAATAAATGGTAGTTATTCTTAACAATTACAGCCATGATAAATGTAAAGTTTCTTAACTGCCTTGTAAGTGCTCTTATTTTAAGAACTCAAGAAACTCTGGGCCTTGTGTTTTCCTCCCTTTTCTGCTCTCAAGCCAAGACCTGAACTCCTGCAGAGGATATAAGACAGGAATTTCCCAGGTTATCTTGCTGCTACCTCGAGAGGCAACTGTCAGAAAGTGAATGCCAAAGAGAGTGCAGATCCCCTGGCAAGGCCGGGAGCCGCTGGTACTGGAAAGGATGAACTCTGTGAAATTTCCCCACTCGGTCTTGATGTTAGCATCCCTGGGCTGGAAAAGAGCCAGGTTGATTTTTTTCCACTCAATTCTGGGAAAACAAACAAACAACTCTAGAGTGGAGGATAAGGGAAAAAAGGAGGAAACTTAGAGAAAATCAAGAGGCACCTTCCCCTCTTACAAATCCTCTACCCTACTGCTCAGGAAAAAAAACACGTTTCCTTAAATGCTTGTTTTTCTGTGGTGATGAATAAAGTAGTCACAATTTCTGCCCAGTGGAGTTGTTTTTTCAATACTATATCATAATTACTTATAATTTTATATTTAAAAAATATTCCTTTATTGTATACAGTTTAGAAAAGAAAAAATTTAAAACACCCCTAATCCTACCAGTCAGAATTTATTGTTGACAATTTTTATTTCCTCCTGTATTTTCCCACAAGTCAATTGTTTGAAAAAGACAAGAATTCATAGGTATATACTATTTTACAGCAACATTTACTTAATTTATTATGACCATCTCCCCATGTCATTTAACATTCTTTTTCGATATATAATTCCATCATGTGAACGTGCCTTCGGGTACTCTCTCTCACAGTTCAACCAGTCTCCTACTCTTGGGCATTGAGGTTGTTTCAGTTTCTTGCAAACATTCAGGGGTTTAAATGGGCTGCTTTTTCCTTAAATGGCCAGATCCTTTGGGAATGTCCCTTGAACCAAAGGCACTGCCTGCTGGCCTCAGCCCTTCTTCGCAGGGAGGCTGATAAAGTAGCCAGGAATTGTTTCTTCTGTGCCCCAGTATTGCAGAGCTAAGAAAGGTGAAGCCAGTGAAGCCTGAACTCTCCTGGAGGGTTGCCCTTTAACCTCTGCCCCCCCAGAGTCTCCTGCTCTTTAACTTGAAGAAAAGGTGGTGAGGTGAGGGAAATTGGGGGAGGGGTTGGAAATCAGGGCTGTATTCATTAAACTTCACAAAACTCCTGGCATGGGTGTCTCCCTTTTCCACATGAGGACGGTAAAGCTCAGAGAATTTGTGCAAGCGTGCACAGCGAGTTGGAGAACCCGGGTTTGACTCCTAGCCTTGGTTCTGAAATTTCAACTCTTCCCACCATGCTTCTCACTGCTCCTAAAAACTGATGGATATCACTTCAATCTTCTTGTTTTTCTGTGAGAAATTTGTTGTCAGTCTTCTAAGATAGATTTGTTACCTGCTCCCTAAAGAAAGAAATCCCCTCCTGATTGTCCAAGCATTTCTCCTGTTGTGAGTTTCCTGAGTTGGCCAGCTCTTTGCCAAAAGAACACATCCTCATTCTTTGATGGAGAATTAGATGACTTAGCTTTTCCCTCCATATTTGCTTATTTTCTTACAGCAGTGACCTCTGTATATATCAGAAGGCCAAACTCATAACTGGAAATTCTCATAAACCCTGCAGCAATTTAACAACATTACACATAGTTCCCTTAGCTTTCAGGATTTATAAAGTATGAGTGTATATATATATATAAGCCTGTTTTTCTGGTTTGGCTTATAAAGTGGTTCTGAAGGAAGTCCTAAACGAGGCTTTCCAGAATTGTTTAGAACCGTGAAGCCTCATTGAAATGGGGGTATAACCTCCCAATATGACACTTTGAAGGCAGTAACGCTTGTTTGGAAGTGTAACTCTGGACTATTTTGTTAAAGCCTCTTTACACAATCTAATCAGAATCCGTTTCAATCAAGAGTACATGTTTTAAAATACCTTTTTCCCATCCTCCCCTCCCCCGCCCACACTACCAACCCCCTGGCCCAAACCGTCATCACCTCTTGCCTGGATTTTCTCCGCAGCCTCCTAGCAAATCTTCCTGAATCCACTTTTGCTCTCTTGTAGGCAGCCATGGTGATACTGGTGTAATATCTTTGTGATCATGTCACAGCTAACCCCTCTCCTCCCGCGAACTTGAAACACTGCAGTGGCTTCCCATTGCTCCTTATCTGGGACTTCTTTCTTCCTCCCGGTGGCCGTTAGGCCTTCACACATGCATTTTCCCTACCTAAAATGCTGTTCCTTCCCAAGTAGTTAAAGCACAGAACGAGAATCCAAGTTTTCTGACTCCCAGGCTGCATCTCTACTGCAAGTGTATTACTGGGCACTAATAATAATTATCCAACGGGGGAAAATATGGTTTGGAGGTTCAAAAGAAGTACGATAGTGCAGGGGGTAGGAGTGTGGGCTTTGGGGCCAGTCTGCCTGGCTTCCAGTCCTGGCTCTTTTCTCTACTAACCATGGGATCTAGGGCAACTTGTTTAAGATCCTTGCCTCATTTCTTCTGTTGTGTAATGGGTATAGTCATGGTACCTACCTCATAAAGCTATAGTATTTAAGATAACACATGGAGAGAGCTCAATAAATTTTAACTTTAAAAAGTCTCAGTGATAGATTAAGGACCCAGTATAATTTCTTATGTGTAGAGTTTTCTTCTGGAGAAAAACAGATACAGCAAACCACTGGGAGGCCCTCCCACGCAGGGAAGGACTGGTCCTGGCAGATAAGTTTACAGGGGCCATGCTATGTAGAGACAGACATGGTTACTTAGTCAAAACAAGCGTCAGGCCACAGGTGCTAGTGAGTTCAGATAACATGAAGCCAGAGGGGTTTAAAAAACACAGAGAAGGGGAAAAAATTAAATCTAAAATGGTATGAAAAATTACAATAGCAGACAAAAGACAATCTATTTACGGATGAAATCATCTTCAGCTTCTAAACTAAGCCTTGTTATGTAAAATATTCTTTCCTTGTGTAATAAGCATTTTGGAGGCTACCTGAGGTCCCAGAATTTTTTGACAAAATGCTCTCTAGTGCTTTGAGAGCTGTCATTTCTATGGCAACTTCATGCTATTTTGTGTCCAGAGAGAAGCTCTTTTACCTATAATCTGTGGCTCCAACATGAGTGAGACAAAGCTCTTACATGCTGAATCCTCACAGAATCCTTAGTAGGTAAATTTAGAAAATAGATTGAATGGCTCCATTTATCAGTAAGCTTTCAAGTAAAGAATAATGAGGATAAGTAATTTGTTATCAGTCTTATCCTATCAGTCAGTACCAACAACTGAACATTGGTCTTTTTAGGCCAGTTGAGGGTTCTCATTAGTCTCTGCTATCATCCTTCTGTGGAGTGTATTTGATCCACTCCCAGCTGGTAGTTCTGGTTCCATGAGAGGCCACAGGAGCGGGAGACACAGGGGCTGCATCCAGGAGCACTCAGCTGGGAAAGCTGAACCCAGAGGAAGTTGGCAGGGGTATGAGAAGTTTACATACATAATAGAAGAGGTGAAGTCTGAGCAATGTTACAAAATGAGTAGAATCAGAATCCAAAATTGGATTGTGATGATGGTTACACAATTGTATTAAATTCACTAAACTCATTAAATTGTCTGCTAAAAATGGGTAAATTTTATGGTATGTAAATTATACCTCAAAAAAACTTAAAAGAAGAGTTTGGCTTTAGAAACAGACACACGTGGAGAGATTCCTGGCTCTGCAATTTACTAGCTGTGTGATCTTGGTCAAGTTAGTTAACCTCTCTCTTCTTCAGGGTCTTCATCTGTAAAATGAGAATAATGATATCTAGCTTGAGGTTGTTGGGAAGATTAGATAGGATAGTGTATGTAAAGAGCCTGCTCCCTTATCGTACTCAGCATGTAATACTTCTCTTCTTCTCCCTGGGATGTTTAAGGGGTGTTGAATTGTCTCTGCTGTCCACCAGACACCTGTTTGCGATGTCTTTTAAATGATATGGGAGCAGTTGTAGCTTCTAACTTCCTTTCACTACACCTTGGTTCTGACGCTCCCACTAGTTACTCTCCCAGTTCTCTCCTTCCTGTCCTTGCCAGGCACCTTCATGAAGTGTCTTGCCTCTACTTCCAATGGTATTTCTCTGTGCCTTTTCACATACTGTTCTTTCTGATGCAACTGGTTTCTTGTCCCTCTTCACTTAACTAACCCTTAATCATTCTTTCATTTATTTTTTTACTATTTTAAAATTATATAGTATTTCAAGCATACGGAGAAGAGTAGAGAACAATGTATAAACATTGTGCACCTGCCACCCAGCTTTACCACATCCTTCTGCCATATTTACTTCAGAACTTTTCATGAAGACAAGTCTTTGGATTCATTTACTTTTTTGTTTGTTTTTTGAGATGAATTGTGGTGGGATAGGGACTAGAATCAAAATATTATAATTTCTAAGGTAGACTACATATTGGATTATATAAATCAATTTTTAAATTCTAGATTTACTTTGTTCAGCTAAACATTCAATAAAGGGGTGATGATTTTCCACAAGTTCATGGGGGAGTGGAAGTGGGGACATTACATAGAGCTAATGGCACCATCCCATGGCATGAGAGTTAAGTTTCTTGTCTTATGGATTCTTTCTCGTTGTCACCTCCCCTAATGCAGTAGGCTTTCATTCATGATTTCAATTTGAAACAGAGAGTTACTATGGTCAGTCCATCTAAAATGACCCAAGGAACCTGCTAAAGTTATGTCAATTAGTAACTTTCTGGAAAGACTGAGAGAATCAAATAAAAGACACTGTAGCACTGTAAGGCTTTTTCAGATGTGTGTGTGTGTCTCATTTTTTTGTTGGTAAATCAAGATGTCTACCAGACGATCAGACAATCCTTATTGGTCATCCTGCCCTGTAGTCAGAATTTTGTTCTTTCTCTTTAGGCTGTCTTCTCATTGAAGGATACACAGCCATCTTTGCTTCCGCCCTCTGTATCTGGTTCTCTTTTCCCAATCACAGGGCCTCCATTTGTCCATTGAACTTACTGTGGAACCTGACCATTTAAATGATGTGTTTTCTTTATGCATCTTTGTGGGACAGGTTCCCCCAGTGTTTTCACATTTAGCCACAGCTGCAACTTCACCAGGTGACAGACCATGGCCATGCTTCTAAGATAAACCCGACAGTTTTCCAGGCTCTGATTGATCCTTCCAGAGACCCTCCAGAGACTCTTGTTGGGAATCTTGAAAGCTTGAGTCACTGTCCCCTTTTCTATGCTTCTTAGACTTTTTTCTTATATTCCTTTAATCAACATTTCTTCTTTTTTTCCTTTTTCTTGGCTTTCTTGCCTTTCCCTTTACGTCTCTGTCACTAGCATTTCAGAATTAAGAGTCATTGTCATTTGTGTTTTATTTTGGTAATTTTTTCCTTGACCTTTCTCTTGAATGATTACACGACCGCTGCTGCTGCATCTCCTCCTTCTCCTTCCTTTTTCTCTCAGTAGTAGAAGTAGAAGCTGAAGTGGTGCTCTTCATTCTCTTCTGGTGTATGTTCATCAGACTCTGGCTCAGGAGTCTAAGGAGAGTCCCAGATGTTGGGAACTGCCACTTCAATTCTCTTTCTCTCACTAGATGCTTTCTTCTGGTCTATGAGATTAAACCACAGCTTGTCACCCAAGTGAGGACTTGCATAGCCATTGTAATAAGTAGCAGGAGAGAAAAAGATGCCCCCTTTGCTTCCAGAGGGGGCACCGCGGCAGTTGTTTCCTATGCTGGTGCCTTTGAAAATATAGATGAAATGAAACATTAATAAAAATACATAATCTACTAAAATCAACTCAAGAAGAAATAGAAGATCTGAATAGTTCTATAATCAGTAGAGGAATAGAATCCATAGTCTAAAATAAATTCTTCCCCTATAAAACAAAAGCAAAAACAAAAACTCTGGTCCAGAAAGTTATGTAAGGGAGGGCTGCAGGAAACCCTTATTCCCAATGCTTGATATTTCCTTCCGTGTGGAGGAAATGTGTTGGTGTAACACAGCTGGCCTCTTTGTGCCCGTTCACTTGTCTCCGGCGGAAGGAGCTATTTATCCAATGAGCGAGTTCAGGAGAAAGTTGTGAGCATATCTCGCAAAGCCCCTCTGGATTTGGCTGGTTTCAGAGAAAGTGTGAGTGATCTGAGCAGTAAAGCACGTGCCCTTGCGAGTGAGACCTTAGAGTCTAGGGCTGCCTGTCTGGGTGGATAGTCTGTGTCTGCCTGGGGACAGTATTAAGAAGCTTATTGTTGCCTCATACTTCAGGCACATTATCCGGCCACTTTAACAGGAATACAGCAGATAGTCTGACCTTTACCTTCATGACACTTATCTGTTCCTCTCCATACTTAAATACCATTTTTGAATTGACGAAAAACTTTATAAATCTTTTTATTTTGAACGTAATTTAGACTGATAGAAAGGCTGTCAGAATAGTACAGTTTCCATGTATCCTTCACCCAGTTTCCTCTAATGTTACCATCTTGCATAACAGTACTGTAGTAGTCGGAACCAGGGAATTGACCTTGGCATACTACTGCTGGCTAAACTGAAGACCTGATTCATATTTTGCCAATAAATTTCCACTAATGTCCTAATGTCCTTTTTTTTTCACTTATTTTATTGAGATCATAATGGCTTATAACATTGTATAATTTCATTATTATTTATCAGTTTATAGATTGCATCGTGCTCACCACCAATAGTCAGCATACATATGTACTGTTCTCCATAGTGGCTGTACCAGTTTGCATATCCACCAGCAGTGTATGAGGGTTCCCTTTTCTTCACACCCTCTCGGACATTTATTATTTTTTGTCTTGGTAATTATAGCCATTCTGACAGGTATAAGGCGATATCTCATTGTAATTTTGACTTGCATTTCCCTAATGATTAGTGATGTTGAACATCTTTTCATGTGTCTGTTGGCCATCTGTATATCCTCTTTGGAAAAATATCTGTGCAGGGCTGGCCCAGTGGTGCAGCGGTTAAGTGCACACGTTCTGCTTTGGCGGCCCGGGGTTTGCCGGTTCGGATCCCGGGTAAGGACATGGCACCACGTGGCAAGCCATGCTGTGGCAGGCGTCCCACATATAAAGCAGAGGAAGATTGGCAGCAGATGTTAGCTTAAGGCTAATCTTCCTCAAAAACAAAAAAAAGAAAAATGTCTGTTCATATCCTCTCCCCGTTTTTTGATCAAGTTTTTTTTTTGTTGGTGGTGAGTTGCATGAGTTCTTTATATATTTTGGAGATTAACCCCTTGTCAGATAAATGACTTGAAAATATTTTCTCCAAGTTGATGGGTTGTCTTTTTTTGTGTGTTTGTAGTTCCCTTTGCCTTGCGGAAGCTTTTGAGTGTGAGGTAGTCCCATTTCTTTATTTTTTCTTTTGGTTCGCTTGCCTGAGTAGACATGGCATTCAAAAGTTGCTGCTAAGACCAATGTCAAAGGGTATATTACCTATATTTTCTTCTAGGTGTTTTATAGTTTGAGGTCTTACATTCAAGTCTTTAATCCATTTTGAGTTAATTTTTGTGTATGGTGTAAGATAAAGGTCTACTTTAATTCTTTGCATGTAGCTGTCCAGTTTTCCCAACACCATTTATTAAAGAGACTTTCCTTTCTCCACTGTATGTTCTTGGTTCCTTTGTCAAAGATTAGCTGTCCTTAGATGTGTGGTTTTATTTCTAGGCTTTCAGTTCTGTTCCATTGAGTTTTCTGTCTGTTTTCATGCCAATACCATGCTGTTTTGATTACTGTAGCTTTGTAGTATATTTTGAAGTCAGGGATTGTGATGCCTCCAGCTTTGTTCTTCTTTTCTCAGGATTGCTTTGGCTATTCGAGGTCTTTTCTTGTTCCATATAAAGTTTAGGATTCTTTGTTCTATTTCTGTGAAGAATGTCGTTGGGATTCTGATTGGATTGCATTGAATCTGTAGATTGCTTTAGGTAATATGGACTTTTTAAGCTGTGTTTATTCTTCCAATCCATGAGCATGGAATATCTTTCCATTTCTTTATGTCATCTTCACTTTCTTTTAATAATGTCTTATAGTTTTAATTGTATAGGTCTTTCACCTCTTTGGTTAAATTTATTCCTAGATATTTTATTCTTTTTGTTGCAATTGTAAATGGGATTGTATTCTTGATTTCTCTTTCTGCTAGTTTGTTATTAGTGTATAGAAATGCAACTTATTCTTGTAAGTTGATTTTGTATCCTGCAACTTTGCTGTACTTGTTATTTCTAATAGTTTTCTGATGGATTCCTTAGAATTCTCTATGTATAAAATCATATCATGCACAAACAATGAGAATTTCACTTCTTCCTTTCCAATTTGAATACTTTTTCTTTCTTTTTCTTGTCCAATTGCTCTGGCCAAAATCTCCAGTACTCTGTTGAATAGGAGTGGAGACAGTGGGTATGCTTATCATGTTCCTGTTCTCAGAGGAATGGCTTTTAGTTTTTTACCAGTATGTTGGCTGTGGTTTTGTCGTATGTGGCTTTATTCTGTTGAGGTACTTTCCTTTTATACCCATTTTATTGAGAGTTTCTGTCATAAATGGATGTTGGATCTTCTCAAATGCTTTCTCTGTGTCTATTGAGATGATCGTGTGATTTTTATTCCTCATTTTGTTAATGTGGTGTATCACATTGATTGATTTGCGGATGTTGAACCATCCCTGCATCTGTGGTATAAATCCCACTTGATCATGGTGTATGATCCTTTTAATGTATTGCTAAATTCAGTTTGCCAATATTTTGTTGAGGATTTTTGCATCTACGTTCATCAGCGATATTGGCTTGTAATTTTCCTTCTTTGTGCTGTCCTTGTCTGCTTTTGGTCTCAGGGTAATGTTGACCTCATAGAATGAGAAAGGAAGAATTCTGTCTTCTTTAGTTTTTTGGAATAGTTTGAGAAGGATAGGTATTAAATCTTCTTTGAATCTTTGGTAGAATTCTCCAGAGAAGCTATCTGGTCCTGGACTTTTATTTTTTGAGAGGTTTTTGATTACTGTTTCTATCTCTTTACTTGTGATTGGCCTATTCAGATTCTCTATTTCTTCTTGACTCAGTTTTGGGTGGTTGTATGAATCTAAGAATTTACCCATTTCTTCTGGGTTATCCAATTTGTTGGCTTGTTGATTTTCATAATATTCTCTTATAATTTTTTGTATATTTGTGGTATCTGTTGTAATTTCTCCTATTTCATTTCTAATTTTATTTATTTAGCCTTCTCTGTTTTTTTCTTTTCAGTCTGGCTAAGGGTTTGCCAATTTTGTTTATCTTCTCAAGGAACCAACTCTTTGTTTCATTGATCCTTTCTACTGGTTTTTTGTTTTCTATTTCATTTCTTTCTTTTTTTTTTTTTAAAGATTTTATTTTTTTTCCTTTTTCTCCCCAAAGCCCCCCGGTACATAGTTGTATATTCTTCGTTGTGGGTCCTTCTAGTTGTGGCATGTGGGATGCTGCCTCAGCGTGGTCTGATGAGCAGTGCCATGTCCGCGCCCAGGATTTGAACCAACAAAACACTGGGCCGCCTGCAGTGGAGCGCGCGAACTTAACCACTTGGCCACAGGGCCAGCCCCTATTTCATTTCTTTCTGCTCTAATTTTTATTGTTTCCCTCCTTCTGCTGACTTTCGGCTTGCTTTGTTCTTCTTTTTCTAGCTCCGTTAAGTATAATTTAAGATTATTTGAGAATTTTCTTGATTGTTGAGGTGGGCCTGTATTACTGTGAATGTCCCTCATAGAACTGCTTTTGCTTCATTTCATTAGAATTGGTGTGATGTATTTTCGTTTTCATTTGTCTCCAGAGTTTTTTTTCTTTTTTGCTTAGTGAGATTTGTCCTGAGCTAACATCTGTTGCCAATCTTCCTCTTTTTGCTTGAGGGAGATTTGCCCTGAACTAACATCTGTGCCAGTCTTCCTCTGTTTTCTCTGTGGGTTGCCACCACAGCCTGGCCACCAATGAGTGGCCCACTCATAGGTTCATGCCCATGAATTGAACCCAGGCTGCCAAGGGCCACAGGGCTGGCCCTTATGTCCAGATATTTTTTTGATTTCTCCTTTGTTTTCTTGATTGACTCAATGGTTGTTCAATAACATGTTGGTTAGTCTCCACATATTTGTGACTTTCCCAGCTTTTTTCTTGTAGTTGATTTCTAGTTTCACAGCATTATGGTCAGAACAGATGCTTGATATGCTTCCAATCTTCTTAAATTTATTGAGACCTTAGCTTCTTTCCCAAAATATGGCCTATCTTTGAGAATGTTCCATATGCACTTGAGAAGAATATGTATTCTGCTGCTTTTCAATGGAATGTTCTATATATATTTACTAAGTCCATCTGGTCTAGTTTTTCATTTAATTCCATTATTTCCTTGTTGACTTTCTGTCTAGCTGATCTATCCATTGATGTTGGTGGAGTGTTGAGGTCCCCTACTGTTATTGCATTGATGTTAATTTCTCCCTTTAGGTCTGTTACTAGTTGCTTTATGTACTTTGATGCTCCTGTGTTAGGTGCATATATATTCGTAAGTGTTATGTCTTCTTGGTGGAATGTCCCTTTTATCATTATATACTGCCCCCTTCGTCTCTCATTGCCTTTTTTATCTTGACGTTTGCTTCGTCTGATATAAGAATGGCAACACCTGCTTTCTTTTGTTTGCCGTTTGCTTAGGGTATTGTCTTCCATCCCTTCACTCTGAGCCTGTGTTTGTCTTTAGAGCTGAGATGTGTTTCCTGGAGATGTCATATTGTTGGGTCTTGTTTTTTAATCCATCCAGCCACTCTGTGTCTTTTGATTGGAGAATTCAATCCATTTATATTTAGAGTGATTATTGATATATGAGGGCTTAATACTGCCATTTTATCTCTTGTTTTCCAGTTTTTCTATATTTCCTTTGTTTCTCTTACCATGTATTTCTGACTGCCATTTCAGTTTGGTGATTTTCTATGATGATTTTCTCAGTTTTCTCTTTATTTATCATCTGTATCTTTGTTCTGATTTTTTGTTTACCATGAGAGTTGTATAAAAGATCTCAGAGATGAGATAGTCCATTTTCTGGTAGCCTCTTATCTCCATAGGCTAAGCAGTTTCTATCCTTTTCTTCTTCCCTTTCTGAGGCATTGTCACAAATTATTCCATTTTGTGTTGTGAGTCTGTGATTAAGATGAAGCATTTAGGGGCCGGCTTTGTGGCCGAGTGGTTAAGTTCGCGCGCTCCACTGTGGTGGCCCAGGGTTCGGACATGGGACCACTCATCAGGCCACGTTGAAGTGGCGTCCCACATCCCACAACTAGAAGGACTGGCAACTAAGATATACAACTGTGTACTGGTGGGGGTAGGGGGAGGTGGTTTGGGGAGATAAAGCAGGAAAAAAAAGAAGATTGGCAACAGTTGTTAGCCCAGGTGCCAATCTTTAAAAAAAAAAATGAAGCATTTATAGTTATTTTTGATGCTTTCCTTCCCTTTAATGTTATAATTAAGTGTTTTCTAACCTGTTCTGAAAGACAGCTGCAGTTTTCTGATCTTTTTCTGTCTATTTATCTCCTTGCTCGAGGCTTTGTAAACGTTTTCCTCTGTTTCAGGTATGAGAACATTCTTGATCATTTCTTGCAGAAGGAGTCTTGTGGTGATGAACTCCCTCACCTTTTGTTTATCTGAGAAAGTTTTTATTTCTCTGTCATATCTGAAGGATAGTTTCACTGGATAGAGTATTCTTGCCTGAAAGTTATTGTCTTTCAGTATTTTTAATATATCATTCCACTCTCTCCTAGCCTGTAAGGTTTCTGCCAAGAAGTCCACTGAAAGCCTGATAGGGGTTTCTGTGTAGATTATTCTCTTCTGCCTTGCTGCCCTTAATATTTTTTCTTTGTCATTGACTTTTGCCTGTTTTACTAATATATGCCTTGGGGGAGGTCTTTTTGCATTGATGTAATTAGGAGTTCTATTGGCTCCATTTTCTTGTAATTCCAGTTCCTTCTCCAGGTTTAGGAAGTTCCCAGCTATTATTTCTTTGAGCAAGCTCCCGGCTCCTGTCTCCCTTTCTTCTCCCTCTTGAATATCTATAATCCTTATGTTGCATTTTCTAATTGAGCTGGATATTTCTCAGAAAATTTCTTTGTTGTTTCTTTGTCTGAGTTATCTCTCCTCTTCCACTTGAAGCATTTCTATATTTCTATTCTCTGAATTATTAATTCTGTTCTCCATAACGTCAGCTCTGTTTTTAAGTTTTCTAGATAGTTTTTTGTCTATTCATTCTGCTTTTCATCTCCAGCATTTCTGTTTGTTTTTTTTCCTAGAGTTTCAGTCTCTTTTGTGAAGAATTCCTTCTGCTCATTAATTTTATTCCAGAGTTCATTGCCTTGTGTTTGTGAGTTTTCTTGTAACTCATTGAATTTCTTTATGATAACTATTTTGAATTCTCTGTCATTTAGATTGTAAATTTCTTTGACTTCAGGATTGGTTTCTGGAGACTTGCCATTTTCCTTCTGATCTGGAGTGTTAATGTATTTCTTCATGGTGTTTGATGAAGTGGACCTTTGCCGACACATAGTGGTAGTATCTTGTCGCAGATTCCACCTGCAACCACTGTGGCAGGGTGTAGGGGGCAGGGCAGGAGCTGTGTTTTCTGAACCTACCACATCCACTGGAAGTTGCACCCATCTGGTGGAAGTTGTACCCATCTGGTGGAAGTTGTGCCAATAAGGCTCATGTGCTACCACTGCTTGATGGGTCCCTCACGCAGCTGCAGGTGCTCTGGTGCAGATCTGCTGTCCTGGCTGACCAGCCAAGCACCAGGCAGGAGAGGAGGGGAGGGGTGCTTTCTTTCACATGCATGAGCCAGCTCTGCACTCACTGGCAACCAGCCTTGAGTCCTGGGCTTGGTGGGGGTGTCCAAGTAGTAGCTGAGCTGCCTCGGTGTGAAGTGCTCCCATGGGCTGGGATGTAACTCTGAAAGCAAAAGTGTTCCCACAGAGGCCTGCCTGTTCCCCCATCTCCTCTTAGAGTTGCACACCAGCCACTGTTTGAGATCCCATGCCCCAGAGCAGTGCCACTGGGGAGGGGGAGGAGATCTGCTCACCTCCTTCCACTGCTTCCTGGGGATCCAGTACCCCCAATTTCAATCATATGGCTGCGTGGATCTCTCAGACATCCAGTTGTGCTGTGTGGCTATCTTCTGTTGGCTAATGAATATCCTTTTGGTTGTATCTTAGAGGGGAGAGACTAAGGGAACAGCTCACTCTGCAATGATGCTGACCTCACTCCTCTATTAAATTTTTTCTTAATTCCAGATTTGCTGGTAGTACACCAATAGAAGCCTCAGGGGGAATACTAAATCACTTGAATTATTTGTGCTAGAAAGGATCTTCCTTCTATAGTGGAAGCATCCCAAAGGGAAAAAAACAACAGGAAAGTTCATCAAATATGTCTCATTTACAGACTCAGCTCCTGTACTTTAATTTTCCCACTGTCCTTTGGGATAATCATCTTCACCAGATTTTGACTGGACCCAAAACAGGCTGCTTCTTCAGCCTCTGACTTCTACTCTAATTACTGGCTCCTGATCTTTTGCTTTTTTGATCTTTTATTCTATTAATAAAATCCAGGGGCCAGCCCTGTGGCTGAGAGGTTAAGTTTGTGTGTTCTGCTTCAGCGGCCCCAGGTTTTGCTGGTTCGGATCCTGGGCACGGACGTGGCACTGCTCATCAGGCCTTGCTGAGGTGACACCCCACATAGCACAACCAGAAGGACCTCCAACTAGAATATACAAGTATGTACTGGGGGGCTTTGGGGAGAAAAACAAGAAGAAAAAGAAGATTGGCAACAGATGTTAACTCAGGGTCCAGTCTTTAAAAAAAAATTTCATTCATTGATCACTTTATAGATATTCTAGTATTTAACCATCCTTTAATTTCTGAAATAAAACCTCTTTGGGCACAGTGTATTTTATAAATATGCTGTTGGAATCAGTTATATATTTTATTTATGATTTTTCATTTATATTTTCTTGAGAGGCTGGTCTACAGTTCTGAACGATTCTTGGCAAGATTTTGGTCCCAGGTTATTTTAAAATTCCCTCTTTTCTGATGCTTTAGAATAATGTGAATATCATGGGTATTACCTGCACTCTGAATGTTTGACAGAGTTCTTGGTCTAACTTGGGGACTTTTTAAAAGGCAGGCATTTTTACATGATTTTTACCTCCTCCACCCCACCTCTCACCCCTGGTGCTACCTGGTCTGTTTAGGTTTTCTATCTCTTCCTGAGTCAGCTTTGGTAATTTGTGTTTCCTGTATAATCATCCGTTTCGTCTAGATTTTTAATTTCATAGTACCAAAATTTTATGTAGTGTTCTCTTACAGCTTTCAAATATCTTTTTTGACTGTACTATAACCCTTTTATTATTCAAGTTGCCATCATTTCTCTTTCACTGCAATAACCTCCTGACTAGTCTCCCCATATCCACTCTAACTGCTCTCTCTCTCTGTGTATATCTACTCTACCTTTTATCTTTCCCTGCTGCCTCTGTAAGTGGGCCAAGGAGAGCCATAAGAGCTTAATGGGCAAGTCCCACACACCAGAGAAGGCTGTCTAAGTAGTGAAACAGATGTAGTCTCTTCCTAGCCAATCTGTTACTAATCCCAGCTGTGAGCTGTGGGACAGATGGGTCCATTCTTGGGTATCCAGAGTTGTCTCTAGCTCTCCTCACCTATATGTATACAAACACCTGTCCTTCATTGCTGTCTGCTCTACTCAGCCTAGCTGCATCCATCCTATACACTCGGCCTCCCCACCCTGCCTCCATAGCTCACCTCCGTTATTGGGGAAGAAATGCAGAATGTCCTGTACATGTCATCCTGGATTCCAGCGTGGTAGAAAACAACTGCCGCATCTGGTGACCAAATCTACAGTGCTACAAGCAAGCCCTCGACCATGCGGCACCCTTCCACTAAACAGATCTCTAAAGAAACTCCAGTCTGGTTCTGCTTAGCCCCACCCTGAAGGGAAGTAGAAAAGTGGACAAAGACAGCGTGCATTGAGCCTTCACCACTTTAAAACCTCCCCAAATCAGCCAAGCGTATCCATCTTAGAATTTCAGATCCCAACCTGACCCACTTCACACAGGGACGGCTCTTTCTTTCCCTCTTAACCTCAGCATCACATATTTGCTATTTATATCTCTGTCTGAGCCACCTTGATTCTGGTGCACAAATCAGCTCTTTCCTGCTCTTTAGCTAGAGCTGTGTTTCTTGTTTACTCCTGGAGTAGTTGAACTATTACCAAAAAAAAGAGAAAGATTTTGTCCCTATAGTGAAAACTGTTTTTTAAAAAATGCACAATAGAGGGTTTATATTCATAGAAAATATGTGCCTTCAGCAAACAAGCTTATGTATGAAGTCATCAGTTCTGTAAAAGGGAAAGAAGAAAAACAATTAATTCAAAGAGAGCTTTTTTCCCCTTCTTTTTGGTATGCAATGCCACATACTTGAACAATTCATTTTGACTCAATTCAATGGTATAGTGTGGTTAATAGACAAGCATGGCCTGGAGTAGGAGACTTTGGGTCTACTCCCATGATCTGTTACACTAGCTATGTGACCTCAGGATAAGTTGCTTAAAACTGTAATCCAAGTTATTTGTCTTTAAATTTAAAATGTTAAACTACGTGACCTTTAAAGATCTTTTTAGCATAGCAGTTTTAGATCCCAAAGAATACGTAAGTGCTTATTCTATGTTGGGGCCCTGGGCACGGTGAAAGAAATATATTATTCTCAAGAAGCATATCATTTCGTGAAAACATGACTTATTTTAAGTAGTTAGGTATGACAACATTGTTTCTTTTTCACTATTTAAGGTGAATTTGGTTGAAGCCATTTTAGCCCCATTTATAACTAACTATTCTCCATCTATTCCGCTATCCCTCTCTCTAGTCCTCAGGAAAAGAAGCATGGTATAATCATGGTCCGTGAAACCAAATCCTCTTATTCAACACATCTACGTGGCTTATTATTCACTTCTCACTTCCTCTTTTTTCTTCCATAGTTATAACCTCCAACTGATATAGATAAAAATATTTCTTATGCTTTTCACTGCTAAGATTATGATGGACTAGAGAGAATGACTCTGCCACTACAATGTGACTAGAACCTGGATAAATTTCAAATATAATTTTAATACATTGCTGACATACAAGAAATGAAGGATATCTCCATGTGCCAGATATGGATAGTGAAAACGTTAAAACTGGAATAGTGAACGTTTAAACAAATTAAAAGACAAGGATTGCCTTTGGGGGAAAAGGTCAATCCCAGCACCGAGATTGGAAGATTAAGCCTTGGGTTTTCTGCAGCTTAGAGAGTGGGACTCTTCCATTAAGCCAGGATCTTTGAAGAGGACTAGAGTGGCCCCAGATCAGTAGTCTCCACTGGATCCATGAAGAAACAAATATAAGTCCCCGGTTGAGGCTTTCTGATTTGCAAAGGTTAAACACAATCAAATATAACATAAGAAATTAACAAACATACCATGGATGAAAGTCAGGAGAAAACAATAAGAGCACATTTAGATTCTTGAGAATTTAGATTTGAAATTATCATAGAGTATAAAGTAATTATGGATCAAGTCTTTTAAGAAATTAAAGATGAAGGGCCGGCCCAGTGGCACAGCGGTTAAGTGCACACGTTCCGCTTTGGCAGCCCGGGGTTCGCTGGTTCGGATCCCAGGTGTGGACATGGCACCACTTGGCAAGCCATGCTATGGTAGGCATCCCACATATAAAGTAGAGGAAGATGGGCACGGATGTGAGCTCAGGACCAGTCTTCCTCAGCAAAAAGAGGAGGATTGGCAGCAGATGTTAGTTCAGGGCTAATCTTCCTCAAAAAAAAGAACAAAGAAAAGAAATTAAAGATGAAATAAAAACTGAAAAGGGATCAAAATATAAGTCTAATAAAAAATATGAGGCATATTTGAAAAACCAATTAGAATATTTATAAGTAAAATACAGTTACTGAAATTAATAACTTGGTGGATGAATTAAACAGCAGAATATTTGCAGGTGAAGAGAGAATTAAATCTGAAGGAAATAGACTGTCATACATAGAGACAAGGCAGTGAATATGATAGAGAGGTTAAGCTACATGGAGGAGGTAAGGAGTAGGTATAACACATCTAATTGGAATTCCAGAAGGAGAAAATAGAAAAAAGGCAATATTTGAAGATATAAAGGCTGAGGATTTTGCAAAACTGGTGAAAGGACGTGAATCCACAGATAGAGGACACAAGAGTCCAAGATAGAATGGATAAATCAATAGAAAGCCACACCCAGATCTGTTTTAGTAAAACCAAAGAATATCAAAGATGGTCTTAAAAGGTCTTAAAAGCAGGCAGAGAAAAAAGGTAGATAATTGATTATTACAAAGGAGGACAAATAGATACCAGGTTTTACAGTAGCAACAATGGAAGTGAGAACACAGTGGAATGATACCTTCAAAGTTCTGGAGAGAAAATAACTGTAGACCTAGATTTGTGGATTTAGCAAAACTGTTTTTCAAGGACAAGGGCAATAAAGAAATTTTCACACAAACATGGATTGAATTTACTAGCAAGAAACCTTCCCTGAAGGAGCTTTTAAAGAATGTACTCTGGAAAGAAGAAAAATTATCTGAAAACAAGTTCAGGATACCCACATGCAAAAGAATGAAGTTGGACACTTTACCTCCCACTATATACAAAAATTAACTCCAAATGGATCAATCCTAAATGTGAGAGCTAAAAGCATAACACCCTTGGAGGAAAATGGGTAGACCTTCATGATCTTGGACTTGGCAGTAACTCCTTAGATATGAGCCCAAGAGCACAAGCAACAAAAGAAAAAATATATTGGACTTCATCAAAATTAAAAATTTTGTGCATCAAAGGACATTATCAAGAAAGTGAAAAGACAGCCTACAGAATAGGAGATATTATTTGCAAGTCATATAAATCTTTTGTCTAGTATCCAGAATTTATAAGAGCTTGTACAACTCAACAACAAAAAGATAACACAATTAAAAAGTGAGAAAAGGACTTGGATGGACATTTTTCCAAAGAAGATATACAAATGGCCAACAAGCACATGAAAAGATGTTCAACATCATTAATCATTAGAAAAATTCAAATCAAAACTGCAATGAGATACCACTTCATGCCCAGTAGAATGGCTATAATTTTTTTAATGGAACATAAGTGTTGGGGAGGATGTGGAGAAATTGGAAATGTTGTACATTGTTGATGGGAATTTTAAATGATGTAGCCACTATGGAGAAAAGCTTAGGGTTCTTCAAAAAGTTTGACATAGAATCACCATAGGAACCAGCAATTCTACTCGTGGGTATATGCATCCAAAAGTTGAAAACATATATACAAACAGATGCTTATATACAAATGTTCATAGCGGCACTATTCACAGTAACCAAAAAGTAGAAACAACCCAAATGTCCATCAGTAGATGAATGGATAAATAGATCTGGTATATTCACACAATGAAATATTGTTCACCCACAAAAAAGGAATTAATTACTTTTACTTACTACAACATGGATGAACCTCAAATGTTATGCTAAGTGAAAGAAGCCAGACGTGAAGGTCACATATTGTATGATTCCATTTGGAATATCTAGAATAGGAAAATCCATAAAGACAGGTAGCAAATTACTGGTTTCCAGAGCCTGGGAGAAAAAGGAATGGGGAGAGACTGCTTAATTGACCTGGAGTTTCCTTTTGGGATAATGAAAATATTCTGAAACCCATGGTGGTGATCGTCGCACATTGTTGTGAATGTACTAAATGCCACTGAATTGTACACTTTAAAATGGTTAAAATTGTGAATTTTACCAAAGAAATTAATAAACATGTAAGTAAATCTGGACATTGTTTATTATGATAAATGATGACGATAATAATGTCTCATTGGTGTGGTTCTAAAAATGACAATTAAAATAGTAGACAACACAAACACATGAGTTGAGAAAGGAGTAATCAGAGTTAAAGTATTTTAAAGTCCCCATGAGAACCTTTGAGAGCCATTGGCTCTCAAGTCCTTTGGACTGTCATCTACAATAAGAAATTTTTTACATTGCCACCCAGTGTACACACATATGTATGTGACTGAAACAAAAATTTCACAAAATAATCCTTGCCTTAACTTTGTGTGTTGTACACTATTTTCTAATCTAATTAATATTATTTTTTTAAGATGCTGACTGTATCCCACTGATTTTGTAACCAACGAATGAATTGTAACCCACCACTTGAAAAAACTGGTGTAAAGACGGTGTGGTGGCACCCAAGTAAAGATGTGGGCAAGAAGAGAAAGTAAAGAGAGGAAAGGGTCTTGAGCAGTTCAATATCTACTCTAATGCTGTGTCAGCATGCATATGTAAATTGTGAATTAGCAGTATTTTCCCAAATCTTTTTGAAGATGTCACCCTGTTCCAGTATTATAATCTGGTATAATAAAAACAGTATTATAATCCAGTATAATTCTATTCCAGTATTATAATCTTCATTGGCCAAAAGAATATTTCTGCTAGTGTACTGGAAACCTTTTGAACAATTCTATATTTTTATAGTGTTCTGTGAATTGCCAAGATAAACTTCTCTTGAGTTACTCAATATGGATGCAGCTAATGGGAAGTGTTTCATATTCATGCACATTGTAGAATAGTCTGCCTCAATTTGAAGAAATCAGAAAATCTGAGTGGTGGTCTTACCCCTTGTTACCTTGAACAAATCACTTCATTTCTCCTGGTTTCACTTCTCTCATCTGTAAAATTAAAGGGCACTTGAAGTTTTTCCTAAAAAAGAAATCTACAGTGCACTCTAGCAAATCAACACAGACCCCTGATTTCACACAAATACACACACATGCAGACACAAATGCATTGCATTAAGATGAAGGAAATTTAATTGTAGACTCTTACAAAACACCCACAATATTGGCATTAATCTGTTTTAAAACAGAAAATGATGAGGGATGCTGCTTTATTGAGCATATTTCTTATATATTTTCAGACATATAATTTTTAATTTATAAAGTTGTTGATTGAGTGTGGTGTAGTTACTGCAACTTCAGGAACTTTACCAAGTTAAGAAAGGGATTATACTTGTCTAAGCCTGTACCAGTAAACATGTCCATATTCCATGGTAGGTAAATGGCTCAAGTTTAAAGCCTTGTTCCAGTTGCTGCAAGGTGCCTCAAGGAACGCTATTTGGTGAGTTATGTTTATACATGAGATATGCACATCTGTTTTTCCCACCGCAATCGTTGGTTTATGTTAGCTAGTCATCGTAACCATCCACGCTCTGGAATGAGATGTGACTACAAGATTTGGTATCTTTGGTCCGTCACTGTCTGGGAAGACTCCTGTGAGATGAAAGAGTGGAAAAGACATTGTCCACTCCAGCCATACTAAACTATTTTTAATTCCCTGAAAGCCTTTTGGTGATTTTCGCCTATTGTCTTTTTTAAAACTTTTTTTATGGAAAATTTCAAACACAGATAAACAGAATAGTATAATGAACCCCTCTTACTCATCACTCAACTTCAGCTATTAATATTCTACCACACTTATTTCAGCTGTGCCATCCATTCCCCAGCCCCTCCGTTTGATTATCATTATTTTTACAGTTGTTAAGGTAGAATTTACATACATTGATATGCACAAGTGTTAACAATTTTGACAACTCGATATGCTTGTGTACCTACACCCTTACCAGATTTCCATCTCATGAGGAAGATCTTCCTTCTTTCTCAGGTGACCCCTCAGTCCCCCAAAAGCAACCACTGACTTTTTTTACTCTAGATTAGTTTTGCCCATTCTAGAACTTCATATAAGTGGAAACATACAATTTTTATATACCTTTTTGTGTCCAGTGTCTTTTTTCAGCATTATGTTTGTGAGATTCAGACATGTTGTTGCATGTATCAGTACACTAATTCATCCTTTTTATTGCTGAGCTCTAATATACCGCAACTTGTTTACCCATGCTCTTGGGTTGTTTTCAGTTTTTGGCTATTATGAGTAAAGCTGCTTTGAACATTTTTGTACAAGTCCTTTTGTGAACATATCTTTTCACTTGGATAATTACCTAGGACTGCCATTGCTGGATCGTAAGTTAAGTATATGTTTAACTTCACAAGAACCTACCACGTTCTTTGCCACAGTGATTATATCATTTTCCACTCCCTCCAGCAATATATATGAGTTCTAATGGTTCCACATCCTCATCAATACTTGGTATTGTCAGTCTTAAATTTTAGCTATTCTAGTGGGTATTGTTGATGCAAGTATTCCATACCAACCTATCAATCAAAATTTGGGTGGGTTTACTATGAGCCAGAGTGAGGATTATAACCTGGGAAGGCCTTAGAAGGCATTCTGGAGAAGCATGGATTTCAGTACAGTCTTATATCTTTTTAGAACAAGGAACATACATTAAAGACACCCAGGATACATTTTCATCAAAATTCCAAAGAGATACTCAGTTGCAAATTAGCAAATGAACATGACGGTAATACCAGGAAAGGGACTAATCCAAATGTTACCAATAGGGCATTACCAATAGTGCATAGGAGGGGAAGTATGCATTCTTATCTTAAGAGAGTGCATTCTTTAATGGTTAAGCAGATGTACAGTGTATGTTTGATAGGCCATAAGTCAGGCATTTTAGTTCAAGCCAAGTAAGCTTTGAACCCAAATGGTTACCCCATGTACCTCAGTATGTGAAAATCTCTTGTCAGTATGAAGTAGTATCTCAATTTAGGATAAATTTACATTTCCCTGATGACTAAAGATATTGAGCGTGTTTTCATGAGCTTCATACTTCAGCCTCATATATTTTTCACGTGAGTTTCCCTTGCCCACCAGAACACTTAGTACCACCCTTATCTAGTTAACTACTCGCGCCTTATCTTGTCCTCACTTTATTGAAAGGAATTCTTCCTCCAGTGAAGAGAGAAGGAAATCAGCCTAAAAGCTACCTGAGAACCAGTTTTCTAGAATCAATGGCAACCATTGTCTTTTTGTGGCGCCCTGGAACCTTAGGCCAGAGGAAACTCCCCTTTCCTGCGTCCTCCTCCATGTCCCAGTTGAGGAAATACAGCCCAAGTCTTAGCTGCTCATTCAAGTTTGACATTAAGAGGTTTGAAAGCTTTGTAAGACTGGGACTTAAGTTGAGACAGAGCGTACCATAAAATCTAAAGGAAAGTACTATGTGGAAATTTTATTGAAGAACAGTAAGCACCTCCACTTCAGTGTTTCCTTTTGAAGGGATAATCCTGTGGCTTTCAAGCCTGTGGAGAAATAGGATGATTACAATTTACAGCATGAGAAAGAAATACTGTTTCCTTGGGATACAGACACTAAGTTCCCATTGATTAGAAAGGCAGTGCATTCTCTTGCTGGGTGTGCTGTGTAAAGCCCCTCCTGGACCTGTTGCCAACGTCTTCTGAGAAGAGAGGCAGAAATTTTTCTCAGGCCTCCCTTAGCCTGGCCTTCAGTGACTGCCTGGGGGTTGAGGAGAAGCATGCAAGGATCCTGTGTGGGAAGAAAGTAGGACTGCTATCAGAAGGATTACAGTTTATGCTTTTCATATCTTGCCACCCTCAGTTGCTGGCCTTTGGTTTCCTCCCACTAAGAGGAAGCTTTCCAGTGTGTTTACAGTCAGTTAACACCTCCAAAGCAGGTACTTTTGGTGCCCCGCTCATATCCACTGGGCACTCAACATTCCTGTACATGCTGACAGCTTTCTATTGCCAATACCTGCATCCCTTAGCTTGAGAGCTTTCTCTATCGGAGCATGCTGGGTGCCAGGCAGGCTGGAAGTGCCAGGGAGTTAACATCCCTGGGAACAGCCCTCAAACTAATGACAGATGGGATTTAGAGGCTAAATTCTCCCATCTTCTCATCCTTTGGTGGGACAACTCTCAGATATGCTCCACACCGCCTCCCAGAGTTGCACAGTAGAATTGAGCCCCAACTCCCCACAGCAGTAACAGACTTATGATTGCATCTTCTGTGGGCTTCCTCCCCTCCGCTGGCTCCCTGTCCCCTCCCCTCCCAGTGCTTCCTGAGATTGCTTCCAAATAAACTCCTGGCCTCAATCCTAGTCTCAGGGTCTGTTCTGGAGAAACTCAATCTAGGTTAACTTAATATCAAGAAAACACTAATAAAATAATATTAGGAAGAACATATTGTTAATAAATCATCTGATACTCTAAATGCTTCACTCCACATCCAGCATTCCTAAAGACCTAGAATTCACTCCCTTTGAGTTTACCTGTTTTTATCCCCGAAATATTATTGTTAGGGAATTCTTCTCAGGTGAAGATCTAGTTTAGGAAATAACCCCCAAACTAAGGGACTTTGTCTCACATATTTGAGTTTAGATGGATAATCAGCTACTTGATTTCTCAAAGCAAATTGATATAATGTATAATATTGCCTCCCAGCATATTAAGATACTTCTGCATAATAAAAGATATCCTCAATGTATTGATGTTTTGGTTTTACTCACCTCCGCCTGCTTTTGGAAACAAAAATGGAAAGCAAGAATAATTTTGCTGAAGAAAGAGAGAAGGCTGATGCTGGTATATGTGTGTGTGGACCCAGGAGTCCTAAGCATTCTTTGCCCTCCACACTCTCCTCCTTCAAAAACGTTAACACAGCAACAACTAAAATATTCTGGCGAGTTTGGGTTTATGACTGTGTCATAGGTTGATAAATTTGGTAAATAGCTCCACATAATATTTTTACAGGTCAGTCCTCAGAAGAGGATCGCAAAATTGAAACGTCAGGATTCCGTAGCTCAAGATGCTAGAAATCTGGCACCAAGATAGGTTTGATTCCCCGTCCATTAAAATATTTCTTCTTAAATCTCACTTCCAAATCCAGAGATTCAGGTGTGAAGCTTAATTCCATAGCCTCCCTCCAAATAATTATCTTCCAGGTAATTTAATATTAATTTCACTGTTTTTTAAAACAATATAATTGCTACTTGATAAAGATTGAACATTATTCTAGTTTCATATTTAATTTGAATCAAATATATTCTGTGGTTTATATATATATATATACACATCTATATAAAACAACCTTCTAGTTTGTCTCACGATGGTTTTAGAGAAATCCTTGAGGTCAGCATAGTGCAATACAAAGATATCTACTAGTCCAGTCACTGATTCTCTAATTCTCCGTCTTTTTGCCAATCTGTCCTTGTAAACATAACACCTTTCTTGCCCTTCCTCCCTCCGTGTTTTCTTTCCTGAGGAAAGTGGGACAAGCGTTAATAAACATCTCTTCTGGTTGTTCTTTGATTCTCCCCAGATCTGTTCTCTGTTCTTCTCTGCTGTGTTCTTTGTCCTGGGGAAGCTGACCTCTATGGACTGTGTCACCCTCTGCTCAGTGGGAGGCACCAGCAGGAGATCAGAATGTGGGAGGAGAGAGATGCCAGGGTATTTGTTCCCTCCCACTCACTGTCTGTTTCTCTGTGGTTTTAGCAATGGCCTTAGCACCAAAACTACAGCTACCATTGGGCAGTCCATCTTGACTCTAGGTTTCAACCAGCCTCTCCTAATAGGTTTGTTTTCCCCTGCTGTTGATGCCTGGGGGTTGCAATAGCGCCCTGCTGTCCCTAGTCTCCTAGTCTCCGGGGACCTCAACATCCCTAACTGGTTCCTCTAGCCCTGCCCATATCACTATAAATAGTTCCTGCTCTCTATTTCTTGCTGAGCCCTTGGCTGATAAGCCTCTTACCTTCAAGGTTTCAGCAGTCACACGGTGACAGGTTTAGGAATCACTCTCAGATTCCTCTGAGCCTGGAATCAAATTAAGTACCTGTGCACATAAAGACATCACATTTCCCTCTGAACATTCCCATTACTCAGAGGGAAACATGATATCAGAAACCGAAAAAGGCAAAAAAAAGAGAGTAGAAGTGTTAGTGTGAAGCACACTATGCCATTTGATCTAGAGGCCCATGGGAAAATATTGTTTGCGTCTTTTAGGGTCAAGAACAGTATTTTCTGGGGGCCAGCCCAGTGGCGTAGTAGTTAAGTTAGCGCTCTCTGGTTTGGCAGCCCGGGGTTCGCAGGTTTGGATCCTGGGCATGGACCTAGCACCTCTCATCAAGCTATGGTGTGGCAGCATCCCACATTAAATAGAGGAAGGTTGGCACAGATGTTAGCTTAGCGACAATCTTCCTCAAGCAAAAAGAGGAAGATTGGAAACAGATGTTAGCTGAGGGCCAATCTGCCTCACAAAAAAAGAAAAGAATGGTATTTTCTGGGAACTGAACCAAACTTGGGAAAATCTCACCATTTGTAGAACTATTGGTATGTACATCAGTTAGCTAGCTATTGCCACAAAAATTCTAACAAACCAGTCAAAAACTCACTACCTCCAGATAACAATCATTTAATCTCACATAACTGCAGGTCATCTGGGCGGCTCTGCTCCCTGTGTCTTCACCCTTTTTGGACCAGTGACTAGTCAAGACACGCTCCTCCCATGGCGATGAGAGAGGCGCAAGAGGGCACACCCATGCACTCACGCACATTTCAAGCCCCTGGTTGTGTCACATCTGCCAAAGCAAGTCACATGGCCAAGGCCAAAATCAAGGGGTGGGAAAAGGATATCCCCCTTAATGGAGGTGAAAGGATGAAGGAGTAAACATTTTTTACAATAACCTACCACAGCAGGTAAGCTACTGAAAAGTCAGTCAAGGGCAGGCTACACTTTGTTCAATTAAAGGGAGGAGAATTTTTGTTTCAGTTTTCCTCTCATTCAGCACAGGTGAACCAGAGTGACTTTAAAAAATATCAGGCTAAATTTCCTGGCATCCAGAAACAGTTTCTTAAAGCAGAGATCATATTGCCCTAGAAATGGAGGCATTTTGAGGTTTCAGATGTTAAGCCAATCTTATGGTTAGGAAGATCCCATTATCTGTTCATGACTAAACTGAGATTGCCAGACTTTGAGATCTGAACTAGCCTTGAACATTTATTTTTCCCTGCAAGGTTCAGATCCCGAAAGAATCACTTTCATTCTGAATCCTGGGACGAGACTCAGCAGATACCAGGCAATATGCCTGTTAGTGATTCCACAGTCTGGGTATCCAAACAGTGGTCAAAGTGTCCAAAACCAGTATTTCCTTATCCGCACAGGCTTTCCTTAATTAGTAACTGATTTGTACTTTGAGGTTTATTCAATTTGGAAGAGGTTAAAGTTGAAGATTCCAATAGCTTTCACCAGTTTAGTATACACTGATTCTTTCTCAGTCCAAGGAGGGGAGAAAGGTGTTTCCCCTTGCATAGGATTAAAAAGGAGCAAAAAACCCTTAGTTATCTTTGGGAAGGAAAGAATTATTTAAAATGGTGAACAGCAAAGAAAATAGCAGAAGATTAACCAGAAATCTTCATTATGCTCCTAGTGCAGTGTGTGAATCCAATGAGTGTCCTTAAATGATGAGTTGATTTCAAAAGAAATATTAGCTTCAGATTCTAGCTATTGAGTGACTGTATAGAAATTCAGAGCAGAGAGACCAATAGGGTTGCAGTCATGACAAACCCAACAGATCAGAGGACCCACAGGTACTGGGACTGGAATTTAAGAATAAATTGGTTTGAATAGATGACGAAGAAGGAAAATGTCCTGGAAAACAAAGAATGTGAGTAAAGTTTTGGAGTTATAAATGAACATGGGTATAGGGAGTAGTGAGAAGAACACCTTGACCCAAATGGGAAAATGGTCACAAACTAGGTGAGATAGAGACTATAAGGCAGGATTATGAGAGTCTTAATAGGCATAGGAACTTAGAGGTCATGTGGTGGATGTTAGAAGCTGTTGGGACTTCTTAGTGGGGAAATTTAGTGCAAACATCTCCAGTTGTCACAACAGGCTGGTTTTCATTGTGACTCTTGGCCAGCTTTTGACTTGGAGATAGTAATGATCATCGTGGATGAAAGAGGAGATGATTCATGTGTATTTTGACTCCTTTACAAATGTGATTTTAGCCTGAATCATAGAAAGAGTCTGTAGCCTTTTCCCATGGCTTTTGTTGGCAACAACTGTATGTTCCCATGGGAACATGCATACTTACCTATCCAAACCTTCCTCTTATGTTTATGCCCTCAACTTCTGTTCACTTGGATGTTTTCATCTTTTCTACGGAGCACATTCACATACAAGCTTAAAATACAGTCTGTATTTTTATTACAGCTGAGGATTCATCCTGAACATTTTCAAATACATAAAACTCCAGGTATAACTCCAAACCAAACATGATGAAAGGAGGCATTTGGATAGACCACAGAAAGATACACCATCACATTGCACACCAGCTGCTGTAAACACTTCAGCTTTCTGCAGCAACCAGAGGAAGGAATTATGACTCAGCGTGCTTCTTCAGTGGTTGGTTCTGGACAGCCTTTTTAAACTCTAATCCAAAATAGAAATAACGTACCTCCCGTGTGTTCAAGAAGCTTGCACTCCTGGGGATGACAATGCCCTTTCCATCTGCAGGAAAGAAGTTCTCCTCTGATCGCGACGGCAAAGCAGCAAACATTTGCTGACCTCCATAATTCCGCACTGAACTCTTTCCTCAGACAGGACACCCTAATTTCTCTGTTACTTTATTCCTTTGCCAAATTCTAATGGTTTAAAATCAAAAAAAGATGAAGTTAAATAATAGCTGTTGTGTGTTTTTGAGAAAGTTTGAGTTTGGTTACTGTGGGTTTTCTAAGATATTGCTTTCCTTAGTTTATACAAAAAAGCATTTATTGATCTAGGTTTTAGACCAAGTGCTGATGACACAGACATGAATAACAGTTCCTCTGGCGTGTTTCAAGTAAAACAAATATGTAAAAACTAAGCTATAATACAATTTAATACGTGTTTTGACAGAGGTGCACAAGCTGTGGGAACATGGGAGAAAACATAATTGATTCTGTGGTTCCAGGGAAGCCTTCAGAGAGCAGAAGGCATTTGGGCAAATCTCGAAGGATGGGCACGGGCTCCGTAAGTGGAGTGAGAGCACTTAAGGCAGAGAACAGGAAGAATAAAAGCACCAGTACATCAAAGTGCAGTGTTGGCTGTGATTTCCTTTCATTCCAGATGAGACAAGTCAGGAATCCGGGGACAGACATGCATCTGGGAGGCTGCCCTCCTCAACGCAGACTTAGCTCAGACCCACTGCAAGCAGAAATTTCAGGACTGCAGAATCAGGCTGATTAAATCATAAGGGTCAGACTTCCTTGAGAGCAAAATGTTTGCAAACACCTTCATGGAAATGGGACAATGGACTCAAGAGAACTGCAGGTTTTCCAGACGATCAGGAAACATGATTTCTGGAGGAGGAGCCACATTCTTCTAGAGGGAACCCAAGGGGAATGCCACAAGGTTTTAGGAACTACAAGTGGTCCCAGCTTCCTCCTCTAGTCCCCAGAATGCTTCATTGTCATTTTCCTGATGACGTACTCTTTACTTTACTGAAATATGAGCTCACTCCGTGCCCCGGTTTCCTAGGACTGCCCTAACAAGTTCCCACAAACTTGGTGGCTTAAAACAACAGAAATTGATTCTCTCACCATCCAGGAGACCAGAAGTCTGAAATCAGGATGTCAGCAAGGGTGGTTCCTTCTGGCCACTCTGACGGAGAATCTGTTTCATGCCTCTCCTAGTTTCCAGTGGTGGCCAGCTATCCGTGTTACTTGTAGACATAGCACTCCCATCTCTGCCTCGATCTCCACGTTACCTTCTTCTCTGTGGCTCTGTGTGTCTCAAATCTCCCTTTCCCCTTTCTTATGAGGATATAAGTCACTGGATTTACAACCCACCTTAAATCCAGAATGATCTCATCCCAAGATCCTTAATTTAATAATATCTGCGAAGATCCTGTACCCAAACAAGGTCATGTTCACAAGTCCCAGGAGTTAGGACTTGGACGTATCTTTTGTGGAAGGGACGCTATTTAACCCATTATGCCCCCCTTTCATTGCGACATCCTGTGGGTTAGTGCTATAGATGTCTTCTGAGCACCTGTAAATGGACTCTTTGATCTTGTCCAGAAACTGAGTACTGGGACAGAAAGACACAATATCTTAACTCCCATTGGCTAGGAGTAAAATAAAGGTTCAAATTATCCAGCTGCAGGTCTCCAAGACTTTTATTACTAGAATCTTTGACCAGACGCTCATCAGAGGATGTGAGTTCTATCTGCAAAAGGTCCAGAGTAAGACATTTTTACTAGAGAAATGTGTGACTACTTCAAACACACCTTTCTTGCTTTTTATAATCCCTGTGGTTGTCATATACTCAGCCTCTTATAACCTGGAATGGATTATTTACAACGCTAACAGTTAAGTGTCATGTAGGGTTCTGATTCCTTAGCCAATCAGTGGATACAGGGTCCACCAGATTCAAGAGACTTAGGAAAACCAGTTCACAACGTCTGTTGAGGGCAAAAGCGTTAACCTATTGTTTCCTGAGAAGTCCCAGATCAGGTTTTGCAGAGCAACACTTTCAAAATGGATTGAGTAAAGCAACCTCTGCTTTACTTTTCTCTCTTTGCTTATAACAAGTTCTCAAAACTCTTGGAATTCAGGATGATTTTCCCAAGACATTTTTATTTCTTGACTAATTACTATATAAATGTTGTCCCGAAGCCAAATTACATGTTGGGGGTTGTAAATAAAGCCTCTGCAACCTTAGTTAAATCTAATCTCTACTCCAGGGCTGCACCCAAGCAGCTGAAAGGGCTGGAGAAAGACTCAGTCGTGCTGACTGCTCCCCCTTTAAACTGATGACCACTAAGCTCAAGTAGGCCTTTGGTGCTACTTGGCCATTCTTCTCCATTTTTCTCATCTATTCCCAATCCTAAATGACTGTTTCACACCTTTATCTCTCTCGTCAATCCTCCCACAGCTCCTCCTCCCCAATCCTCAAATATCAGCTGACTTCCTTGCTCCTGTGAAAAGTGTGTAACTCAGAAGAGAATTTCCACACGCTCTACCACCTGTCTACATCTATGGCCATATCTTCTGCCTTTTCTCTTTTACTGTCAGTGAACATCTGCGCACCCAAGAGAATCTCCTCCCATTGTGCACAAGATCCCATTTCCTCTCATTTGCTAAGAATATCACTTCTGTAATTTTCCCTCTTTTTCCAGCATCATCAGTTTTTTCCTCTTGACTGGATCAGTTCTACCAACATACAAACACGCTGCTACATTTCCCATCTCAAACATGCACACTCACACACCCCTCTCTTTTGACCCCCACCCCTCCCTCCAGCTACTATTCAATTTCTCTACAACAAAACTATTTGAAAAAGTTGTCTATACAGACTAAAACAAAAAGCTATACAGACTGTCTCCAATTTCTTTTCTCCTTTGAACTCACTCCCTATCCTGAACCACACCTCCAAACCTAATTCTGTCAAGGTCACCAGTGGCCTCCAAGTTGCCAAATCCAATGGGCAATCCTCAATCCTCACCTTACTTGACACTTCTGTAGCATTTGACACAGTTAATCTCTTCCTCCTGCTTGGAGCACTTTCTTAACTTAGCTTTCCATCTGTCAGTTGCCATGCTGTGGCAGTGGCCCACATAGAAAAACTAGAAGGATTTACAACTATGATATATCACGAGGCACTGGGACTTTGGGGAGAAAAAAAGAGAGAGAGAGGAAGATTGGCAACAGATGCTAACTCAGGGAAAATCCTTTCCTGCAAACAAAAACAAAAACAAAAACAAAAACAACCCTGTATGATCTGCTGCCTGTCCTCCCCTGTGGTCTCATCTCCTACCACTCTCCTGATCATTCTCTCTGTTGTATGATCATTGGCTCCATGTGCCCATTAACACACTCAGCATGCTACTTCCTAGGGCCTTTGTACTTTGTTTCCTGCAACCTGGAACATTCTTATTCCAGGTAAGATGGTTTGCTTCTTCACTTCTTTCAAGTCTCTCCTGAATGTCACCTTATTTGGAAAAGTCGTCTTTATTGGGTATGACCCTGCATGTTCTTAGATCATTCCCTTGCCTGACTCTGCTTTCTCCTACATGCTGCTTTTCTCAAACTCCTGTATCAGCTGGTTTCTGGTTGGGTTCAGTCAATGGGAGATTGGAGAGTGGGAGGAGAGAAAATAGAGAAAGGGATATTTTCTCCTGTCTCAGGCTGCATCTCCAGGCAGCAGCAAATCTTCCCTATGGCTCTAGTTTCCTTTGAACTAGCTTGTAGCTTCTTGCAGGTAACTCCAACCTCTGGGATCTGATAACATGATATATTTCCTTTGTCCTTGCAGCATAGGGATGGTAGTGGCTTCCAGCTGTTGCTGATTTCTGGGCTCCTTTACTGATAGTTATTTGGCCTTTCAGGTCTTGCAAAACCCATATAACCAATTCTCTCTATTAAATTCCTCTCTTTTAAATTCTCAGACTTATTTCTGTTTTATTCACTGGATCCTGACTGGCAACTTGTATCAGTTTCAGTTCCAGAAGGAGATTTGTAATTTGAGGAGAATTTAATAAAAGGACTCTTTACATAGGGGTCAGTTTGGTTTGGGAAAAACAACAAGGTATGGTGCAGTAATTTGGGGCCAGTAACCAATCCCTAGGCTTCAGGGGACAAGGCAGGGCTTCTCAACTTCAGCACTATCAACATTTTAGGCCGGATAATTCTTTGTTGTTGGGGGCTCTCCTGCCATTGTAAGATTTTTACCAACAACCCTGTCCTTTACCAAGGAGATGCCAATAGCATTCACCCAGTGGAACAACCAAAATTGTCTACACATTTCCAAATGTCCCCTGGGGAACAAAATTGCCCAAGGTTGGAAACCACTAGACAAAGGTAACTATTGGAACCCTAAAAGAGAAAGGTATAGGGAGATGGCCATCCAACTAGACAAACCATGTGTAGAAAGACGTAGTCAAACCGTTGCAGTCCAGGAAGGAAGGAGCCAGAAGAATAAATATCAAAAATCTACTCTTGTCTTTCCTCTGATCTCTTGCCAGGGGTCCCACTGGCTAAACCCACCTGGAAGCCAGAGGGCATAAGAACCTATTGTGTATTAAGTACAGGTCAATCTCCTATGGCAGATGATGGAGTAGAGAAAGGCAATGAACAGATCTGGAGAAGCAAATGGAAGGTAGCTAACATACCATCCTATGTATATCATAGTAAACACCACCTGCATGCTGCCCTTTATTGTTCTCCATGACATTTATTGCCATTTGACATG
Organism: Equus przewalskii; assembly: GCF_037783145.1. Taxonomy (NCBI): domain Eukaryota; kingdom Metazoa; phylum Chordata; class Mammalia; order Perissodactyla; family Equidae; genus Equus; species Equus przewalskii. Next base: position 88,490,257 of record NC_091834.1, on the reverse strand, counting down.
CTATATATTTCCTTATTTGTTCACTGCCTTATGCTCAGTGCCTGGTACATTTTAGATGTTCAAAACATATTTGTCAAATGAATGAATAAATGAAGGAAGGAATCCAATTGGAGAGAATTAAATTCTGGATATGCAGTAAAATCTGGAAACTAATTGTGTGTCACAGGGCTAAAAGGAAATATTTTGGTTTCAGAGAATAATACTACACAGCAAGTATTTTAGTCACTTCTCTACAGAAACAGAAACAACAAGATAGTTGTATGTATAGAGAGATTTATTTTAAGGAATTGACTCATATGATCATAGAGGCTTAGTGAATCTAAAATCTGATGGAGTAGGCCAGCAGGCTGGAGACTCAGGGAAGAATTGTAGTTTAGGTCCAAAGGCAGTCTGGCTGGCAGAATTCCTTCTTGCTAGAGAGAGGTCAGTCTTTTTCTATAAGGCCTTCAACTGATTAGTTAAGGCTCACTGACATTATAGAGAGTAATATGCTTTACTCAAAGTCCACCAATTAAAGTGTTAATCTTATCCAAAAAACACTTTCATAGAAACATCTAGAATAATGTTTGTCCAAATATCTTGGCACTGTGGCCCAGGCAAGTTAACATATAAAATTAACCATACCAGCAAGATTATAGTGTATTAAATTATATTTATAGTGTATAAATTATATTAGGAATTTATAGTTTAAAGAGAGTAAGCTAAGCTCTTCAATCCTAACCTTTTCATAAGGTAGAAAAATTCATACAATAAACTGCTACTGTTAACCTAATAATGAAATGAAAGGTTTACATAACACACACTAATTACCAAAACTTACTCAAAAAGAAATAGAAACTTAAATTGGTACAGCCACTATGGAAAACAGTATAGAGATTCCTCAAAAAATTAAAAATAGATATACCATATGATCCAACTATTCCATTTCTGGGTATTTATCTAAAGAACATGAAATCAATAATTCAAAAAGACATATGCACCCCTATGTTCATCATAGCATTATTCACAATAGCCAAGACTTGGAAGCAACCCAAGTGCCCATCAATGGATGAATGGATAAAGAAGATGTGGAATGGAATACCACTTAGCCACAAAAAGAGACAAAATCTTGCCATTTGCAACAAAATGGATGGACCTTGAGGGTATTATGCAAAGTGAAACAAGTCAGATAGAGAAAGACAATTACCGATAATTTTATTCATATGTACAAGATAAACAAACAGAAACGGAAACCAGATTGGTGGTTACCAGAGATGTTGGGAGGAGGGGAGGGCAAAAGGGGTAAAGAGGCACATGTGTACGGTGACAGGTGGCCACTAGACTTTTGGTGGTGGTCATGATGCAGTCTATACAGAAGTCGAAACATAATTATGCACAGCTGAAATTTATATAATATTATAAACCAATGTGACCTCAGTAGAAAAAAGAATGAAACAGACCTGTAATAAGTAAACACATTGGATCAGTAACTAAAAACAAAGACATAAAACCTCCCACCAAAGAAACGTCTAAAACCAGATACCTTACTGGTGAATTCTACTAAACATTTAAAGAGAATTAACACCAATCCTTCTCGAACTCATCCAAAAAATACAAGAGGAGTGAACACTTCCTAACTCATTCTATGAGGCCTGTATTACTCTGATACTAAAGCCAGTCAAAGACACCACAAGAAAAAAAAGCTACATGCCAATATCTTTTATGAATATAGATGCAAAACTCCTCAACGAAGTGCTAGGAAACAGAATCCAATGGCATATTAAAAGGATTATACTCCCTGACCAATTAGGATTTATCCCAGCAATGAGAGAGTGGTTCTACATAAGAAAATTAATCAATATAAGGCACCATATTAACAGAATAAAGAGGAGAAAAAATTCACATGATTATCTGAATTGATGCAGAAAAAGCATTTGACAAAATCCAACACCGTTTCGTGATAAAAACACTAAGAAAACTAGGAATAGGAGGAAACTTCCTTAAAAGGGCATTGCTGGAAAACCCACAGCTAACATCACATTCAATAGTGAAAAACTGAAAGCTTTCTTCCTAAGATCAGAAACAAAACAAAGATGCCCACTTTCACGACTACTCTTCAACATTTTACTGAAAGTTCTAGCCAGAGCAGTTAGGAAAAGAAACAGAAGTAAAAGTTATCTGAACTTGGGGGCCGGCCCAGTGGCACAGTGGTTGGGTTCGCACGTTCTGCTTCTCGGCAGCCTGGGGTTTGCCAATTCAGATCCCAGGTACGGACATGGCACCACTTGGCAAAAGCCATGTTGTAGTAAGCATCCCACATATAAAATAGAGGAAGATGAGCATGGATGTTAGCTCAGGGCCAGTCTTCCTCAGCAAAAAGGAGGATTGGCAGTAGTTAGCTCAGGGCTAATCTTCCTAAAAAAAAAAAAAAAAGTTATCAGAATTGGAAAGGATGAAATAAAACTATCTCTATTAGCAGATGGCAAGATCCAATACATAGAAAATCCCAAAGAATCCCCCAAAAACTACCAGATCTAATAAATGATGCAGAGTTGCAGGGTACAATATCCAACACACAAACATTAGTGTTGTTTCTATACACTAGCAAGGAATAGTCTGAAAAGAAAATTAAGAAAGCAATTTCACTTACAATGGCATCCAAAAGAATAAAGTATCTAGGAACAAATTTAACCAGGAAAGTTAAAGACATGCACACTAAAAACTACAAACTATTGCTGAAAAAAAATTAAAGAGCTCTAAATAAATGTTCGTGAATTGAATGATTTAATATTGTTAGACAGCAATACCACCCAAAGCAGTCTACAGATTCAATACAATATCAAAATTTCAATGACCATTTTTACATAAATGGAAACTCTGATCCTCAAATTCATTTGGAATTTCAAGAGCCCCAAAAAACCAAAGCCATATTGAAAAAAAAGAGTAAAGTTGGAGGACACACACTTCCCAACTTCAAAACTTACTACAAAGCTACAGTAATCAAAACAGTGTGTTATTGGCATAAAGACAGACATATAGACCAATGGAATAGAATTGAGAGTCCATAAATAAATCCACCTATGGCCAGTTAATTTTAGACAAGATCATTCAATGTGGAAAGAATGATCTGTTTAACAAATGGTACTGGAACAACTGGATATCCACATGCCAAAGAATGATGTTGGACCTCCACCTCACACCATATACAAAAAATAAAATCAAACTGGATCAACAATCTAAATATAAGAGTTAAACCCACAAAACTTTTTGAAGAGAACATAGCTATAAATCTTCATGACTTTATATTGGCTATGGATTTTTAGATATGACACCAAAAACATAAGTAATAAAAGAAAAATTAGACAAATTGGACTTCATCAAATTTTAAAACTTTTGTGCATCAAAGGATATTATCAAGAAAGTGAAAAAACAACCCACAGAATGGGAGAAATTATTTGCAAATCATAAGAATGATAAGGGTCTCCTATCTAGAATATATAAAGAACTTTTACAACTCAACAACAAAAAGACAAACAACGCAAGTAAAAAATAGGCCAAGGACTTGAATAGTCCTCCAAAAAAGATATACAAATGGACAACAACCACACGAAAAGATGCTCAACACCATTAGTCATTAAGGAATTGAAAATCAAAACCACAATGACATATCACTTCACACCTACTAGGATGGTTATCATTAAAAAATGCAAAATAAGAAGTGTTAGTGAGGATGTGGAGAAATTGAAACCTTCTTATAGTGCTGGTGGGAATGCAAAATGGTGTAGCCACTGTGGAAAACAGTTCAGTGTTTCCTCAAAAAACTAAACACGGAATTAACATGTGAACCAGTAATTCCACTCTTAGTTATATATCCAGAAGAATTGAAAACAGGTACTCAAACAAATACATGTGCTTACATGTTCGTAGCAGCACTACTCACAATGGCCAAAAGACGGAAACAATTCAAATGTCCATCAGTAGATGGATGGATAAACAAATTGTGATATATCCAGATAACGGAATATTATTCAGCCATAAAAAGGAATGACGTACATGCTACAATGTGAATGTACCTCAGAAAGATTATGCTAAGTGAAGGAAGCCAGACACAAAAGGCCATATATTATATAATTCCATTTATATGAAATTTCCAGAATAGGTAACTCCATAGAGACAGAAAGCATATTGTGATTGTCAGGGCCTGAGAGAAGGTTATGGGGTTTCCTTCTGGGGTGACAAAAACGTTTCGGAACTAGATAGAGGTGATGATTGCACAACATTGTGAATGTACTCAATGCCGCTGAATTGTTTGCTTTAAAATGGTGAATTTTATGTTATGTGAATTTCACCTAGATCTAAAAAAGTAGAGTATAAAATGCACAGGAGCGGGCCAGCCGGTGGCGCAGCGGTGGAGTTCACATGTTCCGCTTCAGTGGCCCTGGGTTCGCCGGTTCGGATCCCGGGTGCAGACATGGCACCGCTTGGCACGCCACGCTGTGGTAGGCGTCCCACATATAAAGTAGAGGAAGATGGGCACGGATGTTAGCTCAGAGCCAGTCTTCCTCAGCAAAAAGAGGAGGATTGGTGGCAGATGTTAGCTCAAGGCTAATCTTCCTCAAAAAAAAAAAAAAAATTGCACAGGAGCTTAAGAGGGATGCCAATTTTATATGGATTTTTTTCTGGTAAAAAGAAAAGTGGTAAAAAGTACTAAGTTATTTATTTAATTATCCAGTACTTATTAAAATATTTAAAATGATTTGGAAGAGGAAAGCATATGTTCATTAATGTAAAATACATATATGAATACTGGACCGTAATAAGAAATCCTAAGTTCTGGAGATGCAATATATTCTCCTGAAAAAAATTGTGAGTCTAAAACGTTGGGAAGTTAACAGAGACTCTACCTCTGGTCAGTTACGTGGCTTGTGGTTTATTTTTGTTAAGAAAACTACAGCTTCCATGTTTACTACGGTGATCTGTGTTGCTATACTCTGCTGCTAGAGGGGTATCCATGGTTTGATGTTTTGAGCCTTGCTCTGACATCTGTATACCAAAGCAGTGGATTTATTTTTTTCACTTATTTGTTTAACAGGAATTTCTATGTTGCCTACTAATGTGCCAGAAATGGTTCTAAATGCTTTACCAATTTTAAGTTGTTCAGTCCTCATGCCAACTCTATGATACGGGTTCTGCTATCATCCCCATTTACTGATGAAGAACCCGAGGCACAGATTGGTGAGACAAATTGCCCAAGTTCGCACAGCCAGTGATTGCGGGAGCCAGGATTCAAGCCTGGGCTTCGTACTCTTCATACTCTTCATCACAGTGCTACACTGCCTCTATGAAAAATGGGGTACATTTTAGAAGCTGTTTTTTGTAGGGAAGGGGGATGGTGAGGTGCACCCCAGATAGTGATAAAGACAATACTCATGAAGAGTAAGCCATTTCACAGTAGATTTATTTCTGTTTTTCATAGAGTTTCTAGACTGGAAGATGGAGTGAATGCAGCATAAATTGTGCATGTGGACAAGGCATTTGGCGAGTTCCCTCAGGATTTATTTTAGGAAATGTGTAATAATGTGAACCAGATTCTAGATCAATTAGGTGAATTCATATCCAGTTGAATGACCATACCCAAAGAGTGGTACTTACTGAATTTCCTTTCAACCTGTTAAGAGGCCTCTTGTGGCAGGTCACAGGACTTTGTGCTGCCTCCTGTCCTATTTAAACTTTTTAGCAGTGCTTTCAATTAAGGACATTACTGGAAAATCAATCTAATTTGAAGAAGATATGTAACTGGTTCTTATGGAGTGAGATGGGACAGCATAGTTAATGTGCTAAAGGCTAGAATGGAGAAAATTAATCTAACAGGATGGAATTTAACAGACATGAGAAGTTCTTTACTCAGGTCTGAAAAAACAAACAACTGTCCAAGATCTGGGTGGGGAGAGATGGTTTAACAGCATCACATGGGAAAAAAAGGATCAGGGGTTTCCGTGGGCTGGAAGCTAAATATGAGTCAACATTAAGTTCTGGCTGCTTAACAAAACAAAACAAAACAAGATAAAGCAAAACAAAGCTCTAAAGAAATCTTAGCCTGGAAAAACAGAATTGTGGTGTCTAGGCCAAGGTTAAGGAACTCTTGTTTTTCATTCACTAATCAGCCCAAACCTGGGGAACAGAGTGTTGTTCCAAGTATCGCATCATAGAGGGACAGCATCAAACCACAGGGGTCTAGAAGAATGGCATGGGAAGGTGCAAGGCTGAAACCACCTCATATGAAGAACGTCTGTAGGAGTGGGGAATCTAGTGAAGGATACGTGTATCTTCAACTCTCTGGGCTGGGCACGGGGAGGTTCAAGGATGGAGCATGTAAGGGATAAATTACTAACTCTGTGCCCCTCTCTTCTATAGAAAAATGACAGAAGTGGAAATTACTATTGAGTGTCTACTCTGTGACAGAAAATGATAACCACTTAACATGTGTTTTTACATTAGATCCCTACACCAACTCTGAGACAGTTACTGATGTGTGTCTAACAGCTTAGCAGCACTCTAATAAATCTCTTCCTTTTGAACATCAAGAGAGGGGAAAGTATATGCTTGCTACTGTAAACACAGTGTTTTAATACTGGATTCTAGTGTTAACTTGAAAATTAAGCAATCAGCTTCAGAGAGAAAGGGCCCTTTGTTCCCAGGGTCTGACATGGTGGTGTACCACTCACTTCCTGTGCTCAGACTAGGGTGAGACAGGGACAGGGCAGTAGCCTCAAAGAAAGGAAGTTATTGGAAGCTACCAAATCCAGAAGTGGTGCCTGAGAACAGGCACCTGCCTACTTCCACCTTGGCTATTGCGGGCTAGTAGACAGAACAAGGACTTTAGAGCTTTCTCTGTTTCCAGGTCACTCCCATTCAAGCAGTAAGGTACAGCTATCCCATCCCTGCAGTTACTCATCTTGAGATTCCATTTATAAACAAAAGCTTGAAGATCATGTTCAAGAAATTATTTGAAAAATACTAAGGAAGTGTTAGAATTTCAATCAATCACACCTATGCCTCCACATGAGATATAAAACCTGCTCCCTGGTGTCCAGGACTCTCCAGATACTGCCAAATATGTTTTTCAGGCTTTGTTTTCTGTTACACCCCTAGACGAGTTCTTCATTTCATCTAAATAGAATTTCTCATCACTAGTGTCTCGCTGCCATGCCTTTCTGTGTTGTTCCTTCTACTTGGAAAGACTTCTTTCTCTATATCTTTCAAAATCCTACTTAGCATTTCGAGTCCCTTTTAAATATCATCTCCTTCATGAAACCTTCTTTGACCAGCAACCACCACCCCGTGGATGAGATTTTCCCTTCAGCAAGCTCCACAGCACATGGCTAAGACTTTTGTATGGCACTTATGTTACTATTTCGCATCTCTGGGACCAGTTCGCATATTATGGTATGCAGATTTAACATATTTTGTTCCCTGTATTTATAAAAACAGAATGTCTAGTGGTTTTGCATTACATAATGGCTCATTGTAGCCCATTTTGTAAATGGAAAAAACAGCTCAAAGGACTAGAAGGCAGCAACACCACTTTGCATTTCAACACTTGTACAACTGGTTATTTGAGTCATCCTATAACTGGTAGTGTACTATGAGGAAACAACTCTATTTTTCTTCTACATTTGCCTTCAAAAACACTGTTGGCTCTCCCTTCCCTGTCCCTTGGAGATATCATAGGCAGATCCATGGCTCTCCATTCACTTTTCATTCTTTCTTGGGTATTAAAACTGTCTGATTTTTCAGGTATTAAAAGGTATTATGCAGCTAAAAACTTCAAAATTGTCATCAAAGTGTTTCCCCTCCCTCAGCTCAGAACTGATTTTTGGTTTGAGGACTTACCAGTGGGAAAAATATATGTGGTCTATTCTTTCATTCTCCTTGCTCTTTGCCTTATCTCCCCTTAGCTTGTCCTCGCAGCGACATCTAGAACCACTTCTAATAAACTTCTAGGATATCTCCTTAAAGCTTGGAAAAAATTATGCATACAGTAAGTGAGGTGGAGATGCTGGAAATTTCTCGGCCAAGGAAGAGGTCAAAGGCTGAGAAGGGTAGGCATGTTAGAACTGACTTATTGTGCAACGTGGGAGAACCACCAGATGACTCTGTTTCCCAGAAAGACCCAGAAGATAGTCTCTTCACTAAAGCAGAGAGGAATGCTTCATGAGAGAGATACCAGCATGTTGGCAAACTCAAAGTTGCCTGGCTTCTGCAGGCCAGGTTGACAGGAGGCTATCTGCTGGGACACTGGGCTCCCTTGTGTCAATGGGGATGATAGGATTCTGGAATAGCAGAAGCCAATTGACAGCATAAAAATGTCAGAGTGAAGGTGGCATTGGTAGAATTCATTTGCTGTGTTAATTGTCATGATACGCCTATAGGAAGACAGGTTGATGCAATTGTCCTAATGGGTAACAAGGCCAGAGTGACAATTAGGAGACCTTGATCCTCAGGAATCTGTGGCAAAGACTGATAAACCATGATATCCTTGGAAAAATTGGAGAAAGATATATGGGCAGGCAATGAAGGTATTTCTTGATTTATATATCCAAAAACAATCTTGAGTGGGTCAGTACCGCAATGGAAAATCATGGTCTCTTATCTAGTTTTAAGAATTGAGGTAGTTTTCAAACCCGGAATCCACTGATTGAAGGTCCATGTGCCCCTGAGGAAGGTCCTGAAATGCCATAGCAAACAGTAATAGTAGCTATTAACAATTCTTCCTCAAAAGGACCTGCCGACACTTACCAGATTAACTATACACTGGAGAAAGTGAATGTGCGGGCATTTTGAGGGCTGTGGATAAGCTGACATGGATAACAAGGGACTCAAAATAGCGTTAGCCTCCTTATTACAGTGGGGATGTTTAGAGGCCAGGTGATAAATGGAGTCCCAGCCCAAGTCAGAGGGCTGTGGAATACGTAGCAACTGGAAGAGCCCTCACATCCTCTGTGGAATAAGTCTTTATGGCAGGAAAGGGTGTGTGGGAACCCCTAGAAGTCCTCCCTACTACCTATCCCTGGGCTAACATAGTAAGTTGAAAGCAAGAGAGCATCTTGCGGTGATTTGTGTCACCCTCAACCACTTAAAGGAGGCAGGAGTGATACTCTCCATGGTAACCCACTCAATTCCCCAGATTGATCCTTGCTTAAAGTAAATAAATCATGTTGATTATGATAGACTTTGATTACCTGGACATTCTGGTCGCTGGTTCACTATATTGATGATGCTATGCCAGTTGGACTTGGTAGCAGAAATTGGCTGGAGCTTTGAATGCTGAAGTAAGAATTATACACGTCAGGTGATAGGAAATAAACCCTACAAAGATTCAGGGACCTGACACATCTGTGGAATTTTTAAAGGTACAGTGGTCTAGACCAGGGGTTGGCAAACTATGGCCTCTGGGCCAAATCTGGCTCACTACCTGTTTTTGCATGGTCTGTAAGCTAAGAATGATTTTACATTTGTAAATGGTTGAAAAAAAATCAAAAGAAGAATAATATTTTGTGACATGAAAGATATTTGAAGTTAAAGGTTATATCTACAAATGAAATTTTATTGTAACACAGCCAGCCACATTTATTTATTCATGTATTGTCTATGGCTGCATTCGAGTTTCAACAGCAGAATTGAGAAGTTCTGACAGAGACCATGTGTGGAACTCTCATGACTTCACACTGATGCTCAGTAAGACATAATGCCCTCAAAATAGTGTTTCGAGTGCCGAGCACAGTGTTGCACCATTACTTATTATTTTCTTTTACTACCAATGTATATCCTTCATGTCAAAACAAGAAAAGTGAACTTCAAATGTTGCACTTTTAAGTCACTGTGGAGTGTGGTTAATTTTATTATTGAATTATATCTATTATGCAATGACACTCTGCTAAAATAACACAATATATATCAACATTACCAGACCAAGGACTTATCACAATATTCCAAACTCACAGGAAAGCAACAGTCAGAAAAATTAGGAAATTTAACATGGAATATCTCATTCTAGCAGAATTTCTTCACGAGAATTAGAAATGTAGAGCCAGCTCTGATGGCCTGATGGTTAAAGTTCGGCACACTCTGCTTTGGCAGCCCAGGTTCAGTTCCCAGGCGTGGAACCACACCACTCGTCTGTCAGTAGCCATGCTGTGGCAGCAGCTCACGTGGAAGAACCAGAACTTACAGCTGTACACACTATGTACTGAGGGTTTGGGGTAGGGTGAAGGCAGAAACGAGGCAGATGTGCAACAGATGTTAGCTTAGGAAATCTTCCCCTGCCAAAAAAAAAGAATTAAAACTGTAAATGAGTCTGCAACCAAAGTAAGTTTCCAAGTGGCTTATTTCTTAGCAAGCAAGGAAAGTCGCTTACCAATGATAAGTCAATTAAACTGTTTGACTATAGCTGCTGAAGAAATGTGTCCAGAGAAAATAAACCCGTTTAAGATGATCAGCCTTTGGTAAGAATAGTTGGTTGAGGAGAACCTTGGGAGCAACACCAATAGTTAAAATAACAAGGCTAATGGCTTTGAGTATTTTTTCTTGTATCTTGACGAGTTGACAGATGCTACCGATACTGCTCAGTTATTGTTTACTTAAGGTGTCAGTGCCAAGGATGAAGTGATTGAAGAAGTGGGTTCTATGAGTAGTCTGTGAAGAACAACTACAAGTGAGAATATTTTCAAAGCAGTTGAGAAAAATCTCTAATTCGGTACCAGCTGAAGTAGAATCTGCTAAAATAGGTTGCAGCTCAAGGGGGTAAAAAATTGTGTGGAGCAGAAAAAGGCTTAGTTGGGCAAATTTACAAAGCTTATGAAAAAGTAAGATGTTAAAGCCTGTGATTATTCATTATATTATTCTCCAGCAGATTCTTTACAGAAAATATCTGAACCTATCTTGTTATTGAACCAGTAGTGTCAAAAATGAACTTTATTCACTTTTGTGGACTTAGTATCTTCAGTTCTATGAGTTTTTGTCAACTATGGAAGCTGATTATCCTGACTTGTGCTACCAAACAGAGGTTCAACGATTTTGTAGTGATAAAGTTTAATTGTGATTTTTTTTTCCTAGCTCAAGGCTGAAATTGAAATTTTTCTGAGCAAGAACTACCCTCAGCCACTATTATTTAACACTGAGTGACTTTGGAAACTTTTTGCTAATTTTTAGGTGTGATGTGGTATTAAGAATTCTTATCTTTTAGAGATATATACAGTTATATTTACAAATGAAAGGGTATGATGTTTGGGATTTGCTTCAAAATAATTAGGGGGAGGGGTAAAAAGTAAGGAAGTACAGATGAAATAATATTGGCCATAAAATGATAACTAAAGCTGAGTGATCTGTACATTACATTCAATATACTGTTCTCTCTAATTTTGTCTATGCTTGAAATTTTCCATAATAAAACGTTAGAAAAAATAAACAATATCTATAATCACAGCTGACAAAGAAAGAAGCCACCTGATAGATAGGTTGGCCTGCAAAGATGTCTTAAGACTCAAGAGGCAGCCAGAGTAGTCAACAACGTGTTCAAAGCATCAGTCAGTCCTTCCACCGCTGCTGGGAGCTGGGGGAGCCGCTGCAAACTTTGGCTCTGGAGCTAATGAGCCGCATGGGAGTTAAATCAGAGGCTCAGCAGGGATGAGTAGAGCAGACAATTTGGGGTGAGCTCTCATTGGCAGAAATGTCGACTCCACTGATCAAGGAATGAAAAAATTTCTAGAAATCCTCTACCCTTCGAGGAGCAGAGAAGGGAACCCCTCTGCGTCAGCCAAAGACCCAGCTGACTGAGTACAGTGTGGTCAAGAGCCGAGTCACCCAGGAAGCAGATATGGAGGAATTCCTGGGAGAAGGATGGGAAAGCAGAGTAACTAGCTTCCAAAAACTTTTACAAACTCAGAAAGGTGGGAAGAGGTGATGGAACTTGGAGGATACAGAAACTTGCCCGAGATCAAAGGAAGTCAAATTGACTAAAGCAAGGGCTCTTCTTTCATGGGCTACACATTCCTTAATTAATTAATTAATTCCTTAATTAATTAATAATTTAATTTTTCTTAATGAGAGAAAATAAACAAGTGTTCACAAACGTTAAATTTTGCATTTGATTTTAGGGGCTCTCCAAAGCCTGGGATCCATAACCCCAGATTAAGAAGTCCTGGATGAAAATCTTGCTCACAGAAAGTTTACAATGGAGAATAAATGGCAGGGAAGGTAGGAACAGCATTGCTGAATGTGGTGTAAGCATTTCAGGCAATGAGCACCTAACAACATTCAGAATGTTTTCATACCCTACGAGGATATACCTGGAACTGTAACGAACCAGGTATGGGGAGGTTTGCCTGGTGGAGATGTGTTGCGGCGGTCGCTGAAAGGTTGAAAATAGCTGCCTTACTTAAGAAAGCCAAGTATTCGAATCTCTCTCTCATCTAAAAGTATCGGTCAGCCAGTTTATAGTTGTAATATTCATTCCATCACCTACAATCACCATTAGTAATTTTTTTCAACATTCAAGTTAGTTCAACCAACATTTTATTTATTTTTTGGAGGAAGACTAGCCCTAAGCTAACATCTGCTGCCAATCCTCCTCTTTTTTGCTGAGGAAGCCTGGCCCTGAGCTAACATCCGTGCCCATCTTCCTCTACTTTCTATGCGGGACGCCTGCCACAGCATGGTTTGCCAAGCGGTGCCATGTCCGCACCTGGGATCTGAAGGGGTGAAGCCCTGGCCGCAGAAGTGGAACATACGAAATTAACCGCTGTGCCACTGGGCTTGCCCCTCAACCAACGTTTTATAGACAATGTTTCAGGAAGTGTGGGAGATGAAAAATACTGTTGAAACATGAACCCTAATGCAGGGCCACTTATCTCTGAGTGCAGAATGTGAATGGCCCTTGCAACAACCTGGACCTGAATTCTTTGACCTTCAATTTTAATGTCCTTCTTCAGGACATTTCAGCTGCCTGCAACCATAGCCACTCAATACTTAATACTCACTTAAAACTCCCCCATCATCAAGATTTCAAACTCTGAAATTCTCTTAGACCACAAACTCTTATTCTATTGTCTTTCTCATGCCTACTAATTTTTTTCTTCACTCTCATCATGAGCTCCAGACTCCTTGAATGCTCATATCCAAGTCTTCAGCTCTGACTTGGCGTCGCTTGCCTCTTTCCTAGCCCAAACACCATTGCATGTGAAGTGACCAAGGACCACTAGGTGGCAGCAGAGTCTCAACTAAACTGTCCACTAGCATGGGCGCCAAATCAAGTAAAGTAATTGTTATTTATAATGGGAGCCTCAGATTTGAAGGGGCAAGGCAGTAATGGAATTAAATAAAGGATAGAGAATACAGAGAAATCAGATGGCTGGTGACAAGAAGATCTTGAGAGCCATATAAATATAAACCAGACAAGTGGCTAGACCTCAGCAATGGGGGAGATGGCAGGATACTCCTAGGTTCATTGTAACCATTTCACTCCTATGCACATGGGTAGTTTCCCCTCGCTTTGAAACATCCCCTTGACCAACTGCTCTGAAGCACTTTCTATTTTTTCTTTTTTAAAGATTGACACCTAAGCTAACAACCGTTGCCAATCTTTTTATTTTTTCTGTTTTTCTCCCCAAATCCTCCCAGTATATAGTTGTATATTTTAGTTGTGGGTCCTTCTAGTTGTGGCATGTGGGCTGCTGCCTCAGCATGGCCTAATGAGTGGTGCCATGTCCGTGCCCAGGATATGACAAGTGAAATCCTGGGCTGCCAAAGCGGGGCACACGAACTTAACCACTCAGCCATGGGGCCAGCCCCTGAAGCACTTTCTACTTAAGGGTTAGTTATTTAATGACAGCAAGCTTCCTGGAATCCTTTGCTCTTAACTGCCTTGCCAATCCCCAGTGCTAGATGAAGTCAATTCTCTTGTTTCTCTCCTTCTGGGCAGCCAGGTTCTCCCGTAGAAAGATACAAAAGTCTATACATTGGCTCAACTCTAAATCTATAATATGTAACTTCAGTGGTGACCTGAATGCTGCTTAACTTTCCTCTTTTCATCCTTAGTTAATTCCTTTGGATATTGCTCATAGAAGCAATTCTAAGCCTTCTCAACTCCCTGAAATTCCTGATCACATTTCAGCTCCCCGACCACAGCAGCTGACCTCACATCCTCCTTTATATGGAAGACTGGGACCATCCATCTAGTCCTTCCCTGAAGCCTCTCTCCATGTAGACAGAGCACAGAGCCTACAGAGTCCTCCACGGTATGTTTCTAGAGGTGGATGGAGAAGACATCAGAAATTCTACTCTCTTCAATGGAAAGTATAAAGTTAGATATCCTACATCTCATCTCACAATAAACTTACTCCTCTGAAAGATACATTACTCTCTTGCTCTGCTAGGGCTGTCATCATAAAACACCATGGCCTGGGTAGCTAAAACAACACACACTTATTTCCCACAGTTCTGGAGGCTGAGAAGTCCAAGATCAAGGAGCCAACCAATTTGCTTCCTGGTGAGCAGCTCTTCCTGGAGTGCAGGCAGCCGCCTTTTTGCTATATCTTTACATGGCCTTTCCTCAGGCATGCACACAGAGAAAGAGATCTCTCTCTCTCTCTGTTCCTCTTCTTATAAGGCCACTAATCCCGACTTGAGGGCCTCACCTTCATGATCTAATTTAACCCACACAGCCCTATCTCCAAATACCATCACATTGGGGGTTAGGGTCTCAGCATATGAATTTTGGGGGTGCACAAACATTTCATCCAGAACTGTTACAAATGTTGATGACTGGTATGATTTCTAACACATAGGAAGAAGCCTAGGGTGGCAGCTTTTACCAATGTCATCTGCAAAGACAATGCTTTCAAACTATTCACTAAAAAACTAACAAACTAATATAAAATACATTCTATTCTATCATGTTGCAACTGAAGTTGTCCTATTCAATGATTTCTGGTTCATTTTTTGAACTAGTTAATAAATACTGAGTTGAACCAAGACTCCTAATCACTACATGCTGCCAAATACAGAAGTGTGATGATGGAACAATTTTGTGGCAGATAAAGAATATTAAAACAGGTGACATCAGCAACATGGTGGAGTGAGCTCTTCCCTTTCTCTCTCCCCCTTTGAACTACAAGTAAACGGACATTCATTGAGCAACAGAGGATGCCCACCCAGCACAAAGGACACTTGAGACACCCATGCAGCTATATATCTGAAGTTGGGTGGACTGGCTCCCCAGGAAATGGTGGAGATAGGTGAGCACTCCCCTACTCTTCCCCAGCAGCCCTGTGTGCATGCTTGAATGCTTTTCCAGCTGGTGTGAGTGCCCATAGTACTGCTGCAGCCCTGAAAGTGGGAATGCGCCTCAGAATGACTGTGCAAAGGGGTGGTGGCAGCTCTGGGCCCACCCACAAATGCATTCCCAGATGGTGAGGAGAGACCACCCTGCTGCTGTGGTCCCAACAAGTGGCCCAGGCTTGGAACCTGCCCAAAGCCCCACCCACCAAGCACAGTAGCCAGCACCACTGAAGAAGAGGCAGTGGTAGATATATGAGCATGTGAGTGCTTTTCTAGCCATCATGAGTGCCCATAGTACCACTGCGGCCCCACAGTGGGAATGCACCTTGGCATGGCAGCAGCCCTGAGCCCAGGTGCAAATGCTTTCCAGGCCATTGGGAGCAGCCACTGTACCCACACAAGTTCCAGCAGACAGGGTGGGATCAGAAACACAGCTCCTCCTTTCCCCAGTGGTAGCAGGTAGAATCTGCAACTTGATAATACCACAAATGTGCTGGGAAAAGATTAGTTCATCAAACATGAGAAATTAGAGCAAAAATTCAGAGCAGAAGGAGAATGACAAATCTCCAGAAACCCACCCTGAAGTCACAGAAATTTACAATCTACATGCCAAAGAATTCAAAACAGCTATCATAAAGAAACTCAACAAGTTACAAGAAAATTCAGAAAGACAGTTCAATGAGCTCAGGAATAAAATTAATAATAAAAGAATATCTCACCAAAGAGATTCAACTATTAAAAAAAATGAGCAGAAATTCTGGATATGAAGAACACAATTAATGAGATGAAAAATAATCTAGAATCATTAAAAAATAGAGCTGATGTTATGGAGGAAAGAATTCATGAATTAGAGGATGGAAATAAAGAAATGTTTCAAGTGGAGGAGGAGAGATAACTAAGATTCTTGAAAAATGAAGGAATTCTTTGAGAAATACCTGACTCAACTAGGAAAAGCAACATAAGGATTATAAGTATTCAAGGGGGAGAAGTGAGGGAGAAGGGAGCAGGGAGTTTGTTCAAAGAAATAATAGCTAAGAACTTCCCAAACCCAGGGAAGGAACCAGACTTACAAATACATGAAGCCAATGAAACATCTGGTAAAATCAACTCAAAAAGACCTTCTCCAAGGCATATAATATGAAAAATGGCAAAAATCAACCACAAAGAAAAAATATTAAGGGCAGAAAGGCAGAAGAAAACAACCTACAAAGGAACCCCAACAGGCTTTTGGTGGATTTCTCAGCAGAAACCTTGCAGGCTAGAAAAGAATAGAATGATATATTCAAAATACTGAAAGACAAAAACTTTCAGCCATGAATACTTTATCCAGTGAAACCATCCTTCAGAAACAATGAAGAAATAAAAGCTTTCCAGGGTAAACAAAAGCTGAGGCAGTTCATCACTACTAGAGCTCCCCTAAAGAACTGATTAAGGATGCCCTCATACCTGAAACAAGGAGGCAAAGGTCTACAAAGCTTTGAGCAAGCAGATAAAGAGACAGATAAAATCAGACAACTGAAGCTCTCTTTCAGAATAAGGTAGCAAATACTTAATTATAACTGAAAAGATAAGAGGAAGGAAAGCATCAAAAGTAACTATAAACACTTCAACTTAGTCACAAACTCACAACACAAAACAGAATAATAGGTGACAACGATAACTAAGAAGGGGAAGAGGAACAGGATGGAACCTGCTTAGGTTAATGGAGATAAGAGGCTATCAGAAAACGGACTATCTCATCTACAAGATCTTTTATGAAAACCTCGTGGTAGCCACTAAACAAAAAATCAGAGCAGAGCCACAATTCGTAAAAATGATAAAATCTCCACAGAAAACCACCAACATGAAATGGCAGTCAGAAATACAAATGAAGGGACCAGCCCCATAGCCGAGTGATTACATTCGCGTGCTCTGCTTCAGTGGCTCAGGGTTTCACCAGTTCGGATCCTGGGTGTGGACATGGCACCACTCGTCAGGCCACATTGAGGTGGCATCCCATATGCCACAACTAGAAGGATGCACAACTAAAATATACAACTATATACTGGGGGGATTCGGGGAGAAAAAAGCAGAAGAAAAATAAATATTGGCAACTGTTGCTAGCTCAGTTGCCAAACTTAAGGAAAAAAAGAGAGATACAAATGAAGAGAAATAATGGGAATATAGAACAACTGGAAAACAAGGGATAAAATGGCAGTATTAACCCTTCATATATCAATAATCACTCTAAATGTAAATGGATTGAATTCTCCAATCAAAAGACACAGAGTGGCTGGGTGGATTAGAAAACAAAATCCAGCAATATGCTGCCTCCAGGAAACACATCTTAGCTCTAAAGACAAACATAGGTTCAGAGTGAAGGGATGGAAGAAGATACTCCAAGCAAATGGTAAACAAAAGAAAGCAGGTGTTGTCATACTTATATCGGACCAAGCAGACTTCAAGATAAAAAAGACAATGAGAGACAAAAAGGAGCAGTATATAATGATAAAAGGCACTTTCCACCAAAAGGACATAATGGTTATAAATATATATGCACCTAACACAGGAGCACCAAAATATGTAAAGTAACTATTAAAAGACTTAAAAGGCGAAATTAACATCAACACAATAAGAGTAGGGGACCTCAATACCCCGCTTACATCAATGGATAGATCACCCAGACAGAAAATCAACAAGGAAATAGTGAATTTAAATGAAACACTTGAGCAGATGGACTTAACAAATATATATAGAACATTCCATCCAAAACCAGCAAAATACACATTCTTCTCAAGTGAACATGGAACATTCTCAAAGATAGACCATATGTTGGGAAATAAAGCAAGCCTCAATAAATTAAAGAAGATTGAAATCACATCAAGCATCTTTTCTGACTACAATGCTATGAAACTAGAAATCAACTACAAGAAAAAAGCTGGGAAAGTCACAAAAAAGTGGAGACTAATCAACATGCTACTGAACAACCTTTGGATCAATGAAGAAAGCAAAGGAGAAATCAAAAAATACCTGAAAACAAATGAAAATGATAATACAACATACTAACTCTTGTGAGATGCAGTAAAAGTGGTTATAAGAGGGAAATTTATAGCAATACAGGCCCACCTCAACAAACAAGAAAAATTGCAATTAAGTTATCTTAAACTACACCTAACAGAACCAGAAAAAGAAGAACAAAAGAAGCCCAAAGTCAGCAGAAGGAGGGAAATAATAATAATAAGAGCAGAAATAATGAAATAGAGACTTGAAAATCGGTAGAAAGTGTCAATGAAACTAAGAGCTTGTTCTTCAAGAAGATAAACAAAATTGACAAACACTTAGCCAGACTCATTAAGGAAAAAAGAGAGAAGGCTCAAATAAATAAAATTAGAAATAAAAGAGGAGAAATTACAACAGATACCACAGAAATACAAAGGATTACAAGAGAATACTATGAAAACCTATATGCCAATAAAACGGATAACCTGGAGGAAATCAATAAATTCTTAGACTCATACAACCTCCCAAAACTGAATCAAGAAGCTTAGAGAATCTGAATGGACCAATCACAAGTAAAGAGATAGAAAGAGTAAAAAAAACCTCCCAAAAAGCCAAAGTCCAGGACAGATGGCTTCTCTGGAGAATTCTACCAAACATTCAAAGAAGATTGAATATCTATCCTTCTCAAACTATTCTGAAAAATTAAAGAAGGCAGAATGCTTCTTTCTTCATTGTATGAGGCCAACATTACCTTGATACCAAAATCAGACAAGGACAGCACAAAGAAGGAAAATTACAAGCCAATATTGCTGACGAACATAGATACAAAAACCCTCAACAAAGGATTGGCAAACCAAATACAACACATTAAAAGGATCATACATCACAATCAAGTGGGATTTATACCACAGACACAGAGATGGTTCAACATCCACAAATCAATCAATGTGATGCACCATATTAACAAAATGAGGAATAAAAGTCACATGATCATTCAACAAATGCAGAGAAAGCATTTGAGAAGATCCAACATCCATTTATGATAAAAACTTTCAATAAAATGGGTATAGAAGGAAAGTACCTCAACATAATGAAGCCATATATGACAAAACCACAGCCAACATCATACTTAATGGTAACAGACTAAAAGCCATCCCTCTGAGAAAAGGAATGAAAGAAGGGTGCCCACTTTTGCCACTCCTATTCAACATGGTACTAGAGGTTTTGGCCAGAGCAATTAGGCAAGAAAAAGAAATAAAAGGAATCCAAATGGGAAGTAAAGCAATGAAACTCTTACTGTTTGCAGAAGACATGATTCTATATGTAGAAAACCCTAAAGAATCCACCAGAAAACTATCAGCAATAATCAACAAGTACAGCAAAGTTGCAGGGTATAAAATCAACTTACAAAAGTCATTTGCATTTCTATACGGTAATAATGAACTAGCAGAAAGAGAAGTCAATAATACAATCCCATTTACAATCACAACAAAAATAATAAAATATCTAGGAGTAAATTTCATTAAAGAAGTAAAAGACATATAGACTGAAAACTACAAGACACTATTGAAAGAAATTGAAGAAGATATAAAGAAATGAACAGATATGCCATGCTCATGGATTGGAAGAATAAACATAGCGAAAATGTCCATATTACCTAAAGCAATCTACAGATTCAATGCAATCTCAATCATAATCCCAATGACCTTCCTCATGGAAATAGAACAAAGAATCCTATAATTTATATGGAACAACAAAAGACCTGGAATAGCTAAAGCAATCCTGAGGAAAAAAGAACAAAGCTGGAGGCCTAACAATCACTGACTTCAAAATATACTACAAAGCTAGAGTAATCAAAACAGAAGGGTACTGGTACAAAACCGACACACAGATCACTGGAACAGAATTGAAAGACCAGAAATAAAACCACACATCTACGGTCAGTTAATCTTTGACAAAGGAGCCAAGAACAAACAATGGAGAAAGGAAATTCTCTTCAATATATGGTGTTGGTGTTGGTGTTGAAAGTCTCTTCATTAATGGTAAAAGTAGACCATTACCATGCACCATACACAAAAATTAACACAAAATGGATTAAAGCCTTGAATCTAAGACCTCAAGGCTTTAATAAAACTTCTAGAAGAAAATATAGGCAGTACACTCTGACACTGGTCTTAGCAGCATCTTTTGAATACCATATCTACTCAGGCAAGGGAAACAAAAGAAAAATTAACAAATGGGACTACATCAAACTAAAAAGCTTCTGCAAGGCAGAGGAAACCATCAACAAAATGAAAGGCAACCCACTCACTGGGAGAAAATATTTGCAAATCACATATACAACAGGGGTTAATTTCCAAAAATGTATAAAGAACTCATACAACTCAACAACAAAAAAACCAAACAACCTGATCAAAAAATGGGCAGAGGATATGACCAGACATTTCTCCAAAGAAGATACACAGATGACCAACAGACACATGAAAAGATGTTCAACATCACCAATTATTAGGGAAATGCAAATCAAAACTACAATGAGATATCACCGTACAGCTGTCAGAATGGCTATAATTACCAATACAAAAAAAAAACAAATGTTGGAGAGGATGTGGAATAAAGGGAACCCTCATATACTGCTGGTGGGAATGCAAAGTGGTACAGCCATATGGAAAACAGTATGGAGATTTCTCAAAAAATTAAAAATAGAAATACCATACAATCCAGCTATTCCACTACTGGGTATTTATCCAAAGATCTTGAAATCAACAATCCAAAGAGATTTATGCACCCCTATGTTCATTGCAGCATTACTCACATAGCCAAGACTTGGAAGCAACCCAAGTACCCTGCTATGGATGAATGGATAAAGAAGATGTGGGTATGCGCACACACACACACAGAGTGAAATACTACTCAGCCATAAAAAAGACAAAACCGTCCCATTTGCAGCAACATGGATGGACGTTGAAGGTATGATTGTAAGCAAAATAAGCCAGACAGAGAAAGACAAACACTGCATGATTTCACTCATATGTGGAAGATACCCAAACACATGGACAAAGAGAACAGATTAGTGGTTACCAGAGGTGAAGGGGGTTGGGGGGAGGGCAAAAGGGGTAAAGGGACACATATATATGGTGACAGATAGAAATTAGACTACCCGTCTTGAGCACAATGCAGTCTATACAGAAATTGATAAATGATAATGTACAAGCGAAACTATACAATGTTATAAACCTTTATGATTTCAATAAAATAATCTTTTTAAAAAAAGGAATATTAAAACAGAAGAATCACTCATCCAGAACTTGTCAGAATCTCCCTCCAGCACTATGGAAAGAGAATCCACTCACAGGCCAGCAGGCATGTGCTGGTGGGCGCAGCTGTGAGCTCAGTTGAGAGGTCAGTGCCTCAGGCTTAACATTTTTAATATAACCACTCCTGATAGTCAAGTAGTTTTCGAAAGCTTTCAATCTAATGAAAAGATAATGTATGACCAGCAGATAGGCATATGTTCTAGTCTCTTTGATGGGTACATCTCTCAGAAGATTGATGTAAATTAGAATTCTACCATATTTATCACTTTGTTAAGAAGATTATTATGGATCAACCCCCCAGATCGCCCGTCAGTGAACTAAAAAAGATGAACTTTTTTTTTTGGTGAGGAAGATTGGTCCTGGGCTAACATCTGTTGCCAATCTTCCTCTTTTTTTTTTTTCCCTCCCCAAAGCCCCAGTGCATAGTTGTATATCCTAGTTGTAAGTCATTCTAGTTCTTCCATGTCAGATGCCACCACAGCACGGCCTGATGAGCAGTGTGCAGGTCCACGCCCAGGATGTGAACTGGCAAACCCCAGGCTACCAAAGCAGACCACATGAACTTAACCACTCAGCCATGGGGCGGGCCCCACAAAAGTGAATTTTTAAGACTTCAATGCTGTAGACTGGACCTTGGCCTCAGAATAACCTTACCAATGTGCTGGCTGGTGTCCTCTAAGGTTCGGCTTGATCCTTTTCATCTCTTAAAGCCACAAGTATTAACTTAAAGACACATCCATTTTAAACTGTATTAATTGAATTTAATTCACTTATTTAATTAACATATCAATTTAATATTAACAAATTAATTTATGGGACAATAAATTAATTTATTAATAGATTAAATTATTTAAAATGAACTTAATTAGTTTGTGCTATATCCATTAATTAGAGATATTCACCAAAAACAATTGGGTATGACATAGGAATATGACTGCTATATCAAATATTTGGAGGGCTTTCACGAGGAATAGGCTAAGACTTGTTCTGTGTGGCCACAGCATATGGAATTGAAGCAGGGGGAAGACATAGGAAGGCACATTTTAGCTCAGCATAAGAAAGACCTCTAAACACAAGACTTTTCTAAATATTAGTTGGGAGAAGTGAATTCCCGGTCACTAGCGGTGTTTGGGCCTCAGCCAGCCTGTGATGTTGAAGATCTGGAAGACCGTCAGTGCCTCCAAGGCCCCACCAACCTTGATAGGCTACGATTAAAGCCTGGCTGGTACAGGCTGAACCTCCTAAACCAACCCTATCATTTCTGCTGCAGCCCCAAAGCACTGCACATTAGCCTTGGGGCCCCTCGGCTGCCTCCCTGGCTCGCGTCCTACACAGAAGCAGGACGTGGCTCCAGGGAGATCACCCCGTCAGTTAATCAGAGCTTGGAGAGCTTGCAACTGTGAGAGTGCCGCTCTTCCTCTAGTAAATTCACAGCGGATGATGTTTGTAGTGATAACTTCGACGATGCAAGTGTTTAAAATCCTTGTCTGGGTGCTCGGCTTCCAGCTTATAGGTAAAACTGAATAAGTGACAGGACATTAGAAAACCACAGTTATAACAGGATTTTCTTCTTTAGGGTATTACCTGTTTAGAAATACATCAAGCAAAGCTGAAAGACAGAAGCTGCAGCCTTAACGTGCTGGAATCAGAGAAGAAAGGAGTGGAGAGATTTATTTTCCTGAGATCATTTCTTTTCCTCTGAAAGCTCAAACAGAAATTAAGGAAATGTATTCAGGAGTTCAGGGCTCTTATGACTAGCTTCAAATTGTTACCAGGAAGTGGAGCGTGTGGGGTCCAGGCAGAGCCTCTTCTGGAGCTACACAATGTGAGAGGCAGACAGAAGACAGGCAACCTTATTTTGGCAGATATGAGAATATTAATACCTTGGGAAGAGTTGTTCTAACTTCTAACTTCTAACTTCACCAATTTAGTAACACATTTCTATTTGTAGGCCCTTAAGAAAATACTTGGTATTTGATTTATTCTGAAGAATATGTGTGTGTGTCGCTTTATCACATAACTAACCGGGAACAGAGATTGTTAAGAAAAAGAATGAGCTGGGGCTGGTGGATCTTTTTAGTTTTCAGAAGGCTGCTCCTCTCTGAGACTCCACAGCGCTTGCCTTGGTGGGGGAGAGAGTGACAACAATATATGCTGACAGAAGACAAAGCCCCAAATCCAAAGACAGGGTGAGGACGATGCATATGAAAAGTCATGGTGTGGGGAACTCAGCCAACAACTTAACAGTTCATAAGATTGTGTTTGGACATAGAAGTGCAAAGTGCAGAGAACCAACACACACAGAAGGCAACAAGGCTGCTCAAAAAGTGGACTCTTGGGGTCAGCCCTGTAGCATAGTGGTTAAGTTCGAGTGTTCCACTTTCGAGGCCCAGGGTTTGCAGGTTCAGATCCCAGGCGCGGACCAGGCCCTGCTCCTCAAGCCATATTATGGTGGCATTCCAAGTAAAATAGAGGAAGATTGGCACAGATGTTGGCTCAGTGACAGTCTTCCTCAAGCAAAAAAAGGAAGACTGGCAACAAATGATAGCTCAAAGCCAATCTTCCTCACAAAAAAAGAAGAAAAAAAGTGGACTCTCACAACCCTGTTTCTGGTGAAGTCTAGAGACTGAAATTTGTAATGTTACAAGGGCAATAAAAAAACCAAAGCCAGGGCGATTTTTTTTTTTTTTTACAGAAAGCAAAATGTAGTCCCTATGTATTTATTGCATGCTGAATTCTAGGAGAAATACGTAAAAATAATCAGTAAATATTTATTGCTTTAAAATTTTAAAAAACTATTATAAGCCCTGCTTATTGCTGTATAAAGGAAGCCACTGTCTTTCTGTAACCACAAGAAGTGGCCTGGGACCTTGACAAAACTCTTGGCATTTCTGTATACATTAAAAAGCATGAATTACCAGGGCAGGCCCATGGCTAAGTGGTTAAGTTCGCACACTCTGCTTCGGTCGCCCAGGGTTTCGCGGGTTCAGATCCTGGGCGCCGATGTGGCACTGCTCATCAGGCCATGCCGAGGCGGTGTCCCACATAGCACAGCCAGAGGCACTCACAACTAGAATATACAACTAGGTACTGGGGGGCTTTGGGGAGAAGAAGAAGAAGAAGGAAAAGAAGATTGGCAACAGATGTTAGCTCAGGTGCCAATCTTTAAAAAAAAAAAAAAGCATGAATTACCTTCTTAACACCCTGTAGTAATCAACACTCTATTTTACTGTCTCTCTGAGCTTCACCTTCCCATATTTATAGACGATTTGTCTGACTACTACTCAGACCAGTTTTATAACTCACTCTGAGTCTATTGCGTTTCCTCCCAGTTAGCAATTTTTACAAACTGATATCCTAAAGGGGGCAGACTTTCATTTGATTTTTCAATATTCAACATAAAACGGAATAGATTTTTAAAAAGAATGTGTGAGACTTTTTCCCCAAATCATTTCTTTTAAATTCTGTTGGGAATCTAGCTCTCCTTTCTCATTTTCTTGATTAGCTAACTAATGATTCCCTTTTTTTTCATTTGAAATAACTTAAAAAAATAACTACATAATTAGTACAAAGAGCTTTTTTGCCTGAGTAATTTGCTCACATGATACCTCATTACCCTTGAATACTGTAGTGTGTAATTCTGACAAACAGGGGCTTACACCTATAGTTACATTACAACTATCAAAATGAGGAAATTATCTGGAATACGTTAATACCATTTGATTTCAGATCCTGTTCAAGTTTTGTCAGTTGTCTCAATAATGTCTTCTATGGCAAAAGGATCCAGTTCAGAATCACACATCACATTTATTTACCATACCTTTTTGTATTCCTTAGTCTGGAATCTGTATTCTAGTCTTTCTCTGACTTTCATGACTTTAACTACTGAAAAGATTACAGACCACTAATTTTGTCAACTGTCTCTCATGGTGGGATTGTCTGATGTTGCCTGTATTTATATTCAGACTATGAATCTTTAACAAGAACATCACAGATGTGATGCTGGGTTTTTCTCATTGCATCCTATCAGGTGGTACATGATTTCCAATTGTCCTATGACTGGTACTATTATATTGATCACTTGGCTCAGGTGGTTGGAAGAATTTTAGGGTGGCCCTATGACCTTGGTCTGTGGTGTTACTCCTGCAATGTTGCTATATCAAATGGCAAAAGGGAGATTATTCGGGTGGGCCTAGTCTCATCACATCAACCCTTTAAAAGCAGAGAGTTTTCTCTGGCTGGTAGCATAAGGAAAAGTCAGAGAAATTCAGAGTGTGGCAATGACTCAACTCCAGGTGGTCTACGTTGTTGAGATGGAGATGACTGATGGCAAGGAACTGTGATGGGCCTCCAGGACCTGAGAGCAGTCCCTGGCTGACAGCCACCAAAGAAATGGAGGTGTCAGCAGATCTGGTGTGTGGTGAGCCCACCTCCTGGTTTGCAGATGACCATCTTCTTGTTGTACCCTAATATGGTAAAGAACAGAAAGAGAGAAAGATCTCCAGTATCTTCTTATAAGGGCACTAATCCCGTTCATGAGGATTCCACCCTCATGGTCTAATTACCTCCCAAAGGTCCTACTTCCTAATACCATCACAGTGGGGGTTAGAATTTCAACATATGAATTCGGGGCGGACACAAATATTCAGTCCATAACCGTAACTGACAAACCTTTTGTGAAGAGGTACTTTGAGGCTAGGTAAATATCCTATCCTTCATCAAACATTTATCCACTCACTCATTTAAGTATCCATTGATGTTTCTTGTTTGGACTAGTTATTCGTATGTTTGCCAAAATCATTATTTTCTAATTATATCATTTCATCTATATTTATTAGTTGACAATATACTATGAGGAAAGGTGGTTTTCTTCATTTATTGATTCATTTCAACATGGTCTCATGGATTCCTCCTTTGGTCAATGGGTCATAATCTATTAGTGTCATTATTAATTTCGTGGCCTAATTGTGCTGGGCTCTGTGTCCTTTAGGCAGAACCCCATCATTCATTGAGGACCCCCTTACTTTCTGGTGGAAAAGTCTGCTCCCTGCTTCAACCCTGGAATCAGCTTTTTCTCCGAGTAGCCACAGTTTCTTTTAGTGGAGAATGGTACATGTATATCTATTGTTATGCAAATCTTTACATCTCAGGGCAGGCCTGGTGGCGCAGTGGTTAAGTTCACACATTCCACTTCAGCAGACCCGGGTTCACCAGTTTGCATCCCAGGCACTGACCTATGTACCGCTTGGCAAGCCATGCTGTGGTAGGCATCCGACATATAGAGCGGAGGAAGATGGGCATGGATGTTGCCTCAGGGCCAGTCTTCCTCAGCGAAAAAGAGGAGGATTGGAGGCAGATGTTAGCTCAGGGTTAATCTTCCAAAAAAACAAAAACAACTTTACATGTCTTTTTTAATACCAGTCTATCTATATTGAAAACCATGAATTCCCCTAATTCTAACCCAATTCTGCAAGGTTCATTCTAGTTTTGTACCTTTTCCAAGTTGTAGTCTTTTACAGTGAGAAATCTGACACCATGGTTGGCTACATAATTTGCAGAACTCCATGAAAAATGAAAATGCAAGACCCTTGTCCAAAAAGCAGGGAAAAGGTGCTGTTAAAGGTACTAAAATATAAAGCTTTTTCCTTTTTTCCACAGTCTGTCTCTCAACTAGCCCTACTGTTTTTTATTTGCTATTTAAAGTCATTTTAAGTAAAGAAAAATTAAAATTGAAATCATTAGCATAAATTTTACTATTCATCTTTATATTTTGCAATATCAGTTTTAAATGCAAATATGAGAGCATTTAACTTGTATGCAGAATCACCAACATTACGCAACTCATATTTTGGAGCTCGTACACACATATGTATGTCGTTCTTACCAGAACAGTGGAAACATTACACAGAACTATCTCAATGGTTGTTTTGTTTTTTTTTTCCCTGAGGAAAATCAGCCCTGAGCTAACATTTGCCGCCAATCCTCCTCTTTTTGCTGAGGAAGACTGGCCCTGAGGTAACATCCGTGCCCATCTTCCTCTGCTCTATATGTGGGACGCCTGCCGCAGCATGGCTTGATGAGCGGTGCCATGTCCAGACCTGGGATTTGAACTGACAGACCCCAGCCCACTGAAGTGGAACATGTGAACTTAACTGCTGTACCACTGGGCCAGCCCCTCAATGGTTTTTATTTCACTTCTTGATATGCACACTTCATGATATTCTTCCAATATGCTCTTCCTTTGGCTTACTGATGAGTAAGGATGTACTGAAAGGAAAAGGAACTATGGTTTGCCCTATCTTTTCCTTTCTTCAGTGTTACTTGCAATATAAGTGATTGTCTAATAAACAGAAGTAACACAAGTAAGAGCCCATGTGATTAGGCTAGGCCCACCCCAAGGTCTCCCTACCCTAAGGTCGTCTGATTTGAGACCTTAATTACATCTGTAAAATCCCTTTTACTGTACTATATAACATAACTATGTGACTGCGGTCTTATCATATACACAGGTTCTGCCTATACGCCAGGGAAGGAGATTATCCAAGAGGGAAGCTATTTTGAATTCGGCCTACTACATCTACCTTGGGATAGATAATGGTTTAGCTGGGTAAGCTGTTAGGTTTGTATCATGGCCCCAGTTGGGCCTGGCTCTGAAGAAGAAAATGCACCTAGGCCATACGGATAAAGACCCAGTAAACCTCTTCTATCAGGCAATTTGAATTCTTCCACAGAGGCAGCAAATGTCAATTGTGAGATTAAACTACCTGAAGTGCAAGTTTCATGTCAAAGTACAAGGAGGGCAAATGCAAAATCATGGTGTAAGGCAAGCTGCCAACGCTTGCAAACAAGATGAAAATGCTTTGCGTGATATGAACAGAGTACGGAGAACCAAGAGTGTGAACACATACAGAAAGAAATGGGCTATTGAGAAAAGTGGGGCTTAAATATGATTCAGATGATGTCAAGAGGCTATTTTAGCTACTTGGGTAACAAATTAATACAAAAAGTAAGTTCTGTTCAAAACAGTCCAAAAATGTATTCCCACAAATATGAGGCATTCAACGGCGGGCATGGCAATGTGTCAGACACTATACTGGGTTGAATCATGTCCCCCAAAAGTCTATGTCTATCCAAAACCACAGAATGTGACCTTATTTGAACACAGAGTCTTTGCAGATATAATTAGTTAAGAGAAGGGCATACCGGATTAGGGCGGGTCATAAATCCAGTGACTGGTATTACAAGAAGGACTTATGAACGCAGAGGCACAGATTGGAGTGATGCAGCCACAAGCCAGGGAGCCCCAAGGATTGCCGGCTACCACCGGAAGCTAGGAAGAGGCAAGGAAGGATTTTCCTGGAGCCATCAGAGTATGGCCCTGCTGACACGTTGATTTTGGATTTCTGGCCTCCAAAACTGTGAGAGAATAAGTTTCTGGTGTTGTAAGCCACCAAGTTTGTAGTATTTGTTACGGCAGCTCTAGGAAAACTAGTACACACACACTAAGGAAGAAATACAAACTAGAATAATCAGAATATTTCTGTTCATAGGAAGACAGCAAGGGTTATGAATTTCTGCTTATCAACAAATATAGGGGAGCCAATATCTTTCTTTAATTTCCAAGATTCTTCCAAACTTGAGGCAGTGGTTTATCTTAGATATAGTTTATCTAACTACGACAGCTAAAGGCCCCTGGGAGGCTGACACACAGGCTGTTTTTGGCCCTGCTTCTTGTCTGAGCTATTAGCATCTCTTGCCTCATGGAGAGTAGTAGTACCACGGCCATTCTACTCCTCTCACCGCTTCTCTAGCCTTCTGCAAGCTGTGTCACGGCAGAAAGCAGATCCTGGGACTAAGGCCTACCACCAAGCCCTGTTCAATTCACACTTAGGAAGGAACTGCTAATCAGGGACATGTGCCTGTTTCTAGTATGGAGGAACACAAATAAGATTGAAAGGAGAGAATATCAATAATTTCTCAATTTCTATTTTAGCCCTCACAGCTAGACCTGAGTAAAAATTTGATCATGGGGGCTGGCCCTGTGGCCAGGTGATTGGATTCACACCCTCCACTTCAGCAGTCCAGGGTTTCGCTGCTTCAGATCCCAGGCACGGACATGGCACCAGTCATTGGTCTATGCTGAGGCGGCATCCCAAATAGCACAACCAGAAGCACTCACAACTGGAATATACAACTATGTACTGGGGTGAGGGGTTGGGGAGGGGGAGCTTTGGGGAGAAGAAGAAGGAAAAAAAAGAATTTGATCATGAATTAAGACTGGCATTCTCTACATAATCATCCCTGGCTCCAAAATGGTTGTCTCAGTTCCAGGTTAACAGCGTTGGACAGTCCCTGAAATTTATGATTAGTTGTAGAGTCCTTCATACTTCATAGGACATGGGTAGACACCATGAGCTGTGCCAATTAAGAGACCTGTTTTCAGTTTTCTCACGTGTAAAATCGGAATAAAAATACCTTGCATCTACCCCCCCACCCATCCATCCACCCATCCATTTATTCAACAGATATTATTCAGGAACAATGGATACAGTGACGAACAAACCAGACAAAAATTTCTGCTCTTGTAGAATTTACATTCTACTGCGTAGAAACAGAACAAGCCACCAAGCAAGCAATAAATCAATAAAATATATAATATGTTAGATAAATAAATGCTATGGAGGAAAAGAAAACAGAGAAGGGAAAGAGGGAGTCCGAGAGGAGATGGATTAATTGTAAATAGGGAGGTAAGGAAGGCTTCACTGAGAAGCTGATAAATGAGCAAAGACCTGAAGAAATGAGGCAGAGAATCCGTCACATCCCTCAAGGTAGACCAAGAAGAGCAAGGGCAAAGGCCCTGGGGCACAAATGCAGTGATAATAACAAACTTGTATAACTTTTATTTTTTAAAAATTATTTTGTTTTGGTCACATTGGTTTATAACATTGTGTGAATTTCAGGTGTACATCATTATATTTTGACTTCTGTATAGACTGCCTTGATTTACCACCCAAAGTCCAGTGTCCATCCGTCACCAGACATATGTGTTCCTTTACCCTTTTTGCCCTCTGCCCACATTCTTCCCCTCTGCTAACCACCAATCTGTTCTCCAAATATCTGGGTGTGTGTTGTTTATCTTTCACAAATGAGTGAAATCATACAGTCTTTGTCTTTCTCTGTCTGACTTATTTCTCTTAGCATAATACTCTCAAGGTCCTTTCATGTTGTCACTAATAGCATGACTTTGTCTTTTTTATGGCTGACTAGTATTCCAGTATATATGTACCACATCTTCTTTATCCAATCATCTGTTGATGGACACTTGGGTTGCTTCCAAGTCTTGGCTAGCGTGAATAATGCTGTGATGAACAAAGGGGTGCATGTATCTTTTCAAATTAGTGTTTTCACATTCTTTGGATAAATACCCAGAAGTAGAATTGCTGGATCATATGATATTCCTATTTTTAATTTTTTGAGAAATCTCCATGCTTTTTTTCATAGAGGCTGCACCAGTTTGCATTCCCACCAGCAGTGTATGAGGGTTCCTTTTTCTCCACATCCTCTCCAACATTTGTTGCTTCTTGTCTTTTTAATAATAGCCATTCTGACAGGTACGAGGTGATATCTCATTGTAGTTTTGAGTTGCATTTCCTTAATAATTAGTGATGTTCAACATCTTTTCATGTGCCTTTTGGCCATCTGTATATCTTCTTTGGAAAAATGTCTATTCATATCCTCTGCCGATTTTTTGGTCGGGTTGTTAGTTTTTTTGTTGTTCAGTTGTATGTGTTCTTTATGCATTTTGGAAATTAACCTCTTATTGGATATATGATCTGCAAATATTTTCTCCCTGTTGGTGGGTTGTCTTTTCATTTCGTTGATGGTTTCCTTTGCATTGCAGAAGCTTTTTAGTGTGATGTAGTCCCATTGGTTTATTTTTAATTTTGTTTCCCTTGCCTAAGGAAATAAAACCACACATCTATGGACAGCTAATCTTTGGCAAAGGAACCAAGAACGTACAATGGAGAAAGGAAAGCGTCTTGAACAAATGGTGTTGGGAAAACTGGACAGCCACATGCAAAAAAAACAAAGTAGACCATTATCTTACACCATACACAAAAATTAATTCAAAATGGATTAAAGACTTGAATGTAAGACCAGAAACCATAAAACTGCTAGAAAACATACGCAGTATGCTCTTTGACTTCAGTCTTAGCAATAGCTTTTGTGTAACTTTTAAACGGTGGTCAAGGACTTCTTCTCGGTCCCCACCAACTCTCCCTAATTTACCTGGAGACTGACCTTTTTGAACCAACAAAAATACTGAAAGACAGCACTACAAAGTTGAAGGTTGAAGAGAAGTTGAGAACTCTGGAATTGCTGGGGAAACATTTACCCTACTGACAACAAATGAGGAACAACAAACTAGATAAGACTGAAAAAATTAAATGGAATTGAATTCCACTGGGTAGTGCATTAAGAATATTTGTTTTCTAAAGTTGAAAGTCCAATTAAATGAAAATAATTTCAACTCAAAGTTTTCTTGGATTTGGCTTTTCAGTAGGTGTGTGAAATAACTAATTGAGTTGAATCCTTCTTTGTTGTTTTTTAAATGCTTATTAATCTTCTCTGATTGCAAAAGTGAATGTCCTTCTGTAGAAAACTTGAAAGTTGTGTAAGAGAATAACAAAAATAAAATTTGCTTGTTACCACATGGAAAAAATCTGTTAATATTTGTATCTTTCTAGATAGATTTTCCTTCAAAGTTTGGTTGATTTGATAGTGAGAATAGCTGGTTTTAATTTGTATTTTTGGTTACTAGTATGAACAACTTACCACATTGTTTATTGGCCAATTTTCATGTACCAACTTTTCTTTAGGCGTCTTAGATTTTTCTTATTGATTTCAATAAGCTCTTTCGATCAAAAGAAAATTACTAATCTGTTTTTTGTCACATTCATGGCAAATATTTTTTTCCAAGTTTCTTTACTGCCTATTATTTTTGCATTGTTTTTATTCAGAGTTTGCCTTTTTGTAGTCATGCATACTTGTTATTAAAGCAAAAAAAATTGCTTGTTTCCAAAAATATTCGCTGTGGAAGTTTCTTTCAAATTTTACTGAAAATTATTTTCTACAGGAGGCTTTCTCTAATCTGTACCCCTTTTAACTCTATAAGGTA
Organism: Equus przewalskii; assembly: GCF_037783145.1. Classification (NCBI taxonomy): domain Eukaryota; kingdom Metazoa; phylum Chordata; class Mammalia; order Perissodactyla; family Equidae; genus Equus; species Equus przewalskii. The sequence goes on along the minus strand of NC_091834.1, from coordinate 88,457,467 downwards.
CAGTGAAATCCCACAATAATGCAGTAAGTAGGATCCAAAGTTTTAATCCTGTAAAATGCAGTTATTGCAAGGTTAACGAATGTCTAAAGCCTGGGCAGTTGAGCATTATGAGGTCTGCCTGAGAGACTCAAATCCTTCTAGGTCCCAGCAGTAGTTTCCCAGATCTCACTTAAATACTAATGGGGCAGTCTCTCCTGAGACATCCTGGGACTTGCAGAGCAGCAACGGTGATTCCTACATCTCCAGATTGGCTGGTACCCATTTTTCAAGCCCATCCTCAGATAATGAGAGGAGAGACTTACTTGAGACATGAAGACCTGCTCCCTGGCTCTCTCCTTCCCATGATAACTTCCCTTCCTTTTCCACTCCGGGCCTTACCGTCCTCCCCTCCTCGGTTACTCCCCTTTCTCTCACTCCATAAGATAAGGCAAGCTCCCCATGTCACCATAGAGTGGAAAGAGTTAACTTAACACACAGTTGTGGTGTATACCTTAGCCTCTCTCCCCATTATGACAGCTGCAGGTGTAATGGGTGACTGGTGTGGCTTTATTACCAACAATCCAAAAACAGTGAACAAATTTTTGGATGGATTTATTGCATTTGCTAGAATTGTGAGATTGAGGACCCTGAGGCCAGCAAAGCTCTCGTTACTTGAGATATAATTGTGGAAAATAAAATCAGGAATAACCAGGAAGTTGCTTTTTTTAAAATACAGCATTTCTCCATATCAGCTTACTTATTTACCCCTGTTTGATTAAATTCAAATGACGCAAAAAATGTCATATAGTTCATTAATAGGAACCTAATCTGTTTATCCTAAAACCTAACCTTTTTAATCAAGGAAGGCCCAGGGGGCCGGCTTGGTGGCTCAGCAGTTAAGTGCGCACATTCCACTTTGGTGGCCCGGGGTTCGCAGGTTCGGATCCCAGGTGTGGACATGGCACTGCTTGGCACGCCATGCTGTGGTAGGCGTCCCACATATAAAGTAGAGGAAGATGGGCATGGATGTTAGCTCAGGGCCAGTCTTCCTCAGCAAAAAAGAGGAGGACTGGCAGTAGTTAGCTCAGGGCTAATCTTCCTCAAGAAAAAAAAATCACATGTAAAAATCACTTTAAAAACAAAAAGGCTTTTTTTTCAAGAGGCAGAAACTGAGGCTTATTGGAGTTAAATAACTCACCCTAGGATACTCAGCTAAGACACGCAAACCTAGAGTGACACTGCGTTCAAATCCCTCCCCCTGGTGTGAGAACAGCAGTGTATCCTCCAAACTGAGGTATATTATATTCCCAGCCTCATTTGAGGACTCAGTTTTAGCCTTTGAAAACATAAATAGTGTCAAATTGACCCAAAAGCCAAAAGAAATTAGGAAGGAGTTCAAAGAATTGGAGAATGACAATGGAATGAAATAGCACCAAGAACAGAACGTGGGCTCCTTCACACCACTGTAGATCCTTGTGGATGACTGAAGGAAAGTTTTCACTCCCAGTACACTTAGAAGAAGATGGAACCTACTTCCGAGACATCCGAGAATGTTGTTTTGCTGGTAAGGACAATGCCTTTATCATCTTTGGGAACAAAGTCCTCCCCAGGCTGTAAATGCAGAACAGAAAGCTTAGCGCAATGTGCATTTGAACATTTGGTTCTGTTAAATGGGTTTCAGGATCCTAACACGTGCTATACACCCACTTTTGCATACCATTTTTTCGAGTTCCAGGGTACAAACTTCAAGAATGTGAGTTTAATTAAATCTCTAAATCAATCTACCTTATTACATAAATTCTTATCTTTTAGAAACTGCTAGATTGATTTTAAAATCTACAATTAGCACATTCTAAAAGCCACCATTATCACCATGGGCATTAACTTCATCAACCCAGACTCCATATACACTTGGGGACAAATTTCAATCTTGAAATTACCAAACAAATGTTAGCTCCCCAAAGAGCGGTTTCCTGGGGAAGATACTGGCCAACTTCTATTCTTGCAGCCTCAAGACACCTGGACTTAGGGATAGTGTGCTATCATCACTCTAGCTGATCATGAGGCAAGAGAGCTGAGAATTCGTTTCCCTCCCACCTCTCAGGAGTAGGCAGGAGCAGAGCCCCAGGTAATGTGTGCTGTGTCTTCCATGAGGACTAGATACCTTCCAGCATGCCTACACTGGGTTTTTCTCCAACGTGGCACTCCCAGGGTATGCTTTGGTTAACAAGAGAGTCAGCCCTGAAATATCATTTTGTAAGAGCTCTCCGAGGAAGGAACCCTTGGCATGGAATCAGGACAATGGTGATGTGGCAGTCACAGCTTACCTGGGCTGCCAGAAATCATGATTCTTTAAGATGCAACTGAGAGAAAACAGGCAAGCGGTCAGTCTCCGCAGCCACACATGGACTCGGCCTCCCATCCAGACCAGTGGCTGTCTGCCCCATCGTCTCCTCCTGACAACCTGGAGTTCAAGTCATGAAGTGAGAGACCTCCTGCTTCAGCCCGCCCAGCCCCAAGTCCTGGCACAGCTGCTATTTTCCAGCATCTGATTGGGAACTAGAGATTGGGACAGAGAGGACCTCAAACCTGTAATCCCTGTGGCCAGTGAATAAGATAGATATCCAGATAGTCCAATTCCAGATGCTTGAGGGTCTTCTGACAGGATTTCCTCACTAGAGGACTCTCAAAAAAGGTGGACCATACTTGCAGAGAATGCAACAATGAGATGTCAGTACTTGGGAAAGAAAGCGCCACATCATACTCTTTCCCCCTGCTTTTTGACTTACACCCCTGCTTTTTGACGTAAACCTGGCCAGTCCATTTATAGCAAAGTTGGTTAAGATACATGATCCAGGCATGCAAGATCACCAGGGTGTTCAGCAAGTCAATGGTATTTCTTAAATATCGAGGGCAAGTTATTTCTTCAACTCTCCTGGTGTTCTAGATGTCTCTTCTGTTTAGCATATTTGAGCACTGATTTAGTATTTGTTGATATGTGTTATTCCCTTCCTGGGTTGTAGGCTTTCTGAGGGCAGGAATTGTGTCTAGCTTTCAAAGGGCAAGCATTCTTAAGCTTTGGGAGCAGATGGTCCTCTTTCTGCACTCCCATGTCTCCAAGCCTGTGCACCCCAAGTGATGACGAGTTTATCCAGACTCAACCACTGCATACAGTGGGGTCTATTTGTCCCACCAGATGCATGCACTTCCCAAGTACCTGTAACTAGTGTTTTTTAGTGAGTTGGGCATAATACAGATCCAGTGAATCTCAATCCTCTCTTAATTGACTTTCTCCCTGTTTTTTATAACATTTTTAAACTCACCTTTTACCAGATTGAACTAAAAGGAAATTCACATGTGATAACAAAAAATACTCCCGCCACTTTCCAAAATACCCCCTGGCTGACAACCTCTGGGCTACAGCCATTGAGACCATAATGGTCTGAAAGCTGGGCCTTCATGATCATTCCCTGACTCCACCCTTAGCCTGTGAGTTCCAGTGGAGCCACTAGGTGGCTCAGTGGAGCCATGCCAGTAGGGGAAAACCACATTGAGATGAATGGGGCAGCAGCACTATCACCACGTACCGATACAGGTGTAGCATGTGGATTTGTGTCCAGGGACGTTATAAAGGTAGTGATGAAAAGGGCTGGGAGAAATGATGTGAGTACTTAAAGGGAAGGCTGGAAGAATTCTGGGTGCTGACCAAGTCCGAATACTTCCCCCTGTCTTGAAGTACAGCCCTCCCACCAAATGAGCCATATATGCCTTGCTCACAGTGAAGAGGTCCTCCCTCTTCACAACCTTCTCTTGGATCTTCTCTCGAATGGCTTCCCCCAAATCATTCTCATTCTTGTAAAGATAGGCACAGTCCATGGATGGTATCCTTCATCAATGGCCACCTTCACAGCCTCTTTGACTTTGCCTGGGGCAGACTGAAAGGAAAGAGAAAAGACCGTCATATACTGTTATCCCCAGACCGCCTTCAGTGGGCTTTCCTACATAACCCAGCTTCGCCCAACCAAGGCTTCTCTAGGGTCCCATTTTCCTGGGGACACCTGGGAGGAAAACACACCTAGGAAAACTCCTCAAAAGAGAAGGAAGCAAAACGAATTAACTTTATGAATATGGCCTCAGGTCTTATGCCAGCTGAAAGCCCATTCCCTCTGATTCAGGTTAGCCCTCCAGACCTGAAATGTCTCCAGGTGTGTGGGAGAGACAACTGGCCTCTACTGCAACCCTTTCTAAAGACCAGGCTGACAACTGGATTCTGAAATAACCCAGAGGAATTTTCAGACAAGTTCCCAAAATGGCCATTATGGCATAAATCCAGGCTCACTACCTCCTAGGTATGTGGTCTGAGCAGATTACTTAATTTCTCTAAACCTTGTCTGCAAAATGGGAATAACAATAGAACCTGCCTCCTGAGGTTGTGGTGTTGACTAAGCGCACTGTGAGTGTAAAGTTTTGGCCCAGCACCCAGCACACAATAAGCGTCAGCAGGTGCAAGCCATTATATAATTATTGTTTCAGAAAAAGGAGAAATAGAAAACCTTGTAAGAATGGGGTTTCTTTCCCCCACCAAAGGCGCAAAGAAAAAAAAGGAAAAGAAAAGCATTAGAAATACCACATTCTGTCTAACCTACTTTAGCCAAACAATGGGAAAAAAACAACTAATATTAATCTTTCATTAATTAATATTAATAAAATCTTTTTTTAAAAGGATTTTAAAAATCTTTTTAAAAGCTCTTCCATTGTAAAATAGCAAACATGTTCAGAAGCATCTCTTGCTGCCCTTGCTACTGCACAAAATTGGGTTTCTCTGCCCTGTGTGCATCAACAAGCCAATTAATGATGGCATCAGCCTTCGAGGGAGATGTCAGCTTTATTTTGCAAGATCAATCTGCAGGGAGACAGGGGGCGTGTGCCCTTAGATCTGTCTCCCTGATTCAGGATTTGAGATGTAGGGGAGGAAGAAATTTCCTCTACCCACTCTAGGTCCTTCTGCTGGCCAGGCTACAAATTGAGTTCACGTGAGACAGAATAACAGGAGAAAATTAAACAGAGTTTTATAACATGTATACGTGGGAGAGACTCAGGCAAACTGAGTAACTCACAAAAATGGCAGAAGCTCTCACCTTAAATACTATCCTCAGCTAAAGACAAAGGAGGATGTTTGGGGCGGGGTGGGGAAGCGGGGGAGTCAGTTATGGGAGATTACCACACAAGTACAGTAAACAAGAGTTTGGTTATTATGCAGACTTGAGTCCTTGCCTTCCACATTGATAAGAATTTCTAGAGATAAGGTCATGCCCCCTTCATCTTGGTACAGAGAGGGAGACAACTTTACAGATGGAGATTTCCTTTACAAATGTAAATGTCTCTTAACAAAGGGTAAGCAAATTCTATTTTTCAGAGTTTCTCTCATGTCTCCAGTTTTTTAAAAGTAATTAGCCCAAAATAATCCTCATGCCAAAGAGAATACCTTGGGGTATCCAATTCCAGTCCCCCACAGAGGCAAAATTTAAGAGATTAGCGAGAACAGGCTGGCACACAGAAACATCGATGGGACAGGCTTTGATTGGTGGGCTTTAAGCATTTATGACAGGGTGGGGGAGGAATTTTAACACTAGATCTTCCTGAATGAGGGACCCCTCACTTATGATAAGAGTCCAACTTTCAAATTGGGTTATGTCCCGGTCCTTGGGTTCTGTGGGAAGGAGGATCTTTGGTTCCAAGGTCGTTTCAGATCATGATTTCTTCTTTTGTGAGTGTCCTGGCTACATGACTTTGCAGTCTTTCTGAAAGGCATTTATTAATCACTTTGATGATAAGAGATCAGATCTGTTCCAACTGGTCCTGGAGGCTACTATACCCTCCTTTACCTTCACTGGTAAAAGTAAATAATCCCTTAAAATTAGGTCATCTCTGCATCTTGAAAATGGCTCCCTTCATAATCTTTACTTCTGAAAAGAATTTTCTGGTAAGTTTATATGGGGTGAGCTGATTCACTGGAGATCCAGAAGCGATTATTTGTCACATCTGTATCAAGGTCAGTACTCTGATTTGGGGCAAAATAGCCCTGTTCAAGTAAGAAAAGCTGGGATTGAATCCAGATAGAATTGATCTGCTTACTCAAACTGGCCAAGAATGCTTCTTGAGAATGACCCAGTCCTGGGATGAAGAAGAATCCTACTCTCTAACCCTGGAGAGGAGATGGGAAAGACAAACGACAAGAGATTTTGACATTGAGGTATATGGGGTAACTATTCAAGTTCAAAACAGATTTGGCTTGAACTAGAAAGCCTGACTTATGGCCTATCAAACATACATTAAGTCGACAGTGCAGAGTTTATATGAGCTGTTTCAAACCTTAAGACTAGGTGTCTTAGGGGTACCGGGACCTACTCTAGGTAAGAGGAACCTAGAGGGAACTCCTAGGACCGAGGAACCTAGGGGGAATTTTTGAGGCCAGGGGAGCCTAGAGGGAACTTTGGAATGAATGGGGAAGGCTGACCTTTTTAATTTGGTTTTAAATTGTAAAGAATTGCATTTATATAAAGTCTGAACAAACTGCTTGATAGAGAAATGAGAGACTGATGTGTTCAGCTCCAAAGAAAAGGGACATTTCTCCTCCTGTCTGAAAGGCGTTCTCAGGCTACTGAGGACCTTAGCTGGAATGTTGGAGGGTCAAACCCTCACAACGCATAGCGGTCCCATAGGGAACTCCGCTATTGTTCACGTTAATAAATTAAAGGCTCAGCTGGGAAAGTTCATATGAGGGTTGGTCTCCAGAGCTCTGAGCCCCCATGGCGATTTTAGGCTGCTTGTGGGAGAAACCGAGGCACATAAGAGAGTGTTTACAACCTTTCTTTAGGGAGTAACACTCACAAGCAGCACATTTCTGACCCACTACACTGTCCCTAGGAATTGTTCCGACTTTATAGCAAAACAAAACTAAAAGAAAAGTGGGAAATTGAGCTTCTAAAAGCCGACCAGTTCCTGAATGGGCAGCCTCACCCCCAAACTCCAGCCAGCTTCATGCTGTGACTTGCTAGTGCTTAACAAAATAAAGATAGCTGTTAATGGCTGGCAAGATAACCCGGGATAGTTTGAAATTACAATGGCCACTGTGGGGCTCCTTTTTAAGAGGCAGGTAACAAAGACATTTTTAAAAAGTCAAGCTTGCCAACTTCCAGCACAATTGCTCAGAAACTAGAGGGTCTGGGAGCTGTAAATATTTACAAAGAACAGCAAAGAAATATTTTACCCAGCTTGTTTCATATCCTGAGGGCTTCGCTTAATAATCGTCAGGTTAGAGGCCCTGAAATATGGTCAGAGAAAATGCGCTGCACCCCGTTTTGCAATCAGAGATAGTAAGAGAAAAATGTGGGTCGCACTCCATTCATGGCTAAGGGTCCTACCAAGCTGCTGCCAGCCTCAGGGGAATTACATTGGCCATTAGAAGGAACGTTCTGATTGGATAAGATCATTTTAAAAGTGCAGTTAAAAGGCAAAAGCTTCAACAGTGTGAAATAATCCTATTGAAAGTTTCGTTGCAAAAAGCCAATAGATAATTGTTATAAATAGTAATTAAAGGAATATATTAGTCCATGACTTTACAGAAACCCCCATAATCTACAAGTAAAAGAGACTGAGAGATTTTCTGGGAAATTGCTACACTAAAGATTTCTGGAATTGGGGCCAGCCCAGTGGCGCAGCAGTTAAGTTCACATGTTCCGCTTCTCAGCGGCCCAGGGTTCTCGGGTTTGGATCCCGGGTGCGGACATGGCACTGCTTGGCAAAAAGCCATGCTGTGGTAGGTGTCCCACATATAAAATAGAGGAAAGTGGGCATGGATGTTAGCTCAGGGCCAGTCTTCCTCAGCAAAAAAAGGGAGATTGGCAGTAGTTAGCTCAGGGCTAATCCTCCTCCTCAAAAAAAAAGATTGCTGGAACTATTCAATACCACCAGGTAGTTACTGTTTGTCCTGGCTGAAACCAACAAGATGTCTGAAAGGATTTAAGCAACTTAGGATCAGAAATTTGGCCAAAGTGGGAGCTGATATTCAGAATCCGATAGGAATTTTCTTTCCAGGACTTCTTCCCTAAATTAAATGAAAACTAAGCACTCCAGGGGTGAAAAAAACAGCAAATTAGGGTGATGGGGTTGGACAAATCAACTTACAAACCCCTGTGAGACTGGAAAAGCAGTTCTAGAGGCAGTTCAGATTCCACCCAGTTCCTTTATCTGGAAAAGAATTATGGCCTCACCTCTGTGGGAACTGTTGTCTAGCTTGTCACCAATTCCTAAAGCTGAAGAAAAAAAAAGGAAAAAGGCCAGAAAAATGGGCCACAAGACCAGCCTCATCCAAAATCTAGCATCTTTAGTGTCTTCTCCACAAATAATAGTAAAAAGGCTTAAAACAAAAATTTGGATTCATAACTAGGGAGGCTTGTACCTGATTCATGGCAGTAATTTTAAAACAATAACTGTGCAGTCTCTGTGTATGTGTGTCTATATGTATGTTGGATGTTATATGTGTGTAATATTTTTACCTCCAGATGGTATAGCCAAAAATTAAGAGCTCTGTTTAACTGGCTTAAAGTAAGTGCTTACCTAAATTATTTCTAAATGGAAAAGAAATTAACCCAAATGCCTTTAAGTTAACATGATATAAAATTAATCTTTGGTAACTGAAAGCTTATTTAAGATTGTCGGTTTGATTGAAATAAGCATGTCCTCAAAATTGTCAGTATTTGGTTATGATACAAACACGTCTGGGTTTATTGGTCAAATAAGCTGATGTTATCTCTATTACAAAACTGGTTAGCAAAAATAATAACTTAAAATGATGGCTAATTTTGTCTGATGTCTCATGAAGATTTATAGGCAATCTAAATAATTATTGGGAATGAGTAAACTAAATAAAAGTGAAAAAGATAAAAGTGTTGGGTAAACTTCTTAAAATAATTGTCTTATGCCATGTATACTTAAAATAACTTCCAAAATCCTTCTGGTAACTTGAGACTTTAAAGTGTTGCTAGGTAAAACTGAATGATAAAAAACTCACTGAATATCTGGGTCATTTTTCAAATAAGATAAAATACTGAAACATTATCATTAGACATATTTAGATTTGTCTACTTTTGACTTCTTCTTACAAAGAAACTAAAAGGTATTTGGGTCTATTAGTAAACACGTCTTGTATTTTATTAAGATTGTACCATGAAGTATCGTGTTTCTAGAAATTATAAAAAGTATTTATAAATTTTCCAAGCCACAGTATGCTAACGTAAAAGACAGTTTATAATTACTTAGTTTTTACTAGGGTCTGTAATGGTTAAAAATACTAATTAATATATGTAATTAAAGCTACTGAAATTTAATAAGAAAAATAAAACAGCTCTGTATACAAGGAAATTAAAATGTACATTTTCAGTAAAGAAGGTATAAAGAATGGAAGTATTTTTGTTTGTTGGATTAAGAAAGCTAAACTTGTCCTAAAGTAGTAGAAGGGAAGAAAGAAAGCATGAGACAAATTCTGAATGTAAAAAAGTTGTTGAAGGTTGTGAAGGAGAAATTCTGAAGGGAGTTTTATGCCTGGTCAAGTGGGCCAAGATTAAAGTAAATCCAATTAAGTAAATGAGTTTTAATGTTAAAAAAAAATTAGCTGGTACAAAAAATTAAAATTTGATTTTCTCTCCCTCAAAAGGATAATTTTCTTGAACTTTTGGTCTGCTCTTGATAAGGAGGTTATAAAAGGTTTTTCTTTAACTTTACCTAAAAGACAGAAAATCTGTTTTGTTAAAATAATTTCCTACTTCAGAAAGACTGAGGTCTTTCTATTAAGATTTTTTGACTGTTTTAACTGTTTACCCTTGACTGTTTTGTTGTCACTTGATTGAATGGAGTGAACGTTGTTTCCTGTTTGACTAAGTGTTTTGAAACCTTTTGATATTTTTGACAGGCTCCCCTCCACTCTCCCCAACCAAAATACTCAAATCCTGCATAAAGGCTTTCTTTTGACCTGGAAGAAGGAAGAGAATTTTTCTGAGGATTTTCAGAGGGCCCCTGAGACTTCTCAGAGAAATTTGTCCTCTCTTCCTATAAAGGGGGAGACACTAATTAGGCTTGTTTGGTATGCTAAATTGCATGGGAAGCATTGTTAAGTAAATGATGATAAACCTTCTTAGGTTATATTGTGTAGGTAAATATTATTCACTATTTTAAGCTTGTTACCTTGCTTCCAACAACACAAGGGGAATAAACCACGACTGCACTCTATTATTTAATTGGTTTATAGATGGGTCTTACTTAAACTATAAGCAAGGATGTTATCAAGCTGGATATGCTATCCAGCCTCAAGAATGCCTGCTACTTTCTATTAACTCTGCTAACCCACTAAAAGTTTTCATTCTATAGGCTCAAGAAATCATCACGGAAGAGAAGAAATAAAGGTGGTAACAAAAGGGGGAAAACAATACTTTTGGAAACTTTCTTCCACTGCGGCTCATAAAGCCTGTACTCATTGTACCATATGCCAAAAATATAATCTAGGGAAACTATCTCAAGAGTCACAAGGCCACTTTCCCCTTCCTAAGGAACCCTTTGAAGTATGACAATTTGACTTTGTCCCAATGCCACCATCTCAAGGACAAAAATCTTGTAATGATCTGTGTATTCTCATGTTGGGTTGAGGCCTTTCTTTAGAAGAGTAATGGCTTTAGGTAAACTATTATTGAAAAGGATAATTCTTGTTTGAGGAATTCCTATTGAGTTACATGGTGACCAGGGAACTCATTTCACCAGACAAATAATTAAATCTATTTGTAACATTTGGCCAATAATGCAGCATTTCCACTGTACTTATTATCCCTGATCCCCAGGATTTGTGGAAAGAACTAACAGCATACTCGAAACTTAGTTGGCAAAGCTTTCAGAAGCATTTAATCTCTCATGGCCAAAAGCTCTTCAATCTTAGATCTCCACCCTTTGGTAAGCATTGACTGTCTCCTTTCGAGATAATAACTGAATGGCCTATGCAATTAGATGAGGAAATATACAAACCAACTTTGCTTGAGGGAGATATTACATTGTTATCACTGTCCCATCAAGATGCTTAAATGAAATGTTTGTAGCTGATTCTTTCCACAGAGCTCCCAGACCTTAAGGATCACGGACTATAACCTGGAGAATTTATTTATTAAAAGAGTCATCAAATGAAAGACTTTTTGCAGCCTGTTGGAAAAGACCATACCAGGGTGAGAAGAGGATGGCATCTGTGTAGACAGCTGTCCAAAGACTCCAGACCAGGCCTGTATTCCCAACAGTGTGTCTCCTCATTTAAACCTTTGTTATGCTTAAACTGTATACCTATTTTATAATTGTTCCACTTAAGGTATCAAAATGCTATCATACTTAAAGAAAGTGACTGATTTGGAACAGACTGGTCTTGAAGGCCAGGCATTATCAGGTGGGTCATAATGGGAATCAATGGTTATGTAGAACAAATCTCTGGCCTTGGCTACTGCCTGGATGGCTAAACACTGCACCCTGAGTTTCCCTTGGATGCGGGGAAGGATTCAGACTGAGCTAGCATCTGTTGCCAACCTCCCTCTCTTTAAGGCCAGATGAGCTCATTCACTGTTCCACTCATATGACCACTGAGAAACTAGCCTTATTTGTTCCTCCTTTGGGGCTAGAGGATGTCACATCACGTACAGAAGCCCTTAACAGTAGTCAAGCAGGAATAGCCTTGTTAGATACTGAAATGTCTTTAATGAGAAAGGCTGTCCTTCAAAATAGAATGGCCTTAGATATTCTTACAGCATCCCAAGGTGGTACATATAAATCATTCAAACTGAATGCTGTGTTTTTATACCTGAGGAATCTTCCAATGCGTCATCTCTGCTAAAGCACACACACAAAGAAGTAGATGAATGCCTTAAGCCACCTTATACCTGGTCTTGATTTGCTTAGTTGGCTCCCTTCTGGTATTGGCTTCCATTTGTGACCTGGATTGCAATTCCTATTTCTATTACTCCTTGGAATTCTTGTACTGGTTGTAATATTCAAACTAATTACTGTTTTCACAGTGTTGTATGACTGGCATGTAAGCTAGAGTAATGATTGCTCAGCAACTTGAGATGGTTGATGGATCCTACAACCCTGGACGAATCCCCTTTTATTAAGGCTATGCCTAAGAATTCATTTTTAAGCTAATAATTTCAAGTATTGGATAACCTGTTCTATGCCTGTCATAGAGAATGTAACTATAAGAAGTCATGTAAAAGCACATGTGCAATGTTTTTGCAATAATCTAAAAGTAATTGACAAGTTACATAGCCTATGAAACACTTCCCCTGCTAATATAGACCTCTATGCTTGTCCACTATATCTGACTATTTCTCTCCAACATGGATAACTGGGCAAATCAGTGAAATAAAAGCCTAGCACCGAGAAACATGATGGACCCAGGGCAGGCAGCAACCACCCTGGCACCAAGGGACAATATTTTGATCAGCAATGCTTTCTATTGAAAGATTATTGATCCAAAGGGGATGACAAGAGATTTTCACATTGAGGTATATAGAGTAGCTATTTGAGTTCAAAACTGATTCAGCTTGAACTAGAAAGCCTGACGTATGACCTATCAAACATGCATTGTTCATCTGCTTATCCACTAAAATGAGGGATCTCTCATGAGATAAAAATTGCATACTTCCCCTCCTACACCCTATTGGTAATGCCCTATTGGTAACGCCTGGATTAGTCCCTTTCCTGGCATCATGGTCACGTTCACTTCCTAATTTGCAACTAAATACCTCTTTGAAAATGTATCCTGGGTGTGTTTAATATATCTTCTTCGTTCTAAAAAGATACAAGATTGTACTGAGACCCATGCTTCTCTGGAACACCTTCTAAGTCCTTCCCGGGTTATAATCCTCACTTTGGCTCATAATAAACTCACCTCAATTTTGATTTATAAGTTGGTTATGGATTATTTGCATTGACACAAGGTTCATAGAAGAACAGAGCCAGCGGAGAAAGAATCAACAGAGGGACAACACAAGAAGAAATGCAAAGACTACTCCTGGTAACTAGTTAGGATGGCACTGTCATTGATGAAAATGAGAAGGAAGGCAGTTAGTAAGTGATGGGAAAACATTATCCTAAAGAGGCTCAGGAATCTGCTTTCCTGTGCACTGGGAGGTGCCTTTCTGGGTTTTGCCAGCTGACTTTAGCACACTTTAGGAACCTGAGCTCCTGACTCCCACCCTGGCTGGGTCCATCTTCCTTGTGGTCTTAGCACTTCTCAGACTCCTATGTGCACCAGGATCACCTGGGGATCCTATTGGAGTGCAGATTCTAACTCAGTAGCCTGGGGCCTGAGATTCCTTGTTTCTAAGAGGCTCCCTCCAGGCAACACTGATGCTGCCAGGGCGGGTTCCTTGCTGAGGTCTGAGGACTGCCAGGGCCTTCTAAGCCCTGGCATCCCCCTATCTCAGCCACCCAGGCAGTGGCAAACCCATAGCCCCTTTAAGTGTCCTAGAGCCAGGGAGAATTTAGAGGGAAAGGTGGCCAAGAGAGAAATTGCCCTGAAAAAACTTGATAATTGTTGAAGTGAAGTAAAGCTCTCACGATTACTGGAGAAAGCCAGACTTGCAGCCTGAATCAGCCCTAAGAAAGGAAAACAACCTCAGTGCTGGCTCCAAGGCCAAACTCTCACCTCCCCAGACCCCTGCCTCAGGGCCCTCCCTCCCGACAGAGGATGGAAGACATCCAAAGCCCCTGGAAGGATGCATGTTCCAGATATTTGGATATTTACCTGCCAGGTACCCAGGCCCATGATGGGCATCTTGGCCTTGGTGTTGAGGTCCACGAAGCTGGCCATGGCGAGTGCAGAGATGGTTCTGAGCCAGCAGGCAGATGCCTTTGTACCCTGGTTAAGGGCAGAGCCCTGGTCCTGGTGCAGAGGGAGGAGCTGAAGCCTGGGGGCCAGCAGTCATTTCTTGTCCTGGCATGAACTAAAAGTCCTTATAGCCTTTTGTAAGACTGAGAGATGTTAATGAACTTCAAACACAACAACCTCATGTAAAGTTCTCCCAGATACAAAATGCATGAATTAATTTTATCAATTTTGTTCTCTTTTGCTAGTTTAATAAACAGAAAATAAAAGTGTCCATTATTTTAATTTGTTCCTATCTAATTGCTGTGTAGTTGTACATTTTTCCCCCAGAGCATAGACATTACCTGTTCACCACCTGGATAGGATCTTTAGATGCTAATATTCTCCATACGTTTATTTAGGATTTGGGGCTTTGACCAATAATTGTGTTTTTAATGAACTTTTAAAATTCTTGCGACTTCCTTAAAAAAAAACTTCGTGATTATAAAATCATACATAAGAAAAATTGGAAAGTGTAGAAGATTACAAATAAGGAAATATTAATCACCTATATTCTTACCACTCAAGATACCACTAAGAAAGCACTGTTCTCCTGCAGCCTTTCTTCTGTGCGTATATATTTTTAATACATTGCATATGGTTAAATATCACAAAATAAGCTTAATACCACAAAATATAATTTTCTTTACATTTATAAAAACTTTTTTTAAAATTTTCTCTACATCAAACATCATTTTTAGTGGTTGTAAAAGATTCTGTCTTCTGGATATATTATGATTTATTCTATCTTTTCCCCTATTCTTAGATGTTTAGGTTGTTTCCAGTTTGTTTCTGTTATAAATAAATGATATTTCAAAGAACATCACTATGAGTAAAGCCACGGGTACATTTTGATTAATTTTAGGCTGGTTCTCCAGAAGTGAGATTATGTGGTCAAAAGAAATTTATCTTAGTTTATCATGTGAGATGTGGTTCAAATTGAGTTTTTCCCCGATATCATTTATAGAATAACACATGCCCCTGTTTGAGATGTTTCAGTAATCATTTATAAAGCATTTACAATTTTCACTTTTTAATGTTATATAAGTTATATGTGAATGCTCTCTGTAAAAAATAAAAAGAAAAATCAGTAGAGAACACAGAAAAGGTTGTGTAAGAAAATAAAAACTATCCACATTCCCACATTTAGAGATGATTATTATTAACATTTGGGGGCATATCTGGGGATGCTCGCTTAAGTAGGGAAGTCTCAAAGCGGAGAACTGTGCCTATTTTCCAGGGTGAGGCTGGGAAGAAGACGTCAAGTCTGGGATGGCAGCTCCTGGATCCCAAAACTGTAGAGTCACGATGACTGCAGGTGGTGTCCAGGTGAGTGGGCCTGAGCGTAGCCTGAGGATGTCCCGGGAGCCCCAGCCACTGCTGGGAGAGCAGCCTGATTACTCATGTCCACTGGGGAAGCTGGCTGAAAGGAAGTAGCCAGTGAGCCCACAGCTGTCTTGGAGCTGGGATTGCGAAGGTTGTCATGTGTACATATGCAATCTGCACATCATATTCAGGGGAGCTGGATCGAGGTTATAGAGTGGGCTGTATGGTCAGGGATTTGATGGGGGTCCAGACATCTTGAGTGACTACACGAAAGGCTGACCACACCTAAGGACCAAATGTAGGAGTCACATCTCAGAGGAAGCCAACATCCAGATGGTCATCTACACTAGGCATTGCTCCCACACCATGACGTTCAGCAAGTCTCCCCTAAACCCAGCTAATAGCTGGAGAGAAGAAATCCTAAATGTGGTGGATTTTAATCTTGAAATAAATATGAGTCACAGTGAAATAAAGGAGAAAGCAAGTGTACGCTGGAAGTCTAGCACAGAAAACTTTCAGAAGTGGGTATGACCTGCCAGAAGCAGTTGATCCCAGCCCACCTTTTTCTTCATGCCTTCAGAAATTAATTTTAATTTCATTTATAAAAGAATAAGTCTTATTTCTGCGATGAACTGAGAAATATCTGGTTCAGAATTTATCTCATGGGAAGAATGATCCAGGCACAAGTCTTACCAAGCTTAAAACAGACAGACCAAGCTTTCGTATCAGATGAGAAGGATGATTCTGAGTCCAGCACATTGTCCTTATGGTTTATGATTATAATTAACAGGATCTGTGCCACCTAATATTACATAGGTTAACATATTTTCTCCTTTACCCTTCACATCAACCTCATAAGGTGGATGCTATTATTATCCCCATTTCAGATGAGGAACTGACACATAGAGATGTGGAGTTTTGAACTTCATTTAAACGTTTCAGTGGAATCATACATGGCACATTCTTTTGTGTATGGCTCCTTCACTGAAAAGTATGCTTGTAAGAGTCACCCATATTGCTGAATGTGGCTTTGGTTTGT
Source organism: Equus przewalskii (assembly GCF_037783145.1). Taxonomy (NCBI): domain Eukaryota; kingdom Metazoa; phylum Chordata; class Mammalia; order Perissodactyla; family Equidae; genus Equus; species Equus przewalskii. The sequence continues at coordinate 88,441,172 of NC_091834.1, read as the reverse complement.
TTATTCCTGCTGTTGTAGAGTACTCCACTGGAAGAGAAGATCACCATATTTTTATTCAACTACTGATGAGCATTAGGGATCTTTCCAGTTTGGGGCTATTATGAAGTAGCGATGCTATAAACATTCTTGTATGTATCTGTTGGTGAATATATGTTCATATTTCTGGTGGGGATGTACATGGGAGTGGAATTGCTGAGTCTGAGGGTTAAACACTGGTGTTGTACAAATCTCCCTGGGGCATCCTAGGCTGCCCCCAAGGTGGAGACTATACCCTAAGCATCAAGTGGATGTTTCTCATAGTGCAGTCTATCAAGCACTGGCACCTAAACCAGCTCAGACGCTTGCTAAAGATGAAGATTCCTGCATCTCCTGAACCAGAATGGGAAGGAGGGGATGTTCCTTGGGAATCTACCCTTTAACAACCCCCCGAGGTGATTCTTACACACCCCAAAGTTGGAGAACCACTGCATTACGCCATATGGCAAAGAAGATGTCAATTCAGACCCAATAATATCTTGATCCAAGATCTTTTGAAAGTGATAAAAATGCAACTACTAAAGGGAATGAAGATTTTTTTTGCCTTCGCTGAGGATTTTTGGAAAAGAACTGCTCCTCTCAGGCATTGTTCACTTTCAAAGCTTGCCACAAGAATGGAGATAGTTTAAAGATTTTTATAAAACTTGGAAACTCATGCAGGCATTCTTTTGTTGGATTGTTTTCCACTGGGGCTGATAGAATATGTTCATTACTCTTATAAAATGAGAGGCACGGGATGGATCTAAGTCAAAGCCATTGGATTCTTATCAGCAACGGAAGAAGTACAAGCCCAGGCTTTCTTCCAGGAACTATTCCCTATTTCTCTGTAAAACACAGGCACCTGAGGTTCTTGCCAGGCCTGTTCAGTCTCCACCATTCAGAGTGGAGTCTCTCCTTCTGGGGTCCCCATAAGAAGAACAGGACTCTTCTCAGTCTCATCTGGTCCCTGCCTATAAGAATCCAGCCCCTTTCTAGCTGTTCCCTGTGTCATTGGTACCCAATGCCTTAGGTCCTCCGAACCCAGCTTCTTATCCAAATTAGAAAATACTCTGGTTTTCCCCCTCCCCTGTCTTATTTCTGCTCATGCAGTTTCTGATGCCAATCTCTCTCTTTTTTTTCTTCTTCTTCTGTCCTAGATGCCCCCCCTCAACCCCCGTCCGGTATATAGCTGTATATTCTAGTTGTAGGTCCTTCTGGTTCTGCTATGTGGGATGCCACCTCAGCATGGCCTGATGATGGGTGCCATGTCCATGCCCAGGATCCGAACTGGCAAAACTCTAGGCCGCCAAAGTACAGCATGCAAAATTAACCATTCAGCCACGGGGCGGGCCCTGGCCTCCTCTATTTTTAACATACTAGCTCTTCATGTAAGCACTTAGGTCCTTTCCAGCTGAACCCCAGCCATGGAGCAGGCCCACACCCCAGCTCACTGGAGGCTATGTTTCACCCACGCAGAGCAATGGCCACATTATGGCATTTGTGGGCCCTAGGCACTTTTGCATTTTGGGTCCCCTTGTTCCATAAACAAATATTTAAAAGTATATTTTAGGACTGTGTTGGTATAAAGACTGGATTCATGATTATATATTCATGCTATTCTTCTGAGTTTAAAAGAAATTAAAATTAAAACTTCTTTGTGGGTCCCTAGAAGTGTCATGGGCCCTACACTCTGTGCCTACTGGGCTTCATGGGTATGTGGGCCCTGTACGTAGCGCTTTTTCAGATGTGACAGCCTTATCCTTTTTTTATGACTTTTTTTCATTGACAGGCTTCGTTTTTTTGAGAAGTTTTAGTTTACAAAAAATATTGATAAATGATTATTAACTGAATTCCATAGTTTACCTTGGGGCTCATTCTTTGTGCTGTATATTCAGTGGATTTTGACAAATGTGTAAGGCATGTCCATCACTAAAATATCATACAGAGTATTTTCACTGCCCCCAAATCCTCTGTGCTCCATCTGCTCATCCCTGCTCGCTTCTCCCCCAACCCCTGGCAACCACTGATCGTTTACTGTCTCCATAGTTTTGCCTTTTCCCATACGTCATATAGTTGGAATCGTACAGTATGTAGTCTTCTCAGATTGTTTTCTTTCACTTAATAACATGCATTTAAGTTTCCTCCATGTCTTTTCATGGCTTGATAGCTCATTTCTTTTTTCACTGACCAGTGTCCATTGTATGCATGTACCAGAGGGTGCTTGTCCATTTACCTGTTGAAGGACATCTTGGTTGCTTTCAAGTTGTGGCCATTATGCATGAAGCTGCTATAAACATTCATGTTCAGGTTTTTATGTAGACATTTGGGTAAATACCAATGAGCACGGTTGTTGGATCATATGGCAACAGTATGCTTAGTTTGTTCTTATAAGATTTTTCTCTCTGAAACCTTGCCTTACTTTTACACTCCCAGCCCACCTGTCTAAGGTATCTAAAAACCCACTCTGATTTTCTCTGCACTTCTCTCTGAAAGCGTGTGCTTGCTCCCACAATGGGAAGGCCTTCCCATCCACCTGGTGCTCCTTTTCTCCTCCATTCTGCTGACAGGCCCATGGGGCTTCTAACTACGTGGCATCTTTATTGCTCTCCAGTGAATGCTATTATGCTGATGAAAAGAGGGGTGAAATAACATTTAAAGGGCCCATTTCTGTTCAGTCAGGATTCTGCTAATAGACCTGAATGAAGTTACAGAGCCCCAGACCAGAAGTAGAATAGGAGTTTCTATTTGTTCACGGTGAGGCAACAAGTTCAACACAGCTGAAAGTTGGGAAGCTGGACTTCTTCTGTGTAAAAGGAACTCAACTAGAGGAGAAAGACAGATGGAAAGAAAGAAGGAAGGAAAGAAGGAAAGAAGAAAGGAAGGAAAGAATGAGGAAGAAAGAAAGGAAAGGAAGAAGAAAAGAAAGAGAGAAAAAGAAAGGGAATCTTCTTGCTTTGTGAATCTTTGCACTCTGAAACAGGGCCCAGAAGAGGAGAGGCGAGCAGCAGTGTCTCCGATTTGAAGGTTACAAAGGTTCAGGTTCAGTTTGGAGATGGCCAAATCCTGACCTGGTTCAAGTCTGTGATGACTAGTTGAGCAGTCAGCAATCCAGAGGACATGACAGAGACTCATGGCATGGTGCGGCATTGATCTTGGCCTATAGATAGTGAGTTTTTCTGTCTTTCATGTGTTCTCAATTGTTGTGAGTTGGCTTCGATTGAATCTTGGAATGAATATTAACCTCCAGGCTATGGATTATGACATAGCTCATTGGGATCTATTGGAATGATATGTTGTACCTATGAGTGGAAAATTAACATACTCCATTAGGTTTCTTAAATTATCTACTTCAGTATTAGGTAACATATGCATGTTTCATAATTGGGTGACCACTAGGTTGTAGTAGAAAGTCTTGTGGACCTATACATGTGGCACCTTATTGTCCTAGCACACACTGAATGACATGGCAGTACAAGTATTACTGAATTAGTAAATTCCCTGTGACTTGCAGAATAGAGAAAGGTGTATGTTCCCTGATAATATTTCTTCTAAAACCACTTAAACCATGAGTCAGTGAGAAGATCTTTACTGGATAACTGGGATTAGGAAGATGTACCAGTTGGCTTTTTCTGTGTAACAAATAAGCTCATTGTAACGACAACCATTTGTTTGCTCATGATTTTGTGGGTTGGTAATCTGAGGTGGAATCACTTCGTAAGCTGGTCTCTGCTCCACCCAGTGTCACTTGGGCTTGTTCACATATTTGGTCTTCACTGGGGTGGGCTAGGATGGCTGAGACCCCTCTCCACATATCTCTCCTACTCTAGAGGCTAACCTGGACTTGTTCACAAGACAGCAGCCTCTAGGGCTTACTCTTAGAGCACTCACTGTGTTGCTTCTGCCACATTCATCAGTCAAAGCAGGTCACAAGGCCAACTCAGAAAATTCAAGGAGTGGGAAAATAAACTCCACTTCTTGATGAGAGTTGTTGCAAAGAATGTGGCTGGTTTTAATCAACTTCAGAAGGCTTGATAAGAGCTTTGATTAGGTACTTTCAAGCTTCATGGTTTTATACTTTTAAGAAATGGAATTTCTCTTTTATTTAGTCTGAGAAAGACATATGTGTAATAAGCTTTACGTTGTTTAAAACAAATACAAATTGAGAGAAAATTATTTTATAGAAGAAGAATGAGTTAGGGGCAGTAATCATTTTTCCTCCCTTCTTCCATTCCCACATCAATTTGTCCAAGAGGGAGAGGAAGCAGCAACTAATGTATCCGGTAGGAACAAGAAAGAAAAGAACAATCCCAAGAATGGTGGGGTGCAGAAAACTTTCTGGACAGAGAAACAGTGTGAGCCAAGGTCCTGTGGTGGGAGAGACTGAAACACTTTGGAGGAAGCCCATGTGTGAATGCTCCAAGAGCAGAGCTAAGAGGTGAAGCCAGAGAGGTATACAGAAACCAGATGGTCCAGAGCCACAAAGTCATGCTCATGGAGGTAGACTTACCACGAAGCTAACAAAACTTAAGTTTCAGTTGCCCTCACTTGCACAAGCCCTGTCTTAGGCTTTAAGTATTTTTTTCTCAACAGAGGTTATTTATTTATTTATTTATTTATTTACTAGCTTGAGGTGTAATTGATAAACAGAATTATAAGATATTTAAAGTGTACAACATGATACTTTGATATACATATACATTGTGAAAGGGTTCTCCACTTTGGGTTAATGAACAGATCCATCACTTCACATATTTACCATTTTGGGGTCTCCATGTGTAGGAACATGTAAGTTCTACTCTCTTAGCAAATTTCAATTATATGACACAGTGTTATCAACCATAGTCACCATGCTATACATTAGATCCTCAGAACTTGTCCATCTTATAACTGAAAGTTTGTACCTTTTTAATAACTTCTCCCTGTTTCCCCCTCCCCTAGCCCTGGCAACCACCATTCTACTCTCTATTTCTATGAATTTGACTTTTTTGGGGGGGGTTCCATATATAAGTGATGCCATGCAGTATTTGCCTTTCTCTGGCTTATTTTGCTTAGTATTATGCACTCAAGGTCCATCCATGTTGTTGCAAATGGCAGAATTTTCTTCTTTCTCATGGCTGAGTAACATTCCATTGTATACATATACCACATCTTCTTTATCCACTCATCCATTGACGGACACTGAGGTTGTTTTCATATCTTGCCTATTGTGAATAATGCTGTAATTACCATGGGAGTGTAGATATACTTTTGATATCCTGTTTTCATTTTTCTTTGGATATACCCAGAAGTGGGACTGTGGAATCATATTATAGCTCTATTTTTAATTTTTGAGGAACCTCCATACTATTTTCCGTAATGGATGAACCAATTTACATTCCCACCGATGACCCACAATTTACATTCCCTTTTCTCCATATGCATGCCAAACTTGTTGTTTCTTGTCTTCTTGATGATAGCCATTGCCTCTTTATCTTTGATTTTTGACCACCTTTGTTACAACATGTCTTGGAGAAGGTCATTTTGCATTGAGATAAAGGGATAATCTACTAGCTTCATGAACTTGAATGTCAAAGTCTTTTGTCAGGTTTGAAAAGTTCTCAGCTATTCTTTCTTTTTTTTTTCTGAGGAAGATTCACCGTGACTAACATCCACTACCAATCTTCCTCTTTTTTTTGTACATGAGCCACCACCACAGCTTGGCCACTGACAGACAAGCGATGTATGTCCGTCCCCAGGAATTGAACCTGGACCATCGAAGCAGAGTGCATGGAGCTTAACCACTAGGCCACCAGGGCTAGCCCTCTACTATTTCTTTAAATAAACTGTCTGCCCCCTTCTCCCTCTCTTCGCCTTCTGGAAACCTGATTATTCTGATGTTTGTATGATTCATGGAGTCCCATAAATTATGCAAACTTTCTTTGCTCTTTTTCATTCTTTTTTCTTTGTTCTCTGATGGGGTTATTTCAAAGTTCCTGCCCTCTAGATAACTTATTCTGTCTTCCATTTGGTCAATTCTGGTGCAGATGCTCTCTATTGCAGTGCATGTTTCATTTTATTTATTGAATTCCTTAGCTCCAGAATTTCTGTTTGGTTCTTTTTTATGATTTATATCTCTTAGTTAAATTTCTCATTTTGTTCATGTGTTTTTTCCTGATATCATTGAACTGTCTTTCTCTGTTTTCTTGTAGCTCATTGAGTTTCCTCAAAACAGCTATTTTTAATTCTTGGTCAGCTAGATCACAAGATTCTGTGCCTTTAAGCTTGGTAATTGGAGAATTATTATTATCTTTTAGTGATGACATGTTTCCCTGATTCTTCATGTTCCTTATTGTTTGATTGCTGCTTTCATATCTGAGTAGTATGCATCTCCTCAAATCTTTACTAGTTGCCTTCAGATAGGGTGTACTTTTCATTCATCCTGTTATATCTGTAGTTTTCTTTCTGAAACTCCTGCATGGAACCACCTACTCCACACTTCTTGCTCCCTTTTGTGGCAGAATTCTTAAGCTTTTATGTCTTCTCTGGTGCTTACAACTCACCTGGCTGGCTGGTGGAAACATCTCTTTTGTTTTTCAGAAGGTGGCTCTACAGCTGAAGCTTGTGGTTTCTCCCTCGCCCACGGATCCTGGCCTGCTTTGCTGATAGCACTCCTTTTACTGAACTTGCTCTTGCCACCACACTTGGGAGTGTGCACAAGGAGCTGGCTGCAGAATGGGGGAGTTGTTTGTTTAGTTCCTAGGGTACTAGGGGTGCCTACAGGCCATGGGGAGATCCTCAGGTGAGGTTCTCCCAGTCGCTTCTGGGTGGACTTCCTGCTGAAGTCCTGAGTGCAGTCAGACATTTTATATTCTTATCTGCCTCTTTCCCAATCTTCTCCCTCCTTCCAATCATGGAGGTCCCATACCAGTACTCTGGATGCTGCTGGACAGAAACAGGTTTCTCTAGCATCGCCCCACACAGCTAGGGTAGCAGGGCACTCACTCACCACTCTCCTTTTTGCCTGAGCAAGAGGTCTCCATGGATAGCTTAGTCCCATACTGTGTATTTTGGAGGAGAGCCAGCTCTGGCAAAGTTCCTCTTACCCTCTCCACTGTGTAAAAACTCTTTTTTGTTTGTTTTTTACTTCAATAGTTTGCCAGAATCTCCCCTCAGGAAGGCTGGACTTCCACAAAATCTTTTTCATCCGTGGATATTTGCCCACATCAGTGCTCTCCAGGGTTTCCTTGGCTGCAAGAGGTGGTCCTGCAGCCCGTATTGAGGTCTGTCTGCCTATTACCAGATGCACAGGTGGGCGAGACTCCTCTTGGGTCCCTTGGTATCTAGTGCTGGGTCCCACAACTCCCACAGAGGGATTTTTGTTCATGGAAGGATGCCTAATCAGTTGTTTAAAAAAGGGGAAACAAAACGGAGGGACCTCCTATGCTGCCATGGTGCTGACATGAAAATTATACTTTTTAAAAAGACACCCAGCGGCCAGCCTGGTGGCTCAGCAGTTAACTTTGCATGTTCCACTTCTTGGTGGCCCGAGGTTCGTCAGTTCGGATCCCAGGTGTGGACATGGCACCGCTTGGCAAAAGCCATGCCGTGGTAGGTGTCCCACGTATAAAGTAGAGAAAGATGGGCATGGATGTTGGCTCGGGGCCGGTCTTCCTCAGCAAAAAGGGTAGGATTGGCAGTAGTTAGCTCAGGGCTAATCTTCCTCCAAAAAAAAAAAAAAAAAGATGCCCATACATTACCTAAGTCAGAGAAAACACTCAGTTCTCAGTTTTACCACTTTATTTGAATCTTTTAATTTGTGACTTTAAAAGAATAATGATGTTTAAACAAGGTTGAGAGAATTTCTTTGCAAACTTTAGAGGAAAATGTAGTTAGGACCTACATCAACTTTTCTTGTTTATATGACTATAAATGCTTTTCACATATCAGCTGACTGATTCTCTCTCCATCTCCTTGCCATTGACACTGTGTCACCGTGGCCATTTTCACCCAGATCCCTGAAATAGCTCTTCCCTGGTCTCTGTGGACCTACTCTTGTCTCTCTAAAAGCAGTGGTTCTCAAAGTGTGGACTCCAGTCCAGCATCAGTATCACCTAGTATCTTAGTCTGTCAGGCTGCCATGACAAAACACCACAGATGGAGAGTATTAAACAACAGAAATTTATTTCTCACAGTTCTGGAGGTTGAAAGTCCAAGGTCAAGGTGCCAGCAGGGTTGGGTCACTTCCAGCTTGTAGACAGCAGCCTTCTCACTGCCCTTACACAGCAGAAAGTGAGAGAGAGCAAGATCTCTGGTGTCTCTTCTTATGAGGGCACTAATCCCAACATGAGGACCCCACCCTCATGACCTCATCTAAACCTAATTACTTCCCAAAAGCCTAAGACCATCACATTGGTGGTTAGGGTTCCACATACGAATTTGGAAGGGACACAATTCAGACCATGGCACCGAGAAAGTTGTTAGAATTAGAAACCCTCAGCCCTCCCCCAAGACCCACTGATATAAGACATTTTTGTATATTAAAGGATATGGGGAAGCCATTCTAGTTGCAGCTTAATTTGGCCTAAATTTTATTTGAACTGAAGAAGCCTGGCTTATGGCCTGTCAAACATACATTGTACATCTGCTTTAATTATTACTCAAAAGTAAAGAAGGTACTCTTTTGAAGATAAGAACTAATGCGTCCCTTCTTATGAGCTGGCACTCTTTGAAGATAAGTCTCCCTTCCCTCGATGCCAGGGTCATGTTGACCTGCTATGTACATAACAAAATCTATAACAAACATCTCCTTGAACCCTTGAAGGAATGTACCTCTGTCTTGCTTGATGTAAGTCTCTTTGTTTGGAAATGATGTATAACTTAGCTGAAAATCACTCTTCTCCAAGCGCTTTCTTCCCTTGTGAAGGCTGCACCTCCCAGGCTGCAGTCCTCAGTTTGGCTCAACTAAAACTCTCTCTCCTGGGGCTGGCCCCGTGGCCGAGTGGTTAAGTTCGCGCACTCCGCTGCAGGCGGCCCAGTGTTTCATTGGTTTGAATCCTGGGCGCGGACATGGCACTGCTCATCAGACCACGCTGAGGCAGCGTCCCACATGCCACAACTAGAAGAACCCACAACGAAGAATATGCAACTACGTATGGGGGGGCTTTGGGGAGAAAAAGGAAAAAATAAAATCTTTAAAAAAAAAAAAACTCTCTCTCCTGTTCTTCTACAAAAGTATGATTATTGATTATTTGTGTTGACACTACTGATTCAGAAACTGGAGATACAGACCAGCAATCTGTGTTTTAACAGCCCTCCATGGGGTTCTGATGCGGGCTGATGTTTCAGAACCGCTGCTACAAACCATTCTCTATATTATACTGTTTGAATACTTAAAACGGATCATGTTACCTCCTGCTTAAAAATCCATCGATGTGTTCCCACTGCACTGACAGTGACATACAGACATCAGCATAGGGCCTTTGAGGCCTCTGTGCTCTGGGCCTTCACTGCCTCTCCTGCCTTGTCTTGTGCCAACCTCCCTTTGCTCCTCATGTGTCACCCTTGCAGGCCTCCTTGCTGTTTCTAAAAGATTCCAAGTTCTTTCCTGTCCCAGGGCATTTGCACTTGCTTTTCCCTCTGCCTGATATCTTCTTGTATTGACTCTTTGCAGGGCTGACTTCTCTCTTCATGCCTCAGCTCAAATGTCTCCTCTGAGCTGATGCCTCCTTCCCCAACCAGCCTGTGCAAAGTGGCATGCCTCCCACTCCCCCCAACTATTCGTTACCTCATTCTCCAGTTTATTTTTCATATTGGCTTATTACAATGGGAATTAATGTTCGTTTACTTGTTGATTTCTTTCTCCTATCACAAGAATGTAAACTCCATGGGAAGAAATCTTGTCTATCTTGTTCATCACCATCGCCCCATTGCCTGATAGAATACCTGGTGCATAGGAGGTGTTCAATACATATTTCATGAATGGACGAATAATTGTGGTTGATGAAAATCTCATTCTTCAAGGGAGTAGGCTACACAGGCTGTAACATTGCTTAAAATTTTGAGTCAGTGCAATTATTTTTTTAAATAGCCAATAACTCTGTCTTCCTACTGCTTATGCTCTATCTATTTGTCATCTTCCTCATGCTCAGAAAAAGCTATTTACCCCCTGACGCTAGTGCTCCCATTTCTTCCCTATGTGCCACTGCTACCCCCCCGGGTGGCTGATAGTGGAAATTTCCTGGAGGAGAAATTTGTGATAAAAGGTGAAGGAAGGAGTATCCAAGAGAAAGTCACAACATCTCACTTGACCACAGTATTTGACAAACTTTCCACTCAAATAAGACTGTATGAGGATGCGCCTTCAGCCAGATAGCTACACAAGCGTGCACAACCTCATTTTAGTTAAATAAAAAGGCAGGTGGAAGCTATCCAAGATTGTCAACTGCATGCAGATTCCCTGTGCCCTTAGCAAATATTAATTGAATGAATGCATTGCAGAACATCCACACCAATAGAGAGAGAAACCATCAGGGTTAAAGGAAATGTTTTCAATCTGGAAACAGTCAGGAAAGCATGACAAAAAGAAAATAAGGTTAGATAACAGAAGTTTGCTAAAATTTATCCTTATTACAATAGATATGAATATGTTGAATTTACTTATTAAAAGTCAAAGTAAACTATTGTCTTTATGTGAGCAAGGATACTATCTTATTCACAATTTATTGTTACCTAGAATAACCCTTACTGAGCGCTTACAAGTCTTCTAAAGTTGGACTGATGCTCGTGAAACAATGAATCTTTACAAGAGTCCCCTGGTATTCCTTGAAGATTATGGTTACTAAATATTTATTGAATGAGTATTATTATTTCAGCGCATGGTCGAAGTCTATCAAAGTGGTTGGAAAACCCAAATCTACATAATGTGTTTGTAAGAGACAAACGAGGATGAGACACAATGACAGAAGAGCCACACTTTCTGCTAGATTAACAAAGAAAACATCAAGGAAATCACAAATGCTAATACCCGGGAATAAAAATGCAAAAAATCCGCCCATAGAGACAGAGGAAATTTGAAATTTCTTGAAATTATTTTACATATGGAATCCTAATAAATTTTCAATTGTAAAATATTTGTATGTTTAGGTTGCTAAAATGCACTAAAAAGAAATAGAAAACCTGAACCTATAAATAACTACAGAGAAGATGAGGGATTTGTCAAAGAACAATATCTCCTTCTCTCACACACCTTAAAAAATGACAGGTCCAAATGGGTTTATGGGTGACCCCTTTTCAAACATTTAACAAGCAAATAATCCCTTTAAGTTTTAACTTTTTGAGAACCAGAGAAAGATGAAAAGCTTCCCAGTTTCTTTTAAGGATTCATTAAGACATGGTTACCAAAACTTCACAAATATGGTTCACCACAAGAAAACTACAAGTTCTGAGACAACATGGGTGGACCTGGAGGGCATGGTGCTAAGTGAAATGTCAGACAGAGGAAGATAAATGCTGCACGATCTCACTTAAACATGGAATCTACAAAAACCGAACTCACAGAAAAAGACATCAGATCTGTGGTTGCTAGATGCAGTGGGGGATGGATGAAGGTAATCCAAAGTTACGAACTTCCAGTTATAAGCGAAAAAAGTCCTGGGGATATAATGCACAACATGATGACTATAGTTACTACTGTTGTATGTTATATTTGAAAGTTTCTCCGAGAGTAAATCCTCTCTCTAATTCTCATCACAAGGAAAAAAGTATTTTTGTAACTATATGAGATGATGGATGTTAAACTTATGGTGGTAATCCTTTCGCAAGACATGCGTAAATCATTATGCTATACATCTTAAACTTATACAGTGTTGTATGTCAACTATATCTCAATAAAACTGGAAGAAAAAAAAGAAAACTACAAGCCAATAGGCTAATGGATATTGATGTAAGAATCTTACAATATTAAAATATAGAATCTAACACTACTTTAAAAGAAGTCTACCTTATGGTCAAAAGGAATCCCAATCTTAGATCACGTATTAATAGGTTAAAGGAGAAAAAATATATGGTCTAGTGGCTGGGAGTTGGGGTAAGGAAGAGTGGCAGGGCCCGAGGAGAGATCTCCCAAGCCCTGAGAGGACACTGCAGTATTAAGCAGGGAATTGGCAATAGCCTTCTCTCAGGTTGGCTGCAACCATAAGAATTAGGAAAACACTCTAGCCCAGGAGAAGCAAGATGATGCCATATCCAGATGCTAGTGTCTTGTGGCTGCTGGTATATTCTGTAAAAACCCTGCCATCCCGGTAGTGTTAACACAAGAGAAGGGGGCAAGACAGTCAGAGGTCAGAGGGTGCCTCAACAGCTATAATATGATTGCTGGGGAAGACCTGGGTGGGAGAAGTGGAGCAGGCAGGACCAAAACAGGGCATCGCTATCAGACTCTGTTCTGTCCCCTTGTTGTCAAAGTGTGTTCATCTTGAAGAGTCACCTGGCAATTGCAAAATCTACTGGAGAGGGGTCTCAGAAATGTAGTGTGACCCAACGCTTTTGATAATAATCAAGCATTTCCTTTGCTGAGTATCTGAGTTCAGTTAAGGAAAGTCTCATCTTTTTTTTTTTTTTTTTTTGCCCTAGGAAGATTAGCCCTGAGTTAACATCTGCTGCCAATCCTCCTCTTTTTTTGCTGAGGAAGACTGGCCCTGAGCCCATCTGATCCATGCCCATCTTCCTCTACTTTATATGTGGGACTCCTACCACAGGATAGCTTGCCAAGCAGTGCCATGTCCGCACCGGGGATCCGAACTGGCAAACCCCAGGGTGCTGAAGCAGAAGGTGCGAACTTAACTGCTGCGCCACTGGGCCGGCCCCCAGACAGTCTCATCTTAAATCTAATAAAGTAAGCAGAGCACTTGGCACAAAGCCTGCCCCTTCGAAGATGTCAGTCCCCTTGCCCCTTTACGAATAATTCCTGCCCTGCCCTACGGCGTTAGAGCTTTCTGTAGCAATCGCTGGTCTCATGGCACAAGCATTCCTTCCTGCTCCTGTCCCCATCTCTTCCTATCAGCCTTCAGATGATCGAATTTCATGATAAACTTCCATTAAATCTGATTCTGCTGTTTTGACTTCAGAAGAAAAACTGCGGGGCTTGCCCATGGCCGAGTGGTTAAGTTCGCGCGCTCCACTGCAGGCGGCCCAGTGTTTTGACGGTTCGAATCCTGGGTGTGGACATGGTACCACTCATCAAGCCATGCTGAGGCAGCGTCCCACATGCCACAACTAGAAGGAACCACGACTAAGAATATACAACTATGTACCAGGGGGCTTTGGGGAGAAAAAGGAAAAAAAATAAATCCCTTTAAAAAAAAAAGAAGAAAAACTGCTGAATCATAACTTGAACAATTTATAAGGCCACCCAGCGAGCATGTATGCACGTGTGCTCCCACTGGCCCTTGCCCTTCCCCAGTCTCTTACTTCCTGTCCTTTGCCACTCACCTAAAGAAAGATGAGACAGGCAGACAGGTGATGAACCATATCTGTCACTTTCATCGCTTCATTTTTGTTTGATAAACGTTTATTTAGCTAAGTGTCCACCATGTGCCAGCCACAGTGCTGGATGCTGGGGTGCAGGCCCTGCTCTCCGGCAGGTCAGGGTTCCAGGATCAGGTCAGGGAGGGGCGTGAAGAGCTGAGGGCCCAGCCTCCGCCACAGACCATAGTGCAGCTTTGGCACCTCAAGGGCTGGAGGTTCTCGAAGAGAAGAGTGTGGCGTCAGAACAGCATTCTCAGAGAACAGGCTGGCCTGGACAGGACAGGGAGGTCAGGGCAGGAGACTGAGGAGGCCCGGTCTGGCAGGTGAGCTGGCCCAGGAAGCCCAGTGCTAGCTCCATGCCGTGTCAGTGGTACTGGCTCCCACGTGCAACCTTGAGCTGGTGAGGCCTTGGAATTCAGACTATGTGATTGCTATTACAGTCTAGCTATGTGTAGTTGAACAAAAGCATGAATTTAACTAAGATATTATTTTGTTAAGAATCTCAAAAGCAGATACTGTTTATCAAATCGTTCAGGGAAAATCTTCTTAAGATCAGAAGAAAATAACTGAAAAGGCAATATTTTGGAAAGATTAGAGAGCTCCCCGGGACAAGGATCAACAGTAGGGTCACTATCGTGATCATCCTGAGGGTAGGAGCGGGGCACTGTCCCTGAAGAGATTGCTGTGCTTTATTCACTGGGGACTGTTTGAGGTGTAGAACAAAGTTCAAAGCTCGAGCTAAAGCCGGCTGTGAGTGATAAGGGCACAGAGAAGGGGACAGCAATGCCTCCGTCCTCCCCAGCTCCCCTCTGCAGCCCACCAAGGTTGCTCTCCAGGTTAGGTTAGGCCCAACCTGATAGACATTCTCATGATCTGAAAACAGATAGAGGTTAATGGAAAATCAATAGTCGAGAGATCAAAACAATCCTGTGTTACCGCAGAATAAAGAAGCAGCTCGTTCCCTCTCTCTCAGAAGAGTAAGCAAGTCAGTGGGTGTGTTTCTGTAATTCTAGCGTCTATCTTTATGTAGATGTAGATCAGTGAGTTTGACCAGATAATACCTAAATGAATAACACATTAAACCATAATGCATTATGATGCTTCGAATTTGGAAAGGAAGGGGGAGGTTTGTGGAGAAACCAGTAAGACTGAATACAATGAAGAAAAAAGTGACAAGAAGCAGTAAAGGGGAGGAGAGCTTAAAATCTGTGAGTAAATATGATAGAGTCACTTGTCAGGAATCACTCTTACGAGGTGACAACCATCGCTGTTTGCGTGGAACTGTGGGGGTTCCCAGATCACAGGACTTTCTGTTTTAAAAATCAGGAAAGTTGCAGGTAAACCCTGATGAGTTGATCACCCTACTTAGGACCTCAGGTGCCCAAAAAATAATGTCGCATGGAGTAAACACAGGAATGAGAACAAGATAGTTTAATACAAATAAATTGGAATTTGATCAATGAAGGATGTGAGTTCTTGCAAGGAGGCACATTTAAAAGAAAGATAACACTATATGCTAAAGAAAAAAAGTATATATGAACAATAAATCTATGACACTCAGAAAATATACAGGTGAAAATAAAATTAGAAAAATTAGGTATTATATTATTCAGGGAGCATGCTTCCCAAAGCTCAGCCAGGCATATAATATGTATGACAGCTCACCAAGGCAAATAGCTTAAACCAATTCTAAAATTATTAAGCAAATTTTAACAGTTGTAGGAGTGACGTTTTTGTTTTGAGTTGAAGGAGGAGGGTAGAGTTTGCTTATTTTGCTTGGGGATCAGAATGATTGTTTTTCGTGGGGAAAGGAGATAGGCTAAGAGAGTATGGCATTGTCTTCTGTCCTCATCACCCAGACCTTCCTTCCTGCTACCTGCTGTCGTGTCGGGTTGGCTTGAGCCCTTTTGGAAAAAGAGATTAGAGGTAAAAATTGAAGTTGTTTTCAGGAGAGATGTTGTAAGTCTTGGGGCTCAAACGGTGATGCTTCAGCACCCAAGTGACGAAGTACAAGATAAAGTAGGCATGGAAACTTCTCCCCGCTTTAGTGTGGAAGCCAGCTTCACTCTGGTTCCTTGAGGACTGTGGCTTTGGGAGCATAGGAGATGGTAAGCTCAGCGTGGACATTGACACCATCAGCAATGGCAAGGGTGAGGTACCCTCAGGGGGCACTATGAAGAGTGGCATTAAGAATCTATTTATTGGGGCCGGCCTGGTGGTGCAGCGGTTAAGTTCACACGTTCTGCTTCTCAGCAGCCCTGGGTTTGCCGATTCAGATCCCAGGTGCGGACATGGCACCACTTGGCAAAAGCCATGCTGTGGTAGGAGTCCCACATATAAAGTAGAGGAAGATAGGCACGGATGTTAGCTCAGGGCCAGTCTTCCTTAGCAAAAAGAGGAGGATTGGCAGCAGATGTTAGCTCAGGGCTAATCTTCCTCAAAAAAACCAAAAAACAAAAAACGAATATATTTATCTAAATTATTTTCTGGGTTGCTTCATTTGCGCATGAAAGTTGAAGCTCATTTCGTTCATGTTCTCATAACTGTGACTTGTTTGTACTATTTTTGGCTTTGAATAAATATCTCACAAAGTATTTATCCAATCTGTTGTCGATGCACATTTGAGCTGTATCTAGGTTTTTGCTGTTACAACCAACGCTGCTATGAACATCTTTGTACACATAGGCACTGGGATACATATACGTGTATAAGAGTTTCTCTAGGATAGTGTAGAGGAGGAAGAACTATTCCTCTACCCTCTAGGTTCTTCTGGCTGGTCTAAGAATTAAATCAGTATGAGACAGAATAACAGGAGAAAATCCAACAAAGTTTAATTACGTGTGTACATGAGAGAACCCCAGGAAAACTGAGTAACTCACGTAAATGGCCGAAGTCACCACCTTAAATACTGTCTGCAGCTGAAGACAAAGACGGGTGTTGGGGGTAGTGGTTTGGGACTTCAAAGGGGAGGAAGGCAATTTACATGGAGATAAAAATGCAAATGTTTGATAAACAAGTGTTTGGTGGACCTTGCTAGGTGCCTTCCTGTCTACCACACCTGGAGTTGTCTATGGTGATAGCTCCTTCCTGGGACAGGCCTTCTATCTTGAGTTCTTCTAGTCAGTTAGGAGGAAGGTCAAAGTTTCTTCCTGAATCTTTTGCTCCTAAAAATAAGCCAAAGAGACACATTTTCGGGTGGCAAATTCTGACCCCCCACAGTAGAAATTGCTGAAGTGTAAATGTACATGTCGTCAACTTTACTAAATAATAATAAATTGTTTTCCGAAGTGGTTGCACCAATGTGCTTTCTCCAGCTATAGACGAAAAATTATGTTGCTCACCAACATTAAATGCCATCAATTTCTTTCATTTTTGCCAGTCCGAAAGGTTTGTGATGGTATCTGGTTGTGATTTTAATTTGCATTTCACTGATTACTAAAGAGGTTGAGTACTTTTTAATATGTTGATTAACCTCTAGGATCTCTAGTTTTATTAAATATCTGTTCCAGTCTTTGCCCATTTTTGCTGTTTGGTTGTTTTCCTAATGATTTGTAGGAGTCCTTATATGCTCTGGATAATAGTCCTTTGTTGGTTATACATGTGTTGCAAATGTCTTGTAACACTCTGGGTCTTGAGTTGGTATGCTCTTTATGATGTGTTTATATGAAAAGACCTGAATTTTAATGTGATCAAATGTTCCCATCTTTTCCTTTAGTGCTTCTACTGCTTTTTTTCTTCTCTAAGAAACCTTTCTCTAATCTGAGATCAGGAAGTTAGTTGTTCTCTTTTCTTATCTTCTTAAAACCATGACACACTGTCTTAATTATAATAGTTCTTTTTTGGTTTTGGTTTTTGGGTTTCTTGCTGACATGATTCGCCCTGAGCTAACATCTGTTGCCAATCTTCCTCTATTTTTGTATGAGAGCCACTGCCACAGCATGGCCACTCATAGACAAGTGTATAGGTCTGCACCTGGGAACCAAACCCAGGCCACCAAAGCAGAGCATGCTGAACATAACTACGAGGCCACCAGGGCTAGCCCCAGTAGTTTTATAATAAGTCTTAAATACAGTTTGTGTTAACCCTCCAACTTTGTTCTTCTCTTTCAGTTATTGAGCCATTCTACATCCTTCTGTGTGAATATTAGACTCTGTCAATTTTTACAAATTTGTCAAAAAAACTGATGAGACTTTAATTGGTGTTGCATTGAACCTAAACATCAACTTGGGGAGAATTGACATCTTAACAATACTGATTCTTCTAACCAATGAACACAGCATATCTCTCCATTTATTCAGAACTTCTTTAATTTCTCTCAGCAATGTTTTGCAATTTTCACTGTACAGATCTTGCACATCTTTTGTCAGTTTGATCCTTAAGTCTTTCATGGTTTTGCTAGTTCGCTGAGTTTTTAATCAGAAATGGATGTTGGATTTTGTCAAATGCCTTCCTTAGGTCTATTGATATGCTTGTATGTTTCTTTTTAAATTTGTTAATATGTAAATTAACTGATTTTCAAATGCTAAAGCAACTTTTCGTTCCTAGGATATACCCAACTTGACCATGGGATTTTATCCCTTTTATGTATTATTGTATATATATTTTTACATCTTGCTGAATTTTATTTGCTACAATTTTGTTTCAAATTTTTATATCCATGTTCTTGAGGGATATTGGTCTGTAGTTTTCTTTTCCTGTGATATCTTTGCCTGATTTGAGTATCTAGATAATGCTGGTTTCATAAAATGAGTTGGGATGTATTGTCTCTTCTTCAGTTACTGAACAAATCTGTGTACAATGGATATTATTTCTTTTTTAAATGTTTGGTGGAGTCCACCAACAATACCATATGGACCTAGAGCATTTGGGGAGGGGGAGTGAGGGGTGGATTCAATTTCTTTAATAAATATTGGGGCTATTCACAGTAGACTTGAAGATATAGAATGACATGTTCTCGTAAAGCCAATGCTTAAGATTCTTTATTTTTAAGAATATATGAGCTCTGAAATACAAATTGTGTCTTCTTTTAAAAAAAAGAATGTTTAACATATTATCATAACTGATTTGGCTGTGTAGAAGTCAGATAGTCTGTTCTCTTGGGATAAATAACTTTCATAATTTTAATGTCAATATTTAGGTGAAAAAGTCTTTATTCCTCTTTTCAATTGAATTAAACTTGAAGCATTCTCAAGTTTCCTTCACTTAAGTGACCTATAAATAGAGTTGCCCTATGTGCCAGTCTGCCTAGGACAGTCCCAGTGTACACCTGCTCTCCCGGCAGCCTGCAAGAGTTGGCATTTGCCCTGTATTTTTTATGTGAAGTATTTCGTTGAGAGTTGCATTAAAATAAGCTGGGATGAGATTGGTAGGTCTCCACTTGGTAATTACAACTCCTGACATGATTTTGGTTCTGTGTGGGGTGCGTGCACAGGGATCAGAGTGCTCATCTGAAATATAACCGGCATAATCCATCTTTCCCCCAACTCTTCAGACACAAGATAGCTAACACTTCTGTTTTAAGAACAGGATGCAAGGCACGTGCTGACAAAATGCAAGTGTGATTGAAAGGTCTCTGTTGTGGTGGGAGAAGTATCTGACGTTGCTGCCCGACTTGTCCTTTGGTGTATAGGCCAGTTTTGTCATGGCTCGTTCTTTAGCATTTGAAATGCAGGAAGCAAGATTTCTGGGAGACTTTGGAAATTATAGATTAGGTGTATGTGAAATACATGTAGGAAATAGAGGCTAAACAATCTTGTTGTAGAATATAAAGAAAGTACTCTGGATGTTTTTCCCGCAGTGCTATTGTCATCTATTGTATAGTGTAAACCTACAACTATTTATGTATTTTATTATTTGGTAATTTAAAAAAAATTACAATGAATATTTCATCAGCAAGGTGGTAAAAAAATATGTGGGGCTATTCAGGTGATCTATGTCTTCTTGAGTGAGATATGGGAGTTTGTGTGTTTCAAGGAATTTGTTCATTTCATCTAAATCATCATATTTATTGACAAAATATTGTTCATAATACTCCTTTATTATCTTTTAATATCTGTAGAATGTGTGGTAATGTCACTTCTCTTGTTGCTGATATTGGCAACCTGTGTTTTCTCTCTTTTTTACCTAATCAGTCTGGCTAGAGATTAATCAATTTTATTGATCTACTTAAAAAAACATATTTTGGATCCATTGATTTTTTTACATTGTTTCCCTGTTTTCTATTTCATTTATTTCTGCTCTGATCTTTATTATTTCTTTTCTACTTATTATTTCAAGTTTCACTTATTCACTTTTTTCTAGTTTTTTTTTTTTTGGTGGAAATTGAGGTTTTCAGTTTGAAATTTTTATTCTTTTCTTTTTTTTTTTTTTTTGGTGAGGAAGATTCTTCCTGAGCTAACATCCATTGCTGCCAATCATCCTCTTTTTGCTGAAGGAAGATTGTCCCTGAGCTAACATCTGTGGCAATCTTCCTCTATTTTGTATGTGGGACGCCACCACTGAATGGCTTGATGAGCGGTTTGTAAGTCTGCACCCAGGATCAAAACCAGGAAATCCTAGGCCACCAAAACAGAGTGAGTGAACTTAACTGCTACACCACTGGGCTGGCCCCTTATTCTTTTTAATATAGGTATTAGTGTTTTAAATTTCTCTTCTAAGTGCCACTTTAACAGGATCCTACAAATTTTGTTATGTTGTGTTTTCAGCTTCATGCAGTTCTAAAAACCTTCCAATTTGCCTTTGATTTGCTTTTTAACCCATGGGTTATTTAGAAGTGCATTATTTAGTTACTGAAGACTTCAGGTTTCTCCAGATATATTTCTGTTATTGATTTCTAATTTAATTTCATTTTGGTCATTGAACATACTTTGTTTGACCAAATCCTTCTACATTTATTGAGACCTATTTTATGGACAAGACTATGGTTTATCCTGGTAAATATTCCATATGCATTTAAAAATTATATGTATTTTGCTGTTGTTGCGTGGGATGTTCTATAAATTTCTATTAGGTCAAGTTTATTGATTATGTTATTCATGTTTTATATATCTTTACTGATTTTCCAACTACTTATTCTATCAATTATTGAAAGAGAAGTATTGAAATCTCTTATTATAGTTGTAGATTTGTCTATTTTTCTTTTCAGTTCTATCAGTTTTTGTTTCACATATTTTAAAAGTATATTGTTGAGTGCATAAATGTTTAGGGTCATGATATCTTCCTGGTGAATACCCATCTGTCATTATGAAAAACCTCCTTTATCCATGAAATTTTATTTGCTCTGAAGGCAAGTTTGTTTGACGTTAATATAGTCCCTCTAGCTTTCTTTTGATTAGTGTTAGCATGGAATATAATTCCATCTTTTTACATTTCACCTAATTATTTCCTCATATTTAAAATGTTTTTTATAAACAGCATGGAGTAGTGCTATGCTTCTTTACCCAATCAAATGATATTTGCTTTTTAATAAGAGTGTTTAGGCCATTTCCATTTAGTGTGGTTATTGAGGTGGTTACATTTAAATTTATTATATTGCTATTTATTTTCTATTTGTCTCATCTGTGCTTTGTTCTTTTTTCTTTTTCTGTATCTTTTAGATGAACTGAATGTCTTTTATGATTTCATTTTATCTCTTTCACGGGATTATTAGCTATAACTTTGTTTTGTTTTCAAGTGGTAGCTTTAGGTTCACTGCTTATTCTTAGTAATCGGATAATAGTTTCAAAATTTGTTTAGTAAAAGATGAAGTTTTCTAATCTTTTTCTGAAAGGATCTAACTTCCTAAACTCATTTTGCTTTTCCTCATTTGTCGCTAACAATTTCCTGGTTGGCCAGTTTCTATGTCTCTCTCACATCCTTTTTTTACTTAGTCATCTGACTTTTTCTGCTATTGCAATCTGATTCCTAGTCAGGCTGCACGTCAATCAATTCAATTACTTTAAAATTTTTCCAACTCAAGCCTTTATATTTCTACTAATTTAATAGAAAGGTTTCTGTGGAATGTTGGATCCCCAAAATAACACCAAAACAGCCACTGGTAAGAAGATGCTGACCGAGGGAAGGGAGAATCCTGCCTCCATGGAGTTCAAGTTCCAGTAGCATCTCAAAGGGGGATGGGCACAGTTGAGATATTTATTGAAATTTTTGAAGTCTGGTTTAGGGTAGGTGTTTTGAAGCGGGTAGCAGTGTTTGGAGCTTGACTAGAATTGGAGAAGAATCGTGACATAACAGATTAGGATTGGTGGATCCAGCAAAGTAAGGCTTTGGGGACTAGGGTTCAAAGATTCTTGGGGTGTAAAACTGTCATTTGATGGTTTGTATTGAAATGTGGGTGACTCTTTTAGGAAGTTCCTGAAATAAACAGTAAAATTGTCTGCAAATTTTATCTTCCTGGGCAAGAATCTCCTGGAGGAGTATGCTAAGGAAGAAAGTGAACTCATATTAATGTAGCTAGTAGTCTGTGTGGTACAGACGATTTCAGTTTTCAGTGTGATTCTCATTAAAAGAAAACAGAGAACCACAGAATTTTTGTGGAGAAAAGGATGCCTAGCATAAATATTTTTATAAATTTTGTATTTTGAATATACTATGTTAAATAATATAAATTATGAAAATAAAAATATATTTATAAATATTTATTGAGTGAATGAATGAAAGAATGAATGAAAACTCCAAGTAGGGAGGAGAAGCTGACCAAGCAGCCTGATTCTGTCCCCAAGGTTTCTCCTTCCTCTTTGAGTTCTAATATTTAATGTCTCCTTACCATCATGCCCAGTTTCCCTTGAGTATTATTTACAATTCCAGCCTAAGTTGGAACAAAAATATTTTTTCTTTTGAATTCCCTTGGCATTGCTAAGTTATGCAAGAATTTTAGAAATTATTGTGAGCTGGTAAGAAAACACTGAGAGAAATGAACAAAGAGATAACCCCAACATTCAAATAAAAGATTTATTAAATCTATTTACTTAGAAAAAATTCCATGGCTCTTTCCTCAAGGCAGCATTCCTGAAATACTTTAACCACTGCTTAGCAATGTACACACTCCGATTTTCTGAAATAATTCCCATGATCGTCCACACCCACAAAATGACGTTAAAGCCCCTTTGCTTGGCACTCAAAACCTACACAGTCTGAACCAGTTTACCTTTCTGGCCACATTCTCTGTCCTTTCTCTTTCGCCAGTGCCTCTCCCACCATCCCTGCCAAGATTCTTGCCATTTCCTGGATCCTGCATCTTCATTCATGTTGAAGTGCCTTGAGTCCTGCTGTAACCACTTAGAATGCCTTCCCCAAACTCCCTGCATAATGTCACCCAACTTCAAGACCTAGTACAAATAGGACCCCTTCTGTGAAAACTTTCCCATCCTCCCTCCTCTGCATTCCTATTGCCCTCGCCCCACCATCTCACAGTTAGCTCTATACTAAGCCAGGTTGTGAGCTGCTTGAGGCCTTGGTGGCTGGTGCGTGGTGCAACACACATTGGTTGAACTACGTTGACTGGACTGGGTGTGGTTTGATTTCACTTTATTCAAGCCTGCCACTTGGCACACTTCTATGGTTTTACTGTCCTTTTAACTGCTGTGGTGGTTTCCTTATCGCATTACAAGGGCATGTGGATGCATGAGAAAAACAGAAGAATAAAAGCACCCAAGAAGTTTATCTTTAAGTTCCATGAGAACTGCTTCCTATCAAAGTTGTGTTTCTCTTGTTTCTGGTTTCCAGGCAGAACACAAATAGAATCTTATTCAAAAATACATATTTTTAAATGTTGTTCTTTTTTTTTCACCTAAAGTGTAACTACCTCCCCACCTATAGACATTGATCCTGCATGTTATGAATCAATCCAAGGAAGGAGAGCAGATTCCATTTTATGTTTGAAACCTATGAATGGCTCTCTTTCCTTTCCCTCCAGAGAGCCAACTGGGGTTAGGAGGGTATGTCAGGCAAGAGGGAACCTTTGTAGGCTGATCGTCGTGTTTCTTATTGTGAAAAGAATGGTTTTTTCCCATATCTCCCATTGTCTCATGATCTTTGGGAACCCCTGCCTGCTTCCTGGGCTCTTATCTCTAGTACTTATGGCAGCTGCAACCCTCAGACCCCCTAAGTGATATGTGTATCAAGTATCACCTGCTAGTGCAGCCACCACATTGGCAGTCCTGGAAATAAGTCTAGGGAGGTACAGAGAGAGGAAGACATATTTTTTATGGTGTTTTTGTCTTGGTTGTGGCAGACATGGGCTTGGGGAGAGGGTTCCCCAGTGCCCACCAACCCCCAGATGGAAGGACCCATAGACCGGCCAAGGCAGAGGTGGGTCTTCATTGGGATCATCCAAGCCTTGAATCTCAGGGACGATAGAGACCCACCCCCACTGAGGCTGAGGGTCTCCATCTCCTGTTACACCCATTGCCTTGCAAAATTTCCTCTTCAGAGGAATGAGAGGGGGAAGATTTGTCCTCAACCCCGTTTCCTACGTGGACAGGAGAGCTTGCACTCTGGATGAAGCACGGAGCTAAATAATGACCTAAAAGGAATCCATTATTTGTCTGTATTGTCCATAACAATTTATATACTGTAGTAGTTGATCAAGAGACACTTCTTTTTACTAAGAAACAAAATGTAACTTAATGAATATTAAGTAGAGAAGGCATCACACATTTATATTAACCATTATTGCTTTCACTAGTAATACCCTATTATTGCATGTATCCAGATTTTACCCTTTCATTTTATTTTTTTAGTTGTCAGCTTGACTTCTTTAATCTTTATTCTATTAATTATAAATTCTACCAATTTTCAAGATTTCTCTGCTTTGATAATAACTGATGGAGAAAAGAAAACCCTGAGTTTCTTCTTGCATAGGATAAATTAAAAGAAATGATGTCTGAGGCCTAGAATGCTTGAGTGACTCATTCATGTCATGAAAGGAGAATGAAGCCTAGAGAGTGTTGGCTTTAGAAACAGGGAGACCTGGTTAGAGTCTCAGTTAGGTGACACCATAGCTTTGCAGCTTAGGTCAAACTCTCTGAACCTCTGTTTCTTCATCGGTAAAACGTAGGTAATGAGAAATCTATTTCACAACGTCTTTGTGAGCCCTACTTGAGGTAACACATATCACGCACTTATTCTGACTATCATTAGCACATTAAATCACATGAAATTGATAATTTTGTATTTTAAAAGCTGAATATTTGTAAATTGCAATCTTATCTTAGCTAGTAAAATGCGAAGCTGGAATCCAAACTCAAGTCTTCTGGATCCCAGCCCCCTGCACTTCCATACCATGCTACCTTTTGTTTTCAGTGAAACTTATGTTTAGTTAAATAAATGCTGCAAAGCGAAATTATGAAGCAGCTTAATATGGGAGAGTGTGAAGAGAACAAAGAGTGAGGGTAGAGAGAAAAAGAATTTACAGAATTATAGACTTTACAAATCTAATGATCATCCAGTTATTCTGCCTCGCATAAGAACAATCAGGTATATGTGGTGGAAGATGCTGGTTATCTTCGTTAATGTCAGTGTCATTGGTTGGGGAGGACATTGTGATGGTTAATTTTATGTGTTAACTTCACTGGGCCATGGAGTGCCCAGACATTTGATCAAACATTATTTTCAGCGAGTCTGTGAGGGTGTTTCTAGGTGAGATTGCATTTGAATTGGTAGACTCTGTCAAGCAGGTTGCCCTCCCCAACGTGGCTGGACCGCATCCAATCAACTGCAGACATGAATGGAACAAAAGGGCTGAAAAAGAAGGAATTTTGCCTCCTGACTGCTGGAGCTGAGACATCAGTCTTCTTCTGCCCTCTAACCGGGACTTACAACCCTGGCCCTCCCGGGTCTCCATCTTGCTGACTGCAGATCTTGGGACTTCTCTGCAGCCTCCATAAATCACATGAGCCAGTTCCTCATAATAAATCTCTCTGTCTCTCTCTCTCATTGTGTGTGTGTGTGTATACATATATATAAAATCTCCTATAGGTTCTAATACAGGGACGATACCAAAGAGTCTGGTCTCCTTTAATAATGCACTCTGGAGCTGCCAGCCATAAATGGATAAAAGATAAAACATCTTTAATTTTTTTTGAGATAATGACGTTGGCCATCACTTTGTAGATTTAGATTTTCAAGGTCTGAGCACATGAATCCCCTGATTGGTCCTTAGGCAGCCAGCTTTGTTCTGTCTGTGAGTCATGACTCAAATAGAAAGGCTTCCTGTGGGTGAAAAGGAATGTGTCCCAGATTTCAATGGGGCAGTGTACTGGACAGAGCTTGAGATTGGATTTCAGAAGACCTGCATTTGAATTCCAACTTTGCTACTTATTGGCTATAAGAAATGACTTTTTTGAGCTTCAGCTTTCTCATCTGCAAAGTGAGAACATAAAGACGAATTCAAAGGAGTCTGGGAAAGACTTAAGAAGACCACGCATGTGAACTGCTGATTGTAGCTCTATAGTGTTTTAAGAATATTAGTTGTTGGAAGGTATTGTTGTATCTTGAAAGGAATATGGGTTTTGAACCTGTGTGGTTAAGTTTGTTAATTTTTTTAAGTCTTAGGATCTTCCTGTGCTAAAGATCAAAAAGAGAGATTATAGCCTACTTTTGCATGTTCTTGTGAGGATTAAATGGGATAATGTATAAACAGTCTAGCAAAAATCCTTGCAATGGGGGCCTGGCCTGGTGGTGCAGGGGTTAAGTTCACACGTTGTGCTTTTTGGTGGCCCGGGGTTCGCCGGTTTGGATCCCAGGTGTGGACATGGCAGTGCTTAGCAAATGCCATGCTGTGGTAGGCATCCCACATATAATGTAGAGGAAGATGGGCATGGATGTTAGCTCAGGGCCAGTCTTCCTCAGCAAAAAGAGGAGAATTGGAAGTAGGTCAGGGCTAATCTTCCTCAAAAAAAAAATAAAAAATCCTGGCAATGCATGTGTTTCCTTCTTCCTAGAAAAGTATAACTCTTCATTAACTTAATAACTCATTAGTTAATTTAACGTTGCTCTAAGCATATATGTTTAAATAAAGAAAGAAACCAAAGAACCACCCACACTCAAGTTCTATCAAATGACGCTCACATTCATCTTCCACTGTTAGCCATCACCATCCCCTCTTCCAACTTAAGAGAGCTTCTCATCCTGAATCCTTCTTGGCCCACCAAGAAGCTGTAACTGTGAAACACAGGCCCCCAAGCTTGTATCACAAAAAATTGTTGAGATGTATGGCTCACAGATACGTCTTATCTCTGCTCCCCAATATTCAAGACTATCACATAGTTAGGAACTTTCTTTCTGAAGACTTCACGAGACAGAGAAATAGATTTCTGCCCTGAACACTTAGATGAGCCAGGAAAAGAAAGAAATTCCAAACTCATCATATATGAATAGATCCCCTACCATGGCTCTCCTCTTTTTACAGGTCTGATAACCTCTCCTACTGAGAAATTTTAAGGTGTAGATTAGTTGATGTCATACTCCTCAACCTGGTTTAAGTGCTTGGGAGGTAATTTTCTCCTTGGCAATGAGATAAGGAGAAAAGTGAAGGGGCTTTCTAAAGTTATTCAATCCTGACTCCTTCTTCTTTTTAGTTCTATATGGCCTTAGACAAGTTACTTAACCCCTCTGAGCCTTAAAGACCTTACCTGTAAGATAGCAATAATGCCCACCAGCAGGGTGGATTAATGAAATCTGGATGTAAACAGGCTGCACAAAGATGATTGCACATACTCCTCCCTTCATTTTAGAACATCTTTGCCCAGATACCCACTTTCAGGGCGGAGAGAATGATGCATACATATGATTGGACAATGGCATATGTATGACATTCCCTTGATGAGATGGGCCCCGGATCCAAGCTAGCTCTTTGTCACTGCTCTTCCTCATGCACCAGAAATGTCCGTGAAGTGTGGGGGTTCTGTATGGGTCTCTGGAGTCAGACTCCCTTGCTACCAGTCACCTTGCCATATAAAACACTTAGCATATTGCCTTTCACACGAGTCTTCTCAGCAGAACCTCTTTGTTATGTTTCTCTAAATTCTCCTTTGCCCCCACAAAGTAGGGCATCCCCCTCTTGGGGAACTCTTTAGAGGATAGCATTCACCCTTTCACCCACCCCCTGGTTTACTCTTCTCTAGGGGTGGTGGAGTGACTTCTTTGGTGAACTCAGGACTTTCCCTGAATTTGAATTGTGCATACTTGGCACAGCCTTTTCTGGATCTGCTCTCTCTCTGTCTCTCTCCGAGAAAGAATCCTGTCTTCAGGTTGCACACATTTTCCATCAGGTAAATGACTTACCTCTGAGAGGGAGACACAGTGGCCCAGCTTTGCATGACACTGCTGGCACATTCAAACCAGGGGGGCATATTATGGACCCTGTCTGCAAAGTTCAAACTATATTCTCCAATTCAGACATGTCAGAAACAAAGCTATATTTTGATCTCTACATGCCTGATTCTTGTGTCTGTTCCTCAGTGGGTTATCTCCTCAGGAAAGGAAGAGCAGTCACCCTCCAACTCCAGTAGAATGTGATTAATACATGGTAACTGTTACCTTTACTTTTGGTTACTCAGAGATTTCCATGCTAGGAACATACATCATGATATTTTTCTGAACATCAAATAAGTATCTTTTGTCAAGCAAGCCCTTATACTCTTAAAATAGAGAAATCCAACTGTAGAATGCGAGGGCATTAAATCAGTGTATGATTTGGGTAAATATTTGTCTAAGATTTGCTACAAGGATAGCTCTCTTTGAGATTTTTTTTAGAATGGACCCTGAAGAGTTTTGCAAATACTAGCTTTTGTTTCTGCCTCTATAAAATCAATGTCCATATATAGTCTTGGCTTTGGCAATGCTACAAGGCTAATGACTCTTCAATGCCAGCGTTAAGTCAGAGCCCACCTTGGGTACACAGTCCTGAAACAGGTTTACCCAGATGATCCACCCTTGTTTATTGCCCAAAAGCAGCCCATATATCTTTACCAGATAATGGCCCTTAAGAACACAATTCTATCTCCGCTTCTGGGAGAGGCTGTATGACAGAGTCCCTGCCCTAGATCCTGGCTCCACCTTACTCACTGCAATCTGTGGTACTTTTTAACCTTTCCATGCTGAGATTTCCTCTTTCACACATTGGGGGAATAACAGTAACTAACTTCTAAGTTTCCTGTGGGGATCACTTAAATTAATGCTTGTTAAGTGCTTGGAATAATACCTGGGATGGAGTAAGAACACTGGTTCTGGAACTGGACTGCCTAACTCAACTTCCCACCACCCCTTTAGGTCTGGGTTTCCTCATCTATAAAACTCATAACAACACTTACCTCTTAGGTTATAATGATGCATAAACGAGACCACCTGTGCAGAGTTTGTGGCAAACAGTAACATAAATAAGATGAAAGCTTATTTTTTCTATCATAAAGAAGAAGATTGGAGGAAGGTGATCCAGGTGTGATATGGCAGCTGCACTGTTTAAGGAATTCAGGCTCCTTCTACAGCCTGCTGCTTTATCCATGCTGTCTCATGATTTCAGCTGGCTGGCTGCTTGAACTCCAGACATTATATCCACATTCTAGGCAGCAGAAAGGAAGAAGGGGCAAAGAAGGGATGGTATAACCCTTTACTACCAAAAAATATCCTCTTAGAAAATTCAATTCCTTTTGCTGGGTTAGCAGGGAATTAGAACTTTCTCAACCATAATTTTAATTCTTATAAAACTTGCTAGGGATTTTGCTGCATAAATAATTAGAACTAACCATATACTTTCAGAAAACACTTTCCCCCAAGTCATATTAAAGATTCACTGAGAGTCTTACTCTTCAGCTTGGAAAGTTACCCAAGCATTTGTCATGTATATATGTTACGTGCCTGTGTGCAGGCACGTTGCAGTCTATGGGTTTGGGCATATGTTTTTGTCATTTACATTTTATGGAGGCTGATCTCTAATAATCTTGAAACTGGCAAACAGCTGTTGATGATTAAGTATCAAGGTCTAAAGTTTTTTCCTTTTTGCCATTACTGATTATAGCTTTTAGCTGTTTAACCCACCCATCGTTAACAGTGCTGCTTCAGCAATATGCTATCTGAGTTCCACCAGGCTCCTGTAGATAGCGTCTCCC
This sequence comes from Equus przewalskii, assembly GCF_037783145.1. Lineage (NCBI taxonomy): Eukaryota > Metazoa > Chordata > Mammalia > Perissodactyla > Equidae > Equus > Equus przewalskii. Next base: position 88,411,551 of record NC_091834.1, on the reverse strand, counting down.
TGGAGCCTGGGTCACCATGGCAATGGGTGTGTGAGCTGTTTTTCAGGAATTAGAACTCCCTGTCCACTTCAGGCCAGTTGAGACCACCAATTCACCAACGGGGCCCTCAGAGAAGTCCAATAGCAGCCTTTTGACATCAAGAGGCTAAAGACTCCACCCTCAGATCACGCTAATGCCACTGTTTTGTGAACATGAGTCCTATGAAGAGGTATGGAGTCTGACTACACTTGCACAGATCATCAATTCTCTCACCTCTCCTCACCTCCAATTACCTCTCTCCATACTTCAGACCACCTTGCCCCCATCCCATAAATATCCCTGAGTCTTTGTTTTGGAGGAAGTGAATTTGAGGCTCATGCTCTTGCTTCCTCACATGGCTGCCTTGTGAGTAAATTCTCTCTCTGCTGCAATCCCATCATCTCGGTGTTTGGCTTTGTCGACGAAAATAATCCATAACCAATCTATAAATGAAAATTTGGGAGAGTTTATTCTGAGCTGAAATCTGAGGACCATGGCCCAGGGGCTTTCTTCCCGAAGGAAGAAAGGGCACCAAAGAAGTGGGGTGTACAGTGTGGTTATATACCCCCAAATAGGATCTTTCATATATGATTGAAATGTCCCTTTTACAATAGTCATGAGACTGCTCTGTCAGCACAGCGATTGATGGACACAGCAAGTAAGTCTACTGTCTCGGTGAACACAGCAGGGTGGCAGGTCTGCTGTCTCAAGCTGGGTGGTCACAGGTGAGCTGGGTGGTCAAAGGTGAGTGCAGCAATCAGTTCCTAGCCTAAGGAAAAACGCTTATCCCTAAGGAAATGCTAATGTGGGGGGAAGTTGCACCTTTATCTTAAGGCCATTTGTTCTTGCCATAGTAAATGTTTTAAAGCAGATATGCAATGCGTGCTCAACAGCCACAGTCAGGCCCTTTTGGAAAAAACAAAGTCAGGCCGAATTAGGTTTATACCAAATGGCTTCCTCATACACTCCAATATATCCTATTGCTTGCCATTTTTATTTGTCAGCTTTCGGGGTGGCAGACAAAAACGAACCTGGTTCGGTAACAATCTTAACCTTTTGGGGTCAGAAACCCATCTGAGGATCTGAAAGAAAGCTTTGAACTCCTCCCTGAAAGAACGTATATAAAAACATGGACTCTGAATTGTGCCTGTAATGGATTTTTATTGCATTGAAAATGTATTTCCTTCACAGAAATAATATTAAAAAAATGTACAATTATTTATGACTCATTCGTGCTCACAAATGTTCAAGCTTGGCAAATTGTTTTGACAATGGGCTTTCTTTTTCTCTTGTCAAAAGAACAAGCTGCCTGAGGTTTCATCACGTGCTTCCAGAAGGCCTCTGCAAGGTCAGAGTTTCTAGGAAGGCTGCTCCCATTTCCCGACAAAATCTTGTGATTGAAATCATGATTCAAAGCCCTGATTCTGATGAAACTGATGATGCCTGCAGCAGGGGACAAGGCTTCTTTCAGGATTTTCGCAGAGTACTTGAAATTTATAATGAAATGTGGAGCCTCCTCAAGACTAAAGGAGTCCCTCCCCCGTCCCCAGGCACTCTCCACTCTGTTATCCTCTTTTAACTCTTTTAGTGTTGTTATTACAATATGGAATCATCGTATTCACTGTTAAATGAATTTACACCTTTTTATATCATATTAAAATCTTATTTATCATGACTACTGAGTTTCTTTGGTGCTGCGTTAAATTTTGAACCTGAGGCGAGTGCCTCACTTGACCCACCCTAATCTTGGCCCTGGAGGTCAGGCAGCTTGAAATAGGTAGGGGTGGGGGTTGGGAGAGTATTTACTCCACAGAAACTGGCAATCACTGCAAACCAGAACTCCTCCTCTACCTGCCCCCCTCTCCCGAGAACTGATTGTTAAACATTTGTCAACAGACCACTGCCAAAATCTCATTGCCAAAATCTCTTGTATTCTATCCTTCATCACTTCTCTGAATGTTTGATGAATTTGCTGTAAGTATAAATAGGCGCCCCCTGCAGCTCTCTTAAGAGGTGGCTGTTTATTCTGTGCAACCTCATACTGGTAAGCCTAAAAGCAAGGAAAATATGCAGTTTTAGTCTCTATCTTCTCTCAACGTCTCAGAGACTCTGAAGTATGTGGCATCAAACTACAAGCCCCACTATCTCTTCTACTGACCTCAGGGCCCTCTTCCTTGGTTGTTAAAAGATTTTACCACTTTTCACAACCCTTTCTGTACTAATCATTCTTGGTGACTTTCGATATCCATATAATTCTTGGTGCCTCTGCTATGTCAGTTAATTGACCCCCTCAATTGTTATGAGCTTTTCCTCTTTACTGTCACTACCAGTAAATCTAATACTTTTAAATTTCAAATTCAAGCACTGCATCCTGACCAACGCCTCTTACTCCATCTTATTTCCTCTAACACTCAAACTTCATAAATTCTTTGACACCATTAAGACTTCTAAACCACTAACTTTATCTCATTTCATTGTCCATCACCACCTTCTCTGGACAGTCCACGTCTTCTCATCCTCTATTCCCTCTTTACCTATGGTCTATTGCCATAATTTCTCCTTGCATTTATGTTTAGCTGGCAAATGGATTTTTTTCTGTTCCCATCAACAAAGAGGATCAGAGACAGTTTGCATTCAGACAAAGCAGACAATAGTATGCATTTACAGGGCTAAGTTAACTCTCTTGCCCTTTGTCATAGTTCAAAGACATCTGGACCTTCCTGATATTCCACACTGATCCACTATATCAATGACATCAGGATAACTGGGCTGTCTGAGCAAGAAATGGCTAGCACATTGGAAGCCTTGGAAAGAAACACGCACTCCAGAGGATGGGAAATAAACCCTACAATGACCCAGGATGCATGCCATACCATGGCATTTACATACCACTGGTATTTACATACCAGTAAAATTTTTAGGTGTCCAGTGGTTGGGAATTCTGGCACATTCCACCCAAGTAAAGGAAAGGAGAAGTTATTGTATCTCACAATTACCATAATGAAAATGGAAGTACAACTCTTGAAAGGTCTCTTCAAGTCCTAGAGGCAGCATATTCCACATCTGGGAATAATGCTCCAAACTGTATACTGGGTGTCACAAAAGGCAGCCAGCTTTGAGTGAGACTTAATGCAAGGAAGGGCTTGGCAGGCAGATCAGGTTGTAATGCAAGCAGCCCTGCCTCGTGGGCCATGTAAGCCAGAAGACCCTATGGTATCAGAGGTATAAGTGATAGGAAAGGATGTGCCCCTGTTAAAAACCTTCCAATGGTTTCCTGTCACATTCAAAATAAAACCCAGTCATTTTATGATGGCCCTTCAAGGTTCTGCATAATCTGACCAGTGCCTGCCTCTCCCATTTTAGCTCCAACTTCATTTCCTAGGAACCTCCAACTCACTCTCTCTGCTGGACCCACACACACTTCCTTGCTTCTCCCATCACTCTCCCACTCCCCCACCCCGTACACACAGAAATCCAACTCATTCCACCCTCAAGTTCCATGCAGGACTCCTCTTGCCCCCTGGTATGTCTCTCTCTGGATATGCACATTGCTCATGCTCCCTCTCCATCCTCCTTGTCAGCGAGGGCAGCTAACCCTGCTCTTGTCTCTATCCTTATCATCTCCTTTGTTTTCATCATACTGCTTATCATTACCAGGCCAGATATTTCACTGGCTTGTTCTTAGATATTTTTTCTATCTCTCCCTCTAGAAAGGAAGTTTCATATAGTCAGAGACTTTATTCTGTTTATCTCTGTAATCCCAGGACCAAAACAGTACCTGTTGGTATTAAATATGCAGTAAATATTTAATGAATAATGAATGCACTTGTTGAATGACTATACCTCTTCCATAAAGGTGCCAAACTTGCTAATACCACATGTGCTTTGCCTGTGCATGGAGATCTTTCCTTCTAGTAGATTTTCTCAGTAAGGGCATGAGTCTGGCCATTGAGGATGAAGCAGGAGCTGGCAGCCAGGAAAATATCAATCATCTGATTCCAGTCCAGCTAATGAGGAATGACAAGATGCTCCGTGACTTGCTTTAAAATACCAGAACCTGTGTTAGCAATTCTATAGGGTCACTGACCTCCACCCATCCTGCTGCCACCAAAAACAGGACCCCAGATAAATAAGGAGACCCCCTCAACCCCACCAATAAGTAACCTATTCTTAAATCAGAGTGCAGGAGACTTATTTATTTGTATTACCAGGCCCGTTCCCCCACAGTGATGTATGGGGAAGCCTCCCCTCTTGCCACCAGACATGCTAAGGCCCCTCACTCAGAAAGAAGCCACAGGCATCTGAGGTTCTCAGCTACACAGCCACCATACCTCAGTGTGCCTCAACAGCTATGAGGGGTGTCACAGTTATTGGTTTCTAGTTATAAAGAATCCATAAATGCCTTAAGCATTTCTTACAAGTTAAAGTGGCCTCAAAGTCATCTCTGTTAGAATGCCTAGAATGCCCCCTCACTCACCTGCTTTCTCTTAGGCTTTCTTGACTAGAAGAGAAAGGGGTGGAGTTACTGCTGCAGGGGCCGGGAATTATACAGAGCACACACATTCTCGTGCATGCATTGTTAAGAGCGTGGCAGTCACAGATGATTGCAGTGTGGATGATGATTGCTCTGTGTGAATAACTCCATCCCTGTGGGTTGATTTGTTTTTTTATTTTGATGCTTTTAGGCTATAGGAGGTGAGCAAGGCATTTGCCTCAATGTAGGATTTCGTTGTGGGGGGGGGGGGAGGCACCAAAAATATCAGTAATCAAGATAAATTGCATTTTAATGTAATATTTTAAAAATCTAAATTAATGCAAAAAAAATCCATGATGAAGAAAATATCAAAATTTTAAAGGCAAGCCACTTACTAACTTCTTGGTCTTGGGCAAATTAATATTGCCAAACCTCGGTTTCTTCAATCTGAAAAATAGGAAAGGAATAGAGTCAGTTGTCTTTGCCAGGAGGTTGTAAGGATCGAGTCAGACAATGTATTTAAAGTGCCTGACACGTGGAAGGGGCCCAGAAAATAATGGATATTATTATTCACAAGAGTTTATTGAACAACTGTGCTAAAAGGGACAAGGAGCTTTTCTCTATTTTTTGTTATGCTCCAGTATCTATGAGGAAGGTTAATACTGACAGTTCTCTCCATGATATTTGTCATCTAAGCCTCATATTGCCAATGAATGAGTACATTTTAACACACTGAAGCCAGCTTCCTGGTAGACCAGTGCCCTGAGATTTTAAGGTCAGTTCCACTCCACAGCAGGGGCTGAGGCCACTGTCCTCTTCCTATGGCTTCCACACGCTTTCTCTTTTGCCTTGCTGCCTCTCCCTGCTTCTGAAGGACCAATCTCAGGTGTTCTCACTCCCAAATTATGACTGTTTGGCCAAGGGTAGAGACGGATGGAGTGGGAAGAGGTGGAGAGAAAGACGCCTTTGCTGGCACAATAGGAATGCTCACCCTGTGATTTCTCTGGGAGCTGTCGTCATGTCTCTTGTGTGGTTGTCATAGTGTTCCTGTCACTTGACATGAGCAGTGGCAGGGCCACAGAGTGGATGGAAGACAGTTTTTCAAACTGCAGGCCATGACCCATCAGCAGATCATAAAATCATTTACCATGGATTCATGAGTGAATTATGATCAAAATTGGTACCAAAAAACAAACAAACAAACCCAGAGCATGAAAAATCACAGTATGCCATACATAATAAGGACAAGAATTGTTTTGCACATCTTTTGTTTGTGTTATATGTACATATATGTGCACTGTGTCACCTGTGACGCCTTTCTTACTGTGAGTCACCGTACAACAATTTGAAGGCCACCAGCATAGTGGTTAAGAATTTGGGTGCTATAGTTAAACTCCTTGGGTTTAAATCTTGACCATGCTATTTACTTGCTATAAGACCTTAGCAGTTTAGCTCTCTTCTCTGTGCCTCAGTTTCCTCATATGTAAAACGGATGAATAATAGTACCCATTGCAAAGAGTGGTTATGAAGATTAAATGATTTAATACATAATACTTGTAGAATAGTGCTAGGCACATGGTCAGCTCAGTAGACATCGGGTGAGGCAAGTGAAGCACGTGGAGTGTAAAATTTAAGGTGTTCACGTTCAGGGATGCAATTTTGCACCAAGATACCTCACTTTCCTCACCCTAATCCCAGCCCTTTACTTACAGTGTGTGTGTGTGTGTGTTCCTTCTAAATGTAATCGGATGAGATTACTAGTTCTCTTGATGGGGTTACTGGTTCAGAGCACTTTAAGATTCTTATTGCTGTCAATATGAAGTGCTAGAACGTTTCTCAGAAGGATTCCACTGAAAGTTTTTTTAAGCATAATTCTGATCTGTGCACAATGGCGCGTCACAGGCATTACAGAGGCAATGGGGCAGTCAGGAGACTATCATAACAGTGTGTTTCAACTATAGTACTATTGTTGCTGTAGAAATTCCATGGGTCTGACTTCTCACATTTGCGTAACCTGGTCAGAATACTCCATTTTAGACAGTTACACCTTCATGGAGCGGGAAGTTGTGGGGAGATTCTATACTCAATGATCACAGAAATAACAAAGCCCTTCATATTGAGTCCATGTCCCTAACAGATGACCCCTCTGTGTATACCAACCTGGTCACTCAGGGCGCAACATTTTCTGAAGAAACTAGTGCTATGGACAGAAGCCTCTATGCCAACAGAGATCTTAGGAATGGAGAGTGCTGGGTTCCTGCTGTTTTACTCCAAAGCAAGTTCCCAGCTTTAGGGTCAAATTAAAATTCTATTATTTGGGGACAAATAGCATCAGAATTTGCCTACCAACAACAGTTTTTATAAAAGTCAAATGGAAAAATATCTGGGCTCCTCTGTTGTGTATAAATTTTTCCTAGCGGGCACTTTTTAGAAATTACTAAATGGAAAACCACCAGAATGGCTGGTTCCTGAGTCATTACTCAGTAGGTTTAGTTCTCAATCTCGCATAATTAGGGGAAAGATTGGAGAGTGATGGAGCAGAAAGAGTAGGTTTGGAGTAAGATAGAGCATCATGGAGAGAGGTCGTCAGAAAGAAAGCAAAATTGTCTTCAAAGCTCGTCCAGCAACTTTCCTTTGGTTATCTCGGAAAATAATGTCTTCTTCCCTGCCAATTAGGGCTGATCAGTTTATTTTTTAGCACCTGCTACCTCGAACTACTTGAAGCTACAATATTAAAGCTAACTTTTCTTTTGTGGGTTTCTGCGTATTCACTCCTCTTCTTCTAGAGAGTTTTGCTAAGGTGCCACATTGAAACTTGCCGCTTTGATGGAATCTTACTTTTGAAAGACTGAACTTTTCCGTGTGTTTTGGATCAAGCTCATCAAAGCTTCCCAACCTGAAGAGACGCTGGCTTCTGAAGGAAGATTTGCTGAACCACACCCAGTGTATACAGACACAGCTCGTACCCAGGACGGCGCACGAAGATAGCCCTAGGAAGCCACACAGAGGCTGGGCAAACCCAAATCTCAAGAAGGTGTTCTGCAACACGATTGCAAGCCATTTCTCTGACACGCACCTTTCTAAGAGCAACGTACACTAATCTATACCTGTAGTCAGTATGATTCATACAAATTTAGGACCAGACATTTGTCAAATTCCCAAAGAGCATGATACTGCCCTTGGACAACAGACAAACGTACCCTTCTGGGTTCTTTAAAAAAATAAAACCAAAACTCCTTCCCAGGCTATTTATAGGATGTCTGTGACTTCTGCTGAAGCATTCCCTTTCTACGCCCCACAGCGGTTGGCCGGCTCTCTTATGCCGAGTGGGGCGAGACCGCTATCAGAGCGGAAAAACCCCGGTCCCGCTAGGACCTGGTGGCAGAAGCATCCTCGCCGAGCCCCCGGGCAGGCTGCGGACGCGGCAGCCTCGACGCGAGCCGACCAATCAGAAGCTGCCTTTGAGCAGCTGCGCGCCTATCATGCCCGCCCTTTCCTGGGGGCGCACCGCCTATTTAAAGGTCCGCGGCGCCATTTCCACGGTGTGGTTCTTGGGCTGGGGTCTGCGCAGTTCAGCTGTCATGGCCACCCATGTCGTGCTCAACACCGGTGCCAAGATGCCCATCGTGGGCCTGGGCACCTGGAAGGTAGGTGTCCTAGGAGTCGCGTCCCCGCGGCTCGCTTCGGGTTCGGCGCGGCCTGGGGCGGGGAGGGACCTCTAGTGACACTGAGTGGCCCCCGCCGCGGACGCCCGGCCTCCGAGGAGCCACACTCGGGCCTGCCCGGTTCCCATCCCCGGCGGGCTCGGGCCGATCCTCGGGGCTTGCATGAGGTTCGGGAGGCCGCCCCTGGGGACAGTTGGTGGGTACCATCCCCAGGCCGCACTCGGAATCTGATCCCAGGTGGAAAATCACCCTAGGGGACTGAAGGGCTTCCCGAGCTCTCTCCTCTCGGGCCCCGGGGATGGAAACGGGGAGGCGCCAGGAACCGGAGCCGGAGCCGCTGTGGGGCGTGGAGCCCGCGCCTTCCCCTCCCGAGGGCGCTGCGTGCGCCTGTCCCTTTGTCTGTCTGCTAGTTTCCCCTGATGGTTTCCGTTTCTATTCTCTTAGGAATAAGCATCTCAAGGTAAGCCCAGAGACTGCAGATAATTAAATTAGGCGACGTGAGTTCCGCCAGGACCCGTCCCTTTCCGCCTCCCCAAACGCGCGGCGCTGCGCCCTTCTGCCGGGCTGGCGGGCGGGCGCGCGCTCTGCCCGGGGCCGCCTGTGAGGGGCGTTCGTGTTAATAAAACGGCCTCCGAAACCTTCCCACCACCGCAGTCTCTCCCGAGCGCCGCTGAGAACTGGTTAGGGATAAGAGGGATTGGCTGACCATCTGAAATTAGGGGGCACAGGAGGGTGGTGGTGTGGGTGCTGGGGCAAAGCTCGGTATTTTAAAGCTGCTTTAATTTCGGGTATTAGATATCAACGTTCCGCAGCTGTGAGCCAGGTTTTCCCGGGAGTTTGGAATGTGGGCCTGGGCATTGGGTGTTTACACACGGACAAGGAAAGAAAAGACGGGGATTGAGTGCACCGTGAAATAAAACAGAGGATGGGGTTTGTCTCCACCCTGAAAAGCTGCTGTTGAAAATTAGTCAAGATAAGGTGAATAAGAAAAGGTTCCTGGAGCTGCCTCTCACTGTGTTTCTTGGCCAAAGTGATCCGAGTATCCGTAATTTGTGTTTCCTTGACACAGTCTAGTAAGTGTAATTGAATTATGCTCTGAGGGTATAATTGAATTACGACCGTGGGTACCGAGTTAAATTCCATCTGTCGCAGATTATTCTCTGGGAATGGGTGTGAAAAGACACTTTCTTGGCAATAGCAAGTTAGACTTTGTGTTGTGATGCAGCACACAGACATACACACATAACTGGCAGAAAAGTTCCACAAAACGGTACTTAATGTTACTATGTGGGTTACATTCTGTTGTTCTTATTAGCTTGTGTTTTCAGAAATTATAGTCCTGACCTTAGGCCCATGGTTTGAAAATCACTAGGGTAAATAAGGAGTAAAAGTTGATTGAAAAAGGGTTTAAGTCATTCGCCTGAGCATTTAACACCCTGAAAAGTTGTATATTTGTTTAAAATAACATAAAATCTGTGCAATTAGATCGATCGTTCCAGCAGACTAAGTTCATTGAGGGCTAGGTAGTGTAGTGGTTGCCTTGTTCACTACTATTTCCAGCACTTCTCTCAGTGTCTAATAAATACTGGGTACCTCAAAGGAATGTGTTGAATTAATGAAAAGAAGTAAGATAACTTTAGAATTTGGGGAGTGAGGAGACGAGGTTTGTACAGAATTGTGTGGAGGCACAGTAAGGAGGTAATAGTGAAATAAGTAGGATAAGTATGGGCCTGGAGTAGATTTCCTTTTTTTTTCTTTTTTTAATTTTAATTTTGTTTTTAAAGCAGTAACATTGGATTATAACATTATAACTTTCAGATGTACATCATAATATATTTCGAATTCTGTGTAGATTACATCGTGTTCACCACCCGAAGACTAATCACAATTCATCACCACACGTGGCCTTCGTCACCCCTTTCACCCTCCTCCCTCCCCCTTCCCCTCTGGTGACCATCAATCCAATCTCTGTTGCTATGTGTTTGTCTGTCTGTCTGTCTGTCGTTTTTATCTTCTACTTATGAGTGAGTCTTTTTTTTTTTTTTTTAAGTGCAAAAGTTATATGGATAGTGGCTTAGCGCCTTTCCCCCTATATGCGTGTACATATTCCTTCACAGAAGCTGGGCAAAAAGATAGGGTGACCTAAATACCGTTCACTTATCTTCGTGAGAACTGGGGGAGGCCCTGTGAGTGCGTGCAGCTCCTTGTTCTCATGGATCTTTCATGTCATGGTGGCTGTTTTACCCTCCACACCTGTCACAGGGCTCTCGTACTCTCCAGCCTCCTGTCCCCTTGAAGGTCCTCAGACTTCCCCTTCTCTCTTCAGAGGTGAGGGTCTCCGGCATCTCTGCCTCAGACCCCATGTGGCTTGGAGGGGTTTCCCCCTGGCAAGCTTGCCTTCAGCACTGGACGTTAAGTCCACCAGCATTGTATTGCCAGGAAGCAGTTAAAACAGAGCTTACTTCTGATGTGGGCCAGTATCCTATTGCTGGTAAATGTTTTGACCTAGCTGAAAAGTTGCTGGTAGTACATGGTCATCATAACTCATCCACATGCTCCAAACTGAGGAATGGAGGTACAGTTGTGTTTCTCAACCTCTTTTCCATGATCTGCACACCTGCCCCACCCAGGAGCCTTTGAAACATTTTTCCCTAATAGTCCCCCCATAAAATTTTAGCATCACAGGTAGACTGTACATCTGTTTACGTCCTGTGGTCCTTTGGAGGGCCACAAACTATTGTATAAGCTGTTTGTCTCCCCCCCCCCCCCCCCCCCGTGAACCAGTTTTTGCCTCTTTGAAGGTGATATCCCCCCTTTAAGAATGCGTGAGGTTGAAGAAAATGTACTGAGAGAATTCCTGTCACATTCCCCTAGTGGGGCTAGCTTGTAATGGCTCCGAGATTCTGGGACCGGGGAGAAGGTAGAGGTGCTGGCCTTGGAGCTAAAACAGTACCTTGTTTTTTCTGTTCCACTGGCCTCATCTCCCTGCAGCCCTCAACCCCACACTCTCCAAGACCGAAGATATCCAAATAAGTCCTTCCTGCTAGCCCTGGTCCATTCCCATCTCAGCCAAATGGAGACAGCAGTGCCTTAGAATTCAGGACAGATTGATTCCAGTCGAGCGGAAGGAAGTTATTTTCAGTTTTGTTAGTTGGTTTGTGTTTGTTGCCAAACTTGATTATGAGCTTTGATGTAAAATAGTAGCCAAATTGACTACGTTTTTATCATTTGAAGTTGCAGTTTACATTATTAAACTGTAAAATGAATTTAAATGATTGAGCATGAGCCAAGTGAGGGTGGCTTATCTACATCAGATAACGAAGAGCGTTTCTGTTGACTGTGTATAGAAGGTGAAAGGTAGCACGCTGTAGTCATCCTCTGGATTCTCCCCGATGCTTATTCTGTTGGAACCTTATGTGGCACATTTTAAGCCTTGTTTATACAAAGCTGCCAGATCCTGGTCTCCCAGTGTTGTAGAGTGGGAACATCGCGTGTAATCTCAGAGCGAGCTGGCCCAGCTTGCTCAGATTTACCCACAGTTGATTGGGACTATGTTGTCAATTGGTTAAATTAGGACAGAAGTTGAACTCTTTCAGTTACCAAAATACCTGTATTCAGCGTCAGAATACTTAACTTTTTGTTATCAAGGTGCTGAACTGGAAACGAGAATGATATTTGTAAATAGGAGTTAGAACAAAGCGAGGCTGTGCCTATTGCTTAAACCGCATTTCTTTGTATGCTCTTCTGGCATACATAGGGTTTGGTGAACTACAATCCAGAGGCCTACTTTTGTAAATAAAGTTTTATTGGAACACATCTCATTCCTTTATGTATTGTTTATGGCTGCTTTTGGGCTGCAACAGCAATGTTGAGCAGTTGTGACAGACCTTTTGGCCCACAAACCCTAAAAGATTTTCCCTCTGGCCCCTTCCAGAAAGTTTGCCAACTCCTCTTCCAGAAGATCCTAAGTAAATTAATTGGAACTTGGACTACATTTTGAGAAGTTAGGTCACACATGCCTGTTTAACTCACATCTGGTTGAAATGATTTACACTTACAATGAAAAATAGAAAATTACATTGTGACATCACTAGTATTTAAACAAAGCCAATAATAACAAAATAATTAGTTTCTCTTAAATGCAGGTGGAGTTTCTCTAAGAAGAGCTGGTTTAATGGGAAGAGGTTGACGCTCACTGGCAGCTTTTCTGTGATATGGTACTTTTCAAGGATTTAGAAGTCCATGGCCGTGTTTCTCTATTAAATCTCAGTTCACATCAAAAGCGGTCATTTCCCATTCCTGCCTCAGGATGATCATTGGCACACTGTTTCGTACTTCTTACCCAGGATGGGTTTTTTCCCCCGAAGTGAAGTTTTCTTTGCCCCGTTCTGCCTTTCATTACAAAAGTAATGCTTGCTAACTAGAGAAAATTTCCAAAAAATGCATCAAAAAGACCGCAGGCCCCTCTTCCCAGAAATCCCCCTGGTTAATGCTGCAGGGGATTCAATTGCCGAGATACTTTGTTTTTACCGTTTACACTGTTTGATAACCTTTCTGGATCGGAGCTATAGTTTTCTTTTGACTTGCAGAGGGAATATAGCGAGGGATGTTAAAGTAACTGGCAAGAGGTACAAGCAAAGGGCAAGATGATTAGGTTTTAGGAGAGGGGTGTGTGTGAGAGAGTGAAAGTCTAACAGTAATCATCTGAGTTGGTGTTAGCTGGCCTGGGAGTGTTCTGAAACGTGGAACTAGGGAGAACCATCTTGTGCAGGTGACGGGAGCCTCGGGGGCAGAGACTTCTCATCACCATCACTGGGTGCCATCAGCCTACAACGTCAAGTTGCTTCCCAAGCTGGAGCTTTGGAGCTGTATGATCTGAGAGGGGTGGCCCTGTGTGGATGTGCCCAAGTCACAGGGCAGATTAGTGGCACAATCGAGTTTAAAGCTTGATTTAGTTTGTAGGATCTGTATAATTCAGTTGACAGATTTGCTGTTAGATGTATGGAATCGTATTTTCATGATTTCTCAAAAGTCTCAATATGGGGGCTGGCTCCGTGGCCGAGTGGTTAAGTTCGCGCACTCCGCTGCAGGCGGCCCAGTGTTTCATTGGTTCGAATCCTGGGCCCGGACATGGCACTGCTCATCAAACCACGCTGAGGTAGCGTCCCACATGCCACAACTAGAAGAACCTACAACGAAGAATATACAACTATGTACTGGGGGGCTTTGGGGAGAAAAAAGGAAAAAATAAAATCTTAAAAAAAAAAAGTCTCAATATGGATCATTCCTTCTGTTTGCATTTTTTAATGTTGACATGGAATGGGAATATGGTGCCATCATGTATTAGTATTTCTGTTGATTGAGTGATTTTTTTCACCATATCCAAAATTGGCTGCTTCATTGGTGATAGGGGAAGTTAGTTTAGTCTCTTTGTGGGAAGGGTTCTGCATTGAGATAATTAATATTGAGTGTGGTTTGTGGAGTCTGGTTCATTTTCATCCCAGAGGATGACTTTTCCAAGCCAAGGAGACTTGTCCTCTCACTGACGAGTGTCTCCCTGCTTCTTGGGGTCCACCCCGGAGGAAGGACCTCTAAGGTCCTCAGCACGGTTTGAATCCTGCCGTCTCTTACTAACTGCAGGATTCTGGGCTGCTTTCCAACCTCTCTGTGCCTTGGTTTCTTTATCTGTAGAGATAGCAGTAGCTACCGGGGTTGTGGGGAAGATTCAGTTCCATAATACATTTAAAGTTGGTCCATAGTACCCCCCTGGGCGGGTTCCGTTCAGTGACGTGATCTGCCCTGGCACAAGCCTTCTAGTCGTTCACTAGTGTGCCTGCCCCAGGACCAGCCTGGCTCACTAGCCCAGGTGAGAGTCATTGGTTCCCCCCTCCACTGCAGAGCACGTGGCCCCACACAGCCTCCTCCACCCTGTAAAGGGGAGGCCAGCATGTAGCTTCCATTCACAGGAGTTTTGCTATAAATTGCCACAACTTCGACAAATTTAATTTGTGAAATGTCTAACAATCCTAGCTTCTGTTTTTCCTTTCCCTTTGAAAGCAGTTTGGTCATTTTCCAACTAATCAGCCCTCTGTCCAGGGAAGGGTCAGGGAGCAGCAGCTTCCTCATGACCTCGCAGAGGTCATTTCTTTTTTTTTAATTAGCCCTGAGCTAACATGTATGCCAGTCATCTTTTTGTATGTGGGTTGCCGCCACGGCATGGCTGACTAGTGCTGCAGGTCCATGCCTGGGGTCTGAGTCCATGAATCTGGGCCACTGAAGTGGAACGTGCCAAACCTAACCACTACACTACAGGACCGGCACCTTGCAGGTCATTTCTGTCCTTAACTTTGCCATAAAACCACCCTGTGAACTTTTTCTTAATTTTGTGCCAGTTGTTCAGCAACCTTGATTCTCCTAGTGTGTACAGTTCCAAGGAACCAAATAACCAACTTAATCTTAAGCAGAAAAAATGGTATGTTTGAAGTAAGGATTCATTGACCTACAGGATGACCTCGGATGTACCAGATTCAAGGATATAAATAATGTCACCAGGATCGGTCTCTTTCAATCCTTATCTGTCTGTCAACCCTTATCTGTCCTCTAGCAGATTCCGGTTCACATTCTCCCAGCACGTGACCCCAGCAGAATGAAAGGTTGTCTTGATGGTACCAACTAAAGTCCAAGGATTGAGTCTCGTGGGCCTGGCTTGGGTCGTGTCTCTGCCCCTGCACCAGTTGCTGTGGCAGATGCAGTGTGTGGCCCTCTGTCTGGGGCTGAAGTTCTATTCTCTGCTCCATTCTTTGAACCTTGAAGCGGAGGGGCGTGGCTGCAGGTGCAGCTTCTTAGGTCCTCCAGAGACATGGGAAATTGCCAGATCGTCTGAAGACGTTTCCTGCTCCGAGACCTGCATTTAGTCTCACCCCCTACCCCCTCTGCTGTTTCTGTGGTGGCCAGCAGTTCTGGGTGCTAATAGACTGGGGTCACCTCCCCCCCCACCCCCCCCACCCCGGCCGGCCTGTTCACCAGAGCCAATGTCAAAACAGCAGATGTCTGCAGCTGCTCATGGCCCTGGGGAGTTTTCCCTTCGATTCTTTTCTACTCCAGCTCTCCAGAGGAATGCACTCTATTCATTCAGCTGTTGGTTGCACATGTGTTTATTTTTCACCTCTCTGGGCTGAGCAGGAGCAGCAAGGAGATGTGTAAGGGTCTGTGCAGTCAATCTAGGTGCTGGTGAAGCTCAATGGCTATTCAGACACTTCCTCCTCCTCCTCAACAGCCAGGCTCCCCCCTACCATCCTGGTCACTCGATTGGTCAGATGGTTTGGGCACAGACAGCCGTTCAGTCTCTTTGCACTTCTGTCCGCAGATCATATCGCAATCTTCCATGACTCCCATTTCTCTTCTCCTTTCAATTCATTTCTGTCTGTTAATATTTCTAAGGGGCCATCTCCTGCCTCCACTACTCAAAGCAGATTCTTGCACGGTGAGAATTGAAGCACAGGTCTTTGAATAGGCTTCGTAATGTTCTCAACTTCATGTTAATCTCCCAGAACTGCTGAAGAACCAGCAGTTGCTGATATCAGAATCCACGCATGAAAGGAGAAAGTAAAGCACAGGCATTCACTGACTGAACTCGAAAACCAACCAGGAATTGAGTAGATAGTTACAGCTTTTTGAAATGTTTTGAGCTGTTTGAAGGAAATGGTATCCCTTATTGTCTTGGGAACCTAACAGATTCAGAGAATGGGGGATGTTTTATACAGTGGTTTGTGTATCGATGGATGTGAAGAAACAAGGAAGTGAGACGGCTTTGGCACGTCTTTTTAAGGTGATCCATTAAGTGGTGGTCAGATTTTCCTAAATTGAAGCAATGTGGCACTTCACCTCAGTGCCCCATCCCAGAGCGAATAGTTTAGAATGCTGCTTCTGAGACTTACCCTACCTAGCTTCTGGGAGGAGCGGTAGGCTCACTCTGCCCTTCCTCCTGGGTTATGTGCAAACTCTGTGTTTTGTTTCAGTTCTGGTTTTAACTCCGTGCGTTCCATTCCTTTTCCTTTCAGTCCCCTCCAGGCCAAGTGACAGAGGCTGTGAAGGTAGCAATTGACCTTGGGTACCGCCACATCGACTGTGCCCACGTGTACCAGAACGAGAATGAGGTGGGGCTGGCCATCCAGGAGAAGCTCAAGGAGCAGGTGGTGAAGCGTGAGGACCTCTTCATCGTCAGCAAGGTGCTGCTCTGCAGGGGAGCCTGGAGGATGGGGATCCTGTTCACATTTTTCCAAGGGCGGCATCAGCTTAGGAGCCAAGGTCATACCCTGGGGCCTCTTAATACAGCTACAGGCAGTTCTTCCAGGGCAACCACGTTAACTCAAGGCTCCAGAGCTCACCTGTCTGTGGCCTTCTGTTGGATGGTTGTTCTACCCAGACCTATTGGTTAGACCCCCTTGTTGACGAGGCTGAGGTTGTGGGTTGGCTCTCCCTTTCCAGGGAGCTATCTTTGAGGTCAGAACTTGGTTCCCATCTGCGGGCTGGATCTCTACTGGCCACCATCTTTTACCCGGAGGATATTGGTGCCCACAGGACACCGGGTGGGAGGGTGAGGCTGGCTCCACAAAAACCAGCCTGGTAGGAAAAGATTTCATGTCTAGGGCCTAGAGCTGGCTTGCTGACCTATCCATTCTATTTTATGCCTTCAGTTTGGTCCTTCTGAGAGGTTTCCTTGACCTGATTATCCTACCTTCCTTTGGAAAGTTAAGATCCATGGTGTGAAATGGAAACTCCCTCGCCACCATTTACAGCATCACGGTGAAATGGGTGGGTTGTGGGGAGAGGAAAATTAATCTTCTGTCTTCAAGCCGTCTGGCTCCCGGCCAGGAAACAGCTTCCTGCGTGGTAGTGATGTGATAAGATGCGTTCTCTCTCTGGCTTCAGCTATGGTGCACGTACCATGAGAAAAGCCAGGTGAAAGGAGCCTGCCAGAAGACGCTCAAAGACCTGAAGCTGGACTACCTGGACCTCTACCTCATTCACTGGCCAACGGGCTTCAAGGTGGGGGCTCAGGGCTCAGGCCAGCTGCCTGGGTCTCAGGTGTGGTTTGGGGCGTGTTGTACCCTCCTTTTATAGCAGGTGATGAGTGGGTAGACGCTCTGTGTGTGTCCTTGCCACTCAGGGTGCAGTCCCTGGACCAGCAGCAGTGGCATCACCTGAGAATTTGTTAGAACTCAGTCTCAGGCCCCACACAGGCCTTCTGAATCCGAGCCACAGATGACTCGTGCATAGTAAAGAGTTTAAGGGTGCTGCTCTTTGTCATCTGGTGATTGTGTAATTTAAAACTTAGTGACAGCAAACATGGCTTGGGTGACCTTTCTGCACATA
Organism: Equus przewalskii; assembly: GCF_037783145.1. Lineage (NCBI taxonomy): Eukaryota > Metazoa > Chordata > Mammalia > Perissodactyla > Equidae > Equus > Equus przewalskii. The sequence continues at coordinate 88,394,019 of NC_091834.1, read as the reverse complement.
GCTGTAAGGTGTCATCAGCTGTCACCCCCACCCCGCCTCCAGGCACGTCCACACATACACGTTCATACCTTGCACCTGTGTATGTGTATATTCCTGTATTCCACACACATGCCCCGTCCTGTGGAAGCTTAATAAATATTTCTTGGTCAGCAACCTGACTCTTTGCACAAAAAGAACCTTAGAGTCCTTTGCCATCTTTCTAGCTACCAGCTCAGTTTTCTGCTTTGTCAACCAGCTGGAAAGCGTGTGGATTTATCCTGTAGCTCTGTTATTGCACTATGGTGTATCAGGACCTGATTTTCTTCCTCGTTTTTCATGATAAGCCAGCAAGGCTTGGTGAGGTGACAGTTTTGTAGGCTAGTAATCCAGCCAGGCCATGGGCCCTGTGACTTCTGGTCCGGAGCCCTTCTCCCATCCACACACTCTAGTCCCTGGTGAGGTTTGTCTCACTGACTGAGAACCATCCGTCTCCATCTGACAGTCAGCTCCAACTATTTGGTAGAAAAAGTGAGGACCTCAGGAGTTGTCTGCTTGTTTCTTTTTCACACTGACATACAGATTTGCCCTTATCTTCTGTAAACTTAGCCAGCTATCCTAGTTTGGAATAATCTTTTTAGAACTTTGCTTTCAAAGATGCAGCTCCCCCAACAGGTCTGTGAAGGGCTGTTATTGATTGTTTTTTTATTTTAACGACAGCCCGGGAAGGAGTTTTTCCCGTTGGATGGGGAAGGCAATGTGATTCCCAGTGACACTGACTTTCTGGACACATGGACGGTAAGGCGGTCCTCGGTTTGGCTTTCTCCTTCATTGCTGGTTTCCTATTCTTGTGCATGAACCAAGTGTGAGCAATCTGCTCTGCCATTTCTTTCACCGCATTTTCTCATTCTGTCACTGTGTTTGCTCTTCCTGTCTCATTAAAGCCAGCCAGGCTTTTATCTTGGTGTCTCTTGGCTTCTCAAAGGTCTAATAGTAAGGGCAGGACCTGTTAAACTGACTGGTGCAAAAGACGCTTCTGATCCTTGGCCTTTTGGACACCTGTCAGCAGTGAGCAGACCCTCTTTTGTCTTTAGGCCATGGAAGAGCTGGTGGATGAAGGGCTGGTGAAAGCCATCGGAATATCCAACTTCAACCATGTCCAGATCGAGAAGATCTTAAACAAACCTGGCTTAAAACATAAGCCAGCAGTTAACCAGGTAAACATCCAGCAGGGAACCTGATATGCGTGGAAGTCTGTTTTGTTACTCTCTGATCCTGGCAGTTACTTCTTGTCCACATCACCCAGGGAGTAGCCAGAGGACAGGTCCCTGGGCATGGGCAGTGTCCTGATTTATGATTTGGAGTGAATGTTGCAGGAGAGAAAGGGTTTGAGCCTGGCTTGTGGTGACTTGGGGTCTCAAGAGTAGCATGCAGACACTGAGATCCTCAGACCTGTCACAGTGGATAAAGGGCCAAAGCCAGAAAAAACCCTTAGGGCCCATGCCATAGTAGATTGGTAACAAGATGATTATTATTAATGGCGAGGACACTAGCTGGGAAACATAGACAGTTGTTACAGCTTATCTGGAAGATGAGACATTGGTTACACATAATTTTCTTTCTGGGGAGGGAAGGGACTTAGCCTGGGGAAGCTTCCTGTATGTCCTATCACCTGTGCCCACAGGGGCACCGTCAGCCCTCCTGTTTGCACTTGTAGATCGAGGTCCACCCGTACCTCACTCAAGAGAAGCTAATCCAGTACTGCCAATCCAAAGGCATCGCGGTGACTGCCTACAGTCCTCTCGGCTCTCCCGACAGGCCCTGGTGAGTTTCCATGGGATGGTGTTCTCTTCACAGTTGGTGAAGATTAGAAATGGCTAAAAAGAAAAATTCAGCATCAAGGAAAATGCTTCTGGAACTGATTTGTAGACCTTCCCAGGAGTCTCTTGTTGGGTTTCCTGGTTGGTGTTTCTAGCAACAAGATGCCTGCCCTTTTCCCAAAGGGTTGGGAGTTTGTAGCCGAGCTTCGAATCGAGGGGGAGGCTGGCAGGCTGCCCTCCGAGATCGATGGGAGTTAGGGTTAGGTTGCTGGCTGCCTTGAGTGGTGGCAACGATGGTTGCTCACACAGACTCTTTCTGTCTCCAGGGCCAAGCCCGATGACCCTTCCCTACTGGAGGATCCCAGGGTCAAAGCAATTGCAGACAAGCACAATAAAACCGCAGCCCAGGTACGGCCATTTCCAGGCGCTCGGGGCTGTTCCCAGAACTTCCTGCATTCGTGGTGGTCCACATTAGCCAGGGGGGGATGACCGAGGTGACTGGTCAAGCGCTCCCTGGAAGTGTGGCTTGGAGCATGTAGTAGAAAGGACACAGATGGGAAGTTAGAAGACTGCCCTGCGGTCTGGGGATTGTAGGCCCTGCCCACTCCCATCACAGGCTGCCCCAGGGGTCCGCATTGGCTCCTGGATGTGGAAGCTCCTCTCTCTACTCAGAGAAGAGCGCTCATTGTCAGTTGCACGGGAAAAGGTCTCTCTCTCCCAGGTGGGAGAATGAGTCCTAGGCGTGAATAGTCTCCTTGTAGGTGATAACACCTGGGAGATGGGGACACTCATGGCATGGCGGCTCTGAAGTCAGGGGTTGAGTGCCTCCCCTCCCTGTTGCTGGGTGTGACCCTAACATCTCTGAGCCTCGGTTTTCTCACATAGGAAGTTCTGGGATTTCCCTCTTCAGGTGATGGATATATAAGACGAAGCGAGATAATAAGAGAGAGTTCCTGGTGTACACACACTCTCGGCACATCTCCTCACAGGTTCTGATCCGGTTCCCCATCCAGAGGAATGTGGTCGTGATCCCCAAGTCTGTGACACCCCAACGCATTGCTGAGAACATTCAGGTGAGATCTCAGCTGGTCAGCACAGGTTTTCCTCAGTGGAGAAGGGGACAAGGGAGGGCTCTTCACAGGGCCTCTGATCCCGTCCCTGGATTGGCATGTGTGGGACCTCCTGTCACCTCTCAGTCAGGGAGCCCACCTGAGTAAGCTGCAGTGAGCAAACCCTGGACTTAGGATGGTGGCTCCTCATGGGTGGAGGTACCGTGCCTGGTGGGCCTCGCGTGGGGGCAGGCCCTGTGCCTCAGTGGCCCGTGCTGTGCATCACACTCCTAGGCTGAGCCTCCTCAGTGACTTAGTGTTTGCCTGAGAAATCTTGCTCTCAAGCAGCACTGCCTGGCTTTGCATCAGGGCTCCATTAGTTACCATGCCTCAGTTTCCCCATCTGTAAAAATACTGATTTTGAGGATTGTCATAAAGATGAAATAAGATGTATCAAAGGGCTTCACGTAATGCTTGATGCTTCCATAAGCACTCAGGAAATGCTGTGCTGATCAGTCTGTGGACTGCAGAGACCTCCCAGGTACTTAGCCCACCCACCACTTCTGCCAAGACCCTGTCTCACAGTGAGCAGAGCAGCAGGGCTTGTGTCAGGGCACCAGGGGGCTGTTCTTTGTGGGCCCTCAGAGCACTCGCTGGAGCAGATCGGCCTGCCTGGCGTCACGTCCCGCCCTGCCTGCCTCTCGCACGGTTGTAGGGGCTGTGCCCAGGAGGGTCCTCGTGCCTGTGAGCCTCTGCTCCCAACTAAGCAAAGCAGCTCCGCCAGCACCACCCCGTCTTCACCTGAGCTCTGGTTCCCAGCGGCTCTGTTTCCACGGCGAGTGGCTGATTTCGCCTAGTCCACTGGCCACAGGCTCTGGCTGTAACACGTGCCACTGGTCACCTGGGAGGCTGGAGTGAGGCCTGGGGAGGGGAAGGGAGCTTCCTGCTTAGTAGGGGAGACAGTTTTCTTCTTATGTACAGGTGTTGTAATTATTTGAGATAAAGTGGTAAAACAGTGACCACTTGAGACACATCCAGCTGGAGATGGATCCTTTGTTTCATATTTCATTTTTTCAGGGTGTTAGAAAAGAAATATTTTTAAATGACTAATCTCATAGTGCTGACTGTTATTTTTGCATCTTATTCTGTTGTCTTTGCACATTTTTGTGCAGTTGTAATCTCAGAGTATGCCGCAGACGTTCTTTGTGCACAGTCTGTGGTCCTTTGATGCTGACGGCCCTCTCGGTCTCACCTGGGGCGCCTCGGGCCTGCCTCCTGGCCTGCAGGCGGGCCGGGTTCTTCCTGAGCAGACTGCTCTTCTCGCAGGTGGTCGTCCTCCAGCATCCCTTTCTTGCTTCGTCAAGACCTTATTTGGCTTCTTAGGCCCATTTCAAACACCGTCTCCTTTGACGGCGTCCTTCAGTTCGCCAGTTGGAATTCCTTTCTACTTCCTCTGGACGCCCTGAGTGCTTTGTGTAGCATCTTTCATACAGAGTGCGATGCATTCTTCCTTGTATTATAGCTGTGGAATTACCTCTTTCTTTTGCCTCATTTTAAACTGAGGCAAAGACCATTCTTACCCATCATCATATTCCCCACTGGTGCATATCTTATCACAATAGAAGTGCTCAACACTTTTGAAATGAACTGAAGGGAATAAAAAGTACCATCTTGCTGGGAGGTTCTGGAAGGGAAGGACTGTCTTCATTGTTCCTTATAGTCCCAGCCAAAACATGTGCATTCTCTGAATAATCATGCAATACACTTTCTCTGAGTTTCACCTACCTTACTGCCCCCCCTACCCAACAACAACTATCAAGACAACAGCTATCTCATCAGTGGTCCTGCCCAGAGCCGCCTGTAAATTATTTGCAGAGCTTATTGGAATTTCCTTTTTTTTTTTTTTTTTTAGGTCTTTGACTTTGAACTGAGCAGCGCGGATATGTCCACCTTACTCAGCTACAACAGGAACTGGAGGGTCTGTGCCTTGTCGAGGTGAGTGAGTCCCGGGTGTGACAATCGAGCAAGTCCCGGGAGAGGAGCAGATGCTGCAGAACAAAAGAATAACTCCTGAGGCCTTAACACCCAAGTCCTGTGATCACAGCCCTTCTGACTTGTGCATATTACCTTGCTGTCTCATCTGCGTGGGGCAGGAAACATTTAAACCCACGTCAGGTGAACCGCGCACAGCCATGGGGAGAATGCCGAGAGAGCTGCTAGCGTCTCCCTTTGCCCAGGTGCACTATTGGCCTGACTACAGCACCCACATATTTTGGCATTTAATTGTCAATCTTAGTGGCTCATCTGAAACCAGATGATCCCAGGTGACTCCTGCCCGACCCTCCTGGAAGAATTTGCATGTGACTCTTTGTCTCATAGCGACTCTAATAAAAAGGGTTTAGTAGGAAGAGCCTGGTGCTTAGGGTTCTGACACTGATAGGCCACGTGACTCGGAGAAAGTCACTCGAAGCCTCTGACTGGCAGAGCCACCCGCGGCCCCTCCAGCTGCACCTTTGCTGGTCCCTTGTATTCCTTCTGATTGGTAGTTTGGAATCTGAGGAAGATGACAAGGAAGGTGGGTTTTCTTTTCTTACCAGTGCAGTAACTGAATAAAGTTTAAAACTCATCTTCTGCTTTCAAGAAGAAACTTCCCATTTTACAGTGGAGACTAAGAAGCTCGTCTCACTGCTTTCGTCGTCTGAGCGCTCTGGTGGTTCTGTCTCCTTTCAGTAGTTACTCTTCTGAGCAACATTTGAACATTCCCCAAGACGGGATAGGGTGCTTGCTTTCTCTCTCCAGCCCCTGTGCGCGCTCTCTCCCAGTTCTGTTTGCACCACTGGTGACACCAGCTGCCACTCTGGCAGATGTCAGTCAAGTTTGCATCTTAGACAATAACTCTTTCCTATGCTTCAGGTGTGAACGTGCTTGGCGAGCGTGCTGCTGTCACAGCATGGCCTCAGATTCAAAAGAGGCCACAGAGTTTGTCACTGGCAGCGCCAAACTGGGGCCCTTTCTGATGGCCCTGTTTGTGTTAATGATACTTAACCTTTAGACATTAAAATCATTTTTGGATCTAGTGGGCAAAGGAGAGAGAAGTGAATCTTTCGCCAAGTTACAGCTGTTCTCCTTTGAGAATCTGTGTCATTCATTCAGTTCCGCTTTCCCTTCCCACTGCTGACAAACTACAGTGGTTTTCTAATCAGTCCAATTAGTCCATTACATTTACCCTTCCTCCACTCTAATGCCATTCTAGAAACAGCTGTCAGATTATTCTCTGGGCTACTGATGGGAGAGGCTGGCTCCGACATTCCCAGGTCACCTAGGAAGCTTTTTCTAAGTATGCATTTATGTACATACACATACATTGCAATACATTGCCTCTTTTTGGCAGTTATTGCTATACTGAGCTTCTGTTGCTAATGGCAGTGTTATATTCCTCAAGTCTGATGGGATGCAGAAAAAAAGGCAGACCATGGGGAACTTCTGAATGGCTCTGAATATTTCAATAAGAGTTACATGCCCCAAGCTGGGTTCACCCTGGGCCTTTCACATTCTGCCCAGCTGGTCTTTCCAGCATTGTTACCATTATGTTCCCAACACAAGCCATTGGCCTTACCAGATAGGACTGGTAAACACGCATGCAGCTCTCCACTCCCAGCTCAGTGCCCAGCCTGTACCCCACCCCCCCCGGTGTTTCCTGTATCAAATCCTCGATGACTATGCTGGGCTCACTTCAGCGCCCACTGATTTCTGGAGGTGTGACGTGGCCTCTCACTCCGTGTACTCGGAGCATCTGCTGTGTCACACACACAGACTCCTAAAAGCTCTTATGTTATTATCACTCTCTTACTGTTTAAGACAATAAGATCTTATTGTCTGGTCCTGCGACTAAACTGAGTTACCAGAAGGCAGGAATTGTATTTCTTGCCACCCTCCACTCCCCGGGCACAAGGAAGGGTGGTGTGCATCATGCATGTGCCAGTTGATGAGAGCCTGTGGCAGAGGAGTCTGGAGGGCTGGGCCACTGCTCCCAGGTGCAGACCCATGATCTGCAGTCTCTGAACTGGCTTGTTGCCTCTGAGGCCTCTATTTCTGCCTATAGTGAGACACTCACCATTTCTGTCTTTGTGTAATTTGTTGTGGTCAAAATCTCTTCCTTGAAAAGCAAATATGCTCCTCCTTTCTCCTGACAGCTGTGCCTCCCACAAGGATTATCCCTTCCGTGAAGAGTTTTGAAGCGGTGGGCGTCTGCTCTTCCCCAAGTGACCTGCTGGTGTGTTTCCTACTTCATTTTCCCCATATGTAGCGTGGTATAGCCTGTGTCCCACAGCAGTGGATCAGCGACCTGAAGACGAACCAGCGAGGGCTTGGCCAGTGTGGTGTTGGGTCTGAAGAGTAGCGTCAGTAGATTAGAAGTCTCTCCCAGTTTTCTTTACCCTTCTTGTCGTCCCGCTGGGGAAAGCACAACCTGAATACCCTTTTCTGACTAAGTTCAATCTACAAAGTCAAAATAGTGCCACTAACAATTGGATTTTGCCTGCTTGAAACTGTAACCCTTTCAGCCAGGCTTTTCTTTGCCTCAAATAAAAAGTACGTTTGTGAGCTTGACGCTGTTTTGTTTTTGTTTGTTGAAACGATACATCGCCTTCTGTCCCTCTTCATCCCATTGATACCCGTAAAGCAGGCCATTCAGTTCTGAAACAGGAATGTGGACTTCGTGTCTTTCCTTGTAGTTGAGGACCCCTCATCGCAGTACTTGACCCATTCAGCTATAGGGTGATGGGTCTCATTTGGCTGCACATTGGAATCACCTGGGGAGCTTTAAATGCTAGTGATGGCTAGACCTTGTCCCTGGAGACGATCTAATTGGTCCAGGGTGTAGCCAGGATGTCAACAGTTTGCAGGCTCCACAGGTGATTCTAATGTGCAGCTACAGCTTTAGGGCTCAGCTCGGCCATGGGCCGACATAAATCCATTTGTAATTTCACAAATTACTTGGTGGTTCCTCCTACCTGTGAAGGCCAATGTCAGGTTTACTAAGCTGCACTGCTCACAAGGAACTGCTTTCATGCAGCTCATTGTCCAGACTAGACGGAAGAAAAGCATCAGTAATTGGTATCTGTATAAGTCAGCTCCGGCCACCATGACAAAATATGATAGACTGAGTGGCTTAAGAACAGAAATTTATTCCTCATAGTTCTGAAGCCTGGAAGTCCAAGTTCAGGGTGGCAGCAAGATCAGGTTCTGGTATAGGCCCCTCTTCGTGGCTTGTAGACAGCAGCCTTCTCGCTGTCGTCACATGGCAGAGAAGGATGAATGCTTTAAATAGGGTTACAAAAGGAAAGGCCCTCTTTTACCTTTTTTTACTTTTATAACTGCTGTTGCTTATTTTTATTAATAACATTTTCTTATCCAGAATTAAATTGACAAAGCCCAGGAGAGGGATGGGATAGACAGTATTGACCTTAGATCTCATACAGACAAGTTGCTTTGTTGCTGACTTTGTTGACTGGGTGATGATAGCTCCTATTATTAGGTGACTCATTGCTTTGCAAATTATCCACGTGTCAGATCCGCCCGCAGTGGTATAGGTAGTTGGGCAACAGTGGTGGCTGGGCTTCCCCCGGGGATGAAAGAGAGCACCAGGCCCCTGAGCAGCTGGGGCTGAGCCAGGTGGGGGACTCAGGGTCTCAACTGCTCACTGCTGGCACTGCCTGGCAGCCCTGGGCCCCTCTTCCTGGCGCCCGCTCGTCACAGTGTCCAGTGTTCCCTGCTGGGTTGGCAGGTCCCACCTTACCCCAAGTTAATCTGAAGACCTCTGCATTCACCCTCTAGATCATCAAGAGCAGATTATTGATTTCTGTAACAGTTGTGTCAAATCCTCCGACCCAGTCCTCCCCCCTACTTCTTCAGCTGATCCAGAGTTGACACACTAGAAAAACTGAGGTACTCCCTAGTAAGATACTTGCCTTCTAGATCCCTGAGTAAGAGCATCCGGAAACAACAAAAGTCAGCCAGAAGCACAAACGAGATCAAACCACCAATCTAATCTCTGTATCTCTGTGTGTGTGGTTTGTTATCTAAGAACTGCTCCTGAGAAGAAGCCTTGCCTGGGGGTGAGGAGCGCAATCAAGCCTGTCCCAAAGGACTGGTTCTGGATTTTGAAGAGAAAATAGTATTTGGTGGCCCCGGGTTCAGGAGGTGGCCTGGCGTATTGGTGCTAAAATGCATGAGGGAGCAGCAGGTGAGGCTACAGGCTTGATGAGGCCAGCTCCATTCCACTGCCAACAGTTGATCGAAGGCTGGGGCAGATAGACATCAGAGGGCTCCGTAGATAGACGGGCACGCCTTTGCCTGTGAAGAGCCCCTTTCTGCCTTCCCTTTGTGGAACTAAAACCCCTGCCCCTTCCTGGACAGGTTCCGACCCAGCCCCGGGACTCTGGTGGACTCATTGTCAGGAATGAAGTGACCCTCCAGGGGGCCAAGTCAGTGGGAGTTAGAGAATTGTGCTGGCCCCATCTTTGAGGAGCTTTGCTGGGGCCTCAAAATACATTCACGAAACAGTTGAGTTTTACCAAAACAAAGTTCCGAAGGGTAGAATTGTTCATAAGACGAGACCAACCGAAAGAACTAAAGTTTATTGAATCACAGTCAAGAAATTGTTTGAAAGGCAATCCAGACCATGCTTCAAAATCTCTGAACAACGCTGCTGCAGACTCGATTTCCAAGGCAGTTTCTCAAAGTCCAATTTCACAGAGCGAGGTTTCTCAGCACTATGGCCTTCGTGTTGATACAGTTCCCGAACAAGTTGTTTTCCTGTAATGTCCGCAGTGCTCACTAACAGAAGCCGCCAGTCTAGGCTTATTGTAGTGCAGCTGGCAGAACCCTGGGAGGCGCTCAGCCAAGAGAAGCAGTCAGTGTTGGGTCTGACCCAAGAAGCCTTCCTAGAGAGACTTAGACTGTCTTTGGGATTATCCTAGAGGAACTATACCTAGGAGGACTGTCTTTGGGGGTTCGTGGCTGTCTGGGATCCAGCTCCAGGTCGCGCCTAGTCTTTCTGTCCCTTGAAAGCATGTTCTAGCTGTGCTGCAAGTCAGACTTGGTCTTCGGCATCCCGAAGGGAACTTTCCCTTTCTCTCCTTCCCCGAGTTTGGCTGCAAGTAGTAGAAGCAGCTGATGGCTTCCCAGGCCCTCCTCCAGGCAACTCCCAGCTTAGCCTGAGGGAGCACAAGTTTCTGCTTGCCTTACCTTCGGTCTGCAGTGCCTACAACAGCACCTGGGCACAGAGTCGGCTCTCACTAATGTCAGTTGCATGAATGAGTGAAGCCTCCTAGTGTGAAATCAAAGTGTTTCAGACCCAAAGAGGGACTGCTCATTCTGAATAGCGGCCTAAAATACAGGAAATGGTGGCAAAGGGTTGTAGAGATATAGACAGACTGAATTTTCATTGTAGCTCTGCTCTTGCTAATCCGTGACTCTGGTGAATCATTTCACCTACCAGCCTTCGTTTCCTCAGTCTATAAAATGCCTCCATCCTAGCATCATGAGGATTGAATGAGACTGTGAATGGAAAACCCCTATCCTAGGTCTTGCACACAGCACTCAGTACATGCTAGCCATTATTGTTGATATTGTTAATGTCATCATTATTATTATCATTGTTATTATTATAACCAAATGTTGGTAACAGAAGGAAACCCATCTGTCCCGTCGCAGTTCGCAGATGGTGCCCCAGGCGAGCAGCTGTGCCCGAGAGTGGCTCTTTCCTCCGCAGGAGCAGCCCTTTCTCCATGACCTGGACTCTGCAACCTCACACACAGGAAGAGCAGCATTTGTCAGGGAGTAGCACGTTGTGGGTTTTTGTTTCCAACCTCAAGGATAAGAGTGAGCCCTGAAGAAAATGCTGCCCGTGTGTTTGTAATGAGCATTTTTTTCATACTGATAGATGGAATTAGAGTGTTAGAGGTCATCTAATCCAGTGTTTCCCTAATCGAGTATTTTTCAACTTACTTTTGGCAGCAGACTCCTTTCCTACATGGATCCTCAGTATATAAACCAGACAAAGGCAGAGCTGCAGTGGTTTAAATGGGGGAGGAGTCTGGGAACCAATCCAGTCCGTACCCCACATACAGCTTCCTAGTCATGAGGGCCCTAGAACACAGTTTCAGAGCCTTGGGATTCAACCCTTTGTTTTTTGTTTGTTTGCTTTTAACAACTATAAACATTTCTTTCATACTGTTGCTGGAGTTCAGGAATTCTGGAGTGGCTTAACTGGGTGGTTCTGGATGGGGGTCTGTTATGAGGTGGCAGTAGATACGACAGCCAAGACTGCAGTCATGTGAAGGCTTGACTGGGGCTGGACGGTCTGATTCCAAGATGCTGCCCTCAGTCACTGGCATGTTGGTACTGGGTATGGGCAGGAGGCGCAAGATCCTTCATCACATGTATCTTTCCATAAGGCTGCTGGAGTGTTCATGACGTGGTGGCTGACTCCCCTGAGTAAGTGATCCAATGGAACACATGGTGGAAGCTGTCATGTCTGTCATTCTCTAACCTCACACGCCATCATTTCCACAAAAGATCAACCCTATTCACTAGGGATACCTTGGAGGCTGGCTACCACAATTTGCAAACCTGTATTGTTTAGAAAACATTTCAAAAGTAACTACAAACATGCAAACAATATTTCAAAAGAATACATGTTCGGATTGGCATGCCCAGCCAAACAACCCTGTGGTTTTACAACAACAAAAAACTCTCAGGATCAGAGAGGTGAAGTGACCAACTATAGCTCACAGAGCAATTTAGTGGCAGAAACAGGCCTAGAATCCAAATTTCTGGAGTTTAATCTATTGCATTACATCATAATATTGTTACAATGACATTCCAATATAATAAAAATTACAGTAACTTCCACATGTGCACAGCCTTATCCCGCGTGGTCAAGGTTAACATCGACAGTGAGAGGTCATACTGATAGGATGGTGCTCTTGATAAGCTGTGATGAGAATGACACTTTACCTCTATGATCTTCCTCTCCAAAACCAAAAACCACAGTCTAACCATGAGAAAACATCAGACAAATTGTAATTGAGGGACAAAATATCTGACCAGGACTAATACTCCTTAAAATCGTCAAGGTTGTCAAAAATGTCTGAGAAGCTGTCACAACCAAGAGGAGCCTAAGGAGAAACGATGACTAAAGGTATGGGATCCTGGGACGGGAAAAAGGATGTTAGGTAAAAACTAAGGAAACTGAAGTAGTCCTGAGTACTACTAATGATTAGCTACTAATGATTTATTAATTTTGGTTCACTAATTATGCTAAATATACCATACTAATATAGGATGTTAATAATGGGAAACTAGGTGTGGAGTATATGGGAACTCTGTACTATCTTCGAAATCTTTCTGTAAATTGAAAACTATTCAAAAATAAAATGCCTATTAAGAGACACTCAGCACTATTTTTTTCTAAACAAAATCTAACAAGTCTGCCTAGATGACCCACTTGCTTTAAAAATGCTCACGCCTTTCTTAGATCAAGCAGACAAAATAATTAGCAAGCATACAGATCTGAATGGCATAAATACTAATCTTGTTCCTGGAGAATACATATTTCTGAGCACATACGGAAAATCCACAATATACTAGGCCAAGATGCTAGCCTCAGCAAATTTCAACAAATTGTTATCATATGGATTATATTCTCTGGTCATAATTAAAATTATAAAAGATTAACCAAAAAAATTACTCACCCCCCCCCCCCACACATTTGGAAATTTTAAAACAGACATACAGTCAAGGGTTAAAGAAGAAAAAATAACAGGAAACGCTATATATGGCACTTATTAATTATTAAGTCCCAAGCAATATTTTATGACTTTTACATATTTTTTAATCCTCAGCATAACCTTTTGAAGTTGGTTCTATTGTTATCCCATTTGCAGGTGAAGAAACTGAGGCACATGAAGGATGAACAACCTGCCTAAGGTCGTAGAGCTGGAACTGCTGGAACCGGTTCTGCCAGGGGCAGTCTCACTCCAGAGTCTGTACTCTGATTCTGTCAGGCTGCCTCTGGCTATAAAGTAGAAAACACATACGGAATGGTAAAAATGCAACGTACCAAAATTTTTGGAATGCAGCCAAAGCAGTACTTGGAAGTCTGATAATTTATAGTCTTATAACTATTAAAGAAGTTGAATAACTAGTTAAAAATTTTTGCACAAAGAAAATACCAGATCAGGACAGCTTTATAGGAGTGTTGTTATGGATCATAACATTCTAGGTACAGACAATGCCAATCCTGCTCAAGCTTTTCCAGAAAACAGAACAAGAGGGAATATTTCAAAATCATCTTACGCAGCCAGCATAACTTTGATACTAAAATCACTAGGAAAGTTCAAGAAAGGAAAATTACAGACCAATCTCACTGAAGAACTTATATACAAAAATCCTAAACAAAATAGACTTGGTCACATCCAATGATGTGTAAAAGAATGATCAATGCAATTTTATCACAGGAAGGCAATGCTGATGTAATATTAGGAAACTTTTAATGTAACCTACCACATTCATAAATTAAAGGTATATGTGTGTCTTCAAGTAGAAAAATATTTGACAAAATTCAAAATCATTTAATGATAAAATCTTGTGGCAAACTCAGAAGAGAAGAAAACTTCTTTAGGCTGGCGAAGGGCATCTGCACAGGCAACTCGTAAAGCTATGATGGCGTATTCTCCCAGTGTACAGACTACTGCTGTATTCTTCCACATGAATGAATCTCAGAAACAGAATACTGAGGCAAAAAAATCTAATCACAGGAAAATACATACAGTAAGATTCTATTTATAGAAAGTTCGAAATTAGGCAAAACTAAACATTTTTTTTAAGGATATAGTCGCAGGTCATAAAACTATAAAGAAGAGCAAGAGAATGATTTATTCAAAATTCAAGGACGGGAGTTGGCAAGAGCAAAACAGCAAACAATCTGAATAGAAAGCGGGCAGAGGACTTGAACAGACATTTTTCCAAAGACACACAAATGGCCAACAAGTACATGAAAATGTGCTCGACATCACTAATCATCAGAAAAATGCAAATCAAAACCATGATGAGATATCACTTCACACCTGTTACAATGGCTATTATCCAAAAGATAAGCAATATCCGAAAGAGATAACAAGTGTTGGCAGGTACATGGAGTAAAGCGAACTTTATGCACTGTAAATTGGTACAGTCAGTATGGAAAACGGTACAGAGGTTCCGCCAGAAATTGAAACTAGAACTAACGATCCAGCAATTCCACTTCTGAGTATACATCTGAAGGAGATGAAATCACTATCTCAAAGAGATTTCTGCAGCCCCATGTTCATTGCAGTATTATTCACAATAGTCAAGACATGGAAACAACCCAAGTGTCTGTCAATGGATGAATGGATAAAGAAGACGTGGTGTACAGATAAAATGGAATATTACTCAGCTGTAAGAAAAAAGGACATCCTGCCATTTGCGACATGGATGGACCTTGATGGCATTATCGTAAGTGAAATGTCAGATGGAGGAAGACAAATATCGTGTGATCTCACTTACATGTGGAATCTAAAAACATTGAACTCATAGAAATAGAGTGGAATGGCGGTTGCCAGGGGCCAAGGGGTGGGGGAAATGGGAAGATGTTGATCCAAGGGTACAAACTTCCAGTTATAAGACGAATAAGTTCCAGGGATCTAAAGAACAGTACAGTGACTGTAGTTAACAAGGCTGCATTGTATTCTTGAAAGCTGCTATGAGAATAGAGATGTAACAATAAAATGTTAATCATGTGAGGTGAAGGATGTGTTAACTAACCTTATTGTGGTAAACATTTCCCAGTATATACGTGTATCAAATCATCACATTGTACACCTGAAACTTACATAACATTATATGTCGATTATATCTCAATAAAACTGGAAAAAAAATGAGGCTTAGGGGAAAATGCAGACTAAAGTTACCACACGCAAAAAACACGATGGGAGTTGGGGTGTAGCTTGATATCAGGGAGGGACATGCAAAGGGCTTCTAAGGTACTACTTGTTTCTTAACCTGGGTTCTGAGAACGTGTGTATTTTACTTTAGTCCTCTAAGTGGTATACAGAGATTCGATACTCTCTTTTGTATATATGGTATACTTCATAATAAAAAACAAATGCTGAATAAGCGAATGATCTCAATTGATCCTTACAACAATCCTACAAGACTCATGTGTCATGATTCTCATTTTACAGATGATAAACTTATATCAAGAAAAGCTCATCAATGTGCCAGATATCTCACAGCTAGTCCACGGCTCCACCTTCTCATTCTGTGGCCTTTCCACTGGATCGCACTGCAGCTGATTATTATGACTATTTCTGCTGCTATCTTAACTCTAGACACACAAAATTTAGAGTGCCCAACTGCATGTTGTTGAGCAAAAGAAATCAGCTTGCTTTTAATGGAATTATCTTTTAAAAATTAATATTCTCTCCTACTGTCGTTGGCTTTCTATGCTGTGCAGATAAGATACCCATTCACTAGTGATAAGCAAAGTATGCCGGAGTTGTGAGCCAGGACTAGCTGCAGTGGTATTAGGAAATGAGATTGGCGGTCAGTCTTGAGACAGCAGATTTTGGAAGAAAAGTTCTCAGGGTCTTTTACATACCTCTTAGATAGCTGGGACCCAGGACAGAAGTCAGATAAGTTTTTGGTGGAACTGGAGTACAGAGTCAAAAGGGACCAGAGAAGGGGGCACTGACCACAGAGGACAGTCCTCATGGCTCAGCACAGTGGGGAGGGCACAAGGGCCGGCATGGAACAAGGATGGGGCAGAGCACAGGATGGCTGTAACGCACTCCTGAGGGAGTGCTGCAGAAGCTACCAGCCTGGACTTGGGCACCGAGGAGAAACTGTGTGGCCGTCCCTCCCAGGCACCACGAGTCAGCAGGTTTGGCTGAATGTTGGCTCTGGCAGAGCTCTCAGAGGTCATGTGGTCCCAGCTTTCATTGCATAGGAGGGGCCAAGCGACTCCATCAAATCCAGCTCGCCAATTGGTGGGACAGCCGGGATTAGATTTTATGTCTTCAGATGTTTATGTGAGAGTAAACTGAGAGGCCCCCCACTCTTTGCAGAATTCTTCCCAGGACCCAGCACCGGCTCTCCAATTATAGGATTAAAATGCTGCTTGGATAGGATGGGGTATATACACACAGCTGGTCTCTGGTCCTGTCCCTGGCCCTCTAGCCTCACCAGAACATGCCTGACAGTGCCTCAGTGGTCTCAGTGCCTGAGTGGGCCTGACCCTAGAGCAGGGACTGGACACCCTTCTGGGCACTGTGAGCCAAGCAAAGGGGGACAGAGGGAACCCAGTTCATCTAGCTCATTCTGCGTGAGCACATGGGAGTCTGCATTCACACACGCCACTCCCTCTGCAGGGCCTCCTAAGCTTATAGTTAGGTATTTGCTGCTCCCTGCTGGCCATATGTGAGTCAACGCCAATGTTTTAGAGCAGCTTGGTGTCTTAGGGGGAGCCCTGGCTTGCTGTGGAAGTGGACCTTCAGAGAAACAACCACAATACTATTAATGGAGGGCTTAGAAAAATATGTCAGGCACTGTACTAAGCTTTTTACATGCATCATCTAATTTAATCCTCAAGGCGATTTTGTGAGGTAGGTTTTACTACTCCCACTAAACAGAGGAGAAACTGAGTCACAGAGCAGTTACGTGTCTTGTGCAAAGTATATGCTGGTAAATGATAGGGCTGGGATTCAAACCCAGGTGTGTCAGACTTCAAAGTCCACATTCCGAGCCACTGTACACATCCATGTTCCTGGCAGGCTGTATCCTGGATGGGCTGTACTCTCCCATCTTCCGTCAACAGAGACAAACGAGGACCCCTCGTGCCTTGTATTCCATCAGTCCACATCCTGGCAACCTCTCACATCATTTTTCTCCTCCACTTCTTGTGCTCATCACCAAACCTATGACCATTCCAGTCTTTTCCTTTTCTTCCTGATCTTTGTGCAATTTACCTCTCTCCTGCTTGCAGCAAGCATTCACCGTAATGCAAGTGCTGGGGATCTTAAAGTGGGGTCTGCAAGAGGCCCAGATGGGAGTCAAGAGCTCTGTGAGCTTGGACAGGGAAATAATTCTATTCTATTGTGAAAATAGAAAACAGACACGTTGTGGCTTTGTCACTAACTGAACTCGCAGGTATTTCTATATCACGTTACCATTGTTACAGATACCTCAAAATATCATTTATGCTCATCATTGCTTTGAAATTACAATAGTTATTCAACCTGTCACTAGGTCTGTTATTTAATCATTAACAAAAAGTGTATGTATTACTATAGCACAAATTCGTTTTTTTCAATATTTTCATAGCATTCTTTGAAAAGTATGAAATCCCTTTGTAATCCTCTGCATTTTACTTTATGCATTCACAAACACTATTCTTAGAAGGGGTCTGAAGCCTTCTGCAGCCTGCCAAAGGGGTCCTGGCACGAAATGATAAGAACCACTGCCTTCGATTCCGTGCCAGGTTTAGGCTTCCTCACCCGGATCATATGACACGGCGGTGACCAGGGCTGGGAGAGGCTGCAGTTCTCCAAAAACGATGACCGTCTTGTTTATCTTCTGAACCCGACACTTTTTGAGTTGCAAGGGGACACTATCGGTCATTATGCTGGGACAACAAGTGTAAACCGGGACATATGGTCACCCCACCCAAATAGCATGTATTCTGGAAACTGGAGAATTTGATAAGAAAATGCCAGGTGATTAAATGTAACTTACAAGCATCAACATAAAAACTCTGTAAATAAGCTGCTGATAAAACAAGACTATCTCCTAAAATCTAGCCAGACAAACCAAAGTGCTGTGCAGCTAATACAAAGTATACCGGCCTCGAAAGAAATCATTAGAGCATATACCCATGGTGTAACTGATCTGACATACCCCGTTACTATGGACCAGGCGCTCTCTGTAATAATAAGTATGTGCTATTATTATCCATCTTACAAGTGAGGAGAACTTGCCCAACATCACACAGCTAAAAGAAGGCCAAGCTGAGTCACAGATCCATGCACACTGGCTGCTGCCTCTGCGCTCAGAGCCACGGTCTCCACTGCCTCTTGAAGACCTCGTAATGTTAGGAAGTTTCATGATCTGAGTGGAATCCAGCAAAACGACAGATGAAATACAAAACATTGATCTGTTTATCCCCAGCGCTGTTCAGGGTAGAAGCTGCTTTCATTCAAATGACTAGTAATTTGAAAAGAATTCCCCAGAGTGGAAGGGGAAATCTGGAAGATTCTCATGGAGCAATAGAAGTATTCCTTTAGGACTCCTAAATTATAAGTAGCTCTCGCCCCAGGCGTTCACCTTTTTCCTTTGACTTGGATCCCTGGCTTCCCTAGGCGAGGCAGCGTGGGGCCGAGATTAAGAGCATGGGCTAGGGGCCGGCCTGGTAGCACAGCGGTTAAGTTCGCACATTCTGCTTCTCGGCGGCCCAGGGTTCTCCGGTTCGGATCCTGGGTGCGGACATGGCACCGCTTGGCATGCCATGCTGTGGTAGGCATCCCACATATAAAGCAGTGGAAGATGGGCACGGATGTTAGCTCAGGGCCAGTCTTCCTCAGCAAAAAGAGGAGGATTGGCAGTAGTTAGCTCAGGGCTGATCTTCCTCAAAAAAAAAAAAAAAAAAAAAAAAGAGCATGGGCTTGAATACAAATTCCAGGCTCCTATTAGCTAAGTAACGTCGGCTAAGCCATAGCGTAGCCTTCTGGGGCAGCAGTGCTCTCATCTGTCTGTAGAATGGAAATACAGACACGTGTCACTTAACTACGAGGAGGCATTCTGAGAAATGCGTCATTGGCAATCTCATCGTTGTGCGAACATCACAGAGTGTACTTACACAAACCTAGATGGTAGGGCCTACTACACACCTAAGCTACATGGTCCTAGCCTTCTGGGACTGCCTCGCATACGCAGTCCGTCGTTGACCCAAATCTAGTTGTGCGGCACAGACTGTGATGATAAACCTCACATCGTGGTGGTGAGGGGTAAATAATCCTGGAACACACATAATACATAGTAGCTATTCTTATTATCATTATCATTTTACTAGTCTCTAACTCTTTTTTCCCCAAACTCATCTCTCTTTATTAGTCTATTTCCATATGTTCTGTAATATTCAACTTTACTTCCTCTTCAGCTTTTTTCCTCATTCTGTAGCAATCTTTGAGTGACTATAACATTTGCTTACACAGCGTTTGCACCAGAACACATTTTGCTGAGGCAACATAAACTCTGATAACTGGAAATGAGACCAGGGGCACGTGCTCCCTCGATTAGCACATATTTTGGGTTTGCCAGCTCCATAATAGCATTTGCACAGAGCCCTTCATTTGCATTTTGCTGAGCCAACAAGAATTTCTGTAAGTTCGGGGGTGTCAATGCTTCAGTAAGAACTGAGTTGACAAAAAATAGGGTGGATCATTTATCACCTTGGTAGAAACAAGATGAATTTCTGTTTTCAATTGAAATAAAAAAAATCACAAAGGACTGCTGGGCATGACCATGTGAAAAATTAAAATGATACAAAAGAAAGATAATTCAAGATAAAAAGGGAAGACACAGCCTGGGAAATGTTTACATTGATATGAAAAGGCGTTAACAAATACATTTTTATAAGGCCAATTTTTTAAAATATACTTTGGTTGCATTCTCCACTAAGAAAAAAAACATTTTACGTCATGACCCAACACATACGTACACTGAAACAAAAGTTTCCCACAAAAAAACTCACTATGTATGGAATGAAATTTTTATTCCATTCTGATAGTTTTATCAGAATATAATTTTCTTATATTTTTGTTCTATTCTATTCTGTTCTGTTCTAATTTTTTCTTTACTACTGGTCATGAGCCCTTTAATCAACTTAATAATCTACTAATGAATTGTGGCTTGCATTTTAAAAAACAGTGATATTAAGATCTCTTATAAATACATTATTAGATAAAGAATATGCATAAATATTTCTATGTATGAAACAATTTTTTACAATTTTTAAAATGTGGAAGGACCATTTTTAATATATAGCAAAATCTTGGCTTCAGTAATCACTCAAGATATACAAATTATAAACAACGATAAAATGCAATTTTCACTGATTAAATTAGCAAAATGTAAAGCCATGATGATGTTTAATGCTGACGACAATAAAGGTTTTTCTTTAATGCAGTTTTTAATTTATACCCCACTTCAGTTCAAAACAGATTTGAGGTGGATTTCTCTACCAAAATTGCCAAATGCAATGGATGGCAGAATCTCTTGATGCAATTTTGTTTGAGAAACAATTTGGTAGCACATTTGTGGAATCATAAAAACGTTCATATCCAAAAGTAATTCCACTTCTGGGAATTCGTCCCAGGGAAGCAGTTCAAAGAAAAAAAATCTCTATGCACAACTTTTTATATCATTACTTAAATAGTGAAAAATGAGACGCAGTCTAAATAACCAAGAATAGCATAACATTTAAATAAGCTATGCTACATCAGTTCAAAATATTTTACAGTCAATAAAACAATAATTGTGACTATGGAGCCACATGAGTAAATGCTCATGCTAACAAATGCAAAAGTTATAAAACAAAACTCCATGTGTGTTCCAGTTACTATGGCTGTAACAAAAAATTACCCCAAAACTTAGTGGCGTGAGACAACCATTTATTATGGATCAGGGATTCAGAGAAGACACAACTGTTTCTGTGACCACAATGCCTGGGGCCTCAGCTGAGGCTGGATCATCTGAGGCTCCTTCCTTCACATGTCTGGGAATTGATGCTGCCTGCCAGCTGAGACCTCAGCTGGACCTGTTGGCCAGGACACCTCTATATGGCTTGAGCTTCCTTGGAACATGGTGGCTGGATTCCAAGGGTGGGAGTCCCCAGAGAGCCAAACAGAAGTCAACTCACCTTGTATGACCTAGTCTTGGAAATTACGCAGCATCATTTCCATCTCCATTCATTGACACAGTCACAATGTCCCATCCTGTTTCAAGGGGAAGGAAGAGAAACTCTACCTCATTATGGGAGAGTGACAAGTTTCTGGACAAGCATGCAGGACTGGAAATACTGCTGTGGCCGTTTTTAGAAAATACAATCTGCTGAAATTTATGATCTGGTTAAAACCACATAAAAATCATGAGAATTAGGATTAGGACTGCAAAGAAATGTGGAAAAAAATGAAAGTTTGATTTTTTAAAAAACTATTATTGTTTTGACAATGTTCTTTGGGCAATAAGTAAAAATTATTAATAAAATTATATTAGAAAGGAATTAAGCTGACAAATCTTTAGAAATTTTTCCCAGGGGAACCCCCACTTCCCTTGTCTCCTCTGTTTATAAAATCCTGCTACTCTCACTTCCAGTTGTCAGCGATTAACCCATTGCATCAGCAATGCCCCTCCCATTTATGAGAAGTGGGCCTGAAGCAGAGGCCCAAGCACCAGGGGGCCTATGTGCATGGCCCCCCTCAATCCCTCATCATCAGACATCACCCGACACGGGCAGCCTCATCTACAGATGACCTCACTTTTTAGTCACTAAAGGAAAAAGGAGAAGAAGACATGTTTCTAGTCTGATTTATCAATAAACACTCATCTCCACTTGCGAATACCTTGCTTGTCTTCCTTCTTGGAGAAAGAGGCCCCTTCTTCCTTGACAATGTTAGTCCCTCCTCCTGTTCACTTGATCATCCCTTCTCATCTTCTCCACAAGATGTCCCACTGAGCCATGGCACTCTAATGCCTCTATTTTCTCTAGCATCTTTAATCTTCTCTCATTGACTGCATCCTTTCTCTCTACCTACAGACATCCCCAGGTCCTCCGTAACACCATTCATGCTACCGACTCAAATTGTCATCCAATGTATGATTACTTGTCTACTCCATTGACAAACTCTTCAAAGGAGACACTTACTCTAGCCATGGCAGAGGCACTTGCCCAGAGAGGTGCCTCACCACACTGGACATGCCCCATCTTGGTGACGGACTCATGGTTCCGTGGCCTGGAATAGCCTCCCCTCTTCTCCACCTGTGCAAGTTGTGCCTGCTCTCTCTGGCCATGCTTCCTCACAGCCTAGCCCACAGGAACCCCTTCCTCGGGGTCCAGGATGCTCATGTCTGTATCACTCATGTGGCAGCTGTATATGAAAAGGTACCAGGATCCTGAGTACCAGCGGGCTTAAGGGTAAAGCCAAGAATAACTCCATAAGATGACATGTAGGGATGGAGTAAGATCAAGACTCGGGTGAGGCTGAGCACTCATATGATGTCTCGCAAACCAAGTTCTGAGGCAAACTTCGGAGTAGTTCTGAGGAGAGCTAGATTGTTCTATTTGTTAACCAAACCCCTCTTGATGGGGACCTTTGACCCAGAGAAGACACATTTCTGCCAGACCATCCTGATCTATCCCAGAGGCAGACCCTGCTCCATCCAGTGGGGCCAAGACCTAAAGCAGACCTGACTGCTAATACCAGCCACTCCTGGCCATGGAAAGCCACAGCCTCGAGAGGGCAGGTCTCCCCTGAAGCACTCAGTTCCCAGAGCAGCTTGCCAAGGACCACCTCCTATGGGTTTCCATCTTTACCTTCCACTTCCTCCTCAGCTGCCCTGTCTCCACCAAGCCTGCCTCAGGCCTATAGTTAGAAAGTCCCTGGAAAGGATTCCACAGACACTCCTGTGGCTTCATGGTCCCTTGGGGGACAGATGCAGCTACAGATCACTTCTTACCGTTAATATCTCTGCCCCAGGAACCTAAGACGAATCTCAAAAAGTTTTAATAATCAAAGAATTTAGAGCAAAGTGGCTAGTGGGCTATTTCCTTAAAGTGCCAGGGCACTGGAGCAGGTCAGACGCTGCTGGAGAGTGACAGACCTCCCCACCACCAAGTCTCCCCCACCCCACCCCTTGCCCTGAAAACCTTCTGGGAGCTGAGCCTGGGTCCTGCTTCTGCTGGGGTGGATTTAGCAGCCCCCTTCAGCATTCCAGGCTGGGATTTGCATGCTGCTGGATGTGGAGCTCCTCTGAGCTCCTGTCCCATGTACCAATTTGAATCCACAGATTGGCTAAAAAAATTCCCTTGGGGGCCAGGCTGGTGGCTCAGCAGTTCAATTCGCCTGTTATGCTTCGGTGGCCTGAGGTTCATGGGTTCAGATCACAGGCATGGACCTACGTACCACTTATCAAGCCATGCTGTGGCAGGTGTCCCACATATAAAATAGGGGAAGATGGGCACGGATGTTAGCTCAGGGTGAATCTTCCTCAGCAAAAAGAGAAGGATTGGTGGCAGATGTTAGCTCAGGGCCAATCTTCCTTGGGGAAAATAAAGATTAAAAAATTCCCTGAGCAAAAAGGGATCCAAATTTTAGCCTCTACTGTGTTTCAAGAATGAAAAAACATATCCTAAAAATTGGGTGACCCCAAACAAGGCCAAATTAAAAAGCCCCAGGAAGAGACCACAGCGCCCATTCAGAGAGAGGGAGAATGGCCTGTGGCCTGCTGAACCAGACCCCAGCAAAACCCAGGGGCACAGGGGCCTGCTGGAAGTCTCAGCCCGTCACCCTGGGGAACTTACCTTGAGAGAAATGGCTATATGTGCAAGCATGTGCTGTGTGTGTGCGTGTGTGTGTGTGTGTGTAAGAGAGAGAGAGACCTGAAAAAGCTGTACCACTAAGATCTGCAGCTCCTGGGGCCTGGGCTTGTTCTCCATGTGGAGTGATGCCCCTGAGGGAAGATGACAAAGGGGGCGTGAGCCTCGTCTGTCACCTCACAGGACTATAGTAGTGTAGATCTGTGGAGGGTTGTCCTGAGGGCGGTAGGCACAGGCCACTGCGGATTCAGTGCCACCCGGGGCCTAGGGCTGCCAGGGGCTTGAGAAGTGCAGGTAGCAAGGGGCCACCAGGACTGATTCACGAACACTTGTGAGCACTTTTAGTAAAACTCAGAGATACGTGGGGTGAGGGAACCTGCGTGAAGACTGGACTCCCGCAAACTGAGCAGGCAGGGTTCAGGAATGTGGGCTGCAATGTAACTGTGAGCAGGTCTGTAACTGCAGGCCCAGGCTGACCAGATCCTTGGGGTCACCCTCCGTCCATTTCTGATTTGTGGGAGTTACCAGCTCTCAGGATCCTTGGTCCTGCTCCTTCTGTTTCCACCCACTTGTAACAAAATACCCTCTACTTGTTAGAGAACAGAGTTTTTAGTCTGGCACTACTTTCCTCTCTTCCCACCATCCCCATGCCACCTTCCAAGGTTCTTCTGCTCCACAGGGCTGCATGGAAGGCCCTCTCCCCTCAGCTCAAGTGAGTTCACTCTGAAGCCGTGGAAGGGCCTGGAACGGCCTGGCTTGCGAGGTGCCCAGTGCCAGGTGGCCAGCTCTGTGGCCACACACAAGTACCCTCCAGCCTGAAGCACCTTCAGCCTGGGCAAGAAAGCTCTCTTAGGAGACCGGTGAGTTGGACCAAGTGGTTGTGACAGTTCCTACCAGATGTGTCACTCTGAAATTCTGGGGTTACTTTGGAAAGTAGCACCAAAAAGGCCCTGTCTAAGCCCTCGGAGGGATGGCTGCTAGAACTTCTTCTCCAACGCCCAGCCTTGGACATGGCTTCATGGGAGGTGTAGGGCTGGACTCCTTCCCCACGCCAGGCGGGGCAGGGGGACCACAGAGGAGAGTGGGAAGGAAAGACACGAAAGGCCAGAAAGAGGGGGTCTTTGTGAGCAGGGCCCCTGTTCAGATCTGAGACCAGAGAAGGGGTCCCACCAGCTCTTCCCCCAACTTTGGTCTGTGCTTTGACCACAGTGGAAATCTACACTCTATTGGAATGGGGTTTTTTTCTAAGACCTTTGTACTTTTTGGTTCCCTGTGTTTCTGAGGAAGAGTTCCTTTTGGAAAATTCCAATTCAGTCTCAGCTGAAAAAAAGGGAAAAGGAATTTTTCCACAAGGGGCTCTGGGTTGACAGGGGGACTCAGGGTCCCAGCTGATGCTTGTCTGAAATCTGTAAGGAACCAGGAGCCGGATCCGTAGCAAAGGGAATCCTGGGAGGGCTGGAGCTGAGGTCAGCCCAGGGGACCTTGCCCTCCTCTCCCACCATCATCTCACCCTGGACAGGGATGGGCTCTCACACTCCTACTTCTTCTTCTTCTGGGACTTGGCACTTGGGTTTCATCTGAACCCTAATTGCCCACTGTATTAAATCAAGTAATAGGAAAAATTCACTCAGTTGAATTCCTGTTCCAAAAGGGAAACCCTCCAACAGGAGTTGGTCCAGGGACGCTCAGAGCATTCTTTCACCTCCCTCTACCCTTGAGAGACTTCCTTCTCTCTATCTCCTCCTCTTCTTGCTCCTTGTTCTTCTCTGGTAAGTATTCAAATACTTTTTTAAATTGACACATAATTCACCTAACATAAAATTCACCATTTTAAAGTGTACCGTTCAGTGGCTTTTAGTATATTCACTATCCCCTGTGATTTCTTATCCCAATGCCTGGGAGAGAGAGGAAGGGAGCTAGGGCTGGAAGTTTCCCGGACGGGTTACCAAGGCAACCCAGGCAGCTGAGATCCTGAAAGCCTGCTCCAGCCTCATGACACAGCCTCACGCTTCTCTGGAATCTCTGGGGAAATTCTGCCCATGGGGCTGGAATCTGCCATTAATAGGACAGGTGGGTTCTTGGGTAAAGTTTTCCATGCGTATTTGAGCCTCCTGCATCAGTGTCACCAGGGTCAACCCATGAGACGTTGGAGACCCCTGGCCTCACAATGAAACCAGGCCCTGGGGATGAGCTGACCAGGTCAGGGCCCAAGTTTGAGGGTGATGAGGGGTCCCTGGATTAGTTACCCTGTAGGAGAGAGTCCTGGAATAGTAATAGAGCCTTCAGAGTCATGTGATGAGGAAACTGAGGCCCAGAAACCACAAAGTTGCACAACCTGGTAATGGCAGACCTGAGACCAGAGTCCAGCTCTTCTGACTCTGGGCCAGTGCGTTCTCCACCAGGTAATTCATTCAACAGTAAATATTCATTGAACCCCCTGCGCCATAGGCCAGGGACTTCGCTGGGTGCTAGACAGTGTTGACCTGGCAGTCCACATGCAGGCCACAAACTCCTAGCTCTAGGGAGCAGACCAGTCAGGGCTTAGAGAGGCAGCCACTCCATGCCCAGTGAGCTAACCTCGAGAAGAAAGAGAGATCCAGGAAGAAAACCCCTCAGTAAGGCTTTGCTACCTGTCCAGGAGCTGCCTCAGAAAGTCCTTTCCTGAGAGTTCCTGTCAGCAGCTCCCTCCCCAGGCTTGGTCCTGGGCCTCCGTCTCTGGCCTTAAGTTGGTGGCAGAATGTATCCTGGGACAGAGTGACGGCATCTTGGAACTGGCTTATACCAGCTCATGAGAGCCGATTGCTACTCTTTCAGGAGTTTTTCAAAAACACGATTTATTTTAAAAACTAAAATGACATAAACATAGTTAAATAAATTATATTAGAAGCAAAGGTAATAAATACTCAAAACTCATCACTTCCTAATTATTTTATTACATTTTACTACTGTTTTCTCTCCCCTTGGAAACAAATAGAGCCCTTTTGGGCCTAGGAATGTGCTTATCTTATGATCTCACAAAGGGCAAGGAAAGCAGATCTCAATTTTGACATAAGGGCTAAAGGACCCAGAATGCAACTGGCTTACTCAGTAGCAAATGTGTGGGAAGAGCTTAAACTTCAGGAACTTAACTCATATTTGATTCAAGAAAAAGGAAAAGTATCTTAATCCTCGGTCCAGGAAACAAAAATCCCCATATTTGTCCAGTTGCGCATACAGGGCTGCGTGTGTGTGTGAGTGTATGTGTGTGTGTGTGTACCAATCTACTATCAGGATTTCCTTTCCCTTCAAGTTTCCATCTCTTTTAAATGCGATAGTTCTTCCTCCTGCTCATTGGTTAGCTTCACTTTCTCTTTTTATAGAATGATGTCAGTGAGCCTTCATGTCTCCTTTATGGGCTTCTGGCCACTTTCTGGTCCTAAATTTTAGTGTGCTCCAGACTTGCCTGCCTGGGGTACTTGTTAAAAATGCAAACTCCCGGTCGCCATGCCCAGAGGTTCTGACCCAGCAGCTCTGGAGCAGGCCCAGGAATCTGCACCTTTACCAGGGATTCTGAGGCAGGTGGTATAAGAAAGACATTTTGCAAAATACTTCCTTGTGTCACTGACGTGCTGCAAATAATACGATATTTACTGATTTTCCCTCCAGAGGGAGTTCATTTCTGCTGCTCCATTCCCGCTCTCTTGCTTGCCACCATTACGAGCACATTGTTTGAAGTCTCCTCTGTGTTAGCATGGCTGGTCCCTGCAAGCAGCTTCCGTCAACCCTATGCTCTAATGAACCAGGTCTTGGACCTGGTTGGTGCCAGGCATAACTCTGAGATGGTGAAGTTGTTGAAAAACCAGCGGCCAAAACTGTCATTCACAGTTTCACCACTTAGGGGCGCCATTGCCCCACTTTTCATTTCTGGTCAGTTTGGAGTCCTGAAAGTTCCTGCTTTATTTTGCTGATAGTTCATAGGGAATTTTTTGCTGTTGTTGTTTTGATCTGTTGTTCATCCTCTGTTACGATCTTTGACTCAGATAGACAATGACACAATGAGGAGCTTAGAAAGGGGATTGCTTGTTCTCCTGCCCTCACCGCAAGTTTTTGGGATACATTTTGGATTGAGCTAAAGCAGATGGTCCCAGAGCATCGACCAAGACCAGGATTACTGACAATCAAGTTGGGAGAGGCTGACCCATACCTCAGAGTCATCGGGACTTATTTCTCTGGCTTCTCTCTAGGCCCTGACACAGAGGTTACATATCTGGTGTAAGGAAGAGACCTAGTATTTGTTAATTACCTCCTGTATGCCAAGCACTTTACATGTCATCTCATTTAATCCTCACGATGATCCTATATTTTCTCTCTGTCAGGAGGGAAAACGGCAGGCCTGAGGCAAATGAGACTCAGAGAGCTCTCTCCAAATCCCACATTCTTTCTGCTACAACATCGTCTCTGTTCACTCACTCACCAAACATTGATAACAAAGCAGATTTGCAAGCAATTCTATTTTGGACAAACCGATGGGTCCTCAGGCCTCTGCCTACACTCAGAAAGGAAAATACTGAGTCCCCAGCTGCTGAGCAGTGGACACAGAGTAATTCATTTCTACCACCAAGGGCGAGCAGATTAAAAAATAAATGAGAGGAAGGGAAATGAAGTACTTTCGACTGAACAGGCAAATGTAGTCCCATCAGCAGCCAAAATCAATGAGGCAGCAATAGACAGCATTGGAGCAAGGCAGAGTGAAGGCCTCCTGGGCCTAGAAGGCACGGCTCCCCCAGTTTCCTAGGACATTTCCTGTCCCTCTCACACCTGCAGCTCCAAAAGGCACCAGAGGGGTGTCCAGCTGCAGCCACATGGGATTTACAAAATAGATGGTGTCTTCCTTGTCTGTAGCCATCTCATGTCTGATGAGGGCATAGGCAGGATGGGGTTCCAGGTTAGTTAAGGTACAAATAGAACTTAAAAGAGCTAAATTTAGGAATTACATAATGTCATCTGGGGAACAATTAAAAGTAGGTATGGTATGACAGGAAGTGGCCTTGTCTGAGCAAAACTGTGAAAAGTGAGATGTAGAATGTTGAACTCAGGCCAACTCAGGCAGAGAGTGGAGGAAGCACCCACATGGTCATGTTTGGGTGGACAGCCTATTTCCTTAGTTTAAATGTCTGTTGGGCTCTTTTGCCTCAGTGGTCTTCCAGCAGCCTCCGTGAGCCCACCTGGCCATCTGACCCTTCCACGGGCACATCTTGTCCTTTCCTGAATCAACCCCCATTGTTTGCATCCCTTTGCTCTGCCTTACGGGAGCTGTACTCTCAGAAATCTAAATCTACCATGATAAGGCAAAAGAGGGGAAACCCAGCTAACCAACAATCCGTTTGAGTGACATGTAGCTGAGAGACTATTTGATTTGATTTGCTGAATACCAAACTGTGTATGTTGAAGTCGTTAATTGCAACTTGAAAGGAGTTGTGCTGTTTGGCCCCTCCATGGCCACTCAAGAGCTAGGTGTTTGCTTCCACGTTCTGGTTGATAGCCAAATCTAGATGTGTTGGCATCCTGTGGACCCAGCCTGTGTGTGCTGGGCATCATTGACACATTCATTCACTCACTCCTTCATTCGCTCAGCAAGTGGCTGCTGAGTGCCTACTCTATGCCCAGCAGCCTTCTGAGCACTGGATGTCACAGCAGTGGGCATGATAATGAGGCCTCTGCTTTCATGGAGCTTAAGTTCTAGTGAAAGAAGACAAAGAATAAGCAAGCAAACAAACAAACAAAATCAGGTGATGATAAGAGCCAGGATGGGAGTAAAGAGATGTGAAGAGAGAGAGCGAGACCAGGGGCTTCATTTAGAGTGGGTGGGGTGTGTCTCCTGGAACCAGGAAAACCATCCCCAACAGTGTCCTTTCCCACTTTCAACGCCAGCCTCTGTAGGAGGAAAACCAAGGGACAGGCACCAGAGAAAATGAATAATGTCATTGCTTCAAGCCCACAGCAGGGGATGCAGGATAAGGGATTCCTGAAGGCACCGCTGCTCTGGCCCTGGTTGGTGAGCGGAGGAGGCTGGAGATCCAGAGCAGTCTGTCATCTCCCTGGGTCACAGAGCCCTCCAGCTAAGAAGAACCAACCTTTCCTTACAGATGGAAGAGCTGAAGCTGGACAGCTGGATGCCTTCTCTGACATCACACAGCTACCCCTCAAACATTGGTTTCCACTCCTCCCCTGCGTCCCCTTATTTTCTGGAAAAGGAGGGGAGAGTATGGAGAAATTGACAATAACTTACGATTTTCCAGATTCCTGGTTCCCCCATACACGGCAGTGCTCGATCAACTTGGGAGAGAAGATTTCTAAAGTCTCTTCACAGTCTATCAATTTTGCTGCAGCCAATAGAAGGCAACAGGATCATTGCTACACAGTGAGAGACCCAGCAGGCTCATAGTTGTCACAGTGGCTGCTACTTACTGAACACCTACTGTGACAAAGAACCATGCATGAGTTATCTCACCCTTACCTCCACCATTCAAGTTGGGGTTTGCTCACGAGGAAGCTGAGGGTCAGGGAGGAGAAGTAACTGCCCAAAGGGGTGCACTATAAGTAGTAGAGCTGAGATTTGAACACGGATCTCCTTGACTCCAAAGCTTTGTCTTTTTTCTACTACAGCACGCCAAGGAGAGCACTGGAGAAAATGAGAGGAAGAAGTTCACTTGTAATCTTTGCTCAAGATAGCAAAGCTCTGAGGCCACACCATCCCAGCCAGTCATGTACTCAGATGCTGGCACCAGCAGCCCCCCAGCCACGGACCCTGGCTGAACCCTCCCCTAGGAGGACCTCGGCTCCCTGCTTGGCTGCTAATATCCTGTGAAGTGGGAGAACATCAGAGAATGTCCTTTGTCGTCCAGTGGTGAACAGCTGAGCCAAAATCCTGTCTCCAGCTCCCACTCTTGCCCTCCCTATATGGTCCATTCTCAGAGCGACCCTTTGAAAATTTAAACCTCATCATGCTCTCCATCACATTTAGAGTGAAATCCGGGGTCCTAAGGGTGGCCCCAGGCTGGTGTCTGCTTGCCTCCAGGGCTTCATTCCCTACTACTCTCACTCTCTCTCACTCTGCTGGAGCCACACGGTCCTCTTTCGCTATTCCTAGCACACAGGAGGCACGCTCCTCCCTCAGGCCTCTTGCAGATTTGTTCCCACAGCCTGGGGACAGATTTTTACCCCAGAAATCCCCAGGGCTTCCTCCCTGGCTTTATTTAGGTCTCAGTTCAAATGTCACCCCCTCAGTGGTGCCTTCTCTCACCAGCGGATTGAAAGCAGCCCTCCCTTCATGCTCTGTCACTTCGCTCTGCTCTGTTTTACTTCCTAACGCTTTTCACCACTTACTAGTATTCTATAATTTTCAGTCATATCTTTATGGCCTGTTTTTTCCACTAGAACATAAGCTTCCTGAAGGCAGAGATTTTGTAGTCCGCCACGGGATCCACGGTGCCTGGGGCACAGCAAACTCATAACTGCTTGTTGAATGAATGAATGAATGAGGGGCAGAAACTCATTCTCCCCAATAAATACCATGAGATCTGAAGAAACTGAAGTCTTTTGGAGGGAAACATCTTCAGTTGTCCTTTGGCTCTCTGGCTGCAGTGGGAGATCCATGCTCATGGCTTCATTTCTCTGCTCAGAACCTCCTTACACAATCGACCTCTCAGAGCTGCCTGGAAAGCCTGGCACCTGAATGCCAGCCTGCAACCACATCTCATGCTTCTCTGAGGCCTTCCATCCTCCATCCAGCTCTCAAACCCCACCTCTCCCACCCACCACCCTAATGAGGTGAGCTGGCTTCCCCTCTCCTGCTCACAGCTGGTCACCTTCGCACTTCCTGCTTTGGTTCAGGTCAAGACCAGATCCAGAAATCTGTGTCTGTCCTAGACAGCCTTGTTCTAAATGTAAGTCGCTGATGAGGAGGAGGAAGAGCCTTGAATGGAAAGGCGGGAGAGAGGGAAGGAGGGACCAGGGAGAAGTCATGTAGGCTGGCAGTCCCCGTCAGACTCTTGTAGGATTTTTCCTTCTCTAACAAAGAAGGTAGAGCCATATCCTCGTGCCCTCCCTGGGGGAGGGGGTGGTTCCTGATGCCATCCAAGACATCCCTGTGGTTCTCCAGGTTTCCAATTTGGTTCTCCAGCTTCCCCTTTTCAGAGGATGGTTTGTGATGAAGGCAAGGTCACCATAGCTTCCATTTCCTTCTCCTTCAAGTGATATCAAAGGTGACATTGAATGAATCTAGCAAAGGAGTATTTTATAAAGCTTTTGATTCTGAAATGGAATCATTCATGTAAGATCGAGCAACTCTAGAGACTAGATAAGCTAATCTTCTCATTTGATTAATGAGAAAACAGAAGGGCAGAGACACTAAATAACTTTCCCATGGTCACGGAGCTGGTGAGAGGCAGAGCCAGGACTTGACGTCTCCTGACTTGCTGTCCAGCCCAGCGCTGCGGGACCATTAAGATGCCCCAAAGACAGACTCTCCCCACTTGGAAGTCTAGTTTCCAAAATGTACATGGGTTCATTCAGTCTTGCAAATAATTCCTCAAAATGGTCAAGCCTGCAAACATACCCCATGAGCCTAAATTGTTGCTTGAGAGTCTGCCACATTTACCCCAAATTATCATCCTCTTCCTCTCCTCTGCATTCCCCTTCCTACTCTTTTCATGGCCAAAACCCTCCAATCTTTCAAATGATTATTTAGGGTTTAGGCATAAATGTCCTCACCCACCCTGATTCAAGACTTGTGCTCATGTGACACCCGTTTATGGTTGGAGGTTATTTCTGCTCCCCGGGTCAGCCCCTTCTCTCTTGTCAGCTTCCCCTAGGGTCAGTGACCCCCGGGAGCTCGGGCTCTAAATTTGTGAAATCCTATTCTCCTGGCAGCCTGTGACGTGGACAGATGGTATCACGTGACTTGGCTTCTACAAAGCCAGTAATAAATTGCATTTCTGGAAAAATCTATATTTCAGTAGTCGCATTATTTACATTTTTCATTTATTAATCCTATTAGGAATGTTTCCTTCAGGAGAAGAATAAAGGTGGAACAAAAAGGCAAGACAAATAGGCAACTGTGAAAAAAACACCCCATTCAAAGGCCCACTGCTTCCCTTGGGCACAAGCTTGTATATCACCTGTGTGCAAAAAGACATCTGACTTGGTGCAGATATGAGAACATCTGCTGTTCAAAGTGTCTTCTGAATACCCCCAAAGACCCGGGGAGACCCCAGCCTTAAGAGTCAATTCTTCAAGGAAAGCTGCAGCCAAACACATCTTTAAAACTCTGGTGATCACCCATCAAATACTACAAGAACTGTTGAAAGGACAAAACATGGTTAGAAAATAGAGCAATGGCAAAGCAAGCAGGCATGGGCTGTTTAGTCAGCTGGCTGGTGGCAATGAGTGTGCAGTGGGCTGAATATTGACTTGGATGCATCACCCACATGGTGACTGCTATTGCCCTCATTTTAGCCCAGAGCCTGGCACACGGTAAACTCGGGATTATTGCTAGCACATGAGGTCATCACTGCATTTCCATCATCTGCCGAGGAAGTACCACTCACCCTTTAGGGACCAGCTCTCATGCTCCCTCTTCTGTTAAAGCATCCAGCATCTGTGCCTTCTCTAAATTCCTGTCAAATTGGGCTCCACTTCTTTTCCCTAATGTTTGGTAGTTCTCTGCCTATTTTATGCCCATTATTGGATTGTTAGCTCCATAAGAACTATGATTTTTATTCACCTTTTTGACCACTCACACAGCATTTAGTAGGGGCATGATACATAGGTGATGCAATGGCAGAAGTTGATGGTCACCATATTTTTTTGTTGGTTGGTAGTTTAATTTCTGCTTCCTAAGCTTAAGAGATAGGAGAAAGATGCTGTAAGCCAGATCCACATAAGAGATGGGAATTCTTTTTCTCTTGACTTCATGCTTTAGCCTTCTCGGATTTTAAGAGAATGGAAAGGGTCTTCATCAAAAAAAATCAAGAAATGCAACCCATTCTTGGAATATAAGGTGGAGGCATAAGTCTCCAAGTTTATAATTTTTTCACCTTTAAGATGAATAATAATTCCTAGTCTAACTACCTCACAGGACTACCATGAGGCTCAAATAAGATAATGTGCATATGAGAGCTCTTTGCTAGTAGGAACACATGATATGGGTGTAAGGTATTATTATCCCTTTAATCTTTCTAGTCTCATAATGGAGAAAATTTTCCAAAGACAAATTGGGAGCTCATTTCAGTCTCTCAGCTGCCTCTTGCTACATGATGTCCATGACAATTAAACGCTGCAGAAGAGTCTGGCTGAATTCAAATAAACAGCAGCGTGAAATACATTTGTCAACACTCTAGTGCTGCTGAAGACTGGCAAAATTCTCCTTCAGGCCTCTAGGACTCATCCGCTGGCAGAGATGCCTACTCGCAGAAAAACCCCACAACTGCCATTCTGGTAAGACCTTCACTGCATGCATTCCAGTTTTCTGCTCTTACTGTGACACCAAGGGCTGCTCTGCAGGAGAACGTGACTGTTCTCTGCGATTGTGGAATGCAATGCCTCCAGAAATGAACATGGGGAGCTCTGCCCCAACCCTCCCACACCTTGGGACTGGGGGACCCCTTCCCCCAGCTCCTGGGAGTCATGGCAGTGAGGGCTGTCAGCTGAGTCCCAATCTGGGCATTGCCCTCAGCCTAAGAGAGCCCCTTGTCCAAAGCCACCTCCCCTCCCATCTCCAGTGACTGTTCAGTAGTGGGGAGGGGTGCAATGAAGGCCTGGCTCCCTTGTCTCAAAGTGGGACAACTCCAAAAGGAAATCCCAGCTCCAGAGCTCCCACAGGGTCCACTGAGGTCTCTGAGGCCATTTTATTGCTGCTCAACTTCTCCCTTTTCCCAGTCCTGTGTTCCTCACCCCTCACAGGTGTTGTTCTTGAAAACACTACTTAATAAAGCTCCTGCATGCTGATCGTGGAGAAACTCTACCCATGGCACCTCTCAAATGGTTTAACTGTGAATAGGCTACTGCTCTGCAGGGATATTGATCCTCACAGCCCTTGGAGAAGCTAGGTGGGTCCATGGAAGCCCTTGTCCCCAGGCGAGTTGCCTTGGCTGGAAGCAGCATCTCCATTCACCCTCGTTTGCCATAAAAGCATTATTTTCTCAGACTCATGATGAGAAAAAGGTTGGGGAACGCTAATGTAATGCGGAGCACACTCGAAATAAATCTATCTTAACACAGGGTAGTTGCCTTTCCAATATCTCTTTCTTTTCTTCCTTACTAACTCAATCCTGATTTTAATTCCAGGCAGTAATTTTCTTGGCTGAAAAAAACAAACCAAAAAATCCCATTTCCCAGCCTACTCTGCAGCCCTGGAGAGCCATGTACATGGTTCTTGCTCAGTGGATAGAAGCGGAAATTTGCTGCCTCCCTAATAAAGGCATCTCCCCACTTGCATGTTGTTCCCTTTTGTGTCTTCCTGCCTGGAACAGGGCTAGGAGGCTGGTGACCAAGAGGAGACCCACGTGCTGAGTGTACATTGTCTATTGCTGCATTTAAAAAATTACTCCCATACTTGGATATTTGAAACAAACGTTTATTATCTTACAGTTCCTGTGTGTCAGGAATTATGGGGGAAGGTGTAACTTTGATGTATTCTCTTGGTCACACAGCGGAAATTTGGTATAATGTGGGAGAGAACTTCACAAGGATGTAAATACCAGGAGGCAGGGATCATTAGGGGCCTCCTTGGAGCCTGCCTACCACCATCCACCCTCTGGCCCCAATGATGCACACCCATCCCACATGCAAAATATACTCACTCTCTCGCCAGATCTCCAAAAGTCTCATCCTATTATATCATCAGTGTACAATTCAGAATCTTGTCATCTAATTCAGGTCCAGGCGTGGATGACGTGCCTTGGATGTCGTTCCTAGCAGCTCCTTCAGTACGGCTCCATCCCAACTCATGTGTTCTCTATCGCCTGACATTTTGGCTTCATGACTTGCACGTGAATATATCAGGAAGAAGGAAAAAGAAGGATAATTTGACTATCTTCTATTTCAATCATCTCTCTACTTCACCATCCACTGCATGGTAAAATTAGAGTGTGTATATGAACTTGTACATACACGCACACACATACACACTCCTCCCAAAGCAAATTGTAAGAAATGATGCTCTAACCAATAGGCAAGACAAAGAAGGTGGCACGCAAGCAGAAAAGCCAAAGCTGATATCTTTGCAATGAGAACAATGTGATCAGAATGGAGCTGATGAGTGGCTGATCCAACAGATGTCAGCTGGGGATCCAAACTCTTGTTCAACCCTCCTTGAAGCTCCCCATTGAAAGCAGGGATGGAGCAAGAGTGGCATGGGGTGGGAGATGGTTGGCAAGTTTGAGACTGGGGCAGTAAGAGATGGGACCGGGAAAGGAATAACAGTTTATAGGGGGGCAGCACACCTGTTTTCCTTTAACATCCTGAGGAGACATCTCTGATTTTTTCCAATGCCATTCAAAACACTCTCTATGTTCTGCAAAGCGAGGGGCACAGACGTACCCCTTGTGAGAATATCTTCACTTGCTGAACCGCTTGACTGTGATCTGAGGTCCCTCACTCCTATCTAGTTGATGGCACATCTTTGGCATCTGCATTAATTTCTGGTAACTCTCTCAGGTATGGCCAGCTAAGCCTTCCTTCATTGTGCTATCTGTGTAAAAAGTCACACTTAAGGGTCCTCAGAGGACGA
Source organism: Equus przewalskii (assembly GCF_037783145.1). Taxonomy (NCBI): domain Eukaryota; kingdom Metazoa; phylum Chordata; class Mammalia; order Perissodactyla; family Equidae; genus Equus; species Equus przewalskii. The sequence continues at coordinate 88,357,731 of NC_091834.1, read as the reverse complement.
GTCCAGATACAGATATAAAAGTCTGCCCTCAGGGGCTGGCTCCGTGGCCGAGTGGTTAAGTTCGCGCACTCTGCTGCGGCGGCCCAGGGTTCGGATCCTGGGCACAGACATGGCACCGCTCGTCAGGCCACTTTGAGGCAGGGTCCCACATCCCACAACTAGAAGGACCTGCAACTAAGATATACAACTATGTAAAGGGGGGTTTAGGGACATAAAGCAGGAAAAAAAAAAGAGAAGATTGGCAACAGTTGTTAGCTCAGGTGCCAATCTTTAAAAAAAAAAAAAGTCAGCCCTCAATACCACTCTGCTGGGTTTGCTGTCCGTGCAGATGTTCCCAGAGGTTCTCTCACTCTCTCTGCATTTTTAAAGTTCATTCTACAAAATTAACATTAATAACCAACTGAAACGCACTTCTTTATTCCAACTGAGACCACCAAGCCAGAATTTTACATTCAGCCCTTCCCATTCCATACCCAGGTAGGAGAAATCTAAGAGTCTATAGCTGGTAGCTAGTATCAACCCACCTTGGCTATAGTCCCTATCTGGTCTTGGTCCCTTGGTTCCAGTAATTCCCTCTGCCTTGTTCCATTTGGCCAAGCTTTTGCCATAAGCCCCAGTTCCAAACGAATCTTGGCATTGCTTCCAATGACTTCAGCACATCCAAGTATAGGATAACACCTTATCCTGCATCTCCTGAGGACTGATGTGCCATTTTTTTTAATTGAAGTATTATTGACATGCAACATTATGCTAGTTTCAGGTGTATGATATCTGAAATATAAATTTGATATTTATAAACATTACAAAATGGTCATCACAGTAATTCTAGTTACCATCTGTCTCCCTATAAATATGTTCCTATATTATTGACCATATTCCCTATGCTTTTTATTACATCCCCATGGCTTGGCTTTTTTTTTTTTTTTAAAGGAAGAGCTAATTCTTTTTGTTTTTTTTAAAGATTGGCACCTGAGCTAACAACTATTGCCAATCTTCTTCTTTTTTTTTTTCTGTTTTTTCTCCCTGAATCCGCCCAGCACTTAGTTGTATTTTAGTTGTGGGTCCTTCTAGTTGTGGCATGTGGGACGCCGCCTCAATGTGGCCTGATGAGCAGTGCCATGTCTGTGCCCAGGATCTGAACCAGCAAAACCCCGGGCCACTGAAGAGGAGCACTTGAACTTAACCACTCGGCCATGGGGCCGACCCCCATGGCTTGTTTTATAACTGGAATTTTGTACCTCTTAATCCCCCTCATCTATTTCACCTAACCCCCCAACCCCCTCCCCTCTGGCAACCACCAGCTTGTTCTCTGTATCTATGAGTCTGTTTCTGTTTTGTTTTGTTTGTTCGTTTGTTTTGTTTTTTAGATTCCACATATAAATGAGATCATATGGTATTTGTCTTTCTCTGTCAGACTTATCTCACTTAGCAAAATACCCTCTAGGTCCATCCGTGTTGTCACAAATGGCAGGATGTCATTCTTTTTAACGGCTGACTAATATTTCATTGCATACATATGCCACGTCTTCTTTATCCATTCATCTATCAGTGGACACTTAGGTTGCTTCCATATCTTCACTATTGTAAATAATGTTGCAATGAACGTAGGGGTGCAGATGTCTTTTTGAATTAGTGTTTTCATTTTCTTCAGATAAATACCCAGAAGTGGAATTGTTGTATCATATGGTAGTCCTATTTTTAATTTTTTTGAGGAACCTCCATACTGTTTTCCATAGTGGCTGCACCAATTATACTGCCACCAACAGGCATTGAGGGTTCCCTTTTCTCCACGTCTTCACCAACACTTGTTATTTGTTGTATTTTCAATAATTGCCATCCTGACAGGTGTGAGAAATCTGATGTCCCATGTTTGAGCCCAAATTCCTGAAGATAGACATGGCTTTCTACCTGGCTAGAGTCTCCCCTGGTGCCCACTTGTTCCAATCCAATCCTTCTTCCTGCAGCTTGGGTTTGCTGGAACCCTATATGTTCCCAGGTCAAGGTTGGTGGCCTTTCCGCTCCATCCCTCACTTGTCAGACCACCTAAGAGAAACATGGCATTCACAGCTGGAAGGGACTTCAAACCATTCCAGCTTGCCTTGACAGACAGTAAACTCAGGAATCATTCAAACAACCCCTCAAATTCAGAGTTGTCGCCTTGTCATGCTGAATAAGAACTACTTAGGGTCCAGCCCCATGGCTGAGTGGTTAAATTTGTGCATTCTGTTTCGGTGGCCCAGGGTTTTGCCGGTTTGGATCCTGGGCACGGACATAGCACCTCTCATCAAGCCATGCTGAGGTGGCATCCCCCATAGCAGAACTAGAAGGACCTACAACTAGAATACACAACTATGTACTGGGGGGCTTTGGGGAAAAGAAGAAAAAGAAAAGGGAAAAAAAGGAACTACTTAAAGTCGAATATTTCAAAAAATTTCTCTTTACTGCTAAGGGCCAGGGTTGCCTTTGGAGGTCTCTGGATGCTAGACTGTTTTACTATCTGGATAACAGGTAGAGGAAGCCTGGCCATCACTGTCAGATGCACAGAGCCAAGTTTCAGACAACAAAGAGACGACAGAAGATGAGAAGGAGGCAACCTCACACACTTCTGACTTCTACAGTGACAGCTAGCCTGCTTATCCTCTCTAAGACTGGGCATGGAATCACAGCTGCCTCCTAATTCAGTCCCAAGATGAGGCCACCTCTTCAAATACTGTAGAAAAGGCTCTTGGCTAAGCAAGGAGGACTAACTTTATGGGTTTTGGCTTTTCTGTTTGGCGGATGATCTAGGAGTATGTGGATCTGAACTGATCTAGATGGCCCTCCAAGAGAAAGAATCTCCTTCCTGGAATCACGTTCAGCTAAGGAGCTATGGACAAGCCATGGAAACAAGCTCCCACCTCCACCCAAAGCTTTGGAGTTCTTCTGCAAAGCAGCTACTCTCCCACAGTCCTCCTTCTAGCTTCACCCCCATCCAATCATAGAGCTGAACCTGGGTCCTTGACCCAGTCCGGGTCAGTATTTGTCTGAAACTGCACCCTTATAGACAAACTAGTCCACAGGACACCCTTGTCAGGATGTCCTGGATGCCCAAACACATCAGAGGAGGCTGGGGATGTGGGCGTGGTGCTTTTTATAGGTGTGGAGAAGGCCCAGTTAACTAAATCCGGGAAGTCCATGAAGTACGGCAGATTCAGGGCAAAACAGAATAAACAGGGACAAAAATAATTCAAAAGGTGCCCTGCTGGGAGCTCCAAAGCCTCTAATTGGATGCTCTTTGACTGCATCAAAGCTCCCACAAGTCAAGGGCACACTAGGTCACGGTGATGGTGACGCCTGGGCAGAAGGAGAAAGGCGTGAAACCACAGCGACTCAGATGTTCTGGCTGGGCCACTTCTAGATTACTTGTCGAAGCAGGGAGTTTGGAGGTAGCTAACCAAATAGAGACAAATTAGTTAGTTGTTCAACTAGATGTAAATAAATCCCTGGCAAGCGATGAGGCTCACCCAAGACTTTTAGAAGAGTTGGGGGAGGGGGCAGTGAAATTGTGCAACTCTCAGCCAATGTGTTGACTGTCGCCACAGAGAGCCCTGATGTCTGGGGGCCAGAAAATTCCAGTGGGACCCCCCAGCATAGGGAAGACTCTGCATGGGGGTCTAAGAGCCAGAAGAGGACCAGCCTCCTTCCCACCCCGGCACAGGCAGGCCGGTGGAATCGGTGGGGCCCACCCAGATACGCAGACCTCACCCAGGAAAGGCAATTGCAGAAGGAGGAAGCCGGCCTGATTAATGCGCTGCAGCCTTTGAGAAGATTAATGTGCGGACGAGGGGAAACCAATGAATGTAATTTATTTAGACTTTCAGAAAGGCTCCACACTAACGGCTATTTTTTAAAAGTCACCGTGGAATCTGGGTTTTAAAGCACTAGCTTTTTGAGGTTAATACCAATGAAAACACTCACATTTTCCTGCTGCCACTGCCACAAAATATGGATGACTTGTGACTTTCACCCCGTGTAGCAATTTCTAAGCAGAGTCCCACCTCCTCTCGCCCCTCGAGAAGTGGCCTCTCTCTCTCCCTTCTGAATTCCCATGTGGTTCCTCTCTTACTTACCACTACCCTCTTGGGTAGTAGCGCCACTCCCCACCCAGGGGTCAGTGCCCACCTCTCTTCATCCCCCCTGCCCCTACCTCAGCCTGGGCCCTTACTGCTGCACCCAGGGTACAACACCTCCCCACCGGTTAAATCTTACAAAGGCCCCAGCCAGCATGCAGGGCTCTCCATTTCCCCTCCCGATTTCCCCTCCAGTCTTAGCCTTTGAACTTCCTTCCGTCCCACCTGCCCAGGGGTGGAGCTGCTGCCAGATGGGGCCCCCCACGTGTCCTTCAACACATCTTGATAACTCATGCTATCCTTCCCACTCCTTCTTTCCCTCACTTCTTCCAGCTTCTTCCTGTAGTGAAATCCTACTTGTCCTTTATATCTCAACTCAAGTGCTAGCTCCTCTGAGAAAATTTCTCTGAACCCCGAGTCTGGTTTATTGCTTTTCTTGTGTGCTCATTCATTCAACAAATATTTCTTGAACAGCTACTATGTGGCAAGTGTTACGTTAGGTGAGGGTGATGTAACAGGGAACAAGACAGACATGGTCTCTGCTCTCACAGAGCTCAGCATCTAATGAGAGGCACACACAGTTTTACAAGGAATTATAAAATATACATGATAAGTGTTAAAATAAATGCTCCCTTCTGCCACAGGGCCTTTGCCTGTGCTATTCCTTTCCCCTGGAACTTTCTCTCCCCTTTGTCTAGTACTCCTTCAGACTGAAACTCAATTAATTCCCCTGGCTAAATCAAATCCCCTTCCTCTATGCTTATTTTGCATTTCTCCATCAAAGCACTTAAGATAATTATATTTCATATTTATTTGTATCATAACTCGATTAATGACTGCTAACTCCTCTAGACTGGAAGCTTCATAAGCACATGGCCATGTCCAATTTGCTCACATAGATAAGCCTTCCATAACAGAAATTCAACAGGTATTTGTTGTGTGAAGTCGTAGGGCAGCAAATAGTAGAACTCCTCCTGGTTTAAGGGGGTGGGCAAAGCTGCCGAGAGGAAGCGATAAATCAGAGACCTTGAAGACAGTGTCGGAAGAGGCTGAGAGTGAATGGGCAGCAAAACTGTTCCGGGCAGCAAACACAGTTTGGGGAAGACTCTGCAGCAAGAAGGCCTGGTGTCTTCAAGCACAGGGTTCCACAGTAGGGTGCTTGCTCCCCAGGGGGTGCACAAGATAATCCATTAGGAACACGAAGAAAAAATATTCATCCACTTATGCTGAATTTTTAATCTACCTAAGAAAAAAATTAAGCTCTACTATTATCTAATAAACAGGCTGAAACTGGTGACTTCCTTTGTATTAGAGGATCACGTGCATGCAAAATCCACGATTTATTCTGAAAGAAGAATGTCCATGCCCTGATGTCCAGCTTATGTGTGTCTATTACATGAACTCGTGGATTATATTACACAGTCAAAACCAAGCCTTACAAAATGAAATGTGGCTTAAAGAGATTCCTGCAAAGAAGTCACAGATTAAAGTAATGCTAATAATGTAAGTGCAAGAGAACAAGTATTTTCTTGTGAACTGACACAGCCGCACACATGTTCTTTGTCAGCCACGTGATGAGATAAAAATAATGATTTAATCAGACCTGACAAGAACTATGCCAAAAGAATGCAAAATTATCACCTAGTCCTTTTTGAAATATGGATTTCAAATCCATATTTGAATTAATACTGTTGTTAATGTTGAATCTTGCTGTATTTATAATTCTCCTCATCTTGATATATTAGTTAATAGTGATAATACATGTATACTATTTGTAAATAAATATACATTCCTTGGAGTATGTATGTAGGTATATATATATTGGATCCAAGAAGGATTTTGCTTACTTGCTGTTGTTCTCTAATTGAGGTGTACAACCAGACTTTGGAAACTGTTTCAACAAAGAATGAAAGGTCAATATTGTAGAACAGGTCATAGGGGCGGGCAGTGCTGAGAAAACGGACTGGAGAGGCAAGCAGGACACATGTCTCTACCATAGTATTTATCATCCTATTATAATTGTTTATTTTAGGGGTTCTTAACCTGGAATGTAGGGTTAAATTATACCCAATAATTTGTGTGTGCGAGTATTTTGTGGAGATGATTCATAACGTTCATACAATTCCCTAAAGGTCCACGTCTCAGTAAATGTCAAGAACTATTGATCTAGTTAATGGTCTGCTTCTCCTGACTACACTGTGTTCCTTGCAGTCAAAGACTCTCGTCTTATGACCATCATCACAGTAGGTACGAAACAGGGCCTCAATAATGGTTGAATGAATGAGTGATTCGCCTATTGCTTTCTCCTCCAGCATCAGAAAGACAAAGGAATCAAAAGACCACATGCAGCCGAAAGTTGATTCTCTGGCATGGAAAGCGAGTTTTCTAGATTTTATTCAATATATGCTTACATAACACTTACTGTATGCAGATACTAGTATAAGTCTTTCAGCAATATTAGCTCATTCAGTCCTCATAATGAATCTAGGAGGAAGGCACCATCATTGTCCTATTTATTGGATGATGAAGCTGAGGCACAGAGAGGTTAAGTGGCTTGCCAGGGGTATACAGCTGGGAAGTGGCAGAGGCAGGGGGCAAACTCAGACCATCAGGCTACAGAATCTGTTCTTGTGATCACTATACCATGGTGTGACCTGCATGTCAGCTCACATTGCCAAAGGGCCAGTGTCATCAGAAGATGCCAGTGTAACCTGACAGCCAAGACCTGCCAGAACCTCCCCCACTCCTTGGCAAAGAGTGACCTTCAAAAGCAAAATAAGAGAAAGTAGAGTTCGAGTCCAAAGGCTTGGATTCATGCCCAGGGCTTGACACGGCTCGGGTGGATAGCCCTGCTTTGTAAGAAGCAAACTGCTCACAAAGCTGTGAGTTTATATTTAATGTTTTATTGTGGAAATTCTCAAACATATTCAAAAGCATACAGAAAAATACAATGAACCTCCATGTACCCATCACCCAGCCCCGGCCATTATCAACACATGGCCAATCGTGTTTCACCCATACTCTCACTCACTCCCTCCTTTTATTATTTTTAAGTAAACTCCTGATGTCATGTGATTTCACAATGGGATTTAAAAATATTGTACTACTCACTTGGAAACTGTCTAGAATTGACGTCAATTCTAGTGATTGAATTTGAGTCTTGCAGCTACAATTTTCCAGCTGTGTCCTTGGGCAATAACTTCTCTGAGCCTCAGGTGCAACATCTGTAAATTATGGTTGATGATATCTGTTTCATCACGGGTTTTTAGGATTAGATAAGCCAACATGTGTGAAAGTAATTTTTAAACTGTAGAGTCCTGATCGAACCAAAGCATAACTCCGCTTCCATCTTGCCCCACCATGAGCATTGGGATGGTTAATTTTACGTGTCAACTTGACAAGACTATTGTGACCAGACATTTGGTCAAAATCAGTCTGGATGTTGCTATAAAGGTATCTTTTAGATGTGATTAACATTTACAATCAGTTGACTTTCAGCAAAGCAGACTACCCTCCATAACATGGGCAAGTCTCATCCAATTAGCTGAAGGTCTTCAGAGTAAAGTTTCCCAAAAAAGAAAGAATTCTGCCTCCAGATTGTAGCAGAGAAATTCTTCCTGAGTTTTCAGCCTTTCCAGCCTGCCACTCGCCTATAGATTTTGGCTTTGCCAGCCCCCACAATCATGTCTGGCTTCAAGTCGGGGTTGGCCAATGAGAGTCAGCAGCAGGCGATTGGAAGGTGAAGGGAGAAAGAGATTGGGTTATTTATTCCCATGGCTCTCTCCTGGTAGGTTGTTCCAGGCTGGTCTACTTCCCCTGCCCAGGCTCAGTACTGCTTCCTCCTCTCCCCTCCAGGGTTGGGCTGGTGACGCTCTCCTCACATTGTTCCCGGCCCTGGGCACTATCCCTTGAGGTTTCCTCACACTGTGCCTATGCCTTTGCAAATCGTCCTTTTATTAAACTCTCCTCAATTACCCAGTTTGTTTCCTACTGGAACCCTGAGTGATTCACATGCTAAAGATAGCAGTTTAACAGAGATTCCATACTAGGTCTGTGAATTAAACATATTCACTAAGAATTCCATTAGGAAAACTTCAAGTGCTCATCAGTATCACTTTTCCTGAGTCCTTGAACTGTCGTGTTTAAGCTGTTCAGCTTCTAGAAAACTCAGCTAATGCCTCCTCCATATCCTCCAGCTCCTCCTCTTCCAAATGCATCCTCAGCTGAGAGCTGAACTCACTCAGGTCCCTCAAGTCTGCCCTTGACCATTTACCACATCTTGGCAGTGGGGAAAACCAGCTCCCCCTCTTTCCCACAGTATCACTTCATCTCCTTCCTTCCACACCACCCACATCCTCTTTCTCCATCCTCTGAGCCCCGCTCTCTCTAGAACCACTAGCCCACAGCCTCTGAAGGCAGCTCAGTCAAGGCCAGTGGTTCCCTGTCAGCTCCTAAAGATCCCCTCCGCAGCCTACCCTCCCTCATGGGCACATGCAAAAACATTTTGGTTATTTAAATTGCTGTTGTGACTTTTCTTTTAGATGTGGTGATTCACCAGTTTGGTCATTTCTGCAGCACAACACGGTTAATTTTCACTCAGAGCTAATGTGATAACCTCTCACTTTCCCCACTAGTCCCCTAGTGTGGCTCCCACCACCCCCACCCCCTTAAATATTTATAACTCCACTCCAAATATTAGCAGCATGTTTTGAAAAACACGTCCAATTTTACAAGGAATCTGATCTTACATTCAAGGCTAGTCACGGCCTTCCTCTCCTTTGCAGCTAACTTTGGAAGCTGGAAAACAACCTTTCTTTGTTAATAAAAAAAAAAATAATAAAAATAAAACCTTGACCTCCATTCACCAGCACAACAGTGTGTGGAAATTTTGCTTTAAATAATTAACAATACTAATAAACTACAAAGCGGCCCTCTACCCTGTTATAGCAAGAGATGTCTGTTTTAATGAGACATTGATACAATATAGCGATTTTGGCTTTCCCCTGATTTCATTAAAATGGGATTATGTGGGGGTGAGTGTGTGTAGCCATGAGAACAAACTCAAAGACAAAAAGCAGAAAAGGCACGAAAGCTGTTTGAAAGCTAATTAAAATGGCCTTCAGGATTCAGGGGCCAGAGACAAAGTAAACACCGTCTTCCTGCCAGCCACCGTCTCTGTCACCAGCATCCAGTTTGGAGTCAGGTAGCATTTCTGCTTTTCCGAGTTTAGAACCCAGCTGGTTAATGGCCCATGGACGTGAATATTGCCTGCCTCAGAGTCATCAATAAGCTGGGGCCTCTTTGACATCATTCCCCACCCAACCTTCCGTTAAGCCACAGCGCCTTGAAATAGGGAAACTTCCCTGAGCAGATCTGTTCAGCTGTTGTGGCCAGGAAAGGATTTTGTACTCGATAGTGCAGAGGAGCAGCCTGGGAGACAAGGCTGAGGGTCTCTGGGAACCAGGCCGGCTGGGGACCACAGCAGGGACCTGAGCATCCAGGCCAGCCTGACCCCCACCTGGCTCTCTCCCTGTCAAGAAGAGGCAACAGAAACCAGAAGGCACTCATAATCCTCACAGCTTTTAAGAGAAAAGTGGCTTTTCTTTGTCCTGGTTAGCCATTAGCCTCCAAGCCTCGGGAGCCACTTAGAAACAGTAGGTGAGAAGTAAAGAAATATGCCTGAGTCAGCGTCTTCCGGACACACCCTACTATCCTCAACTCTTCCTCTCGAATCCCCCCACCGACCCTTCCTTCGCTCACTCCACCATTCCCCGAAAACCCACTTAGAAAGAGAGTGTCAAACAGTCCAAGAAAAGAAAGAGGTTTTACATGGAGAGGTTTGTCTTCCATATTTTCTCTGTAGAATTAAGCCGCGAGGCCAGGTGGGGGCGTGTCTGTTGGGCTGTTGGGTTCTTTCTCACTAGTCTGTCTTCACATGTCTCAGGCAGGGCCTGGGCTTCAGGCTCAGGTGGACCTGGATGATGCTCATTACCGGATGATGTGGGGACGATATTTAACCTCTCTGGGTCTTCAGTTCCTCGTTTGTCAAAAGGGACAATGATAGGGCCTAACAAGGGGATGCTTACGAGGATTAAGGTAGTTGATGGATGTAAAGGAACTTTGGGCAGAGCTTGGAATATATCAGGTCTTCAGCCACACAAAGACACTGCTATCTGCCCAAACCATTCCGGGGGCTCAAAAGTCACATTTTCTTTGGAAACTAATAGTTAAGCCCCATCTGAATATAGAAATCATGAGATCTACCATGGGGGAAACCCAAGCCTGGAAACTTTGAGGAACAGAATGGCTTCACCAAGATAGTCTGGACTCCTAGGTTTCTAACAACTCTCATGGGAGTTAAATTTTCCCCAAGTTTCCGTTCTCCTGGTTGTACTGGGAGCCAGTCTCTTGTTTAAATGTATCAGAAGCTGAAATGAGGACACGATCCTGGTTCAGGGTTTCCCTGTGACACTTCCTCCCACCAAGTCTGCAGGACTTACATCAGGTCGCCTAGTTCCACTCTTGCCCCCACTACAGTTCGTTCTTCTCACAGCAGCTAGAGGAACTTTGTTAAAAATAAATCAGGGCTAGCCCCAGTTGCCTAGTGGTTAAGTTTGGCATGCTCCACTTCAGCAGCCCAGGTTTAGTTCCTGGGCATGGACCTACACCACTCATCTGTCAGTGGCCACGCTGTGGCAGCGGCTCAAATACAGAAAGAGAAAGGTTGGCAATGGATGTTAGCTCAGGGAGAATTCTCCTCAGTAAAAATACATACATACATACATCAGATGGTGACATTCTCTGCTCACAATCACTCAGAGGCTCCCCATCTCACTCAAGGTAAAATCCCTGTTCTTCATAGTGACCTACAAGGTCCCCCATGATATGTCCCTCCCTCCCCCCACTGTCTTTTCAAGCTCATCCACTCCAGCCACACTGACACCTAACACAGTAAGTTCATGCCAGCCACAGGGCCTTTGCACTTGCTTCCCTTAACCTGTAGGGGATTTTTCCCACCGGAAATCCATATGACTTGTTCTGCCACTTCTTTTAAGACTTCTCAAGCATCACCTCATCAGTGATGTCACCCCTAACTACCTAAAGAATAAAATAGTTTGGGGGCTGGCCCAGTGGCTCAGCAGTTAAGTGTCCACGTTCTGCTTCAGCGGCCTGGGGCTCACCGGTTCGGATCCTGGGTGCAGACGTAGCACCACTTGGCAAGCCGTGTTGTGGTAGGCGTCCCACATATAAAGTAGAGGAAAATGGGCATGGATGTTAGCTCAGGGCCAGTCTTCCTCAGTAAACAGAGGAGGATTGGCAGCAGTTAGCTCAGGGCTAATCTTCCTCAAAAAATAAATAAATAAAAAATAAATAAATAAATAAATAAAATAGTTTGCACACAGGCACATACACGCCACCATACCATTACTTCTATACCTGTGTGTTGCTTTATTTTTCTTCATAACACACATCATCGTGCAACACACTATGCATTTTCTTAAATGAATAGACTTTATTTTTAGAAAAGTTTTAGATTTACAGAAAAATTGAGCAGAAAGCACCGTTTCCACATGCCGCCCTCCCCGAGTTCTCCTCTTATTAACATCTTGCATTGATGTGGTATATCAGCTACAATTGATGAACTAATGTTGATCGTGATTATTAACTAAAGTCCATGGCTTACATTAGGGTTCACTCTTTGTGTTGTACGTTCAATGGATTTTGACAAATGCGTAGTCATGTATCCACCATTACAATATCCTGCAGAAGACTTTCACTGCCCTAAAAATCCTTGTGCTTCACCCATTCATCTCTCCTCTCTCCCCCCAACCTCCTGGCAACCACTGATCTTCTTACTGTCTCTACAGTTTTGCCTTTTCCAGACTGTTGTAGAGTTGGAATCATACAGCGTGTAGCCTTTTCAGGTTGGCTTCTTTCACTTAGCAATAGGCATTTAAGGTTCCTCCATGTCTTTCTGCAGCTAATAGCTCATTTCTTTTTTATCACTAAATAATATTCCACTGTATGAATGTATCACAGTTCGTTTATCCATTCACCTGTTGAAAGACACTGTGGTTGCTTCCGCCTTTTGGCAGTTATGAATAAAGTTGCTATTAATATTCTTTGCAGGTTTTTATGTGGACGTAAGTTTTCAACTCATTTGAGTAAATACCAGGAAGCATGATTGTTGGGTCATATGGTAAGAATATGGTTAGCTTTGCAGGAAATGGCCAAACTGTCTTCCAAAGTGGCTGTATCATTTTGCATTTCCACCAGCAATGAGTGAGAATTCCCATGGCTCCACATCCTCACCAGCATTTGGTGTTGTCAGTGTTGTGGATTTTAGCATTTTAACGGATATGGATGGTATCTTGTTGTCGTTTCAATTTGCAGTTCCCTAAGGACGTATGATGTTGAGCATGCTTCTGTATTTTTATTCCTAGTTCATCAGCCCTATGGTATCAGAGACTCCTCTATTTCATTCATTGCAGTTTCCCCCGTGCCTCAGAATAGCATGTATGCAAGGTAGGTACTTTATAAGTGTTTGTTAAGTGAATGAATGAATAAATCTTAAGAAGAGCAGGTTTTAGGACTTTTAGTCCGCAGTTGCATGTCACATCCAAGATGACCCCCAGCATCTTGTGGAGTCTGGTCTTCTACTCGTAGAGCACTGTGGACCTGACACTGTGAGACTAAATACAGCTCCAGAAGGGGTGGGGTGAGACGTGCACTGTTTTTTATATTTTGGGGGATGTGGTGGACTGAATAATGGCCCCCAAATACACCTACATCCTAATCCCCAGCACCCATGCATATGTAGCCTTATGTGATAGAAGGGATTTTGCAGGTGTGATTAAATCCTGAGACGTGGAGATCATCGTGGACTATCCAGGTGGGCTCAATGTAATCATGAGGGTCCTTAAGAGAGGGAGGCAGGAGGGTCAGAGTCAGAAAGAGGATCATGTGATGATGGAAGCAGAGGTCAGAGTGTTGTGGGGCCACAAGCCAAGAAATGTGGGCAGCCTCTAGAAGCTAGAAAAAGCAAAAAAGACGGATTGTCCCCCAGACCCTCCAGAAGGAACATGGCCCTGCTGGCCCATTTTAGACTTCTGACCTCCAGAACTGTAAGAGAATAAATTTGTGTTGCTTTAAGCCACTAAGTTAGTGGTAATTTGTTCCAGCAGCAATAGAAAACAAACAGGGAGAAACTGCATATGAGAGAATATGAAAATGTATGAGAAATGCTAGAATCAAAACTAATCTCTTTGAAGCACTGATCTCTAAGACGCGGAAATGATGAAAAGCTCTTGAGATGAAAAGCTTTGCATCTCAGCACTGTGCTCAGAAGGCAAGGAGGAATAAGGGGTCAGTTCAGGCCCTGGAGCCTAGCCCTCCAGTGGTGCAGAGAATCCCTTCCTCATAGCTTGTGTGTTGCTCGTCTCCGTGTGCCCAGACCCTGGTGCGCATTAGGCACAGAGTAGATGCTCAGTGAATGTGTGTGGGATGAGTGGACTGGCATGGAAGGGAATGGAAGAGAAAACTGGGACAGGGGCAGAGATCCCACTGGAAACTGCAGAGATTTGGTCACTGGCAGCTGTCCAGGTGCTGAGGCCCTTCTGAGTCTGTGGAGGCCCCTCTTTGAAGAGGGAAAGAAATGGTACTGCAAAGAATGTCGGAGAGAGTAGTCCTTGGGTTCACTTTTGCTTCCATTTTCAGTAGTTCCTGAACAGCCTCTACCCTAGGCTACAGACCTGTCTGAGTTCATCCTGGGCCTGGATGGGGCACAGACCCTTGGGCTCAATTAGTATAATCAAGGACCATGTAGGCTGCACAGGTTTGATTTCAAAGATAAGGACACTAGTCTAGCTGTACAGATGGCTACTGGTCTGCCTCCCCTTCCTTATCTGTACCTGCAACCTCTGTTTTGCCCACAGCCAGCTTATACACAGTTAGCCCCACTCACTGGTTGCCATAGGAAATCCAATCAAAGTGAGCATTTTATGGTTCTTAATATTAGTGAAGATGAATCCCATCATGCAACACGTCGTCTCCCACCATCTCTACCTCCTTTTTACTCTCCTCTTTCCCCTCTCCAAGACAAAAACATAAATAAATAAATTTTGTTTCCTCGTGCAGAATAACTTTGACTCTTTCTCTGAAAGCCTGGTGCCAGAGAACAGCTATGCATCAAAGGAATTGACTGCACAAGAGAGCTTATCATTTTTCTCAAAAAGCCAAGCCCTTTCCTAAGATGAATTCCTGTACCAGCTGCTAAGGGGATAGCATTTTTCTCATCTCATTGTGCCTGAGAACTGCAGCTGAGTGGAGTAAGGCATCTGTCCCACAGACCATCTCTAGGCAAAAACCCCAGGTGCTCATTGCTGAGTTCTGCAATAAAAGAGCAAATCATATCTCAGAGAGCTTTTTCATTGCTATTTCCACGGGGCTCTGACAACACAAGACACCGCCATATTGGTCCCAGCATCTCTGCAGTGGTGGGAGATAGTGCCGGGGCTTCAGAAGTGCCACACTCCCCTCCTCAGATATATAGGCCTTCAAATCAGACATCAGCTGGTGGCAGCTGCAGTGGTGACCTAAGCAGAGAACCCATGCCTAGATGTCGCTTTTGGAGTTGGCCCAATCTAGCGTCATCCAATGAACAGGAAAAAGAAAACTGCAGGTGCCGCTGCATAGACAAGATAACTAATTCATAGAATTCACCTGAGACACCCTCACCTTCAGGGCACCTTGAATGCTCTGGGAGGAATCTGAGCCTTAAAAAGATTAACTGCCCTAGGTTCTCAGCAGGGGATGGCAGGAGTGACCTATCAGGGGTCTCTCTGTCAGATTTCTGTAACGAATGGGAAATAATTCATAAAGTAAAACATGCGCTCTGTGAATTTGTCTTCCACGGCACATAGCAGCGTAACCTGTCTTGCTCAAGGTTATTTAACAATAACTTCAGAACGTGGAGGAAAGAGAGCTTGGCTGACCCAGCCCTCTCTTCCCTTCTCTACTACGCTCCCATTTCCCTTTTTCCTTCCTCTCTGAAGGACACAGATATGGGAACAATGTGACAAAGGTTCTTTCTACTGATCCAGGAAAGGGTGGAGACACAGTTGCATCTCTGACTAAAAATAATCCTGAATTTCCTTAACAACTTCCTCATCCCTCCATCTTTCCTAGATCTCTCAGCAATCCTGCCAACGCATGTAAGCTAAGATCTCGGTACCTATGGATATGGGATGCTAGAAGTTACTTCTGTGGGGTTGGAAGTCCTGTTCCTATAAATCTCAGATCAAGCGAATGGCTTTATGGCCTGTCAAATCATGAAATCACTTTTACAAAATGTGAGCTAGAGCCCGTTCTCCCATCAGCTCCGCACGCATTGAATTGTCATCAATATCCTCCCCATCTCGTTAAGCTGTAGATGGACAAGCCACAAATTGTGGAAGATGAGAAATATACTGGAAGAGAGTTGGGCTTTCAGTGCTATTGTAAGCTTTACTTGATGTCAATACCAATTTGTTTCATATAATGGTCTGCATAGGAATAAACATAAAGAGTATAAGCGTGTCTGTGTTCAAGGTTATAATTCTTGTACTTGAGTTCACGGGTACGAGCAGCTTCCATGGAGACCCTTTTGTCTATGCCTGACTCTCTCCCACTGCTCAGGGTGATTCAAGCATTCCCCCAAGCAGCATTACCTCAAGGCAGAGGTCACCCACATGCAACAGGACCCTCTGACCTCATGCCATTTTCCCCCTCATCGCTGTAACTGCTGCGTCCTCCCTAGCACATAGGAATGAGGTTCAAATCAGCTTCTCAGAGGCTGGATATATTGGCATCAGCATCCTTTCTTTCTCCCAAAGCTGAATTGCAAGTACTTCTCTGGACCGTGCACTCTACCTGCCATCTCTTCATGATACCAAATGCCTATGCATTTTCTCTTCTGTGGGTTTACTAGTATTTTTAACCAGCATCAGTATTTATAGTTTTCCCTCATAGTGTGCATCATTCAATTTTTAATCTTTTTTATTCTTATTTTCTCCCCCCTCCCACACATATGCACACTGTTAAAATATCTCTATCCAACACTTCACTGTTAGAGTTCCTTTTATCTACACAGTTATGCACTTTTTGCTGCCCTGTGATGAGAAACTTAGACTTACAATGACCACCATCTCTTATACCACGTAACTTTGGCTACCATTTGTTGAGATCTGTGTAATCCCTAATGTAGAGATGAGGAACTTGGGAGTCAGAGTGTGTAAAGAACTTGTCTAACATTAGACTGCTAGTGAGTGATGGAGCTTACTTATTTCATGGTCTTTTTGACGCTGGAACATGTTTTCTTACCCCCTGGCTTGTTATGTGCTGAGTATTTGAAATCAGTACTAACACTAACATTTGAGTGCTGTGCTACTCCCCCTGTCCTTCTAGACTCCCCATCTTACCCAGTAATACTCATATGTTTTGGAAGAATGGGGAATCCTTGAGCATTCTGTCCCTGCCAGGCCCAGGTACCCTGGGCCTAATCAGTCCCACCCAACAACCTCCCCAAGACCATGCTCCCCTTCATCAAAACCCCTATTCTTTCCCTCAGATGTCAGACGAAGGCAACTTACTGTATTTCTAGACCCTAAGTACAAAACAAACCCATATTTAGAATTATCATCTGTCACTTTAGAAATTCTTTATAAATGGTAGCGTTTGTCCTTGACCAACAAAGTTAAAATTTAAACATGACCTTCCCGCACTTCCAAGCCTGAAAACAAGAGAAACCCTATGGTGTGAAAAGAATCAAAAGGATCTGTAATGGCTCAGGCATGCCAAATTCCTTTTGTGATTAACATAGATGTTTTTGAAATAAATAACAAACCCAACAAACACACATGATCCCATAAGATCCAAAGATATTTTTGTTTTAGGGTTTCACTGTTTTTCTGGGCTCATATTGAGGGATACAAGAGCAATTTATTCTCTTTCTGTTATTCAACATAGTGGCCTCTACATCCAAGAGGCAAAAGTATCTGGCACTGGGGCTGAGAAGGTGTGAATTCCAGATTGATGGCAATTGGTATTTCAATAAGGTATCAGACTGAGTAAGGTGCTTTTTATATTGATATCATTTGGCTCTCAAAATAACTTTTCTTCTGAATCTAGACTGTTCAGATGAATTTAATAGTAGAATGTTTTCAAAATGTTCTTAGCTATTCTCACCTGTTCTCCAGATGAAACTTATAATTACCCTGCCAATTTCCAAAAAAAGTCCCATCAGCATATTGATTGGGTTTTTAATAAGGGGATAAATTAATTTGGGAAGAATTAGCATTTTCACAGTATTCAGTCGTGTTATCTAGAAGCATGCATACATCTCTATCTTTTTAAAACTTAAATTTATAAGTGGTGAGTATATTTTGCTGTTTTACCTCTCAAATTAGACTAATTTTATGCTATCTTTTAAAAAGTGATTTCTGCTTTTGCCTCTGCCCTTCTGCTCCTTCTATTTTCCTGAGATTTGTTTGATTCTTACTATTCTATTTTTTTCCCCAAAATAAGAAAATTGTTTGAGTCTATGAGTTTACCTATTAGTAGAGCTTTGGCTGAGTTCTGTTAGAGTCCATACCTTCATAGCTGATCTGTTTTATTATTTTCCCCTTGTTTTATAATTATAGTTTTGGTATTCTATTTGATTCAACAGTAGTTTAAGAATTTTTCTGTTTTGTCTTAACTGATTGGGAATTTAGATTTATTTCTTTAAATTTTTATTATTCGGATTAATAGAGGATGTGACTAAAACAATAACAACAACAGTAATAATAACAACAGCTAACACGTACTGAGTGCTTATTCTGGGCCAACCACTATAATAAGTTCTGTAAAAACTCATTTACTCCTCACCACACCCATAGAGGGGAGCTGTTATTAATACTCACATTCTACAGATTCAGAAACCAAAGCTCAGTTGGCAAGCCAGAACGTGACCCCAAAGTTTCTGCATTGTGCTTTCGATCCTCATAAAGATTTCCCCTCAGTTGAATTTACTGAGGTTGTCATTAGGGCCTAGGATTTACGATCAGCTTCGGTAGTGCTGCCTAGGTGCTTGAGAAGAACCTTGCCTACAGGTACCAGCTTTGGAGTAGGTCTACTAATGAACAGTCCCCTTGTCCTCATTTGTATCGCCTGCTTCATCCAAGACTAAGAGGCTTGCTAAAGTCTCAGTGATTGTGCTTCTCTCCCTTTCTCCTGATTGTGCCTGGAACAAGTAAGACTTTTATATTTAGTAGAGATGTGCCCCATCATTGAGCTTATTTGCCACAGTTTCACTTCTGTCCTTTACTGCATCCAAAGTGGATTTTTAAAAATTCTTTTAAAAGATAAAATAAATAAAAAATTATTTTGCCTTTTGGTTTCCCTGCAAGCCCTTGTTATCTCCACTATCTCCATTCTCATCTCTTCCCACAGCCTTTTCATCTCAGCTGCTCCTCTCATTACTTTATTCTGTTTCACAGAGTCCATGTCTTCTTACACACCAGCAATATCAAATTACCCCATAAAAATTTCCTCTGGTTTCAGAGATCTGCCTTCCCACCGAGCCTTGGAAACTGCGTCCTTCTTTCTCCCCTTGTTTTCTCTCTTTCTTTCTGTTTATCCCAAACTTGGTACCTGCTACAGCCGGAAATGAGAGTATCATTGGCCATCCTCTCTGGCCCCCCTTTCAGCTCTGTAGTTGGCTTATGACTCAACGTGCGTAATCCCTACCCTGACTCCTAGTTCTGTCATGCTTTTTAAATTCAACTTTGCTGAACAGAGATGAAACGTCTGCTTCACTTTCTGATACTCTGACTAATGTGAACAGTAAAAGACGATCTTCGCTTGCACGATAGAGAGCTCTTCCTGTCTCCACCTTGGCTTCCAATAATTTTTCTCAAATGCGGATCCAGGAATCCATGAGTTCTGTGAGAATTTTTTAACTCTGTACTTTTATTTTTATGATAATCTAACAACATTTATTGTCATAGAGATTAATCTCTGTTTCCTCGATAATTTGCAATTGAAAGATATTTGCATAGAACCAGATTTAGTTTTTTTACATCACAGTTCTTAAAAATATCATGAGTCTTTATTAGCATAATTAGCACAATTGGATTAGACAAGAGTATTGTATCAATGTCACGTTTTCTGATTTTGATAAATGTTTATTGTTGCTATAAAAAGAGAAAGTTCTTGTTCTTGGGAAATAGATATTGGAGTATTTACGAATGTGCATAAGGGGAGCAAACTACTCTCACATGGTCCAATGAGTGTGTATGTGCGTGTGTGCGCACATATAGATAGGTAGGTAGATAGATAGATGGAGAAAATGGAGCAAAACATCAACAATTTGTTAACAATTAGTGAATCTGGGTAAAGGTTATATGGGAGTTCTTTGTATTTCTTGCGACTTTTTTATAGGTTTGAAGTTATATCAAAATGGAAAGTTTTCAAAAATGTCATGACTTTCATGGACATTGGTCTACTAAGTGTTCTTGGAGTTTAAGAAACAATTTTTTTTTCATTTAACAGTTACTTAAGTTGAAAAACATCAATAAATCCTCCACTGTTCCACCAGGTTGATCATGGGATGGACCAGTTTTAGAAGCCCCAACCATTGTGCTTTCCTGCCTGACCTTTTCTGCTGATTCCTGAACACCGTGTTCCACGGGCCTAGTCTGGCCTACAAGACCCTCCGTGACACAGCCCTTGCTCAGTCCCAGCTGCAACTACTCCTTGTTTTTCATGTAAAAACACTAACTATTGTGGCTTCCTAGGATCACTCCATAGTTTCACTGTTCTGTGACTCCCGCCAGGTTCTTTGCTTTGTGCAAACTGCCACTCCCTAACTTGTCCTCCTCACACACCCTTTTTTCTTTAACTGAATAACTTAATCATTTGTCCAAACCCAAATTTGATAGTGCCTCCTCCAGGAAGCCTTCCTTGAATCCTTCTAGGTTAAGCATGTCCACTCTGGGCTCCGATAGCTCCCTGAGGAACCCTCCATCTTAGTCCTCTTATTCCTGTCAATGTCTCCACCAGGTCATGAGCTCCGAGAAGGTAAAGAAGCCTGCCCTCCTCTGTGTCCTCCACACTTAGCACTTTGACCAAGAACAGAGAGAACATTGCTTGACCTGAGGAGCAGGGAAACTTTGCAGATGGCTCCCTTGGTGGGGTCCTGTCGTGCATGCAGGAAGAGAACATGGCTGTTCTGTGATGGATGCATTGCTGAAAGCTCCAAAAGAGTCTGCCTCCTTCAAATGCCTCCACACTCCTTTGCCACATGCAGTATTTGAAATTTCCACCTTAGTGTCCTTTGCTATAAGTGCTGGTTCTAGAAGGATAGGTTTAACTGCACTGATGCTTTGGATATGGATATGGATAACATATCAGCATGCATTATTATAATGGCCCAGATGATTATCATTAATAAGTGTCTTACATGTTTGCAGAGTACTTTATGATTTACAAGTGATGTTACTTCTTGAGAGTCTCAACTATCTCTGTGTATATTTTTGTTTTTTCCGTTCCAGCAAAATTCCTGAGCACAGTAAGTGCTTAATAAAAGTGTGTTGAATAAAGAAATGAATGAATGATTTTCACACATGTTATCTCACTAAATGCTCACATCCCAAACTCGAAGCCAGGAGAGACCCTGGCTATAAACCTCCTGACGTCGTTTACCTAAAGGATGGGCTGTTTGGGGTCAGGGGGAGACAACCTGAGCTGACACACTTGTCCCATGGGCGTGCATGTTCACTCATGAACTGGGGTTCACAAGAATAAACTTTTTGAGGAGGATGGACAATGACAGATCTACCCGAGCCCCAAATAGGTGCTGAGATACCTCTTCTGACTCCTGACAATTCAGTAAAGGGTTAATGGAAGCTTCCAAGCAGGCTAGATAATTAACGGGATTAAATCTCTACCTGTCAATTAAGCCAATATATTTGAGTATAATGCTATTTAATTCTGTACCAGGAACAGTGCAATAAATCAAAGTTTACAGATGTCTTCAGCAAGCCCTTGATGGATGAAACACTGTAACTCAGAGGTGCATAGAAAATCTCAAATAAGATAACCTCCCATGTGATTAATATAGCTGTCTACATTGGCATTGGCTCCAGAAGGTTCTAATCCAAACATGTTTAACATCACATACTTTATTGTGACAGATTTAGACACCTGAACTAACTAACCAGGCAAATGGTGCTTAATTATTCTGACTCATTATGGGCCTCAGCATTAAAGCTGGGACATAGAATTACATGTTAATTCCCGTCACCCATAGTCACACACACATAAGCAGCCAGTGTCCAGAGGGCCTCACAGGGCCTGCTGCACAAAGCACAGGGTGCAGGAGCAATCTGATTCCTCTGAGGGACTCTCTCCTTCTCTCTGTTCAATGGTGCTCATCCGCAGGCCTCGTTCAGACCAACCGGCCGGCAAATGCATATTACTGATCACAAGAGGAAAGAGGCAAGTAGACTTAATGTCTCTATGAACATTTCCCCATTTAAAAAACGAAAGGAATTAAGATTCAAATCTTTTTTTTTTTTTCATAAGATTCACCCTGAGCTGACATCTGTTGCCAGTCTTCCTCTTCTTTTTTTGTTTTCCTCCCTGGAGCCCAAGTGCATGGTTTCATATCCTAGTTGTAAGTCATTCTAGTTCTTCTATGAGAGCCACTGACATAGCATGGCAACTGACAGACAGGTGGTGTGGTTCTGCAACCAGGAAATGAACTCGGGCTGCCAAAGCAGTAAGAGCACCAAACCTTAACCACCAGACCATCAGGGCTGGCTCTCAAGTCTTTTTTTAACATACAAAGGATGGTACCTACAAAAGTACATATGCATGACTGGAACTCTGAGGTTTAAGAGGCCAAACCAAATGCTTATCAACCTTCTGTATTTATTCTGGAATGCAATTTCAAAAGCATGGCTTTCTAAACAGGTATACAAATTCGAGCTATCAGAAGTGGGCTAGAAATTTCCAGGTACAAAATTCAACTCCCAGTCCTGTTTCTAAGCTCAACTTACTCATAGGGGACCCCTTTCTGCCTCAAAAGAGTGTCAAAATGATGTGCACAATTCGGGCAAATTTTTCCAATAGGATCAAATTGTTTGACCCCATCTGTGCTAATGTCACAGTGTAATCATGAGGAGAGGGTCTCAGTCATTGCTTGCTGATTGGCTGAAAGATCAATAAGGTGTGCCAAATATTGTGTAAAGATGGTGTGGGACAGAAATAAAGCAGAACAACAGTCTCTACTCTCAAGACATATCCAATTTATTTGGGGAGAGCAGCTTAACACATACTAAGGATCAGAGATACGGTGTTGGATAAACATGAACTAAGAATTCAATGGAGAGGAGAGACCAGTGTTGACTGGAGTTAATCAAGAAAGCCTTCATGAAGAAGGCGAGTTTCAGATGAACGTTAAAGAAAGGGAAGGGTTTGGGCAGGCAGAGAGGATGGAATAGGAGGGTCAGGATGAGAGAAGACACCAAAGTACAGAAGCAGGAATTGGCGTGTTGGGTGAGTGAGGCACGCGGAGAGCAGTGTAAAGAGTGCAGATTGTGTATTGGTGGTGGATGGGATCGGTATGATAAAACCACATCCAGAGAAACACCCAGAGAAGCCTGAACCTCAAACCAAGGGCAAGAGAGAGGCACTTAACGTAATTGGATAAAGATGAGACAACATGAGAAGAGGGTTTAAGAACCTTAGTCTAGCAGAAGTGTGCAGACTGGACTGGAGAAAAACAAGATGAGCCAGAGCAAGCAAATGAGAACTTCTTACTCAATCTAGGAATAAAAGCATGAGCATCGTGGCTGTGGTGGCGATAGTAGAATTAAGATAAAAGGAATCAATTCAGGAGAATCAAAGGAAAACATGACCCAGAACATCTGTTTCTTTGACTACAAAATGGAAGCAGATAACGTCTGTGATAGATTCCCCACCATTCCATCCACCAGTGATGGCATCAGGATGGGGCATGTGGCTGCTGCTGGCCAATGAGAAGTGGCTTACTGGGAAATATTTCCTCTCTTTAAGTGAGGAACGCAAGATAAGACAATCTCCCTTCTTCCTCTGGACATCGTCCCATCTGGATGCGGTATCTGGAACTGCTGCACTCTCTCCCTATCAGCTTTGGAAAATGATCCTTGACGCCATAACTGAGATGCTGAGTGAACTCACTGTGAGTCCACAAAGCCCCCAGACTGTCAATAATGTGAGATAATTCATGTCCTTATTGTCTAAACAATGTTTGGGTTAGGGATTTTTGCTACATGTAGCCAAAAACATCCTAACTGATCCAGAGGTCTATCTTCTTGAGATGAGAATAGAAAAACTTTGTAACACACTAAACAATGAAAAGATAGGGAAAAAAGGAGGAGGAAGTAATGATTCAAAAGCTACAACACGATTTAAGTTAAGACTTGTTTTTAAGTTGTTTCATTGTCTATTGTTTGAGTCTACTGCTAAACAAAACAAAAATTTTAAATTATGGCACAACAGACTAGAATTTTTTTCCTCAGATTTGCTAAAATTTATATTTTCTTTTCACTTTTATCAACAGAAATGCCACTAACTCAAATGGGAATTAGTGCCTTCCCCCTCACCTTGCATGAATAGTTACTAATGATGGCAATAGATATTTTGGTTTTTCCATAAGAATGTTGTGGGATGGTGGCCAAGATTTAAAATCTAATATTCTGTGTGATTCTAGCTCCTTTTGAGAGCTGACAAGAGTGACAGCCAGCTAAAAGTACGCACTGTAGCAGCTAGGAAAAGCTGGATGATGCTGTAGTAACAACATGAATATTTCAGGGGCTTAACAATAAACATTTACTTCTCAGTCACACAAAGTCCACTTCTGATCTAGAAAACTTTCCAGGCCCCCGTCCTGCATATTGGTGGCTCAGTGGTACTGGGCACTTTGCTCTTGTGACTCTGTCAACACAGGGTTCCATGATCACCATGACAGGAGAAGAGAAGGCTGGTGGCTCTCACCCCAGCAGGTAAACATTCAGCCCTGATATGACACCCCACTTACAGCCCACTGGCCGGCACTAGTCACCTGGTCTGCCTTACTGCAAGGAGAGCAGAGACAAGTAACCCACCCATGTGCCCCAAAGGAGAGAAGAACCAGGTATGGGTGAGCACCAGAGTCTCTGCCACGTGTAGTAACCTGTGATGCACCCAACACGCTCTTTAAGTTGTGAAGTTCTGAAGGGAGTTATCCAGTCCTGCTGGTTAGAGTCTAAGAGAACTATAAGGCCTTTGGTAAAATGAACATGAATTAAGAATCAGAACCACTCCCATTATGATGCTTGTCTTGGTGGACTTTTAAGGAGCTGCTTTCAGTTATTAAATGTCTAGCTTAAACAATTGCCCACTTTGACCGTTGTCTTCCCAGTGACTCCTAATTCCCTGAGCTCAGCACCTTGCAAGGAAAATAGAATCAGAAAAAACAGTAAAGATAAGATGGAACTGGATCCAGCTTGTGTGGGAGGGAGACTGTGTGAATAACATACCCAAGAAAATCAGATGCTCCAGACTTTACAAAGCCGTACCACATGGGAAATGTCATAGCCTGGGCAGGCACTGCTCTAAATTCTCCTATTGAGAAACTGTGAAATGCTATCAGTTGCTTTGTGAATGAACATAATATAATGTGATAGATTTCCCCAAAATTT
Organism: Equus przewalskii; assembly: GCF_037783145.1. Taxonomy (NCBI): domain Eukaryota; kingdom Metazoa; phylum Chordata; class Mammalia; order Perissodactyla; family Equidae; genus Equus; species Equus przewalskii. The sequence continues at coordinate 88,332,878 of NC_091834.1, read as the reverse complement.
CTCAGTGTTTGGAGCAAGGAAGCTGTTCGGGAAAAGTCAGTCTCCAGTCCTTTGGGTTTCACACTAGCAACAGAGTTCCTCTAACCAAATTCTTGAGGCTCGGCCTGAGAAATAGCCATCAAAATTGTCATTTCTAGTTGATACTTATCAGCATCACATTTTACCAAAATCTTTGAGCTTCCCTGGCACCCTTTCCTTTAGATTGTTAGTAAAAATAGAAAATCATGACAGCTCTTTCTGAGATTTGGGAGATCCACTATTTATACTTCTCCTGGAGTTCAAGGGAAATATTGCTCAGATATGAGTGTGTGAACGGGCAAGATAGGAGGTAAGGGGGATTCTCTGCGCCCTCCCTCGGCACATTTCCACCTCCAGCTCTTCTTGCTCTTCTTACTAGCTCCTCCTTCCCAGAGATTGACCCGTCAGAGTATAGGGCGTTTATTGAGCTGCCTATTAGCAGAAGTTGGGATATCTGCATCTGGAGCCAGTAACCTGGCATCCACCATCTCCCCTCCTGATTTGGGGGGGCTTAACCAACCACCAATAAAGTGAAAACCTCATGGAAAAAGAAAGCCACCTTGATCTCTTCTCTTGCTGCAAGTGGCTAGTTAGCCTCACCACAGCCTCTACAGTACCCGAAGTAGACAGAAAACTCCTGAAAGGAACTCTAAAAGACATGTGTTCTATATTTAAGGAAAGTTAATCTACTGGATATGTCGCAAAGATCGAATAGTGCCTGCCGCTTAATAGATGCTCACTAAACCTTTTTTAAACAAATAGCTGAATTGGTTAACTGGATTTGCATCTGATAAATTTTTTCTCTTATAATTCAAACAGGACTGTTTTGAATCTCAGCAGCACTGCCAACTTGCTCTGTGGCCTTGGGCAAGTTATTTAGTCTCTTTGAGATGAATTTCTACATCTATAAAATGGAAAATGATGATATAATGATAATAATGCCTCACAGTGTTGTGGGGAGGAACAAGTGAGATAAAACGCCTGGTAAGTAATTATGATAATGATGATAATAAACCTTAAATGGGCTTTCCACCTTCTTTCCATAGTTAATGGATCTGACTAGAGCATTTTGGGTTCCTTGTCTCAAAGTTCCTAATAACAGCAGAGCACTAGGGTCCTATCAGTAATTGTAAGTTTTCCCCAAGCCCTTTGTTACTAGAATTTCAGTTCTGTCATCAGTCATCCAGTAAATCGAGTCAGCTTCTGTCTCCTATTTTCCAGTTTTCCTTTGACAGAAGAAACTCAGGAACAGAACCAGTCTGTGTTTTATTCAGTTTTTTTTTTATTATTTGGGGGTAAGCAATACATTGGGTCAAATATCAAACTGAATAAAAGTCATATGTTGAATAGGCCACTCTCACCCCTGTCCTCACCCGCCCCATTCCTCTGCTTCCGGCCCTTTCTGGTAATCATTTTTATTATTTTCTCATATATTTCATTTTTTTCCTTTCCATATAGAAATGGTAGCATAAAGTGCTCTGAATCTTGCTTTTATCACCTAACAGCATGTCCTAGGGCTCTTCCATATTAGAACATACACAGTTTCTGGATTTTTTGTTGTTGGAACAGCTGCATGGTATTCCACTGTGCAGATGTACCATGGTTTATTTAACCAATACGCTGTTGTAAACACTGCCGCTGCTTTTAGTCTTTGCTATTACAAACAGTACTGCAATAAATAATTTCATGCTTAAGTGTTTCATATGTGTGCAGCTAATAGGAGAATAAATTTTCAGAAGTGGTTTTGCTGGCCCAAAGGGTACATGTACTTATCATTTTGACAGATATTGCCAGCTTGGTCTTTATATGAATTCCGCCATTTTCTCCTCCCAGAAGCAATGTCTAAGTGTGAAACAAGCATGTTTAAAACAATTTAACAAAAGATAAGTGAGGATAAATAATGAAAGCAAATGGAACTGGGTAAAGAGCATTGGTACGTGGTAGGCTAAAATTGCATTATTTCTTAGAAATGGTAAAGTTGTGTGTTGGTTGTACTGAAGGTGGGGAAATGAGATTTCCAGCCCAAGCAGCCCTCACACCACTGTCTGTAAAACCACAGCAGCACATCGTGGCCTGTAAAGCCCTCTGTATGCATTAGCTCAGTTTGCTCTTCACGACATCACTGTGAAGCATGTGAGACAAATAGAATTACTAGTCCCATTTACAGGAAGGTCAAGGACTAGTCCAAGGTGAAACAGTTGGATCCCAGCAGTGCTGGGACTTAAGCCCTAATCTTCTCACTCCAGATCCTGGACTCTTTCTGGGAAGGGAACCTGTGTGGAAGTCAAACCCTCCTCCAACCACTAGACGGTTCACCCCCAACTGCCCCTCCACGCAGCATCTCACCCATCTACTCACTCACTGTCCTTCCCACTTTTCTTGTCATTTTTTTCTTGACCTCCAACTCTCTTGAAGGTGGTGAAGCAGACCCTTTAACGCCCAGGCGCCATCCGCTCAGCCCATCTCCAATTTCAGCTGCAGCCGTGGTGGACGGTTCCGGTGCACACTGCCTCAACAGTTCTGACAAATAAAAATGGCAAGTAATAGGATATATTGGAATATATGAGGAAGCCATTTGGTGTAAACCTAATTTGGCCTGGCCTTGTCTTTCCAAAAGGGCCTGACCGAGGCCGCTGAACATGCATTGTATATCTGCTTTAGAGATTCCCTATGGCAAGAGCAAAGGCCCTTGAGATAAAGGTGCAACTTCCCTCCCCCTCCCAACGTTGGCATCTCCTTAAGGATTAAGTATCTTTCCTCAGGCTAGAAGGATTGCTGCGCTCACCTGTGACCGCCCAGCCTGAGACAATAGACTTGCCTCCTGCTACGTCCACCAAGACAGCAGACCCACTACCTGCTGTGTCCATCAAGTGCTGTGCCAATAAATAATTTCATGCTTAAGTATTTCGTATGTGTGCAGCTAATAGGAGAATAAATTTTCAGAAGGGCAATCTCGTGACTATTGTGGGAGGGACATTTCAATCATATGTGAAACACCCTCTTTGAGGGTATATAACCACCCTGTGTACCCCCACTTCTTTGGAATGCTCTGTTCCTTTGTGGAAAGACTCTCCCGGGTTATAATCCTAAAATTTAAGCTCAGAATAAATTCACCCAAATCTTCATTTATAGATTGGTTATGGATTATTTTCGTTGACAGTTCCCACTTCAAGCACCTGCCACATCTCTTCATTTTTCTCTCTCTGAAAAGTGACAGGGCATCTTCTGAAGCCACAGGACCTCACTCAGCCTGGAACTGCAGGCGAGGGGGTATCAAAGCTCTGTGAGTAGTCCTCAACCAACAGGGGGCAGGATTTAGGGGAAAAATGCCCCAGCTTCCATCCTTTGGAGGGAAATCTGAGGTGCATTCCACATGGTTCCTTGGAGGACCCCCAGCACGATTGAGCCCCAGTTGGTTGTCTATAATCAGCTTCCCCTCCTTCTCCATCTCACTCTCCCTACTCTCTTACTCCTGCTTCCTGGAACCTCCTCCCAAAAAAACACCCACACCTTAGTCCTTGTCCAGACTCCGCTTTCAGGGCAACTCCAACCGAGGTGGGTGGATGTATGTTTCAGCACATGTCAGGACACATAGGTAAATAATCCGGTAAGTTTCTGGGGGTGAGGGTTGGAGAGGAAGATGTGGAACCTGGGACAGTGGAAAAGCATGACAGGGAGTCAGGTAAGCTGAACCGTTCTTGGTTTTGCTTCTAAATCATCATGTGATCTTGGGCAAATCACTTCCCCTCTCTGATCCTGTTTCCTCACATGCAGAGTGGAGATAGAAAATATTCCCTGCTGCCTCACAGGGCTCTTAGGAGTGTTCGTGTCCCATTTAACCTCTACGAGGAGTTCAACGTTTTCTCTTTGCAACAGCGACTCCACCCCACACTTGGAGGAGAATAGCTGATTGGTTCAAAAGGTCACTCCTGGACCCTAAGTTGGAGGGAAGAGTGCTTATGAAGAGGAGCAAAAAGGTTGAAATTCCTATTTTCTATCTTCTTTTCAGGACTGTCTTAGAAGTGTGTTCACCTTGGATTTTCTTGGTTATTCTTTTCTGAGGTGGCCTCCTTGCATTCTCTCCCTCACGTGCTGGTACAGTAAGACCTGGAAGGTCCCTTACTTGAAAGAGCCCTGCCCTAGGAGCCTCAGGGGACTAGGCCAGTGTCTCATGGAGGAGAGGCTCCAAGTGGGCGGCTGGGGTCAGATCTGCTCCGGTCCCTAGGAAGAAGGGCTCTGAGTATTGCAGCCCAGATGGCTGAGACCAGGGTGTGTGCTTTAGGGACAGGGGACAGGGGACAGGGATACCCTTCAGCTGATGCCAAACTAGACCTAAAGTTCAGGGTACAAATACAATCATTAACAGTCCCTCCTGGCCTGACCCGCCTCACCAGGGAGGAAGACCACACGGAGAGGGGGCAACAGCAGGCATGCTCCCTGCAAGGGAGCCCCAAGAGTGATGGTGCCCTCAGGGACTTGGGATCCTACTTACTTATCTTTCTCTAAGAGACACAACCAACAGTGTGAACCAAATAAGGTAAAGTGCAACAGGATCTGTAAGTCACGCAAATATTACTATGGAAGAAAAATGAGGAATCAGTGCAGAGCTGTGCTTCATGGCTGGTCAAGTTCTGCTGCCCCTGTCCCTTAAACCTTTTTCCCTTCCCTCCTAGAGCTTTGCCCAAGTCCCCACACTAATGAAACCTGCCAAGGAAAAGGGCTCAACTGTGGTTGTGTCTTGACACACAGAAGTTTGTGAATGATCTACGATTTTTTAATATCTGAGCGTGGAGTTCAGGTGAACCCTGTGATAACTTCACTCTCTCTTACCATCCCTAGGACTTCTAGAGAGGGAGAGAGTAGGGTGGCGTTTCAGCCGGAGGACCCCGGCCCAGCTTACCCCGGCCTCAATCTGGAGTGAGCAGGGCTGTTAGAATTGTGGGCATCTGGGACTAGCTGCGGGCTTTACTTGACCACCAAATTTGGGGGAGTTTCTCCAAAATCTGAGTCTTTCCACGAGAATGTGGTGCCCTCAGGGACTTGTGATCCTCATTACTTGGGATTCTAGTGAATATGTGAATGTTGCTCATCATATGTGTTATGATGGGGAAAGAAAAAGTTGCGAACCATTGTCTTGGGAAAGGCTCTTTAATGTGGAGTCTTTCCTATTTGGCGTGTTTGAGTACCAGTGGCTGTACCGCTGTGTTAGGGTACAGTGGAGGCTACTCCAACAAGAACCCTAATGGACAGCAGACTGAACTTTCAGAGAGTTTGTTTCTCTAAGTACTAAGTCCAGGGTGGGCTGTCCTGGCAGGAGGGGCAGCTCAGTTCCCAACACTTCCTCTCTTCTGTTGCTTCACCATCCCCTAAGGCATTGGTCTGATGGCCAAAGCTGGGTCACTGCCTCACCCACACTCCAGCTTGCAGAAATTCAGGAAAAGTAATGTTCTTTTAAGCAACTATTACAAATTTGGAGGAACAAATTGCAGTCTACCACATCCACCCCTGCCAGTTACTCCCCACTCTCTTCTCCTTGGTAATTCCTCGAAGGGCCAATACTATTGGTTCAGGGATAACGGGAACCCAGAGGACTAGGGGTAAATCTATTATCATAAATGCAGAGTGTAGCATTCGCAGTGAGCAGCTGTTCTCAATGTGCCAGTAAGAAGGGAATATAAAACACAGACTTAAAATTCAGTACAGAGACACACTATTGATGTAAGAAGGGACTGTCTGTCGTATTGGAGGGGTTAAAGCATGCAAGCTGGGATATTGAAAAAGACTGTAGAATGGTCTTTCCAGCAGGCTCTTTCAGAATGTCATTGTTAGTGATCATTTCCGCCTGGAAACCAGAAGCTGAGCAAGGTGACCCCTTGAACTCCCTCCAGATTTGTGATTTTTATTATTCTCCTCCCTAACAGGCTTGTCATCCCCTTATACCAAAAAAAAATCAACTTAAAAAATAATCTGTGTAAAAAGAAATGCTACCTGAGGAAAAAAATCAATTCCTAGGTAATTCTATTTTCATGTTAAGAGATTTTCTTCCTTTTATTTTTCTGACTTAGACTATTTGCGTGGAAACTGAATCACAGTTCCTTCGCTCGTGCTATTCTCTTTGTCTTCGTATTCTTGTCTGCTCTGTGGCATGACAATCAGTTGCTGCGGAGATAACTACACGTGTCAAGAATAGAGAATTCCATAATTTCAGGTGTATGATGACTGGCTACCTCCTTGGCTAATAGATTCTGTGGTAGTTTTGCCTCTTCAGCTGCTTTTGTAAGAGCAAGAAAGATCTGTTAAAAAGAATTCTTCTGGGGGCTGGCTCCGTGGCCGAGTGGTTAAGTTCGCGCACTCCGCTGCAGGCGGCCCAGTGTTTCGTTGGTTCGGATCCTGGGCGCGGACATGGCACTGCTCATCAAACCACGCTGAGGCAGAGTCCCACATACCACAACTAGAATGACCCACAACGAAGAATATACAACTATGTACCGGGGGGCTTTGGGAAGAAAAAGGAAAAAAATTTTAAAAAATCTTTAAAAAAAAAAGAATTCTTCTGATTAATATTTTTAAAATTTGTTTAATTCTTTTCTTATTCTCAACCCATAGATATGGTGCCCATGTAAAGTCACTGTCACTTTACAGTTGAGGCAATTCCAAATGTTGGCAGAGGACTATCTCCTGCTTTTAAGTATTGCAGAAAATAACATGATATGTATATATGAACAAAACATCACAGTTTCCCCAGGGCTGTGAGTTACCTGACATCTGGCAGAAGCCTAGAAGGTAACTTATTTCAAGGCTCTGGCTAGCCCTCTGTCTCTCCCAAAGCATATTTCTTAATCAGCTGAAATTTCATAATTGAAAATTCCTTCCTTGGTCACCCGCTAAAAAGCAAAAGCTGCCTTTGAGTCCCTACTCCACCCACTTACCTGGAAAAGACACAGGGAGTGGGGACTCCGGTGGGTAGGACAGAAAGGGAAATGCATGAAGCACAGGAAGAGGGAGAAAGGGGCAGCTGGGGATCGAGGGACCAACGTCACTTTCTTAGTGTTTTCTTTGAGGGCAAGAAGAATGCATGGCAGAAGCTGAGGTGGCCCATCCGTCTCTTCTCTACACACCTGAAGTCACCTGCCGTTTGGTGGACACTTCCCATGTTGGGTGATGGCTAACTGCCTCAAGCACCTGTTTCTCCAGCCTCATAATAGGAGCATGCTTAGCTTGCTCATGGGGAAGCCGGAAGTGCCAGGGAAGTAGAGTCTCAGAAGCAACTTTCAAGCCAGTAAGATGGAATTTGATGGATCAAAACCTCAGCTTCCTCTTGCCTCAGTGGGATGGTCCTGAAGTCTTATTCATGACTGCATCACTATTCATTGGCAAACTTCATTGGAATGCTTTCATTATACTTGATAAATCCATCTTCACTCTCAGCTTTATTTTATTTTATTGAGCAATGAAGTCTAACTTCAGGTTGAACTTTCTCATGCATAATCTCAGGATAAATGTAAAGGATATTTGTAAAGTTTGAATAAAATTCTGCTTACTCATTTTTAGTTAAGTGTAAAGAAAACTGATTGTATGTTTAAAAATTGAAATTGTTTATTTTGTGATTGATTCCAAGAAAGAAAAAAAACTTGAGTGTTCCTCAAGTCTCTCGGAGGACCCCAGAGGGACCGAGTCCAAGCCGCCCACAGTGACAACCCTCTCATGAACATACCCTTCATTGGCTTTCCGTCCTCCCCTCTCACTTTTCCTCTTGTTCTCCATGCTTCCTGGGATCGCTTCCCGAATAAATTACTTATACCCAGTTCCGCACTCAAGGTTTGCTTTTGAGGGAACTCAAACCAAGACATCATGTCTTCTCAAAACAATAACAGCTCATTCACATCCCATCACGGCACCCACCACCCTAAATCAATTTCTCACAAGTCCCTACAGAGAAATGTCTGCTCCAGTCACACCCCTTCCTAGCTGTTCCCTGATGTCCACCTCGTCCCATTTCACATCTGTCGTAACAGTCTTGCCTTCTCTTGAAGAGTGTCCTAGTCTTTCTTTCTGCCTAAGTCCTTCAAGACCCATAAGGCCAGTCCTCGACATTTCAGACAAACTAAGTGATTTGCCAACATTGTAAACTTCTGGTGGGTTCTTGTCATCTACTTTTCCTCATGACCATCTCTCTGTTTGTTTCATTAGATACAAGTCCATGCCAACGATCCTATCAGAAGACGCAAAAATGAAATTCACCCTTGAGTTACCCTGATGACCAGTGGCCCCTCTATATACTTCAAATGACAAAGGCTAGTAGCAAGAACACCTGCCCAGGTATAGCATGATTAAAACAAGGAAGATCATGCAGGCAGTGTGCATGACTTTCTTAGAGGAACCAATAGTGGGTTCCCATTTTCTATCTTAAAAAACTGTAAATTTTGGGGCTGGCCCCGTGGCCGAGTGGTTGGGTTCACGCGCTCTGCTGCAGGCAGCCCAGTGTTTCGTTGGTTCGAATCCTGGGTGCGGACATGGCACTGCTCATCAAACCACGCTGAGACGGCGTCCCACATGCCACAACTAGAAGGACCCACAACGAAGAATATACAACTATGTACCAGGGGGCTTTGGGGAGAAAAAGGAAAAAATAAAAAAATAAAATCTTAAAAAAACAAAAAACAAAAAAAACTGTAAATTTTACACTTATAGAACAAATAGAATTGTGACTTATGCTTCACAATTTATGTAATTGATTTCTTGGATTTTTGACAGCTCTATCACGCTTTCAACAAACATCTCTTTCCTCACTGGGAGGTTGGTCATATGGTGTTGGGAGGGGGTATTTCAGGGAGCCCTGATTATTTTCCTTTCTTTCAACTGCAAGGCAATTACTGCCTAAATCATTTATTTGGCACTTAGCAGAGGCCACCTTGCGTTTTTAATTCCTTTTTCTACCCATGGAAGGCCAGCTTCCCCAGGCAGGCAACTTACCTTGGACTTCTCCCAGGATCTGATAATTGTCAGTCATCTAAAAATAGTAAAATAATTTTTTCTTTTTATTGATGAGAATGTTGACGGTTTTCTGAAATATATTATAAAATTCTCTGCCTTCTCGAAGAAAGATTTTGGCAGAACTGGATCTCAGCGATTGCACCATACACCATTACAGTTCTACACTGGGTTTAGATTTTCTGTCTTGTCCTCAGTATCAGGCGATTAGCCAGCTCCCCCTCTCCCATGGCACCCACCTCAAATGCCTCCCTCTCCCACACTACAAGCCCAGTTGCCAGATCATAATCTGCTGCAGACTAGGAATCCAACAACCCAGATGGCATTTGGCTTGGAGTGAAGAAGAGACCAGGGGTCTGCCTTTGTCCGGCAGCTCCGTGATGGACATATCCAGTGCTCAGAGACCATTCCCCTCCTATCTCCAGGCTGGTGCTGTCAGTTGTAGAAGGCCAAGATTCCTATGGACACAAGGTCTTGGGCAGGTCTGGGTAGTGCCTGGCCCATGTTAAATGATACAGAGGAAGGAATCGTTGACACCCTAAAAGCGAGCGTGAAAACCTTTTGTGCATGGCTGTGACTCATGCAACTTCACTCCAACCCTAGTTTTCCATGATTCTGGGACTGGAAAAAAATAAGGCAACTCACTTCCTCAGAATTCAAAAACACCTATTGAGTCATCTATTGAGCCAGCTTTGCTCACACAGGTCAACCTTCCTCAGCGCTCCCCTCTATCAGTTAACTTTGCTTTGGCCCGTGGCTGGAAACCTCATCCCTTCCAGGCAACCTTGGGCAGCCATCCTGGATCCACCACAGAAACTAAATGCAACCTATGTCCGACTCAAGGTGATATGGCAGCAGTAAAGTTCACGTTCAGATGGGAAATATATATATAAAATGCTTTTTAAAAAATACTCCTATCTCTGTCTTTTCTAAAAACAAATTGTATTGGTTGTACAGGCAACCTGCTGTTGTACAAAAACAAAAGGCCTCGTCTAATTGAACAACCAATCTTGTTTCTAATACAAGATCTTGGGAAATTTGAGATAGATTGTTAGTGGGCATTGGGCTTCTCCTTTGTTCCCCCACTGCCTTTAGGATAAAGTTCAATGCCTTCATGTGGTTTACAAGGCCATGCATGTGCTCACCTTGTCTTTCCCTCTCTGTCTCATCTCTTGGTACTCTGCCCTTGAACTTCATGCCTTAGCAATATTACATGACTTGCTATTTCCTGAACTTGGAGAAAGGTCTTCAGGACTGTGTATAAGCAGTTTCATCACAACACTTCATACACACATCCCCTCCTGCAGTATCAAATCCCCACCAGAAAAGCTTGCGCTGGCAGAAAGAAAACCAAGAGCTTTGGTTCGACTTCCATGGAAATCCCAGGAAAGTTCCATTTTCATAGACATGTTAAATGTTGCACACGCCCACTGAGAAACAACCTGAGAAGTCCATGCTGTCAGCATGCTGAGAAGTTTCTGCAGCTGAGTGAGGTCAGCTAAAGAATGCTCCGTGTCAACAGTGGCCCAACCCAGGAGAACCATGGAAATCAGCAGTGAAACCAGCAATTCCTACAGAAAAATTCACCAGCTTTTTGGTAGCCTAAAAGGGTATGCGGGCATAACAGATACTCTGAGAATTCAATGTTAGGCCACGGTCTACTTGAAGATCCCTTGATGATCCTGTGACGACAAGCCAAGCCAATGAGCAATGTGGTGCCTCAGATACACCTTGTGTGGACAAAGGTGAAGCCAATGAGTCCTCACTTATTCCAAACCACCCTGTGTAGGTTCTGGGGCAGGTATTTTTTATTCTCATTTTATAAACGAGTCTCAGAAGATTAAAACAACCTGCCTGAGGTCACCCAGTTAGTAAGAATCAGTGCCAGCATTAAAACCTATGACTTTTCCACTGAAACTACACACACACTCTGAGGAAGATCCTATGTGGAAACCAAGCTTCTGGTGGTACAAATTCTTCTCCAGGGGTGATATTCAAAATATGTAGCTGCCCATATGCCAGAGTATCCACCAATTGGAAGGGAGCCAGCAGTAAATAATGTGAACAACTGCCCGGGTGCGTGTCAGCTGGATATCCGCCCCTCCTCACTCTTCCATGAACAAGATTCAGAACTGTCTGAGTGGTTGCGGAAGAGCACATGGAAGATCATTGTCATCAAAATATTTTTTTATTTCAAACAATATTTTTGGTAATAAAGAAATGTAGGTTAATTGTATAAAATTACAAAATATTTAAACGTATAAAAGAGAAAATAAAATATTGCGTGTAATTCACATACACACACACACACGCATACACTTCTGTCACAGGTAAGATATTGTCTTTTTCACTTATATCATAGACATGTTCTCATGTCATTAAAAAAACCTCTGGTGACTTTATGTTGATGGCTGCTTAATATTTCATTCTAGGGATGTAATATAACTAACTTAATCTTCCTCTTATTGCAGATTTTGAGACTTTCCAAGCTTTCATCTATATAAATAATGCTTTGATAAATATTTTTTGCCTGAAGCTATCTTTGCCCTTAAGTTTATGTCCTTAGGAAAATTCCCAGAACAGTTACTGGTAAAGATAATCACAGAGCCATCTAACATCATGAACTGGACTCTCAGCTACCAATTATTGTCTCCACTCACCTCCTCAATAGGGGAAATTTCCCTTCCACTCAATATAGTTACCACCAATACTAACAATTATCATCATCACTGTTATGCTTGTTGCCTTTATGTGATCTCTTACCCTGGATCTGATCACATTGTGTCGCACCCCTCATTTGTTCCCCCACTGCTTTTAGGATAAAGTTCAATGCCTTCGTGTGGTTTACAAGGTCATGCATGAGCTCACCTTGTCTTTCCCTCTGTCTCATCTCTTGCTATTCTGCCCTTGAACTTCATGCCTTGGCAGTATTACATGACTTGCTATTTCCTGAACTTGGAGAAAGGTCTTCAGGACCATGTATAAGCAGTTTCCCCTGCCTGGGCCACTTCTTCACCTCCAACCCCCAACTTTCCTACTAGTCTCTCCAGTTTATGCTTTGATGTTATTTTCTCTAGGAGATGTCTAAGAAAACTTACCACTGCACTGTACCTCATCCAAAGACTGGGTCACCTGCCCCTCCTCATGTCCCCATTGCTTTGTGTAGTGTCTACCCCATCACTCATTAGACTGTCCTCAGTCCTTGAAGGCAGGGACTGTGTCACACTGACTATTGTATCCCCAGAACCTTTTGCAGGTCTGGCATATGGTAAGCAGGGAATAGATATTCGTTAAATGAACAGAACACAACCTATCTTTAAAGTATGTAGTTTACTGCTCTGATTGAAAGAACCAGAGAAAGTACCCAAGAGCTGAGGAGTTGTGGATCTATGAGGAGCTGCCATTTTCTTGAAGGACTTTTTTCTGATTAGAAAATGATATGCTTCAGCAGAAATGGCAAGAAAGTCAAAGCCAAATTCATAAGGCTCTGGTTGGTGGAAAACCACAAAAAGATGAAGGAAATGCATGCATCCCTCATCCCACAGTAAGTATAGACAGTAGACCTAAATGCTAATCTCAAGTAGGAAATTCCCATGCTCATAGATTAGTAGCACAGGAATGGGTGAACGATTCCAATTTTTAAGAGCCCAGTTACAATATGGAGACATAATCCCATCATGGCCCAGGGAGCAAAAAGAACCATGTCCAGGGGAGGTGGCATCTCAGACCTGTCATAACTGCTTTCCAGACACAAAAGAGAAACGTCTTCTCATGTTTATCAACACTTGTAAATCATCCCCCTAACTTGTCTCATCACCTTTGCAAAGATTGAGATACCAGATTCCAGCACTTTCTAGAATCTTCAGAGGAGATAGGCTTGTGGTGACTTACTCTTCTGTGATCTGCCCGTGGTCTTCTCACCCACTGGGTTGATGTGTCTGTACAAATACCTCAGGGCTGGCCAGCTTCCACGCTATCAGAAGGCTCTACAGTGCAGTGGAAGAATACAAAATTCGACATCAAATGACCCTAATTCTGGTCCAAATTTTGTAATTAATTTGATTGTGTCTATTTCTTTATGAGTCAGTTTCCTCACCTGGAAACTGAGATGTCTTGGAGTCAGGCCACGTTTGAGATCCCTTCCAACTCCCAGATTTTCCTAATTCAACTCCCACATAACCCTGTGCTTGACATCGTTGGGAAATGGTGAAATGTAGAAATAATTTCAGTCCTTAGGCAAACTTATGGGAGAGAAAAGACTACCTGGAGAGGTTCACATATTCTCCTGTTTGTGTAAATGCCAAATAAAGGTTCCACCACACTGTTGGAAACAAAGGAAAGCCTTCAGGAATGGATGAGACTTGAGCTGGTGCTTGAAGTAAACCATTTAGCAAAGGCCCCTAGCAAGGAATAGCCCCTTCCGTGAGCCACAGCCAAATCACAGTGCTTGTGTTATAAAATTCAGCCCTCCACCAGAGCCCTAGAGGCTCTCTCAGAGGGGCGGGTGCTTAGTGCAGCTTGTGGGATGGCATGGGACAGGGTGTATTCATGTCCAAACTACACTTTACTGCCATACTTGCCTGTAATTCCTTATCCGGAGCCTAAGTCTCTCAGTGCTTCTCTCTGTGATACCACTGTTAATAATACTTTAAAAAAATCCTTTTAGCTCAGTATATGTATGGCATACTTGCCATGAGTCTGTGAAAATGGAGTCTTGATCTCTGACCCTTCACCTGGGAGGAAAGAGGGAGAGTGAACTAAAGGTGGCAGGCACAGAGTCCAGATTAGAGATTAGGCCACAGGGCACTCTTGTGACTTGCCCCTCCCCATTCTTTCCCCCGCAACCCTGGCTTCTTGTTATCCAAATGAGTCATCTCCTGCTCCCCTCCCTGGGGAGGTTAGCTGCCCAATGAACCATGGGGTTTTAATGGCTGAGGAATTTTCCTATGGTTCATCATGTCCACTGTTCACATAAGATCATGCTTCTCCCCTGTGTCCACCTTTGGATTTGCAAACGGAAAAGAAAAAAAGGAGCACATAGAAATGGAGGAAAGGAAAAGAGAGGAAAGAAAAGAGGTGCTCTGGAATTGTTTATCTGGCTTGGAAATAGAGGACTTGAATGAAAGCAATGGAAGAATATCTATGTGCCACTCCCACTGACCCCCACGTCCAGTCTCAGGCTTCAAGTCTCCGTGACGCACCTGGTTGCCAGCTGCAGGAGCAGGGTTACCTGTAAATCATGTAATGCAGATTCCCTTTCTTAATTGCATTTTTCATATGCTATTAAAATGAATTTGCGCTTGACCTTATTAAATGACAGGGAACTATCACAGGTCATTATCGAGGGTAACACTGGAATACAACAGCTTACATTTTGTATCTGCCAGAATCATGGCAGGAAACAAATGGCACGTTCTAACGGAGTCTTTGCAGAAAGCGCATTAAAGAGATGCTGTGTGATGGTGTGGGTGGCGTTTAGGGAAGCCCACAAGGGATCGTGCAGGAGACCCCCAAACAAGTCTGCAAGTGGACCAAGCTTCAGTTCTAGGAGACAAACGGTTGCCTGCCAGAAGCTGTGGGCTTCGGAGGAGGAACACAGAGTGGCCGGAATGGAGGGAGCTGGGAAATAACCCTGCCTCCTCTTTCCTCTCACCCTCCAGTTTCCTGTGGGTGACCAAACCCAATGTGAGGCCCAGTGAGAGGGCAAGAGAGCCCCTGGATGCCGTCCATTCAAGTCAGCTTCCCAGCCTCAGAGCAGAGAGGGGAAGTGAGGGGCTGGGTCTGCAGGGGCAAAGAGAAGATCGAGCTTACATTCGTGTAGCACATTGTGATATCCAGAGATATAGATATCTAGATATAGGTAGAGATCTAGTTTCTAATCTCATCTGATACTCACAACAACCCTGCAGGGTTTTCTTGTTTTTCAAATAAGGTAACTTGGGTTCTCAGAGATCAAATCACTGGCCCAATCAGAAGAGGTGGCAACATGAGGGCACCAGTCCAGGGTATTGACCATTATGGGTATCACTCCCTGCCTCGGTCTCTTTTCACACTCTGCCTCCCCTTCTCCTCCCCTACCCAGGGTTGAACTGTCCTTCGAGTCTAGTTCAAACCTGTCCGAGTGAAGCAACTCCATTGATCCCATCCCTCCGACAGCTGAGAGCCCTTGGTGGTGTTTAACTACACACGCCTTAGCAACTATCCATTTACTGACTTTGCATTGTTCTGGGGTTTTCGTCCCTGAGCTCCAGAGTCTATTTTCTTAAGACAAGATCAATAGAAGTTTCCTTCATCAACTCCGACAGCACTTGGCACATTCTACTGCTCAGCAGATGATTAATAAATACTTCCCAAATTTAAATCAGCAGCGTGAGAAGGCAGTCGGGAACACGCATGTGTATGTGAGTGAACATACTTGTGCCAGGCAGGGTTTGATGCAGGAACCAGAACCCACCTACCTGAAAGGGATTGAATATAGGGAACCAGACAGTCCTGAGATCACTGGGCAAACAGAAGTAAGGAG
The DNA here is from genome assembly GCF_037783145.1 of Equus przewalskii. Lineage (NCBI taxonomy): Eukaryota > Metazoa > Chordata > Mammalia > Perissodactyla > Equidae > Equus > Equus przewalskii. The sequence continues at coordinate 88,317,346 of NC_091834.1, read as the reverse complement.
GCCACTCTTAGACTATTGGTTTCACGATCAAATTACTCCAGCTGTGATTCACAGGTCAGGAAGCTGTTATTGCTAACGACGCCAGACAATTACCCCACACCTCTCAACGAGTGACCAGGCACTGGGACGTGGAGATGGAGTCAAGCCACCACAAACATTCACCTCTGACTGACCTTCTTCTAACAGCTACAGTGCAGGCAGATGACCGCTGCCTGCTTCCCCACTATTCATGCAAGTTCAGCTCACTTGCACATGCTAAACTGCATTGAGAACCCTAGCCCTAAGAAAGAATGGGAGGGCAGTTTTTGGCTTCTCCTCCCTTGAAATATTGAAGGGAGCGTAGGAAGGAGTGGGAATGGATTCTGGGTGCCAACAGAGCATGTGCAGCACATGACTATACGTGTGCAGATGTAGAGCATCCATTTGCTGCTGTCATTCAGAAATCAAGACCATAGTCGTGGTTGAATATCTAGGAGCATCAGTGGGCTCGGCGAGGTGAATTCTTTTGAGATATTTTAGATTGAGCACTTTTCCTTGCAAGGAAGCTTGGCCCTGAGCTAACATCTATTATCAATCTTCTTTTTTTTTTTTTTCTCCCCGAAGCCCCAGTACATAGTTGTATATCTTAGTTGTAAGTCATTCTAGTTCTTCTATGTGGGATGCCACCACAGCATGGCTTGATGAGTGGTGTGTGGGTCCATGCCCAGGATCCAAACCAGCAAACCCTGGGCCTCCAAAGCAGAGCATGCAAACCCAACACTCGGCCATGAGGCCAGCCCCTAGATTGAGCACTTTTATTCCAATCAGTGAAATCTGATGGCAGCCTTCAAGACCAGCCTTGGAGAGAAAGGATGTCCAAGAAAGATGATCTGTACCGTGAAGGGGTGTGTGGAGAGGAGAGGCAACCAGCCTTCCATTGGAGCCAGCAGGGGTGCAGCAAGGTGGGGCCAGCATACCAGAGGCTTTTGGTCATGTGAACCTGTGTCTTTTGAGCACCAACTGCTCATTAAAAGCCCCCCTCTCCAGCCCTCTATTACTACCTCACCACCTCACTCCACCCCCACACACCTTGGCTACCATCTTGAGCCTTTCTTGGTAAACAGCTTCCCCTAGTGGTATAGCACAAAAGTTTGTGTTTTCTGTAGCATGGCAACAAATCAGCTTGGTTTGAACTCAACTTTTTTTTTTTTTCCCTGAGGAAGACTGGCCCTGAGCTAACATCCATGCCCATCTTCCATTACTTTATACGTGAGGTGCCTACCAAAGCATGGCTTGCCAAGCAATGCCATGTTGGCACTCGGGATCCGAACCGGTGACCCAGGGGCCGCCGAAGTAGAAGGTGCACACTTAACCGCTGTGCCACCAGACCGCCCCAAACTCAACTTTTACATGGAGGGAAAAACACAAATCTAAACTGAGACAATGAGCAAGTTGGAACTGGAACTCATAATGCTTAGCTCCCGGCAACTGGGGCAGGCTGTACCTCTTCTCCTGATGCGAGGGAGACTCTAGCTGGTCATAACTTAGACAATGGTTCCCAAATGGCGGCTGTTCTGCCCCCCAATGCACATTTGGCCATGTCTGGAGACATTTTTGATTGTCACTACTCAGAAGGGATTGCTACTGGCGTTCGGTGGGTAGAGGCCAAGATGTTCCTTCAACGTCCTACAGCGCACAGGACAGGAGAGGAGTATCTGGTTGAAAATGCCAATAGTGTCTCAGTTGAGAAATTCTGCCTTAGAAGAGGACAGTTTCCCCCCCAGGACCCTCCTCAAGATGTCACCAGGCTCAAACCGTCTGCATTGCTCACAGTTCTAAAAACTGAGACACTGAGAGAGACGCAAAAATGAAAGCATAAAAACTCACAAACCGCACACCTATTAGGATGGCTATTACAAGAAAAAGAAAATAACAAGTGTTGGTGAGGATTGGAGAAATTGAAACCCTTGTATTTTGCTGACGGGAATGCAAAATGCTACAGCCATTGTGGAACACTGTATGCATTTTCCTCAGAAAGTTAAACACAGAATTACCATGTGGCTCAGGAATCAGTACATACCCAAAAGAGCTGAAAACAGGCACTAAACGGATACTTGCACACCAATGTTCATAGAAGCATGACTCACAATAGCCAAAAGTGGAAACAACTAAAAAATCCATCAACAGAAGAATGGGTAAACAAAATGTAGTCTATATATACCATGGAATTGTATTACACTACAGCCTCAGGGAGTAACAAAATTCTGATATATGCTACAACGTGGATGGACCTTGAAAGTATTGCGCTAAGTAAAATAAGTTATATACAAAAGGACAAATACTGTGTGATTCCACTTACATGAGGGACCTACAACAGGCAAATTCATAAACACAGAAAGTAGAATGGGGGGTGACAGGGGCTGGGAGATACGGGAATAGGGAGCTAGTGTTTAATAGGTACAGAGTTTCTGTTTGGGAAGAGGAAATAGATCTAGAAATGGACAGTGCAATGCTCACACAACATTGTGACTGTACCTAATGCCCCTGAATTGTAGACTTGGAAATGGTTTAAATGGTAAATTTTATGTTATATGTATTTTATCACAGTTTAAAAAGCCAAAAGACTTGGGTTCTCAGCTCTTTTAGACCAAACAGTAGCTAAGGTCAGCAGGGTCCCCAGCTTGCCAACAGCCTCTGACATTGACCTACAAAGGCCCAAAGCAGTGTTTGCCAGGACTTATGCCAGGTCATGACATATTAGCTGAGGATTTGCTGCACATGGCTTTGATTACCCCAGGCTTATTGGATTTCATGGGACCGAGGACAGCTGGCAGCAAGGTGGCCGCCTCTTCAGCTCACCAAGAGGGCATCACATGAAAGTCTGAAACGTACTGCAAGAGGGAGCTCCTCAGATGCCCTTTGGCTTCAGTTGCAGAGTTAGCAGGACTGTCTTTCTGTGGGAAAGAAGGTAAGAGAAAGGGGCTGGAACTTGTCTGGGGAATGAGGACGTTACCGAGTCCTTCTGGCTGTCCCTGAGTCTCTGCTGCACGTATGAGATGCCAGCTCCGCTCAAGTTAAGACAAAGCTACTTTCCTTATCTTAGTTCATCTCTCTGTGGCATCTCATTCTGTGCGTATGTGTGTATGCACTCATGGGTGGTTATTTAACATTTTCCTCTAAGCTAGTGATCTCAGTCTTTAGAACAACAGGTTGATGAGTCCAAGGTTGTAGGTTCAATTCCAATTACAAACCAGCTAGCATTAAACAGTGAAAATTGGTTTGGGTCACAAAGAGCACCCTTGCCTTAGCTGGCCTGCTGGCCAGGGAAATAGGTAAAAGAAGGATGACTCTGGGCAAGCCATCCACAGCCAGCCACACCCAAGCTCTCCAGGAAACAGAAGCTTTCTAAAGCAGTGAGTGATGCTGAAAGACGTTAGTAAACGGCATGTGACATATGCTGTCTTTCACCCAGAAGATGCTGCAGACCCCAGAAATACCCCATAGGTGATAATAGTCACTTCCCATCATCTGAATCCCCAAGCAGCATGATTTCACAATTCTGTTTCTAAAGCTGCAGGTGGTGTCCACTGTGTATTCCCCAACAACCTCTTTGGGTCCCCACTGAGAGGAGTCAGCAGCCAGTGAAGGTAGGAACGGGGCGAATGCGGCTCCTCAGCTGTCAGGAGGTATCTATGTGACCAGACCAGCCCCTGCAGAATCCTCAGGCCATCAAGCCACCATCCCCGCTGGGGGCCTGGACCAGCAGTGCTGGAATTATTACGGCACCCCCCTTGGACAACCACAGAAAAGCAGTTTCACAGTGGAACTAGGTATAGGGTCAGGAAAGCCATGGATGGTCTAAAGCCTGGATGTGGGGGTAATGTGACCCCAGACCACACCCTGGGGCCAAGCAGTGCCTCTGTCCATTGCCTGCTTGTGCAGGGTTTATGATACTGTGAGAAACACCAAATTTCTTGAGTCTCTTTAGTATAACTTCCCCACCCAAAACTCAGCGTACTAATTCCCATCTTTGTTTCTGTTTCTGTTATTCTCCCTGAATAGGATGCTGCCTCATCACCACCTCTTTATTCCATTTCCCCAGGTTTTATCCATCGTTATACAACCCGTTATCTAAGCAAGTTAAGTTAAAGCAAGCCATCTTATGAAAGTGTTTTCTTCTGGAGCCTTTTATCTGCAATTCCAAAACCTGCCACCAAGTGGCGGTGGCACCTTGCGCTTTGCTATTCCGGTTCCCACCGGGAACTAACGTTTACTGGGGACCCAACACGTGGCAGGCAGTGCACGAGTCATCCCCGCGTGACCTCAGTTTATCCTACAATGACCCTAGGTATTACCATCCCCATTTTACAGACGAGGAGACTGAAATTCTGAAAGGTTAAATAACCCGTCCAAGTTCACCCCGCTCATTAAAAGCGGAGCTGACGTTTTGAACCCAGATCTGGCGGCTTTAAAAGCCCCCAGTGTTTGCATTGAGTTTTGCTCTCAGGGCGGAGTTTTCTGAAGAGCCTCATTACTAGACGCTGCCCTCTCCTCTCATTTTATGGGCCGCACAGTTTAGCCTGCAGTCAAGCCCCGCTTGTTCCTGTCCAAGTCTCTCACCCTGGGATTAGCTTGCCAGTTTCCCTGTTCCGAGCCTGCCCCGCAATCCAGGCTCAGCGAGACTGCGGAAACGGCTCAATGCATGTTGAGGGCTTGACTGGCATGAGCTCTGGGGTGTAGGGTTGGGTGCTGACTGGACTTGAACTGTGGGAGGGTGGGGCTGCAGGGCTGCCAGAGGGACAGTTAACAAGGCAGAGCTAAGTGAGGCTGTGCAGTGGGGGTTCCTCTGTCAGGGCAGCCTGAATCAGCTGTGGGTCTGAGTCCAAAGGGTGAAGTGAGGACTCACCAGGGTCCCCAACTTCCCTTGGGTGCCCATAGGTCTTGTGAGCCGTGGGACCCGTGCTTGCTAAAGCAAAAGAAGGTGCCTCCAGAGACGGGTGGACCTCCGTGGGGGAGGAAGAGAGAAAGTCTGGGGCCCTAGAGGTGTTGAGAGAAGGGCAGGTGAGGTGAGCAGGAGGAGAGCTTGGGGAGGCCTTGGCAGGACTCTAAGTGCTGCCTGGTGCACAGCCAATGGGAGCTGATTATGTCAGCTAAAGAGAAGGGGAATGGGAGAACCCAAGAGAAGGAGACAGGGGACAGGAAGAGCCAGGGATGTGTACGAAAGTGGCAGAGGTTTCAGGCAGAACCCTAGGCATGAAGAACACTGTGAGTGAGACTGCTTGGTGTTCCCAGGCCAACGATCCTCTCAGGCTCCGAGTCTCTACTTGGTTCCGAGTATCGTTCTCTGGGGATGATTCTGAACTAGCACCACTTGTTCAAATAGCCCCCTCCTCAGAGGAGGGGCAGAGAGTCAGCCAGCACGGTGCGGGCTCCTGCAAGGCTGGCAGGGAAGGTTTTTCACTAAATTTCTGGATGGTAACAAAAGCAGAGGAGCAAGTACAGCCCGGAGCCAAGATCTGAGCAGAACATAGAAATCCAGAAGGTGGCCAGCGGAGCTTACAGGCTTGCCAAACTGAAAGGGTGAGAAGCAGAGAGAAGACAGAGATGGGACCAGGAATCCACGGTCAGGGAGGCAGGAGGAGGGCGCTGAGAGGCAAGGAGGAAGGGCCCAGCCTGCCTCCAGCAGGTGCTCTTGGCCTCACCTCCTTTTAATGCACTCATGAGGCCTCTCGCCAGGGAGGGTCAGTGAAGGGTACAAGCAGGTTGGACCCCACAAATGGAAAACAAGGCTCTGGAGGTCGGCTTCTGATGGTAGCTTCCAGTCTTAGGAAGAAACCCCCAAAGCCACAGGTCAGGCTATCAGTTCTACCTGAGCCAACCCACAGCTCATGGTGCGCCTTCGTTAAAAGTGTTACATGATATGGAAGAGCACCACCAGAAAATGCTGCCGTGTTCGGAAAATAGCGTAAAATCTACTGTGCTGCTGAAGTGGTTGGGCTGGGATTTAGCAAGAATTAGATGACAGTCCAGATAGCAATTTCTCTTGTCCCTTTTGAAGTAACTGAACCCAAGGAACCAGAAGCAAGGGGAAGAGGACTCAGTGAGTCTCGGAGCTTCGAGAAAGCTCTTTAGGATATTTTGCAAGAATTCTCTGAAGAAGCAATTCTGAGGAGAGGGGAGGGACGCTGCCGGGCACAACATTCAGAGTCAGCATGTGGTCAGGAAGCCAAGGGGAAGGCACCAGAAAGGAGAAGAACATAAACACTAAACAGGACGGACAAACCCCAGCTAACTCCTGCCTGTACCATCGATGCTGTCACCTAAAGAGATGCCCCTCAGGGACCCGCAGGACCGGCCAGCCAGAGCGTCCTGCCCCTGTGACTCCCCAGCCCTTTTGCAACCAAACAGCCCTGTTGGTAGAGAAAGAATACTTGGCTCCTCTAAGAAGAATTGCTGATAAGAAACGAAACTGTCTGAGCAGCTGGAGTTGAACCATCTCTCATATCATTTTAAGATTAGGAGGAAGGGGGAAAATGACCCACACAGCTCTATGCTGCCTTGGTGATAATATTCAACCTGCAGCCTCCAGAGTCTGGGTGTGGTTGACTCCGTCTGTCTCCTGACAATTCTCAAGGCCCTTTCACGTATGTGGTCTCACCGGAGTCTCACAGCAGTCCTGAAAGGTGGGCTCGTCACCCCCATTTAATGACTGAGAAAACCGAGGCTGAGAGACTGCGAGTCGCTGGCCCCAGCCATGGAGCCGATGGGGAAGTGATCCACGACTTGGACCCATGTCTTTTAAGTCCAAATATTCCTCCCTCCACATTTTTTTTGTTGTTGTTACAGATCTGGACTAAAGGATCAAAACTAAGATCAACCTGGAGAGTTCTTTAAAAGCTAAATTTTTCATTTTAGAAGATTGTCCTGTATTCTGTGATAATTTCCTTCTTGCTTTTTTGGCATTAAAATGTCCTTTCTTTATGAAGTGATGCTGACTGTGGATAGTAGACCAACATTTTTTATTTGAGGCCTACTTGGTGAGATTAAATAAAATGACGGCCCCACGTTTGCCCCCAAGATTTCCATTGGGAGCTTCGGTAGTGTTTGACGTTGGAAAGCGCGGGAACCAGTGCCTGCAGTGCACTGTATCCACAGACCACGCAGGCCAGTAATACAGTGGGGAACCCAAGGATGCTGGGGTCCAGCCAAGCCCAAGTCCTCAGACGGTCCCTGCCGCAGTCCAGGTCAGGGATCCTGGCTCCTGCTCTTTGCTCTTCTTCTGTTCCACGGCTGGACATCGGCATTGCTGCTGATCTTAGTCTCATCGCCACCTCACAGGTGTTATTGGCAAGGAAGGACTCCACTCAGGGCAAACAGGTGATGGACTCCTTCCGGGGCTGCTGCTGCTTGCTGGGTCTTGGGAGAGAAAAAGACCTCGCCATATTTCTTCAGCAACTTTGTTCCCTAAAATATTCACTTATGCAAAATGGATTCAGCACCTCACCGTTTGGAGGAGAGGTGGTTGGTGAACCACCAGATCGCGGCTGTGCATTAGCACAGCTCTGGCCCTGAACCTTTCAATGTCTCCTCTTTGCCTACAGATTAAAATGCAAAATCCTAAACTTGGATCAAGCCCATGCACAGTCTGGTCCCATTGTCCTTTCTAGCGAACTCCAGCTACCCACCAACCATTCCCCCAGTATTCATGGAAGCCAGTCCATTCTCCAGCACCCCCTGCATTCTGCGCCAGCCCTCTCCTTCAGCTGTCTTCTCTCACTTTGATTCTGAGTGGAGAGGATGGGTGAGCTGCAGCTCACTTCCCCATTATCCAAGGACCTCTGTCATATTTGCCAACACTTAGTGTCTCCCTATCGTGATACTTACTATCCAAATTGTTGCCTGTCTTTTTTGTTTTTATGACTAAAGCTCCACCGAACTACCCCTAATCAGATATCAACATGGCCAGGGACCATTTCTAATAGAGTTGTAAAAGAGTGAATATGACTTGATTTGCTTTATGTATAAAATAAACGGTAGATGTTATGTGGGCTGCAGAATTCCCCTGCAATCCACTCTGGGCCCTTATAATGGTGACACTTGCTGGTCTAACCTTGGGATTTGTTGGGAACACTGAGAATCCCTTGGCTAAAGTCCCTCACACTGAGAATGAGACAGGAGCTATGAATTCTGTGTGGTCCCTTGGTCTGAAGACCTCACCTCTCCATGTCCTTTTGTGCAATGACTCTTCCCTCCCCAAGACGGCTGTGTTGGAGAGATGTGAGATAGCCCCTATCTGCTCTCTAGAATCTTGGTGATAGAAGACAAGACTCCAGAACTACTAACCTGTCTGCCCAAGCCCTGATGTCTCAATGCATCTCCATGGTGCCCAGATCACTGATGGCTGTCTTTGTTGAAGGAGCAAAGTCACCAAGCTCTGCTCTTTGGTATAAAACCTTCTGTGACTGTCTCTTCCACTTCCCCCTCTGGCCAGAGCTGTGGCACCTGGCCAGTCTCACCAGCACTGCCACTGGGAGAGCACACAGCCTGCAGCCCACCTCTGCTTGAGGATCTCCCGCTGCCCCACTAAAGCTGCTCCACTACTGTCCTGCTTGAGGGCGAGTGAGCCCAGTGGGGATCTTCCTGTTTTCTATTTTAGGCAAAAGGGAGAATGGACCTGAAAGTGCTGTGTCCCCCAGCACTAGAACTGATTTGGGAATCTAACAGCATCCAAGTATTTTCTGTCCTTCTGAGAACCTCAGAAGGTGGTCCCATGTTTTCGCTATCTCCCATAGGGAAATATAAGCCAGGGCCTCTCCATAGGGAGGGGCCAGAGAAACCAACTCAGCTCACCGGAAATGGGCCTTCTCAACGCCACACACAGCAGCCAAGCTGAAGGTGTCTCTTATCTTTAACAATCCACTCAGTAGAGGGGTGTCCAAATGTGCCTTTCTGATCCTCACTCCCCATGATGTGAAATGATGAACAATGTCCTCTAAAACAATTTACCTGGAATTAGCCCAACTCAAGGTTAAGGGCATAGTCCTCAAAGACTGCCAAGTCTGCACAAGACTTCTGGCACTAACTCCAAGTTTGGGGTTTTCCCAAAACCATCCTCAGTTTTGATAGTTCACTAGAATGACTCACAGAGCTCTGGAAAGTGCTGTATTTATGATTATGGTGTTGGTATAGTAAAAGGAGACAAATCAGAATCAACCAAAGAGGCACAGAGGGCAAAGTCTGGAGCTTCCAAATGTGAGGTTTCCATGTCCTCAGGGACACAGTCCCCTCCTGTCATCCATGTGTGACAATATACACTGAGGATTATCAAGCCAGGAAGTTCAAGCAAGCATCAGGGCTGTAGTTTCTATCATGTAAGCATGATTGATTGAATCATTGCCCACAGGGTTGCCCAAAGCCCTAATCCTCTACTCACATGCTTGGCCTTTCTGGCATGGCTAGCCCCACTTGGAGTCACCACGTTAACATAAACATTCAAGTGTGGTCTGAGGGGTTCAGTACAAAGAACAAGACATTCCTGCAACGTGGGAAATCCCAAGAGTTTAGAGGCTACCTCCCTGAAGCCAGAGCCGGAGCCGGGACAAAGTCCAGACCTCTGTTTGGGTAAAGTTACATCTTCACTACACACATCTCTATGATAAAGTACCGTCTCCTGGTGCTGTTTGTTCTAACGCTCCATGATGTCTCATAGACCAATGGCATAACGCTAAGCACAGCCCAAAATAATGTGGCCCAAGTGGGAGGCTTTTTAGCTCTGCCTCAATATAAGGGTAAATTTAGAGTATTTAGTAGAATAGCTGCACTGCATGCCCTAGAAGGAAAGTTCCATAAATAGAATTTCTCTCAGCTAAGCTTGTATGAGCTATTGAGTCAGTCTACACTCATGGATAACCATTGGAGAACTGGTATCTTATGTTATGGCTAAATGGCAAACCATATGCCTTAAGAGTCTGTCCAGCTAGGAGTAGCAGTGACATCCTCTGATGAACATAGAAAAGTTAACAAGCATACATACCTACAGTGACTCTCCCCACCCCAATGTGACAGGCTTTGGGATACCCTAAAACCTGAATGGATTAAAAGTATATCCCTCTTTCCAAAATCTTTGGGTATATATCGAATTAGCATCATTCTTTCTGCCAAAAGAACTTTCTAAGTCTATTTTTAAGTTGTAATACTTTGACAATTAAAGTTTTTCGGAACCCTTTAAGCTCTGGGAAACCTTGAAACTGTGAATGAAGTGATTTTTTCTTAAGTTTCAACAGCCCAAACAATATATTTTAATGAATCTCTGAAAGCATCACGCTGAGTGAAAATGGGGAGATATAGTTACCCTTGGATCCATTTTTGAACAATTGCGTCTATTCCTGGCTGCATATGATGCTTATTTAATTGGTACCCATCAATGGTGCACAGTCTAAACTACGGAAAATGGTGGGCAAGCATCCCTCAGTGGGTCATCACAGGACAGGCTTGTCGAGCCTGGATCTGAAGGCCTTGTCTACCTCACCAAATCTACATCCACTGTTATTTGGAGATGCTTATATCAACTTCCCTGATTATATCAATTTCCTCCCATGTTAATACTGGTAAGGAGCAGATCCATATAATAACATCACTTGCAAGAGTAAGTATTATGTGGTCAATGACAAGAAAAACTGGCAAAATTAACATCCTTTTGTGAAGCAGAAGTTATCAAGATAACAACTGCTCAGGCACCCCCACAAAAGCCACAAGCCCAGATCATCTCTCTGCCCTCCTTTCTTCTGGTGCCCATGGCTTCATCAGCAAATTGGCTGTGGCGCCCTCCTGTCAACTTGTCTTGCCCTAAGAGCACGGTTGCATCTAAAGGTTCATTGTCAGCCAGATTTACTTTGCCTTAAGCTTCCCACAGTCAAGAAAAGAAATGCTCAGGCCAAACTGCTTTATGACAAGTTAAGAAGCAATGTCCACCAGAGGAGTCTTTCTGGACCCTGGGCTGCTTTTGTGTTTTGTGATAATATGGCATTGTAATGTTTAGTGACACCATTGTGCCACCTTCCCAACCATGCTGGGCATATTACCAACAAATATATAAGATCCTTTTTATAAATAATCCTCAGTTCACTTTGAGTGAATATTTACATATATCTAGTTGTTATTACCTTGAAAGAGAGTTATTACATGCATTGTACATAAGTTCCATAGAACTCGGTTCTGTGCCTTACATGAAACAGGTGTGTAATAAATGTTTCACTAAATCACAGATGGTTCTAAGTCAACCAGTTATAGAATCCCCTGTGGGGGGAGTCCCTAGGAGAACTCCTTGTGATGTTAGAGTTTGGATATATTCGGAAATATTACTGGTGCAGTGTCCCTGAACTAACCGCCTTCCAGCTAAGCATGCCAAGGAGGTTTGAAGGTGATCAGAGGAGATTCTTATTGGTGAAAGAAATGAAATCATTTGAATTCCACTTGACAGTTCCAGAAATGTAGGTTACTCCTGGAGCATGTGTAGCCCTGGAAGGTTCTAGTCCTAGCACATCCTAGAACAAGTTGATGGATTCTGGCTTCAAGGTGAAAGCAGAGAAGCCAACAGAGCAGCTATAGCACCAAGTGTGTAAATAGTCAATATCATGTACGTATCAGGTGCTGTGAAATCGCCAAAAGTTTTTTTTGCTATTTTGACCAGTCATTGCTGAAAACTTGCTCAGAGCCTAGAGGAGAAGTTCTAATATTTGTAGATTTGCAGTTTGCAGAACACTTTCACATACAGTATCTTATCAAATTCTTCTAACAACCAGGTGAAATAAATATTACTTTCAGAAAAGGAAGGCTTAGAAATGTTGCAACTTGTCCAAGTTGGGTAGGAAAATTGTGTCTCAAAACCCGGATTTCTAACTCCAAAACTAGTTCTCCCCAACTATGCCATGGCTTTAGAGCATCTGACCCTAAGAAACTTACCTAAATGGATCAAAAGGATAATGTGGATTCAAACCCAATTTGATTAAAAATTATTATCTTGCACATTAGTGATTTCAGTGCATTGTGGGGTTGTTTTGATTAAAAATTATTATCTTGCACATTAGTGATTTCAGTGCATTGTGGGGTTGTTTTGTAGCCCTTATTGCATCTTTAGAGAATTCTGTCAAATTTTCAGTTTGTTTGTTTTGAGGAAGATTAGTCCTGAGCTAACATCTGCCACCAATCCTCTTCTTTTTTGCTGAGGAAGACTGGCCCTGAGCTAACATCCATGCCCATCTTCCTCTACTTTATATGTGGGTTGCCTGCCACAGCATGGCTTGACAAGCAGTGCATGGGTTCACGCTCAGGATCCAAACTGGCGAACCCTGGGCCGCTGAAGTGGAATGTATGAACTTAACTGCTGAGCCACTGGGCTGGCCCCCAAATTTTCAGTTTTGGAGGGAAGTTTCAATCCTTTTGCTGTTTACTTATAATTCATCCCCAATCAGGGGTTCCCTGTCTGCCTTATTTGTAGTTGCAAAATATTGGAACGAACAAAGTATCCAACCACAGAGGATGTGTTAGATCAACTTAAATATCTTGGCTTCTCTGCTGGAGTATAGAGGATTTCTCCCTCTTCTCTCTTTACACCCCAGTGACACTGTGGAATTCAAGTTCCTGAGCAGTGCTGGTCTCAGCCTCTAGTCTTGCTCACCCAGGCTCAACCAGGAGGCCAGGGGCCATGTGACCATGGGAGTGACAGACCCTCTGCTCAGATGCCCCTCCTCACTGATGGGTGTGGAAGCAGCCTCTTGATAGCATGTGTCACTGACACCGAATATTAAGTGCCACACAGCAAAGTGCTAATAAGAGACTAAATTGTGAAACAATAAAAACATCCATCCCCTTTACTAACTTCAGCTGTGGACAAAGGCAATCATTTTTATCCTAAGCAAGATTTCATGTGCTTTTCCTTCACTCCTCTTCTATCTCCATCTTATTATTAAAACACACACACAAACACATACACACACTCACTTCTGAGGTCCAGTCCTCCCATGGCAAGAAGGATTTAAAATGGAAAAAGATGGAGGAGGGAGGGTAGAGAAAGAGAAACAAGCTAGCTAGATTGACATGCTTCCAAATCTCTGGGGTACTGGCTAATGTTAGTGCAGCTTACAGACCGCCTAGTCATTTAATGAAACACATAGAAGAGAGAGATGCATTTGCTATTTTAAAAAGCCACAAGTCAGTGAATGCAAATGTGCCCTATTCGAGAAAACCGAATTAAAGGAACTGCTGGGAATTCTCCGCATAGTTAAGCAGAGCAATTTTCCCCTTTAAGGCCATGTTTACCCTTCCGAAATCACACACCCTTAAGCACAGAAACCTAGAAATGTGTCATTTTCAAGAAGGATGTGTTGCATTTGCCCAGCCCTGTCCTTCAAAGGAAGAAACTCAAAATCCATCACTGCCGTGGACAGCTTCTGCTGCGCTGCAGTTGCAAAGAGAGAGAACCGGCTGCAGGGCTCACATCTGACTCTGCCTTGAGGTGACAGGTGTCTGGGATGGCCAGAGCCTTGGCCTTCCTCTCGCCCACAGTCACACTCCAGCATGAAGACACCGCAAGAGATTGTGGACCAAAGAAGCGCCTTCGAAAGCCCGAGACAGGTAACTGGCAAATGAACAGGGCTGTGGAGAGCTCATGCCCCCGTTCCTGAACTTTGTTACTGGGTCAGTTGTAATGATTGACTCAAGATATATATTCTTTGCTTAAATTGCTAAGGGAACTTCTTCCAGTTGTTCTGTCTTCATCTCCAACCAGCTCATGTTGGTTTCAGGTTATGGAAACGCACAGAGCCTAGCCCAGGTTAAAAGGGTTGATGTAAGGATTCTGGGATCGCATGAGAAAACAAAACAAAATAAAACCAGAGTAGGCAGGAGCATATCTGCCTCTCTTTGGGTCTCTGTCCCTGTGTCTGGATCTCTCTCTGTTTCTCCATCACTGGCTCTATGTCTCTCCTCTTGTGGGGGTCTCTCCTCTTGTGGGGGTCTCTCCTCTTGCTTTCCCCACATTCTCTTCTCCAGCAGGAGAATCGTTCCCACAGCTCCTGGAGGACTTGTCTTCAATGCAGGCAACCAGCAAGACTGACATCATCTCTGATTCTCAAGTCCACATTCCTAGAAATAAAACTCGTGAACAAAGAGAACATACCCGCTGCCTTATGGAATTATAAGTTAGTAGAAAGAAAAAGATGCTACCAAAAATAGGCACATAAATTTATAAATTATGAAGTGAGAAGAAGGAGTATGCAAAAGCACAGCCTGCCGTGGTGGAGAAGAATGGCTGGGGGGCGTGCTGTAGACTGACTGTGTCCCCCCCACTGCATATGCTGAAACCTAAGCCACGGTGTGATGGTCTTAGGCCATGAGGCCTTTGGGAGGTGATGAGGTCATGAGGGTGAAGCCCTCATGAATGTGATCAGTGCCCTTATAAAAGGACCCCAGAGAGCTCCCTCACCCCTTCCACTAAGTGAGGATACGGTGAGAAGGTGGTCATTTATGAACCAGGAAGTGGGCTCTCACCAGATGCTAAATCTGCCAGCACCTTGAACTTGGACTTCCCAGTCTCCCAGTTCCGGACTTCCTCGTTCTCAGAACTGTGAGAAATAAATTTCTATTGTTTAAAAGCCACCCAGTCCATGGTATTCTGTTATAGCAGCCATAATGGACTAAGACTGGGGAGATTACATAGATGGGGGGTGCCAGGACCTGCTATCCTGAGGGAGTGACATTTAGGCTGAACCCTGAAAAAGAAGTAGGAATTAACCATCCAGAGGGAAGGGGGAGAAGGACATTCCAGGCCAGGGAACCCCATGAACAAAGGGCAGGGAAGAGCTGAGCTTACCTGAGGACCTTAAATGCCAGTGTGGCCAGAGGTGAATGAGCAGAGCGTGAACTGGGATGAGCTAGAGAGCTCGCAGGAGCCACACTGTGTCAGGTCTTCTAGCCAGGTTAAGAGATTTTATCGGAAGCGCAGTGGGAAGCAACGAAAGAGTTTTAAGCAGATGCATCATTTTTTTTGTTTATTTTAAGAGGTCATTCCAGTGACAACATGGACTGATAACTGGGAAGCAACAGTGGGAGCAGGGAGGCCCATTAGGAGCCCATTTGAGGGGTCCAGAGGAGAAACTATGCTGGCTTCACTGTCCCAGGTTATGACAATAGAGTGGAAAGAAGAGAAGGATTCGGGATCAATTTGGGAGATGTAAATGACAAGTGTTGGGGATGTATTTTCTGTGTGTGGGGTGGGGGGTAAAGTAGAACCAAGAATCCTCCCCAGATTTCTCATCTGAGCAACAGGGTGGATGCAGGTGCCAGTACTGAGAACAGAAACCCCGAAGCAGGAGCAGACAGGACGGAAGGGGGAACTGCTCTGTTTCAGACACGTTGCACTTCAGGTGCCTCTGAGACATCAAAGTAGAGTTGAAGAGTAGGTAACTGTGTATATGAATCCAGCGCTCAGAAGAGAGGTCTGGCCACAAATGATAAATTTGAGAGCCATCAGGATAAAGAGAGTTTTTAAAATCATGGGAATGGGTGAGGTCACCCAAGAGGGAAGTACAGAATGAAACAGGGCCTAGGACTGAGTCTGGACAACTCCAACGTCGGGAGTTTAGGTAGAGGAAAATCATGTAGGAAGTCTGAGAGGGAATGGCTGGAAAGGAATGAGGAAAACTAGGCAAGCAAGCTGTCACAAAGCAAGGAAAGAGAGGGGGTTGAGAGCTAGAACAAAAGCTGCTGAGTGATTTAGTCACCTAAACCAACACTGACCCAAGGCCTACGTGTCAGGGTGGTGCTGGTCAGTGCCCTAGAAGGAGTTAATTAGTTAATGATGGCACTAGCCCTGTTTTCCTTCCAGCCCTTTCCTGTTTCACAACTGTTCCAGGTAACCTTTTTACTCTAAACTGTAAACATCCAGTCATCCATCCATCCACCTATTCATCCATCCATCCATCCATCCACCTGTTCATTCATCCATCCATCCATGCAACCACCTATTCATCCATCCGTCTCTCCATCCCGTCTACCTATCCATCCGTCCATCCATCCATCCATCCATCCATCCATCTACCTATCCATCATCTACCTTTCCATCTATCCATCCATCCACATCCATTCATCAGTCTGTGCATCCATCCCTTCCTCTGTCCATCCATCCATCCAAGTCTGACTTTCCACTAAGGTGCACAGCACAGAAGAGTCCACAAGGAGGAGTCCTCAGTCCTCTTTCCTTTCATTTTTCCCTTTCCTTCTCTACTGGTTTTTGTTTTCTGGCTCTGAAGGAATTGTGCAAGATTTTCTCCAGACACATACGATGATAGCCATTCTGGTACTTGGTCTTGGTAAAGCACCTCAGATCCCAGTTTAATTACGTTGAGTTAGTTGTAATAATATCACTAGTAGTAACACCATGATTGGAACAATTTTCCTTTTAATGAAGAGAAGGAATATTTCTAGCTTCCAGATTACCCACACTGTTTTCACACAATCTAGATTGCTTCTAACCCATTTAAGCCAACTTTCCCTCAATTCACTCAGTTTCTTTCAATATTTGCATTTTCTTTCAGCCTGTCAGCATGAAAAACTCTCATGCAGCAATGCCTTAAAAGTCAGCGTGGTACCTTCACAAAGACTCATGAGGCTATTTGCTGTTGTGCTACACTTGATAGCGAGTTTCATTCTCTGCTTGCTGCAGACAGCCTGTCCTGGCTTAGCCAGCATTCCTGCTCGTGGGCAGCATCTTCCCTAACTGCCACCACCACTAGAACCACAAGTTCTCCCCTTCTCAGTAGGTCCTTCTTCCTACTCCCCCCTGGACTTGCCTTTTTAATAGTTCATTTATCCATGCAGCTTTCGAATGACAGTAGATTTCACTCGAGCCTCCCCCCATAGATTTACATATTTCTTAATGATCCTTTGTGACGTAAGTTACGAACTCAGACACACCAGCCCTTCCTCAAATCTTCTGCTGTGTCAGAATTTACATACTGCCAGTTTCTTCTTTCTCTAGACTGCTTCAAAGCAACTCGCAAATGGTTCTTTCACTGGGTGCCAGCTGCAGCCCCTCGGCCTCTACTCACTGCGACTCAGCCCGTTCCAATGATGCAAAGTCCAGTCCAGATTTTCACGTGCCGAGGCCGTCCTTGATCTTAGGGGCAAATACCACAGAGCACTCAGCTTTTTTACATCCTCTTTTCCCTAAACTCTGAGCCAGCTCCATCAGCAGGTTGCCTCATCCCCATTTTGGAAGTAGGTAAGGGCATAAATCCTTAGAAAAATAGATGGGCTCCATCGGCTTGCTTTTGCTGTGGCAGGTGATGAATTAGAGGGATTAAATTTCCAGCGAGGGAGAGTTGTTAACACCGCAATGGCTCCACCAAAAAGAGGTCTCCGAGTGTCCTTCCCTGGGGGTCTTTCCGAATAAAATGAGCCTGCCTCAGATGATTTAGGGGGACAGGTTAGATGACGTTTCAAAATTCCTTCCAGTCCTGAGTTTCTCCTCTTCGTCTCTCCCTGACCCTGCCCTCTGATTTCAGAACCATGAGTGAAGTTCTGTGTGGATGCACCCATCCTCCCTACTTGTGTTTTCTGTTGCCGCAATTTTATTACCGGCGTGATGTGCACTTCTTGTAAATCCATCAAAAACGTATCTGAAGCATACTCGGGAACATATTAAGCCTAGGAACCTGATGTCCTTTTATTTCTGTCCCCGAATAATGATTAGGCATCTATTCCCACACTTGACCATGTCTCGGATTTGCTGATTTGCTGATTTTCTTTGCCCGTGTTCATCTTTCCAAGTTTTGAGTGAATGGGCACTTCTCTGAGCCATTGAACGTCTCCTGAGAAATAATTAAGCCATGGAATTCCTCGCTTGAGAGGGCAACTATGAACCCAGACGCGTAGTCCTGTGAAGGCTTCTGAATTTAAAAGCCCGAGAGCATTGCCGTCTTGCTCAGCACAGATATACTGAGTGGATTAACCCGGTAGGTGCTACTCCAGCAGTTCACTCGCTCCACAAACATTACCAAGCACCCACGATGTGCTACACCGGGTGCTAGGGAGACTCCCACAGACACAGCACAGCGCTGGTGGCACAGTGGTGAGCAGAGCTGCCTTCCGAAGACATAGCACCTTCTACAGCAGAGCTGGGGGGAAAGGGGCCGGGAGAGAGAGCCCCGGCTCTGGGGCCAGGGCCACCTGTGCTTCTAACCAACCCCAGCTTCCCCACTGCACAGCTGTGTGACTTCACCCACTCTGGCGGCGCCTTGATCTTCTCCTGGAACTTTGAGAAACAAACGTTTTTTATTTAATTAAAAATAATTTTTTTAAACAATCCTCCTTAGCTTGGTTTCTTCCTCCGTGAAATGGGATAATGTAAGATTGCTGCATGGGTTAGGCGAGCAAAGGAACGTGAAGCGTTGAAGCAGTGTAACATGTCCAGGGCGAGTTTTAATCATGGGTCAGTATATTCCCTGGGGAGGAAAGCAGTGTCACTAAGCATAGTGAGGTGGAAGAGGCGTGCATTTCATCGGCTTCACAGACCCGGCAGTTACTCACCACCACATCCCACTTCACACACCCTCACCTCCCCCCATCCCCCCACCCCCCCAGCACCCCAGCCTCCCAGCAGGGCTTCAAGCAGAAGTCCCAACAGTGCAGCGGAACATCTGCAGCTCCCTCTCCGGGAGGACCTGCACATTCCCTACCCAGGCAGAAAGCATGAAAGAGACGCTATTTGGTCATGTCATGGTCACCCAGGCTCCGCACTCCCAGGCCAGGCTGACTTCCCCAAGGTCACGCTCCATCTCCAAAAAGGCACAAAGCAGGAGAGGATCTGGATTCTAAACGAAGTTGATGTGCAACGAGCCGCTGCCCAGCCCCCCATGGGGCCCCGCAGCCTCGTGGCGCTCTGAGGTTGACCTGGTTGCTGGGGAGCAGGCGTCTGGAGACACATTCAGCAGCTGCACTCTCTAACATTAAACAGACTCTTCTTAATTAACCTTGGCTCTGCTTCAATCGCATGCACTTTAAGGTGGACAGAGGGTGGCAAGAGACTGAAGTTAACTGAGTGCATTTCACGTGCCAGGAGTTTCACAAATGTAATTTTACTGACTTTTCAGAGGTATAATAGGTACATGCTATTATTCCCTCTTATGATGAAGAAATTGAAGCTGAAGGGTTTTTTTGTTTGATTTTTAAAGATTTTATTTTTCCTTTTTTTCTCCCCAAAGGCCCCCAGTACATAGTTGTGTATTTTTAGTTGTGGGTCCTTCTAGTTGTGGCGTGTGGGATGCCGCCTCAGCATGGCTTTACGAGCGGTACCATGTCCACACCCAGGATCTGAACCAGCAAAACCCTGGGCCGCCCAAGTGGAGGGCGAGAACTTAACAGCTTGGCCATGGGCTGGCCCCCTGCAGCTGAATGTTTTTAAACAACTTGTATAAGGTCATAACACCTAGTAAGAACCAGAGTCAGGTTTCAAAGTGAGATCCATCTGATTTGGAAATATCTACTTTTTCCATAACTCCACCCAGTTTCCCCTTCTTCAGTGTTTTACATTAAAATTAAAGCCCGTTACCTCTTATAGATCAACTTACAAATTCCTAAATTAAGGCTTAATAGAAAGACCCTCAAAAAACTCATTCACTTATCACTCAAAACACTGCACATACCCTGCCACTTTCATCTCTGGTTTTATTTATTTCCTGGGCGTGTTCAGAATGGACAAATGACTGTGATATCTGACATACAAGTAAAAAAATTTCTTTGCAAATGAAGGAGAAAATTCTCTTTTTGAGAACATTATGGTCCAGGCCTCACCCCAGCACAGGCTCAGAGAGTTGAAGACCATCCACTGAGTCAGCCACAATGTCCAGACCATCCTGAACAATTTTTCATGCAATGCTGTCATTCACCACTTCAGGAGCCAAAATAAGTCTATCTGTGTAATTTTTTTTTCACAAAATTTTTTACACAAAACTTTTTTTTCACTAAATTCCGCATAGACTCAAACAGCAAATAAACCCAATTCCTTCCCTTGTAAAGCACATTGTCTAAATGGGCTTCCTTTGTTCACCCAGTTAATGAACTCTCCTCACTGACAGGTGAAGAAACAAAAACAAAAAAGAAATCTTTGGGGCCGACCCCGTGGCCGAGTGGTTAAGTTCCCATGCTCCACTTCGGTGGCCCAGGGTTTCACCGGTTCAGATGCCAGGTGCGGACATGGCACCACTCATCAGGCCATGTTGAGGCTGTGTCCCACATGCCACAACTAGAAGGACCCACAACTAAAGTATACAACTATGTACTGGGGGTATTTGGGAAGAAAAACCAAAAAAAAAAAAAAAAAGATTGGCAACAGTTGTTAGCTCAGGTGCCAATCTTTAAAAAAAAAAGAAAGCTTTGATTAAAAAGAAAGAAGGGGGTCCAGCCTGGTGGCATAGTGGTTAAGTTCATGCTCTCTGCTTTGGCAGCCCAGGGTTCACAAGTTCACCTAAGTACAGACCTAGCACCGCTCATCAAGCCATGCTGTGGCAGCATCCCACATCAAATAGAGGAAGATTGGCAAAGATATTAGCTCAGTGACAATCTTCCTTAAGCAAAAAGAGGAAGATTGGCAACAGATGTTGCCTCAGGGCCAATCTTCCTCACAAAAAAAAAAAAAAAGAAAGAAAGAAAGAAGAAAGAAGAGAGGTCAGCCCTGTGGCCTAGTGGTTAAGTTGGGCACACTCTGCTTTGGCCACCTGGGTTTGGATCCCAAGCCACCTGGGTTTGGATCCCAGTCACTGGCAGCTCTCCTGTGGCTGCAACCCACACACAAAATGGAGGAAGATTGGCACAAATGTTACCTCAGGGTGAATCTTCCTCAGCAAAAAGAAAAAAGAAAGAAAGAAAGAAGAGAAGCCACTTATTCATTACCCACCTAGTCTGGAAAGTCTGTGCAGAGTGTCTGAAGTGGCTTTAGTAACGCTTTCTTTCAGAAAAGGTACTTCTTAACCTGCACCAGGCTTTTTTGCTCTTATATTTCTAACTCGACCTTCCCAAACAACATCTGGGCCTATAAAAGATGGGAGAAGGGGGGTCTCAAAGAGAAGGAATTGAGGGAAGTCAATGGGCTCCAGAATCTGTTCTTTTATCCTTTCCCCTGCCCTCATAAGTAGGACCAAGAGATCTGACCTTACTTGCTGAGATTTTGGGCAGAGTAAAGCCTTCTGCAAAAATGAAGCAAAACATCAACTCTCTGAATACAAAGGCGTGTTCAGGAGCCGGGAGAGGAGAAGCCAAGCCCAGGTGTCCTCTCTGTCACACGGCCTCACACATGTCCCTGGAGGTTGCGTTTGCGGCTGATAGCGCTGGAGTGCCCTTGGCCAGATGATTGCCCCTGAACTCCCTGCCAGTGAGAGAAGTGGTTCCGGAGGTTCCCCACATGATGACTGGTGCCACATGGCCCCACTTTCCCAGACAACAACAGTCATCATTTGTGGTTCAGCTTCTCAAATCTCCTGTGACACTGTCTTGTGAGGACTCCGCCAAGGACCATGTCTGCCTCCTCCAGGACCCCAGAGAGCTATCTGGCATATTGTTGACTCTATATTAATGACAAAAATTAAAGTGATGCTGACACCTGCCAATAAGGGAACTAGAGGGGAGAAACCTCCGAATGCTCTTGTTGCATCAGCAAATTGTGAGTTGAAGACAATCGCTGAAAACTTAGGTTGGAAAACACATTACCAGCCATGTACACAGCCATTAAGAATCTCAACCAGATGGAAGGGAGGAAAAAGCACAGCAGCCAAGCACCTCTTTCACTCTCCTAGCTACGTGGAACAGCAAAGCGCACGACCATTTGAAGTATATATTGTGCAAACGACCTGTGCCGGAGACTAGAGGCACCCATAATTAGCGGCAGAGGGAAGCTGGCCCACATTTATAGATTTCCCTATAATGAGATCATTACTTTATACACTTACCCGATTCTGCGTGAAGAGCTTCTTTATAATCCCTTTATGGCTTTCTACAAGTTTATGCAATGTAGGAGGCAAGGAACTTACACGCATAAAACTTGGACTGTAGTAGGAGATGCCCAAGGGCCCCAAGAAAGATCTGGAAGCTCAGCAGCTCTGGATTTAAATCTGGCTCCTGCAATGTAAAGTATTCCTCAACTTGTAATTTTGTGCCTCAGCTTTCCTATCTGTAAGTTGGAGAGAAGACCACTAGTGTATCCCATAGGACTATTGAAAGGGTAAGAATTTTAAGAGATTAAAAACATGCTGGAGGATGAGGAAGAGGAGAGGGTGCTGCCATTTTAGGCAGGGTGGCCTCTCTAACAATTTGGCATTTAAGAGGAAACCCAAATGAAACAAGGAAGTGAGCCCTGTGGATATTTGAGGAAGGAGCATCCTAAGCAGAGGGAGCAGCAAAATGCACAGGCTCACCCATCGCTCAGGATCACCACCATAAAAGAGACCCAGATTTGCCTCCCCTAGAGGAGGCTGGGAAAGCTGAGGGCCAGAGTGAGCATGACACCACAGAAGTCACACCGCTTGGCACTCTGGACAGGAGAGGGGCAAAGACACAGGAGGTCTGGCTACAGTCCAGCCTGCTCCATCAGGGAGCTGACAACCTGAGACTGTGTTCAGAACTCAGCAGTAGCAGCCCGCCACGGTTTTCTGAGACCCGTATTTCTCTGACTCTGAAGTGTGTGTGCCTCTGAAAATAGCAGCGGAAAACTTTGAGAGTGGTCTCCGTTATACAAAGCAACACTCTTCTCCGCCTACACTCTGCCTGTGAGCGGGCAGCAGGCGAACAAAGCCAGGGCACTCACTTCATACACAAAGTGCTCATTACCCTCTCGCTAAATATTATTTTTTGCAAAGGCTTTAGCTAAGTTACAAGCCACTTTACAGTCTGAATATACCCCACTGTAGTGTGTATATTATACTGAGCCATAAAATGTTTTGAGGTTTTTTGGGATGGGAATAGGTATGAAATTATAGTCCATTATTATTATATATTTATTTTCATTACTCTTTGTTATATTTCTTAAGTCTAACCAAAATAATTCTTACTCTGCTGACTGTTTACAACCTTCAGATCTAAGTAGATGGCCCCCAGGTTCCCCCGATCGTCATTTACAGAGGCCTACCCATTCAGCTCTTTTAATCTTTCTTCATAAATCTAGTTGTCATCCTCCATCACTCTGGTTGCTTTTCCCCCAACGCTCACCCCATTTGTCTGTACCTGGCTGGTAATTAGATGCTCAGAGCTGAGCACAGCCTTCCAGGTGGGGTCTCAGCAGGGTCGTCTGTTACTCCAAGTGTTGCTTAGCAGACCCATTTCCATTTCCTTCTGGGCCCCACATTTCACTCCAGACAGAGACAGGTCAAGAGAGCACAAAGGAGTGTAACACAAATATTACCAGACCCAGAAAATGGGTCCTGGGAGGAATGACTCCAAAGCTGGGCTGAGTTCTGTTTAGAACCCAAAGCAGGCAGAGGAAGACGGTGTAAAGAGGGCAGGGGTTCAATTTCTCCTCCATCTTCAAAGAGAATGAAAGGACTGGTTTTACACCACAGCAGACACATTTTATCTGAAGTGTCACTAAAACCTGCATGGGGCTGAGCTTTCTGGGGTTTCTCTCCTTCCGGAAGTCACTAGAAGCCTCCTCTACAGTGAGGTGAGACACAAGGAGGAGCATCCCATCCCATGAGCACACTGAGCGCACAACCCAGCAGCTCCTTCTTTCTTGGCCATGTTCCCTGTCCTCTGCACATGCCCCTTCCTCTCCTGAGTCACACAAAGGGCACTTTCCGGCTGCTCGCTCACCAAGATCTGGGATTAATTCATTTTCTCATCCGCAGGTTTATGGAAGGGGAGAAAACCACATCAGCGGATAGCTTGCATGAGTTCATGTGAGTCAGTCACAACTCTGGCAACTTTGTTAGCTCGGGTTTTCTTCATCTTATATGCCCACCCAGCCCCATGTATAACATTTATCGTAGAGTAGGTATCTGACAGATAACTTGAGAGATGGCCCAAAACAGTGGATTAGAATGTATTTTTAAAGCAGACAGTGCTGGGCTTGTTGCCTCATTCTCTTATCAATTGTGTGATTTGGGGTAGATTACCTAACTATCCCAAGCCTCAGATTCCTCATATATAAGACAGAAGCATTTCACTGGGGTTTCATGAAATGTAAGTGAGAGGGCGTAAGTAAAGTCCCTGATACCAGGCATTTATAGAATGTTAATTTTTCTCCCGGGGAGGGAAAACCTATTATGGTGGCTCACTCTGGTAGACCTCACAATCTCTCAGACTTACAAAATTTCTATAATCATTTCTACTTAGGAAAAGTTAGTGTTTGAAGGGGAAAAAAATTCAAAGAATACAGTTAGTCTAATCCATTAGCAAGACAGCGTAGAAGTTCATAACCTAGCTTTGATCTGCAATTTGGAGGAAGGAGTTTCCAGTACTTGAGGGATCATTTCTCCCCCTTGATGTGCTGTTGGAATTTAACTCCCATTAACCATTACAGGCATAATGAGTCGGCATCCAGGGGAAACAGACCCTCTAGTGCTTAATGAACACAAAATACAACATTTCCTTTTATCTTCGACATCTACCAGAGTAATTTGAATAATGATATTCATATTCATGACGCATAAAACCCTTCCATCGGCTCTGTATTGTCACTAAGGCTCCTATGGAATGCCAATAAGTACGCCAAGATCTTTTTGACGGTATTGCAGTGTGGAAGCTGCTGCTGCAGACGATTCATGGGATCCTAGATCAACACAAGGTAAAGAACATTCTACAGTAGCTGTGTCTTTCCACTCAAACCGATGGAACTTGGTGGCCTTGAAGGGTTGACCTCCAAACAGAGCATGAATCACCTTTAATAGAGCAGGGGCCTCAACACCTGATAGGATGAAACTAAAGTGGGGGCGATAATGAAGGGCATTCCGCCAAGCATGGGCTTCTGCAGGTTGCCCAGCTGGGACCAGAAGGGGCAGACTTAGGAGCTTAAAAAGGACCAGGGGTTGGCTAAAGGACCAGGGCTCAGGCTATATTATAGTGCCAAACTGAACATAGACAATCTCTATAGTGAAGCCATCTCTCTTTCTCATTATATCTGGGTGCTCCTTGAGGCAAAAGACTGTGTTATATATATCTTTGTATTCCCATCTCTTAACACAGGGGGAAGCGCGCAGCGGGCTAACAGTTTTGAAGCACTCACTCTGTGCAGGCCCTGTATTAAGCATTTTACATCATATAATCTTATTAATTTCTCATTGCAAGTCTATGTGGGAGGGAGGGAGTATTATTATTACCTTTCTACAGATTAAGAAACTGAGGTTGGTTTAGAGAATTCCAAAAACTTGCCCAAGGTCACTCAGTAGATGTCATAGCTGAGACTTGAACCCAGATCTGTGTGGTACTGTAGCCTGCGGTCCGAGCTGTACACTCCAGGCTGCTCAGAGAAATGTTCATTGAACAGCGCTGGAGTCGGGGGGGTGGGGGGGGGGGGGAGTCAGCATGCGCAAAGGCTGTGTGTCTTTTATACATGAGTCTGTGGGTACAAACAGTTATTCCAATATGGGGTAAGACTAGAGGAGGTAAATTCATTCTGTAAAGGGCCAGAGAGTCAATATTTTAAGCTTTGTCACAACTATTCAACTCTGCCGTTGTAGCATGACTAAGGCCAATAAAACTATTTACAGAAACAGGCTGTGGCTGGATCTGCATTGCCTCCCTCTGGAGTTTGCCAACAAAATCAATGGCTAAATTAAGTTGGGGAATAAGTACACAGTCTTCTGTGCTCCCCAGCGAAGACGGAGCAGAATTTGATGCTATCTCTGTCAGGGTCTCAGAGGGAAACAAATGACATACACAAAGAGTTCATCATATAGAGTTTTATGATATAATTTTCCACAGAATTGTGCACATGGATTGGAGAACCAACAAAGATGGTGAAACGTCCAGGGACTAGCAAGACTGGTAAGCAGTTACCAGCCCTGGGCCTGAAGGGACAAATGGAGGAACATTATGATTGGAGACTGGCATGAGCTATATTGATGGGAAAGGAGCCGTCTGTTAGGGGTTGTGGCCCTAGATAGAAAGATGCAGCCACTCCTAGAACCATGGCCCACGGGATGAGGGGCAGGACGAATAAAGACCCAACCTCTCTCTCTTTCTGCCTTCTGGTCTCCTGGCTCGTGACTTCCATTTGCCAAACTCAACTGGAAGCCGGTGAGAAGGGAGCCTGGGTGATGCGTTCCACAGAGCAGAATTCCCAGGGCTCAAAGCAGGACGGAGAAGGGTGGAAAAGGGATCTGGAGGGTCAGTGGAGAATAACCAGCCCAGTTTTCAGTGATCAAGTTAAGCATTGCTATTCCACTGAGATGCTGACTAATTTCTATGAGTCAATCAATATTCTTCTAAACCTCCTTTTCACCATATTTTTTAGGAAAAGACACTAGAGAAGGGCCATTTTCTGGTCAAACTATTACCAGTCCTACAGAGAGTAACTCACAGAACCACCTTACAATTTCGTCCAGAACTGTTGGAAAAGGCTCCTTATGCACAGCTGCCCAACTGCCGTCTGTCCCATATTCCAAATGCAAATTAAAACTATGTCAAACCAGGTAAAAACTGAACAACAAATACTGAGTGAATGGATACTGAGAGAGAGACACTATTGAAAAAGAAGATGCTGGAAGGTTGTGATCTCTGAGTGATTTGGGGTTTGTTTTTTTTTTTTTTTGATACTTTTCTGTATTTTCCTTTTATTCTGCGTCAATAGGAAAAAACACCCCAAAAACAGGTAAATAAGAGAAGGGAAAAGAAAGATCTGTTCTAATAACACACTTTATGGTTCAGAGGGATGTCAAGGTTTACAGATCCAGGCTCTCCCAAGAATATGTTACTGCTGCCCAAATAGAGGCATTTATTCTTGATTCACTCATTCATTTAGCAAGTATTTATTGAGCATCTATTATGAACCAAGTATTATGCTAGGCTTCCAGTGCTGAAAAGGTAGCACAGCCCTGCCTATATGGAGCCAACAGAGCAAGAAATAGATGAATAAGACACAGGCTCCTTGCCTTTGAGGTATCCCTGATTCAGATGGCCTGAGCACCCAAGAAAGTAAGTGCTGTGAGAGAGGCAGTCAGAGGAAGCCGTAAGGACCTGAGGATGGGCACCTAGCCCAGCCGGGGTTCATGGAAATGACCTGGAGGATTTAATGCCTGAACTTATATCAAGAGATATGGAAAACTGATCCAGGAGAATAGGATGGAAAGGGCAGTCCAGGCAGAGGGACCAGCACAAGCAAAGGCACAGAGGCACAAGAAGTTCCAAACCATTAGACTGTCAAAAGTAAGGCAAGAAATGGAGGTAAATGGCTCCAGAACAGTGCTGCCCAACAGAAATTTCTGTGATACTGGAAACGTTCTATAAATCCATATAATGTGGTAGCCACTGGCCACATGTGTCTGCTGAGTACTTGAAAATGGGGCTAACATGACTAAAGAACTGAATTTCTCATTTCATTTAATTCTAAATACTTTAAACTTAAATAGTCACATGGGGCTAGTGGCTTCCAAATGGGACAGTGCAGTTCTAGAGGGAAAGGTTGGGGTAGGGTTCACAGCAAGGGGCCACAGATCCAGTGCCTCGCCCTGGACCTTATTCTGTAGGCAATGGGAAGCCACTGAAGAGTATTAGTCTGGAAATGACTAGTGGTTAGATTCGTGCAGCATTGTGGAAGGTACACAAAGCATCGGGTGCTATAGGAGCTCTTAAGAGGGAGCCCCAACTCAGGATGAGTTTGGGGGGACTTCCTGGAAGAGGAGGCCACACCTGAGCAGAGCTAAAGAAATGAGCAGACATTCGCCAGGTGGCCCAAGAGGGAGGGCCCTGGAGATGGAAATAAGAGAGGCAAAGCAGCGAGGCGGGACAAAGGTGGTCCTGCTCACGCTCAGGGAGGCCCAGCCGGTTCTCATAACCACGGTCCCAGTGCAAGTGGTGTTGGGTGTGAAAACGAGGCTGGGAAGACAGAGTGTGAAGGGCCCTGGAAGGAATTTTGGATTTTTTCCCCCACAAAAATGTAGGAGATAATGACGCCTTTTAAACAGAGGAATGAGTCTTAGGTACGTGAGTTCAGGTTAACTCTCAACCTGTCTGAACTTCTATTTCATTTTTTGGCAACTGCAAACTGCGGACATGAGGTCCACCTCACAGATCTGCTTGAGGACGGGCCCCTCTCCTACGGCAGAGTAGTTTCACATACATGTTCGTTCCCTGAACTCCCCCTCCACCCCCCACTGTCTCGTCAACACTTGGCATCTTGGGGTATGCTGCAGCGTCCCTTTCTCAGCTGTCACCTCCACGGTCTTGATGCTGTGCAATCTGGAACTTCCACTTTGCAAATCCACCCAGCTCCTCTGCACCACTTCCCATACTGTTTCACGAAATTATGGGTGTTGGGGGCCTGGGGAAGGAAACCAATGCTGACTCCATAACAACGACAAAAAGAGCATCTGTGTTGTTACCGGGTTTGTTAATAAAGAAATGCCTAACTTTTATTCGTAACAAAAACCCAGACCACCACATTGGTGCCTCATGGGAAACCAAATTGATGTTAATTCTGAGATGTTTTGATTTTGCAGGAAAGAACTGCCTTCCCCTCCCCATCCCCCAGGAGCAAGCTGAAGTGAATGGCGTGTGTTCTTGAAGGTGGAATCTTCCAGGTCCACATTCAGAATCCTCTAGGATTCTCCAGCAGGAGATCAGGGCTTGAGTCTCCACTTTCCGAGGGCGCGCTGCAACTTCCAGCAATCAGAGCAGCATGAGGAAAGCAGTTTTCAGGAACAACACTTGGAGAAAACCTGTTGACGCACCATTGAAAACTTTGGAAAACATTCTGCTCAGGAGCAAGCTTTCCTTGTGTCAAAGACGTGGCAGGAACATAAAACCTTCTCTGCTTGGAGTTCCTCTGACCGCTCTCCTCATTACTGACCATAGAGTTGTTTGTTCTTTATAAGCCGTCTGTCATGGCTGAGAAAAAGTAGGGGGGGTCTGAAACATCCTGGAAGAAATCTGGTCCCGGACAAGGGGCCGTCCCAGGATCTGACCCTGATGAGGTTGTGCTGTGGAAGTTAGGCTGGAGCTTAAAAAGCCCATGATCCAGTTTTCTTCTCTGTCCTGTTAGAACTTGCTGAAATACCGACAATGCAAAATGGGAGAGAAGCTAGTTGCTGCTAACAGCTCTGGAGATAGAGACTGTAACCCTAAAAGAAAAATAAAGCTGGGGAGAATGAACTCTCAGGACACAATCCGTAGCAGAAAGAGCACGTCCAGACCCCAGCTCAGCCACTAACTGCCAGGAGCACAGGTTATCAACCTCTCTGAACTTGGGTTTCCTTATCCGTGTCTGTACAATGAGAAGAAAACGATATACCTCTCCCTTAGGGGTGTGGCAAAGTAATACATGAGATGCTGTAATTTAAAACATCTGACAAAATGGCTGACACAGAATTGCTGTTCAATATTTGTCAATTATCTTAAAGAACACTGACATGTAATAAAGTAATTCGTTCACTCAACAGGCATATATTGAGTGCAACTATGTGCCAGACACTGTTCTAGTTGCTGGAGGTACATACGAAGTCCCTGGCTTTTTGGAGTCTACTGTCTAGTGGAAGACACAGAAAATAAAAAATAAATCTGTAAAAAGATAATTAATATCATGTTAGGTAATGCTAAAATAAAGAAAATAAAGCAGGGGAGGCCAGATAGAATGTCAGGGGATGCTATTTTAGATACGGTAGTCAGGAGAGGTCTCTCTGAGGAAGTAACATTTAAGCGCAGAACCGAATGAAATGAGGGAGAAGCCCAGGTATACACCTAGGGGAAGGGTGTTCCAGGCAGAGGGAGCAGTAAGCGCAAAGGGCCTGGGGCAGGGATGTGCTCAGCATACTGCAGGAACAGCAAGGAGCCCAGTGTGGCTGGAGAGCAGGTTGCATAGGGAAGTGTGGTGGATGAATGAGAGGTAGCAGGGGCCTGGCCATGAGCTGGAGTTTCAAGAAGTCTTGGTGTTTTCATCTGTGTTTATCTTGCTTGTCTGATGAAACTGAAAATCTCTTGGGTCAGTGGAGCAGAGCAGCTATGACTGGGGTCTCTGGTATCAGATAGATCTGGGTGTTAGCTAAGCTCACAACTTTATGTCACCTTGAAAAGGTCTCTTAATCTCTCTAAACCTCAATTTCCTCATCTATAAAATGTAGATCATAATAGTGCCCATCTCATTGGATTTTTATGAATTTAAATGAGATCATTTAGGTGCCCGGCATTGAGTAAGTGCTGCATACGTTAGCCGTTATTATTGAGGGCAGCTGGACCGTGCTCTACACCTTTCCTTTATCAATCAGCAAATACACATTAAGCTCTTACCTTGTGCAAGCCTTATGAAGTATAACCCCAGACTTCCTAGTATTGTGCTGACCACATAACTCGACTCTTAATGAATTTTTGTAGACTTATGAAACAGCAATGACTTTCCAACCTAGCGGTCAGCTGACTGACAACTCCATTCAGAATCCGAGAACCAGAAGGAAAACAAAATATGTCTTTGAATTCCCAAAACACCTGTCAGAAAGTTTATGTGCTAAAGCTGTGAACCAGAATCACAGAGAGCTCCCCATTCCTCACTCA
Organism: Equus przewalskii; assembly: GCF_037783145.1. Taxonomy (NCBI): domain Eukaryota; kingdom Metazoa; phylum Chordata; class Mammalia; order Perissodactyla; family Equidae; genus Equus; species Equus przewalskii. Next base: position 88,286,626 of record NC_091834.1, on the reverse strand, counting down.
TTCTTAAGCCAAATCACACACTTAGCCCGCCGGTTTCCCAGGTTACAGAGAGTTGGAAGGGACAGTGGCCAAAGGCCAACAGCTTAATGTAAAGAGAGCAAAGAGCGAAAGAAGACAAAATTAAAACTATAAAAAGTAGAGAGAAGAACTCAAAAAAGGAATACAGGAATCTATTCACTTACTCCTTCATTCGTTTATTCAATAATTCATTCACTCAACAAATATTTTTGGATGGCTACTATATGGCTAATAGGCTAGGTACTATTGTTGGGAGCTGGGTACACTAAGTGACAGGAACCTCATCCTTACCCGCACAGAGCTGACGGTGTGGTGGGGGAGGGAGGCAAGGAAGCAATTTCCATAGTGTTACGTGGTAGACCACGGGGAGCACAGGACGCTAGAGGGCGCTGGAGGAGCACCAATCAGTCTTCAGCGGGCAGATGCCGTTTCCGGGAGGAAATGGGGGCCATTTCGTAGCAGGGCACTGAGACCCGGGTTCATCCAGTAAGAATCACCACAGTGCAGTAATGGATGCTCAAAACCGCAATGTTCGGTGCACCAGATGAGGATAGCCCATGTTCTCTGTATGATATTTGATAAAGCAGGGAATTACATGAAGATTTCCATTCAAAATTATTTCAGTACAGCAATTTTCAGTTCTAACATTGATGTGTTTGGAAATTTTTGCTTACTTGGAATCTTGACCTTGTGGTACTAAGATTTTTTTCCTAGTGGTATTAGATCTATGAGGAATTATTGGTAGACTGTAGTTTTCAATGTATGAGGTATGCTACATAGTATTTTATCTTGTACATAAGTATTATATGAAGTATCTACTTTGGTCTTTTTTTTTTTTTTTAGCTGTCTGGTTATTGGGGGAAGGTTTAGGAACAAGTATCCTTAGCTATGGGAGTCCTGTAAAAGCTTGGTACTATTAATGCTACAGTTTGAATCTAAAATGAATAAGTCATTTAACTTGACTATATTTCATGGCTAAGTCATGGCCAATTGTCTAACTATTTGGCTTACTCAAAAATTCATGCCACTGATATTCACTGCAATGCTGTTTGTTAGAGCAACATATTGGAAACAACCTGAAGATCCAACAAGAAGGGACTGATTAAATAAAGGATGGCACACTCATAAATAGAATATTATGCAGTCATTAAAAAGAACAAGACAGTGCTAATATGAAACATTCCCCAAGACATATTGTTAAGGAAAAGAAATAGCATCCAAGTGGAAAAAAAAAATCCTACCTATTTTATAGTAAATGGAAGGATGCACAAAACATTAGTGACGATGGTAGCCTCTACCTAGGGGTGCTGGGTGACTGGGGTTCAGGAGTGGAAGGAAATTATTTTACACTGGTATCCTTTGTGCCTTTTGAATTTTGTATCATTTGCATGTATTACAAATTCAAAAATAAATCTAAAAAAAAAAATTTAAATGAAGAGAGAGCAAAAAGTGTCAGCAATCCTAAAGGGAACAGGTTGGGCTAAGATGGTGGAGCAAAATGAGAGATGTTAAAGGAAGGCTGTTGAAGGGCTGCCTTCCCCATTTCCGGGGTCTGTCACTTAGGGTATGATCAGGGGTCATAAGCCAGAAACTTACAGAAAAAATCTGGCTGAAAGACTGGTGTGCTCTATGCCTTAAAAATGTGTATTCAAAGGACTTGAATAGACATTTCTCCAAAGAATATATACAAATGGCCAATGAGCACATGAAAGGATGCTCAACATCACTAATCATCAGGGGAATGCAAGTGAAAACCACAATGAGATACCACCTCACACCCATTAGGATGGCTACTATCAAAAATAAAAATAAAAACAAAAACAGAAAATAACAAGTGTTGGAGAGGATATGGTGAAAAGAGAATCCTTATGTACTGCTGGTGGAAATATGAAATGTTGTGGCTGCTGTGGAAAATAGTATGATGGTTCCTCAAAAAGTTAAACATAGAATTGCCATATGATCCAGCAATTCCACTGCTGGGTATACACCCAAAAGAATTGAAAGCAGAGTCTCAAGGAGATATGTGTAAACCCATATTCATAGCAATGTTATTCACAATAGCCAAATGTGGAAGAGACCCAAGTGTCCATCGACAGATGATGGATAAACAAAATATTGTAACTACATGCAATGGAATATTATTCACCCTTAAAAAGGAAGGAAATTCTGACACATGCTACAACTTGGATGAAACTTGAGGACATTATGCTAAGTGAAATAAGCCAGACGCAAAAAGACAGATACTGAGTGATTCTGGTTATACAAGTTATCTAGAGTAGTCAAGCTCATAGAAACAGAAACAAGAATGGTGGTTGACAGGTGCTAGGGGAAAGAAGGAAGGGTGAATGATTAACGGGTACAACGTTTCAGTTTTGAAAGATGAAAAGAGTTCTGGGGATGGTGGAGAGGGTTGCACAAGAATGTAAATATATTTAATACCACTAAACTGTACACTTAAAAATGGTTAAGATGGTAAATTATATATTATATGTAAGTTACCACAATTAAAAATAAATTTTTAAAAATGTAAATTTGAATGTATCCAGACAGAGTTTACACTTTCCAATTCCCTAATAAAACTCATACGTTTTGCAGCCAGTTTCACACGTTTACCTTAAAAATCAGTTTTGCACATTTACCTTACCTTCCTGGCCCCATGTGCATTCAAATTTGTGAGCCTTAGAAAATATGTTTAACCTTTTTTGACCCTCAGATTTTCTCCTAGAAATGATAATCCCTGTCTACCTCACGTGACTGATGGAGGGGTAGATGAGCTGAGCGTGGAAGCATTTATAAACGGAAACAGTCCGACACTGTGACGCGCTGCGTCCCCCACCCCGGGAATAGATCGAAGCGTGTTTCAGCGTATGGGTTCGTAACATCTGCACATACACTCCATACCTGAGTTGGGGAAAAGGCCACAAAACCAATGTAGGAAAATTAAAATTAAATGATCCCATGGGTTTGCTTTTTTCCTTAAAATATTATCATTTATTCTGGGGGCAGGGGGAGGTGGAAGCACAGGAAATAACTTTGAGACTTATCACACTTGATGTAAAAAACTTGGTTCTCTGACATCGTTCTTTTCCTAAAGGTGGCATAACAGTGTCTTTTCCTCATAGTTAGACTTGCCACCTCAATTCAATCACACAATTTGACAAGCATGGATTCAGCAGCAATGAAAACGAACACTGTGAGGCATGTAGAACAAGTTGACGTGGTTCCTGCCGTGCCATTCGGGAGCTCACTCACAGCACCGGGCACTAAGGACTGTTTCTTTAGGTGATTACTCTTCTTAGTAGCTTCTCCCACGGCAGGTGCCATTTTCAACCTCTCTTCTCTCTTGCGTCTAAGAGTCCCTAAAAAAGGAGCTGGTTTTTCTGAAAGTCCTTCTTCCTCTTCACTCCCCTCTCCTGCATCTGTTCCTCTGTTCCTCCATTCCTTCTTTCCCACCTTCCAACCTTTACTTATTAAGCACTTACTGTGAGCCAGACACCATCAAGATGTGGAGGACATTATGACCAACAAGACAAAATCCTTGACCTTGTGCCACTAACATTCTGGTCGAGAAGGTTTCCTTCCTAGCCGAAACTCTGTGCCTTAACTACAGCACCCCAAAAAAGAACATCTTTGAATAACATCCTTGAAGAAGCTAGATTACACAAATCTATCAATACGCTGGGGCATTGCTTGAATCTGACCTATGAAACAAGCAACAGCAATATTTTGACTTTATAAATAATATCTTAAGTATATTTATAGCGCCTTTCCCATGCACAGTTCCAAGCATCTCAAGATTTATATGATAGAGAGAGGAGAAAATCATCCTCGTGTATTAGATATGGAAAACCGGTTTTAAACAACCAAGTGACAAATCTCGGTAGGATTGTCAACTTAAGGACACTTGTCAAGCAGTATCCCACAGGAGTCATCTTACTTAATTTTTTGTCAACAGCTTAGTTAAAGTGGATTTTATAAATGATTCAAAATATGTCTGAGTGGCTGGAAGTAGAAGCAAAGATGGCTTTTAAAACAACCTTGACAGCTTTTCCTGCTGACAACACGGGGGCAAGAGATGATGAACATTCCGAAAGTGATAGGTCCTTCCTCACAAGGGAAGAGGACTGTGTAAAGGTTTGAACACGTTGAGCCCAGCTTCTGTCTAAGAAGCTGCTATTCATTCAAAGATGCAATAAGTTTGAACTCGGGGGAAAAAGAAGGAAAAAAAGTCTGGGAGATGAAGCCATGCCTACACTTCATAACTTTGGTTTTATGATGAAACAATTAAAATATTGAAGTTGAAATGAACCCTGAAGAAACCCTGGCGTGTCCCAGTTGTCAATTTACAGCTTCTCAGCTCCAAATCTACCCTTCATGCCCCTGCTAGTGATGCCGGAGCTGGATCCTGCAGACATTTCTCCTCTGCCACGAGGTTCGATATGGGGCCTTGTCAGGGAGGTGCTGCAAGAACACTACAGGAGGAGGGGGCTTCTCCTCCTGGTTCTGGTGGGTTTTCCTCTCTTCTTGTTCTGGCAGCACATAGGACATCCTATGGCACTCACTCTAGTGAGTTGAGCAATACCGTTATAGGTGGTTACCAGAAAGTTCCACCAGAGCCCCAGCCAGCTTCCTAAAGAGTACAATACCCCCACCAGCAGCTTCCCAATGAGTTGGCAGGTGCCCCAGATGAATGCCAGAGGGTGGCTCACAGCGAGTTTTATCCGCACCTCACTGAACTTCTCTGCTAGCCAGAGGGCTACAGCCATGCCCTCCTCAGTAAGGCCGGAATCTCAACTTGAGAGGGAGACGTTCTTCTTCCAAATGTGTTCCTTCCTTGGGTAGTCTGCCTCAGTCCTAGGTAGTTGCTGCTCCCTGTATCTGCTATTCTTATAATCTAACCTCTTCTCATAATATAACCCTTACAGTAACTAATCCTCTGTTACTGATTAATAGTTCTTTATATTAAACTTTCCCCATTCAAACCACTGTGTTATTTCTGTTACCTGAGTGGACCTTGATTAATAAACTGATATCCACGGAAATGTGTATTTACGTTCACCAAAACTATGTGCAAGAAATTTCATAGTAGCATTATCGTAATAGCCAACTCACCCATCACCAGGAAAAGAGAGAAATAAGATGTGGTGTATTCATACAACAGGATGTGGCACAGCAATGAGAATAAATGAACTACAAACAGACACAACCTCACGGAGGAACTGACAAACATGACGTTGAGTGAAAGAAGCAGAAACTAAAGAAAATATTCTGTTTGTCCATTTATGCAAAGTCCCCAAACAGACAAAACCGATCTCTGGTGCTAGAAAGTAAGGAAGCTGGTTATTCCTCGAGGAGATTAGTGATTGGAAGAAGGCACAAGGAGCTTCTGGGATGCCAGTAATGTTCTGTTCCCTGCCTGGGGTGTGGGTTATATATCATTGTTTATGCAAATTCATTGAGCAGTACATTTTTGATGTTCATATTTTAAAAATTATGGCTGAAAAATATTACAAATTTATTGAGTTTATGAGGTGTGATTTATTTGATGAAGTCAAGCTCATTCATTCAACAAAAAATATATGCACATATTATGTACCAGTCACTGTATACGATGCTAAGGATCTAGAAATGAATTAGTTATATTGGTTCCTGTCCACAAAGGGGCACGGTCTAGAGAAAAGCTACACACAGAAAGGTGATGTCTGAGCAGGGGACCTTCCCCTGCACAATGCAGAAATGCCTACTCACCCCACTGTCCCCCATTGCCATAAAAGGATGAGTAGAAGTTGGCCAAAGAGAAATGGGTATTCCGAGCAGGCAGAACAGCATGTGCACAGATGTGAATTTTGAAAGTCACTGTGCACTCAGAGAACAGAGAGTGTTTAATGTGGCCGGAGTCCAGGTTGCACTGGAAAGGATGGCAGGAGATGAAACTGCAGAGTAAACTACAGTATACTTAGTTCACCACAGTCAACTAAGGCTTGATTGTGACGTGTTTGCATGCCTTCTACTGAGCGTGAATTTTACACGAGAAGCCAAGAGCTAGTCTTCAAAGACATCCCTCCCATACAAACACAACTGATGCCTTTGTTTGTCCCCTCCCACAAGGAATCTCGATTGGCCCTATGGAACCAACAGAATTCGGTGCAAGTGACACTGTATGACTTCTGAGACCGTTGCAGCTTATGCCTTGATTTCTTGGAACACTTGTTCTAGGGAAAGTCAGTCATCACGTAAGAAGTTCCACTATCCTGAGTCCACCATATTGTGAGGAAGCACAGCATAAGAGAGACCACGTGGAGAGAGCAGTTCATCAGCCCAGTCAAGCCTTCAGACGACTCCAGCTTCAGCTGACATCTGACCACAATGCATGAGAAGCCCCAATGGAGAGCAGACTAGCTGTGTGTTGAACATGGTCAAAATACAGAACTGTGAGAGGGAGAAAAACACTTTTGCTCTACATTATATTTTGAGTCACTACATTGTGGGTGGTTTGTTACACAGTACTAGATAATTAGAATAGACATCTTGGAATAGCAGTGTGACATAAAGAGTTTGAGTTTGTTTTTGGAAACATAGTCTGGAGACAGACTGGAGGGTGGGCTGAAGAAGGCAGAAGCTGAAGGGACGAAGAAATGTTAGGAGGCCTTTATAGGGGGATAAGCGAATGTCAATGGGAATGGAAAGGAGAGGCTGGAACCAGAGATACTAATCTACAGATTCTAGAGGCAGATCGACAGGATATAGAGATCTCAGGCCACAACGCAGGTCTAGTCAATTAGAATCTGCATTTTAACACGATCCCCAGGTGATCACAGCTTTCAACCCTCGCAACGACCAGGAAAGATAGGCATTACTGTTCCCATCTTTACCTAGTGATGAGACAGAGGCTCAAAGAAGTTGCTTGAGATAGCCGAGCTGATTACTAGCTGAGCCGAGATTCAATCCCAGAATTTCCTGAGTCCAATATTCTTTTCAAGAGGTAGAAAAGTAATTTCACAGGAATTCCTACTTTCACTCTATTCAGGAGGATTATTTCAGAAGCCGGAACATCTCCAACGAACAATCACAGGTCTGAATTTGCAGTGCCGCCAGCTATGAGCTTGTGACAGTGGTGGACGAATCTCTTTCTGAGCTCTTAGCGGCTCCGCAAGAAACGACATTGACAGAGTCCGAACTTCACTTCCCAGCAAGCCCCGCGGCCTCCCATCGCGAGAGGCATGACGGGCATCCTGCCCCACTCTGTTTTCCCGTGGAGCTACCCGGCAGACGCGGGACACGTGACAGCCTGACGTAAGGGCGCGCGGCATCCTGGGATGTGTAGTCTGGCCCGGAGTGGGACGCCCCCTCGGATGAATGGGGCCCGAGCTGACTGCGAGCTACACCCTTCAGCCGGCAGCGTTGGTGGCGGCCGCCGGGGAAGGGGAAATCGCGGCGGCCCGAGGAGAGAGCAGCGCCCCAGGACAGTGGCGATGTTCTGTGCAGCAGCCCGGCTTCCTGGGGTAGCGGTCTAGGCGGGCGCTTCCTCTACGCGCTCGCTCCCCTTCCCCTGCACCGGCCATGCGCCCGGCCATCGCGGTGGGCCTGGTGTTCGCAGGCTGCTGCAGTAACGTGATCTTCCTAGAGCTCCTGGCCCGGTGAGTGACGCCCGCGGACCGCCCCCTGGCTCCCGGGGCTGCGCCGAGGAAGTCGGAGGAGAGGCGCCCCCGCTCGCCGAACCCCGGATGCGCCCCCAGCCGCGGCGCGGGGCGGGGGTGGGACGGTTTGAGCCCCCGTCGGCTCGGGGCAGCCCGGGACCCTGCTGACCTGGCTACGTCGTCGTCTTGCGCACCCTCCGCTCTCCCGTCCAACACTTTCACAGCATACCTCTCACCGGAAGGCTTGGGGTGCTGCTGTCGTCACCTATTTTTCACAGGAGAGTTTTTCACATGACTGGTCCAAGGTCGGCAGGGAACTCGAGGCAGAAAAGTTCCTCCAGCTCTTTTCTCAATACCGTCAATGCCTCATGTTTGACTTAAGCAAAGCTTCCTGACTTATAAAGCAGTCTGATTTTGTACACGCTGCAAAGAAAGTTTTCATCTGTATTAAAGTGGCCCGCAAAGCATTTGTTTTATTGGCTTTAGAGACGATCGTGAGTGCTTTGCCCAAACACACCTCTCAGTGATGTAGTAGATTCTTGTTTATACAGAAGATCCACCCAATTGACCCCAGAGACCATTTCCAGCTTTAAGATGTTATAGTCTTTACATTGGGAAGCTTGCATTTTGAGATGTAACTTTATAAATTAAGAATGACTGTGACACATTCCCAAAGGGAAACTGGGTTAGCTTTATTGAGGTGGCATGCAAGTAATGTTGAGTAATGTGCAAAGTTCAGTGCATAGAAGCTGTTACAGGAAAGTCAACAGGTGGACTGGAAAAGGCTCAGGACTAAATATCTTAAAGATATGAATTTTAGTCTTGGCTCTGTCGTCCACTGGCTGTGTGACTTTTTTCAAGTCCCTTAGCCTCTGTGGACCTCCTTTTTCCTCTGCTGTAAAATATTATGGTGCTATCTAATGCCATGTTTCTGAATCTACACATTATTTCCATCAGAAATTATTATTGACCATCAGAACAATCTTGTGTACAAGATAGGTCAAGAGTTAAAGTCTCTGTTTTACTGAAAGTGAAACAGGTCCCAAGAAGTTAGAAGGTCTTTTACTACTTACTTGTAAGTGGCAGAGGCAGAACTGGAATCCAGGATATCTGAACTTTTAGTCCAGTATCTTTTTCAACCTCCTGATAATTTTTGAACTTGAGCAGCCCATAGGTTTTGGCCACCCAATTCCCCATGTGGTGCCTACTAGAAATGTATTTAATCAAGGATACCATTGATTAAGTCATTCTGAAGCAACCAGTTTACTTAAGGTAAACTCCATGTGGCGTTAATTTTTGCAGTTACAGAGCTTGAATTTTATTATGCAGAAAGCATTGATAAAGATCTGTTATTTGTCTTCTTGGAAATAGATGGTGAGAAATAGGAAAATGAAAAAAAATGGACCAGCCTGGTGGCCTAGTGGTTAAGTTCACCCACTCTGCTTCAGTGGCCCTGGGTTTGCAGGCCCGCATCCCGGGTGCAGACCTACACTGCCTTTCAAGCCATGCTGTTGCGGCAACTCACATACAAAACAGAGGAAGATTGGGACAGATGCTAACTCAGGGACAATCTTCTTCACACACACACAAAACGAAGATGAGGAAAAGAATGTATCTGGCTGTAAGCTAGTACACTTCAAAGGATGGTCACTTTGGAAATTGATTTAAAAATATAAAAAAGTGATAAAATCAGGCCAGCCATGGAAATGAAGGTCAGAGAATAATAGTGTAATATTCACGTTGACTATGCCATTAAATTAAATCTTGCCAAAGCCTGTATGATTTCAGAATATGCTGGCAACTGAAGGCCCTCTTTACTAGTTGTGAGCCCTTAGCTAAATTACTTGACCTCCTGTGTCTGTTCTCTCAGCTGTAAAAGCGAGGTGAGGGCTCTACCAGCCTCATAGCGTTTGGAGGATTAAATGAGGTGCATGCTCGAAGCCTCTGCTTCCCCTTCTCTCTGACAACTTTGGTTTCATACAAATATATCTTGTTTTATGAGCTGTTCCTGAAAAGTTGTGGATAAATCTAACTTTACAGAATGTTTCCATGCATGATAGCAGCTTCTATTTAGAACACTGAGTAATAAGTGAATAAATCATCACTCCTTATTTATCTTTTTATAAATCTGGATTTTGCATATAGCAATAGGTTTTCATAAAGTGGTGAGGGGTACATTTACTAATTTCCTGAATGGTACACCAGACCGAATAGCAGCTTTTTCCTGATTTGCTTGGACAACTCATGACTTCTCATGTTACACATCAATAAAATAAGCGCTGCTTGGACCAGATGGTCTTTAAGGTTCTTTGTAGATTTAGCCTTCTCATAATTTGTGACGTTATCTTGGGACACCACAGTGGAAAGCTCATAAATTTTTATAGAGCAGGAACTGTGCTTCTTGTATGGCTTCCTTGGAACCATTAGGTGCCCCAATAAGTGGCAAGAAGAACACTAAATATAAAAGGAAATGCTATTGTGACTTGCAGGGTGAAGCAAACATTTTTAGCCACTTTCCCCAAACTGGAAAACAAATTTAGGTTTTTCTTTCAGATTTTTATACCTAAAATTGGGACCCATAATAAAATATAAAGTACCATGCAGTAGGTGCAACGTAATGAATGAGTCCTTGATCTCCCTTTTGAAAGACCTTACCTTCCACCTTGGAAACAAAGTACACCCATGCCAGCTAACTAACTAGGCGAGGGGTTGCATGTCTTCTGGCAGGAAAGCAATCTGAAACATTTTCTTTATCCCCATTTTATTTTTCAATCCAGTACATAATGTTGAATCCAATGAGGAAGTTTCCTAAATCCAGAATAAGAAATACAAGAGGGATAAAGTCTGCCCAATTCTTTCTCTTCGAAGTTGGTTTTTTTAAAGGTAAAACTTTGGATTCCTGCCGAAGAGGATTAAAAGTAAGAGAAACTGCAGTTAATGATTATTAAGAGAAATAAAGTTCAAGAAAACAAGGGATTTAGGGAAAAGGATTCAAGTTTTTACTCTGAAGTTTTAAAACGAATTATTCCAGTTAAAATAAATAGTTTCATTGGTAGCCATACAACGTCTTCCTAAAAAGCTCTATAAGTTGATTTTTTTTTAATTGAATTATGTGAGTTCATTAGGGAGATTTAAAATTCCTATGGAAATGGAGTAGGAAACGAAGTAGGTTAGGGTTGTCAAGGGAGGGGGGAGGGGAAATAGGAATGACTCCTATGGGTATGAGATTTCTTTTGGAACTGTCCTAAAAGTAAATAATGGTGGTGGCTGCACAACTCTAAATATACTAAAAACCACTGAATTATAAAAATAATAACAATAATAAGGGGGTCACAAACACCATTTATTTGCCATGTGGCCCTGGGAGACTTACCCAACTCAATGCCATGTGGCCCTCAGTGTCTTTAGCGATGAAATGGGCATAATAATACCTACCTCCATAAAATAAAGATAAAATTAAAAATTATTATGATTCCTTTTAAAAAATCCTATGGAGAATACACTTATAAAGCCAGTCATTTTTTGAAATAAGTTGTTTCTTTTTATCTTTCGTACAATCCTAATATTCTAGATCATATTTGCTAAAAGTGAGGCACCTCCGCGTTCATTCTGTAGCTTGAGTGAAGTCCAGACTGTGCCCAGAGAGCGGGGCACGGAGCTGCATGAGACATGGCTGGTCCTCTGACCATCCCTGTATGGCGCTGGGTTCTCACTGTCTCATAGTCTATTTGGCTCCCTCATCCTATTGTCGTTTCCTTAAAGCCAGGGATCAGGGCTCCTTCACACTGGGCGCTCCCTCACAGCTAGCACCTAACTTTACACATAATATGTCCTTGATAATTGTTCTTTAACTGAGTTGGCCTAAGCTTTGGGTAAAAATGGAAGGGAAAGCAAGGAAACTGAATGTGTCCCTTTTTGGCTAAGTCTCATGGTTGGCACTTGACGTATATTTTCTCATTGAATCCTCACTACAAGGTTAAAAATATAGCGCTTTCATTTTATAGGTGAGAAAAATTGGACCATATGTCTTTAAAAAGGTTACTATACTTAGACTGACGACCTTTCAGGACGTAAGGTTCTAAATCCTGCTCATCCTTGTGGTTCTAGTCTTTGCCTTTTTCCCTGTGTGGCAGGCACTATGCTAAGTGCTTTTCTAGGACTGGCACGTTTACTCTGCCATAAACCAATGAGATAGACACCAACACTGTTCCCATTTTAAGAGTAAGAAAACTATAGATAGGGTAATTAACTTCCACTGTCACAGGGTGAGTGACAGAGCTGGATCCTGCATGTCCCTGTGCACGTTTAACAACAGTGGAGCACAGTGGTTCTCAACCCTGTGACGGCCACGTGAGAATGACCCGCTCATCTTCTTCACATACCTCCCCTTTCCCCAGACCTGCGCTAGTGCCTCTCAACTCCAGCTGCTCCTTAGAATCAACTGGGAAGCTTTCAAAAGTACAGATTCCAGGGCCCCACCCCAGACCAACCCTATCAGAACTGGGAGGATGAGCTCCTCGGGTGGATGGGTTTTTAAAGCGCAGCCAGTGTTGAAAAGCACTGCGCTTGGAACTTTCTAGAGCTCAAGTTCTTCCTCCTGTCCCTCATATTTAGGCTAATGGTTTTAATTAGCTCCTTGAATGAGATAGATGTTTTACACAATTGTTTATGGATTCCTGCAATGTTTAGCCCTGGCCCTTGAACGTTAGAAGTGGTAAAAGAAATGGTTGAATTGCGTATAAAGCAGTAGTTCTCAAGGAGACCTTCACAGGCAGGAATGGTAGCGACAGTCCTGCTTCAGATGGTAAGCATAGCTCGGGATGAGGATGGCTTATGCCTGGAGTTGTCTATTTTTATGCCTGATGGATGTGTTTAAGAATTTGTCTATCATGGCACTGCTTTTTAATATTAGTACCACCAATAGAGAATGGTGTTGTTTTTAATAAATAGCATTATGTTAATATATGATAATACAGTTAACTCCCTCTAATCACTGGCTTCAGGTAAATGTCTCTGGATAAGATGAAAATACAGAATATGAAGGCTGGTGAGTATTGGTAATATGGGAAATCTGGAAGCTTCAGGAAAACAAAGACAACTGCTGACTTTGTACTTCTTCCAGTGATTGAGCAGAGCCCAATAGAGGACAAGCTTTAGAAAACCACAAACATTTTTTTGTTTGTGTGAGGAAGATTGGCCCTGAGCTAACATCTGTTGCCTATCTTTCTTTTTTCGCTTGAGGAAGATTGTCGCTGAGCTAGCATTTGTGCCAATCTTCCTCTATTTTGTATGCGGGACACCACCACAGCATGGCTTGATGAGTGGTGTGCAGGTCCACAGCCGGGATCTGAACCTGTGAACCCCGGGCCACCAAAGTGGAGCACGCAAACTTAACCACTGTGCCACCAGGCCATCCTCCACAAACATTTTAAGTAACTTGAAGGATGTCAAAGGAATTTTCCACCTTCTAAATTTGTTCCTAATAGTCACTGTGGAAGACTCCCCAACTCTTACGTAGATCACTGAAGAGGTTTGATTGAATTCCAGGAACATTTGTTGAGTGTCTAATGTATTCAAAACACTGTGTTAAGGGTTGTGGGGAATAGTAGATTATAGTGGCATTTCTCAATCTTTTCTTCATTTCTGCTCCTCCCCAGCCCCGAAACACTGCTTAGACGTTTTTTTCCCTAATCACCCCACACATATACTGTATGCTGGTGTATATAGTGTGTGTATATCTGTGCTTTATACTTACAGAAAGAGTTAAAATTCCCCTCACCCCACCCCACAAGCCAATTGTTGCCCCTGGTGGGGATGCTATCTAAGGTAATGTCCCTGTCATCAACGTGGGTACGTGTCTTTGATTGACAGCAGTCTCGGAGATTCCTGGTCGGGAGAATATCTAGACATTCTAGGAAACCTGAGGATATTTCTGTCCTTGGGCTTTGCTGCCTAAGCTGACTAGGATCCTGACTAAAGCTCTCTTGGTTAAGTGAGGACCCCAACGAGAACCTGTGACCAGCTTCCTACAGTTTACTAGCAAAGTTGTGTCGTATTTCCAGGAACGAGCACATCACAGTGATTCTTCCTCATGGCCTGCTACACCGAGGCAAGAGTGACATGAGAAAGCCTGACATTCTTTGTGAGATATATTGCTAAATGAGTGTGGTCTGGGGTATGAAAACTGAGATAAAGAAGGAAAGTGGGTAATGGAAATCTTCCCTGTTATTCTGAACTATCCATATAACAAGGCTTAGTGTCCTTTATCTCAGTTTTTTGTGACTTTTTTTGTTGTTATTCACTATACAGGAAGCATCCAGGATGCGGGAACATTGTGACATTTGCGCAATTTTTATTTATCGCTGTGGAAGGCTTCCTCTTTGAAGCTGATCTGGGAAGGAAGCGGCCAGCTATCCCAATAAGGTAGGGCCCATTGAAGCCTCTTTTAGCTTTTGTTTTTTAAAAAAGTTAAGAGCTTTTCTGGTACCTACATAAAAGGAATATGACACATGCTTTTATAAGATTTGTATCAAAGATATCAGTAGAATAATAATTCATTTTCTGAATTTAATATGTTGTGAAACTCCAGGGAACCTGTTTTAAGAATAAAATTCCTGCTACAACACTTAAAATAACTATGATGGAGACAACAGTGTATACATGTGAATGTGTGTGTGTGTGTGTGTGTGTGTGTGTGTCCGTGTGTCTGTGTGCATCGTATATGGTCACTTAAAGGCCTACTGTGACCACAAAATTTTTAAATAGTTATGTATGCTATCCTCATGTTGATAAAGTTATCACGTATGCTAAGAGTGGTGTCATTGTTCGTTTTTAGAAACAAATGGCTTTTGGAAATAAATAGAGGTGGTTACACAACAGTGTGAATGTGCTAAATACCACGGAACTGTTCACTTTAAAGTGGTTGATTTTATGCTATGTGAATTTCACCTCAATTAAAAGAAAATGAATGACAAGCTAAGGCAAAACTATTGATTCCATGCGTCTGTCCATTGGTCCAGATTTGCATAACTGTACTCACGGGGCCAAATAGAAAACAGAGCTGTTCTTATAATAAACAACGTATTGAAAACTCAGCATTCTTGCTGTGAGAGACTTGAAATAAAAGTGTAATCCATCCAATTGTATTTAGTAGGATAGGGTCACTCAGTCCCTTTGAGAGGGACCTTCTGGTGCCAGTGTATCCAAGGACTGGTTAATTCTCCTCCTTGTTGGTATTATTTTGCAGCATTCCTGAGTAACCTGCTATAGAAAGTCTGGCTGAGTTTTGTTATTAATATTGTATTTTTAAATTTCCCATTGCGATGCTGAATATTCTGAATACTTTTTTTTGTTTGTTTTTCATTGGCTTTAGTATCTGCATAAAACTTCTGCTCCCAAGACTAGCGTTTTTTGATTCCTCCGACCCTTTCCCTCCTCCCTCTACTATCTCTTTCCATTCTGGCTGCCACTAGCATAGTTCAGGGACATAGTTACTCTCACCATAACTTTCATAATGGTACCCTAGCAGACGGAACACCAGCCCATCACCTCTTCATCCCTCCGTTTCAGCTTCCTACCGTTGTATGCTGGCACCCTCTCTCATAAGCACTCCAGTCACCATTAGGTTCAGAGTGAAGCCAAAGCTCCCTGCCCTTTGAGGCTCCCCATGACCTTGCCCTAACAGCCATGTTCCCGTCTGTGTCCCATTTGTGCTGGCTGTTTTATTTTCTATCTGTGAAACCATAATCAAAATCTTGCTCATGTCATTCATCCCCATGAGCAATTTCTAGGCAGCACTGTGTAGGCAGCAATGTGGAATCGTTGGAATTAATTATCCTGAAAGACCTGATGAACTCTCTTTATTTCCAAATGGCATCTTTTCAAGACAGGACTAAGAAAATTTGGCAAGAAACCTTGTGAAGTCACGAGTAGTGTATTACATAGAAGCTGTGAAATAGCTATTGCCAGTAACTTTGCATGTGTGTAACACTGTGTTCTGTATTCATTGTAAAGCTTCTCAAACTTTCCAGACTGTGTTAACTTAGCCATGGTGTGGCTGCCTACAACATATTAAAGCATATAGCTCCACACCTAACCAGCAATGAAAAATAGGTTCTTATCAGGGAAAATAATTGAGACTCATGCTGTCACATCCTTCAGATGTGCAAAGATGAAAAAGGGTGGGGATCTGTGCTCAAAGATCAACATTTCCAGAAGGATATGGAACCACCTATTTACCTTTGCCCTGCATTCTTTATTCATGTATTTCAAATATTGTTTTTTCTCTTTTTGAATGTATTAGGTTGAATCATATGAAATTGCTGATTCAACCCTTTTTGACCTACAGAAAATATATAATTTTATATGGTTTGACCTGATACATGTGAAAAGCATCTTTATTTTCCAGAGCAAAATGGGGGCATACAAATGTAAAATTATTTATTTTATTCATTTATTTGTTTATAAGTGTTCATTCCTATTTATCTCTTCATCTTTCTAAGTTATTAGGGTTACAGGATTTGTTTTTAGTTTTTGTTTTTTTATTATTTAAAGACCTATAAATGCTCCAAAACCAAGGGGCCTGATTTTAAATAGAAGTCTATACCAGTCAAACGATGTCCTCCTTAATTTGGAGGCCACTGGTTCAGAATGTGAGACAATTTTAACAGTTGCTAGGCTGAAAGTAACCCTTAACTTAGCAAATCTTTTCTTTAGAAAAAGTGAAAATTAGTAGTATAAACATGTGTTGTATTGAGGAAATATTTTAACCATTTTCAAGTTCTTTAGAGGTATGTGAAAATTATATACAAAGAACTGATACAATAATAAAAATTATCCACTTACTTTTAAAAACCTATTGATGTCTATCGGGTAACATTTTTTATAGCCTAGTTTTCAGTTGCTTGAAAAATATCAAAATAGTACATTTGAAAAATGTTTAAATAGTGTTTCTTGAAACATATTCTATGATTCAAGCTTCTTCCAAGTTAGTCTGGCTTTGCGAAGTATTTTCATATGTGCTTGACTTCACTTTACATGTATTTGACTTCACACTATAATAGTAATACAATCTTTTACTACAGCGGAAATAAGCAAAATACTTTTTAAAATAAAAATATCTATTTCCTTCTATACTTGATTTTTCTTGAAGTAATAGATTCTGTGTGCTGAGCTGTGCTGCCTGCATTTCAGGTACTACGCTGTGATGGTAACCATGTTCTTCACGGTCAGCGTGGTGAACAACTATGCGCTGAATCTCAACATCGCCATGCCCCTGCATATGATATTTCGATCTGTAAGTGCTGCCGGCTCACACGCCTATGTTACTCTGGAAGATACAGCCAAGTGGGTGGATTGTAGTAAAGACTAGGGTCTAAGAAGAGGTCTCATGGATGAGGGAACAGAGGCTGGCTTTCATCTGAGAAGTAAGGCGAAGAGAGAGAAATGTAAAAGTAAACAGTTTACTTTTATTTATCTGAAGTCTTATGGGTGATGAATAAAAAGAAAGTTAAAATTTCCCTGGGAAACAGATTTTACCTTTAATTTCCTTCATCTGGTTGATTTTGTATTTAGACTTGCTGTCAGTGTTATTTAGCTGAATTATCATCTCTTACTTTTTGTTTCTTTCTTCCATAAAATTACATTTGCTTCTAGTACATGAAACAGATACTTCTCTTTCTGTTTTTTTTTTTTTAAAGCAGAGACTTAAGATCATTAAATAAATGGAAGTTCTTGATGGAGGTAGGCTTCTCCCAGAGCAGCGAGGTTTTCTTCTTTGCATCTTGTGTGGTGGGAGAGCTGTGTTGAGTGTGGATGTAAATAAGAACAGAGTGTTGCCTGAAGAGCAGGAGAGACCTCGAGGGGGATGTGGTGAGACCTGCAGCAGAATGCAGGATGGGTGACGATCGGAATTAGAGCATTTCTCTGTGCTCTGAGATTTTTGTGAGCTCGAATGTGCTATTCCTAAAGGGACTTGCTAGAGCTAATTCTAATTACTAAGGTCACCTGCAAAGTATCGAGCACATAACAGACTTTCAATAAACTTTTGCTGCTTGAGCGACACCTTTCCAGAGAGGAGGGAGACCCCTGCATGACTTCTTTCATTAAGGCTGGGGGTGAGGAGAAGCTTATTAAAAACTCGTAAATTAGATACTAAAAAATTTGACAAAAATAAGTCTTTAATTTATTCCTGTTAGCCCTAGCTTCAGCTATGACCAGTTATTGAGAATTGATCATTTTTGTTCTCATTACCATCTTTCAAAGGTTTCCTTGTTTTACATGATAGATTTTTCTGGTTTATACTTTTTGCCATCATAAGAACACCTGAACCTTGCTAATTATTCATCAGGTGTTTGTCCCCCTTGCCCATGTCCATCTGGAATTATGTTATTGTCTTTCCGTAGTACACTAAAACTCTCTGTTGTCTCCTTTTACAGGGTTCTCTGATTGCCAACATGATTCTAGGAATTATCATTTTGAAGAAAAGGTAAAGAATGCTCTTTTATATTTTATGTATCGGAAGGATATCCTGAGCCCCAGCCATAAGCTAGCCATCTGGATTCCTCTTCTCGTAGTGGTGATACGTTTGCTCTTGGCCATCACCCTTGTTTCTTAGTTCTCTCTGTGACAATGACGTACCTTTCTGAGGCACCGGATCAGGTAAAAGGCCCCACCTGTGGCTTTGGAGCCACATTTTCTCTCTGTAGAACTAATTAGTTCTTGTCATCCTTGAATCTTTAGTACCATACTCTCCTATGAAGCCAATTGATCTGAAACTACACTGTCCCATATGGTCACCACTAGCTACATGTGACTATTTACATTTAAATTTGTTATTGAAAATTAAATACAATGAAATATTTAGTTTTTCACTCTCACTAGTCACATTTTAAGTGCTCAGTAGCCACATGTGGCTAGTGGTCATCATACTGG
Organism: Equus przewalskii; assembly: GCF_037783145.1. Lineage (NCBI taxonomy): Eukaryota > Metazoa > Chordata > Mammalia > Perissodactyla > Equidae > Equus > Equus przewalskii. Next base: position 88,268,039 of record NC_091834.1, on the reverse strand, counting down.
AGAACCCAGATATGGAACATTTCCAGCTTCACAGAAGTTCTGTGGGACAGTGCTGTCATTCAAATACTACAAAATGAACTAAAGAATAGTCATGAAAAATTATTTGTCTCCCATCTTGATTCTGAGCCTCACCCCTCACTCCCAGGGAGAGGGGCAGTGGGGAGAAACAGCACAAACAGTCTGGAACATTCCTCAGGGGAAGTTCACCCTTACTATTAAGACTAAAATTATACAAGTTAATGCCAACTTTTCACTGTATTCAATATCCACCCCCAGCATTAGAACTCTCTATACCAGCTTGGAAAGTAACCGTCAATTCAGAGGGTAAGAACCCAGAGTTTAAATAATAAAGGCTGTGTCATAAAAAGGACAATTGTCCTGTTTTACCAGGTTCCTTATCAGGAACTCTTTCTCTCCTGAGGCTTATGTATTCCCCAGATAAGGAGGATTGTAGTTGATTTCTTTGCTAGGCTCTCTGCATTTAAGCATATGTATATATTGTCAGGTTCGTTACATTGGAAGTACCCATTGTGCTTCTAGGTAGCGCAGAATTCATCTTGGGACAGACCTGTGGTCTTTCCAACCTTTGACTTAGCTCAAAGCAGGGATACAAAAGAACCTATTAAAGGAATGTATTCCACTGATAGTGCCCAAAATGTCAGGAGTGTTTCTCAGACATCTCAGTTTCCCTGAAGAACTTACCTGTCTGTCATCTTGAGTCTCTGTAAGCCTTTTTGCCTCTCTTCAGTGTAGATCACCCAGAGAGCAGGAATTTCCCTAAGGTAACTATCCAGTCCCGTGAATTAGTAACCTACTAACTCCTTTTATTTATCTTGAGTTATTGAACTTGAGAGCGCCTCAAGTTCATAGTGTGCTCCTCATTCCAGGATTTGGAGGCCAGGTCTATATTTACCTGACCCACGCCCTTCGTTATTTTTTAGGCCTGAGTTATAAACCTGTCCGTCTTGATTTTCCGTTATTTTCATATCTGCCTCCAGCAGCCTGTTTCCTCACCCGCCCCTCTTCTCTAGCTTGGGGTCTTGGCCCCTTGCTCTGCTGCTTAGCCAGTTCCCTGGGCCTTTTATGGGGTGCTGTGACCAGAACTAAACAGTATCTGAGTAGAAAATCTCGGATGGTTCATCTTGTAAGTTTAATTTCTCCTAATTCTTTCCTGAGGCCTTTTGCTTTATCTTGGAGAGGGATGTTAATGATACTATTTTAGTTAATTTGAAGTGCCACTGTTATTATTGCCAATAGTCCTGTTAGTTTTTAATGTTCCTCCCTTTATCCAGTTATGACAACATTTAAAAACAACATTTAAGTCATTCAGAGACGTTAAAAAAATACACTCCCTGAAATTGGACGGTTGAGTTATTTCCTGAGTATTGAATGCTGCTACTTGTCCCTGATACTCCATTCTTCCTCTTGTGTGGTGTGTCTCCTCACACTCAGGCGTGGGCGCCCTGAGGACAGAAAAAGCAGCAGGTGCCAGTTAAGGTCTCTGTCAGGCTTTCGTTTGGATTTCTGAGAGTGGAATGGAATGTCATGTCTGGTCTGTGTCTGTTTTTGTGTTTGTTTTCTGATGAAACAGTCTGTTTGTCCACAAACTATTGGAAACAAACTATTTTAAACAACACCATGACAGGCGTTGTTTAGAAACCAGTCAGCATCCTGATTCTTCCACGCACAGACTTACTTGGACTCTGCTGGGAAGCGACCCCTCGATCCTGTTTTGGTGGTTTGTACTCTGATGCGCCATCTGACTGTGAACATGTGGAAATTCGTATCTGTGCTTTCCTAAGGTGTTCTTGTTCTTATTTTTGCAGATACAGTATATTCAAATATACCTCCATTGCCCTGGTGTCTGTGGGGATATTTATTTGCACTTTCATGTCAGCAAAGCAGGTGGTAAGGATCGATTCACAAATCGTTTATATTCAGTACTTGCCATGAGGGCCTGGAGACCCAGGTATTTATTAATGACGCAGTAAATTTAAATGCTTGTGTAATACAGGGATTCAAATCTCTGAAAGAGACTAGTGGAGGGAAATGGGTAACATAAATATTTCCCTTGTATCTGGGCACCTTGCCTGTAGTTCCGGTCTCTGTACCTAGTATTTTTTCTTATTTCCCAGACTTCCCAGTCCAGCTCGAGTGAGAATGACGGATTCCAGGCCTTTGCATGGTGGTTACTAGGCAAGTACAGTAATTACAATAAAGTTAATTGCCTCTGCAGTTCTGTTTGCTGAGTTTCTTCCTAAGGGACATGTTTCTTGGCAAGAAGCTTCAGCTAAACAAATTATACCATGGAAGAGAGAGGCACCTGGGATCATATATCTCTGAAACTTCGTGTTCCAGAAATGAAAAAAAATGTCCACGTTCATGGAAATGTGTTCTACAGCATGCATCCACGTTTTTCTTGGTCGCCACTGGTAGAGAAAGAAAAGTACCTGACTGCTTGTCCATCTCACTCTCTGGGAGCAGTGCCGAGAGTGTCATCCATTCTTCATGATCTGTTTGCTGAGTAGAAGCTTCTACAAAAGAAGGGCACATTGCAGCAGTTGACTCTTTAAAATTTCCAAAGGTCCCATTTCTAAATCTTAAATTTATTTTCTTCATGACTTAGCTGTTCCATATGGCAGTGTTCCCAACCCCGACTGATCATCAGAATCTCCTGGGGAGTTTTTTAAAGTATAAGTATCTCTTCGTGGAGTTAATTAGACAACTGCTGTAGAGCTTTGCCTTCTCGGTGTGTGAAACGGAGGTGAAACTCTTTCCAGGTGCATTCAGTGATAGTGATAATAGATTGCGACTAACCAAGTGAAAGAGAAGGAGCAATGAAAGAACTGTATTCTTGCTTCTTGGCTCTGCAACTTTATCCCTTTAGGTTGTTATTCTTAACATAGAAGGATCTTTATGGACTATCAGAAGAATATCAAATAAAAATTTGCAAAGGATATGAACATACAATGCATGGGGGAAAAAATTAATGCTCAATAATTTTATGTTCAGCCTCATTAGTCTAGTAATCCAAGAAATGCAAATTGAAACCAAAATGCGGTCCCTTTTGATTTTTGGTCTATTATATTGGCAAGATAATAAATGATTATTCTCATTGCTGCTGAGGTGCAATAAGACAATCATTTTCATATAAACTGTTTATGGTATAAATTGACACAACCTTTCTGGAAAAAACTCTATGTATTGAGTTTTTAAAATGTCTACAACCTTTGACTCAGTAATTCCCTTATGAGAGTTTATCTGAGGGAAATAATCAACATTTTGTTTAAAGATGTGTGTATAAGAATGAACATTGATTTTAATAATGAAATAGTTGGAAGTAATGTAACTATTCTCATATTATAAGACATTTAAGTATGGTACATCCACATGATAGAATAATATGCAGCCATTAAATTATACCTTTGAAAAAAAAAAATTTTAGTGAGTGACTTGAAGGAAAATCCAGGAAAAAGATCATGGAGAAAGAAGATATAAAAGTGTATATTCATTATGAAACCATCTTAGCATAAAATATATACATAAACGTATAGAGAAAGGAGCCGGCCCCATGGCCAAGTGGTTAAGTTTGTGTGCTCCGCTTTGGTGGCCCAGGGCGTCGCCAGTTCAGATCCTGGGCGCAGATCTAGCGCCACTTATCAGGCCATGCTAAGGCGGCGTCCCACATAGCACAACTAGAAGGACCTGCAACTAGAATATACAATTATGTACTGGGGGGCTTTGGGAATAAGAAGAGGAAAGAAAAAAAGAAAAAGATTGGCAACAGACATTAGCTCAGGTGCCAATCTTTAAAGAAAAAAAAATGTAGCAAACTATTAAGGACCAGATTGTAGTATCGTGGTTGATTTTTATTTCTTTTTACAATTTTGTACATGTTCTACAATTAGTTTGTGATATTTGTAGAACTTAATGAATAAATGTTCTTTTAAGAAAACATCTGAAATGAGCACATGCAGGCCTCTTGTAACCCGACGTTCATCTTTCAGGTATTGGCGCACTCACTTTTGCTCTTCTGATGTCAGCGAGGATGGGTATTTTCCAGGAGACTCTATACAAACAATTTGGGAAACACTCCAAGGAGGCTTTGTTTTATAATGTAAGCAATTTCTTAAACCTGAGGAATATGAAAATATGTTATTATAATATGTTATTTCAAACATAATATTCCATCTTTTTGATTAGTTGAAGGATCAGTGTATTATCTGGTAAGCTGCTTTGGGCCCCACAGACTACTTTTAATGGGCTACTAATGTGTCTTCTGAGCCACGGTTCTCTACATGAGATCGTCGTGATCAGTCAATGTGAAGAAAACGAGTCTGCTAACCAGGAGCAACCCCAAGAGACAGGGAACCTTCACCCCTAATGTTCCTACAGATGAAATCAAGTTAAAACCAATATTTAAACCTGGAAAAGGAAGATAAGTTCCAAAAACAGCAGGCCCAGGGGCATATGTGCAGGAAGTCGTTGAGAGAGTTGGGGGGTTGGGGTGAGAGGTGTCTTGCCTCGTCGGGCTTTGTTCATTGGATGGAGAGTTTAATGAGTGAATCATACAGGCTTCTGCTTCTTTGTGTTAAACTGCTGACCTAGAGCCACCTCCTCTCACTTTTCTCCTCCTGCTCCCTCTTTCCTGTTGAGAGAACCCCCAAGGCACAGCCCCTCGGGGTCAGGGTCAGGGTGATGTAATTGCCTCCAGCGTCAGTGACCTCAGGGATTCCTTCACTGCCCGCTTTTTGTACTAAAGTTGCAGATGAGCAATTTGAGATATTTCATTGGAGCTAGAGTATGTGACTGGGGATTTAAGAAATAAAGGAGCATTTTGTCTGGTTCACGTCTTCCTTTTAACATAGTAGCTGGCACACAGTTAACTGTTCAGGAACTGTTAGCTGTGATTCCTGAACAGTATTGTGGTGATGGTGGGAAGTTGTCGTCAGGCTCACCAGCCTTTGCTTACCTCATGTTTCCCCTTCCTCTTCAACCTCTTTTTATTCTTGTCTTCGTTTCTTTTTCCCTGACCTTGTATGGTCCTCCAATCTTTTTTCTCATTAGTCTCCTAAACTCCCTGAAATCTGCCTTCACATTGTATGTCATTTTTAAATCCATTATATTTGCTGACCCATCCTTAAAAATAGTAAAACATAGCAAATCCTTTGGGCAAAGTGACTGTGTTTAAATTTCTCATTCCCTTTTGTTGAGGAAAGGATGCTGGCTCCGTTTTTTTGTTTTATATGTGATGACCAGCAGACTCCATAAGGGCAAGGACTGTAACTTTGTGGTTAATGTCATGCCATACAATGTCAAGTGGTCAGAAGCACTGGATACATTAAGAAGTCTAGCTTGCTTTTCTTGATACTGCTTGTCAAACAACTTGTAAAACTTTTAATCATTGTATTATTCTGTAATGTTTTTGCATTTAAATTTATGTGAACTATTTCTTCCCATAGCACGCCCTTCCACTTCCTGGTTTCATCTTCTTGGCTTCTGATATTTATGACCATGCAGTTCTGTTCAATAAGTCTGGTGAGTTTGGGGTTATCCAGAAGCATTACTGACAGTTTCTGAGGCAGAGTCTCAGTTGGGCTCTTGACTTGACCACTGCCATTTTCCTAACCTTATCCAGCTCATCCATCCCCGTCTTCCCCCTTCCAGGAATAGAGTGCCCCATTAATCTGTAGTTGCAGCAACAAAAGCTTTTACAGGCGCTTCTCAATTATTTGCAAATGAAGTAAGAGAGTATCTTCAGATTTTCTATTTTGCTTTGGAACTTCTGTGTTTGCATTTGAATGTGGAATGTTTGATGTTTTGAGAATGCAAACAAATAGTAATAACTCCCTGCAGAGACTGGAGCCATGAGAAGTTGGGCAGCAGTCCAGCTCTCTCTCTTCCTGTTCCTCCTTTTCTGCTGAGAAAGGCAGACCTGCTCGTAGATCCAGTCCAAGCAGCCTTGGAGCGAAGGGACGCAAAACTAATGACAGGGCTTCAAACAACTTACAGGGTAGACAGGCGGCAGAAATATGTAAAATTAAGTCAAATGTATACAGTGTAAGTTAGTTTTTACTTTTTAAAGTGGCTATTTAAGAAATTAGCTATAAATTGCCAGTTAACTTGAAAGAAATTACATATGTAATCTAACTATCTACTAAAAGGCCTAGTGTGTTATACAGACAAATGAACACACAAGGTACAAATAAACTTTTTAAAATTAAGGCTTTACGTCGCTCATCCCTAAAATGGAAAGTGTATTCTGTAGAAGGACGGTGGGTGCTAAGTGAACGTTAGTTTCCTATCTGAACATGAGTTACCGAGTTGTAACTGTTGTAAACTGTTGTTTGCAATGTCGCCTCTCCCATTTGCCCACCAACAAATGTGTGATGAAGGTAGTATGTAAGAAACTTGTTAAGGCTCTGAATTAATCATTTCTGATTTTTTTAATTGAGATATAATTGACATATAGCTGATCTTTGACACAGCGATTTTTAAGGTCTCTGAGAGCCCCTAGTAGCAAAGGGCTATTGAAATAAACACATAATCAAATCCCCTGGAATTGATTTTGATTTTGATTTCGTTATTAGAAAGCTGCTTCTAAAAGTTGCGGGGGGCTCGATAGTAATATAACATTTTTTTAGAATCTGCCTTCAACTTCTTCAGACTCATCTGTATGTTAAATATACATTTTTTTTTCCCCCTCTTGCTTGTCTTGAAGTCAAGTGTCTCAGATGAACCTGTTATTCTTGAATTTTCTAAGGGACCTGAATATCCATCTAAATATTTTAAGTCATACTGATTGTCTCTTTTCTCAGCAAATTAATACAGTGATGCTCTAAAGTTATTAAACAGTAATAGCATTAGTTAACTTTCTTCATTTCAATACTTGCTGAGTCTTTCAAAGACAAGAGAATACCAGATTATTGGGATTCCCCACCAGTCCAGACATACAGTTATAATAAATTATTTATGTATATAGCTTTCTATTTTTTTGCAAAAGAAAATTAATGTTCGTTTACTAACTAGATTTCAGCATCGCTTTGTTAGAATTTTCTAAGTTATGCTATATAATTCAAACTCCCAAAACAATTTAGCAATATTAAAAAACTGACCCTTTGAAGATTACTATGTCCTTATTCTCGCTGATCTTGAATATTTTATTTCCTCCCAAATATTTACTGTGCAAGCTTTCATTTTGTAAAACTAACATAAAAATGTATTTAAAGGAAGAAAAGTTATAATTCCATGACCCTACACATTAGCTAATTTCATTTTACCAGTTTCCTTCCAGATGTTGTATTCTCACCTAGTTGTAATCCTTGTTAGATATAATTTTGTACTTGCTTTTTTCATTTTCTTCTGAGTTTTTTAACGAGGCTATGTATCATCTTTATGATCTTTTTTATCGAATGTATAATGCCTCATGTAGTTCAAGGACCTTGGCTTACATAGCCATTGCTCCATCAGTGGGCATTTAGATTGATTCAGAGTTTTCCTAATTATAAATAGTACTGCAATGAATGCAGGACTTTTTTCTTCTTTTGTATTGTCTAGGATTATATTCCTAAGCAGGGTATCAATATTTTTATAGCCTCTTAATAAGTATTGTGAAATTAATTTTTTAAAAAAACACCACAATTTATACTCCCACCAACTGAATGGCTGCCAGTTCCACTACCACCTTGCCAGATTAGGATATTTATACATTTTTTATTGCTAATTTGATAGATATAAAATAGTACAATCCTATTTAATTTAGAATTCTTTGATTACAAGTAGGATTGGACATATTTCCAAATGGCATTTAGTTGCTGGTTCTTTCTTCTTGTGTTGTCAGTTAAAACCATATCATTTTGAATTTTTTTGTGCTTTACCGTCTTTCTTTGTAAAGTAGGGTCGTATTCAGGTGAATGGTTAAAAGTTTATTTTAAAATTAAAACAAATTATAATTTGTTTTAAGAAATCACTGTAATGACTCTTAAGACTGATGTAGCCTGGAATCAAGGTAAGTGAAGTGGTGTATGGTCCAAATCTGTTTGCAAAGGAAGTAAAGTTGCCATCTCTATTATGTTCAGTCTGTATTGCTTCATTCAAAAAGATGAAAACTTTGGTTGTCAAAAGTGATGTAACTGTCCCCCTCTTAATCTTTGCAGAACTCTATCAAGTTCCAGTCGTTGGTGTGACAGTGCCCATCATGTGGTTCTACCTCCTCATGAATGTCTTCACTCAGTATCCTTTCTACTCCTCTGCCGTGTGGTCTTCTCTGTGTTACTCTGGCATAGGGACGTCTGTTCTTTTCTGCTAACAGTGCAGTAACAGAGTTTTGTTTTCGCCTTGATCTCTTCTGCCGTAAGCAGAAGACAGAGAGGCCCATCCAGTGAGCTCCTTTGTGGAGGGCAAAAGAGCTGCTAGTGGTGCAGGAGGCCGCGAGTCCCAGGGCACCATGCAGGAAAGGCTCTGGGTGGAGGTGTGCCGCGAGTCCCAGGGCACCATGCGGGAAAGGCTCTGGGTGGAGGTGTGGAAGTCAGTGGAGAATTAAGGATCAGTCTATGACATGAACGTTCTGTGATTTCTACCTGGAGTTTTCCAGTATCCTAGCATATTTCACAAGCTGCCACAAATTTCTGAAAGAAATTTCAAATTAATTAAAACAATTTTTTTAAGTGGGTTCTTTTGAACAACCTTAAATCCTTTATAAAAATTATCAAATGTTTGAAACAATGAAACAGATTGGACCTCATTCTTCTGAAGTCACCTCATAGATTTGCCCTACAGTTTCTTTGCAAAGGAGAGGATGGAAGGGCTGGGGACCAGCTCAAATAAAGATGGGGTGATCTCCCTTACTGAGAGTGTGACCCTCTGTCATTACTTGGGAGGTGACCTTCACTGTAGACTGTGGGAAGAATCTAGAATAAGACTAATGGGAGGTCTTCAGGCAGTTTCGAGTTGGGATCCACAAATGGAATGGCAGGACAGGAATTCTGTAGGATATTCTACCAAGCAGGAGTCTCAGAGCAGCTGTAGCCGACCCTCATGTTTTCTGGTTCTCAGAATATGAACATTTAAGCCAAGAGCCATGTCAGAAGGTGCTCCCCACTGATCTCTCTGTAGTCTACAGGAAACCTCCTTAACGCCCCCCACAGGTACGTGTGCATCCGGGGTGTCTTCATCCTCACCACAGAATGCGCCTCCCTCACCGTCACTCTCGTCGTGACTCTACGCAAGTTTGTGAGCCTCATCTTTTCCATCCTGTACTTCCAGAACCCTTTCACTCTGTGGCACTGGCTGGGCACCTTGTTTGTCTTCATTGGGACCCTGATGTACACAGAGGTGTGGAACAACCTAGGGACCACAAAAAGCCAGCCTCAGAAGGAGGACAAGAAGAACTGAGGTCTCCCTGGAATAGAGAGACGAGTGTCATTGTCGTGAGCGAGGGTCTGGCCACCATTTCTCTCCTATTAATGCTGACTTACCCCCCAGTGTTGAACCAGCCAGGTACTAGAGAAACCTCAGGAGGAGGGGACTTCTCAGATTTCTCATAGCTCTACAGACCAACATTGGTGGACTCCCAATAGAAACTCAACCCTGAAAGAGAAAAAAGAAGTCTCTACTGCTGAGCAGCCTGTTCACTTGTTATGTCTGTCTTGTTTACCGAACTATTCAATACTGCACTTGTTTGTTGAATTCTGAGCTCCCAGCACTGCTAGTTTTATATCCGTGGTCTCGGAAAAGATTAGCCCTTTTGTTGCTGTTCTGATGATTCTCTGCCGTAGCAGTCATTATCTTCCTGTGACCTTGTCCCTTTGTCCTGTCAGCTTTCCACTCCACAGCAGCGCTTCGCAGTCAGTTGGACGCTCCAGGCGTCATCGTCAGGAACGACTGAGTGGCCAGGTGAACTGAGACACCGGTGATGTTGGGGTTGGACTTTCTCCAGCTTGTTCGGAAAGAAGCAGTGGTCTCTGTGAGCCGAGCCCTGGTGACACTGGAGCAAGACTGGTGGGAACTCTTTCCCACATTTTGCTTTTTTCTTTTCCTATGCAAAAGTCATATGCTTTCACATCTGCTGTTCCCTGTGCTTAGAACAAACCTGCAGCATATCTCTATGCAGTGTTAATAAGGAGCAAAGGCTGTGTGTGAATTGGGAAAGAGAGACTTTTTCCCTCCGTCTTCTACATGAAGCCTCTGAGCCTAGAGCTGAGCTGATGACGCCAGGATGGCCCCGGAGAAGCTGGCCCTGGTGGGTCCCCAGAGAGCCACACCTTCCCCCTTGGACCCAGCCGGGCACTCGCAGGGCTGGCTCCAGGTCGGGAGGTTAAGTCTTCGGCTTCTTAACCAAGGAGATTCAGCTCCGAGTGGCAGCTCTGATAGATTCATGACCAGCCAGGCTAATGAGGGGAGTAATAGGTACAGTGGGTGTGAGTGTGGTGTAGCAATCAAGTCAAATCACAACTAAAATGGGAAGTTTTTCTTTTTTTCCTATAGGTTTCTTACTATTCTTGAATGGGTATTTGTGGGGGTAGGGGGTTGTATGTGTTTTATTATTCATAGAAACATGCCCCCCTTTTGCTCATCATTTCAAAGGTCTGGTTTTTCTCCCATGGGATACTTTTGAGAAAGAGGACCGATGTCAGTGTAGTGTGTGTAGGTGTGTGTGCTCTCGTGTCATTTGTGTGTGATCATTCTGGAGAAGAGCATGAAAATCAGGTTTCTCTTTCCTCTCTTTTCACTCAGCTCTGGGCCTTTGTTAACGTCACACAAGTACCTGCTGTTTGGTAGGCAGTTAATTAACAGCCACTCTCTCTTTGCACACAGACAAAGGCCTTTCTCTTTGTGCTGGGTGCAGATTGCCATCTTAAATCGAGCCATGGCTTCCAGGTCCCCGGTTTGGTTTTTGGGGGGCGGTACTATTTCTCCATCTAAGTCACAGGGTTTTTAGACCAATTTGTTGTTCTGGATGTTGACAGCTTTCCAGTGCCCGTAAGGGTCTACCCTAAAAGATGCTGAATTAGGTGTGAACCCATTCACGGAATCAAAAGGTACTTTCTGTGAAGTATGTGGAGCTCCTCAGACTGATGGTGCTAGAAATAACGTGTGTTAAATACCCCCTTAAAAACAAAAACAACAAAAGCTACTTTTCTTATGGCTTAATAGAAGAATCTGTCCCTACGGGCTGTTTGATTGCTACATATCTGAGGTCTTCACAGGATAATTCTTAATAGGATAGAGCCTTACATAACATAGTTATCACTCTTTTTATGTTGATGGGAAATATTAGAATTTTTAGTAATTGAAATATGTCGATGTACACAGTCAGCATTTTCTTGGTCCATTAGATTTCAGATTCTGGTTTTAGAGAGTGTGTGTTCCTCTAAGTCTGAACGCCTCTGCTGGTCTTACTAACAAGAGGTTATGTATGGACAGAGTAGGGCACTCATACAATGAAATGAACCCCTGTGAGAACAGAATGTCTTATATGCCCTGGGAATTGATTCTTCTCTCTAGTGGTAGGATATAAGTAAATATGTCTAATGGATAATAGTTAATACTTTTTTCAACTACTTTTTTTAACCATTTATTCCCCTTGAATAACTGGTTTTTTGATCCAGGTTGAAACTGATTTCAACCTTTATTAAAGGGGCAAATAAACCCTTTTGTCAGGATTAGACTCATACATAACTGGAGGAGAAATGTCTATTAAATGCCTCTCCTTTTTCTCTGGATCAAGACCATGTAACTTTGTGCCCCAGAGAGAGAAGATATAGTTTGTTTACAAAAGAGATTGATGTTTAAGACATCCAAACTCTACCCTTAGAGCAAAGATCGAATACCAGATGACACTAGCCACAAAATGTAGTGTGTGTGCGCGCGTGTGTGTGCCCCTTGTGCCCAGCTTGACCAGTGTCATTGATAAGGTAACAGGAGAAAACAGTGGATATTTGAATTGTATTAATTTCATTTCTACATATACTTTATCACAATTCTTTTGTCACATTATAAGTGCTAGCTTTTTCATTTTTTATTAGTAATTTATTTTTGATCCTTTATTTTCTTTTTCATCTAGCTAAAACAACCATTAATGCACTTGACAAGTTTCTGTCAAGCTCTAAAGTATTTAGACCCAATCCAAATAGTTTTTTTTCCCTTCTTCCTGCCCAGTTATCCAAAATGGAATGCTACCGTACTTTAATTTGGTCAGTGGGACAAGTGAAGATAAGCCATGAAAGTGGAGTTGATCTGTGCCACTCCCAGCAAACCTCTTCTATTCTGGGAAGATCATCTGACATTGTTAAAGGATTCTAATGTCTTGTGGTCATTTCCTAGGCATGTTTCCTCCCTTCTGCCCTATTTTTTCACTTCCTAACCCCGCCCTGCACTGTCTTCACTGCAGCCTCCCTTCACTCCTGTAGTTTTCTCCTTGCGACACCGATAATCTTGTATCTGTTTATGCCTCTATTCTTTGGGGCTCTGGATATTTTTGTGGATTTTTACAGGATATTTTTACCTGTGTAGCATGTATTTTATTATACATTGTTTTAAACATTGATATTAGGAGTGTGTGTCTATAAGGATGAGAATATCTGGCAGAGTATGTAAATATATGTGTAGATGAGTATGAACATGATGGATTGATGTAAAAATATTTATATATTCTGTTACAGCTCAAAGTGGGACTAAGAATCTTTACCACTGGTCCCTTGTATATTTGGAAAGCAATAGTTTTCTTATTTTGCTCTTTTTACCTTACCTCTAGCCAACTTCACTCAACAGTACCAAATGCCTATGGTGAGGGGGAGTGGGAAGCACGAGGTCAGGAATAATTCTAAACCAATGAGTTAGCTCTGGGCTGGTGGGCATACTCCTCGGTGGGCCATCCAACATATTGGAAAATGTCGCAAAGACCTGAGCAGATAGACAATTACACATCGAAAAGAACCGCATCATCAAGATCTGAAATCAGGAGCCTACGTTTGTTGTAATTTGTTTCTCTTTGGCTTGGAGTAAATGAAATTATGAGTAATTGTGCCCTTATTAGATAAACAGAGCATCTTAGTCTCAATAGCTTTATCCTAAAAAATGTGAGTGGAACTTACCTGTGGCAGTTCACTCTTAGGCTGAAAAGAACTGTCAATATAGAAAAAATCTATTATTACTGATTGGCGTGACATCTGAAAATGAGTATAAACAATATTTGTAAGTAAAAGAACTAGCCATAAGTATTGGGATATGTTCAGTACATCCCAAGCTGGGGTGGGAGACTGTATGTGTTCTCTCTTTCCAGCAGCTTCCTCACAGGAGACACTGCAGAGAAGGGAGGGACCCGGGATCATGTCTTAGTTCTGTATTACCAGCCCCAGCACAGTGTCTGACTTGCGTCTCATGAATAAATGAATGGCTCCCAAGATCTCTTATTCCTTCAAGTTTCTGAGAAAGCTTCTAATGGTTCCTGATATCTCTTCTCACTTTTCATCAGCTGGTTGGCAAGAAAGCAGATAAGAGGAAACATTCCTAAGATTCCAAGCCAGAGAAGGAATAGAGGACAGACATCTAGGATTGCTTGGGTCTGCAGCTTTTTGCTCTCTGATTGCCTGATGGTAGGGGAAAAAGCATTATATATTTAGCACTTCACATCATTGGTGCTCAGTGCAAGGAGAGGCCTATCAGGGCAGCATTAAAGATTCCTAAACGTGTTTGAGGTAGGCTGCCTGGGGTGACCCCTACATCTCCGTGGCGGGTGTCGTTGGTTTGTATCGCCTGATGTCTGGAGTTCACCGTCTCTTAGTGTCATACTGAGACACTTCCCCTGAACTTTACCTACTTAAATCGCTGACCATCCTGCCAAATGTCCTCAATGTTAATCACATAAGGCAAGCTGCAAGGGTACCAGAGATAGCTGGTGGGGGAAGCGTGGTCTATGCCAGAAGAAATAAGACCCATAGTTTTTAAGGAAAAAGTTGTAATGATTCCTTGGCACGTTGAATTATTTGTATCTTGAGATGTAAAGAAGACTCCTGTGAACGAACGAGAGAAGCAGTAGTTATTCCCCAGCGCAATAAAAATGTCTTTGTGTATCACTTGCAATCACAAGTCATTTCTGTGCTCGTTGCTTTCATTTTAGAGAATGGCATCATCCTCCAAAAAAGAGGCTGATTTTTAAAGTCGGATTTCCTAACAGATCACGTGGCATCGTCATGGGGAGGGCCGGTGGGGATTCAATCTGTGCTGCCTCTGAGCTCTTCACTTAGTCTTAGGTTTAAGAACAAAGATGGGGGACGGGGGTCTAGACAACAGGAGTGTCTGTGGAACAGCTAAAAGGCATTAGTGAGTATTCAGATTTGGAGCTGTGTAAATATCAAACATTGCTTCCAGCCTTATGAATTATTTGAGCAGAGGGAAGGAGGAAAGGGAGGTTTTGTGAATAAAATGTTTTACCAAACAAACTGAATGAGGCTTTTTACCATGATTTCTTATAAAGAGCAGTTTTCTACCTTCTGCAACAACTCATCAGACACCTGGGTTTTCTCTTGAATTGTACAATCATTGTTTCTTAATAAAAGTGATAAATTTCTTGCAGGTGTTTCCAATCTCCATTACCTTTCAAGTGCTAGTGTGCCCTTTCAAAGGCTCTCCAATTTTTCCTTGCATGGTGGTGGTGACACATTTTACTAGAAATGATTGTAAGCAACTGTCTTCCTCATGCCTAGCAGCTGGATCGATCGCAAACCACTTCTCAGGCTGCAGGTCTGTTTTTACTGCAGAAATTTAAAGAGGATCAGCCTACTTCTGGAGCTTTTAGGAGGTCATGGCGGTAAGTTTCTGTAGCAAATCTCTCAAAACCTCTCCGCCTTAATAGAAGCACATTGATTTTTGAAATGCTGCAATGGCCAGCTCTCTTTATCTTCAGTCTGTTACTTTTAAATAAATCTTAATGAGAAAGCAACTTTTAAAGCAGTTTACCACACCCAGTCTATTTTTAATCACGTTATTCAGTAGCCCCAGGTGGAGAACACTACAGGGAAAAACAACTGGGAGATTTTGCACAAAATATAGCATAATTCTAATTCATCTTTTAAAAATCTCAGCACAACTTTATCAGGAGGACGGGGCTTGATCTTCAACAGTCCTGAGCCTGGAATGGCATGCTGGAATGGCCTCGGCTGCTCCTGAAGCCCCTTCAGTCAAGTCATCCGCATAGAGGGTGGTAAACTCTAAAATGTTATGAACCGCAAGCCCGCACATAGGTGGATGTCGGAAAAGAACCGATTTCTTTGTCCCCATCTTATATTGGGCATTCAAGCAAGTATCAGAAATGAGTAGGGATCAATGAAATGAGTGTGTCTTAATGTCAAAACTTCTCTCAAAAGGAGAGAAAAAAGCACATCTGGCTATGCAAGTATTTAATAGTCAAAGCTTTTCAGTGATGTTCTTGATCTGCAAATTAATTTAATAAAATCATCCCATCATTAGAATTAAGTTATGTTCATGTCTGATTGTTTCTTAATCAGCTCTTCAAAGATTTAGCATCTGGCTTCATTATTGCCTGTGGCTCTGTGGTGCACAGATGTGTTCTTAGCTAAGGGAGCTTATGATGATGATTACTGGAGTTTTATTGTTTCCCACAATAGCTTACAATGAACTTTTCTGTGTGAACACATTCCTTTCGTGCAGGCCACACATCTGTATCAATTTCCCAGAATCTTTATCATTGGTAAAACAATGGATTTCATCCCAGCAATTAAATGGAGTGAGTGACATGGTAGTGATAGTAAACATGTTTACGATGTGTGAGGCACTTTGCTTGACAGATAGTAATTTATTCAATCTTCGTGACAAATCACTGAAGTTAGAAAATTATCCTCATTTCACAGATAAGGAAACTGAGGCACAGAGGAGCTAACAGACTTGCCTCAGTTACTCGTGTGTGTTGGAGCTTGGATTTGAATCCTTGGAGACTGATTCCCGACTCTGCGCTCTCTTAATCACTGCACAGGGCACCTCTAAATCTCAGAAGAGACTGCACCGTCTTCCTTGCCCTGTCTCCCTGTTTGGTGTAGAGCTCTACATGCTAACTCAATAATTAGTCTTGCGTCTGTTGTTTACCATTATGTTAACGTGTCTTTGAATTCATATCCTGTTCTCTACCTTTCCCCTAAGACTTGTGATCTGTTCTGTAGTACGAGCAAGAAGAAAATAAAATTGAGAAAGCCCAAAACAGGGCTCAGAAACAGTTCTGGTTCCTAAACGTTCACATCAGAAGGTACCCTGTATTCCTGGTACCTGAAGCACACTGCATTCGGGTTAATCAGCAATATCAAATATGCAGTTTAGAAACTTAAGTAATTAAATCACAGAGCCTTTTATCAATGATTTGCTTAAGTAGCTGTGATTTACAGAATGCTTAACATATGCATTAACCGTTCTTTTAGTTTCCTCCAAGTTTCTGTCTCAGAAAGCATTTAAATTATGTTATCTCCTCTACCTGGATAAATGCCATCCCTGAATTATACTTTGATAATAAACCTTCAACTATTATACAAGGATCATTACAAGAGTTTTCATTTCCAATGATTCAGTATCTATGGCACAAATGGAGTTTAATGCATCATCCATTATCCAGTGGATTGCCTAATATCCCCTTTTCAAACAAGAATCAATGTTACAGTATTGCTCAAATTTTAGTTCTAGCAAACATTTGTCTCTGCAGATGTGTTTGCATATGTAATTTTGTCAGGAAATGAAAACTTAACTGTCATCCCTTTTATACAGATTTTATCAGGATTAGGTTTAAGTGCCTGTAATAGAACTCCAGACTGCAGTAACTTAACCTAATGGTTTATTTTTTCACACGAGGTAGAGAGATTGGGGCTGTGCAGCCACTGAAGGAAGTCCGCAAGGGAAGCAAGCAGAAGCTGCTGTAAAATGACTCATCTGCGAAAGCCCATGTGTCTGCCTACCGTCGCCAGAGGAGCAGTTACATGGCGTCTGTTTCATGTTTGCATTCCACATCACACGAGTACACGTCATCAGAGGAACCTACCCCAGAACACAGCTGGCAAAGACTCTGGGGAATGTAGATTCCAAGACTCTCCAACTCTGGTACAAGGGGAGATGAGGAGTAGATGGGGAAGTGGCTGAATTGCCAACAGGGAGTCCAGCACAGTCTGCCCCGTGACTGCACTATTAAACAGTAATGTTTAACTTCCAGACAAACAATTCAAGTAAAACAGCATGCTTCTGCTGAACATGATGGGACTATCCCTCATCCCAGTGAACACGCTCTCCTCCTTTCCCCTTACGTCACCGTATCCATCTCTAGTTCATTCGCAATTCCCCTTTGCTAGCCTGTAATTTGAAGCCTAGAATTAAAAGTTAACTGCTACATGTCTTACATAAAATGAAAAAGGCAGGGGGAGGGGGATTTGTTGCTGATAAAAAATTTAATTTGCTAATGTTAATACACTAATATCTTCACCACAATGCAAGGAGCAAAATAGACAGCCTTGTTATCGTCCTCATTTTAGCAACTGTTCATGAGGCCATAGTTGGTATTTATAACTTTCTTATCCACTCCTCATGCTGTGTTCCCTTTGCCCTCTGGCAGCTCCTCAGCTGGTCAAGGGTCTTTACCTTGTGGAATGACCCAAACCTTTGTTCCTGAAGAGTCTGAGCCTGTTCTGATCCACACTGGTGGTGGTATCTTCCATCAACTGGTACCTTTGGACATGTAAGTACTAAGAAAGGTTCCCAGAGAATACCTTGAGTTGCAAACATGCCTCATTCCTCTGTTTCTCCTTCATAATCAGGATCAATACCCCCGCCCCCCCCGCCCCCCGCCACCACACACACACACAGTGACAGTAGGCTTCTTCTTTGCCTATTGATTCAGCGACATAAGAAGTCAAAAGTGACCACGTGGCAGTCTCAACTTCCTCCTCAACTGGGCCTCTGTTGCATTCCTCAGTGAAAACATTCCTCCCTTAGGATCTAAAACTTCTAGACCAGTAGCATTTAAAGGTGCGGGAACCAGAAACAACAATTTTGTAAGTAGGACTTTAGGGGTAATGATGTGACACCACTTCACGTCTCCCTCCTAGTTCTGGGACCTGTGTTGTCTCTCTGGATGAAAAGGGACCGTGTATTGGTTGCAGATTCAAGCAGAAATTACATCTTGCAGGACAGTGGGTTTTAATTGCCCTTCCAACACATTGAGACTGAACCGGGCCAATGAGGATGTGTCAACTTGCCTAGATCCTTTGTTTCTGGCTGCCACACAAGCAACCAGGTCTCAGGTGTTGGGTACTGGTGTAGAACAGATTGAGTGACAGAGTTGGCCCAGCTTCCTCTGTCTGTCTCTGGCATCTTCCTCCAACACTGCTTAAACACATGTAAATGAAACGCACATGCATTTGCAGTGTTTCTGGTGTGAATCCTGAAAGCTACATTTTTTCTTTTTCTTTTGAAGTCTCCCCAGTCCGTCCGCCCCCACTCTCTTTCTTCGGTGGGCCCATTTTAAATGTGTTAATTCTAGGCAAAGATGTCATCGAAAGGAGAAAAACAGGTGGGGAAGAAAGAGATGAAAACACTCTTTGACAGTTCACTTCTCTTTTGCAGCTGTGAAAGCTGCAGATTTGAATTGTTACCTCCCTCACCAAGCTAATTAATTCTCTTTCTTTAAAAAAAAAACACGTCTCCTTCCTTCAATCAGTGTCAACAGCCAATTACAATCTTTCATCACGTAAAGTGTAATAACACAAATGTTATCAAGGAAGAAAACAGTTGGACTGACAAGATTAGCAATTCACTCCTTTCTTAATCTTGTAATCACATGGTATGCAGTAGTTTACAATAATATACACCCAAGTTTGCCAGTAAATTACTCTATAAAGGCCGTGTGTAAATTCCCCATCGTGTCATGTCTACTTTTGGCAGGGAAGCACGTGTCTTCCTGTAGGAGACATGGGATGAATTAAGATCGACTCCTTAGAGAGCTTTCTCCTCATCCATTAACCACTGCAGAAGGTTGTTAATTATGTAAAGAGGGCACACTGGGTAGAATATATAACCGTGATGGCATTTAGGGGTAACAGAAAACTGAGACAGCTGACGGTGACAGAAGGTATTTCACCAATGCTAAGATTAGCACTTTGCTGTCATGTGCTGGAAGACAAAAGGCTTCTTGCCTTATGGGAGTCAAACATTTGTTGATATGACTTGGGTTTTTTCCCTAACATCTTTGGGAAGCCCAACTTTGGAATCAGCACTCAAAAACCACACTCCCCACAACCCTAATGGTGTGAGTGTAATGGGTATGAATTTTAGACCACAAACTGGATTGTGAAAGGAGTGTCAACATATATAATTGATATAAAGAAACTGACTTAAAGAACTGATTCCCAGCCACTTTGTGCCAGGCCGGTGGAGGTCTCAAGCTCTGTCTTTGCCATGGCTCCCGCCTCTCCCTGGGGTTGAACAAAGACTCAGGAGGCTTATATGATAGTTAGAAAATGAATGAGGGGTTCCAAATTTCTGCCCATTCTTGGTTGTTGGTGTCCCTGGAGCCTGTTGACCCAGCAGCTCCAGCGCCTCCCCTGGGAACATTGTCTTGGTTTCTCCTTGGCTGTGTTACTCTTAGCATTTCCCTGGGTCCAAATGCCTGGCTTACTTCGGGCAAGGGAGCACAGAGGGCTTGGAGGAGGAATTAAAGCCAGGCAAAGAATTTTAATAAAGAAAAATGGGAGGGCAGAGGCAGATGAATGCTCAGTGAAACGCTGTGTACACCTGCAGATCTGGTTCTCTTGCCGTGGGGAAGAAGAAGGAATGGAGGCTTGATTCTGAGCCTTCTGTCTGCCTGATGTCTTCTCCCAGCTTCCAAGAGGACTTATCACCCCCTGCCGCCCCACCCCCACCTGCATGGCTGGGATGGGGGAGTGCGGCCAGTGCCCAATGTGGTCTGTGGGGCCCCCTGGCTTCTGCTGCTGCATCCACGCCTATTCGTTGACTCTAGATCCTGTAGGAGGACAGCTCCTTCCTGAGTGGCTACAGGAATTTCAGCCAATCTTAGAAGATCTTATCTGAGACTGATCACACCCCTCTATTGAGGAAGCTGGAACACATTCCCTACTTTCCCAAAGTCCTGTTCATCATTTCTGCCAGGGCGCCTCGGGGGCCCTCATAGTAGGAGGACCTGTGATCCTATAACTGAATAGCCCAGGAAGGCATGAAGATTAGGCCCCATGGTAAACACCACTGGAATCACGCACTTTTGATACAGGATCAGATCTTGGCAGTCAATGGGTAATACGACAAAATCAGAATATTTCTTAATGAAAACATATGTCCCAAATTTCCACATCATCTTTAAGTAGCCAACATGTAACCACTGTAGACAACTTATGGAAGACATCACTGAGCTCAGCATGCTTAGTGCCTTGTGCTTGAAAATCTCCCACCAAGAGTGAATGAAAATATATCTATTTCAAATCAAAGATGCACACACTCTGTTGTGGATACTGCACGTTGAGTTCATTTCACACAGCTAAGGCATAGATTCCACAGATATACTTTGTTGTGACAGTCTGCAGGCATTCAAAGCGGCTGGTGAAAAGGATGGTATGTGCCTCTTCCATTTCCAGTACCCATACTGCCCTTGGTGGATGTGGCTGGCGTGGCATGCCAACCACTCATTTTGCAAGCAGGAATATATGATGATAAATGAATTTTAGAATACATGATTAATGACAAGTTATTGATAATGAGCTATGAAGGATTAAGAATTCTCACTACTTTTAAGTACATTATTCTAATTAATTGTTGAGTACCACAATTCACAAACTCCATGCCAAACTATAGAAATGCCAAGGTGGAGAAACCTGGTACTAATTTCAAGGCACTTACGGTCTAATGTGGTAATTATGCTTATTGGCGAGTCCCACCACCCAGAGACAACTACTGAAAAATATCAGTATATTTCTTTCTAGCTTTTTCTATGCCTACATACCATATACCAAAATTAGGATCATACTAAATATACAATTCTATATTCTGCTTTATTTATTTAACACTGTTTTGTATGCTTTTCTTACATTCTTTGAAAATGTGAGTTTTAATGACTTCATGATATTCTATTGTGTGGATGTTTCATAACTGAACAAATTTATTATTGTTGAATATTTAACGTTTAATGTTTCCAAACTTACTTTATTATAAATAGTGATTGCGTGAACATCCTTGTATATAAATCTGTCTGCACTGATCAGATTTCTTTCTTAGAATACATCCCTAGAAATAGATTTATTGGTCCATTTTTTGATTCTTAAACACATATAGCCAAATTTTTGTGGATCTATGCTTCACGTAATTCACCAGGCAAATATTTTTTGAACAAGCTGCTAGGTGCCAGGTATGGTGCTCTGGCACTAGGAGCACACTGGTGAGTAAAATCAACAGGATATCCTTACAGAACTTATAATTGACTGAGAATAGCTCTAACCTAGGAATAAGAATCTCTGTAGATTTAATGTTAAATTTCATGCAGAATTAAGAGCTTTGCAGAAGGAAAAAATAGGAACAAAATGAAAACTTTGACTCTCAGAATACCGTTTATACAAATAATTCCAACAAGTGGTATTAAAATTTGCTAAGCATTGGGCTGGCCTGGTGGCACAGTGGTTAAGTTCACACATTCTGCTTTGGCAGCCCCGGGGTTCACCAGTTCAGATCCCAGGTGCAGACATGGCACCACTTGGCAAGCCATGCTGTGGCAGGCATCCCACATAGAAAGCAGAGGAAGATGGGCATCAGGGCCAGTCTTCCTCAGCAAAAAGAGGAGGATTGGCAGCAGATGTTAGCTCAGGGCTGATCTTCCTCAAAAAAAAAAAAAATTGCTAAGCATTATAGCAGCTGTCAAATTACCTCTAAATTATGCAATTACCAATAAATTATGTGTTCAATTTGTTAAGGTTGTAGAGGAATATTAGAAATTGGTTTAACTCCAAATGGTACTCAGAGGGAGAAATAAAAAATAATTATTTTATTTCCACAATTTAAAAATGAAAATAAATAACTCACATGTCAAAGGTTTATCTATTTATTTTTCCAAAAACTTCTCTAGGAAAAACTGCCCAAAATGCTAGGAATGGGAAAATTTAAGAGGAAGAGTCTGTTGGGAATTTCTAATGTGATGGTTTGAGCTGACATTGACAGGTCCCCCTCCTGTTCCAAATCCATAGCTATGCTGGGGAAAAGTGTAACAAGCAAGGGAAGAGGAAAGAAGAAAAGTTAAGCCTCAAACTAGGAGAACATATTTGTAATACACATATACCTGAAAAAGGATTAATGTCCAGCATTTATAAAGAACTCCTAAAGTCAATATGGAAAAAGACAACTGACTAGAAGAACAGGCAAAAAAGACGTGAACAGTATTTCACAGAATAAAAAACACCCAGTGGTCCCTAGACATGAAAGGATGCTCAATCTTACTAATAATTAGGAAAATATATCCTAAAACCAGAGTGATATATCATGTTACATTCATCAGACTGGCCGACAGAGAAAAGTCAGGACATAGCAAGTGTGGACAAGGACTATATCAACAGGAACTTTTTATACACTGCTTTGGAGTGTAAATTGGTACAGCCGACTTGGAAAATAATTTGACGTTATCTTTTAAAGCTGAAAACATGTCTATCCTGGGACTAAAAATTTCACTCCTGCCTACACCCATGTGCACCAGCAAACACATCCAAGACTGCTCATAATAGTGCTGCTTGCTTTGCAAAAAAAAAAGGAAAAAACCAAAATTGTCATTGACAAGAGAATGAAAAAATGGAAAAGGAATGAATGAATGATAGTTTCACTTGTCAACGAAGATAAATCACAAAAACATACTGTTGAGTGTAAAAAGTAAATCTCAGAAGGCAACAAACAGAATGATAGCATTTTCATAAAGCTCAAAAATTAGCAACATCAAACAATATATACTATTTAAAAAATACACGGTAATGGCAAATGAAAATTCAGGATTTGGGTTATCTCTAACTCCAGGGGATACATTTTAATAAGGGGGAATACACAGTAAACAAGATAATTAAATGTTAGATGGTGAAAAGTGCTCCAGAGACGAATGAAGCAAGGAAAGGAGATGAGTATTGGGTGGAGTGGGATGGGGGCTCTAGACAGACAGATTTCAAATAGGATGATGACGGAAGACAGTGGTGTGTGAGCAAAGACCTGGAAAGGTGAGGGAGTGAGCCACGTTGGTGCCTGGGGGAAGAGTATATCAGGGATAGAGTTACAGGAAGTGCATATACTCTCATCAGTAGGTTAATTTCATATGTAAAGCTCATCTATTAACGCTGGTCCATTGCAACCAACCAACATCCTTCTCTTTCCTTTCTGAATCATATATTGATTGGGTTTTTAAGGACCTTCCCCAAGAATAAGCAAGTGGAGTAATTATTTGGGTAAAATTAATGGCCCAAGCAAAATCTGTATTTGGCAGAATTCATTGTTAGATCAAGAATTTTGCTACAATTTACAAGTACTGCAATTTCAGGAAAAATAGATTGGATGTCTGTACCTAATCTCAATGATCCAGTAAATATAGAATTTAAATATTCCGTCATGGCAATTGAGAATATTTTTGGCTTTACAAGTGGTAGGAAGTAGCATTTCTTATAGGAGTTAGAGAATTAGAAGCATGCGTTAAGATAATAGAATTTTCAAGAGAACCTTATAAACTAGGGTGAAAATTAGATTTGAGGCTTTAGTGTCTGGGATTCTAATTTAACATGCTGTGGAATTCACCTCAAGAAATTGCGAAATTAATCTCTCATGCCAACAACTGCCTGGGTTAATAAAAAACCTGAAGCTTTTCACATGTTAATAAATAAGAGAAAATATAAAATGGCAGAACTCTCTCCTTAAAAGCAAGCAAATAGTACGTGACCCGAGCTCAGCCACTTTGATTTGATGGAGGCATTCTAATTAGTGGATCAGATTGCTCTCATTTTGCATAGTTCTTGTTCAACAAAACTTGCCGTGTAAGTTTTTTTAAACCAGTGATACCACAGCTTCTGTCTGGTGCTAGGCTATCATCTTGAGAGCTGTTCTTTACATGTGGATTTCATCATCTTTGTAAGCAACTTCCTTCGTCATCAACAGAGTTTGGGATTGGGGTGTTTCCAGTAATCAGATACTTTAAGGAAGAGTTTTTACACATGACCACTTTTTAAAAAAGTTTGAAAACAATAACATACAATGCTTACGCATTTGGAGATCTCAGCAGCATAGATTCAGATATAGAGCATCTCCCCAACACTGTTGTGAGAAGTCTTTGTTTAAGGGGTTTGATGTGGTTTGGGAGAAGAGGATGGGGTAGTTCTCTGGGTGCCCTCACACCTCTCCTCCCTCCAGGGGCTCTGTGTGTGCCCTGCACTGTGAGAAAACCACCTGAGCACAGAATTCAAGGAGTTGCCATTCACTGGCTCCTAGCCATGGCCCGGTTTTCATTTTTTTCCCTTTTAGTTTTTGGTTTGTTTATTTATTAAGCAGATAAATATTATGTATATTTAACTATACTATAAACATATATGTGTGTATTATGCACAGAGATATGTATGGTTTTAGTGAGTTTCTCTCACTCTTTTTATTGTTTTATTTTCTATTTATGTGATTATCCTATTTTACAATTTATCCGTTTAATCTTTGGGTTCTCTATTTTGTCTTCTAAGATTTATTATTACATGTCTTAATGTAACACTTTACGATTACTTATTTTGAGCTTTCAGTTTGAAATAGTTCTTTTAATGTCCGAAATGTTTTTCATTTAACAAGTGCAACATGGAAACTTTTTCCATTGTGGTATTTCTTATTTTTTTCTTTTTAATTTCACTTTTTATTTATTCTTGATTTCTTGGTTTTTAAAGTCTGGTTCTTAAACATTTAAGTATTTCATTAAATCAATTTTTTATCCTTCTATATTTAAATTATTTTATTTCTTACACTGTATGAATAGAAATGGAAAGATTAACTCCATACAACCCACATGGAGAGTGAGCATATAAATTATTATCTACAACAGAACTCTTTTGAGAAGGAAAGGGAGCTCTGTTAATAATTTTGCGGGGACAATAGCCATAAACTGGGACAGCAGCAGGCAAACCGAGGTGCATGATCACTCAACCGACAAGGGAATTTTTTTTTTTTTTCTGCTCTATCTCCCCAAACTCCCCCTGTACATAGTTGTATATCTTAGTTGCAGGTCCTTCTAGTTGTGGGACGTGGAATTTTGAGATCTTCCCTACCCCAGCATTCCCAGGCACATGAAACGGAGTAGCATTGCTGGTTTTCCCTAATAAATCCTTCATATCTTCCGTTAAGCCCGTCTTGCCAAAAATGCTTACAAGAATAGCTAATGTTTATTGAGCATTTTTTATTTGACAAGTATGTTACACAGACAGTTCTGGGGGGAATAGGGTGTGAACTTCCCCTGAAGGTAGATGCAGCTTCTTCCCAGACTGGGACGGCGTGGCTCTTCAGTCTGCCCTTCCAGTGCTTATGTGGGGTCCTGCGTACTCCAACAGTGGTCTCCGACACCCTTCCTGTTGGATTTGGGGCCAGCCTTGCCAACAACGTGCTACCACACAAGAGGGAAAGGCCAGAGGGAGAGTCTGCTGACAATGATTTCTCAATAGTCCTGGCTGACTTGGGGCAAAGAAATATGTAACCATAGGCTAGTGGCACTGGAGGGGACCCCGGCAGGCTGTCCATTTGCTGTCTACCTTCCTCTAATTGTGTATTCTTATGCTTATTTGTGGTTTGACTCTTCTGCCTTGCTGAAGAAGGAATTTCTTGGTTCTTGCAGTTCCTTTCCCTCTTTATGAGGGAACTGGAAGATGGCTAACACAAGGCTTAGCCCTGTAGGGCTTCTTTTTACAACAGGAGAGCCATGTTTCTGCTGAACACCTTCTTGGACAGAGCTCTAACCAGACGGCCAGGGTTCTCTTAGATTGCTGGAAGTTTAGAGGGATCCATTCTACTGCCCCAAACAGACCTTGGCTGCCCCTGAGGAAAAACTGGTCTCTTACAATAATTACTGCTACCATATTTATTGAATCTAAGATGTTATAAATTTTAATATACATCATCATTTTATATTTCATCAAAAAAGAAAAACAATGCTGCCAATTCCACTATGGCATGCCATCAATTTTAAAATGTGCCCTGGTTTTAAAGATGTAAAATGTGTCTCTTAGAATCGATAGAATACGTTTTTTTTCCCCTTCAATTTTTCACCACTTGATTATTAATTCTCTACTAAGACCCACCACAGGGGGTCGGGGACTTGAGGCTGGAGACCTGCCTGCTATTATTCAACCTGATTTATTACTTCCCCTCATTCCACCCTACTCCCAGTCCTGTGGAATGACATCTCCATCATCCCCTCCACCACTGAGCCTAGCAGTGTAAATTGCCTGAGGTCAGACTCCTAGCAAATGGCTGACTCAGGATTCGAACTCAGGAATTCCGACAGCAGTCTCACACAATTATTCATGATGGTATAGTGCCTCCCTATATATTTAGACAGGGCCTCTCAAAAAACTGCTTTTGGGGAGGGGGCAGGGATTGTGATTTTGTGTTATATAGTTTACCTTGGGGAACATTACGAGAAATGGCCGTGTCAAACTCAAGACTGTATGTAATGCCTGTAAGGTATTGAGAACGTGGTCCATGTGTTCATACAGCGCCCCATGGGAGAACTGGGAAAGAAATATCTCCGAAAGTCTCATCAAGCAAAGCTGAGCTGCTCCTGGGCAACTATTTGACTTGATCTTAAGATCACCATGAATCTTAAAACTGTGGAACTGACGTGCTTCCGTCTTTACGGTGACTGCTAGGAAGCTTAATTTCATGATTCGCCTCTAACAATTAGGCCTGCACTTGATACATTAAACATCATCTTTTTTCTCTTCACCCCAGTATGCTTATTTTTTCATGTTTTGTCTGATTGAATTGAATGTACTACTCTAAGTGTCCTCAAACCTTTCTGGAATGCAGTGGTATATAATACATACATGCATACAATACACACATCTTTCTAAACTTTTGGAAATTTAGTGCCTTCTAGAAATTGAAATACAGGTGTCCAGGTTAATATGACAGCATATTAGCAGCTACCTGTCCTAACTACCCACACAATGAATTATGAGAGACACTCCCCTGATAAAAGCCAAACAAAACAACAATAACAAAAGTAACTGGCACTAGGAATAAATCTAAAGTTAAGTCCATATGCCAAAGTCTTGCTATACCCCCCACTGAATGCAGCATCCTGGGGTGGGCAGAAAGAAAATATAACCTTGAAATAGCAGAGTAAGTGTTTAAAAAATGTTAAAAACTTTGGTCTCCTCTCATTTCTCCTACCGGAATACAGAAGTTAAGCAGATTCCTCCATTACTGTGGAACTATTTCCTGAAATATTCCCCTCCCCTCACTTTCTCTTCAGGCTTTTAGGTTAAGAATTTGACAATGAGAAAGTAATCATATACAAAACTTGGCCACAAATATTGGAACTACTGAAAAATCCAGAGAAAAATAAAATAACATAAATATTGAATATAAAGCCAAAACAGCTTTTGAAGATTTATTTGGCAAAAAAGAGGGGTGGGGGGTCCTATAAACTGAGTCCTAATTAGATTCCTAAGTAAATTTATAATTGTGGGAATGAGAAAGACAGGGAGAAATAAAAACATTTTAAATTCCATGATATACATCCAAATAGGGAAAAATATGCCTTCCAAGTCACTATAAATGAAAAGAGCAAAATATACAGCAAAAGACGTAAAACAATGAGTGAAACAGCAAAAAAACACAGTTCAAAACTCACCACAAAATATAAGACGAAATTAAACAAATAGGACTGATCAGTGTTAAAAAGAAATAAAAATAGTTTTTCTCCACAACTGAAGTAAAAGGCAGAGACTCAGACTGAGTTCAAGAAGAGGATCCAGCTATAAGTTTCTTACAACAGTGAGACCAAAATCAAATTACACTGAAAAAATAAGATTAAAAGGGTAGAATAAAATCTATCAGGCAAACACTAATAAGCAGAGGTGGCACTGGTATGATCAAAGGACAGTTCAAAGCAAAAAGGACCAATGCAACAAAAAGGACCCTTTTATACTGAAACAAGGGGGAATCCATAATCGTGACGTAATATTCCTGAGCATTTATGAGCTCGTTAAGGTAACATTAAAATTTCTATAGCAAAAAACTATTTGATATGCAAGAAGAAAGAGACAGAAACACAACTATAACGAGGTTCTAAAATACCAATATCATCTATGACAGAGAAAGTTGATAAAAATAAGAGGATATACCAGGTAATTTCAATAATGTAAGTAGTAGATGTAGCAAAATTTTATACCAGGGACTTTCTTTTCAATTCCACTGAAGGCTTTTTAAAGTTGAGCACATTCCAAAGCATAAAGAACATTAATAAAGTTTATAAAACATAAATTACATAAACCATATTTTTATTTCTTCACTATAATCCACCAAAAAGTAGAACTTATAAGAAAAGAACTCTCAAAATAACTATCAGGCCAATAAAACCCCCAAACTATAATGATAAATCCTTTAGAATTGCACTGTCCCACGTGGTAGGCACTAGTCACATATGCTTATTTACATTTAAGTTAATTAAAAGTAAAACTAAAAGTTCAATTTCTCAGTCACAATAGCCACATTTTAAGTACTCAATAGGCATTTGGAGCTAGTGGCTGCCCTCTTGGAGTGTGAAGATATTTCTATGCATTTCCATCATACGGAAAGCTCTATTGAACAGCACTGCTTTTAGAAAATAGAGTTCATGACAACAATGGGGACCAAATGGTTAATATTTAATACACATAGTTCTCATAAAAATGTAAGAGAAAACACTAATATCCCAGGATAAAAATCTAACAAGGACAGGAACCAACAATTCATAAGAAGGAAATACTAATAAAAAATAAGCATATAAGAAATATTGAACTTAATCAATAAAATATCATTTTTCAACTATCAAATCAGTAATAATAAAAAATTATAACACACTTTATGCTAATGAGATTGTGGTGAGATGGTCATTCATAAAGTGCTGAAAGCGAATAAAAACTTTCGACAAAGTCATTCTAGAAAGCCCCTGACTCAACCCTCTAGGAGAAGTGGTTCTCGAACATGGCTACACATTGGAATCACTCTGGGGACTTTTAAAAAAATACATTGCCTGAGCCCCAGAGCCCACAGATCCTTATTTAATTGGCTTGGGATGGAGCCTGGGCATTGGTACTTTTTAAGCTTATGGAGAGTCTGATGTGCAGACCAGGCTGAAGACCATTACTCTAGAGACATAACCTCCAGCTCAGGGTACAATAGAAATCCCATTCGAGTGTTGGACTTTAAGAGCAGGGGCATTTGTGCTTCCCATATAGAGCCCTACCTGACACCTGTTCACCGAGTCCCCGATATACCCACATGGTGGGAACTGGTCAAGGAAAGAAGACTGTGTGGGTGTCAAGGCTGAGACAGACCTCTGGCCCCAGAATGGCACAAGGGAGCAACTGGTTTATTATGTGCTTTCATGAAAAGAGCTAAAGTTACATAAAAAAGAGGCTTGACATACCTGGACTGGTCAGAACGATGGGGATGCTGCAGCAGCTGCAGTCTTGGACCTTGGAAAGTAGGCAAGACCCAAGACTTCCTCATTAATGCAGGAACCAGAAGCTTTCCCTGATGTCTTGAAACTCTGTAAATTGGAAGTTGGATGCAATCCCAGGTAAAAAGCAAGAGGGAAGAATGGAAGTGATTGAGATTTTTCTGAATTGACTGAGAATAAGATTAAGTTCCTTTCACTTTGATTAGAGTTTAAAATTAAGAGTTTGTGGCCTGAGATATTCTTTCTTACTACACATGCATTATCTAGCTTAATCATCACAAGCATCTTAACAGGCAATCCCTTTACAATCCTAGTTTTATAGATGAGAGTGCTTTAATTCAGATAGCAAGTAATTTACCTATATAAGGCTTTTTGCTTTATATACTTTGATGTTATATGACTCAATTCATAAGGGTTTGTGACTGTTATATCTTAGTAATGGGATGCATCTGGTTTAATGTAAAAGAGTGTTTTGTGTATCATTTAGTGATTTTTGTCTTGACCTCTTTAATTGTAATATTGCTACTTGTTTTTCATTTGTGTGATGTTACTTTGGATGCTTCTGTAAGCACTTCTTTTGTGTACCACCTACCTTTCCACAGTCAGCAGGTAATCCAGGGACAGAGCAGGGGAAGGGAGGGAGGAAAGGCACAGAAACCCAATCACTGTGAGAGGTTTTTTAACACAACAGTGTCACTAAGCAGACAAAACTAGAAAGAAGATACAATTAATATGATTGAATTAATACATATCTCAGGGGGCCAGCCTGGTGGAACAGTGGTTAAGTTTGCACGTTCCGCTTCTTGGCGGCCCAGGGTTCGCCGGTTCAGATCCCAGGTGCAGACATGGCACTGCTTGGCATGCCATGCTGTGGTAGGCGTCCCACATATAAAGTAGAGGAAGATGGGCACAGATGTTAGTTCAGAGCCAGCCTTCCTCAGCAAAAAGAGGAGGACTGGAAGATGTTAGCTCAGGGCTAATCTTCCTCAAAAAAAAAAAAAATACATACATACCTCAAATTTTTGTACCCTACAAAGAAAACACCTCTTTTCTATACTCATTTGTGGTAAAACTCACAGTAAACCAGGAATTAAATGAAACTTCTTTTTCCAAAGAAGTTTATCTGCCAAAAATCTATAGCAAACCTCACACTTACTAGTGAAGCATTAGAAAGATTATTTTTATAATCAGAAGCGGATAAACATGCCCACTTCTATTCAACATTTTATTGAAGGTTCTCTCCAGGGCAGTTTTTAAAAAGAAAAAAATGAAGTAAAATAAAAAGAAAAAAGAGAGTAATAATAGGAATAGAAAAAAAGGAAAAATTGTCATTTTGATGATATTATCTGGATGAAGATCTGAAATAATCTACAAATATACCATCATATTATATTGGAACTAATACACATGATATCTATGGAAACGAATTGTATTCTATACACCAGTCAGAAAATATAATCTTAAAGAATATTCCATTTACCATAACCAAAATAAAAGGCATCTAGAAATAAATCTTAGTAAAGATAAACATGTCCTTTATGGAGAAAATTATACAACTTTATCAGAGGAATTAAAAAAACCTGACACAAATGGAGCATGTTTATACATACAGAGATCCAATGTTATAAAGAGGGCAAGCCTCTCCAAATTTATGAATTAAGTGTAATTCTAATCAACTCCAAGCAAGGCATTTGTGGAGTTTGATAAACCAATTCTAAAATTACTTGGAAAAGCAAAATGTGAAGAATAGTCAAGATAATTTTAAAGAAAATCAAAGTGCACAACTTGTCCTCCAATGCTGTAAGTCTTACTATAAATGTATAGTAAATAAAACAGTAACATAGAGCAGAGAGCCCAGAAGCAGACCCAGGCACTGATGGAGGCATGGTCTTACAGATAGAGAGGAAAGGGGTGAGACACCTGGAAAAAGAGTCAATCCTACCTCACACCATACACAAAAATCTATTCCAGGCAGAGACCTAAATTGGAAAAGCAAAATTTTTTTTTGAGGAAGATTAGCCCTGAGGTAACATCCACCACCAATCTTCTTTTTGCTGAGGAAGATTAGCCCTGAGCTAACATCTCCCACCAATCCTCTTTTTGCTGAGGAAGATTGGCCCCGAGCTAACATCCATGCCCATCTTCCTCTACTTCAAATGCTCAGCAGCCCAGGGTTAATAAATAAAATAGGGGCTGGCCCAGTGGTGCAGCAGTTAAGTTCGCACGTTCCACTTTGGTGGCACAGGGTTCGCCATTTCAGATCCTGGGTGCAGACCTACACACCACTTTATCAAGCCATGCTTTGGCAGGCGTCCCACATATAACATAGAGGAAGATGGGCACAGATGTTAGCTCAGGGCTAATCTACCGCAAAAAAATAAAATTAAATAAATAAAATAATCAAGCACTTAGAAGAATATCTAGGAGACTACATTTATCAGCATGGGATAGAGAAAAAAATCATAAGACATAAAAATTACAAAACATAAGAAAAAGATTGACAAATTTGGCCAGATTATAAACTTTTATTCATTAAAAGATAACACTTTAAAAAGTGAAAAGACAAGATACAGCCTTGGAAAAGACATTTGCAATTCACACAGTTAACAAAGAATCAATAACCAGAATATATCAATAAATCCTGCAAATTGATAAGAAAAGGATAATTATCTGATTTAAAAAGGGAAAACATACAAATAGGCAATTCACAGAAAAGAAGCCATAAGCGACCAATAAATTTATTAAAAATGTTTAACTTTACTAGTCAGTGGAAAAATACCACAATGAGTTTACGTTAACAGCCACTGGATTGGCAATAAAAAGACAATCAGTTCCACTTTTTGCTGAAGAGACAGAAAAATGGGAACTCTCTTACATGTTAGTGAAGGCATATTAGAGTAACCAGTATAGCAATATGAGGTAAAGTTAAAGATTTATATACCTATAATAGAGCAATTCAACTCCTAGACAAGAATGTTTTTAGCTACATCCTTTGTAAAAGCAAAAAAAGTGGAAAAAAATTTAGCATTCATCAGCAGGAAAGTAGGTAAATTGTGGAGTACTCCTACAATGGAATACTACATGGCAGTGAAAACATTTCAAGTCAAAACAACACAATCCACCTGGATTAATGCAAAAAACATAATGTTGAGAAAAAAATTAATTGTTGAATGCAGACAGTATAATTGAAGTTTAAAATCACGGTGAGCAAAAGTGTGTATTGTTCAGGGAGAGATACATATGTATCAGTCTTTATCAAGCTGAGGAAGGTCTCCTCTAGTCCCAATTTTTGTCACCAATGGGTGTGGGACTTTGTTGAATCTTTTTTCTGCATCAGGTTGATTTCAACTATTGAACTAACCTTGCATCCATGGGTTAAACTCCTCTTGGTCATAGTGTATAATTCTTTTCATGTATTCCTGAATTTTATTTGCTAATACTGTGTTGTTAAGGATTTTTGCATCTATATTCATGAGTGATATTAGTCCATAGCTTTCTTTCTTTATACTGTCTCCCTAATTTTGGTATCAGGGTAATAGTGACTTCATAAAATATGTTGGGAAGTGTTCCTTCCTTTTCTATTTTCTGGAAGAGATTGTGTAGAATTCGTGTGAATTCTTCTGTAAACATTAGGTAGAATTCTCCAGTGAAAGCCTCTGGGCCTGGGGACTTCTTTTTCAAAATTCAATTTTGAATTCTTTAATTCAATTTAATTCTTTAATTTCTTTAATATATTTATAGGGTTATTCAAATGATGTATTCTATATTGGGTGAGTTGTGGTAGTTTTTGTATTTTTCAAGGAATTGGTACATTTCACCTAAGTTGTCAAATTTCTGGATGTGGAGTTGTTTGTGATACTCCCTTAGTCTCCTTTGATGTCTGCAGAATCTGTAGTTTCATACCATTTTATTTCTAATGTTGGTAATGTGTGTCTTCTCGCCCTTTTTTGTCACTTTTACCAGAGAGAGGTCATCAATTTTATTGACCTTTTCAAAGAACCAGCTTTTTGTTTTATTGATTTCTCTCTATCGTTTTTCTGTTTTCAGATTTTCAGGGATTTCTGCTTTTTATTATTTCCTTCTGCTTACTTTGGGTTTATTTTGCTCTTTTTTTTAGGTTCTTGAGGTAGGAGCTTATTGATTTAAGAATCCTCATCTTGGAGCCAGCCTGGTGGCAGAGTGGTTAAGTTTGCACACCCTGCTTCAGCAGCCTGGGGTTCATGGGTTCAGATCCCTGGCGCAGACCTACACTACTCATCAAGCCATGCTGTGGCAGCATCCTATATACAAAATAGGGGAGGATTGGCACAGATGTTAAATCAGGACAAATCTTCCTCAAGCGAAAAAGAGGAAGATTGGCAACAGATGGCAGTTCAGGACCAGTCCTCCTCACCAAAAAAAAAAAAAAAAAAAAAAGAATCCTCCTCTTTTCTAATGTACACATTTAGTGATACAAATTTCCCTTTCAGCACTGTTTCAGCTGCATCCCATAAATTTTGATATAGTGTATTTTCATTTTGATTCAGTTCAATGTATTTTTTATTGAGTTATTGATAGGTTACAATCTTGTGAAATTTCAATTGTACATTAATGTTTGTCAGTCATGTTGTAGGTGCACCACTTCACCCTTTGTGCCCACCCCCCACCCCACCTTTCCCCTGGTATCCACTAAACTATTCTTAGTCCATAATTTTAAATTGCTCATATGAGTGGAGTCATACACAGACTATCTTTCTCTCGCTGGCTTATTTCACTTAACATAATTCTCTCAAGGTCCATCCATGTTATTGCAAATGGAATGATTTTGTTCTGTTTTTCAGCTGAGTAGTATTCCATTGTATATATGTACCACATCTTCTTTATCCATTCGTCTGTTGCTGGACACTTAGGTTGCTTCCACGTCTTGGCTATTGTAAACAGTGCTGCAATAAACATTGGGGTGCATAGGACTTTTGGGATTGCTGACTTCAGGCTCTTTGGATAAATACCCAGTAGTGGGATGGCTGGATCGTATGGTAGTTCTATTTTTAATTTTTTGAGGAATCTCCATACTGTTTTCCATAGTGGCTGCACCAGTTTGCATTCCCACCAGCAGTGTATGAGGGTTCCGTTTTCTCCGCAACCTCTCCAACATTTGTTGCTATTAGTTTTAGATATTTTTGTCATTCTAACGGGTGTAAGGTGATATCTTAGTGTAGTTTTGATTTGCATTTCCCTGATGATCAGCGATGATGAGCATCTTTTCATGTGCCTATTGGCCATCAGTATATCTTCTTTGGAGAAATGTCTGTTCATGTCTCCAGCCCATTTTTTGATTGGGTTGTTTGATGTTTTGTGGTTGAGTTGCGAGAGTTCTTTATATATTAAGGATATTAAGCCTTTGTCAGATATATGACTTGCAAATATTTTTTCCCAGTAAGTGGGTTGTTTTTTTGTTTCAATCCTGTTTTCATTTGCCTTGAAGAAGCTCTTTAATCTGATGAGGTCCCATTTGTTTATTCTTTCTATTGTTTCCCTTCTCTGAGAAGGCATGGTGTCCGAAAAGATCCTTTTAATACTGATGTCAAAGAGTGTACTGCCTACGTTTTCTTCCAGAAGCTTTATGGTTTCAGGTCTCACCTTTAGGTCTTTAATCCATTTTGAGTTTATTTTGGTGAATGGTGAAAAAGAATGGTCAATTTTCATTCTTTTACATGTGGCTTTCCAGTTTTCCCAGCACCATTTGTTGAAAACACTTTCTTTTCTCCATTGTATGCCCTCAGCTCCTTTGTCAAAGATAAGCTGTCCATAGATGTGTGCTTTTATTTCTGGGCTTTCAATTCTGTTCCATTGATCTGTGGACCTGTTTTTGTACCAGTACCATGCTGTTTTGATTACTGTAGCTTTGTAGTATGTTTTGAAGTCAGGGATTGTGATGCCTCCTGTTTTGTTCTTTTTTCTCAGGATTGGTTTAGAAATTCGGGGTCTTTTGTTGCCCCATATGAATTTTAGGATTCTTTGTTCTAATTCTGTAAAGAATGTCATTGGGATTCTGATTGGGATGGCATTGAATCTGTAGATTGCTTTAGGTAGAATGGACATTTTAACTATGTTTATTCTTCCAATCCATGTACATGGAATGTCTTTCCATCTCCTTATGTCGTCATCCAATTCTCTCAGAAAGGCCTTGTAATTTTCATTATATAGGTCCTCCACTTCCTTAGTTAAGTTTACCCCAAGGTATTTTATTCTTTTTGTTGCGATTGTGAATGGTATTGTATTCTTGAGTTCTTTTTCTGTTGGTTCATTACTGGAGTATAGAAATGCTACTGATTTATGCAAATTGATTTTATACTCTGCAACTTTGCTGTAGTTGTTGATTACTTCTAACAGTTTTCCAATGGATTCTTTGGGGTTTTCTATATATAAGATCATGTTGTCTGCAAACAGCGAGAGTTTCACTTCTTCCCTCCCTATTTGGATTCCTTTTATTCCTTTTTCTTGCCTGATTGCTCTGGCCAGGACCTCCAGTACTATGTTAAATAAGAGTGGTGATAGAGGGCATCCTTGTCTCGTTCCTGTTTTCAGGGGGATGGGGTTCAGTTTTTGCCCATTGAGTATGATGTTGGCTATGTGTTTGTCGTATATGGCCTTTATTATGTTGAGGTAGTTTCCTTCTATGCCCATTTTGTTCAAAGTTTTTATCATAAATGGCTGTTGGATCTTGTCAAATGCCTTCTCTGCATCTATTGAGATGATCATGTGGTTTTTATTCCTCAGTTTGTTGATGTGGTGTATCACGTTGATTGATTTGCAGATGTTGAACCATCCCTATGTCCCTGGTATGAATCCCACCTGATCCTGATGTATGATTCTTTTGATGAATTGCTGAATTCTGGTTGCCAAAATTTTGTTTAGAATTTTTGCATCTATGTTCATCAGTGATATTGGCCTGTAATTCTCTTTTTTCGTGGTGTCCTTGTCAGGTTTTGGGATCAGCGTGATGTTGGCCTTGTAGAATGTATAAGGAAGTGTTCCATCTTCCCTAATTTTTTGGAATAGCTTGAAAAAGATAGGTATTAAATCCTCTCTGAAAGTTTGGTAGAATTCCCCAGGAAAGCCATCTGGTCCTGGGGTTTTATTCTTTGGGATGTTTTTGATTGCTGTTTCAATCTCTTTCCTTGTGATTGGTCTGTTCAAATTGTCTGCCTCTTCTTGAGTGAGCTTTGGGATACTGTAGGAGTCCAAGAATTTATCCATTTCCTCTAGGTTATCCATTCTGTTGGCATATAGTTTTTTGTAGTATTCTCTTATAATCTGTTGTATTTCTGCAGAGTCTGTTATTATTCCTCCTCGCTAATTTCTGATTTTGTTTATTTGAGCTTTCTCCCTTTTTTTCTTTGCAAGTCTGGC
The DNA here is from genome assembly GCF_037783145.1 of Equus przewalskii. NCBI lineage: Eukaryota > Metazoa > Chordata > Mammalia > Perissodactyla > Equidae > Equus > Equus przewalskii. Next base: position 88,230,949 of record NC_091834.1, on the reverse strand, counting down.
TAGTGGTTTGTCAATTTTATTTATCTTCTCAAAAAACCAGCTCTTTGTCTCATTGATCCTTTCTACTGTCTTTTTCGTTTCAATAGTATTTATTTCTGCTCTGATTTTTATTATTTCTTTCCTTCTGCTGACTTTGGGCTTCATTTGTTCTTTTTTCTCTAGTTCAGTTAGGTGTGCTTTAAGGTTGCTTATTTGGGATTTTTCTTGTTTGTTAAGATGTGCCTGTATTGCGATGAATTTTCCTCTTAATACAGCTTTTGCTGTATCCCATATGAGTTAGTATGGCATGCTATCATTTTCATTTGTTTCCAGGTATTTTTTAATTTCTTCTTTAATTTCTTCAATGATCCATTGCTTGTTCAGTAGTGTGTTGTTTAGTCTGCACATCTTTGTGCCTTTCTCAGCTTTTTTCTTGTAATTAATTTCTAGCCTTATAGCACTATGATCTGAGAAGATGCTTGTTATTATTTCAATTTTTTTAAATTTGTAGAGGCTTGCCTTGTTTCCCAACATACGGTCTATCCTAGAGAATGCTCCATGTGCACTTGAGAAGAATGTGTATTCAGCTCTTTCAGGGTGGAGTGATCTATATATGTCTATTAAGTCCAATTGTTTTAGTTTTTCATTTAGCTCCACTATTTCCTTGTTGATTTTCTGTCTGGATGATCTGTCCATTGATGTGAGTGGGGTGTTGAGGTCCCCTACTATTATTGTGTTGTTTTTAACATCTTCCTTTAGGTCTGTTAATAGTCGCTTTGTGAATCTTGGTGCTCCTGTGTTGGGTGCATAGATATTTATAAGTGTTATTTCTTCTTGATGAAGTGTCCCTTTGATCATTATATATTGTCCCTCTGTGTCTCTCTTTACCTGTCTTATTTTGAAATCCACTTGGTCTGATATGAGAATTGCAACACCTGCCTTTTTTTCCTTGCTATTTGCTTGAAGTATTGTTCTCCACCCCGTCACCCTGAGTCTGTGTTTGTCCTTGGGGCTGAGGTGTGTTTCATGGAGGCAACAAATTGTTGGATCTTGTTCTTTAATCCATTTTGCCACTCTGTGTCTTTTTATTGGAGAGTTCAGTCCATTCACATTGAGAGTGATTATTGATGCATGTGGACTTAATGCTGTCAGTCTGTCACTCATTATCTTGTTTTCCTGTGTTTCTTTTCCTGTGTGCTTTAGACTACCCATTTAATACTGCAATTTCTTATGCTGGGTTTCTTAGATTTTTCCTTATCTATGATTTGTGACTCTGTTCTGTACTTTATTTTAGTGTCTACCTTGAAATTTGTATTTAGAATCTCGTGTATAATATAGTCTATTCTCTGGTGGTCTCTTACTTACTCGACCAATACTGATTTAGACCCTTTGCTCTTCCCCTCCTAAATAATTATTTTCACTTTTTATTCCAACTCGTCTTATTAATTTGTAGAGTGCTAAGATCGTCCTTGTTTTGGCAGTTTCCTTATTTTTACCCTAATGCTATAGTTGAATATTTGCTATCCTGTTCTGGTTCTATCCATCGGTCTCCCTAGTCTGTGGATTGTGTCCCCTTTCTCCCTTTTTTCTTTTTTCAAGTATGAGAGCCTTCTTGAGGATTTCTTGTAATGGAGGGCTTTTAGTTACAAATTCTCTTAACTTTTGTTTGTCTGGAAAAGATTTAATTTCTCCCTCATATCTGAAGGAAATTCTTGCTGGATAGAGTATTCTTGGCTGAAGGTTTTTATCCTTTAAAGCTTTGAATATATCACTCCATTCTCTCCTAGCTTGTAGGGTTTCTGTAGAGAAATCCGCTGACAGTCTGATAGGGGTTCCTTTATAGGTTATTCTATTTTTTTTCCTTACTTCCCTGAGTATTCTCTCCTTATCATTCCTATTTGCCAACTTTACTACTATGTGCCTTGGGGTAGCTCTTTTTACATTGACATATCTAGGAGATCTAAAACCCTCCTCTACACACATTTCTCCGTTGATCCCTAGATTTGGGAAGTTCTCTTCAATAATTTCGTTAAGCACACTTTCTGCTCCATATTCTCGGGAATTCCTATGATCCTTATGTTCTTAATCCTCGTTGAATCCATTATCTCTTGGAGATTTTCCTCATTTTTTTTAATTCTTAGTTCTCTTTCTTCCTCTGTCTGGCGCCATTCAGCCTGTCTGTCCTCGATTATGCTGATTTGCTCCTCTATATTGTCTACATGGGCATTCAGGGAATCCGTATTCTGTTTTATCTGGTCCATTGTGTTTTTCATCTCAAGTAATTCTGTTTGATTCTTCTTTATGATTTCAATCTCTTTTGTGAGGTAACTCCAGAACTCGGCTTGTTTCTCTATCTTTCTCTCTACCTCATTGAGTTTTTTGATTATAGCTGCTCTGAATTCATTATCACTTAGTTTACCTAATTCCAAGTCCTCAGGACTTAATTCTGTGTTTTTATTGTTTTCCTTCTGGTCTGGGGCTTTTATAAATTGCTGGATGGTAGAGGAGCGGTTTTTTCTCATGGTGGTAGAATTCAGTTGCAGTTACAGCCTGTCGCCACTAGATGGGGGTCGAGAGTGGCGTTAGCTCTCTGCCTTGGGGCAAGATGGCTGCGCCCACTGGCTTTGCTGGGGGGGAGGGGCTGTTACTCACAAGCGCTGGTCTGGGTTCAGATCAGTTCTGTTCTCTGGTCTCCCAAGGCCCTTGATTTATGGGGTCCCCACAGATGGAAGCTTTCCCCCCGTCAGCGGGTCTCCACTGAATCAGCGGCAGGAGTCCTGGATGATCCCCTCGTCGCGCGGCCCCTCCCCCGCTCCTTCCCGACCGGCGCCGCACCGATTGCAGACTCTAAGGGAGGGAGCGATGTCCTCTCCTACCGTTCCAGCGCCTCCGAAGGTGTAAAGCTAGGTTTATGATCTCCGCCTTCTTGGTATTGTAGGTCTCTAACGAGCTGGCATTATTTTTGTTCTCTGAAATTCAGTTCTTCCAATCTTTTGTTGTATTTTGGAGGGGAGAGAATCCTGGGTCAGCTCACCCCGCCATTTTGCTCCGCCCCCTTCAATGTATTTTTTTTTTAATTCCCTTGAGACCTTCTCATAGACCTCTGGATTATTTGGGAGTGTGTGGTTTAGTTTCTAGATGTTTGGAGATTTTCCTGTTATCATTCCATTAACTTCTAGTTTGATTCCATGATGGTCAGAGAACATACTTTGTATGATTTCAATTCTTTATAATCATTAGGTTTCTTTCATGGCCCAGGGTATGGTCTATCTTGATAAATGCTCCATGAGCACTTGAAAAGAATGCTTATTGGGCTGTCATTGAATGGAATGCTTTATAAATGTCAATTAAATCCTATTGGTTGATGATGTTGAATTCTTATATACCATTGCTGATTTTCTCTAGTTTTCCAATAATTGTTGAAAAAGAAGTGTTGAAATCTCCAATGATAATTGTAAGTTTGTCTATTTCTCCTTTCAGTTCTATCAATTTTGTTTCACATATTTTGCAGCTCTGTTGTTTAATGTCTACCTATTTAATCTTGTTTTGTCTCTTTGGTGGATTGACCTGTTTCTCCTTACATAATATATCTGTCTCTGGTAAATATTTTTTCTCTGAAGCCTACTTTATCTGATGCTAATATGACCACTCCCACTTTCTTTTGATTAATGTTTGCATAAGATATACAAATACTTTTCCATCCCTTTATCTCCAACCTGCCTACATTGTTATATTTCAAGTGAGTTTCTTGTAGACACTGTATAAAAGGGTCATGTGTTTTATCCACTCTGCCAACCTCTGCCTTCTAAGAGGTATATATGGACCATTTACTCTAATATAATTCTTGCTATATGAGTGCTTAAGGCTGCTTTTGTTTTGTCTTTTGGTTCTCTGTTTTCTTTTTCCCGTCTTCTTGTGTGTTACTTGAACATTTTTTTAAATTCTATTTTTATTTATCTATAGTGTTCTCGAGTGTATCTCAGAAAGTGGGTTTTTTTTCAGTGGTGTTCTAGGTGTTGCATTATTTGTATATGACTTATTACAGTCTACTGGTGTTGACATTTTAACAGTTCTAGTGAAATGTAGAAAGCCTACCTCCCTTTAAGTCCCTTTCCTCCTATTTATAATTGCCTTAAATTATACATATCTTCTACATATATTGAGAACCACATCAGACAGTGTTATAATTTTTGCTCAACCATCAAACATAATTTAGAAAACTCAAGATGAGAAGGAACTTCTATTGTATTTATCCCTATTTTTACTCTTGCCATCGTTCTTTCTTTTTTCCTTCTTGATGTTCCAGATTTCCTTCTTTTATCATTTTCATTCTGTTTCAAGAAGTTTCTTTAGCCATTCTTTTAGGATTGGTCTACCAGCAACATACTCTCAGTTTTCCTTCGCTTGAGAATGCCTTGATTTCTCTTTCATTTCTGAAGAACATTTTCACTGAATATGGAATTCTAGATTGATGAGTTTTTTTCTTTTAGCACTAGAAAATGTTGTTCCACTTCCACAGTTTCTGGTGGTACCATGGTTTCTGATGAGAAATCCACTATCATTTGATTTAGTTTTTTCCCTGTAATTAAGATATCATTTCTCTCTTGCTGCTTTAAGGTATTTTTCTTAGTTTTCAGATGTTTGATTATGTCTTGTTGCAGATTTATTTGGGTTTATCCTATCTGGGATTCACCATCTTCTTGAATTTGTAGGATTTTTGGCTTTTGCCAAATTTGGGGAAACTTTAGTCACTATTTCTTTGAATACTTTTTCAGCCCCATAGTCTTTTTTGCTCTCTGTCTGGATGTCTAATGACATAAACAATAGATCTTTTCATCATATAGCCCTACATGTCCCTGGAGCTCATTTTGCTTTTCAGTCTATTTTCTCTTTGTTGTTCAGATTGGGTAATTTCAATTGCTCTGTCTTCAAGTTCACTGATTTTTTTTCTCTGTCCTCTCCATTTTAATGTAGAGTTGATCTACGAGTTTTTAAATTTCAGTCATTGTATCATTCAGTTCTAAAATTTCCATCTGGTTCTTCTTTTTATTTTCTATTTCTTTGCTAAGACTTTCTCTTTCCTTGCTGAGATTGTCTTTTTCATTTATTTCAATCATGTTCATAATTGCTTGTTGAAGCATTTTTATGGTAGCTGCTTTAAAATCCTTGTCAGACAATTCCAACATCTGTTTCATCTTGGTGTTTGCATATCTTGTCTTTTCTCATTCAAGTCAAGGTTTTCTTAACTCTTGATGAGTATTTTTTTTAAACTACATCTTGGACATGGTAAGCTATGAGACTCTGGTTCTTTTTTAACTCTTCTCTCTTAGCAGCGCTTCTCTGACACCACACCAGTGAGGGAAGGGGCACTGATTCATTACTGCCAGGTGAAGATGGAAGCCTTAATTTTCCACTTGGCCTCTCTTGACACTTATGGTGGGAAAGGGGAAAACAATGCCTTATTAGAGCTGTGTGGGGTGGAATTTTAGGGTTCACCCCTAGGCCTCTATTGATACCACCCTGGCTGAGAGGAGGAGGGGCACTCTTTAACGTTCCCCACATGGCCTCCACTGACACTGCAAGGAGATAGGTCAGGGGTGCGAGTGCTAGATCTCCATAAGACCTTCTCTGACACCACCCTGATGGGAAGGGAAAGAGGTACCTCATTACCATCAGCTAGGCAATAGAAGTCCAGGTCCCTAAGTGGCCTTCAACGGTATTGTGGGAGGGGGTTCTTGTTAATATTGGGTGGTGGTGAAAGTCCTGGCTCTCCACAAGAACTTCTCTGACACCATCCCAGCAAGAAGGAGGAGGGGAACCTTGTTATAGCCAGAAAAGGGTGGAAGCCTTTACTGATGGGGTGGAGGGGTGAGGGTGGGGCCACAGTTTTATCCATGGTGGTTGACTAAAGTAAGGCAGTTATTATCCAAAGTTTTCTGTCCTGCTAGGCTACCCCTTTCCTAGTCCTTTAGCTAGGGAGAGTAAGCTTTCTGTTGGAGATTTTGTGGTCTGTACTGTTAGTATTTTGGGTTGTAGCTTCTCCAGCACCCAGTTCAGCATATTTGAGTCAAAGAGGAAGCTCTGGGAACTCACCACTATGTCATTACTCAGGTCCTGAGGTCCCCAGCTGCTCCTCCTTCTTCCTTCTTCCTTCCACCTCTCAGTCTTGTTGTGTTTATTTTATGTATAATTTCTAGGCTTTTTGCCATACTTGTTGGAGAATTAGGAAAAGTGCATCTCCTCCATGTTGTCTGAAATTGAAACTTTCATTTTTATATTTTCCAGTGTGTCTAAAATATTTTATAGTAGCTTTTTAAAAGGCTAAATGACACGGTGAAAGTTAAACTATTCTTTAAGATTCTTGGGGCACAGCACCCACTCTGCCTCCCCACTTCTCCAGAAAGGACTACCTCCCTTTTCCTGTTGAGTCTTGTCCTCTCCTCCATGTTTCCCTCTCTCATTCCCTCCCACCAACCCCAAGAAAAGAACTTTAACCAGCTCTTGCTGAGAATAGAGCCAGATGCAGATCATGTTACATCCAAATTTGAGTTATGGGAAAGGGAGTTATTAAAGAGGATTTTGATATTTTTTTAAAGGGAAGTCATTAGAGAGTCTTGATATTTGAAATATTGAACAATTAGTACAGTACTACATGAAGGCTTATGTTCCCAAGAGTGGGCATCCACAGAGGATTCAGGGAAGAGACCACCTACCAATCTAAAGGGATGTGTTTCAATGCTTTAACAACCAGGATAGTCTTACTGGCACATGTGAGCTGAATACCAGCCTTACCTATAACTACTCAATGTTTTTTTCTGCAAACAGCAGGTAGTGAAACCACAAAGAGGATGAAAGTTGTTTAAAAACATTTCTAATGACAAGCAGTAATTAACCAGATTCAGGAAAGGGTGAAATAAAAGAAATATCTGATACTTTTTATTCTTTCATATTGCTAAATCAAGTCAAGAACCATGAAAAATTACATTAATTAATTCCTTTTGAGAGATGCAGTCAATATCATGTTGCCCACAACTTAAATAGAACTCTACAATCCTTTCAAAATTAGAAGAACAAAATATTTTAATCCCCTAGAGAATACACTAATGTTATAAATGGACACATTGAAATTTCAAGAGCGCAATTCCAGTTGGATAAATCCAAAAATCACTACGCACGTAGCAACACAGAGATCTTGGAAGATTTTGCCATCTGATATTTCACAGCAGGAAGCATCTGGAAGAATCATTAACAGCTTAGAAAAAACTGAAATTATACTTCTACAAGCTAAGAATAACTTACATTAAAGAAAAAGGATAGAGGAGCCAGCCCTGTGGCCGAGTGGTTAAAGTTCCGTGTGCCCCACTTCAGCAGTCCAGTTTCATGGGTTCAGATCCTGGGAGCAGTCTTACTCCACTCATGAGCCATGCTGTGGAGGCATCCCACATACAAGATGGAGGAAGACTGGTACAGATGTTAGCTCAGAGCTGATCTTCCTCAGGCAAAAAGAGAGGAAGATTGGCAATGGATGTTAGCTTAGGGTGAATCTTCCCCATTGAAAAGAAAAAAAAAAAAGATAGAGGAGCCAGCCCAGTGATGTAGTGGTTAAGTTAAGTTCACACACTCTGCTTTGGCAGCCTGGGTTTGCAGGTTCAGATCCTAGGTGTGGACCTACAACACTCATCAAGCCATGCTGTGGCAGCAACCCACATACAAAAAAAAGAGAGGAAGATGGGCACAGATGTTGGCTCAGGGCCATTCTTCCTCAAGCAAAAAGAGGAATATAGCAACAGGTGTTAGCTCAGGGCCAATCTTTCTCACCAAAAGAAAAAAAAAAAAAAAAGAGCCAGCCCTGACAGCCTAGTAGTTGAAGTTCAGTGCTCTCACCACTTCAGTGACCTGGGTTCATTTCCCACTTGTAGAACCATACCACTTGTCTGTCAGTTGCCATGATGTGGCGGTGGCTCACGTAGAAGAACTAGAAGGACTTACAACTAGGATATACAACCATGCACTGGGGCTTTGGAGAGGAAAATAAAGGGGAAGATTGGCAACAAATGTTAGCTCAAGGCCAATCTTTCCCTGCAAAAAAAAAAAAAAGGTTGACACTATTCAGAGAATCACAAAAGAAACCGATTGAGAGAATTAAGGCATAGAAAACATTCTTTTATAGGTAGTTGGCTGAGTGAGAACAGCCAGGATCCATGGCCAGGTAAGATAAAGGGATTGGACATGATCAATGCAAGTTTTCCATGTTAAGATCAAGCCTCAAGCACTGGTCCGCTTGCCACCCTGAGGGATTGGAGGGAGGGGGGGTTTGGTGTTGGAACCTGGGCGACTGATGACTGAGAAGGCGTGTCTTCTGTGTTGGAGAGTCCAATTTTCACGTGGAAATGACTGTTTAGATAGTGCTGTAAAACATTAAGAAAAAAAGAGAGTACATATAGTTAACTCTTTGGTATACTAAACGAATAAGCACTGTACGAGGTAGGCACCAGAATAATTTTTAGAATTTACTCATAACAAACTATAATAAATGAAATCCAGACAAGAAGAAGAAGGGATGAGGTTCAGAATATACTACGTGGGAGGCTGGACAAGCCTTGGGTTGTATAGATTTGCCCAAAAATCAGAAGGTTGCTACAGCAAGCAATTCCTTTTCCACTCTTCTCTCCTGCTCATATCCTCTGTAACCATATCTTCACCATATTCTTTCACAATCATACATAAGCAGACTCAGCATGCATGCCCACACGCGCGCGCACACACACACACACACACACACACACATTCTGAAGTCTCTCCTAGAAAAACCTCATCTAATGTCCTCTAAGGTTGGTCTGTCCACCAAGGATAAAATACCAAGGATGAACCATGGGGCTAGGTTCCTTCAGAGATGGTGGGAAGCACGTGGAGTTTGGAAGATAGAGACTGAAGGTAGAAGCATGGTAGTCACAGAGGAAGCCAAATTCGCCCTGGGGAGAATGCAGTGTCATAGGAATTGAGAAAGTGAGGCAGAGGATTCTACAGGGAGTGAGAGAAATGGAGTGGCCTATAACATAAGATCAGGAAGACTCAAGCTATTGGGCAAACTGAAGCAATCCAAAATGTTCAAGGCCAAATGGACTTTTCTAAGGTATATTCAGAGAAAGGATGGCATACTCCTTGAGAAGATGATGTCGCGTTAACAGAGGACAAAAAAAGAAAAGAAAAGGAAAGGAAAAGCTCCCCCTTGTGCTCCAAAGAAGGGAGAAGATAGCAGAAGATTGGGCCTCCTTTCTCCATCAGTTCAGGTTTACACACCCAGGTAAGTCACATCCCAGGGGCTGAAATAACTTACAGAAGTAATTTAGAGTTTCTAGTCTTTGAGAATTCACTGACTGCAAAAAAAGTACTGGAGACAAATAATATTGCCATTTTCAAAATGGAAATAAAGATATACAAACCAGTACACCTCACTTTAAACCTTAGCAAATTTGAGTGTATTAAAGAAATGGTTTGTGCATTTAGAGAATACTGCAGAGTGACAAACGTTAGAAGAGATTTGCAAAGAAAAATTACTTCAGATTAACTTAATTTCCCTTCTACTTAGGCAGGGGTCAACAATGTACAGCCCATAGGCCAAATCTGGTCTGCATCCTGTTTTAGTAAATAAAGTTTTATTGGAACCCAGCCCCACCTCCATTCATTTACATCTTGTCTACAGCTGCTCTCACACTTCAATGGTACGGGTGAGTAATGCAAAAGTCTATATGGCCCTCAAAGCCCAAAGCATTTACTGTCTGGCCCTTTACAGAACGTTTGCTGACCTCTGAGTTAGAAAATACCACTGATTTAATGTGTCTTGATTTCTCCAAGACACATGTCAAAGTTTCTCATATGAATACTCTAGAGAGATGTGAGAAGGAACCACACACCAGGTAGAATCTCCCTGGAATTGAGTCTCCAGAGACTTCTCACAGGGTGCTGCTATTAGCCAAGTTCTGGGTCCTATTATTGACAGTGACTATGCCAAAGGCATAGGTGCCATGCTTGCTGGCTTTATAGAAATCTATAAGGTAGTTAATTTAGGAGATGAATCAAGACCCAAAATGACTTAATCAAGTAAGAATTTGGTGCTGAAACCAAAATGATAAAAAGATGAAAATAAAAATTGCATTTATGTAAAAAACAAAAATCAAGTGTGCTTATATTGAATCATAGAAAACTGGTTAGGCATTTCATGTGAATAAGAGAGTTTAACTGACCCAAAACCAGTAATGTGATGCAATTGGTAAGAAAACCACCACAAAAAGATGTCAGCAGGATGGCAGACTAGGAAGCTCTAGCCCTTGTTCTCCCATGAAACCATCAAATAAACAACAAAAGACTAACACAAAAACCTCACAGGAGCTCTGGAAATCAGTCAGAGATCTACAGCAACCAAGTAAACGTCCAGTCGAGAAAGAGCTACTTTAGAAACGGTGGGAAATTTCACGGAGTTTTTGCTCCCTTTTGCCCCATCCCTTCCCTGGCAGGTCAAGGTTTGGTTTGGGGGAAGGGAGGCCTGGCCCCCAGTTCCTTCTTTTGAACCAGAGAGCACAGGGCAACGTATAACCTGTCTAGGGGCTGGCTGCCTGGTGGTGACTTAACTCAGAGGTCAGATGGCCAAAAGTGTCCAGACTAGAGGAAGCCACAGGAAGCAGTGGGCAGGGCACAGCTCGTGAAAACTGTAAGGAGGCGATAGGCCCACAGAGGTCTGGGACAAGAGATTACTAAGTGAGGAACACAATAGAACTGCTAAGCCCCAAGAAGCAGCAGGAGTAAGACTCTTAGGGAAATAAAGACATTTAAAAAGCATCTGTGTAGACCGGAGAACTGGGAAAAAGCACACAGGTCCAGGGAAAGTGCATGGTCAGAAAAGGACTGAAAAGACCTTAAGCCCTCAGACTGGGCTGATCCTGGGCTCAGAACACACTCCGCTAGTTAGTCAAGGTCTTCCCCTGCATGAGCCAGGCTGCAGACTTCAAGAGGTAGCTGCTTTTTCAAATGCCCGGTTTTCAACAAAAGATCACAAGGCATATCAGGAAAGAGGAAAACATGGTCCATTCAGAGAACAAAATAAATCTCCAGAAACCATCCTGGCAAAGAATTACCACACTCTTCTGCTATGTGTATAAAAATGTATAATCATAATACCTAGCAGATATCTAGCTCTTTACTTCTTACTTACACCATACCCATCTTGTCAAACCTGTGTTATTATACACAGATAATATATAGTATAATTACTAATATATGTGTATATGTATTATATATAACATGTATAGTTACTAATATGTAGTAATATGGGATATTACTATATTATTGTAGGACAGATATTATTACTCCCCAGGCTCAGACATTAACTGATTTGCCCAACACTAGGCAGTCAGATAATAGTAGAATGGAACTAGATCCCAGGTCTTCTGATTCCTCATCTAATGTCCTTCCTACAGCACCACCCCACAGGTAAGAGCCCCACGTTGTTCTGGCTAAACTATGTTTGGAATGCAGCTTTCAGCTCTAAGTATCCCATTTAAGGAAGGAGACAGGCAGAGGAGAGAAAATGTCCTATGGGAGGCCAGAACCATGATAGGCTTTGGTGACGTGTTTGGTCCTGGGCTCCTGGGTGCCCTCAGGCCCTGGAGTGGCAGGTCGCAGCCTTTAAGGGGTTCCTAGATCACTTCCCACATCTTGTGAGATGACATAAAGTGTCTACTTGAGAATTTTGGATTATTTCCTGGAACTTTGGTCTTGGGCTTCTAATCCTCATTGCTTGTGTCCTCCTTCATGAGTCCTTGAAAATACCTTATCTCTGCCAGCTCTCATGAATACAACAGCGGCTGAAGTGGGAATCCACCTTTGAAATGGTTAGAAGATGCCTATTTTAGGTGATGCCATCCACTGTGTCCTCTTGTCCCTGGCAATCTAACAAGTCTATATTCGCTTTCTGGTTCCCCTAGTCACCTGAGCAAGCAGGGGATCCTCACCTCCTCTTCGGGGCTTAGGCAGAGCATCCGCCCTCAGGCTACAACTGGTGGTTCCCTCCGAGCCTCCACAGCCTAGAGAATTCCCCCAATTTACTCTTTCCTTTGTCAGTTGCTCACACAGCCCCACCTTCTATCCCAACACTGGGCCACTTTCTCCCTTTCCCATGTTCACCTCTAGCCCTTCAGTCTTCCCACACCATTCAAGGTCTTTACTGACTGTCATTTATGAACATGACCACTGAGCTCACACACAAAAATGCAATGAGCATTCTGTCTGTGCCTGGAGATATGCATTCACATGTGTGTTGGGGAGCAAGGAACAAAAAGGGAGTGGGGTCGTTGGGGGCACTGGGCCAGATTCGCCAAACCCAAAAGCATTAGGATTCTGCCAGATCCTCAGAGCAGTAGATCGGCCAGCAATCTGAAACCTTCCATGCTTCTCTTCACCTTCACTGAGAGGAGCCCCTCGTCCCAGAAGACCCCTTGGGAGTGTGGCCATGTGGCAGAGCAGCAGCATTCACTCTAAGTAGCTAAGTCCCTTTCAGCACATTCCCGACCTTTCTGAACTTCGTTTCTCATCTATAGCTACGGCAGACAAATAATCACCCCTACCTCAAAGGAGAGATTCAGACTGAAAACATTCATTTAACTAAAAAAATCAGGAACAGTCAGAAAAACAATGGGAAATAGATATGATATTAATATTAATATTTATATGAGAATCATACGTAAAACAACTCAAACCTTTTAGGTCCTGATCCGTCACTCTATAACTTGTTCTTGATCCTGGGCGTGAACGACTCCTGCCCTCTGGAGGCTGAAAAGGCAATTCTTTTGACCACAGACAGGACTGAAGTAATGCAGAATATTTCCTGATGACAGGGAAATCCATGCCGCTGTAAAACGAAGAATGAATGATATCTTTGAGATGAAAAACTAACAGCCATATGACCTCTGCCTCCAACCTCTTTGGGCCACCTTTATCAAGTCACGTCAGTGGTCTGTGAACATGCTTTCAATAGCATCTACGGTAAGAGCTATGTAGCAGCCGACATATTAAGTACTTTACCTTATAGCATAAACTTCTCATCCATTATACAAACATAACTAAATATTCACTAAAAGCAAGGCATCGTGATAGGTACTGGAGTATGAAACAAGATGAACAAGGCAAAGATCCTAATTCCTAGGACTTTAGAATCAAGTGCAATTTACATACGGCAGTTCCTACTATTTCAAGGATAGAGAAAACGAAAGCGTGTTAGGGGCCTGATCTGGACCACACATTGAGCACACACGATGCCAGTTTTGGGGACTGATTTTGTTCCCCTTTTTAGAACAGAGTTAGGGTGTGATCTGGGTGCCTGAAGTCTCTGTGTCTGGGCCAGCGCACTTCCTACCACTAGGCTGCTCTCCTTTGAGATCCACCTGCTTCCTGGTTCCCTCGCAGGGGAGGAAGCTCCACGGGGGAGCTCATCCTGCAGAACGCAATGAATAGCTGAGCTTTGTTCACAGCAAGATTAAACGTTATTCCTCATATTTATTAATTAGTCTTTCTCCCATCTTTTGTGAACTGTTTGTCTTTTCCTCATTCATCTTTTGAGGATCTTAGTGTTTTGCATATTAATTTGTGTGAACTCTTTATATATTGAATGTTAACTCTTTGGTTGTATTTTATATAGCTTGCTGTTTTCCTTTTAAGTTTGTTTTGGGCCATGAGAAACTTAAAATGTTTATATAATCAAAATATATTCATCTTTTCTTCTGTGACTTTTCTTATTTCTCTAAAAACATTTCATTAACATTTTAATCAGCCTACTATCTACATATAGTTAAAACTAAGTCATATGATACAGAAGAGCTTATAATAAAAAGCATCAATCACCCAAGTTTGACTTTCCTAACAGCCAACCATTTTTAACTGTCTGATTTTTAGATATTCTGACAATAATCTTATTTCCAAATAATATGTCACTGACTTTTATTGACCTATTGGTTTTAAGCATATAGTTGATAGATATGGACTTCTGCTATGATCGGAAAGGATTTAGCTCTATTTTTCTCCCCCCAAACAGTTCTTTCACTATTTTCAGTTCCTCCATCTGTCAGATCTACATCTTCATGTATCATATTTAAAAACCTCCATTTCTTGTTCCATCAATGACAGATGATCTATATTGAGTTTCCACCTCCACCTCCTAAACTTTGTCATTAGAGCTCTACTTTTCACTGTCAAGGTTGATTATGTTATGTTTTGTATTCATGGTTATGTCTTTTCATGATTTAGCCGAAGGTTGACTAAAAATGTTGAAAATTAATAGATTTTTGTTTACTACAGAGCCTAGTGTTTGGCTGTGATTTTACCTTCTTCTCTGCAGTTCCAATGTAATGATTCCTATCTCAGCAAAGATGTATGTTTCTAGGATGAAGTTCAAGTTGACCGCCACTTGTTCACACTCCACATTTAGCTTAAGATCATATTTGGCAGTAGCAAAGGCTGATGCAAATTGCATCTATTCAAGATAAAGCCTGTCATTTAACTGAGGGTGTCTATGTCCACCAGGATGATATTAGGACCATAGCAGAGATGAAAAAGGTAGAAGCAAATCTTAATGTGATGTCTCCAGGAGTTCAGAGCTTTATCACTGGAAACACAGTCCAATTAGCTATCTGGGCCTGTCCTTAAGCCAGGATGAAATGTAGTGGGCAGTGTAGGCCTACTAAGGGGACATGTCCAGTGTGAGGCCCCTCACATTGTCTGTATTATGTTTGAATGGTAAGCAGAGGCTGCAGCATTTGGTGGGTAATGCGTGGCTGGAATCCAGAATAAGCCCTCCTGGAAAGTTCCCATACTGTGAGCATGGACACCTGCCTCCTGCTGGACCTGAGCTTCCTAGCAACCACAGCTAGGGCTAGATGGTACCAAAGTTCCCAGGCAGAGATAGTCCAGGATGGGGCAATCTCCCTGTCCCCAGGAGTTCTGCTTAGAAGTTTTGACTACTTGTTATCAACTGATAGAGAAGTCTAATTGCTTACCTTAAGGAGGGGATCCCTCTTAACAGCTTGGACTGAGTTCTTGATTCTGTCTTCTTTCTGCTAGACCACAGCTTTTGGAACTCCCTCACAGTATGCTGGCCTCCTTCAGGTTGAGCACCCAAGCTCCTAGAAGACTTTGCTTCCCAGTCTCTTGCTCTCACATAAGGTAACTGAGCTTGTCCAAAAAGCACTTTCTAGAGAAGTATAAACTGAGAACAATACTGCCAACATCTAGATTTTCCAGACTGAACAACCCTTTCCTCTACCCTTCACAGTGGAAAAGTGCCATTACTAAGCCATGCTTGGGACATTCTCTCTAGAAGTATAACTAGACTGAGTCTTTTCCCCCTAAATACGCCTTAGATGTGTTGATGTTTTATAGGCTAGATATTTTATTCCAAAGTATAGAAACATAAAGATGTTCTTCTCTCTTTTAGTGAAAAACATAATAACCTATAGATTTTATGACTAAGTCTCTAAAGTGATATAAATACAGTATGCTGAAGGAAACACAGAAAGAAAATGGCAAGAAAAATTGCACTGGAATTTTAATACATATTGCACTAGTTTGCTAGGGTTGCTGTAACAAAGTACTGTGAACTAAGTGGTTGAAATGTATCTTCTCTCAGCTCTGGAGTCTAAAAGTCTGGATCAGTGTGTCAGCAGGATTGGTTCCTTCTAAGGGCTGTGCGGGAGCATCTGTTCGGGGCCTCTCCTCTAGCTTCTATGGTTTGCTGGCCATCTTTGGCGTTCCTTGGCTTCTGCATCACCCCAAGCTTTCTCCCTGTGTGTGTGTCTGTGTCCAAATTCCCCCTTTTTATATGAACACAATCATATGGGATTAGGGGTTCGCCCTAATCCAGCATGAACTCATCTTAAGCTATCGAATTACATCTGCAACAACCTTATTTCTAAAGGTCACACTCCGAGGTACTGGGGGTTAGGACTCCAACATATGAATTTGAGGGCAGGGGACATAATTCAACCCATAACACTTATGTTTTGGTCTCTTATTTTTGGAAAAGAATACTTCCTCATTTAAAACACACACCAAAAAGGGATCACAGAGCAAGTTCTGCCTTTCAACAATTACTTTTCCTTTGTATCAAAGAAAGTATTAGACGAAAATGCTTTGAAAGTCAGAAGTCAAAAAGTGGTGGAGTTGAAAGATACATGTATTACCATATGTGAAGGGTCAGACTTGAGTGACAGATCTGACCTACCCTTTCCACTGTGGGAACAGATGATGTATAAATCCATTGCAGCCTATTAAGATTCTTTTGTTTTTCTTCTGTTATGCACTGAATGTTTGTGTCCCCTCCCCAAAATTCATATGTTGAAATCCTAACCTCCAATATGATGGTATAAGGAGGTAGGACCTTTGGGAGGTGATTAGGTCAGGAGGTGAAGCCCACGAATAGGTTTAGTGCCCTTATAAGAACAGACACAAGACAGCTTGCTTCCTCTGTTTCCCCCCATGTGAGGACACAACAAGAAGACAGCCATCTGCAAACCAGGAAGAGGACCCTTATCAGAACCCGACCGTCCTGGCCCCCTGATCTCAGACTTCTCAGCCTCCTGCACTGTGAGAAATAATTGTCTGTTGGTTGTGCCCCGCAGTCTACAGTAATTTGCTACAGCAGCCTGAACTGACTAAGACATTCTCTTTTTCACTGGATTCCCATCAACCCACCTTACTGTACTAAAAATTTAGAGCTTTAATAAATCCTCAGTGACGCACAGTTTCAACATGGTCACAGAAAGCGAATTAACTAAGTATAATGCTAGAGTCTCTAGCATCTAGTGAAGCGTGCAGACTTGGGGGGACTATTTGGAGGGCACGGTTATTTTTCATCATCAAATTTATGAACGGAAGCTCAAAGTGTTACAACAATAAAACTCAGAAATGAAGGAAAGCATTACTCATTTCTTAAATTCTCCTTCTCATTATGATACATCACCCTCATAAAATATCCCTTTGCTGTGGCAAACTTTTAAAATAACTTTTTAAAGTTATGTTAATAATTCAAAAATTATAAACTGCTCATTGTTGAAAATACAGAGAAGAACAAAATTTTAAAAAATTGGCCATAATCCCATTACTAGAAGATAGTAACTGATAATATTTTGGGGTATTTCTTTTCAGTGTTTTTTTATTTTCTATACATAGAGCTGAATATTTTTAAACTTACATTATGCTGAATATACATTTGCATTTGACTCTTAACACATTATTTTATTATAGGCATTGATTAGTATTTAACTGTAATTTATCCAGAATTTGTTTTAATATATAGAGTGATATGATAAACTTAATTTTATCTAAAGGACCATTTTTTCCCCATTTATTGAATACTTCATCATATTCTCAAGGATTTTTAATAGCTTTTTGAGGATATTAAAATAAAAAATATGTATCCTGTGCAGACAATTTAAAAGTTACAGAAGAAGATAAAGAAGAAAATAAAAATAACTGATAATTCTAGATCAATAGCTGCTGTTAACGTTTTAGTGTACTCCCTTCCAGTCACATTTCTTCTCTATTACGTTTCCATGCACTCAGACACTCCAGAGAGACTGCCAAGCCCACAGACCCCTTCGATGACTTCTTTACTTGGTTCTCTGTCACAGCTTTGGCCACAGACAATTAGATAAAGGATGAGTGCTTGACATAGGGGCAACCAATCTATAGACCCGCCTGCTACATATGAGGGCCCTGATTGGAGGTCTCTATCCAAGAGTGGCACTCCTTAGTAGATGGCGATTGACTCAACCAGCCAGATCTTTGCTTGGGAGTTTGGATTCAAGACCTACAGAGAGATGGTCAATTGTAGTGGCAGGCAAAGCTGAGGTAGAAACAGAATGCAGCAGAATGCGTGCAAAAGCCAAGCACTTAAACCAGTGTTGGAGGGTCTGCTGTGGTCCCTATGGGGTCCTCAACTTACACACCTGCAGACTTTGAGCCACACTTTGATGTGTTAAGCACTGGGACCCTGAAATGGCCTTTTATATAGTGGACATCAGCAGGTAAACATTTTGAAATATAGCATTGTACTAATCAGAGATGTTAACTGAAAATTACAGACACCAATGCTGGCCAACTTGAATATTAAAAAGGCAGTTATTGAAAAGCTATTAGGCAGGGCCCGCCCTGTGGTCCAATGGTTAAGTTCGCTGGCTCCGCTTTGGCGGCCCAGGGTTCAGATCCTGGGCGCAGACATGATACCGCTTGTCAGGACACATTGAGGCAACATCCCACATACCACAACTAGAGGGACCCACAACTGGAATATACAGCTATTTACTGGGGGGAACTTGGGGAGAAAAGTAGGAAAAAAAAAAAAAGAAGATTAGCAACAGTTGTTGGCTCAGGTGCCAATCTTTAGAAAGAAGAAAAGAAAAGCTATTAGGTAGTTTATAGACAATGGAAAACCAGAGAACTTGGCTTAAAAACTGGGCAGAACCAAGGTGAGCTAGGTGCCAAGAACAAAGATGAGTCACAATACAGAAAGAGGTTGGTAGATCATCGTTGTCTGCACTGCACAATGGATTCTTGATTCTTCCCCGACTGGTGACTTAAATGATCTCTAACTGCCCCTGTGTCTTTGTGTCACTCCCTCAAGATTCAAAGTCTCAGAGAGAAGCTTCCAGTTTTATGAACCTACGTTACATACCTGTGCTCTCCCTAGAGAGCCAGGATCTACTGCCTTTGAATTCCACGGTGGGAGGTGGGGCCTTGCTTTCCAGTTTTCGGATTTCTCTGAAGCTAGGGATGAGCGCCACGATCTTAACTAACCAGCAGAAAACAGCCAACTCCATCCAGAAAAACTCAACTCACCTCTTTTCAGGATATGGTCGAAAGGCAGTTTTAAAATAATCTTCACAAAGTTCAAAATCTTTCTGTACTTCTAAAGCTGTAAAATAACGTGGACTATTGATGTTGGGTGTTGGTACTGAACCCCTGAAATTGGAAAAAAAAATCCAAAGAAATTTGTAATGGTATCAAGCATACACACATATAATACCTAAATACTGACCATTACATCCCTCGTAAATGCAAATGCCAATAAAATCTACTTGGAATAATATAACGTATCCACTCATAAATGTCCATGTCACTGCTTGTCTCAGACACTGGCATTATCACATTCTAATTTGTAGATTAAGCAAATTTGTATTGTTGAAGCAAATTTGTATTGTTGTGAATATTCCTTATCCATTAAGCCATAAATATAGGCAAATTCTCTTCCTACTGATTAGTACATATTCTATTGTAAATCCTAGTCACATTTGTTATGTGAGATCCAGCAATATATCAACTGTTATAAAATTGAAATAGACATTTTCCAATTTTGTTTATAACCTAATGCTTTGAAATGACACCAGAATAAAATATTTCTAAAAATTCTAATATTATACTCCCAACTGAACTCTAGTATAAAATGTTATTTTTTTGTCTATACTAGCCTGTTTCCCCAGAGTGACCAGAAAGAATCATTAACCATTTTTAGTGAATAAATCCTACTGCTCTTCACCCCAGACATGCTAAATAGAGCTGCTATGTGCAAAATAGTCCAATTGTATATAAATGCATGCAAATTCAAGGCAACTATCTGCCCTAGTTCAACCATTTGGAGCTCATATTTAAAACTATTTAGCGTCTCTGTCCACAGTGTTTCAATAGGCATTGCCGTTCTGTGGGTCAGAGGTCACACAGGCCCTGGCTTTAGCTGCTCTGGAGGACACTGCTTCTCTCCTGGCCACCACCATCCCAATCCCACAATAGAACTTTGTAGATACCACACAGCCTGTCTTTTGAGTCAGACTATCCAAAGATAGCCAAAGATAGCCAAAGATGTGAAGAAAATTAATCACACTTTTTTTGATATATATTAGACAAATAGACGAAACAATTTTATTTATATTGGTTAAAGATTTTCAACAGATAGCTTAAAATTACAGACAATAAAAAGATCTGAAATTGAAAAAACCATTTAAACAGCTCTTTTATTCTGCTTCCTCAAATCACTGCACTCTAAAATAATGCAATAATTAATGTCTAGTCAATGCTCTTAATAACTTTCTGAAAACAGGGGCCTCACTTTATTACTCAAACTTTCTAAAAGGTCACAAAGAATTCAGAATACTGAAGCCTGTAACATTAATGAGAAAATAAACCACAAACATTTCATAAACGTCCTGTGACCTGGTTAATTGATTCTGAGTAAATTTCAAAGCCTAAATGTGTCTCTTCATATGTAATAATTAATAGGACAATAATTATTATAGGCACTAATATCTATAAAGCCTTTACTATGCAGAAAGGACAAAATGAAACATTTCATATTAAGGACTAAGAATTCATGGATTAATAAAGATACAATGGTCCCCACCCTTATGGAATTTAAAGGTTAAAATGGAAAGGAGACATTCAACAAATGATCCCACAAATCATTAATTACTGTTGTTTTGAGATTCATGACACACAAGTACAGGATAAAAAAAAAACAGAATACGATTAACCTTCAGTTATAAACAGCCTTACTGGAGGCTGATACTAATATTCAGACACCACCAGAAATATCATCATCAGTTTCTAGTAGCTGTGAGCATATTATGCCTTTAAAAATATACACAAACGAAAGGGAAATACAACTTCTAGAACTAGATTTACTAGTTCACTGGGTCCATTTTAGTACAGAGGTCCCTGTCTATGTTGATTGTTTAGGATTCGTTTGGTATATTTGGATGCTAGAACAGCAATCTAAAGATGCCCAGGTATAACTAAATGTGACAAATCACTACCTTTGAAATAGGAGTGTGTGATGAGGAGGTGTCTTTCCTCTTAGGGCCTTCCGGGCTGTCTCATACTGTCTCTCCATGGAATCTCTTTCCTAGGCAAGAAATAGGATCAGAAAATTACACTGATGTCAAAATTACATCAGATAATTAAAATAGCTATAATTATTCTCTTCTTACTAGAGATTGTCAAATATGTGGAAAGAAAAAGGGGGGAAAAGATAAGCCTAAAAAACAATTGATATTTGTTCAGTGGGAAGAAAAAAAAAACTTTATAAATCAAATCAAAAGATTGTTATGACGGCTGCCATTTAATATATAAACTTTATTTGACAATATGGCTTTTTTTTTTTTTTGAGGAAGGTTAGCCCTGAGCTAACATCTGCCACCAATCCTCCTCTTTTTGCTGAAGAAGATTGGCCCTGAGCTAACATCTGTGCCCATCTTCCTCCACTTTATATGTGGGACACCTACCACAGCATGGCATGCCAAGTGGTGCGCAGGTCCGCATCTGGAATCCGAACTGGTGAACCCTGGGCTGCCCAAGCGGAGCCTGCAAATGTAACTGCTGCACCACTGGGCTGGCTCCACAATTTTTTACTAACAGTTCATGTTTATATTTTTTACCTTTCAATGAGAGTCTCTCTTAAGGATACAGATTATTATTGTCTTTTTAGTCTTTCCAGATCTTAGCACACATAGTAACTAACTGACTGACTATATCCAACAACCTTCAGCTATGATCCTGAAACAGGACAAATTGGGAAGTCTTTCTTCCGAATTTCACCAGCATCACCGTCACCATCACTGAATACTTAGTGAGCATTTGCTAGGGATACAAAAACATAAAAGACACAGTCTTTGAATTCAAAAGGTTTATAAGCTGGTGGCAAAAGGGGATTAAAGAAGATGGAGGAAAAAAACCACAAGATCGTGTATGCTGTTTTATAAACAGTACCACATGTGTTTACACAGATTATCAGATGGAGTATGACCTGTTTAGCAACTGTCCACGTGGTGGATTTCCTCAGTTTAAGCAAACCTAATATATACAATTCTTAATTTACTGAAACGATAAATTAGCAAGTGTTTATTTGTTTTACATAAAAGTCTATCATTTCTAAAGGGATTTATAATAACACTTATTCAAACAGCAATAAAATACATTTTAAAATACACTAATCTTTGCTTGCAGTAACTTAACCTGAGATAAACCTGACTTTTTATTTTAATGTCATTACCAGGCCCCTCTCTAAGTTGACATTCACCTAAAATTGCATAGGAAATAATAACAAACAAGCATGCAAGTGAAAGGATCAACATCATCCCTGTGGTGGTAGGCCCACAGCTCCAGGCTAACCACTGTTTTAGCCGTGAAGACTAACATAGTTTCAAGTGTTTGCATGTCTACTGGGGGAATTTTTTAAGAATCAATTTTTAAGGATTAAGTTGATATGATTCTAAAAACATTTTTGCTTTACAAAAACTTTTCTGCAGGAGTGGCTCGGCTCTGCGGTGATGCCAAGATGGACACAGTGAGCAACTCTGGGAAACAAGTCGCATCCCAGAGACCAGAAGTCCCTTTGGTCACTCCTGTATCCTTAGCACACAGCACACAGGCCTTAGCACAAAGCAGGGGCTCAATAAATACTTTTAATGTACAACCGTGTAAATTGGGGGGTAATAAAGAGTGAATAACATATACCATTCTTTATAATCTGCCTTAGAATTAGCTGTCAACTGTTGCTAGCTTGAGAAGTGCTAGTTCAAGCTTTTGAAATTGTTCTTTAGAAACCAGGACACATGAGCGCTAACATGTGGCTTCACTGAACACAGGCTCTCAGGTGGACATTTGATGGCTGAGACCATTTTATCGTTTGCTTGACCATTAGCTCTGTGGTTCTGTGTAAGCAGGATGAGGAGAAAATAGCTGTTGGGTGGCAGGGAGGGGTCTGCAATAGGACAAGAAAGGAAGACAGGAACGAACACTATGTAAATTTCACCATTTAAAAACTGTATGTTTAAATAACTCCATAAACATCTAATTTTTCATATTCATATAAAATTACTTATATCGACCAAATGTGCTGTCCTACTCTCATGTTAATTTGTTATTACTTTTGCTCAAATCACTCTGTACTAGCACACACATTTACTATTGTGATTTCACTTTACATCATCCTTATTTTTTTCCTATATTGATGTTTGATTTAAATTACATCACGATTGGGAAGATGACAGTGGTGGTGGAAGCATAGTTTTTGGATCTTCCAGAATCCCCACATAAAAATAGACATAGCAACTAAATAGCCACATCAAAAACATATCAAAACATTTACAACCAACCAGGTGGCAAGGTATCTCCTCAAACCCTAAAATACAGGTGACGCCTTAATAGTGACATACCTGCACAATATCCCTGTCTGTGCAAGAGGAAACTGAAGGAAGCAACAGAGTGACTAAAAGACCTGAGAACAGGAGAACCTCCAAAAGGATTAGCTAAAAAGTATTTACTGGAAAGCAAAGCAGGACAATTTAGGAAACACACTGAAACATAGAGGGTGTTGTTCCCACCCTAACAGTGGGTAAGCATAAGGGGTTCATGGTAAGTTCTGAAGGAGCTAAATCAACTGTGAATTCTTGAAAGTGACCCACTGGGGCTCCCTTGTGAGACAGGGCCCCACAATAAGGAAAAAGCTGATGGGATGGGATGAAAACCAATTAGGACAGGATCAACAGAGACAAAGGAAACTGCAAGTCTACACCTAAGTGGGGAGGGGAACATAGCCAGGAAATCGCAGGAGGGAAGCTGCCATATAGGTGAACACTATTTGAAAAAAGCATGTTGCCTTCTACAAACTGAGAAAACTAATTTCACATAAAAATTAAAAATTTTCTAGTCAAATTCCACGCAAAGTTATTATAAGAAAAAAGAGAAAGAGGAGCAGAGGAACACCTCAACAGACAATGAATGCTTGCTCATAGAGCAGATAAAATCTGTAATCTACTGTTTTGAAATAAATTAAACAACATTAAGAAATGACATAAACATCAAGGAACAAATAAATTACAATTTTACAAACTTATAAATGAGGTGACAGAACTCAGGAAAGAATTAGAAATATAAGGAAAAAAATCACTTCAGAAATGAAAACTAAACTAGAAGGAATACCAGAGTGAAGAAACACAACAAATAATGCCTTAAGAGAAATAGAAAATGAACAGAGGAAAATTTTTAAACTCGAAAAGAAACAAAGAAAGACGTAAAAAGATTCAAGAGAAAATGACAAATAAATAAGATAAACAAAGAAGATCCAACTTACAAACAATGAGTCCTTGACAAAGTAATCCAAAACAAGGAAACAGGATGGTTGATAAAAACTACAATCTAAGTATAAAAAGTATATCAGCCTCTTACCAACAGGCAAGAATTCAGGAAATATTGCTCCCATAGCCCTTTCTTTTTCTAGCAGAGAATAAGCTTAGACAAGAAAACAACTAGAGAGACACTGAGGTAAGGTCTAATGACGAATATTAAGTATGTACATATTTGAGAGCTAAGACAAAATGAGAGTTAAAGGGAGAGAGTATATAATGACTATATGCTCTGATAGTGTAGCTATAGTGCAACCATAAATAATGAGCAGAGAACATTTGCAAAAAAATCTTTTTAACTGTTTTCAGTTTTTATAATGAGTGCTGGTAGTATTAGTACTGTTATTCTGAGACTCTTCTGTGTTTAATGTGGATAAAACATGAGAATTTAATGAGATATTATAATTCTATCCTCCCCTACATCTTTGAGGATCAGAATTCTCAGTGTGAAAGAAATAAAATAGGGAAGAAGTTAAGTAAAAATCCTGAAGTCTTGAATCTGAATTGGAAATATTAATGTGAACTCAAAAAATATTTTATCCAACCATAGAAAAGCCCTAGAAACAAGGACCACCCCAACAGCAATAAGCATACCTAGCAAACACAATGTGTTCTTGTACTACCATCTCCCACTTAAAGCAACCAAGGCTTCTTGGAGAAAAGATTGATTCCAGGTCTGGGACAGTTACTGAACAAAAGAGCATAGAATATCTTGTCATACCAGATAGATGGGTATCAAAGACCACATGGGTCATGTTAAAAGGACACAGGAGCCAACTCGAAGAGGCCCTCACTGGCCAAAGCTAGGATAATTTATTTTTTTATTTTATTTTTTTGCTGAGGAAGATTAGCCCTGAGCTAACATCTGTTGACAATCTTCCTCCACTTTATATGTGAGTCGCTGTCACAGCATGACTTGACTAGTGGTGTAGGTCCATGCCCAGGATCCAAACCCACAAACCTGGGCCCCTGAAGTGGGGCACACTGACTAAACCACTATGCCATGGGACCAGCCTCCAAAGGTAGGATAATTTGAGTTTCAACAAGGATAAAAAATGCAGCAGGTGGATACCCTTCAATATGCATAAATCAATATGCATAAATGCAAAATTGACATGCATAAATCATAACGATGATAAATGATATTTGAAAATTAGTCACCTTCAGAGAATAATAGGAAACCAATTTATTACCTTGAAAAAAGCATTTAGACTGCTGATCCAATACGAACTGTACCACATGGTAACCAGGTGGTAGATGAGAGAAGCATCTCTTTATAGTATTATTCCAGCTAATAAACATGGTGCTGAACACCAAGCAGTAAAAATGCGCCTGTGTAGAAGAAAGCATTTTTCTTTTGAAGTCAAAATAGACAGTTCTGAGCTGGGCAATCTTGGACAATCTCCTTGAGCTGACCCACCTCACAGTATTGAAAGGAAACAGTGCTTGGTAGACGTAGGTGCCCAATATGTTGTCACCACAGGCCCGCTTTCTCTGTGGCTGTCATACATTTGGGTACTTTATAGGATTGCATGGCCTTATCTGTTACACACACACTTGCTAAACTGGCTTTCAATGAATGAATTGGCCATTCAGCAATTTTTTTCTGGAGATGTGGCTTTCAGTGACTTAGCCTGCTTCAGGAGTAAGGGTGTCCCCAACAGAGGCTGGAGGAGCTGGTTGAAGAAACAAATCTTACTCAAGTTCAGAAAATCAAGCTTCTCCTAGGAGGCAAAGATAGAGTCATAACAATTCCGGAGCAAAAAATCCTCAGAAAGCCGGCATGGCCTTCAGTAGATTTTCTAGGGAACCAACCATGCAAAAGGGGGTCAGGCGATAGACTGATATTCTGACAAGCAAAACACAGGAACTTAGATTTCTGTAACCAACGGTACAGTTGTTTTTCTTGTTTCATTATAGTTGTTTTATTTAATTTATATAACAATATTGTTATTGTATAAATAAAACCTCTCACTGGATAGTGTTTGTTAGACATTTTTTACAGCAGTAAGAAAAAAGCTGTACATTTTCATCATTCAAACCTAAAAAGGAAACTGTAAGTGATGAAGCAGTAAGGCTGATTAAAGTTGTATTTATAGTTCTCCAAGAATGTTTTAGAGATGTTCAAATTAATGTGCTTTGGGAGTTATTTGGAAAAGTAAATAGTATTTAAAATATGAAGAGAGAAGTCGTAAAGCAACAAAGGATTGCATAAGCAAGGAATGAGAAAATGAGTAGATTGAATAGTTTATGAAATTATTTAAATTCATATTAAATTACAGCCATATTCATACAGAGCATTTTATATTCATGAACTATTGGAGTCATAAGCAAGAAAAGTGGTATTAGCTGATTTTTTCAGACTTGAAGAGCAAAGAATAATACTCTTGGACATTTCTTCCTAAGAAGGACAAGTCAGTTGGGTCCTAGAGTAAATCCCTAGTGACTTTAGCGAGGAGAAAGAAAAACAGCTGTCAGTGTGTTAGGAGTCAGTGATATACTGAGGGTCTCCACGCTCCATGAGCCCATTTTCTACTCAAAGAAAGAAGGCAGTAGTAGAAGGGCTAGAGATACCCTGACCTCACCCTGCCAATGAGAGGAGACCAGACGGGGTCACTACTTACCACACGTTCCATAAGGGCAGGGATCAGGTCCACCTTGTTCTAGCATCTGGAACAGTGTCTGGTCAGCAAATACCTGCCCTCTACTGAAAAGCAAATCCAGATCCTACATACGTGGTAGAATTCAACAAATACAGGATGGATAGATAGATGAACGAGTGAGAGGAAAGGAAGGGGAAAGGAGAGGGGAAGAGGGGAAGAGGGGAAGGGATAGGAAGGGAGGGAAGGAAGCCTTCTGCATATGGGCGCGGAGAGGATGGCTATGAGAGCAAAGGTCCTTCCTAGGCTTGCTAAACTAGCAAAGACAATGAACTCATCCTGCAATAAACTAGCACACAGACCACGGACACTACTCCTTTCACACATGGCCACAATTCCCTTAGCTCATTATTTCACTTTTCTCAGTAGGATAGTAATATGGGTCTCAGACCTTAACAATTCCCGCCCTAATCTGTTCTATTTCTTGATCTAGATTCCTCACTCTCTTCAGATTCTTCAGATTGATCATCTAGTTGGACCTTTGTCTGACTTTGGTTTCAGCATCACCCTTGTACCCCCCGCACTACAGACAGCCCTTGGTTTTTCAAGCTGCAGCCTGTAGGAAACCCTACCCAAGCCCAGAATGGTTAAGTAACCTACTGAGGCTTGTACAGCTAATGAACAGACAAACGACACTCATTGCACTACACCAGGTGCCCTCCTCCACTCCACAATTGCCAGCATCCCTCAAGCCCCTTGAGATTCTTTTACCTTCTTCTTCCTCCACACCCCCACCCCAAACAATAAGCACTCTCTTGACTTTTACAGTAACCATTTCTTTATAGTTTTATCACCTAAACTTGCATCCCTAAATATTATGGTTTAGTATTGCCTGTTTTTAAATTATATATTAACAGAACCATATAGGATGTATTCTTTTGAATCAAGAACTCTTTGAATCAACTGCATGTTTGTGAGATACATCCATGGAGCAAGTTAGTCCATTTTCAATACCCACACATCTTTGATCACATGAAAATTTAAAATTGTGTCTGGCCATTCTGCTGCTGATGGACATTTGAGTTTCCGGTTTAGGACCACTATGAACAACGCTACTACAAACATTCCTTACATATCTCTTGGTGCCCATGGCCTCATCTTTCTGTTGGGTATACACTCAGGAATACCACTGCTGAAGCACAGTATGTTCAATTGCCTGTTCAACTTAGTAAATGATGCCCAACTACTTTCTAAAGTGTATGAATTGAACCCCTACCAGTTGTCTTCCAAGAATTCCCATTGCTCTGCATCTTAACAGTCAGTTCATCATTTTAGTACTTTTAATCTATGTCTAGTGGTATCCCATTGTGGTTATAGTTTGCATTTTCCTGATAGTGAGGTTGAATCTCTCTTCATATGATTATTGGCTATCTAGATCTTATCTTTTGTGAAGGTTTTTCTATAAATTATCTGGTTTTTTTCTTAATAATTTGTAGAAGTTCTTTTTTCTGGATACCAGCACTTTTTCAGTTATACTTAATTGTAAATATCTTCTCCTTTTCTCTGGTTTGCCTTTTTCTCTCTTTAGTGTTGTTTTTTTATTAACAGAAGTTCTTATTTTTAATGTACCTCAATGTTATAAATTTTTCCTTTGTAATTAGTGCTTTCTGCATTACATTTAAGAAATCTTCCCCCAGTTCAAAGTCATAAACATATTCTCTCATATTATCTTCTAGAATTATGATTTCATACTGCTCAGCAGTGCCACTCTCTTCATAAATCATCTTTCCACATGTGCTTGAGTCTGTTTGGGGGCGCTTATTCAGTCTTTTAAGTTATTTTTGTGCCCATACTAGTATTTCCATATAAATATTAAAATCCACATCAATTTCAAAATCAAATAACAAAATAAAAATTTTCAATATCAAAATACAATCAATTTCCACAAAAAAATTTATGGAGATTTTGACTGGATTATACTGAATCTGTAGATCTATTTGGGGAGGGCTGACATTTGTAAAATATTGAGTCTTGCAATTTATGAATGTGGTCTATTCCTCCACTTATTTAGGTTTTCAATTTTTCTAAATAATATGTTTTATGTTTTTCTAGGCACAGATATTACACATCTTTCATTAGATTTATTCTTAAATATTTGATATTTTTGAATGCTATTCAGAATGTATTTTTAAAATTTTAAATGTTTAAAATTATTGCTATAGTATAAAGATCCAATTTACTTTTGTATATTGATATCGTATCTAATAACCTTGACAAATGCACTTATTAACTGTTCCAAAAATTTATACCAATTATTTCTTTTTTTAAAGATTGGCACTTGAGCTAACATCTGTTGCCAATATTCATTTTTTTTTTCTTCTTCTCCCTGAAGCCCCCCAGTACATAGTTGTATATTCTAGTTGTAGGTCCTTCTGGCTCTGCTATGTGGGATGCTATTGTCTTAGTCCCACAATACTGTCAAAAGTGTCAGTTCAGCCCCTCAGCCATGCCTACCTCAATTGGCAAAGGTCTGGAGGGAAAAGTGGCCTCCAGTACCAGGCTCACCTCTCAGGATCATCTTTCATCCCTAATTCCTGACCAGATAGTTTTTCACTCTTCTGTTTGCTTTCCAATACCTTCAGGAAGGTTTTTCTTTCATTCTTTTTGGTCCAGCTTTTCTAGTTGTACTCAGCAGGAAGGCTAGTCCAAATTACCAAGTCTGCCTTTATTGGAAGTAGAAATTACCTTTCATAAATCTGAAGGTTCTTAATGTTACAGGGATGTTGATGATGCTCCAAAGGAGAGTTGCTGTTCTTGAACATAAAGGAGTACACCTGGCGGCCTGAACGCTTTCTCTCTTCCCTGCTAACCATTATCACCATAACAACAACTAACATTTGTTTTGTGGTCAATAATTTACAAATAAATTTCATATGCATTTGATACAATAACATTGTAAGGAAGGTATTATTAGCTCCACTTTACAGAAGAGGAAATGACATTTCATAACAGATAAGCAACTCCTATAAGACTATCCAGTAGGTAGCAAGGCTGTCACACGAACCCTGAGTCAGTGCATTTCCTCTCAGGTCAAGGAACCAACAGCTAAATGTAGATAGAAGCAAGCACAGACTGAAAATACACACAGAATCAAACACACACATAAATATACACTTACCCAATTGGTTATGACATGTGTATACGTGACTACCATGGAATAAGACTGGTCTCCGTAAGACACACACAAAACTAGCCTTGTTATTTTGTAATCACATCTTGACAGACATATAGTTATAAACTATGCACAAAGAAAGAGTGGAACTTTAGAATAGAGGGATTAGACTGAAAGATCTTTTGTACACAATGAACTCGGGGTAGGTGTGAGTGGAGGAGAATGCAGTCTTTGATGAAAGTGGGAGGAGTGCTCCAGAGAAACAAAATCAAAAAAAGCACTGACGATGGGAATTTCCACTTTGTCCATCACTGTCAAATGGCTGTCTTGATAGTTTCCAAAGGTAAATACGAACACTTGAAACCCATAGTTAAGATACCAAAAAAAGCCCCAAAATTTCTACTTTTTTTGGACAATGTAAGACACAGATTTTTGACAAAGGAAGCTGTAATTATTTTCTTCCATTCACTAAAAAGTTTCAAAACTACATGAAAATTTATGTTGGGAAAGTAAAATGAGGAAAGTAACATCTTCTCCTAAGGGTTGCAATGAGTAGTACAGGAGATAATTTACATGAAAGCCCTTTTCAGATGATAAATGCTGCACAAAGCCCATATAGGTTCTCTCACATAACATTGCACCATCTCACTAAGGCTTCTGTTGTGATGATCTTAAAAAGGTATGTTGCTCATTTTGCAGTATTATAACAGCTATGCAAAATGTTAATAACCTATGAAATATCATAAAATTTGATAAATAGTTTCAAAATAGCATTGAATTCATAATCTTTAAAAGGAAATGAGGCACCAAAAATAATCTTAGGCGAATTCAGCCTATATCCATGACAGTAGCAATTTAGTATTCCATTTGCACTAATTTTTTTTTTGTATTAATGTTATGATAGATTACAACCTTGTGAGATTTCAGTTGTACATTATTGTTAGCCATGTTGTGGGTACACCTATTCCCCCTTTGTGCCCTCCCCCCACCCCCTCTTTTCCCTGGTAACCACCGATCAGATGTCCTTGTCAATATGTTAACTTCCACCTATGAGTGGAGTCATATAGAGTTCGTCTTTCTCTGACTGGCTTATTTCGCTTAACATAATACCCTCGAGGTCCATCCACGTTGCTGCGAATGGGCCAATTTTGTCTTTTTTTATGGCTGAGTAGTATTCCATTGTGTATATATACCATATCTTCTTTATCCAGTCATCAGTTTCTGGGCATGTAGGTTGGTTCCACGTCTTGGCTATTGTAAATAATGCTGCGATGAACATAGGGGTGCAAGGGACTCTTGGGATTTCTGATTTCAGGTTCTTAGGATAGATACCCAGTAATGGGATGGCTGGGTCATAGGGTATTTCTATTTTTAACTTTTTGAGAAATCTCCATACCGTTTTCCATAGTGGCTGTACCAGTTTGCATTCCCACCAACAGTGTATGAGGGTTCCTCTTTCTCCACAACCTCTCCAACATTTGTCGTTCTTGGTTTTGGATGCTTTTGCCAATCTAACGGGGGTAAGGTGATATCTTAGTGTAGTTTTGATTTGCATTTCCCTGATGATTAGCGATGATGAACATCTTTTCATGTGTCTATTGGCCATATTCATATCTTCTTTTGAGAAATGTCTGTTCATGTCCTCTGCCCATTTTTTGATCGGGTTGTTTGTTTTTTTGTTGTTAAGCAGTGTGAGTTCTTTGTATATTATGGAGATTAACCCTTTGTCGGATAAGTGGCTTGTAAATATTTTTTCCCAATTAGTGAGCTGTTTTTTTGTTTCAATCCTGTTTTCCCTTGCCTTGAAGAAGCTCTTTAGTCTGATGAAGTCCCATTTGTTTATTCTTTCTATTGTTTCCCTCAACTGAGGAGTTATAGTGTCCGAAAAGATTCTTTTGAAACTGATGTCAAAGAGTGTACTGCCTATATTCTCTTCTAGAAGACTTATTGTTTCTGGCCTAATCTTTAGGTCTTTGATCCATTTTGAGTTTATTTTGGTGTGTGGTGAAAAAGACTGGTCAATTTTCAATCTTTTGCATGTGGCTGTCCAGTTTTCCCAGCACCATTTGTTGAAGAGACTTTCTTTTCTCCATTGTAGGCCCTCTGTTCCTTTGTCGAAGATTAGCTGTCCATAGATGTGTGGTTTTATCTCTGGGCTTTCAATTCTGTTCCATTGATCTGTGGACCTGTTTTTGTACCAGTACCATGCTGTTTTGATCACTGTAGCTTTGTAGTATGTTTTGAAATCGGGGATTGTGATTCCGCCGGCTTTGTTTTTCTTGCTCAGGATTGCTTTAGGAATTCGCGGTCTTTTGTTGCCCCATATGAATTTTAGGATTCTTTGTTCAATTTCTGTGAAGAATGTTCTTGGGATTCTGATTGGGATAGCATTGAATCTGTAGATTGCTTTAGGTAGTATGGACATTTTAACTATGTTTATTCTTCCAATCCATGTGCATGGAATGTCTTTCCATCTCTTTATGTCATCGTCAATTTCTTTCAAGAAAGTCTTGTAGTTTTCATTGTATAGATCCTTCACTTCCTTGGTTAAGTTTATCCCAAGGTATTTTATTCTTTTCGTTGCGATTGTGAATGGTATTGAGTTCTTGAGTTCTTTTTCTGTTAGTTCATTGTTAGTGTATAGAAATGCTACTGATTTATGTATGTTGATTTTATACCCTGCTACTTTGCTGTAGTTGTTGATTATTTCTAATAGTTTTTCTATGGATTCTTTGGGGTTTTCTATATATAAGATCATGTCGTCTGCAAACAGCGAGAGTTTTACTTCTTCATTACCTATTTGGACTCCTTTTATTTCTTTTTCCTGCCAAATTGCTCTGGCCAACACCTGCAGTACTATGTTGAATAGGAGTGGGCACCCTTGCCTTGTTCCTGTCCTCAGAGGGATGGCTTTCAGTTTTTGTCCATTGAGTATGATGTTGGCTGTGGGTTTGTCATATATGGCCTTTATTATGTTGAGGTACTTTCCTTCTATACCCATTTTATTGAGGGTTTTTATCATAAATGGGTGTTGGATCTTGTCGAATGCTTTCTCTGCATCTATTGAGATGATCATGTGGTTTTTGTTTTTCATTGTGTTGATGTAGTGTATCACATTGATTGACTTGCAGATGTTGAACCATCCCTGTATCCCTGGTATAAATCCCACTTGATCCTGGTGTATAATCTTTTTGATGTATTGCTGTATTTGGTTTGCCAGAATTTTGTTAAGGATTTTTGCATCTATATTCATCAGTGATATCGGCCTGTAGTTCTCCTTCTTTGTGTTGTCCTTGTCAGGTTTGGGGATCAGAGTGATGTTGGCTTCATAGAATGTGTTAGGGAGTACTCCATCTTCCTTAATTTTCTGGAATAGTTTGAGAAGAATAGGTATTAAGTCTTCTTTGAATGTTTGGTAGAATTCTCCAGAGAAGCCGTCTGGTCCTGGACTCTTATTTTTGGGGAGGTTTTTGATTACCGTTTCTATTTCCTTACTTGTGATTGGCCTATTCAGATTCTCCATTTCTTCCTGATTCAGTTTGGGGAGGTTGTAGGAGTCTAGGAAGTTGTCCATTTCTTCCAGGTTGTTCAATTTGTTGGCATATAGTTTTTCATAGTATTCTCTTATGATCCCTTGTATTTCATTGGTATCTGTTGCGATTTCTCCTCTCTCATTCCTAATTTTATTTATTTGAGATTTCTCTCTTCTTTTCTTGGTGAGTCAGGCTAAAGGTTTGTCGATTTTGTTAATTTTTTCGAAGAACCAACTCTTTGTTTCATTGATCCTTTCTACTGTCTTTTTTGTTTCAATATCATTTATTTCTGCTCTTATTTTTATTATTTCCCTCCTTCTACTGACTCTGGGCTTTGTTTGTTCTTCTTTTTCTAGTTCTGTTAGGTGTCGTTTGAGGTTGCTTATGTGAGCTTTTTCTTGTTTAGTGAGGTGAGCCTGTATTGCGATGAATTTCCCTCTTAGGACTGCTTTTGCTGCATCCCAAATGATTTGGTATGTTGTGTTCTCATTTTCATTTGTCTCCAGATAATATTTGATTTCTTCTTTAATTTCTTCAATAATCCATTGTTTGTTCAGAAGCGTGTTGTTTAGTCTCCACATTTTTGCACCTTTCTCTGCTTTTTTCTTGTAGTTGATTTCTAGTTTCATAGCATTATGATCAGAAAAGATGCTTGATATTATTTCAACTCTCTTGTATTTATTGATGTTTGCTTTGTTTCCCAAAATATGGTCAATCCTTGAGAATGTTCCATGTGCACTTGAGAAGAATGTGTAACCTGCTGTTTTTGGATGAAGTGTTCTATATATATCTATTAAGTCCATCTGGTCTAATTTTTCATTTAATTCTATTATTTCCTTGTTGATTTTCTGTCTGGATGTTCTGTCCATTGGTGTTAATGGTGTGTTGAGGTCCCCTACTATTATTGTATTCTTGTTGATGTCTTCTTTTAGTTCTGTTAAGAGTTGCTTTACAAATTTTGGTGCTCCTGTGTTGGGTGCGTATATATTTATAAGTGTTATGTCTTCTCGGTGGAGAGTCCCTTTTATCATTATATACTGTCCCTCTTTGTCTTTCTTTATCTGTTTTGCTTTGAAGTCTACCTTGTCTGATATTAGAATAGCGACACCTGCTTTCTTTTGTTCATTATTAGCTTGGAGTATTGTTCTCCATCCCTTCACTCTGAGTCTGTGTTTGTCTTTGGGGTTGAGGTGTGTTTCCTGGAGGCAGCATATTGTTGGGTCTTGTTCTTTGATCCATCCTGCCACTCTGTGTCTTTTGATTGGGGGGTTCAATCCATTTACATTTAGAGTGATCATTGAGATGTGGGGGCCTACCACTACCATTTTATGTCTTGTTTTCCGGTTTTCTTCAATTTCCTTTGTTTCTCGTCCCATGGTTTAATCTGTTCTGATGAAGAGCTGCTACTCTCTGTTGTTGTCCTTCTACTTATCTCCTCTGCTCTTGGTTTTGTAGCCCCTTTCCTTTTTTGGATTTTTCAGGAATGAGGGTTTTCCTGAGGATTTCCTGAAGGGAGGTTTTGCGGCAATGAACTCCCTTAATTTTTGTTTATCTGGGAAAGTTTTTATTTCTCCATCGTATTTGAAGGATATTTTCGCTGGGTAGAGAATTCTCGGCTGTACGTTTTTGTCCTTCAGACTTTTGGATATATCATTCCACTCTCTTCTAGCCTGTAAAGTTTCTGCTGAGAAATCTGCTGATAGCCTGATGGTGGTTCCTTTGTAGGTTAGTTTCTTTTGCCTGGCTGTCCTTAGTATTTTCTCCTTGTCGTTGACTTTTGCTAGCTTCACTACTATATGTCGTGGGGTTGGTCTTCTTGCATTGATAAAGTTTGGAGATCTATTGGCTTCTGTCACCTGAAGATCCATCTCTCTCACCAGATTTGGGAAGTTCTCAGCCATTATTTCTTTGAATAGGCTTTCTGCCCCTTTCTCCTTCTCTTCTCCCTCTGGTATACCTATAATCCTTACGTTGCATCTCCTAATTGTGTCTGATAATTCTCAGAGAGTTTCTTCATTTCTTTTTAGTCTTACTTCTCTCTCCTCCTCTGCCTGTAGCATTTCTATATTCCCATCTTCCAAATTGCTAATTCTTTCCTCCATATTATCGGCCCTACTGTTCAGTGCATCTAGCTTTTTCTTAATCTCCTCTATTGTGTTCTTCATTTCCAGTATTTCTGTTTGGTTCTTCTTTATCATATCAAACTTTTTGTGACATAGCTCCTGAACTCGTTGAGTTGTCTATCTGAATTCTCTCTTAACTCATTGAGTATTTTAATGATGGCTGTTTTGAAGTCATCGTCATTTAGGTTATGTATTTCATTTTCTTTGGGATTGTTGTCTGTGTATTTGTTGTTTTCCTTCTGTTCTGGGGATTTAATGTATTTTTTCATATTGCTTGATGTTGCAGATTTGTGCCTCCGCATAGAGATAGAGATCAGTTGCTCCTTCCACTTGTTTCTGCTGGTGTGGTGGGGGAGCAGCTGTTTATACTGCACCAACCAGGAACCCTATCCGCAGTTGCTAACTGGGCCTGGGCACCTCCTCGTAGTCACAGTGGTCCTTTGGATTCTCTATTCTGCCATGGGGGCCGTCACGGGGTGGGGGGGGGGGGCTTCAGGCTGCTGGTGCCTGCTGTTGCAACCCACCTAGACGTGCTCCCTCCTTGGGGTCTGCAATGGTGTTATGGGCTTTTCCAGCAGCCAGGGGTAGGATCACTTATATTTGCCGCTCCGTCACTGTCAGCACCCACAAAATCTCACTTGTCCACTATGGGTTGCAGCAGAGCTATTGGCATCTTCTACAGTCTGTGGTTAGCTCACCTAGCTATGCTACTTTTGTCCTGGGGTGTTCCAGCCTTGTGGCTGCCAGATAGGTGCTCTCTACTAGTGCTGCCATTTGCACTAATTTTTGAAGAGTGAGTCTGCTCTATATACCACAGCCTGAGACTTTTCGTCTGACGTAACCTGTCTGATTCTTTTGAGCACCAACTATGGTTCTGACTTTAGAAGATGATCTGATTATCTGCTTGGAACAGCCTAGCCTTAAGGAAACACAACCAGGGAGTTGACAACCGAAACAAAATTTCTGTTGCTTTTGTGGCAACTGCAATTGCAGTGATTTTCGTCTCTTTGTATTCCCAGATCATCACATAAAAATCATTACAAATGGAAAATGAGCACAACCTAACTTGAAGGCAGTGCAAATTCTGAATTCAATACTCCTGGACACGCTGATTTCTCTGAGTTCTCAGAGAACCGATTTGGGACTAAGCTTTATGACTGATTAAACAGTGCTGAGCTATAAAACAGGGACTCACTTTGAAGGCTCAGTACAAGAATACTCAAAACTACGTCACAACAACAAGGGAAGTTTTCCCTTGAAATACATACTTTACAGCATTAATTCTATGGTAGTGCTTTTCTATTCTTGCTAACTGGAAGAGCTGGGTGTCAGAGTTTTGACAAAGAACCTGGGGAAAGGTACTCACAAAATCTACACTGAATATTCTATTTTTAGAACCTCTGACTATTCTATTAGAGGTGTAGAAAGGCGCAAAACAAATTGTCTTCAGCTGACACTAGTGAGAGAATAGTTTTGGGGAAACTTATTAACCTCAAAATATTAAATCCCTTTTTTGTCTGACGCTGTAACGCTCCTTTGCAGCTTCCCCCTTCTGCCCCTCCTTACCACTGGTGTTTTTCTGGCTGCAAGTTTGGCCCATAATTCCACAAAGTAGTTTCTGTCTGTAGGATCCAGGAAATCCCATAAATTTGAAGTAGTAGGTTTCCTAGGAGACTCTCCATATTTCAGCTGAGGTGTCTTAATATCTGGTAGGGGAAAAAAAAAAGTCTAAAATAAAAAGCATAAAATAGGATAAAGGGACTTTCTGAAGAGAGAAATGTTTCCTATCTGGATTTTCCCAAGCACAACAAACTGTATAAAGTATGTGCGTTTCAACTTGAAAGTAAGATAAAACCCTGTCTTAGAAAAAGATAATAATAATTACTGTTGACTTTGCCTGGGCACGGAGTCTCACCTGGACTAGAGGTGGAAACACCCACGGGAAATCAGACCTCTTATCTTGTGCTATGTGCTGGTATGGAAACTGAACTTGAACTCACACCCAATTGTGTGGCAATCCCGAGCCGATAAAACAAGGTAAAGGCCATTGCAGATGAGTAAAAGTATTTAATCA
This sequence comes from Equus przewalskii, assembly GCF_037783145.1. NCBI lineage: Eukaryota > Metazoa > Chordata > Mammalia > Perissodactyla > Equidae > Equus > Equus przewalskii. Next base: position 88,193,250 of record NC_091834.1, on the reverse strand, counting down.
CGGTAGGGAAGTCTAAAATTCCACAACCCAGCACCTGTCTTGAGAGAGGGGAGAGACTCAGAAGACGCAACAAATGGGCAAACCCATACCCAAGGAACCCCAGGTGAGAGAGAACTCTGAAAAGGAACATTAGAGTAACTGTGTTTATAACAATCACAGTGAAAATAGGAGACAATTGTACGTGGAAACGTTCTCTGTGAAATCTTCGTGATGGGAAAGCCATTCAACCCATCTTTGCTGAGTATCTACTATGTGCCAGACAGTGCTCTGGATGGCAGGGATAGAGCAGTAAATAAAATGTCCTTGACCTGTGGGAATTACACTCTCATGTTGGAGACAAACAACACGTCAGATAACGTCAGGTAGTGACAAGTGTGACAAAGAACCAGAAAGCTGGATAAGGGGACAGAGTGAGAGAAGGCATGACGGTCAAAGGAAGTCCTCTCTAAGGTGATGACATCTAGACAGTGACCTGAAGTCACGAAGAAGAAAGGCATTCAAATAACTGGAGCAAGAGTATATGAGGCAGAGAGAGTGGCTTTGTGTAAGGACCCAGGAACATGCTTAAGACAGCTGAATTACAGTAAAGAATTCAGCATGGCTAAGCAAGGGGAAAAATGAGATGGAGCGGATGAATCCCTGTGATCATTTTTTTAAAAAACACTTGTCCATTTGATGGAACCCTAAGAGCAGAGCATTGTGAAAAAGACCAGATGAATTTGAAAAAAGTCAAGTAAGATAAAATTGGAAGAAACAGAAGCTATATTCATTGAAATAATTCCCATAGAAATGACCCATACGTCTAAAAGCTTATTCAAAACATAGTATTTGTGTTTGGGTTCCTTTTTCAAGCTTTCTGAGACAGGCCATTTGTACTGTGCTGTAAATAAGCCAAGTTCAATCTGATGATACAACGCAGCTGTAATTCCAACAATGTAAGGTCTTAATGATTTCTCAGCAGCAAAATATGTTGGGTAAAGATAATATGTTTAGATTACTATTAAACTACATCGTAATGCCACCACCATAATGACTTGGACTCCTGTAATAAAGAATTTCATACACTTCTTAATATAGTTTCTAATGTTTTAATACATCAATGTACAAGAGATCGCATTTCTCAATTTTTTAAAAAAACATAATTACCAATCTTACAATACTCTGCAACAAAGTTTCTTAATGTGGCCTTATTCGAAGTATCTAAATTAAAGTCAACCTTGAGGCAACATTAAAAATATATACATAAATTACTTTACAGTCCACAAAAAGTACCAAGTGCTTCAGTATATAGGCTAAATTTATTTAAACATAAATGAAACATAAATGAATTTAATGATGCATGATGGATTTTAAAGTTATTTTATGGATTAGTATCATTACCCAATGCAGGAAAATATAAAGGAAATATCCGCAACAATGGGAACTACATCTCAAATTAATTCTAAATAGCTTAGACCTTTTCTTTCGACTTATATCCCTTTGCAGTCAAGTGAATTAAAGTAATATCTGTATAAAACACTTTTAAAAAATGAGCATAGACTTCAACCTAAACAACAAATGCAGTAGAGGCCAGGTACCTGAGAATAAAACATTTGTATGTATATTAAATATCATATCATCACACACACTAAACAGGGCCTTTTACCGTATAAAAGAAAGGAGAAAGTAAACAGATGTGGATGATCTGATATTACAGGCACATAGCCATGTCAATAACTAGTAATAAAATTAGAATTTGGGGGTCAGACTGTGAAAATTTTGAAAAATGAAAATCCCTAGATCAATAACGAATTTTTCTACATTGAAGAGATTACTTTTATAGCAAAGCAACTAAATCATCCTATTGTCCAAAAACATGAGACTGAACACTTCTAAATACAAATTTTTTAACATTTAAATAAAACGTTGCAAAAAAAATGAATCAGTACTAGAGTCTGCCTCTCCTTAAAAACACTAGGAAAGGTAGGACGGGGAAACAGGCTTTCATTTCAGACCAAAGTTCTCAGCGAGCCAGATGGTTTCAGGATCATTCAATGTTTTCTCACTCAAATGGGGCTTTAAAAAAATGTTTATTTGGGTAATAGTGAGGTTGTTTTAACTAACAAGAGTAATTTATACCTACCATGATTAAATATATACACATATATAAAATGTAAATACCTATAAAATCCCTGTAAACGTCTCAATAACCATAAAAAGGGCCCAAAACAAATTAAAGCACAATAATCCGCTATACAATTTAAAATATTTATTTAGTTTTAATAGGACAGTTACACAATTTGTAGTGGAAAATTAAGGGAAAAGCTCAGTTCATATCACAAAATTGAGTGTGCCAAAAGAAGCTATTTTTCCAGGACAGAATTAAATCTTAAAAGTCTTGTCTATCCGTGCTTCTAAGAAAGGAATAATAGCAACTAGAAAAATAATCATTTTACATAATATCCATAATAATTTTCCACAGACAAATAAGCTTTTATAGTAGAAAGCTACCACATAAGTCCAAGGAACCATAGTAATAATGTTCATGTTATAGATGGTAAAATGAACACCCTCCCTATACTAGCCTAACAAGAAAGTGCTATATTCTCGAGTGTCCAATCAAAGGAATAATCAGGTGTTTAAACAGGGAACAGATTCTACAACAAGACAAAGGAAACCATGCAAATGCATATTCTCACACAGAGAGAGTGAGGTACAAGAAATATTTCTTTCCAATGAACTTCATACTTTGAAATGTCCTCAGTAGAGTTGAACTAATGGGCTTAATATTCGGGCACTGTATTCAGAATCTCCTAATTAAAACATATAACAATAGTGCCCTGAATTTCATTTTCTTTTAATGGATGAATTTATCATGAAGTAGTTCATTGACACTTTGAAGGACAAAAGATACAGGGCAGGTAAATTTCAAGAGTGGAAACTTCATACATAAGATCTGCGTGTGTACAGAATTTGGGAGAGGGAGAGAAGAAAAGGGTAGCAATGATCGACAGGAAATGGGATAGAAACCTTCAGGAAATTAAAACTTTCCTCTCCTTTGAGCAATACATTTGATAACTAGATTTTTGATGTGATTTCCACCCAACTCTACACCCCCATCTCTGGTAAGTGTGGTCTTTTCTTGTCAAGGGCTCATCCTTCAAGAACAACTTTTCAAAGATGTTGTTTTGTTGGTCACTTCCTCTAACAAAGATATTTTTTGTCTTTCTTCACTTTGCTTTTCTATCTTTGTCCTTGGAAACAGGGTCTTTAGATCTGGTAGCTCGTAAAAGCCAGTCTTTCTCTCAACCAGCCACAAAGAGAAAGAAAAATGCGCAATATCGGGTAGTTTATTCCTGAGTCAAGTAACTTGACAGCATTTACCACCTAGCCAATCTGAAACACAGAATATAAATGCCTTTAATTTTATCAACAATGAAATGGTAATAGTAAAAATAATAGGTAACGTTTATTGAATATATACCATGTGCCAGGTGCTATTACAAGTCTTTAACTGTGTGTCACAGGAAAATTTCATCATAACCTCAGAGCTGATGTTTCCCCACTCACTTCTCCACGCTGCAATGCTGCAGGTGAATGCCCAGGAAAGAATCTCTTGATCTCTGTAATATTTTGCTGAACCACAATTTCTTTCCAATATTATTCTAATTCTGTTTAAGCTCCTTAATTCAATCAAGGTTGTCAACATTTTAAAAAGGATTTTTAGAGAGATCATTCCATTTGCCATATATTTCCATCTAGTTTAAACAGTGTTATCCTATTCCAATTAAGGATAAAATGCTATTTTTAAAAATGTTTTTGCTGCTTACATGTTAATACTAACAAACACTCATATGGGCGCTTACTGTGTGCCAGACATCTTTCTGGGTCTTCTTCAATATATTAACTCAACTAACTAATCCTCACAATAAGCTTGAAATGGCTACTATTATTATCTCTATTTCATGCATGAGAACTTTTAACTTTGTAACTTGCCCAAGGTCACACAACTAGATCACAATGGAACTGGAATTTCCTATGATTATTTTGACTTTTAGTCTTATTTGAAATCATGAATTTCTAAGTTTACAATCTTTTAAAAAAAAGGTCATTATCTTTGATGATTATGACAGCACTCTCATAATCACCTTTAAGATTAAAGATTTGGTCTTCTAACATTATTTGTCTATCATCAACACAAAGAAACAGTTAGGCTCTTCTTACTCTCTTCTCTGAAAGTCTGATCAATAAAGGAAAGTGACTTCTAGAATTATGTTTTTCAAATTGAACTAAGCAATTAATTAAATTCATTTATGAATATCCTGTGCTAGACACTGTATAAATAGTGCAATTATCTGAAGTAGAATTTGAAGGATCTTTTAGGGTAACAAGATGATCTTCAGTGTTGTCATGGAGCAAAAGGAAAGGAACTCAACAAAGTACTTGGCGGCAAAAAATCTATTGATCAAGATTGTTTTGAAGTCGGTATTTTGAGCTCTACAAAAGAACTTATTACTATGCATGTGAATTTTGGATATATTTTATCTGAAGTCCTAACATTGACAAAGAGCATAACTGCCAATACACTGGATCCTTGCTATTGTCCCAGAAAAGAATTCAGCATAAATCCTGCCAACTTGTCCCACCGCCCTTGAAGGCAACTAGAGCAGGGAAGCCACTGGTCGACAGGCTTCTAAGAACAGCACCATAGCAAAGCTCAAGAGCACTCAGTCCAGGGTTTTTGAAACTGCAGGCTGTGAATTAAATTGTGAAATCAATTTAATAGGTCACGACCAGCACTTAAAAAAATCAAGATTGAGTAGAATAGAAAAGACCACAGCAGATCATGATAGTGAAGTTGTTTTATGATACTTGTTTCCTACGAGTGTGTAGTGTAGGTCACAATATTGTAAAAGATATTCCTAGCTATGGATCTTGGACCAAAAAATTTGAAAGCTACTGATCTAATGAGCATACTAACTGTGTGCAATTTTCTAGTACTAAGCACTATATTTATAAAACAGACTGCTGGATTCTTCACAGCTAGCAAGCAGAGCCAGGTGTCGTAAATGGATCATAGATCATAAAAGGAAACTTAAATTCCCTCAAGTTCAACTGATCACCCCACACATGTAGACCTGTAAGATTCCCATCACAGAGTATCTAAGTTCTGGAAAAATCCTGTTTGCTCCTCTGCAAATGACTTCTAACTCTCAGAAAGTTCTTCATTATGTCAAATCAAAATAGAACATAAGGTTGCTGCTTTCACATGACAGCTTTTCAAGTATGTGAATTTAATTTTATATAACTTTTTCTGAATAAACAGGTTCACGGTAGAAAATTTAGAAAAAACTAAAAAGCGTAAATGAGAAAGTAAAAATTACCTATAATCTAACAACCCAGAGCTAACAACAGAACCATGCTGGATATACCTCCTTAACCTGCTTTCTCCTTAACATGCAACAAATGTTTTCCTCTCCCACATATTCTTCTAAAACGCGACTATAATAGCAACATGGAATTCTAGCATGTGGCTGTAGCATATATAACCTTTCTTCCACAACTTATTATTATTATTTTTTTTTTTAAAGATTTTATTTTTTCCTTTTTCTCCCCAAAGCCCCCCGGTACATAGTTGTATATTCTTTGTTGTGGGTCCTTCTAGTTGTGGCATGTGGGACGCTGCCTCAGCGTGGTTTGATGAGCAGTGTCATGTCCGCGCCCAGGATTCGAACCAACGAAACACTGGGCCGCCTGCAGCGGAGCGCGCGAACTTAACCGCTCGGCCACGGGGCCAGCCCCATTCCACAACTTATTTTTAAAATCCCATTAGGTGGCTAGATTATTTCCAGATTTTATTATAATAACATTAATATGAACATCTTGTACATAAATTATTTCCTTATGATAATTCTTGGATTAGAATACTAGGTTAAAAATATGCAAAGTTTTAAGGCTTTGATAGATATCTGTAAAACTATCCCCAGAAAAGTTGTACCAATTTACTTTCTGATGACACAGAAAGTGTATTTACCCTTAGCCTCACCAAGAAGAGGCATTAATTTGTTTTCCATCTTTGCCAGTTTGGTGCCCCCAAAGAGTCTATTCTCTTTTAACTTAAGTGAGGTTAAATACTTTTTGACATATTTATTGGCCATTTTTATTTCTTCTTTTGTGAATTACCCAATCATGCCCTTTGTCAAATTATCTTTTAGGCTCTAAAATAATTGATTTAGCTCTTTAAATATTTGAAGAAGGCTCTCATGCCCAGTGGAACTATTATCTCTGTTGATCTGAATACTATGCACCAGACTTCTACTAAAAAGCTGAAAATTGTATTACCTAGTAGAGTGACTGAAGTCCACAATGGGTTTTTTCTTCCTCGTAAAGATCAGTTTGCTGAGAAACAAACCAAATGGTAGCTATATGAACTTTGTTTGCAAATGCAGATGGAAAATGACAATTTTTAAATATTTATATTATACAATTAAAAAGTAGAAGTTTCCCTCATACCAAGAAAATCAATAATAGCAATAAAAACCTCTCTCACTAGAGAGGAGTTGATGATCTTTTTAATCCTTTCCTCGGACCACGGACAAAACATTGTGCAGTTGCACTGAATCTGAGACATTTATACCACCAAAACAAAAACACAAACACAGACCAACACCTTACCATCATGGACCCCAGAGAAAGGAGCCAGAGCTTCCTTCAAGGCAAGTGGATGGAAATTTGGCTTCTCACTTCCTGTATGAACCCTGATGAAAACGCACCCCCCAATGCCTTAAGGAGCCTCAGAACAAGTTGGTCAAGGAGGAAACCAAGTAAATTTCTAAAGTTCTTCACCTATCTGAAGGATGGCACCTCTAAAATGCCCCATACACAGCTCATATAAAACAGGTGGTTATCCTTATTTTCTTCCCCTCTTTCACAGTCTGCCTTCTCCCACATCCAATCCAAATATTTCTTGAATCTGTCCATTCCTGCCACAGTGTCTTACTTCAGGCGTTACCGTCTTGTCAGGACTAAGGCAATAGTTTCCCAGCCATTCTTCCTGGCTCCTGTATTGCCCTCCTTAAATTTATCTCTATACTAATTCTAGACACACGCTTCTAAGACAAAAAAATTAACTATTCAATGGCTCCCCATTGTTAGAAGATCAAGTTTCCAAGTTCATTAGCATAGCACAAAAGGCCCTTTGGCTCTACATATGCCTACTGCTCTCCTGACATTTGAATCCTTAGAAGATGCTATGCCTGCTCTTGCCTCCATGGTTAGGCGTATGCTGTTCACTCTTCTAAGAAACCTTCCCTTCTCTCCCATCAGTCAGCTGACTAATCCTGCAAGCTTGATGACTTAGCTGAAGGATGGCTTCATCCTGAAAATGTTTTCTGATCCAATTCTCACATTGCCAGCTGAATTCAGTGTCCTTCCTTGGTATCTTTTATGACATTCTGGAAAAGTTAACAAACGGGTTTTCTTATCTATTTGATGCTAAACATAGCCTAGCATTCTGTGGGGCCTCCATTTGTCCTAATCACATGGTGTTGTAATGACACCTCTCATCTGTTTCCCTTGAAGCATCCTCATCATCTTACTGTCTGGCAACTATCAAAGTCTGGCACATAGGAAGTGCTCAATTAATGTTTGTTGGATGACAAACTAACTAAATAAAAATAAATTATGATATGTTAAAAATTCACTTTACTACTTTCATCTTAGACAAAACAGATAAATTAGCAGGTAATTATTAGTATAACATAGTCTCTTCATTTACAAGAGGATTCCTGCATACTGACTCTTTAAAATATCAATTTCCTCTACGACACGCGAAATAACATTTGACATACAAACAATTTTGTGGACACATACCTTTCATGTATGATAAAACATATTTATATTGGCATTTGGCCATCAAGTTTTTAAGTACAGGATGCCAAATATAGCTTAGCATGCTGCTGTTTACACAGATGCACTCAATAAATATAACTTTTTAAGAGTCAAATCTTGGATTGGCTACTTTGCTCACAATTATTCTCTTTTCTGGGTATGCAGCCTCCATACACTCTAGGAGTAGGCCTAGTGGGTATGTCTATGTGACCCTGGCCCCCGGCCAGAGAAGACTGGTTTAAGAATGAGCATCTGACCCAAGCCAGGCCAAGCAGAGTCTTCCCCTGAATTTTTTTATCTTAGGATCAAGGAACATCCGAGTCAACCCCTTTCTAGTGGTGAGAGCTGCCAGATGTAAAGCCAGATGTAAAACTCGAGAGGAGTTGGTGACCATGTTCCCTGCCACATGTACAGAAACTGATACATAGTCATTTCTATCAAAGAGAACGAAGCCAACATGGAGAAAGAAACAGAGATGAGAAATGATGAGAGTCCTGGAGATGACAAGTGTCCAGGAGACGACGACAGTCCGGGAGATGACGAGAATACTGGAGATGAAGAGAGTCCAGGTTATGTTCAATAACTGGTCCCCAATCTCTCGGAGGCTCTGCCTCACCTCTGCCCTCCCCATAGTTTAGCTGTGTGAGATATTTCACTTCCTCCGAATAGATTCACACAAGCTGGCTCAGGTTGGACTCCCGTCACTTGTCAGCAGAAGAATCCTGACAGTACAAATAGATAAATGAAAAACTGATTCACCTGAATGTTCCCCCCCACTAATTTGTTTAGCAAATTCAACCAGATGGTTTGGCATAATGAAGGCATGGGCGAATTTACATGAGGTTCCTATTCAGAGAGAAGGAAGGTATTCATTTTGACATATATTTAAAACAAAAGTAAGTTTCAGGCAACATACACCATCGCGAATCTGAAGTGTTCGATCAGTGTCACACGAACAAAGAACCTGTCCTCTTCCCTTCAGAAGGTTCTCACAAATTAACTGTGGGTTTGGAATCTCTGTGGGAGAGACCAAGCCCCAGAAACTGCAAAGGCTTCCTTTCTCAGGATTCTTTTAGCTTATGGACCCCTCGATAATGCAAGATAATGAGAGAATTTTCCAATCTAGAAGTGAATTTTCCTAATGAATAGAACAAAACTCAATAGCGTTGCTTCAGCCAGATTTGGAACTCATGGTGGAATCTGTGCGAATTTGAAGACAAAGACTTCTTGCTGATGCCAACCTTTAAGACTGGCTCTATCAGTTGGCAGAGGGGAAATTACTTTCTGATGCATCTCACTACAGGGGCTGTTCTTCCAGGCTGCAACGGCAAGACACAAAGGAGGCAGAGAAGTGCAAAGACTGGCGGCCTTCTAAGAACGGTGGCTGGACAGCGCTGGCAGACCCCTCCACCTGCGCGGACTTGGAGTTGCAGAGGGAAACTGATGTATAGACTCATAGTGCCCTGGCCATAGCTTTCCATTCTGTGACAGCACGGCTTCAGGGAGGCATAGATGTTAATGACCTGGGGACCCCAGGGATGGCTTAAACCTTGGTGCTCTGACTGCCCCTAGCCCGCAGTCTTCCTGTCCGACTGTCCTGCTCCTCAGCAGACACTTGATTCTGAGGTGTGGCAGGACTTTTGTCCTGTGGTACTCCCCCGTGTTTCGGGGTGTATTTCTCTTCGGTTTGCTGCCTGGAAGCATTGTCCCTTTGGACAGAGCTCTCTCTGATTTGACTGGTCCCTTTATGGACTTGCATCTCTTTGACAGGCTGCTGGGTGGGGGCCACACCATCCCGCTCTGGGGGATCCAAAGCAGTCTCTCTCTTCTGAGACCTTCCCCGTTTGGGAACCTGTTCTCTTCTCCTTGGACGCTCCCCGAGAGCAGGACCATCCACTCCTGACTCTGCTGAGGCCTTTGCCCTCTGGAGAGGCCTCCTGTGCTGGGGTGGACCCTCTTGAGTTGGTTGATCACCACTGAGGGCAGTTTTATTTTCTTGAGATAATCCTTCAGAATTCTCTCTTTTCACAGATGGTCCTTTTTTGGACACAGCTACCTTTTGAGCCAGGTCATTTGAGGGGAGCTTGGTATGGGCCTTTTTCCTGGAATAATGTACTTTTTCCCTTTTCTCTTCCTGTACTTGGGGATCTTCAGGCAATGATTCAGTGTGGGGTGGTTCACGAACTTCTGGTGTATGGACTTTTCTCCTCTGGTTCCCCCCAGGGCTCTGAGGAGGGCTGGGGTTAGGATGGTCAGGTACTTGTGGGGTGGTCAGCTTACTCTGGGCTTCCGGTCGCCAGGCTGTCTGATGACTTCCAGGAGGTGCCTTTTTCAGATGTGGTGGTCCTTTAGCTGTCTCTCTTTGAGAAGGGAGTTTTTTTTTTTTAGCCCCCACCTGCTGCACTGGCTCTTGGTTTTGGGGTGAGGGCTGCATATCTGGAATCTTCTCGCTAGAGGAGAGGTCTGCTTCTGGAGCTTGCCTTTCCTTTGCAGGCCTCGAATCATCATGAGCTGCCATGTTCTGAGGCAGCTGCTGCTTTGCAAAGGGAGTGGGAATGCGAGGGAGCCTGACTACCTGGGCCTCCTCTTCCTGGGGTGGAGCGGCGGCGGGCTGCGGTGCCTGCTCCTGGACGGGTGGACTGATTGGAGGGAGCTTCACCTCCCTGACTTTCTCCTCCTGGCCTTGCCGAGGACTGTGGTCGGGACGGGAACTCAGATTCTGTGGTGGTTGGGACTGGGGAGGGCTGATGGGAGGAAGTCTACTGGGATCTCCGTCCTGAGCTGGCGGAGGCCTGGGAGAGGGAGTCATGATTTGACCCGAGGCCGTTCCTAGAGCCTCCTCCCTGCTGGGGGAGAGGAGTTTGGGTGTAGGCCTCCTACTCTGGAGGGGAGCGAGGACGCGAGGCTGGGGCAGCCTGGTGGGAGCCAGCCGGCTTCTGGGAAGCAAAGCCACTGCGTCTTCCTTGTCTTGGGTCTGTTTGGTATTTGTTGAGTCTTGGGGTTGTGGCAATTCTGGGTAAGGAGTGCTGACCCGGACAACTTCTGCTTTGGAGGTTCCCTCCTCCAGAGGTTGTTGAGACTCTCCCAGAGATGGTCCGAGGGCCTTGGCCCCATCAGGCTGAGAAGGATCTCTTGGAGGATCATGATGGGAACTGTAGGGTGGCAGATTGGCTGGCTCAGTTTCCTCACCCTGGGTTCTCTGGGGGCTGAGGGATGCTGGGCCAGGCCCCTGTGGAGGTTCAGATAGGGGAGGGTCCCTAGGGGTTACCTTGGCCTCCCCCGATTCCTCATCCTGGTCCGGCTGAGGGCTGTGGGCTGGAGGGGCATCAGGGTGCTGAGGAGGCCCTTGGGAAGGAGTGGTGGGAGGCTGCCCTACTTCACCTGCTTTCACCTCAGATGTCCGGGCCTCATTTTCAGGGAGATTTGTGGCTAATATTTTTGAAGGAAGATCTGATTGTTGAACATCCCCTTCTTTCTGGTTTGGGGATAAGTCTTGGGCCTGCTGGGGAATACCAAGTGCTGATGAACTGGGCTGGGGAGGAGGCTCAGCAGTGACATGGCTATTGGGAGAAAGCTCCTTTTGATGGGTTGCTCCCTCCTGAGTCAGCTCTTGATTCTGGGAGGGAGCTAGGTTCTGGTTTTCAGGGATCTTTGCATGAATCTGCATTCCAGAGAGATGCTCTGTTATCTGGCCATCTGCTTGCAGTTTTGCCAAGCGCCTCGGGGATGGAACCAGGTGTGCTGGAACCCCAGAGGGAGTCTTCTTGCTAGAGGGAGCTCCTGCTTTGATATAAAAAGAAGTTAGCTAAACACATCTTAACAAATACGATTATGTAGCTTTAGAAATTAATAACAAAAAATATCTTTCCTTTTGGGATACACATAGGCACTTAAAAAGAATAAAATTACACATATAGAAGAATTCAACTGTCCCTTCTCCTTGGGGATACTAAGTGCCCAGAATTCTCTTATTTAGTGGAACTTAGAACAATTTTATTCAACTGAAAACATGAACTTTAATGAATAAACATAAAGAGGCTTTTTCACAGAAGCAAAATTTATTTCCAGGTCTGATAGCGGCAAGAAAATATTCTAAGCAAATGAGATTTTAAATTTTCACCACCTTAGAGGTCAATGCTGCTTTAATGGTAGAAACTAGAAGATGGACATCTGAGCCAGGTGGAGTCCTGTCTGTTTCCTTGGTTAATGGCAGTCCTCTTAAAGAAGCCGTGAGCTCTGTGAGGAGTCATGTCAGTTTACCAATACCTGGCATTGGTAAATGGTGCACAGACCTTGGCGGGCACCCAAAAGATAAGTGATAAAGAAAAAAGGAAAGAACAGATCTATGGAATCATAAGGCACCACGGCTCCGAGAAGCTGCTCCCCAAAATCCATGATCCAAACTGCTATTCTCTCCCCCACTCCCAGGGTCACCCTTTTCCCTCCAAGTCTGCCCTGGCTTCAGAAATGGATCTCAGAGGCCACTAGCAAGGTTGATGTTGCAGAGAGGGATTGTTCCTTCAATCACCATGGGAGCAAGTTCTCAGAGTGAGTCTGTTCTCATGGACACAATCATCCCAGCGGGTACTTGTCTATGACAGAAGCCTTGATATACTCGGGTGGCCCAAATAGCATCCTAACCCAGTCCCAAGAACACGGCTCTGAAATGGTACTGGTCAGAGGCTCATGCCGCTCTGGAACAGCCTTGAAGAAACTAGTCTCAGCTCACTTTGGGGGAGGCCTGATACTCAGAGACTCCAAACCAAATCAGACCTTGGAGGTGATCCCAGAGTGCTCCATCCCCAGAAGCAAACCAGGCTCCTGGCCACCTCTGCTGTCACAAAGCAGGATGAGCTTGGACTACTCCAGGTTCTCATTGAAGCTCCTAGCCCAGGCATGTACCCTATGCATCCAGGCAATCCAGATGTCTCTGAGGAGGGCAGCGGAGGGGGTGGGAGGTTGAGGGGTGGGAAAGGGGGAACAAGGGAAAGCTTGCCTCTTGGTGGGGCTTCTGAGGGGATGCCCTGTTCATCATTCTTATCTCCCTAGTTTATAACAGTTATAAATTAAAATATGAATTTAGTCCAGAAACAAGGTTAAAATAAAATAGAAGAACAGTGAAAATATCTAGAGTAGGTAAATTCATAGAGATGGAAAGTAGATTAGAGGTTACTAGGGTATGAGGGAAGTTATTGCTTAGTGGGTACAGAGTTTCTGTTTGAGGTGGTAAAACATTTTGGAAATAGGTAGTGGTGATGGTTACACAACGTTATGAATGCAATTAATGCCATTAAATTGTACAGTTAAAGTGGCAAATTTTATGGTTTTCTTTTTACCACAATAAAAAAGTAAATTTAAAAAAGGTAGAATAATATAAGAACAGTGAAACCCAAAGCTGAAGTTTCTTTCCATCTTTAAGCCTCCTGGTTTCCTATAATCAGATATACAGGATTTTTTTTTTTGCCCACTTTCACAATTTAACAATTCACATAATTTGGCAAATGATAGCATGCCCTTTATTAGAGATAAAGGCACCACTTTATGGACTGGTAAATTGCTCAATTTTCCCCTGTTTGACTCATCATCACCATCATCATTTTCCTCTATCATTAGTCAGAATTCTGAATAATAATTTGCAAATATAATTTTATTTTATGATCTTTATGGCAAGAACTCTGGGTGGTAGCTGAATCAGCTTTTTAAAAGCTTTGCTGGAAGCACTGACTATTCCAGAAATAGGTTGTATAGAGACAAATGGAGGGTAAAAACATCCCTTATATGAGTTGTGAATATAGTGAGTTTTTCCTTATTTTTATAGAGACTATATTGTTTACTCAGGCTTTTTTTCAGTCTTCATGCTTTAGAAATGAATACTATCTGCATTGCTATGGGGGAAAAAATAAGACAATTCTGTACTTTAATTGATATACATTTTTAATTAATGGTACATCTAAAGATCTCGAGACTTCAAATCACTGTGTACCTAAAGTTACTATTTTATACATGTATTAAATGAGAATTCCATTTGTCTCTCCCCTGGTGTAGGTTTACATTTCTGGGTCCAAGGTAATGGGCCTGCTCTACTCAGACTGATGGACCGCTGGCTTACTTTTATCACTTTGTGCCTTCCTCACCACTGAGAATAGAAATTAAAATTGCATTCTCAGTTACAAATTAGCAACATAAAATTACTAAAGATAAGGCTATGCTTTATTATATTGGGGAATAATTTTCAGTTTGCACTGATACAGAATTACTGCTTCCATGACAACAATGCCGTTGGCCCTCAGATTTCTGTTTGTACTGAAACCTAACACATGAATAGTCTAATCCAGCTGGGAAAAACCTCAGCTCTGGAAGATCAGATTCCAACAATGTTCCATAATATTATACATAGTTGTTTTTGTTTTTTAGAAATGGGAGTTCAAAGTGATCTCTAACCAAATTTATGATTATTGGTGAAATTGAGAATACAAAACTAAGGCTTCCTATTTCCTTTCAGTTTTCTAATTGCTCAGACAAAACTGTCTTTCAAAATAAAAAAATTTAAAAAAAATAAAAAAACTGTCTTTCAAAGAATCTTAAATCTTTTTTATTTCAATTTCTTACTGTTGACAGCTCAATTATATAAAAAGAATATAGTGCTATATGTACTAAAATTACTGACTTTTGTTTCTAGGGATCCCACTTATGTAAGTAAGGTAGGTACTTAGGTAAATATACCTAAACCACAGAACTTAAAATCAGAGTGACCCAGCTCAGAGCGGAGGCAAAGAGGTAAGAGCCGGGCAGACCCAAGGAGGTGACCCTGCTGGGGCTCTGGGCCTTGAGGTGATTTTGGTTGGGCTCCGCTCACCTTCAGGGAATCTGTAAACATCTGGCCCACGCTCCTTGGCACAAGCTTCATGGCCCTGAAACCCAGAGAGGCCTCTGCCTCTACTCTTTGGCCACTAGAGACACTGTAAGGCTTATTAAGGAGGACTATGTTAATTGGAACTTTTAATAGTCACTTGAATAATGTCTGGCCTGCACAAAGTCACTTTATGTGCAAGTTTATCCTTAAACCGTCAACTGAAAAATGAAACTTCCTCCACAGATTAACTGTATACATAAAATAAAGTGTTTGGCTCCTTAAGAAAACACATTATTTTCCAAAATACTAAACCCTGCCAGAAGAACAGGGGTCTGTTGAGGCCAGTGAGTTGATACATTAATTACAAACCCTCCCATCTACTTTTTAAAGCTGAGATTATATTAGTCAATAATCGGATGGCCCAGTTTAGTTATTAAATGTATCTGAGAGTGATAACATTTTTACAAATTCTATAATTCATACTTTTCATTAAATCAGACAGGCCTAACCCAATTGGTCCAAATAAATGAAGTTTTATTATGGCCCTTAAAATAGGAGTCCACTTTTCTATGCATACATTGTCTGGTCTATTAATTCACCGAATGGCAACTGCACCCAGTAGTCAGTGTTCTGATGCTTGTAGAATAAGAAAAGATGGAGAGACGGAGCCTGGCTGGCTACTGAGGCAGAGAGCTGCTCAAGCGCCACCATTCAGAGGCCCCCCTGTGCTGCTGATTCAGAAACACACTGTTTTCAGTTACTCAGAACTGGTCGGGCTCAAGGGACTGACTCATGTTTATCCAAACCCACAAGGGGCTGATTTGAAAGCCAGAACGTCATTTTATTAATTTACAAAGAGAGATGGGCTGGCTCAGGGATCGGGGCAGGGTGTCCTAACGTAGGGGACAAGCCCCACAGGGACAAGTCTGCCCCGGGACCAAATTAAAGATCAGAAGGTTGCTGGGTTTGCAAAGATTGAAAGCAAAGGGAGCCAGACTTCCTCAAGAGAAACTTCCACGGAGCTACAGATGCCTCATTAGATGCACTACGCAACTGGGCCGGCAGAGCTTTCTAAAGATCCAATGCCCGAGGCAGCGAATCGGAGCCGAGCTGGACAAGCACACCGCCACGCCCCTGACTGAATGATCCCCCTTTGGAGACGGAGCACAGTCCTCCACTCCCCTGTTAATGCCTGTTTTCAGGCAGGGCGCACTTGCTTCAGGTGCTTTCCAGTCAGTAGGTTGTCCCCGGGTCACTTTCTCCTGTGAGACATACCTAAGGAAAACCTCAGTCATGACCTGTTGGTTGTTACAGTTTCAGACTGGCCTCATTCCAGAATTCCAGGGGCACCTGATCTAGGAAAAGTGTCTAAAATGGCAAAACAGCACAATTAGTTTGAACTCTGGCAAAATCATGACCTGGCCTGCCTCAGCCTGGCCAGGATGCAACCAGGCAACCAAAATCCTCCTTGGCCGAAGGGTCACAAAGGCTAAACTACACGTGACCACAAACCTGCGCAAGGACTGGCTGTAACAGCTGTGCAGCAGCAAGGGGCCCGTGCTAACATTTGACAATACGTGATATGCGAATGCAGTTCAGTTCATTGGGAGACCTTCTGTTTTTAGTACTATGGTGGCAAAACCACGTACCATAAAATTTACCATCTTAACCACTTTCAATTGTACAGTTCAGTAGCACTAAGTACATTCACATCGTTGTGCAACCATCACTGCCATCCATCAGCAGAACTCTTTTTGTCTTGCAAAACTGAAACTCTGTACTCATTAAGCACTAAACTCCCCATTCCATCCTCCCACCAGCCCCTGGCAACCACCATTGTACCTTCTGTCTCTGAACATACAGTATTCATGTTTTTGTGACTGGCTTATTTCACTTAGCATAACGTTCTCAAGGTTAGCCACATTGTAGCATATGTCAGAGTTTCTTTCTTCTTTAAGGCTGAATAAAATTCCATTGTCTGCATATAACACATCTTGTTTATCCATTTATCCATCGATAGACGTTTGGGTTGCTTCCACATTTTGACCATTGTGAATAATGCTGCTATGAACATTGGTGTACAAATAGCTGTTCAAGGCTGCTTTCAATTCTTTTGGGTATAAACCCAGAAGTGGAATTGCTGGGTCATATAGTAATACTATTTTTAATTTTTGAGGAACCACAATATTGTTTTCCACAGCAGCTACACCATTTTACATTCCCAATTTCTCCACACTTTGCCAACATTTATTTTCTATTTTATTGTGTTTTTTTTGTTCTTTATAGTAGCCATCCTAATGGGTATGAGGCAGATTTGGGGCGAACCTTTAAAATACATCTTAAAATACTCATGTACCAAAATTCTAAGTAGGACTTTTGAATTCCTAGATTCCAAGAAGATATACTCTTACATATCCTACATCGTTTGCTGTGCATGATCCACGAGGCAGGTGGGGAACATTAACTTCAGCTAGCAGGACAGTAACGGAAGCTCAGAACAGCTAAGCTGCTTGCCCAAGGGAGCAGCAGGCCAGGACCAGACTCATGTCCTCTGCCGTTATACTCTGCAGTGCAGCCTTTTCAGGACTGGGGCAAGGCAAAGTAAAGGAGATAGAAATTCCTTGGACTAAAACAAGACTACATACAAATCTGCCAATCAGAACACCACCTCAGCCCCACAAGGCAGCCAAACCTCTGGAAGGCTGAGTTCTGAACCATGAGGCTGACTCTTATCTACTATGAACCTCCAAGGCACTGGCCTGCATGTCCTTGAAGGGCAGTCCTCTGAGTTCCATCACGGTCACCGAGACAAGCAGAAGCTCAGGTTCAGAGGGCTGACTCATGCAGCTCTTTTGTGGGGACAATCACCCAGGGGAAGTAGAAGTATAGGGAGTAAAGAATTAAAACCAGCTATGGCCTGGGTGATGAGCACCCAAAGAATAAGTCACAGATTTGTTTTCTTTTCCACACACACACACACACACACAATTCTGGCACGAAAGGGATAGGATGATACCTGCAGTTGGAGCCAGAGCCTTGGCAGTTTCCTCAGACAGTCCGAGGTATTCTCTAATGAGCTGACTCAGTTTTTGGTAGGCAACATCCAGATCATCTACAGTAAATGAGAGAGGGTACTTTAAAGCAACAGAATCACATCAAAATACAGTCAATTTGGTGTATTTTTTTTTTGGTGGCATTTTTTGGTCGTAGTGATTTTTTAGCTACGTTTAATTTTATGACTACTGTGGTAGGCAGAATTCTAGGACCCGAAGCCACTTCACCCGTGTACAAACTCCTCCCCTAGAGTGGGTAGAACCTGTGAACACGATGAGATAATACTCCCGTGACTATGTTGCATTACATAGCAAAAGGAATTTTTGCAGTAATTAAGCTTACTTATCAGTTGAATTTGGGCAAATAAGGGAGACTACCCAGGTGGGCTTCTCTAATCACATGAGCCCCACAAAAGCAGAGTTTTCTGGTAGCAAAAGAGGAAGGCAGAGACTCAAAGCATGAGGGGGATTGGATGTGCTGTGGCTGGCCTAAAGATGGCGCGAGCCACATGGATAAGACCTGGGAGCACGCTCTGGGAACTGAGGGCAATCCTTGGCAGGTAGCCAACAAGGAAACAGGGACCTCAGTCCTACAACCACAAGAAACTGCATTCAGCCAACAATAAGAATGTACTTTGGAGCAAATTTTTCCCCAGGGACCTTACACTTCAAAAACAAAACTTGGCTGAAAGTTACTGACCTGCATTGATTACCGCATCAAAATATCCTGGAAATTTCTGATTAATTTTAACATAAAGGTCCACCCTGGAGACAGCAAATTCAATCTCTACACGACTAAATAATCCTTTCCTCCGCAAGTATCCCTCATAATTTTTCTTGTCCATGGGTACCACCAGGATATAGCGAGGCTCAAAATAGGAACATTTCAAACTTCTTACACCCTATGCGTTTAAAGAAAAGATAATAAATTAGAAACAAATACATGACTTAGAAATCATTTTGGACATGTCTGACAACATAGGTATAATAAGTAGTATTACATTGAAGAATTTATCTGTATAATTAGCTATTATTTTACTATAAATATCTCAAGATTGGATTACTTCTCTCTGTTCATCAAACATTAAATTATCATTGGAAATACAAGAATTCACTCTACCTGGTAACTTCTAACTAATGACTTTAATGAATATGACTGTTAAAAAAAAAATTGTGGGGCAGGCCTGGTGGCATAGTGGTTAGGTTTGCGTGCTCCACTTCAGCAACCCTGAGGTTCACAGGTTCAGATCCTGGGTGCAAACCTACACACTGCTCATCAAGCCATGCTGTGGCAGCATCCCACATATAAAGTAGAGGAAGACTAGCATGGATGTTAGCTCAGAGTCAATCTTCCTCACCAAAAAAAAGGAAGAAGAAGAAGAAAGAAAAGAAAATGGCTAGATACAAATAGGTACACTGACAGCAGTACTGCATCTTCATTACTGCAAGAGTAATTTCAATTTCACATTTCAAAAGGCATCCTTGCAGCACCAGGAGATAGTGATCTTACCAGAGAGGAAAGGCTCCTCTATTACCCTTCTGTCTCCTTGGGACCCTTCCTGTTCCTAAACTGGCAGCCTGGTTGGTTGGTTCCTATTACACCTCACGGCTTCTTCCCAGAGCATGGGAAAGCCAAGCTCATGATACCCTGATACCAGGAGCTCAGAGCGTGAACACTGGCAGGTGGTGGTCTGCGGATCTGGGGAGCTGGGTTGTGACTGCAGCTCTCCAGCTGCTGTAGACTCTGTGCAAATCCCTCCAGCTCCCTGACTGCCAGCGTCCTCATGGGTGAAATAGAAGAGCTATTCCACATGAACGCTAAAGCTCCCTCCATCTCAATCTTATCATCAATAGTTTAATTCAATGTTCCAAATCTTTGCTTTAAAAATTTGGGGGAGGAAATACAGGCTCTTTTAAAAAACAATTTCTACGAGAGTCAATACCAAGAGCAGTTTGGAAAAATGCTATAGCTGGGGAGAATCAGGAGAATAAAACCTGATTTATAGACTCAACTTCTAGGCAATGAGTAGGAGAAAGCTCTCAGGGAGAGAAAAAGTACAACAGGAGCCAGCACTGAGAGGACTGATGAACTGGAAACAGGTAGACACAATTTGCTGGAGACTTTCTGCATGCAAAGATGTCTTAATTTTTATTTCTGCCTTGCCCAAAGAAGACATTTTGGGGAAAGGCTTTTTTTGTTTATTAGCATAGAAACAATGGAAATCTTCCTAAAGATGCAAAATCAATCAATTGCAGAAAGATAAGAATTGCAGGATTTTGAAGGTGGGAAAATTAAAGAGCTGGAAGAAACGTGGCCAGTTTCACTGAAGCTAGGCAACACTTAAACCAATGCAAGGAGCCAAAAGGACTCAGTCTCCTGCTCTGCGAAGTTATCAAGGAAACAAGTTTTAAGAAAGATTCAGAGTCGATATAAAGGAACACTAGATGTGCCCAGATTTGACTTTGCATAAGTTTGGTCTCATGGAATCATTTTTATTACATCTTTTTCTTCTGACTACAAAAGTGTTATACCGTTTGGAGAAGATAACTTGAAAAAAAAAATCAGCTGTCTTTGAAGATTTCAAATATCTAATAAAGCCATATATTTAAAGACAAATGGGTGGAATATTCATGCTTTTACTCTGGATCTGAATTTTAGAGAAATTTCTATGTACTCTAATATAGATCACTGGGGGAAGACGGCAAGTTGGGGCAGAGAGAGAAATCTGAAATCTGCAAGTCTAACTTGCTGGAAGAATGAATACACTGCAACCAGTGAGCAACGGGAGTCAGGTAACAGCCTAGCCCACACAGCTCCCATGAAGAACGATGGAACGTCAACTGCATGGAGCTGCCATGGTCCTGAGGGGACAGGGAACCAGTTCCACATCCTGTAAGAATCAGGCTTTATCTAACATCACTTTACACAAACAGAGACCGTGCTCTAAAAAGAAAAAGAATAATTTAGTGTGGAAATCACTTAGAAAATAAATCTTGAATGGCAGTTTCACTCATAGCAAAAGTGCAATTTCTTGTACTGTAATTTAATCCCTGCCATTTAATTTTTCATGTGTCTTGCCTCCACATACTAATTATAAACTTAAAATCTCACTTTTGTATGCACTCCTCTTGTGCCTAAGGTGCTACCTGTACATTGTAGCTCCCACCCCAACCCCAAATATATATATATGTACAAACTCACTCATGTAAAAAATAAATTGATTGAATGAAAAACACTTACTTCTATTTCCATATGAATACAGCTTGCTAAACCATCTCTTGCGATACCTTCTACGGTGTCCCTATTTAATCCATAATTGTGATTACCATAATTAAATGTTAGAATGAATTTCCCCTGAAATTTAAGAAGTACAAAGATTTTCATATAACAGCTGCCATAATGGAATTTAATATAAATAAAAGTATTTGGTGTCTTACTTTTATATGATTCCACAAAACTTACAAATATTAGCAACTATATAAGAATGACAATGGGTTTATGAAACTCAATATCAAACTGTGATAGAGAAATTTATTCAGAATTCTCAGCTGGCAAAAACATTAAGCTTTTGGAAGTAATCTGCTGACAAAACGTTAAGGAGAGTGAAGGTACTAAAGCTTATGGGAGAAGAGATCATTTTGCTTACTTACCCACTTCCTGCCAAAGCTGCACCATAAACCTTCGTTATTGAGAGAGTAAAACTAATAGTTCGCCCTTTGCCTCAGCCATTTTGGCTATGCCAGCAAACCAGGTAGCCCAGAAAAAGCGTCCACCCTCAAAAGCCTTGCAATCCCAGATAAGCCTGAAGGCCATGAATTACAGGGATATCCTAAAACCTTTGCATCCTGAGATAAGCCATAAAAAACAGGCTCATCCAATTTTTCCTTATAAACACAGCTTTTTATTGAAACCACCTCAAATGTTATTCAATAGAACTGTTGTGTGCCCACAGGCATTTGAAGTATAAATACTGCGTTCTCTCTGTATTCTGGAAGCCCAGTTCTTCCAAAAGCTATCTTCTGTGTCTGCTGTGGGTGAGGAGGAAAATCCACAACACCCCCCATAATCAAAAGAAGTTTATTTCATGCTTTCTAAAGTTAAAATCTCAACAATAAATATCCTTAATATTTTACTTCCTCAGTGGTATACCTTCTTTGTTCTACGGAATAAATACTGTGACTCCTTTTCTTTTAATATACGGATTATATCTATATAGATAGATATCTGAATCTCCTGTCAGGTATGTACGTTATCTTGTTTACTGTGACTCACTCCATTTTCAAAATGTACATTTGAATCACTTTTGAGAGATATGCTATGAGTGTATTTACTCATACGTAAGGGCCTCCCTCCGTGGACCCCTAAAACATTTCTTGAAAGGATGTAGGGTTGGGAGGAATCTTGCATTGTACTAATGCATATACTACTAATGTCTATAAAACAGGCTCTATTAAACTGATTTTTTTAAGAATTGAGATGAAGAGGTGCCCCAGCTCCTGGATGATGATACTCCTTTCGTCTCTTCCTGCCTGTGGATTTCTTAATAAATAGCAATAATCACATTTCAGAGACTCCAGATCTGTGGTCTTATTTCCACAAGCGGGGAAGAGTCTCTGCAGGTAAGTGATTGTGTATATGTCCTTAAAAAAGGTTCATGTGTCTGCGGGCACGTGGGGGTGGTGGAAGATCTGTGTATGGGGGGGGGGGTGAATGTATACGAAGGGTGTACGAGTCTATGTGTATCTGTCAGAGTGGGTAGGTGTGACTGCCCACAGTAGGTGTGTGCCAATGGGGTATGCCAGGGTTGTCTGTCGGTGGTGGGGGCTGTAACTGACAGGGACACAGGCTGTCTGGGTGCATGTTCCGTGGATGGGGGGTCCTGTGTACAGAAGGCTGAGTGTGTGGCTGAGGTTAGTGAAGATGACAATGTGTCATGAGTTCATAATCTCTAGGTTTGTCTTTCTTCATGAAACAGGCTCAAACTCACTTTAAAGAAAAGGAGATCAGAAGGAAAATTCAAGTCGAAGAAAATGACATTATATTGAAGTAATATAGGTTAGCAGAAGCAGTAAAAATGAGTACTTCTCAAACACATATGGATTTTTGTAGAGGGAGTAAAACTGTAAGACTAAATATAGTATACAAGTACAGTGATTTCTAAGAGGAGGAACTGAAGCAGACTTACTCTATTACAGATCCGACAAGGTACGGAACACCAGGGGAGCATATGGGGTACTGAGAACAGATGAACTAAACCAAGAAAAAATGCCTCAGACTCTAACAAGAGAAGTTAACATTAATTTTAGGAACTAGTTGTCTTTAAACCCAAAGAGTCCTTACTAATATCATTCAAAGAGAATGCTCCTTACTAATATCAAGATAACCCCTCAAATCTCTATTAAAGCTTTTAGAAATATAAACTCCCAGAGTACTCTTGATACATGAAAATGAACTGCCAAAATATAGCCCTAGGAGAGCAAATTATAAAGAATTTCCAATAGGTTCTTTTGACAAGGTTAGAGGGGAAATGGCCTAGGGATTATAGGACTTTCTCAGTGGGGGTTCTCCGTGAATACAAGAGAAACTACGTGCCATGTGTAAAGTTGGGCATTCCAAGTTAAACAGGTAGAAACTGCAGGGCCTGCACTTACATGTTCCACAGTTATGTACACTGAGGTACAAGCCAGGTCCATTGTTTGGGGATGGAGGACAGCGAAGGAGGGAGGAAGGGGACAGGGAGAGAGGGAAGGGGAGACGTAGCTACAAGAGCATCACTCATTTGATGGTGATTTTTTGTAAAAAGAAATAGACTAGTCCTTAATCCGGCCCTTTGGCAGCTTCAGAAAAAAAAGTGGTGCAGGATTCATTTGGTGAAAGAAAGGATGATAATATAAACAAAATTAAGGCCTATGGTGAAGAGAAAATAAAAGGATTACAGACTCATCAGTAGTGATGAAAATCTGAGATACTTTTTCAGTTTAACCGAAGGCACGGGTAGATATGTATTGACATCAGCATATACTTTTGAGAGAAAAAATACACTTGGGTATGAGGAGTCCCTTTGCAGGTAAAGGCCAAGAAAGAAGAAATAAATTGTTTTTAAGAAAATGAACTCAGAGAAGAGGGTGTTGTGAATTATTACCAATAACTAGATTAACAGGGTTTCAGGGGATAAAAACTTAGTGGTCTCTGGACAGAACACTCCAATCCTAAGAATGCTTCGTACATCACATCAGGTCTGTGAGAACTGTCTATTTTGAGTAAAATCTGATTGATAATGGCAGCACCTGATGAACACAGATCACAAGAATTTTTTGTAGAGCTTTTACTTCTATTTTCTGAAAACATCTACTCATTCAGTTTTATTGGAAATTCGTAATATTTTCTCCAAGATCATAAAATAAGACAGCATGTGAACAATGATATATTAAGTGGTTTAAGGAAAAAAACAACTCATTGAGAACATCTTTCTCATAACAAATACAAAATCTGTTATCCTTTCTGTCGCTACTTCCTAATATTTCTACCAGAGAACATATATGTCTCATGCAATAAAAATACAGGAGAACATTCTTACCATGTTTAGCATTTCATCGAAAACTTCTTGAGAAATAAAATGATAATCAACTCGATCCCCTTCTCCAAAGTAAGGCGGTCTTGTGGTGTGACAGGCCCTGAAAACGTAGAACAGATAACCTAGTCTATTTCTATTAACCTGAATTCCAAAATGGAAAAGGTATCCGCATAAAGTATGTTTTAAAAATTGAAATTGATCCATGAATCATAAATCGTAAAGTATCATAACTGTGAAAACCCTGTGGTTTTGAAGCGCTAGACTATACTCAGCCACTACGCTCCACAGGGATTAGACACATTTTATATTATTGACACCAAATTCTTACTCATTGATATTTGTCACCTTCTGAACCACCTCCTCTGCTCTCACATAATAATACTTTAAGAAGTATAACAATATTTATTACTCACATATTTTCCACCCACGTGTTTTCACGTTCTCTCTGATCTACGGGCATTTTCCGCGTGCTCCCCTCCTCACCCCTCCTCCGGGCTAACCCATTTGTCTTGTAGGACTCAGTTGAAGTGCCATCCCCCTAAGAAGCTGTCCTTGACCTCCTATCACTGGGTTATGCATCTCTTTATACACCTGCAGCCTCAGTGTCTTCCGCCAGCTGCATCCCAGCTCCTTGTTCAGGACCCCATCTCCTCTGCAGTTTGAGGGCAGAGATGAGCTCATTCCACTACGCTGCCAACACTTCTCAATACTGTGCGTGAACCTCCTATGGGAATCTGTGATTCCAATGCTGAATGGAATTCTCAACTCACCCAGAGAGGGCTTCTCTGACCACGGTCGGAAACAACACTCCCAGCCCACCTCCCACACCTGCAGTTACTCTCTATCCCCAAAACTGCCTGCTTTTAGATGCATGTTAGGTTTTTTCCTCTTTTCCAGCAAGACATATGAATCATGAGGGGAGTATTTCATCTTGATCATCTTCCTGGCCACTGCATTCTCAATGCCCTGCACATAGTAGGCATTCACTAATATTTGTAACATGAATGAATAAACGAAACCTGTGCAGCGGCTAACAGCCATGATAACAGCCATTTTAGAGCTGACTATAACAATGACTTGTCCGAGGCCACAGAGCAGGCCAGTGTCGGTCCCAGAACTAGATGATGAGGGTCCCAACTAGCCTAGGACTCTTGACGTCATCCCATTCTGACTTCTCAGTGTTAAGCTCTGGGAATACAAACCAATTTTTAGATCATCCTGTAGTTTTAAAATAGGAGATGAGAAGAGCTAGACCCTTGATAGGTTATTTCATTTATTCCCAATAAAAACCATGAGGTAGGTGTTATTGTTTTCATTTTACAGATGATGAGACTGAGGCCCAGCAATTAAGCAACATCATTAAGTAGCCATGCCAGGATGACTCCAAAGTCAATTCTTTTTTTTTTTTTTGGTGAGGCAGATAGACCCGGAGCTAACATCTGTTGCCCATCTCACTCTTTTTGCTTGAGGAAGATTGTTGCTGAGCTAACATCTGTGCCAGTCTTCCCCTATTTTGTATGTGGGACCCCACCACAGCGTGGCTTGATGAGTGGTATGGAGGTCTGTGCCCAGGATCTGAACCCGTGAACCCTGGGCTGCCAAAGTGGAGCATGCAAACTTAACCACTATGCCACAGGGCCAGCCCCACCGGAGTCAATTCCTTTTAATATCATACTGAGAAGGTAAAGTCGTAACCTCAAAAGCCTCTCCATTACAAAGTCAAAGACTAATAAATTTTTGTAATTCATTCCACTATTCTCCTTCCATTATAATCAAGAATTAACCACACTAGTAAATTTTAAGGTCTTAACAACACATTTAAACCATATACTCAGGAAAGAGAGTACATTCTAAGAGAAGACTGTCAAAACACCATGACATTTGTTTTGTGGTTTGAATACACTGGCATTGCTTCACACACCTCAGTAGGGACCTGAGACGCCCTGTCTACTGGTGACCTTGACAGCCAGGACAGATAAATCAGCGACTTGGCATCCTGTGCTGCTCACCCTCAACATGGCCTTTACACACTGCCTGGAATTTGCATTTCTCAACCAAAGGATTAAGCGGCAGGAATTTTTCCAGAATTTCTAAAAGGAAGACAAAGTAGAGAAGCAATTTGAAGCTTCTAGGCAGGTAAACAAAGAGATGGCTTCACTGACATGGCAAATGCTGATGACAGAACTGCATCTTCTGTGGCACTTTCTATTAAGAAGGGCCTAAGATGACCTGCGGTTTTTTTAATCTGTCATCCAATTTTCACATAAAGATACATTCGCTGTGTAGTATGCCGCTCAAATATGAAGACCTTAAAAAGGAAATATTTCATAGTGAAAGCAATGTTTCGCTAAACTCACTTTGAAAAAATGATGCCAAATTTTAGACAAAGAAACTTGGGCCACCACCTTCAATATCTCTCCTCTCCCCTGTTTAAATATAATTTCAAGTGTAATTTAAATTTCCATGAGTTTATTGTTTACTAATTAAATCATGGTGAATTAGTTAAATCATAGTTTATAATGGGGGCCATATTCCCTGCTAGTTTCAACTAACAGATAAAAGAACTGAGTTAGAGATTAACCCCAGACCACAGCACTGCCCCTAAAAGTCTAAGGGTGAGTTTAGACATTCTAAAGGCCAATTCATCGGCCAGCTGTCCTGGAGGATCCTAATAAGCCAAGCCCACAGAGAGGAGCAGATGATCAGGAGAAAAAGGCATCTGGAAGGCCAGGCCAAATAAGGGAATGTTAAAATATCCAGGGAAATACATGAGGAAGAAAAGATGTGTAAGAAGAGCTCGCAGGTGGATGAGGAAATAGAAATTTTTTAGTTTGATTCAGAAGCATGCAGATTTAGAATCTCAATTGTGGACCAGACTGTCTCAGGAAATAATGAACTTCTTGTTACTGCAAATATTTAAGCAGAGGCTTGGCTGTGAGTGCATCTAAAGTCAAGCATATTGAAGCACATCGTATTGTTGGTAAGTGAACTCTGTGAATGGGTGTCCACAAAAGCCCAGGTACTCTTGGAGCACTTAGTAGGCAAATTAAATTGATCCGAAAGCCCAATGCAAATATATGTCAGTAAATTGCAGGACACGATATTTTTTTTTTTTGAGGAAGATTGGCCCTGAGCTAACGTCTACCAATCCTCTTCCTTTTGCTGAGGAAGACTGGCCCTGAGCTAACATTCGTGCTCATCTTCCTCTGCTTTATATGTGGGACGTCTGCCATAGCGTGGCTTGCCAAGAGGTGCCATGTCCGCATCCAGGATCCAAACTGGCGAACCCCGGGCCACCGAAGCGGAACGTGCACACTTAACTGCTGTGCCACCAGGCCAGCCCCTGCTGGACAGGATTTAAGAGATCATGAACACAGAAGATTCCAGCACACACTGTGTCTGAGTATCAAATTTCAGGAAGCCACTACTTTGTCCACTTTCCAGTAACAACACACCACTTTCTAACTCATGCCATCATCACCTGTCGCCACGTCCTAACTGTTCTCCTTGTCTCCAGCCTTCCCTCCCCAAGCTGTCTCCCATATGGCCGGCAGGGTGTGCTTTCTAAAATGCATCTGTGATCGTGACACAATTCTGCCTAGAAGCCCTTTATGATCAAACCTCTGTCTATCTGTCTGGTCTCACCTTCTGCCATCTCCCTTATACTTCAAGTGTAGCCATTCTAGAGAGAGTCCTTTCAGTTAACCAAACGTGCCTGTTGTTCTTTCCGCCTAGAATTCACCCCCGACTCAAGCCCCACATCCTACTCCTCTTTAACATCTATCACAGAGGCTCTTTACTTCCCTCCTCACAGCACCCACCTAAGTATCTTGTTAGACAGCATTTGCTTATCTAAATCTCACCCTAGATTATAAGCTGCCAGGAGGACAAGACCCATGTCTGTCTGTTTCAGTTTTACCACCAGCACATGGCACGTGGATGGCACTCAGCCAACACTGATTGAACAAATGAACCATTTCTATATAAACAGACTTTAGATTAGACTGTAGTGAGGTAGCTGAACCTCATACCATCTCACTTAGCTAAATAGCTGTGGTTCTTTATTGTACTGTTTTACAGGGCTAAAAGTAAAATATGTTTAGTAGTCAACACCACGAGAAAGGTTATGAAAATAGAGATTGCTAGAAAATAGAAATCTAAGGAAGAAGAATAAAATTTTTCTTTCATGACCATTCAGATCACTTTCAGGGCCTCCACTCTGGAAGATGAGCAGGCAGGCTGGTGTTGTTTTGTTCCCCTCATCATCCAGCGCTCTTCAGGAAGCCACTGATCTGTGTGGTAATATTAAGGATGGAAATAGAGAGACTCTGACGGCAGTAAATGCATATGTCCAGCCCACTGATAACTAATACAGATAAAGAAAGAACATCTAACCTATTTCTAAAACCAACAACAAATAGTAAAGTTAAAACCTAAGACAAGAGCAAATCCCTCAGCCACACCAGTACTTGTTATACCACCGAGTTATGTTTCTAATATTTATATATCTGGATGTGCAAGTTAGCACACAAACATCACATTGAATGTCTTGGTCTCGGGTCAAGGCAATTTAAAAAGGAAGACAAAACACCAGGAAAAATGAAATAAATAGGAGGAAAGAAAAGATTCAAGCAAATGGCAAAGTGCCTCTGTAAATGCTTACATGTCTCATGATGAGATGGTATTCATGCCTTTTTTTCTTTTCATTTAATTAAAAATAAATAAAATTTATGTTAGATAAAGAATAAAATAAAATAGAATATAAACAAGAGTAATGAGCTGCTCCTGAGGCTGTGCTTGGTTTTATCATTCGTTTTAATTAGAAAGTTGCTGCATATAATAGTAGTAGTATCTTATTCTCTCAATGGATGGAATTACTAGCTGTCTACTATCCTTTTGTATCCAATGCTATGATCTTTGATTCACATCCTGATGGGATTTTTTAGAATGATTTGCCATTGAATAAACCCTGATCTCTGCCTCCATGAGGATGTCAACGAATGGCTGGACGATGCTTCTGAGCCTGTGAGGGAGGTGGGTGAGTGAGGGTGCAGTTGGTAGTGGAAGAGTCAGGAGCATCTTTGCATTCACCATTAATACTACCCAGAGGAGAAAAATAGCAGTGGCAGCAGTAACTGTATAGACATGATGCTAATTTTAGGATTTTGTTTTGCCATCTTGTGCCTCCACACACACTGTACACACCACCAATTATTTAGGATCTGAGTTCCTCACTAGATCACAAATTTCATTAAGGAAAAGACCTTGCCAATCTCATTCTCACTGTGTCTTCAGGGCCTAGCACATGGGAGGAACTCAATAAACGCTTACTCAAAGAATGAATGAGCAAATGAATGAATCTATCCTTCTCTCCATATATCCATCAGCACAGGTTGGGCAAAATCACCTATGCTTCTTATCACAGTAATTTCCCACTAAACGTTGCATGCAATGCCCTTCATTCATTCATTCATTCATTCACTCATTCAATCAGTTACTCATTTAACAAATATTTTTCATGCATGTATTAAGTGCCTGGCCATGTGCAGGGCACTGAGAACTCAATGGTAAGCAAAGCTGACATTAGTCCCTACCCTCACTGGGCATACAGATGAGCAGGGAAAACAGGCATTAAATCATTTAATAACAAGCCTAATGGATAAGCCTTCTAATAGGGGAAATAGAGGATTTAACGAACATGAATAATTAGGGGGCCTACCCGGGTGAGAATGTAGCATCAGACTGGATCAGAATCTTAACTCTGATGATGAGTGAATAAACATCTCCAAGAACACATCTGACCCTGTGTGTGTCAGCAGCGCTATCACAAACAAACATGAAGGACCAGGCCACCAACCATTTGCAAAACAACTGGTACCAAGATGTGAAAGGAATTCTAACCAGAGAAAGGCTTGGTTCTCCCAAGTCACTTTGGTTTGCTAAAAGGTTCCAGGTTTACATCTTAGCACAATAGTCAGGAGGCCCCCCTTTGCCCTAGTTTGACCTACCATTCATTGCGTTCCACTTATCTTTTAAAACAGGTTCAGTACTCCCATATGAGCATAATGGCCCTCTATCCTTTTTATTCTAATATTAAGTTTTAATTTAGTTTTCTTACTTCAGGGTGTTTAAGACATATTAATGAATAAACTATTCTATAGTATTTGTATCCTAGAGTTGTTCAAACGAAGGATGTAATTTTAGATATCTAAATAAATGTACCTATTTAAAATAGTATTTACATTGTTTGAATATGTGTAGCCTGAGGGAAGGAACTTTTCTGTAATAGCATTAGAAAATAATTTGCATTTATTTTTCTTGCTGTCCAATGCATCTTTGCAGCCACATCTTCAGGTCACTAACAAACATCACTAATCTAAAAGCGATTTCTTTGTTATACATAAAAAATACAAGAGGAAACCAGTTCAAAAGACGACAGTGATAATTTGAAATCTGACTCCTGGAAACCTTTAAAAAGTCTGTAGGGGCTGGCCCGGTGGCGTAGCAGTTAAGTGCGCACATTCTGCTTTGGCGGCCTGGGGTTCACCGGTTCAGATCCCGGGTGTGGACATGGCACCTCTTGGCAAGCCATGCTGTGGCAGGCGTCCCACATATAAAGCAGAGGAAGATGGGCACGGATGTTAGCTCAGGGCCAGGCTTCCTCAGCAAAAAGAGGAGAATTGGCAGCAGATGTTAGCTCAGGGCTGATCTTCCTCAAAAAAAAAAGAAGTCTGTAAATCCAGCTGAAGGAGTTTTTGGATGGTTCTAGTTTTTCGGATATTTCCCTCTATTTTAACTGGGTCATTAGGGAATCAGGCAGCAAAACAGTTGCTCCAGAAAACTGAAAGCATATTGACGGCTATCCTGGGGACATGAGAAGGGAACACTTTTGCTGCCCCCTTCCATCCTCCTCCTTTTCCTTCCTCCTGAAATAGGCCTCAAAAAAAGCAGATCTGTGTGGAGATAAAGCTGAAGTGCTGTCAGCATGAGTGCCGGCAGAGCTGAGGAGAGGCTGTCACGGGTGCACAGGCTCGCCCATCACGCATCACAACATTGTGATTCCCGCTGTCACACTGCACAGCGACAGGATGAGCCTGCGTTCCAGCGCCACGATGCTTAATGAAAAACACCTGCATTTTCAAACCTTGGAGAATGATTTTGGCTGGCACTGAATTAAGTTAAATATTCAGAGAATTAAAGTAAAAAATATATATATATTACCCAGTGTGTATCACAGTGTAATAAATGGCAAAGAAGCTGATAAGCCTTCTATGGAAAAAGTGCACAATGGCATGGATGAATCATGTTTCTGTTTTCGTTTTCTTTTTTTGAGGCGGGGGTCACTTCCATGTGTTTACTGTCTGCTTCGCAGAAGACAAAATATTTTGTTTCTTCTTGCTATTTGTTAAGTTCTTCTTTTACTTGAAGTATACTTAGCAATCGTCTCTACCACATCAATTAGAATGACACGAGAATCAAGATTTCTAGTCATTCCAAGACCAGGTAATCACATCGATCCTATATTATTAATAATGCACCTTCCAGGACTACAGCACTCACGGTGCGCTCTCCTTACCAAGGTTAACATCTACTGAACATTCAAGTCACTTACCACTTTCAGCTCAGCTGTAAAATATAACTTAAATATTAAGTTGTTTTGTACATTTTTGAACTTGCTTAAAATCAATAGTCAAAATTAGCAATATCCACGATTTTACAGCCTTACCAAACAATAAGCAAACTTACCCATATCTGAAGTAAGTGTTAAACTCTCTGCAGAGGCGGTGAGCAAGTTCTCGTTTCCCACAAGCCTGAGGACCGACTAATATCAACATGGGGTAAGGGGCATCCAGACTGGGAAGAGTGCTGCAACACAGGGCAGAGCAGTGACGGCCCATTCCAGTCACAGACACAGCGTGTTAGCTGCATCCAGTGTGCAGAGTGTCTGGGTCACAATCACAACTAATTCAGCAGACAAGCACTTGCTATGTAGACCCTGTATAGAACAAAGGTCCTACTTTCCAGAAGCAAGTTGATTATAACATGCCAAAAATAATACTCAAAGCATAGATAAAATCCAAATACATGTAAATTTACTTTAACAACCTTTTTAAAAGGAAAAATACGGTAAGATATATTAGTTCTTAGTTGATAGAATTCTCCCCTAAGAACTTCAAAATCAAAGAAATAAGACTGTACTCTGCAAGTTAAACTTTAACATCCATACCTGTTGAATTAGAACACAGATATGCAAAGAAAATGGTAATAACTAAAATTTACCTGAGCAATTACTATGTGCCAGGCACTACTCTAGGAGTCTTACACACATTACCACATTTTAATTATCACAGGAAGCTAATGAAAATATTCCCAGCATCATCCCTATGTAAAACATGAAGAAACTGAAGTACAGAGAGGTTAATTAACTTGCTCAAAATAATAGCTAATAAGTAAGAGCTGATGTATGAATCTAGGCATGGCTTCTGGGCCTGAAAGATTGAACTAAAGAATGAATTTATTAATAAAATCTCCTGCAACATACTGAGCTGGTGTCTGGATTCCACTCATGACACAAATTATAGAAATAAACAATAAAATATAAGATTTTTTATTTACTTTTTTTCCTGCTTTATCTCCCCAAATCCCCCCGTACACAGTTGTATATCTTAGTTGCACGTCCTTCTAGTTGTAGGATGTGGGACGCCGCCTCAACGTGGCCTGACGAGTGGTGCCATGTCCGCGCCCAGGATCCGAACCCTGGGCCGCCAGAGTGGAGCGTGCGAACTTAACCACTCGGCCATGGAGCCGGCCCCAAGATTTTTTAAAAATACGTAGCTGAGGTGTAGATTCTATGAAGAATGGGGGCAGTGGCAGCATAATTTTTCAATCTCTCTGAATACCCACGTGAAAGCAGAAAAACTTAGGAGCAAAAGCTCAAGGAAAGCATGGACAACAAAAACAGATGAAAAACTATCTTCATGAACCACAAACCCACGAGACTATCAGAGGAAGAAGCAAGGGGGCAGCATCTGACAGACCTGAGAACAAGGGAACCCCAAAACAGTCAAGGGATATCCAGTGGAAAGCAGGCAGGCTGAACCTGTCCACGTACAAAAGCTTGAACGCGAATGTGCATGGCAGCTGTATTTGCAATAGCCAACAACTGGAATCAGCACAGATGTCCTTCAAGAGATGAGTGGTTATACTAAGTATGGTGCATCCACACCAAGGAAGCCTACTCAGCCATAGGAAGGAAGGAACTAGTAATAAACCCAACAACTTCGATGACAATCCGGGGAATGAGGCTAAGTAAAAATAAGCCAGTTCCAAAAGGTGATATACTATATGATTCCATTTGTATAACGTTCTTGAAGTGACAACATTATAGAGATGGGGAGCAGACCACTGGTTTCCAGGGACTAGGGAAGACGAGGAGGGGGAGGTGACTTTGGCTATAAAAGTGAAACACAGGGATTCTTGAGACAAAACTCTTCTGTATCTTGACGGTAGTGGTGCTCACAGGAATCTACACGTGACAAAATTGCACAGAACTAAATATGCACACAAGTACATGCAAAACGGATGAAATCTGATAAGGCTGGGGGATTGTATCACCATCAATATCCTGGCTCATATTCTACTATAGCTACACAAGATATTACCACTGGGGGAAACTGGCTGAAAGACACATAGAATTTCTCTGTGTTATTTCTTACAAGTGCATGTGAATCTAAAATCATCTCAAGACAAAATTTTTCGAAAGATTAAAAAGAAAATAATTTGAAAGCAAGTAACAAATATGGAAGCAAAGCAGATCTTCTTCCTGCAGAAGAAAACCAAAGCAAAGGAATAGAACAAATGTTAAAGAGCGTAATTCAAGAAAATTTCCCTGAAATAAAAAATAAAACAAAACTATATATTGAAAGAGCACAAGGCATACCTGAGAATATTAGCCCAGAACAACTAATATCAAGACATAGTCTAGGGGCCGGCCCAGTGTGCAGCAGTTGGGTGTGCATGCTCTGCTTTGGCAGCCTGGGGTTCGCCAGTTTGGATCCCGGGTGCGGACACGGCACCACTTGCCAAGCCATGCTGTGGTAGGTGTCCCACATGTGAAGTAGAGGAAGATGGGTGTGGATGTTAGCTCAGGGCCAGTCTTCCTCAGCAAAAAGAGGGAGATTGGCACCAGTTAGCTCAGGGCCAATCCTCCTCAAAAAACAAACAAACAAAAAAGACATAGTCTAGGGACTGGCCCCATGGCCCAGTGGTTAAGTTGCTGCACTCCTCTTCGGTGGCCCTCGGTTTCGCCACTCGAATACTGGGTGCAGACATGGCACTCCTCATCAAGCCATGCTGGGGCGGCATCCCACATGCCACAACTAGAAGGACTCACAACTAAAACTACACAACTATGTACTGGGGGGCTTTGGAGAGAAAAAGAAAAAATAAAATCTTTAAAAAAAAAAAAGAAGACATAGTCTAGTAAAATTACTGGACTTTAAAGAAAAAGGGAAAAAAATGCTGAGTTAGAAAAAGAGAATACATGACTTATCAGAGAAAGAAAATTAAATTGTCATCAGATTTTTGAAAGCAATGTTTTACACCAAAAGAAAATGGAGTGACGTCTTTACTATATTCAAGGAAAAAAGTGTGAGCCATGGACTTTATATACAGCAGAAATGACTTTCAAGTATAAAGGGCAGAGAATATTATCAACTTGTAAGAGTTCAAGGGATATTGATCCCATAGCCCTTCCTAAGGAATCTACTAGAGAACAGGCTTCACAACCAAAGTGACTCGCAAGAGATCAATATCAGGGCTGGTTGCGAGCAATAAATATGCAGTTATCCACAGAATCCAGATTAAATGACAGCAAAGGAGAAAGCGTTGCATGTGATGGATATATGTTCTGACAATATAAATATAGTACACTATTTTTAAAATGGGGTGATTGACACTTATATGAAATATATACAATAGGCAAATTCATACAGACAGAAAGTAGATGAGAAGTTCCCAGGGACTGGGAACGGCAGGGAATGAGGAGTTACTGCTTAACGGTGGCAGAGTTTCTGTGCAGGGTGATGAGAAAGTTTTGGAAATGGATGGCGGTGATGGCTGTGCAACATTGTCAATATAGTTAATGCCACTGAACTGTACACTTTAAAAATCATTAAAATGGCTAATTTTATGTTGTACATATTTTGCCACAATAAAAAAAAAGGGGGTGGGTTAATGGGAAGAGCATAGGCAAAATGTGTTTTTAATGTTTTCAGTAATCATGTTGGCGATAATATTAGTATTAGATAATGTATAATATGGGATTTTAAAAAAAGACTAATTATGGAATATTTTAATTTCATCTTCCTCTGTGTTCTTGGTGTGGGAGCAAAGGAGATACAGATTTAATAGTGAAGATGTTAAGGAAAAGCTCAACTGTTCTTGAAATTGAATTGTAAGTGCCAATATGAATTCAGAAGGTACTTTATCATCTATCTATAGATCTATCTAGATATAGATTAGATACAAAACAGATTAAATAGATGCAGATAGATAGGTACAAATAGACAGGATGGATGGATGGGAGGAAAGAAGGAAGGAAGGAAATATATTCCTAGCTCTGTCCACTAAAAGGCCTAGAAATGATGACCAACACAGTAGTAATGATTATCTCTAGCACCCAGACTGTGATTGAGAAATACCAGCTCTCACTAAAACAAATCACGGCTTCTTAGAGAAAAAGCTGATTCCAGATTTTGGACAGGACTTATACAAGATGAGTCTGGAGAACTTTGTCATGAGTCAAAGTTCTGCTGTGTCATTTTAATATTGTGTCCTCACCCCAATCCACCAAAAGAGGGGCCAGTGATTCCCTAATAAGGCAGCATAAAAGTCCCAAGGTCGGGAGTCAGGGTTCCTCTCCTGGAGCCTGACTTCTGGGACTGCCAGAGAGCTGTGCCCCGGCTCAGAGTGGGAAGAGCAATGGCAGACCTGCTCCTGCCTCCACGAGTTTTTCACAGTGAACACTGCTCCATCCTGGAGCAGCCAGGGCTGCTGGCCATTTGCTCTTGTCTGTCCGACAGCCAGAAATGATCAAAAATATGTATTTATGAGACACTGCTGTAAATTCTTTTGATAGATATTTCTATATAAATGCACTCTAAAGCATGAAACAACTAGCAATCTCAGAAACTAGAAAAGAAATACAATGAGGACATAAATGCCCTTCTTTTAAATCAAATGTGCTTTTCCAGATGTATGCAAATAAATGGTAAATCATTTCACCTACATGGTTACCGTAAATACATAAAACTGTCAATGTCTGTATTATTAAATTACATGTGAAAAATCATGTCCTGGCTGCAAAATAAAACATTTTGTTCTCTGTGGGAAACCAAGCACATGAAGTACAAGCACAAATACCACATGAAGAAGAGAAGCCATTTATAACCAGAAGATTCTACAAGTATTTTTAAAAAGCCTTCGGGTATCAATAGAATTTCTGCATTATACTTATAGCATAAATGGCCATCTGCTCCAACAGATTGTTTAAAAAGAAATGGAGAAACCATGGTAAATCTGTCTTCGAACTTAGAGGTGAGAGACTCTATTCATGTGTTCAACCATGCTGGGAGACTCCTCCCTGCTGGGTTGACTGCAGCTCAGAGCAATCACTAGAAAGGCTATTTCAGGTTTCGCTTAGGCTGGCTGGGCTTCCTTCTGGAAACTCTCTAAT
The DNA here is from genome assembly GCF_037783145.1 of Equus przewalskii. Classification (NCBI taxonomy): domain Eukaryota; kingdom Metazoa; phylum Chordata; class Mammalia; order Perissodactyla; family Equidae; genus Equus; species Equus przewalskii. Next base: position 88,156,164 of record NC_091834.1, on the reverse strand, counting down.
AATCTGCATTCATGGGATGCTCTTTGGCAGGAGTATCTCACAGCTAAGGAAAAATTTACGATACAAATTATCACATTTCTCTGTTAATGAGGCTAAGGTCTGTGGTTCTATCCTACAGCAGAAAAGCTAACAGACTTTTTTTTTCTTTTTCACTGTCCTATGTCACATGCTAGCCACCATTCAAGGGGCCAGATGAAAGAGGGAAGATGAATCCACTCATTGCCACACTTGGGAAAACACCAACAAGTGAGCGCTATATTCAAGCATGTGATGACAATACACTATAACTGAGACAACACAGCCTATTAAATAAAGACCTGATCCCTTCCCTCAGAGCAGGTGAGAAAGGAATGCCTCACAAAATAGAGCGCCAGGGAACATGACGAGGTGTCCTGCGCTTACCGCTCTGAGTTCTCTCTACCCCGTAGACCCCTAACAAATACCTGTCAAAGATCCTCTGTGGCTGCATCACGCTGTTGACAACATGGGTCAGGTGATCCTGGGCTGCCACCACTTCTGGGGGAGGGTCATATTTATTCACTGCTGAAACCTTTTCCCAATGAGAAATGCAAAAGGAAAACAAATTTCATTTCTAAAAAGAAGATGAGGCTTAGATTTTCTTCAATAAAATATTCTAGACATGCATTCAGATATCGAAAATATTTTAATGCGTGCTCAAGAATCTTTGTCTTCAGTCTTATGTCTACTCTAACTTTCCTAAAACCTAAATAATGAGAATTATTTTAAAATATTCAGCTGGAGCCTCTTGATCCCCTATGTCTCTATAGTCCCTGGTTTGGGAGGGAAAAAGCAGAAACAAAACCTCTAAAGCCCAAGTTTACTTTTAATATAGTCAAAATTCCAACTTTTAGGATGAGAAGAAAGAATAAAGTTCACAGTTCTAGATTCCAGGTAGTTGGTACTGCAGAATTCTTTTCTCATGCCATCTCACCAAGAACTATTCACTTATCTCAAATTCTGCCAAAACCTCCACCTTTTTTAGCACAACTGTCTCTGTTCAAAGATATGGGCCTTTGCCTCACAACGTACAGTTCTCTATCCTCTTGTCTTTGTCATCCCTCTAAATACATTATCCTCTTCTACCACACCTTTACTTAGTACATGATTTTAAATTTATTCACTTCACAAAACATTAAAGGGGAAGAGAAATCTAATAAGTGCCTTTGAATGTGAGAATAATAACACACTAGCATGTGTAACTGTTTTTAACCAAGATTTCAGAAAGGCATTTACAAAATGGAATAGCTGCCTCTCAACATATTTATACCTGTTTTCATTCCCACTTCCAATTTGCATCCAGTGAAAGAAATCCCTCGTTAGTGGAGATTTCAGCTGTTGCCAGTCACTAAAGCATGACAAAGTAGCTACCACAGGTATGGGGGGAGGTAGGTCCAGCATCCAAGATCTGGCGACTCTGGAACTCCATGTCCGGAGGAATCATTATCTTAAAGAGCAGAATTAAGGACTCAAAATACCAGAGTCGTGATTTATTTGAGTACCTTTTCATTATGTGGTAGAATGGCATTATAGTACATTCCAGTACTAAATGAATTTTTAGAGTAACACAGAAAGAATCACACGCCCTCCAGATATGCTGGTTATCCAAGTGAACAGACTGCCACAATGCTGCCGGCCTACAGAAATGCGGCACTGCTTCTGCCCCCACTGCCACCCTTCACTGTACCAAGAGCAGAGCTTTCACTGCGTTCATGTTGACGCTCAGCTTTGCAGAGGGTCAAACGGACAGATCCCAGGACAAGGAAACACTCCCTATATAAATAATTAATTTACATATTGTTATGTGTGTCATTTATTGATTATATTAGTCCGCAGCAGGCAGCATGAGCTCTCGAGCGTGGTAACTCCTAAACATACAAAATGATGTGATTACATACCTTTTCTTCCACTTTAATCTTCTTCTGATCTAATTCTGTTAATCGTAGCAGCATAAAAATTACGAAGTACCAATATTCAGATTTTTCCTATTTAAAATATCAAGAGGACTATTCAGTTGCCTTTCTTTTCCACAATTAATAAGCACCAGCCCTCTACTTCCATGAGGCCTTTCCCCTACTTCCCCTGTCATTCACACACCACCCCCATAGGTCTCTACCTTTTCACGCTTACCAATCCCCTTATATTAACAACTCAAATGCAGACTGTGCCTGGTAACTTACAAAGCTCTTCAAATGTGTGAGCTTAATCTCCCTGGGAGATAAGCAAGATAGGTATGATCATCTTCAATTCTAGGGAGAAAAACAACTCAGCCTCGGAGAAGTGAAGCATTTCACCCAAAATGCCACGGCCAGTGATTCAAACCAAAGAGTTCACTATTGCAAATAACGAAACATTATTTATTATTACTTTTTCACTACTTATTTATTACTTTGTATTATTTTATATAAATTTGTATCATTTATTATGAATTTGTTTTACAATAAAAAATAATATTCATTTATAGAATGAATTACTTATTTCTCTCAACCATCTGCTGTGTTAGGATTACCTGAGTTTTAGAAATATAATTAAAGTTTTTTGTATTAAGAAGCCACATCTCTTTGAAGAGAAAGATATTGGTGGATGATAGATTTTAGAGATGAGAATGCACATGAAATGAATATACAAAGGTGTCTCTTTTGTACTTCAGTGTGTAAATGTGTCTATAAATGAGTTATGCGTGAAAGGGTTTGTGCCGTGTATTTATGCATATGCACAAGCACCCTTCACAGATCTGAAACGGGGGCTGATGGCCAGTTCAAGCCCTGCTCCTTTCTTTCCCAGAGGTGGTTTTAAATTGCCTGCCACTATTCCCATACCAAGAACTGTTTTTATCTTTAAATCTTATTTTTCATTTTTGATTTTGGTTTTCTGCCTGTCCAGACGTGTTCATCAAGACAGACACAAAAAGAATGGCACCCAGAGATGCATATAAAGCTAAGAGTCTGTGGAAAGGTAAGTGAAGGGTAGATGTAGAAAAGCAGAATGAAGGACAAATGGGCAAAAAGGGAGAGATAGAGGCCAGGGAGAAAGGACCTGTCAATGAAAGGAAAGAGAGAGGCCTAAGAAACGGTCATGGATCTTTGAATCCCAAAGGTGAAGAATTTGTGAGAAATACATTATTTTTTTCTAAAATCATTTTATAACAATACAAAATTTCACAGCTATATCCAGACAAATTATATTAGGAGTCTAATCTTAGACTTTCTTTCCCCTATTGTAAAACAGGAATCACATTCTGTCTACACCTCTGGCATCACGCATTCTCTAATGGGAAAGGACATTGCTCCCAGACGACCACACACAGTAGGCAGCCTCAGGCTTTACTCGCACTGACAGCGGTGCAGAGGCGCTACTTTGCTTAACCCTTCTAACCGTTTCCTGAGAGAAGGAGAACAAAGAGAAACACACTGTCTTCACGTTCCTGATGCTCTTTACCAAAAGTATTTCTTGAAGAACAAGAATTCCAAGATCGTCCTCATCCCCCTCCGCCGATGTAAATAATCTCTCACCTGAATTGGATTCCCTAGAAGACTGAGAACTCGAAGGAGGGGTAGATTTTCAATATATTCTATTTCACCCAGCTCAGCAATCTGTTTAATCAGAGAAACAAAACATCTTCAATGGACTAAATGCACAAAGATTATAGAAAACAATACAAGAGGAGCTACTTGAGATCCTTTAAATTCAACTTATTTTAAAAATTGCTCTGTTGAATATTCACCTTTTTAATGAGAATCCCACAGAGCTATGCAGAACAAGAGAATTACTGCACGCCCCTTCAATAAATGTGAACACACACAGCCACATTTTCTTTTTTTCCTCCCTGACCAGAGAACAGTGAGGTGTGCCTCATCTCAGCCATATTTATTTTAAGGCAGAAATAAAATAGTACATAGAATCAGAGAAATAATACCAAATGTGCATGCAAGGGCCAGCTGGTCTTCCCCACCCCGAACCCTTCCCAGCCCTGCTGTTCCCCCAGCTCCCTCCCCACCCCGCTTCTGCTCACCTGGCTATCTGTGACTGGGGAAGCCTGCTGACTTCATGCACATGTGTAGCTCTACCATTTTTTCAATAAGAAATTATTTTAAGGAATGATATAAATGGAAAATTGCATGACATATTTCTTGATGTGGGTGTTACATGGGTATTCACCTTAAAATTTTGTCTTAAACTGTACATTTATGTTTTATACTCTTTTTCTGGGTAGGTTATGTTTCACAACTTTAAAAAGTAAAGGAAAAAAGGTTGCTTGGTACTTCCTTAATCTGCCCAAGGATGGAGCTTGGGTTGTAGCATGTCTGAATTTTCCACTAAACTAAAGACAAAGAGTTTTACTTAAATTCCCTGTAATTAGCATAATTATAATTTTATTTCAAATGTAGATATTGAACTTATGCAGAAAACTAATAATAATTTTTTCATTTGTATGTCTCCCCAAGTCATCTCTGCATGCATTGCAAAATTACTCCAACAGCAGAGTCACTGACAATTCCCTGGTTATCCAACCACAAAACATAGCTAAAATGTAAACTATTCCCAAAGCAAAATCAGGGGCAGAACACACGTGCCATGTTCAAAGGATGCCATTTTCAAAGATATAAAAGGCAAATTCTGAGTTACAATACACAACTTGCACACGTTAATCTGGTTACAGCAACTTTGTGCTACTACACACAGCTTTCTCCATAACATGACCAGACTGTCCATTAGACTGCCATTTGAATCATCTACAAGATAAAAGGATCAATTTTTGCATGTTGCATTATTCAGGAAGGTGGAAAAATAAACTTGGTTCATACTGTTCAGTCAGTGGATTGATTTCCCTCTAGCATAGAGTTCTTGTGCTTGGACCTGACATGAATGTTAGGAGGAGGCATTTTCCTGCAGTCAACATGTCTCACCAACAAGTCCCGGCCACCTGTACTAGCAGACATTGCTGATGACAGTGGACACTGGCACTTTCTTTCTAACATGCAATCTCATGTGTTACATACGCATAAGCTATGAATCAGCTATCCCATTTCAAGAGGTTTATACTGAAGGGCTCATCAGACAGGCAAAAATTAGAAACAAGAACGTTTAGTCTAATGTTTTTCAGTAAAAGTTTAAAATTATCTAAATTCCTAAAAAACCCATCATTATGAGATTAAATGAGTCATACTACAGTCTCATAATAGGAACGCTATGCAACCATTTTAGAAGATGGTGACATCTATGGTGACTGACTTGGAAAGATCTCCTTGAAATGTTGCAAGCACCATGAATAAAACGATCACGGACCACATACAATCACATTATCACTAAGACATCCGCTGGGATTGGCTGGTCTTCTGAGAGTCAAACAAGAGGGGTCCAGCTTCCCTCCCAGTCCTTCCAAAGGTAGGATGAGGTGGGGAAGTGCAGATGGCAGCAGGTGTGCAACAGCATTGCTTTAAATTCCCATGTCTGCGGAATTAGGAACAAGCAACAGATACAGGTTGTCCTGTTATGTGCCCGCCCTCTCCTGCAGACCTCCCCACATTCACCCTCACATCTTCTCCCCTCAAATGCCAAGACCCAAGGCTGTGTGTCTCATTGCACAAGGTGTAGGGACACAGCACCCCAAAAGACCTAAAGTGAAATATTGCCAGAAAGCTTATATTCTTAAAGGAACTTCAGCTGTCTGCTAAGAATGTCAGACAGGCACAGTTGATCCCATATTCCTGTCTGTCCCTCTTTTTGAACCTCCTCTGCGCTTGTTGGCTACGCCCCAGCCCCTAGAAGCCTGTCAACTTTGACCTCCTAGGGAGAGCAGTTTAGTTGACTCTTTTTTTGCCATTTCCTTCTAGGCTATGCTCTCCGAGCCTCACCATCCAGACCTAAAGGGGCCAATAAAGCCTTTTTCTTAAGATAGATAGATAGACAGACAGACAGACAGATATATTGATTTGTGAAATAATGACACTAAGATTCAGAGAAGTAAAATGGCATTCTCTAAGTAACTCCCAGACCAACATCTTGCTTCTGGAAGAAAGAACTGAGGTTACAATAGAGTGAACATTTGGGGGATAAGTTTTAGATGTTAGAAATGACATCAAATCTAACAAGGACTTCATAGTGGAGAGTGATAAAGGCCCCCAAATCACTAGCTGATGGTAAACATTTGCAAGAACTTAAAAGAGATGTGCAAATGATCACGTGAAAGAACGCCGATGTTTCAATGGTGAAAACCAAGTAAATAATACTGATGGAAGCGCTGCCACTAAACAATCTTCCTAACATCAAATTAATCATATGAGAAGCAACAGCTATGCTATGTTGCTTTCAAACGATAAATTTTCCATCCCTGATACATAGTACTCTCAAGAGCATGGGAGAAATCTCTGAGGAAATCTTTGGATGGCTCAAAGAATATTTGGAAGTACTGTTGGTTGCTCCCCAACCTGCCCAGTGGGGAGCCAGGGAATCATGTTATTGTTACAGACCCAATTGTTGCCAAAGGATCCCCCGCTTTGGGACACGTGGTCACTTTTTTTTAATGGGGTCTCTTTAACATTTAAAAATTATAGGCTCCTTTCTTCACTTGATGATACTCCTTTTTCCTTAAACTTTTTCAAATGTAATTTGAAAAGTCTCTTGAAATGGAAGAGAACAATATATTATTTGCGAGGTCCTTTCTAGACCAGTGCTATCCAATATGGTAGTTATTAGCCCCATGTGGCTACTTACACTTGTACTATTGCTAGGATGAATTGAGACGTCCTGTAATGTAAAATATACACCAGATGTCACCAACTTAGTACGAAGCACTAGAATATAAAATATCTCATCAATAATTTTTATGTAGATTACATGTTGAAAATGATAATATTTTGGATGTATTGGGCTAAATAAAATATTGTTAAAATTAATTTCACCTGTTTCTCTTTACTTTTTTATTGAGGCTACTAGAAAATTTAAAATTGCACGTGTGGCTCACATTTATGGCTCGCATTATCCTTCCATCAGAAAGCACTCTTCTAGAGCACTACACTGTACCCTTTTCTTGTCTTTTCTTTTTTAAGATTGGCACCTGAGCTAACATCTATTGCCAATCTTTTTCTTCTTCTTCTTCTTCTCTCCAAAGCTGCCCAGTACATAGTTGTATATTCTAGTTGTAAGTCCTTCTAGTTCTGCTATGTGGGACGCCACCTCAGAATTGCCTGATGAGCAGCACTAGGTCGGCACCCAGGATCCAAACCGGTGAAACCCTGGGCTGCTGGAGCAGAGCACATGAACTTAACCACTCGGCCACGGGCCTGGCCCCCTCTGTACACTTTTCTGAAGGGAGGGCCATTAGAATTTCATTGACTGTATTATCCTGCAGGGTCAAGAACATTGACCCTGGAGGCAAACCATTCTATACGTGAATCCTGGCTCTGCTATTTGCTGGATATATAACTTTAGGCAAGTTATTTAGCCTCTCTGTGCCCAGTGATAATAATAGGGTTATACTGAGGATTAAATGAGACGATACGTGTAAAGTGCTTAGAACAGTGCCTTGTGCATAAGTACTCAATGAATAGCTCTAGGTTATTTTACGACTGTAATTGTTGTTGTTATTATTACCATCACTCCTTTTCCTGAATCCTGAGATGCACTGAGTTGGCATTTATTGAGTACATTCCACCTTTCCAACACCCCCTCGATAATTTGAGCAGCATTTTAATGGCAATTTCATGAAAAAGACACTAAACGCATATGAAACAGAGATTGTGCTAACTTCACAAAACCCATGGCATAGTGAACAAAAGTCAACCCTTAGAATCAGCTTTAGAAGTTTGACAAAACAATTGAATTTACAAATCAAGTGAAAATGAGGAAGAATAGTCTTGTCTGTGATTAAAAATCCACTGTTGCCAGACCTAATGACTGCTTTTTCTTGATTTTTAGAAATCTAACAGATGATAGCAGTTCATGGGGGAAAGAGCCATCAGACATAATTGATGAGCACTGTCACAGCTGCACAGAGAAATGTCTCCACAGTGCGTCTCACCCCAGGTGGGACCAAGGTCTCTTTCAGGGTCAGCCAGAACTTGTCATTTTCAAGAAGAAATACGAATTCAATTTCCTTATGAAATCTTTCAGAAACATGATTAAGGTATTCAGTAAGAGTGAAATCACTGGGTAGACCTTACTGCATAAGAAGTCAGACACGCCATGATTACAAGCACAAATGCTTCATTAGAAATAAAGTGTAGGGGCTGGCCCTGTGGCATAGTGGCTTTGTTTGTGTGCTTCACTTTGGCTGCCCGGGGTTTGTGGGTTTGGATCCCAGGTGTGGACCTACACATTGTTCATCAAGCCACGCTGTGGCGGCATCCCATATACAAAATAGAGGAAGACTGGCACAGATGTTAGCTCAGGGATAATCTTCCTCAAGGAAAAAGAGGAAAATTGGCAACAGATGTTAGCTCAGGGTCAATCTTCCTCACCAAAAAAAAAAAAAAGAAAGAAAGAAAAAGAAAAGAAAGAAAGTGTAATTAAGAGTGAAAGCCTGGGGCTGGCCCCATGGCTGAGTGGTAAAGTTCGTGCACTCCACTTTAGCAGCCCAGGGTTTGCCGGTTCAGATCCTGGGTAAGGGCCTAGCACCATTCATCAAGCCATGCTGAGGTGGCATCCCACATGCCACAACTAGAAGGACCTGCAACCAGAATATACAACTATGTACTGGGGAGCTTTGAGGAGAAAAAGGAAAAATTTTTAAAAAGTTAAAAAAATTTAAAAATTAAAAATAAATAAATAAATAAAATCTTTAAAAGAAAAAAAAAGACTGCAAGTCAATTTATATAATTTGTGAAATAAAATGTGCATTAAGCCAGATATGGTAATGTGAATAAATCCAATCCCCAACTCACACAGATTGGGAAGATACGCCATTGTTACCAATAGGATATAGGAATTCTTGTTCCTCTTCCCTTTAAAGGACAGGCATGCGCAACACCAGCCTGACGCTATTCCTGTCTCTCCACTCTCCCTGCTCTGACATTTCAGACGTTCCTAATGCCATTTTTCTACACAAAATTTCACAGGAACACATCCACTTCACAAAGTCATGTGCAGTTGGTTGCAGTTAAACCTTTAAAACAGTGTAATTAGGGATCATCAAATTTTCAAAAATTAAGAATTGTAAGTATTTGTTAAAAAACAAAAACAAAAACAAAATAGTCCTTCTGCAACTGTTGCTCTCAGAGGTTTTCTGGAATAACATTTCTAAGTTGGCGTTTAATGCAACAGCCCTTGAGAAACTAATAATGGGTTCTAACATGTCCTCTTGTGTAGACACAGAGACTATGACATCACCTTATTATCCTCCAGGTTGATCACCTCCAAGAAGTCATGATTCTCTAAGCCTTGGAGGCTACTGATCTGATTGCAGGACAGATCCACGATCTGCAGGGCTTTCAGTTCCTCCAATCCTGTGATCTTCTTAATCTGGTTATTGCTCTAAAATTGATAACATACCCTTAATGTCTTAAAGGCCTCCAGGAGGAAAAAGCATAATGACAAGCTTTCATTCTGGAAATTGGCCCAAATCTCTTAAAATCAGTAAGCCATTCTTGTTCCCCACATTCTTATTTTCATCACTCACCTTCTTAAACACATATACATAAACCCCAGAAAGAAATTCCAGTTTTTCAGCTGGAAGATTCAGAATACAATATTTTCACTAAAGTTAAAGCAAGATGAATGTTCAAGTCAGCAGAATAGACAAAAGTTAGGTAGTATAAGCTTTTAACATTCTGACCTAAAGCCCAATGATGGCATAACTCCATGTTTATCTTTAGAAATAAAAATTTAATGCAATCCTTTCATTACCATCACAATAAATCACTTGAATATTGTAACTCCCACAAACACTTTATTTTCAAAAACATTCTAAGTATAATCACTTCACATTACCAGGGCTGTGGTAGTGTGATACATGCTCCAGTTATTGATGCTCCTGTGCAGTTCCCTCCTCCTGAATCTAGGTGGACCTATGACCTGTCTTAACCAAAAGAATACGGCAGAAGTGTGCCAGTTCCAAGTCTAAGAATTAAGAAGGCCTGGCGGCTTCTCCTCATGTGTCTTAGATTCCCTGAGGTTCCATGTAAGAACTGTAGCTACTCTATCAGAGAGAATTTGTGGAGAGGTCACATGGAGTAGGAGAGGTCCCATGGAGAGGGGTGCTAAGTCTAGATAGAGAGGAAAAGCCCAGCCATTCCAGCATCCCAGTTGAGTCCAGCCCCCAGAAAATCTGCCAGCTGAATGAGGCAAAACCAGCAGAGGAACCACCCAACTGAACTCAACTCACATTGCAGAACTGTTAGCTAACAAAACGGTTAGCTAATAAAATTTCTCCACGCCACTATACCTGGGTGGCTCGCTGTTCAACAATAGATAACCAGTCTACGTTCTTCAATAATTCACACGTAAGCATCCTTTCAGACAATGAGCATAAAACAAAGAAAAATTTAAGACTCAAATGTCCTCTTTCCCAACCCCTACGTACCCATAACAATAGATTATAGTGATAACAATAATTTGCATTCTCTTGTACATTTTCCAACATACTCATAATTCCTTGGGTTCCTTAGCCTTGAGGTATAAGAATATACCACAGTAAATTAAACTTTTAGTTCAAGTTGAAAATCATAATAAAGAGAATTTTGATGTTTCAATTAATGCCATATTATGCCCATCTTTCAATTTTTTAAACTTTTAATAAGCACTTAAAAACTGAAAAATTACAGTATTCCTATCCATCTACAGTATTTTTCCTGGTATATGTTTCCTGGTACATTTATTAGCAAGAGCTCATTTTCATCCTATTTTTCATAAGATTTCATTTCAATAATGAGTAACATTTGTATTCATTGGTATAATTCTATGGTTCTTTAAAATATATTAATAGAATGTTGATAATCTATAAAGCTGGGTGATGGTGCACGGGGGCTCATTAAATTATTCCCTATATTTTTAATATGTTTTTATATGTTTGAAAAATTCCATGATAAGAAGGAAAAAATACTCACAATCCCATTTTGCCTAAGTCAAACTTCCAACTGTTCAGAGTTCAAAGAATTTCTAGAGAGTGATAGAAGAGGAAAAGAAAAAAACTACTCTAAACATAATATCCATATTAATGTAACTTACTGAAAAAGGACCTTAACATCCTATCTAAAATATGCCCACATATCAAACTTATATACAATATTCTTCTTCCCAAAGAACTTTGAAGTGCTGCGGATATGGAAGATAGATTGTAATAATTCTTTACAGCGTCTCTGATGGCTTTCAAAGTGGTAGATGCATAAAAGTAGAGTGAGGCATAGAAAAGTTTAATTAGATAGCCTATGGTCATCAAAGAAAGTAGAACTGAGAAATATTCTGAGTTGAAAGCCATCTATTCAAACTCTTTATCCAAAGCTGAAAAATTGATACATCACTCCTCAAAGTAGACATCCAGTTTCTGCATGAACAGTTCTTGTTTGTTTTATCATGATTAGCAGGGGAAAGGGGGCCTTTAGAGAGAAGCTATTTTCTTAAATAAATGAAATGAGAAATAGTCTTAATCTCCCCAATTTGAGAGGGAAAAAACAAGTGCCTCTTACTAAGAAAAAACAAATTTTAAAGTTTGGGATGCAATGCCCTTACTTGCTAAGGAAGGTGATTGACAGAATAGCCCATAAGCAAACCACATTTTTCCCTTACATTTATCATAAAAGTTGATGGTAGTGAATTAACAATGGTTTTGTATGGTGAATTGTTCTTTGGTCTCTAAATTGTCAAATAAATTATTGTCAATAGTAAAAAGCAACTGGCTTTATGATTCCATGAATTAAAAAATAAAAGCATTAAAAACTGTTGAAACAAATGTGTAGCATTTTATTTTCTATATTTTATTAACATTTGGAAAAGACACCCTTGCTATTCTCAAAAATTTTAAGGAAAATGAATGATGGCATAGTCTGTATTTTCTAGTTCATCTTGAGTGATGGGGGCAGGGACTGGGAACAATCCACGTAATCCATTTGTAGAAAAAATGTCTTTTATGCTTTTTCTAAAAGCTACTTGAAATGGAACTGTCAACATGGATTACTTATTTAGCTATTGAAACAAACTCTTAGGATAAAAGTGGTATGTGTTGTTATTCTTAATAATGAGTTCAATTCTCATTCCCTTAAGCACACCCCCATATCTCTTTCCACATATCATGCTCCACTTAAAGTTAATGGGAATGCCAATAAAAAAAGATATGTAAAGAAAAAGATAAAGTTCTAACGAGCTACAGATTGAATAGTCCATACTGCCAATAATCCTTCAAGACAGCATAATTTTAAAATGTGACTTTCTTTTATAATTTTAAAATTTACAATCTAACTTATCAAATTCATTTTGTTTATGCTTTGCTAACATGCCTAAGTGAACAGAAACCATGAAACCTTAGGGAAATTATTAAACCTTTCCACGCCTCAGTCTCATCCTCACTACTGGGAAGGACTTTACCCTCACCTAACTCACTGTAGGAGCGAAGGGTCATGGAAAAGCAATTCAAGCTCCAAGCTCGGGGAAAGAAAAATTAACACACAGCCAGCCTTCAGGTATCTGAGGTTAAATAAGACAGGAATAGTACATCGTACATGTCAAAAATCTGCAGATAACCCAAGACGTCATTTCAAACAACAGTCCAACACTCTTCGGTGGGATAACTGACATAAGAAATGAATAAGCTACCAGCCTCATGGCTTAAAGTCCTCCCTGTCCACTTTGTGACAGATATAGAGATATAACAAAGAACAGCAGAGCCACCCAAGGGTAAGAAGTAGGAGAGAGGAAGAAAGGAAGAAGAAAGAATCCTGGATAACCCAAAAACTGTATTATCAGCCCCCAAATTAGTGAGCTATACTGTTATTTAAAAAATACTGTGTATATCTTTGGAACTATTATGATCCTGTTGATTTTTTAATAAATTGTCTGTACTTTCATTCAGTCATAGTCACATAGCATGTCATGTAGCTTAAGAAGAGTGCTCTCTATGGGAAAAATCTTAAAAATTTAAACTTTCTGATTGGAATTGTTCATTTATTCTCAGCACTAATTCTGCTTTCCTAGAATGGGAGACTAGCATATATTAATATAAAAGAACTGCCAAAATTCAGCGCCCAGAGAACATCTTATTGTTCATTTGAGAGCAATGAAGTGTTAACAGCAATAAATATTATCCTTAAATATTATTTCATCAATAGGACATTAAAAAATTCATTTTTAATAGTTGTTAAAAGTACACTTTTCTTTTTCAGTGTAAAAAAGTCAATCTTTTTAAAAATTGAATTTGAGTACCAAATTAGAAAACCATTTTACTTTACCATGAAATATTGATATCACACGCACAAACACACACACCAGATATGGAAAGAAGCAAACAAAACTGAAGACAATAACATTTCACAAAGGAATTAGCTCTTTATAAACTTGAAAAATCCTAATCATCATTCATATACTTACTAAAACATTAACTAGCACTTCTATAAAGAATAACATTTCTGTCAGACTCACCAGACAAAGTATTTTGATTGGTAACACGCCTAAGCCAGTAATTGTTGTGATTTTGTTTTGGGCCAAACTAAGGTGAGTTAGATTGTTGCACAGCTCGAGTCCACTGATTTCTTCTATCTCATTGCCTATATACCGTGACTACGTTTAAGGAAAATGTTATTAGAAACATTTTGAAGAAAAAAAGAGTCAGTGTTAAATCATCATTAGAAAAATCAGACAACAGCATAAACAAAGCAGTGCTATATGCCGTATACAGAATGAACACTAATTCTTGAAATACATTTTTCATAGAGAAATTAATACTAGCACCACTTCAAATTAATTTTTTTTAAAAAGGCCTAGCTTTTGAGTGTGCTCAGTTGTATTTGCATTCACATGTGCTGATTTCATCAGCGAAGAAAGACATTTCAGAGTGGTTCAAAGCTGCCTCATTGGCAGTATGTTTTTCCTTGGTTCCTGAATGGTCTCCATGAGAAACTCCTCTGCTTTCCCACAGGCATGGCTTCTGACTACAGGGTCACCCTGGAAAGACAACATGTGCCCAGCTTTCTCATCCTCATAACCAGGTAGCAGCCTGGGAGATGTCACCTGCAGCAAGTGAGTGGTAAAAAAAAAAAACCAATACCCCGATAGAGAGAGGAACAGCCTTTTCTTTCTATCTATATCGGGTTCTCTTCTTCTTTTAAAATAAATGAGGCCTAAACTCTGCATTCATTTTCTCATTCATTGATTACATTTCTACTCATTGCTACAATTTTAACTTCCTCTCTTCTGTGTTCTATCCTTGTAGTCACCTAAAACTGCAAACTCACCCATCTCTGTTCTCAGTCTCTTTGGCAAATTTCCAGTATTCAATATCATTTCCCCACCAAAGCTCAGTTTTCCCTCCAAAGTAACTAAGACATCACCATTTTCTCAGCCACTTATAATCTTCAGGACAGCCTACAATCACCAAGACCTGGCATTTTTGGCTTTAAAACATCGCTTTAGCCTTCCTTTTCATTCACTCCTCTGCCAACTTAAGTCAGCTTCAGCACCAACAGGGACCTCTAACTTCTAATTCTTCCTGCCCTCAAGTCACCTTGCCCACTGTAGTCAGGTTAATTTTTTCAAAATATTGATTGGATATCACGCTTCAATTAAGAAATTCTCATAGGATGAATTCCAAGTTCCTCACTCTGGCATTTAAGGCCCTTCACTTTAAGCAAAACCTATTTATCTAATTTTTCCCCATTATAATCCAATGAGAATTCTCCATTCTGCCAGGTCAATCTTCTCAATAGTTCTGGAATGTACCAACAACTTTCTTACTTGGCAGCGTACCTTTTTTTCATACTACTTTCCTCCTCCTTTCTAAACCCTGCCCACTCTTCAGGACTTAATTTCAAATTCCACTTTCTTTTCTTTTTCATTTTTTTAACATTCACATTAAACCAACATGTTAAGTATTTCTTTTTGACAGATAACCTTATTTTCTTACTTCTATTACTTTTGTAGTTACATAAGTAAGCACGATGGACTGGAAGAACATACTCACAATATATATAGTAATGCATATGTATAAAAAACATAACATATATAAAGGATTATTATCTAGAATACATAAAGAACGACAATAAATTAATAGGCAAAAAAAGGCAAAACAACCCAACAGAAAATGGAGGAAAAAATATGTCCAAGGAATTCCAAGAGGAGCAAATCCAAGTGGCCAACATAATAAATTTATGAAAAGACACTCTGCCTCATCCACAGTTGGAAGACTGCAAATTAAGACAAATGCCATCCTTTACCCAGTGGCTTAGCAAACACTTTAAAGGTTTTGAAGAACAGATACTTTCACACTCCTGGGTGAGAGGGTTCATTATGATATAGCCACTTTGGCGGCAATTTGGCAGTGTCTATCGTAACTGTAAACATGTCGCAGCAATTCCAATTCTTGGTATCCACTCTAGACAAACCATTTCTTCCTCAAAGGCTTTTCTGGTCAACTTCTAACCCCTCACCTATCTCCTTCCATTAATCATAGAATCAACACATTTTTTAAAGAGGATAGAAGGGATCATAAGGATCACAAAAACAAATAGTTTTCATCATAATTACTTTTAGTTATCCTAACTCTATTACTTTCCAGCTAGGTGACTTATCTTCTCCCTGCTCCTACTGTTCATTTGCAAAGTGGGGATGACACCAGGTTGCCAGGAAGGCCAAAGGTTAGATCATGGGAAAAAATTAGAAAATGGGCGTGAATGAGTTGCACAAATTGTAAAGCACCTCCTAACTGCAAGCCATCATTATCATTAGTGAATTACAAGCACATGAGGCCAAGGAACCACATCCTGTACCTCTTGGCCAACAGCACAAAATGGACTATTCAAGGCCAGGATTGACTCTGAAAAGACCTCGGCCAGAGAAAGAGATAAATTAGGAAACTAGAAGCAATGACAATACAACACTGCCCAATAAACCACAAATTCCTAGATTTTCTTCATTGGTTTCAGATTCAATCCTTGGGCTGAAGCATAGTTCTGCTTGTTGTCAACATGCATTTTCAAATCTACTTTCATAGAGCTTCTGGCCAGAATAGTTCCACAAATAGACATTTATGCTCACAAACACTATGCTCCTTTCTGCTTCCATTTTCTGGGCCATTTAAATAATCATTCTGGAACTAGAACAAAGACCAGATTTTTGCAGATACGTATTACAATAAAGGATGTGAAATGTAGGATATAGGAGATTAAACTCTCATACAGCTATGGATGAAATAAAATATCCTTGTGGTAGCAATCTTTGGGAAGAAAAATTAGCCAAGGAAAACTTCTTCAAATGGCCATCTGTCTCAATTTAGCCGAGGAGGCAAGAGTCTTTAAGCCCTGTTTCAGGAGCACTCGTGTCCTGATAGCTCTGCTCCAAACAAAATGAAGATACTCTGAATTATGGCAAAGAAAAAAACAAATGCTAGTGTGTAGCTGAGTCAGGAAGCATTCCCATGGGAAGCAGGCAAGAATCAGAAGACTAGAAAACAGGAATCCTGAAACTATCAAGAGATAACGGGAATTGAAAAGGAAAGCTTGTTTATTGTGTACACAGTAATTTTCCAAGACGTTAGAGGCCAACCACAGTTCCCTTGGTACATCCAGCTTTGACTAGTACGACAAGACAGGTTTTAGAAAATTACTGTTGCATGAGCCAAAAGGAGTGGGAATATAGTTGCCTCACTGCAATCATAGCCATGGCTCTGCAGCCACCATGCTGTCACTCACAGCACTGGGGCAAAGGGTGAGGAATTGACTGAACATCTCTGTTGAGAAATAGGTTCATTTCAGAAAAATTGTCTCCTATTTCCCAACTCTTCACACACCCTTAAATTTCAAGGAATTTCAGGCGCTATAGATTAATCATGTTCTTGAGTAAAGAGTACCTCTTACAGTGGCACAAGAGCTTTTCCCCTAAGACCTCCCACAGTCACATCATATGTGGCTACCAGCAATGGTCATGGTCAACATGCAGGACTGGTCCGTACAGAGCTCTGAGCTGCAGCCAGCTTCCAGGAATACCTTCATCTCCTCAATCTCACATTTTCTTATTTTAAGAACCTTCACAAAATGTTACTTGTCCTCCCTCCTTACATTATTCTTTCATGTTCTTTTGTAAGTCCTGAGACTTTCTGATAAGAAGAAATATAGTCTGATAAATTGCTAAACTATTACAATGAATTAGCTACTGGGTTAATCCTCTCAGGTACATTTTTATTTTAAAAGGCCACTATCAGGAGAAAGAGACTCAAAGAACTCAAAATGATCTTACTGCATTCCAGCTCTAAAGTTTTACGATTCTGTGAATAAATCTTCTACAGTAGAATTTTAGACCCTTGTGGAAACTGAATGAAGGAACCCAGTGGCACATTAGCATAAGTTTACAGCTAGGGAAAAGTCCAACAATATATTTTCACATTTTGGCGATGCTGTCAGCAGTTCACAGTGCTTGACATGAATTATTCACTAGTTCAGTATTCGCTCTTATTCATTTGTCTACAATCATAAAATATGGTTTGGGTGTATAGAAAACAGTTACTGAGAAATAAGTAGGAAATCCATCACAATTCTCTTAGTGGAGAGAACCACAATGATGGCTTTAATCAAAACCAATCCTGAAAGATCTATATCACCTTACCAGTGAAAAATGTTCTCCACTGTAAGAGGGAATCTCTCTAAGAAATGAAACACACACACTTTAAATGGCTATACGATAAAAGTAGTAATTACCGAGTGAATTGCAACACGGGAAAAACAATGTAACTCAGAAGACTAGCCTCAGTTCAACCATTTACCAAATAATCTTGGACAAGTCACTGAACCTCCCTGGGTTTCAGGCTCCTCTTCTGTGAAATCAGAGTTAGCACTAGACAATCACTAAAGTTCTGTCTGGATTGAAAAATTCCATGTCACTTTTTAAAAATTCCATGATTCTATAATTATAAAATAAATTCCAATGGTCAGTCAATATTTACAGGTAAAGAATAAACTATACTCTTTCTAAAGACAAACAAATATTCTTATCCTTGTCGAAGTTTATCATCTTGTGATTTAGGATGATTATCAATTAGTCCTCAGTTATCCACATATAAAAGGACAAAACAGCATTATAAGATAAATTAAAAAGTTGATATCTTATAGTTAATTTATTCTGAGGTATTAACATAATCTACTGTAATCACATTGTCAGCATTACTAGCTTAACTGATCTGTTTTTATCTTAAATAACTGCTTTTTAATATTGATAATTACATTTTAATTTAACGTTATTTTAAACAGAAGTGCACTTTTTTCCCCTTAAGTAAAAGAGACATATATGCCCACTAAGGAAAGCTTGAACAAACATAAAAAGCATAAAAAAGATAACGCATTCAAAAAAGGACAAATGGAATGGCATCAGATGAGGAAAGCATGCCTTGCAAGGTATAATAGAGAGGACTGAAGAGCTTAGAGCTATGGTTCCCAAAGTGTGGTCCTCAGACCAGCAATATCAGCATCATCTATCTAGGAAGTTGTTAGACATGCAAATTCTTGGGTCCCACGCCAGACCTTCTCAACCAGAAGCTCTGAGGATGGGGGCCAGCAATAGGTGTTTTAACAAGCCCTCCAGGGGATTCTGATACCACTGAAGTTTGAAGCTTGATAAATAATTGTTTTCAAAAAAACTTATAATTTTCAGATTTTAAAAATTTTTAATGGACACAGGTATATCATTGGCCCATACATGGCCCACTTTTATTTACTTTAAATAATATGATGAACACTCTTGAACCGACCACCACCCTTAGCCCAAGAAGCAGAACATTAGCAGCAACTTACGTCTACCTCTGTGCACCTCTCCTTCACACCCTGCTGTCTTGCTCTCAAAGACAACCACTATGCTGAATTGTCTATCTTCCTTGGTTTTATACCTAATTTAAATCTGTTTTATTAACATTCATCCTTATTGCTGCATGGAGATACATTTCACTCATTTTCACTACTGTATGTTATGCTCTTGTGTGAGTACACCATAATTTATGCTTTCTCTTATCAATGAGAATTTGGGCTATTTCAACTTTTGCTTTTACAAGCAATGTTGCTGTGAGCATTCTCATACAAATCTCCAGATACATGTATGCTAAACTTCCCAAATGTAGGAATGAAAGTGCTAAGGCATAGGAAATTTGGATGTCCAACTTTACAAGACAGTATAAAATAGTTTTCCAAAGCGTTTGAATTAATTTCATAAAAATAAGGACGAAAAAAAGAGATTCTCTTGATCTACACGTTCTCCAACACTTGGTATTTTTAGATTTCTTAAATTTTGTCAATTGAATAGATATACTATCTCATGTGGTCTTGAGTTATATTTCTCTGAAAATAAATGAGAAGGACATCTCTTCATGTGTTTATTAGCTTATCTGATTCATTTTCTACAAAATTCTTTTTACGTGTCTTCTCCCATCTTCTGATCCAGGAAGATGGGATATATTTCTCTTTAGTTAGGTCTTTAATACCCATCAATAAAGTTTTATTATGTTCCCTCCACAGGTCTTATTCACCTTTAATAAGATTCATTTTTATTGTTCTTGTAAATGGTGTCTCTTTAAAGTTGTGTTTCAGAATTGCTTGTATATGGTATAGAGAAATGTAATTGATTTGTTTATCAATGTCATATCTAATTATCTTGTTGAACTCCCAAAACTCTACTATTTCTAGTGGGTTTTTTGCAAGTTTTTCTTTATATTCATTGTAGACAATCATACCATTTGCAAAGAATTACTTATATTTTCTCCTTATCAATCTTTATACCTTTAATTTCTTTCTCCTGTTTTATGGTGCCGGCTAAGACTTCAAAACAACGATGGATACAGGTAGCAATGGTGGGCATCCTTGTCTGGTTCCTGATTTTAAAGAATGCTTAGAACTTGCCCCCAATTAAGAAAAGGTTTGTTTCAAATGTTTTTATAGACATTCTTTATCAAGTTGAGGAAATTCCCTACTACAAGTTTATTAAGAGTTTTTATGGTGAATGAGTGCTAGATTTTATTAAACTTTCTAAATCTGTTGAGTTTCTACATCTATTGACATATGGTTTATTTCCCTCAATCTGTTAATGTAGTTTATTGACATTGTTGATTTTCTAATGTTAAACCATCCTTACATTCACGAGATAAACCTAACTTAGTAATGGTATATTATCTTTTTCATATGCTGTCAGATTCAGTTTTCCAATATTTTGTTTAGGATTTTTACACCTAAGTCATGAGTGAAATGAGTCTGTCACTTTCCTTTCTCTTATGCTTCCTTGTCTGATTTGGATATCAAAGTAACCTCATTAGAATGAACTGTGAATATGTCTTCTATTTTTAATCTTTGAAAGAACTGTTGATTATTGGAAGATCTGCGATTGACAGTTTGTGTCTGGTGAGCTTTTCTGCATGAAGATTTTTAATTTAATTTATTTTAATTTTTAGTGAACTCCTTTCATAGTCAAGGACTACTCAGGGTTTCTATTTCCAAATCAGCATTTTTGGTGCATAATATTTTCTAGGAATTTGTCCATTTCATCTGTTTTCAAATGTACTGGCATAAAAAAGTTGTCTAAAAATTCTTTTTTATCTCAAAGGTTTTTAGTCTTTTCAAAAATCTAATCTAATTGTGTAATTATACACAATATAATAGGGTTGAATGAACAAAAGAGAAGCATATTTAGTACTGTTTACAAACTAGCTTACTATCTTTTCAGAATTGTAAGCTATCTAAGAAGTTTCTTTCATTAATAGTTTATGAAGGGTAGTTTGTTTTGCCTACTTGTCTTTGCAGTTTTAAATACTCAGGTGAGGAACATTCTATGTTACATATTACATTCTAATTAAGAGTCCATGTTCTGATGTAATAATTATAGCTTTTTATACTTTGGAGATAAGATTCAATTGCTACATCTAAAGTCAAGTTAAAAAAAACCCTAATTACTTTCTTCATGATATTTGACATTTACAAAGTCATAATACTTTAGTTTTTTACATGGAAAGATAAATTTATATAGAAGTCAAGACTCTCATGACAGAAACGGTTTAAACTGCATTCTCTGTTTGGAGGCCAAAATACTGTGGAGTTGTTTTCTCTGGCAATTCCATGCTGCATATAGGAGAATAACTTTCTGAGAGACAGAGCACAGATGGTCCAACCCCAGACTGTCACGTCCCCATCCTCATTCAGGGTGCCCTGAAGATTAGAAGGGGCTCTGGAAGCTCAGTCTCTTCTGGCTGGTAGGAGTTTAGGGGGGCAGCTGACTTCTAGACCAGGGCTGCTCAAGCTTTAATGTGCACTCACATCACCTGGGGGTCTTGTTAAAAACGCAGATTCTGAGGGCCAGCCCCGTGGTACAGCAGTTAAGTTCATGAGCTCCGCTTGGGCAGCCCAGGGTTCACCAGTTTGCATCCTGGGTGCAGACCCACGCACCGCTTATCAAACCATGCTATGGAGGGCATCCCACATATAAAGTAGAGGAAGATGGGCACAGATGTTGGCTCAGGGCCAGTCTTCCTCAGCAAAAAAGAAGAGGATTGGGAGTGGATGTTAGCTCAGGGCTAATCTTTGTTTAAAAAAAAAAAAATGCAGATTCTGATTTCATAGTTCTGGGATAGAGTCCAAGAGTCTGCATTTCTAAGAAGTTCCAGGCAATGCTGGTGCTGCTGGTCCTCCTTGAGCAGCATTCTTCTAGATGGCCTGAGATGAGTGGATTTCTGAGCCACACAGCTTCTGGGCTGTCAGACTCTAGCTCTTTGCAAATTCAATCTAGATGACACTGAAGCATAAAGTGAGGTTCTGTGGACAGGTGCTGTTAATGTATACTACTTTTAGTTTGTCATCAAAAGATTTCATTTTCTCATTAGGCTACGTTCAGGAGAACTTCTCATTTCGAGAGCACCATCTAAATGTCTATTCATTGCTCATTTTCACACACAAGTTCTAAAGAGAGTGGTATGGTGTTATAAGCTTTCCATCTATGAATAAAGGTTTTTTTCTACAAAATATGTCTTCAAGAAAATGTACCTTCCCTTCTCCCCACATTTCAGCCCTATTACGAGTGTAGTGTGTACCAGCTGCTGCCACATCCCTGGAATGAGGCACCCAAGGGCAATCACTTCATTCTCCACTCTCTCCTGAAAAATCCTCAGGGAGGTAGAAAGATGCTTACTGAGAAAGAGAAGGTGCTGCTCCCTCATCACCCAGAGAACATCAGCCCCTGGTGTAAAGAAGAGACTCGAGCTCATTAAACTCACAGATCCCCAATTAACCCCCTAAGCTCCAGAAGCTGGAGGGTGCCGCCTACTTTACAGTAGGTGCTGTTTGCATGGGAGCCTGACTCGTGCAATAGATATGTTCCTGAAGTAGGCTGATAACCAAAAGTTGTTGGTTTTGCTTTTTTTTTAAATCAATACATATTTTAAACACACTAGAGATGCTCGCTATTTAAAGGGAGCTTGGTACGAATTCTTTTGTGAAATAACTAATCACTAATTTTCCTTTTGGCTTTATCTGGATTTTCAGATATTGAATTTATATAAAATAGGGCACGTGTTTAAGTAAATTTGAAAAGGAGCCAGTTAAAACAGAACTTCTTATCTGGTTCTAGACTTAAAGATAAGCCTATGTTAATCAGAAGAACGACTGTCCTACTTAGCTTTTCGGATATAAGATGCTCTTGGCAAGCTTTGACTTGCAATCCCACTCCTTGGCAAATAAAATCTTTCCTCATTTTGTGAATATCAATTCTTAATCATTTCAATGAGCCACACATCGCTAGCAAATTGCTTATCTGATGCTATTCCATGTCATCTGATACACATTTATTAATGGGCCTATTAACCAAATTTTCCCCGTTACTCATTCAAAGGATACTGTCCAAAATTAGTTTAGTGAGAGCCTGGTATGCCGACAAATCACACATTTCAGATATTTGGTTGCAGGAAAAATCCACCTTCTGATGAGAAAAAGAGAACATATATCAAACTTCATTTTTCATTTTTATCTTAAACATAATAATTAATTGCACAAGAAGAATGTAGTTTTGGATGTGGGGTTAGAATTCACTATTGAAAATACACTCAGGCTGTCATATTTACCCATATGGAATCATCTTCTAAGTAGGATCCTTGTCTGTCCCCTTGAGGGATGCTGAGGAGGAGACCCCTTCCTTGCGGCCATGCAGACATCCTCGAAACCTCAACACTTTCAATTCCTGTAGCTATTTTCTCCGTTTTCAGCATTTACTTCAATTTTTCTTGATCTTCCTTCAGGATTTACCTCAATTTCACCCTTAGTTACCACCATTTCTTTCATTTTCTCTAATGCCTTGTAAACTCTATTCACTTAGTTTATATGCATATCTTGTTTCTCTTTTCTTTGCCTTTTCTATTTCTATCTCAATGTATTCTCCCATGCTACCCCCTAAATGCCAGAAAAATCTTTCTTATTCATCCCTCAGGCCATGCCTCTTCACTTAACACTCTTTCTCAAAACTGACTATTTTAGCAACATCAGTTGTTCCTACTCAAAAATATGAGACTAAAGAAAAGCAACATTAAGTAACTTTGTTTAATTATTCACCTACCGGCAAAAGATAAGCAAAAATGATTTCTTTTTTAAAAAGGAAAGGAAAACCCAACTTTTTTGAAGCCCTGCATTGATAACTTGCTGGGCACACTGCAATCATTTTCTGGAAAACCAGCAAGCAACTATACAATAAGCACAATTCTTATCTTTTTGTGCCCTTTAAAACTGTGATTCCACCCCAAAATATGTATCACGGTTACTTTATCAACGTATTAAATACTTTACTGAAAACTTTAAATACTGAATCAAAAAAAAATTTTTTTGAAAACAACGCCAAGGGCAAGAGCAGACAACTGGCTAAAATGATTACAATGTGGCAACAGAACTAGTCAGTAAAAGACAAGCTTGAGGACCATGGAAGAAGCAGAAATGTGCAAACAAAATATTGTTTGTAAAAACAATGAGGGGCTGGCCCAGGGGCTGACTGGTTAAGTTAGCGCGCTCTGCTTCAGAGGCCCAGGGTTTCACTGGTTCAGATCCTGGGCACGGACATGGCACCGCTCATCAAACCATGCTGAGGGGGGGTCCCACACGGCACAACCAGAAGGACCCACAACTAAAAATATCCAACTATGTACCGGGGGAGCTTTGGGGAGAAAAAGGAAAAATAAAATCTTAAAAAACAAAAAGAAATCAGAACACAAAATTTTACGCGTGTACAAACTGCAGCTATGTAAAATGCATACCATGACTGAAATAAGAGGTCAGTTTGGCATGATGTAATGAAGTTTCACATTCATTTTTTTTCTCTATAATAATGATGGACTATAAATAAACATAATTTTCCAGGCTTGCTTATAACTGATACTTTTTCATCAACACCGTTCATTCTTGTGCCATAACTGTGTCTGCTCGTATCTATCAGCTATACCGCTGTCGGGCCATATGCCAATATTGTGCCCTCTTCACACCTATGATATTAGGTCTGTGGAGAGACCTTAAAAGGCTTATAATATCGCTCTGACTCCCACTGGGAGTTCCATTGGAACCCAAGCCTTGTAGGAAGTACCCAACAATCAAATGAACCTTCTATACCTCCTGAGAACAAAAGCATTCCAGGAAATACAAAAAGTGCAAGAACAAGCCCCTGCTCTTTAGGAAATGTATGTTTTCTCTGGTTGCTGGCACGAGGCCTTACATAATAAATGAAAAGGAAACAGAGCTTTCCAAGAGGATGGGACGCTGTCCATGAGCCTGATTTACTGGGAAGATGTGGCTTTGGGTCTCAGGCATCGGGTTCAATCCCAGCCCTGCTGGCTCCTGGGAAAGATTAAGTAAGTTACTTAACCTTTCTAGACTTCAGTGTTCTCATCTGTGAAATGGGACCGTTCCAGCTGCCTCAGAGCTTTGTTGGGAGGATTAAATAAAATAATGCACTGAAAACACTGGAACACCTCCATCATTGCCTTTCAGGTTCACAGAGGGCTCACAGAGAGCTGAAGCACCTCCTCAGGGGCAGTCTGGAACTTTCTAAGCACTTCTCAAAAGTTACCAATACATTTACTCTTAATTCTTTGGGAGCTCGGAACCTTAGATGGGGTGTCCGATTTGTTTTTGTTCATTTGTGGAATCTTCTTGTGGGGGTGGGGTGAGGTAGGGTGTGAATGGAAGAACTCCAAGGAAGTTTTTCCCAGGGCAAGGGTCACGCTGGTGTCATGACTGACTCCCTGGGGTGGGGGAGAAGGCGAAATGGGACAGCAAAGAAGGCAGAGTTGAAACAGCCCTGCAAATACAATTCCTGCCAACCTGGAGACCATGTGGCCCCAGACTGAGTACAAATGGGCACTTGATGTGGCTTATTTGGACAAAGAGATGTCATCTTGGCAATAGCTATAATTTTATAGTGAAAAAACACACTACTGATAAAGATGGAGTGACGTGAAAGAACAGAAAAAAAATTAAGAAGGGGTCTCACTGGCAGTCTGGGGTAATCAGATTCTTAATTTCAAACAGATTTTGCATATTTGTGCAAGCCCCAGCAGAACACTTTGGATCTAAGTTAATTTGGTTTGTAAATAACATAAAACTAATGCATGATAAAGGGCAATGGTTGATGTCCATTCCTAAAAGTAACTTTTTGATGAAATATTTGAGTCCAATAGAGGAACATTCATCTTAAGCTTGTGGCAATGATTCCCAACTTTGTTGGCACTTTAGAGCCACCTGGGGGTCTTTTAAAAATTCCCATGCCCAGGTCTTACCTTGGACCACTTGAATCAGAATCTCTGGCAGTGGGATCCAGGCATCAGGAGGTTTTAAAACTCCCTGGGTAATTCCAATGTGCAGAAAAGCTTGGGAACCACTAATCTATGACCTCTCTGCTTAAGTGTGGTCCATGGACCAGCAGTAGGGGCATCACCTGGAAAGGTGTTAGACATCACAGTCTCAGGCCCTACTTCAGACCTACTGGGTCAAGAAGCTCATTTTCACGAGAACCCCAGTGTATCCATGTGCGCATGAAAGCGTGAGACACGGCACTCTACAGTATAGCAAGCTGCTCCATCAACCTCTGTTCACAGACCGTTTATTTCTGCCTCTGAAATGCAAAAGCAAGTTCAGAGAAGCAAGAATGAGGATCTGAAATCACTGGTTTCTAAAAAAACTAAAGGCTGGATAAATAAGGAGGGCAAAATTTGAGCGCCCCGGACATTTTTACACATTTTCAGGTATAAAATTGTTCTGCTATGATAAACATATACAAATAATAACTAGTATTTAGACGAGGGAGAGCGAACAGAAGGAAGTTAGTTCTTCAGTTTGAACTCTAGGTTTTCAAAGATCCCTAAAAAGATTATCTGTTGATAAACCATCTCCATTTTCCAAAATAAATGATACACGAATCCTTCTCCTTTTTTATTTCATCTCAGATACTAATATTATTTACCCCTACATCTTATTCTTTCTGAATTCTCTATTTTAGTGCTGTTTTGCTTATTAATATACTTTGCAAACTAGTTAAGATAGGTAGTTAGTATATTGATAAAGTCTACCTTGAGATTTTTGGGTGGCTTGAAATTGAAGAATGTAGTCAGTTTATTTTGAGAAGCATTAAGTTCTAGAAGATAAGGCATACAACTCACACAAGACAAATCTGGGGGAAAAATAAATACAGAATAAGGTAAGCCAATAAAATAAAAGTTATACAAAGTCATTAAAAATAGCATATGCCATATCAGAAAATTTTTAAAATTGTCAGAGGCAAGCACATCTTAGTCATTCCAGATGAGTGAAATGAATAAAAACAGGAGCGTGTGCAATGCACATATACACACACTGTGCACACACACAGTGTGGAAAACTCTCCATGAGCCTACAATTTAACCTTCCTCCCCAGGGCCTCCCCACCTCTTCCATCCCCCTCTCCAAGACAGCCAGGTAAAATACGACCGAGGCCGCCTCTGTGTCTCGGCTCACTCTCCCACAAGCTGCGATCAGTCAAATGCTTCAAAGATTGCCAGTCATGGAGGAAAGGATGAGGAACTAAAGCCTTAGACAATCCTCTTGACAATTAGTCCCTAAATAACCAAATTAGGTCTTTTCAGAAAGATGGAAAATGCCACAATTAGAGAACTTGCTTCGTTATAAATTAAATTTTGTTTTAGTTGGACTTAATCCTAAATCTCATTAATTATTTGAAGTGATTTAAATGATTGCTATTATTTTACTTCGACTGTGCATTGGTTCAAACACACATCTGAGTTTTGCATTTTATCCCAAGCAAATATTCTGAAATTCGAATACTAAGAAAAAGACTATAGTGCTAATATTCACTCCTAAGGAAATTGCATGTAAAGGATAAACATGGTGAAGTATTGTGTTGCCTTTCTTTGCCACTTTCCAGCAGATGCACTTGGAAGCAGCAGGAGGCATCAGGGAAGCCTCAGGAAGAATCACAGGATGCGGGTTTACTGTCTGTCTTCGCCAGTGACTTATTTCTCCACCTGACAATGGTAATAATAATGTCTCCTTGTCTTCTCATTCTAGGTCATAGACCCAGCAACTACACCTCCTCCAAGGATGTCCCTGGTGGGAGACTGGAACCTCCACACCAAGCAATGTGCATCTACCTTTCACCAGGTGGCAAAGACACATCCAGCCTAGGAGAAGGAAGCAAGGCGGAGCGGCTGGGGTTGTGCCCTGGAGTGGGTGGAACAGGCAATGTGAGGGTCACCTCCCCACCCACCTCCTGCAACATCTTTCCCTCTCAAGGGTCCTTGAGGCCAGAAGATCCCCACCAATTTCTACTTCACTTCTCTGGTCTAAACCACACCCTTCTTTAGCCTGTCTTTTTTATGAAATCAATCTAGGAGGGACAATACATTGAAACATTAACACTTGGGTGGGAATTAGTGAGTGAGCCCAGGGAGGCTGCCTGGGAGGGGAACCCTAAGGAGAAACTGTCATTGCTTTGCAAGTTTTGCCTATTTGTCCATTCTGAGCTCAGCTCTGTGTCTGCCAGGAGTGGTCTCAACCATTAATTTCCACTGGCCGCCATACTCCCATCTTTCTCTGGGCAGGTAAGTGCTGTACCATGGAGTTCTGTCTTGAAGCAAAAGGAGCAGCTACCATTTAGATAAACAGATGGCAAGTACAGTTCATACTTTGTAGATGGCCAATGCTTTCAGTGTAAATGGCCAAATCACTGACAGAAAAAAATCCACGGTCTGGGTTGCTGGCCGTCTAACTCCGGTGGGCCCGTTCATTCCCTATCAGTGTAGTGACCTCTGTGTCCACCAGATGGCAGGAGCTCCTCACGTCTACATCTGTGGTTCTCAAAGTGTGGTCTTGGACCAGCAGCATCCGCTTCACCCAGCAACTAATTAGAAATGTACATTTCAAGTCCCACCCCAGATCTACTGAATCAGAAACTGTGAGAGTGGAGCACAGCCATCCATGTTCCAACAGCCCACCGCCCCAGGTGATTCTGATGCAAGTTGAAACTTGGTCTACCTCAGATCATCCATGAAGCTGTCCTCACAAAAAGAGAAATATACTGTACTTAACACAGTGTGTTCTCAAGCACTTGATGAGTTAATCAAATGGGCCATAAAAGATTAAAGAAGACTGATCTGAAGAGGAAAGCCTCGTTGGCAACTGTGGACTCCTTGCTCAAGCGGCGAGGGTATGAAGCCACATTTTCCTCTTTGCTAGCACTAAGTGTTGTTGAAGACTCCCACCACTCTGCAATTCCTTATCCAGTAAATGAAACCAACCCAGGAGATGTGGGGCGCAGGGAGAGGTCCCACCAGCAGCACTAAAAAAGTCTTTCCAATGCTATGATATGTGGCGCTTGCTTTAAAATAACTCTGGGGAAGGGCGGCAGGGAGGTATAGATGAAGAGGATGGGCCAAGGGCGGATAATTATCGAACCTGAGTATTCACTACAACCGTCTCTCTACTTGTGTACATGTTTGTAATCTCCCATAAGGCAGTTTTATAAAACTGGAATAAAAAAAATTTCAAAAACAGTAGCATTTTAAGAATTAAAATATGCTAGAATATTTTTTAGTCATTGAAATGAAAGTGGATTTTAATTATTGCAGTCATGTGAGTGGAAAAAATTAAAAATGAGCCAGAGAAGACCATATCAGCAATATTTAATTGTCATAAAAAAGACAGGCTAAAGAAGTGAGTAGAAAGATTATCAGTCAAGAAAGCAGATCAGAAATAAGGATTTGCTTCCTCCCCTAGAAGTCTAAAGAAAAGAAATTGTACACTTTAACTTCAAATAAGTTCAGAAAATTAGAACCGAGGATTAAGTTTTGAAGAAAATGTGACTAATGTCACTAAATGTGAACAAGGTGTCACAACATATATGTTATATAGAACTAAAAATGGCAGAGTTAGAGTTAAAAGGATCAGCTAAATATCCAGAGACAGTAAGAAGACGGGGAAAATTAACTTGTGAATTCCTGGTGCTCACACAAGAACGGAAGTAGCCAGCCAGGATTAAAATGCAGGTGCAAACGCAAAATAAAGAAAAGAATTCATTAAAGGAAAAACGAAAAAAGACCAAGTCATCTACACTGAATAAACTAATAGACGGAAAGAAAAGGGAATCATCAAATATTCAGGAAGTATTAAAGAAGGAACAATTCATCTCTTAAAAGGAAAAAGCAAAGCAAACCTTCCATCTGGTACTCTCCAGTATCACCGAGTGCCTCTCAACCACAAGATAAGATCACATGTTTGCTGACCTGTGCTGTTTTCTTTACTCATTAGTCATTGGTGCCTTTTTTACATGGAAAGCAGAGGCACAATATATAAATTGATCCACAATAGTACTTATATCAAGTTTTTTAGCATTAAACTATATTACATACTGCAAAGCTTAAATTTGGAAATAATTCAGTGATCCATCAATTTACTAGAATGACAATTACGTACCTTCAATTTTATTTACTGAAAGATCCAACTTCTGTAGGTGAACATATCCACAGAGAATGCTAACGTCAATTAAATCATATCCCTAAGAAAATGAAAGGTAAAAGCCTTTAATGTTGTTTTAACAGGTTAGTACTAGCCTTCTCATGACATCTAGAAATAATAGTTGACAAAAGAAATCCAAGGGGGCTGGCCTGGTGGCATAGTGGTTAAGTTCGCATATTCCGCTTTGGTGGCCTGGGGTTCACCGGTTCTGATCCTGGATGCAGATCTACACACTGTTTGGCAAGCCATGCTGTGGCAGGTGCCCCACATATAAAGTAGAGGAAGATGGGCACAGATGTTAGCTCAGGGCCAGTCTTCCTCAGCAAAAAAAAAGAGGAGGATTAGTGGTAGATGTTAGCTCAGGGCTAATCTTCCTCAAAAAAAAAAGGAATCCAGAATTTCTTTCAAAAGTAAGGTAGAAGTGAGAGAGCAAAATCTGAAGCCTATTACTAATAGGATCTCAAAACAGACTACATACACCATCAAAAAACGCATTCCTCTGAAGAAAATAATACCTTAGAAAATTAGTGTTGTTAGCAAGAAGAAAATACAACCTGAAAAGGCAAATTAAAGTGGTGTCATGAAGACCTTTACAGCAGAGTTCTATGTTAAAAAAGCCCCACACATAATAGCGATAAAGCCAAAGCCTTTATCTAGCAGGAGAAAAGAAAAAGCAAATGCCTAGAATTTAAATGAAATGTTAAAGAGAGCTCACACCTAATTGGGAGATCATTAATAACGATACCACCTACACTTTCACAGGGTTCATTTTCAACGAATTTCAAAGCTCTCCTACAATAATCTCATCAGATCAAACAAACCTGAGATCCGTAGGGCAGATTATTTCCAATTTAGAGATGAAGAATATGAGGCACAAAATGTACGTAAATAGCCTAAAATCACCTAGCAAGTCACGGATAGAGAAGTGAGTCCAAGTCTCCTGAATCCTTGTCCAAGACTCTTTCCATGAAATCTTGTGTGGGGATCAGAATTTGCCACCACAAAATGTGTCTCTTTGGCTTGATTAATTTTAAGGACAAAAGATGCTGAAAGAAACTTTGATCTTTCCCCTAACTGCCTACAAGAATTTAAGACAGAAGGCCTGCCCCAGGACAGGCCATCACCATAGACAGCTCTGGGTACAGCAGACTGGGAGGATACTTGCTAAGCCCATTTTTAACAAAATTCTCTCTCAGGTCACACTGTCTATAGACGGCCCAGCAAACATTTATTTGCCAAACACTTGCATTTCCATCTCCATGTGAATTGCCTTCCTCCCCTTTGAAGTCCCAAACCACTACCCACAATATCCTCCTTTGTGTTTAGCTGAAAATGGTATTTAAGGTGGTGGCGTCTGCCATTTTGGCAAGTTATTCATTCTCCTGAGTTTCTCCCATGTGTACATATTCTTAAACTTTGTTGGATTTTCTCCTGTTATTCTGTCTCATGTCAATTTAATTCTTAGATCAGCCAGAAGGACCTAGAGGGTAGAGGATAGTTTTTCCTCCTCTGCACTGGCTTCTAGTGAACTTCAAGAGGAGCTGGAGGGGAATTTGGTCCCTTGGAACAGATTCACATCACTGGTTTATGTTGTGATGTCAGAATCAGAAAAAGCCAACCAAGGAAGTGTCATTATAAGCAAGTTCTCAGGGACTGGCCAGGTGGCACAGCAGTTGAGTGCGCACGTTCCACTTTGGCAGCCCGGGGTTCAGCAGTTTGGATCTCAGGTGCAGACATGGCACCACTTGGCAAGCCATGCGGTGGTAGGCGTCCCACGCATAAAGTAGAGGAAGATGGGCATGGATGTTAGCTCAGGGCTAGTCTTCCTCAAAAAAAAAACTAAAAAAGCAAGTTCTCAAATACAATAATGATAAGAATGTTTAATGATGGCCACTAGAACAGTAACAAATAAATACTTACTGAAAACCTACTGTATACAAGGCATTGTGCTTAGCGTGGTGAGAAATACAATGATGAAAGAGAGCCATACTGTGCCCTTAAGACACGTAACTTTGAAAGCAGAGAAGCTAGGTACATAAGTAATAAGAGAAAGTAAAAAATAACACATAACATAAATAAGATATAAGGGGAAAAGAAATCACTAAACCAGGCACCCCTGAGAAAGTGTATTCAGTAAGACAGGTTATTAAGGCAAAGTAATTCAACATGTAATATCTCAAATGTAAGGAGGTCAGTGGCAAAGTAAGTTAAACTTCAGTCCATCTAGCTGAAATAAGATTTAAAGGATTGCTGTTTTCTATAGATCAATTTAAGGCATAGCACTACATACATAAGCAGAATATTGATTGAAAGGGAGTTGTGTGGGATGTGTTGGCTGCTGGAATTACCTACCATTCCAATGCCTAACAGTGCAATGCACACAGGGTGCTCCCTGTCTGCTACTGCCTGACGGGATGAGTCATCCACAAAATGTTATAAAGTGAAAACAGTAAAAGATTAGAGCCTTAATATGCTGTCCTCAAAGGACACACCGTGGAACCAGCATGGGTGAAAAGAGCTTAACATTTCTTGGATAGTTTACTAGTTCAAATCCAAGACAGAAGAGCCTTGCTATGAATTATCTATACTTTAGCTAAATTATGGTGCTATGACAAAATTTCAGTACACTTTTTTCACCTATGTATCTGCATTTACTCTGTGGCTCTCCAAGGAATACTTAATGCTTTACAATATAAGGAAGCAAGAGGAATTTGCTTCCTAGCAAAAATAATAAATATTTTTATTTATATTTCTTTAGTATTTTATTTTACTATTTTATTAAATATTTATTACTAAATATATTTATTATATATTTAAATATATAAATAAAATAAAAAATAAAACTAATTTTTTCCTAGGACTATGGAGAAACAAAAGAAGGAAAGAAGCTAAAATACTCTGAGTACTCTGTTCTTATAGCTTCTCTTATGATAAAACTGGAGCTAAGATTCTGTGCTAGTATCGAAATCTTGAAAATTGATGAATAAGAATTTTTTTCTTCGTTAATAATAGGTATCTTTTGGAAAGGTAGCTCTAGCTCAAAGCTATTTATTTCTTGACATGCTTAGAGGGGAAAAGTCAATACCAAAATACTTTGTTCCCTTGGATTCAGATATAAATTTTTCGTCCTGGCACTGATCAGAGAGAAAATTCTTAAAGAGTTTTTGATTGGTTTTACAGAATCAAATTCAACCTTCTGGAAAGGAGGCACTGATTACTATAATGTAGACTACTTAAGATGAAAGAAATAGACTGTGAAGGGAATGGAAACAGAGGAATTTGGAGGGCTGATTGCTGGATTGGCCAGGCTCTTTGATGTCTGACATTTACATAAGTAACTCTTATTGCCAGTCTCCAGCAAATGAAAGACTCTGAAATTTGGGACCACCACAAAAGCTATGAGTACTAGAGAAAATGGATATGGTCCAACCAGCGTCAAGATGTAGCCAGCCAATGGCAATGTTGTCATACTCACTGATAAAGTTAGATTGAGGTAGACCTGCTCGGTCCCAGAGCCTGAGCGCCCCAATTGGTGAAGTGCCCCAGCCACGACATCCTCTCTCAGGACCCCATCAATTTCCTCCTGCAAAGAAACCAGAGAGCTAGGTGAACAAAGAAAGGGCTTCCGTTGGCAAAGAAACTATCTAATTCATCGTATCCACCACTTATTTAGTATACTACCTATCCAGGAGCGGAGCCTTCCAAAATTTACCAGCCCCAAAGAAAATTCTGTGTTAAGGACACAAATATTATGAATAATTAAATAAATACCTATCAAATCAATGTTTTTATTACAACTGAATTTTTAGGTGGTCACTTACATTAGGTATTCCAAGTGGAATGAACACAATAGCAGTAGAAGCATCAGCATTAGTAATTATAGCTACATTGACTGAGTGCTTCTCTGTTCCAGGCACTGTGCTAAGAGCTCTCAATGGATAAATTCATTTATTCCTCTTGAGAACCCTGAGGTAGGTACTCTTAGCTCCATTTTACAAATGAGGAAACTAAGGCTTTGAGATGTTAACTTGCCTGAAACCACATAATTAGTATGTGACAGAGCCAGAATACAAACCCAAATCTGTCTGACGCCAGGGCAGTTTTAACCACTACACTTAACTGCTCGCCCACACCTCAAACAATCATTACCTCAAATTAAGGCAATTACTTCTCTAAATTTGGTATTCTGGAGAAAACAGGTCCCCAGTTCACTTCCTATTGGCTAATTTTGCTGGATTTATACAATTTGTAAGATTTATTAAAAGGGCAATGACAATTTCCATACGGAGGTTGGCTCTTGGTCTGCAGACATCTGTGGACCAGTGATGATCTGACATGCTCCCCAATACTGACAAACAGAAGAGACAACAGGTGAGTCGGTCCTAATGTTTGTGTGTCTTCAACTCCATAATGACCAACACATTAACAATGACATCAGAAGGAGGACACAAAATACAGAAATCACACCAGTCACACCAGTATAACTAACCATGACTAGTATTTGGACTATGATAGCAAAATACCCATTTCCAGGTAATCTATATTAATTCAGGAACCAACAATGCTGCTCAGATTGCTGGTACTGATGACATAAGTATGTAGGCTTGTGCTAGTGTAAAGAGTTTCTTTCCCCCCAGATTTCCACTACCCTAGGGAAGCAAATTATTGCCCACATTGAGATAGCATCCAGGCTTTGGGCATGGGCAGGCTCGGGTGGAACTCCAGATCTGCCATTTTGGATGCATGACTTTGAGGACGTAAAGTTTTCTCTGAGCCTCATATTCCTCATCTATAAATAGGAAATGTTATTACTTTCCTTTAATGTTTTGGGGAGAATGAATAAAAAAGTGTATGTAAAGCTCTTAGCACAGTGCCTGGAACACAGCAAGTGTTGCCAATAAATGATAGTTGTCACTACCAATTGACGAAGTCGGAAATTCCATATCGTAATGTTTCATTCATCCATACCAATCAACTTGTTCACAAAGTGAGGGAAAGATATCTACTTTTCTAAATAAAGTTCCAATTTCTTATATAAGGTCTGGGAAAGAAAAGAAGTGGGGGAGTGTTATCTTCCCTGCAAAACTTTCCACCTAAACCTCTGTAGTTTACCTGACCCACTCCCTCCATTTCCTGGAAATGAGAAGATATTGCATCCCTCACTTATAGTAGGTGGATGTCTGTTTCTCAACATAGCCATTGATATGGAGACAGGCCACATTGTCAGCATTTTCCCAGAACCCCAAGGCAAGACCCCCCATGGCAACCCTATCACACCTCCTTTGAGGTTCCTGCCATTTCTCAGTATCATGCCTTTCCCTTCTGGTCTTTGGTCATTTTCAGACCTTTACAAGCCCTATCCCTATCTTGGGTGGCTTCAGAATCCCTAAGGATGGCCATTCAACACCCCTACTACTCCAAGCGCATGCACATACGCACATTACTTTCCCAAGTCCAGAAACCTTAAAAATGGTCTCCACCCAACTTCAGCCACTCACTCCCATGGCGATGCCCTGGACCTACTCATCATGCCAAACTGCTCCACCCTAGAAACCTCAGAAGCCAGTATTCCACTTTCTGATTCTACAACTGCCTATCCTTCAACCTTTCCAACACCTACTGAACTTGTTCTTTAATGACAACAAAATCTCCAGTCTGTTCATCCTTCTCTTTCTCAGAGTCTATCTGTCCCCTCCTAACTATATTTCCTTCCCTAATGCATATCCCATGGACAATTTCAGCATCTCTCTGCCCTCAAGTCTCTGATTTCTTGTCCTCTGACTGCAACTACTGCATACATACCAAAACCTGAATCAAGATCACAATCAACTGCTGCGCTAAGGCAGGGATTGTGTCATGTTCATCTTTCATTCGGGATAAAAATCTGTATAGCATGCCAAGCACATGCCAGCCACTATGCTCCACTCCATGGAGAGAATTATGAATAAGATATGGTGCCTATCCTTAAGGGATTTACAGTTCAATCTGGGAGACAGATAAGTACATAAGCAATTTCAGGAGTTTGATAAATATTACAATACAGGTAGAGTGCTTTGTCTAGAAGCAGTGCACCCATTTTATGTTAGTTCTAGTGGGAGCAGGAGGTTAGCAAAGGCTTCCTGGGGAAAGAGTGATTAAGTTGAGACCCAAAGTTATGAGTTATTCTGGCAAAGGGGAAGAAAGGGCAGGAAAAAAGAGCCAAGAAGGGTCTTGCAAGCAACAGGGGCAACATGTACAGAATCCCAAAGGCCAAGACAAGCGTGGCCCATTGGGGAAACAACAAAGAGTTCAAAATAGCTGGAGCACAAAGTGGGAAGGGGGAATACAGCACCTAGTACATGGTGGGCACTCAAATATGGGTTAAATGACCTAATAAACCTACTCCTCTCCCTGAGCTGCTGAGTGGGCTGGGAAGGGCCCCACACCCATGCATGCTGGTGCCACTCTAAAGGCAACTTTTAGCTGGACCTTGATGCTATTAGACAGTCTCCCATTCTTCGTCAACTGCCTTTCAACTCCCCACCTTGGCTAGTCAAGTCTTCATCACTCAAGATGCATGGTGCCTCCACTCCTTGGTCCTCACTCTTAGCTGATGCCCTTCTCTTCTGCTTCCAAGGCAAAGTAGAAACAATCAGACATTAACCCCTCAATGTTCTGCACCTGTCCTAATGCTTCTCTCTCAGGTCTCAGAGGAAGCCTCTCCTTCACACTCAGGGCCCCACTCCCTCTGTTTCCTCAGGGACCTTGCTCAGGGACCATCAGTTTTGCCCTCTTTCACCTGTGATTTCAACCTGTCATTCTTCACTGTCTTTCTCCAACCTGTCACTTCTCCAACTATACAAGTATGTGAGTCTCTGCTGTCCTAAAAAGGCTCTCTCAGTCCTGCATGTTCCTGCAGCTGTAGCTATAGTTGCCTTCAAAACCAAGCTCCTCCAGAGTTACTGTTTCATCCTTTAGATCCCCTCTTCACCTTTATTCACTCTTCAAGTCACTTCAGTTAGGCTTCTGCCTTTGTTGCATCACAAAAACCACATGGGCAAGGTCTCCCAGGAACCTCAAATAGGCAAAGCTAGGGAGCACTTTTTAGGCTTCTTCCCACTTAATGTGCTGGCAGCACAACCCATTCCCATGTTCTCGAGACTCTTTCTTGCCTTGGTTTCCCTATCAGACAGCTCTTGTTTCTTCTTTTTCTCTTACCAGTCCTTTCCAGTTTCCCCTCCCTGATTTCTCTTCATTGGCTGGCCACTTAAACACCTGTACCCCTAGACTTCTTTCCTTGGCCCTCTTCTTCACTTCTCCTCTCTTCTCTTCCTGGATGATCTCACAGACTCCAATGCTGATGATTCCCAGGCCTTCTACCCTGATTTGCAGAGTCCTCTGATTCATATATCCTGTTTCCTATTGAAATTAATGGCCTTAACATCCTCGCAGACCATGGCATAGACCTGGCAGTCATCCTAGACTTCTAATAGTCAGTTAGTAACCATCTCTTCTTAGATATTTGAAATATGTCTTCATCTTTAGCTTCCCCACTCCCACTTCCATTGCCTTAATCCAGACTCTTGTCTCTCCCCCATATATATTGCTAGAACCTTGTCACTCATCTCCTTGCCTCCAGACTTACTATCCTCTAATCTAATCCCACTCGGCCAGCAGAGCAGTTCCCCACTGCTTAGAGACTCAAGTCCACAGACCATATAACAGCACAAAGCCCTTCACAATCTGGTCCCCACAGCTGCCTTTTCTGTTCTCCCCTCTAACTCATCAGGA
This sequence comes from Equus przewalskii, assembly GCF_037783145.1. Lineage (NCBI taxonomy): Eukaryota > Metazoa > Chordata > Mammalia > Perissodactyla > Equidae > Equus > Equus przewalskii. The sequence goes on along the minus strand of NC_091834.1, from coordinate 88,118,242 downwards.
GGAAAGGCTGCCATCTGCCTGCCCACACACCACCTGTCCACTCAGACAGGGTCTACTTCTCTTGAAATCTTCCATGATCCCTGCAATCTGGCTGTCAACTGTACACATCTCTGTATATAATACTTCACATGCTAAACAGCTATGATTTACTTACATTCTTATCTCACCTTGAGAGCAGAGGCCACGTATGTCCATGATCATGTTCTCTTCTTCTTCTATTACGACTGTCACTACTAAGGATTAATTCTATAATATTTTGAGAGCCTACTCTGTACCAGACACTATATTAGGAACTTTAACATAGAGTTTCTCAGTAAGTTTAATCTTCATAACTATCCAATGAGTAGGCATTATTACCCACAGTAAGTTACTGGCAAAAAGTGGTTTTCATGGATCAGACACATATCATGGGCCCAGACACTTCTTCTGCCCTATTTAGTCAGAGTGCTTCCCACATAGCAATCATTCAATGAATGTTTGTTCAATGAAGGCTAAATTGATTAAATCATTTAATGAACTGTAGTTAGCAGATAAAAATAGGCCAATTATTTGTATTGTAACAGTGTAAATAATATATGATGCTAAGTATTTTACATATAGGATCTCATTTAATTCTTACAACTCTCCTATGAGACAGGTATCATTATAATTCCCATATTACAGATGAAACAGAGAGAGGCGAAGTAACTTGCTCAAAACCTCATAACTAACAAAAGACTTTACACACATCTTTCATTCCAAAGGCAGTATTCTAAACAACTGGTCTGCACTACCTCCCTGAAGCTCACAAGGGCTTTTGAAGTCTGAGGCTAATTGCGTGATAGGCCCTCAGTACTCATTGGGACCATCACAGCCTTGTAAATCTTAACCGGGCGAGGATATGGAAAATAAATTACTGAACATCAAAGTCCAAATGTTTCCTTTTAAAACTTTTCAGTCTATTCAGCCTATTAAAACTAATTGAGACATTATAAAAAGCTAAAATAGAATGTGACAATGCAAAATAAATATTAATATTTAGAATGTAAATGGAAGAAATAATAAACTTTTTCCACACACAGCCTACGAGCCAAAAAGAATAACTAGTTCAAGTCAACCCCCTCAATGGTTTGTTGATGGCATACTGAAGACAGATTAACAACGGTACTAATGAATCCCCAGCCGAAGAGCACGCGTTAATTAGAATAATAAAGTAAACGGTGATTCATTTGTGAATTCCTCTGGGGTGGAAGCTGGTGGAAACCACACAAACATCTCAAAGTTCTAAAAACACTGCTAATTTTGCAATAGTCACTATTAAGAATAGCGAAGTAAATAACAGAAGACGAACAACAGAAATAATATTTTTCTCTGGTCCACTTTAAGCAAAATGAATGTAATCAGCACATGTGGAAAGAGATAGAAGAAGAGGAAAGACAAAACAGGGAACAAGGGTGGAAAAAATGGGCCAAATGTTGAAAGTGAGCAAAAGAACATTATGAAAGACGGGAACCCAAGTGGGGGAAGAGTGTACATGTTTCATGGCTGAATCAGAGTAACAGAGAACATTGCAAGTCACAGAGGGGAGAACAAGAAGAAATAGGACAAATGAGGAAAGTACTTTGTGAAAGAGAGCAGGCATCACAAAGAGAAACATGTTTTACCTCGAGGAGGAGAGGCGGCTAGAAAAGGTGCAAAGATGCAAAGAGGGGAAATCAGAAGAACATCACAGAGTAGGGATATTGGAAACATTCGATTTCTCTGTGTTATATATACTTCTGAAAAGAATTTGAAGCAATTTATACTATGAAGGAAAAGGAAAGGGGAGAGAAAAACCTAATCTAAGAAAAATATTGATTCTGCGTTTCCTGGCAGCCAAGACAAAGGGAAAACCTAATAGTTTATTGAAAGGCAGCAAATCAGTTTATGTTTTTGAAAGAAAGTAAATAATATATCAGAAGCCAAGAGAAGGAAGTGATGTGATGAGAAGTGGAAAGGGACAAGACCACAGGCAACAGGGTAAGGAAGGAACAGGATGACGATAAGTGTAAAAAAGAAGTGGGATTGGGTGGTGGTTAGAACATGTATTGTAGAAAAGACAGAATTTGTATTAATGTGAAAGGCAAAGCCGCCACTCTAGGCAATACACATGGAAACGCTGAGAACATTTCCCACATCCTAAAATACTCCCACAGTGAACTGGCTGTTTGAACATTCTATGGCTCCTTTCTGGGGTGTGTGTGTTGCTTGTATAATGCGTCATATGCCCCTGGCAGAAGTAATATATTAAACTTTTAAGTCATTTAGTCTTTGGGGAAGAACTTACATTATTTCAAGTGAGTAATTTTTTTTTTCCTGGGGAAGAAGGATGAAGGGACCAGAAGTGGGGGAGAGCGTTGGAGTACTTCACAGTCCACAGGAAAGGTGGAGAGGATGCCAAAGACGAACTCTGCCTAGTCACAACATATGCACTACTGTGAAGGAATCATTTTGAAAAAGTTAAAGCCGTAAGTAACTTCCACACAAATAGATACTTTTTCATAACGGCACTGTGTAAGCTGACGCTTAAGAAACCAAATGTGCTCCTGAAAAATAATGGAGATACTTGGAGGTATTTCAGGCAAGGGTTGAGGAAACGGGGTAACAGAAATGGGAAGAAGAGACGGGGAGCCTCGGAAAGGTCAGGAAAAGGCGCTCCTGGAGGCGAGAGGCCAAGAAATGGGCTCAGCCTCGGCCTGGTGCGGGGGGCGCCTGGGGGCCGCGGCTGAAGGAGCAAGGCCCGACGGCCGGAGAAGGGAGGGAGGGGATAGGCGATGCGGGGGCAGGCACACCTCCAAATTCGGCATTTCGGATTCTGAGGACTCCTCGGATTCCGCTTCGGTCTCTCCCTCGCCCTCGATCTCGTAGTCTCCGTCTGCGTCCCACTCCTGATAGCGGCGACCGAAATGCTGGAGCAGGTAGGAGGAGGCTCTGAGCAAATTATCTTTCGGTCTCTGCCCCATGGGAAAAAAAGACGGGCCAGACTGACGATCTCTCTCTGAACGCAACAGTACCGACTGGGCTCCAGCTCGTGAACTGCCTAAGCCTCCCTGGAGAGAGGAAGGCATCGGCCGCTGGGGATCTCTCCCGGAGGTCGCCATCTTGTTTACCCGGGTTGCCTAGGAGACACCCGGGGAGGAGGCGCCGCCAGGGATTCTGGGAGCTGTAGTCTCCGCCCCTCCGCGCGTCCCCGCTGTCTGTGTGCTGCTGGCGTGCGCCTTTCTCTTTCCTTTTGTGTACCTGTTCTATTATTTTTCTCTTTTTAGTCCAGTCAGTCACTGGCTTTGTTTCTTTTTGCTTGTCTTTCTCGTTTTCACCTCTTTTCTCCGCACGCCTTTTCTTTGTCTTCAACTGTTTTCTCCCGACTTCAAAGACCGTCATAGATTTTTCATACTACCCTAAGATCGCCTCTGAGCCTCCCATCCTGCTTCATTCACAGAGGCTCTTTCCACAAAGTGGCACTTTGGAAGTGTTAGAGGTCTCTAATGCTATCTCTCCGAAAACTAGTAACACTGAAACATTACTCCACGCAGAGCGCAGTGTTAGGAGATGAGGGGGTGCAGAAATGAAACAGAAGGCATGGCTCCTGTACGTATGATTTAATTGCGAATAATAAAGTAAAACTACCAGAGGATGACTGAGAGCTGATTTGTAATTAATTTACAGTCTCCAACCTCCCACACCCACGCACCACCCGTGCCGTGATAAGCCATGTCCTTGGGGAGAAAAACTGGCAGTGGTCTAACAGTCCAAACAGGGAGAGAAAAAAACGACTGTCAAATTGACACTGTATCTGAAAGCCTCTGAAAAGCTGTTAGCATCCCATAAATAATTGTATTAGTCAAATGACCTGCATTGGTAATTATTTTTATCTCGTTACATAGGTTCTCTTTGCAGTTTTACAAAATACTCTTGCAAGATTACAAAGCATGATTTTATGCCAGTGTGATTTTATGTGACCCAAATCCCATAGCCTTGAGCTCCACAAAGTAGACAGTCTCTAGAAAAGCAGAATGAAAATTATAGTAACTATTATTGCCATAGTGATGACAATAGAGATCCTTGCAGGGAACTTGCCCTCGTCCTCCTGGCCTTACAGGGCCTTTTGTCCATGCTTCAGTGATAGCAGTTGCAAATACAAAATGATCCTGTCAATGGCTGTCAGGGGAGGAGAAAAAATCCTTACGGACACCATCCATTGACTATTATCTTTCTCAGTGCTTGAGGGACCGGTAAAACTGACATAAAGCTTTCAGAATTACCTCTCTTCATTATCTTCCTAGTCATAAATGTAAAGGCCACAGGGAAAGTCTCTCTTTTTCTAGACTCATCTTGCTGCTTGCTTATTTCTTTTTTCCAGTGGGTAGAGACTCCTGCAAGGGATTTTTCCTCACCCTCGCTCCCCGTAGAACCTGGCTCTAGCTAACTGACATAGGGAAGAAGAGGGCAGAAAACACAAACATGGAAACCCAGTGTGTTTTTGTTTTTTCAATAACTTAATCAGCATTTCTACCAAAGCAGACTCTGCCAATGTCAAACTATCGAGGAAAGTATCTTCAGGCAGAGTTAGGACCTGTTGAAGAATAATCTTCAAAAGGTTAAACACATGATTCTCATACAAAAATAGAATGAAACACATGTGAAAGATTTTATTCAACTCATTAATTAATGAGGGAACCAGTAAGATGATAACAGGGTGTTCATAGTCCATGAAGAAAGACATTCTGAAATAAGTTCACTAGGTTAAAACCAGCTAATGCCTTACAGGACATTAAACTAGAGCATTTGGGATTATATATTTCCGAGTGTTTTGTCTCTTTGCATCTTCACATCTACCCTCTGTCTTTCCCCTTTTGACAGACGAGGTAACCGAAGTCCAGAGAAGTTAAATAACTTGCCCAAAGTCAAATGGTGGTGCTGAAACCCAAACCCAGGATGACCCACTCCACAGTCTACCTTAACCTACCACTTTTGCAGGCAGAAAATGTGAGGCGAGTTAAAGCTATTCAAGGTCTCAGAAGAAAAAAACATGTATCAGTTAAAGTTCTTAAGTATAGGTAAAAGTATAAGTAAAAGGTCATTTTATGCCATGACCCTTTCATATAGAGTCATAGCATGTCAGAAGTAGAAAGAGCTTAAAAGGGCATCTTATCCCAACTTTTCCTTTTACAGAAGAAGAAATCGATGGCCTTCCAGGGACAATGACTGGCCCCAAATCACCTGACTTGTTAGCAGGCAAGCAGAAACTAGAGTCTAGACCTCTTGTTGCTCAACCTTTGTTCTTGCTAGTTCACCAAAATGCTCTCTAGGCTTGAATTGTATGACCAGAGGCCCTACTTTGGGATTCGGGGCATCAAAATAGAAGGCATTGTCTCTATAAAAGCTATTTTACCAGGTAGAGACAACAGAATTAGGTAGACGGAGAGGAGGGGAGGGGAGGGGATATTTTGTCTAAACTCTTCTTATTAGCATAAAACATCAATAATCGCTTCCATTTTATTCATGCGTACTGTAAACCAGACCTGTGCTAAGGGTGCTAAGTATACACATCTCAGTTAATTATTCCAACTGCTCTCTGAAATAGGAATTGATATCCCCATTCTACAACGGAGAAGAATGATGCTCAAAAATGTTAAGCAAGTTAATCCTGAGAAAAAAGAACAAAACGGGAGGCATCACAATCCCTGACTTCAAAACATACTACAAAGCTACAGTAATCAAAACAGCATGGTACTGATACAAAAACAGGTGCACAGATCAATGGAACAGAATTGAAAGCCCAGAAATAAAACCATACATCTATGGACAGCTTATCTTTGACAAAGGAGCTGAGGGCATACAATGGAGAAAAGAAAGTGTTTTCAACAAATGGTGCTGGGAAAACTGGAAAGCCACATGTAAAAGAATGAAAATTGACCATTCTTTTTCACCATTCACCAAAATAAACTCAAAATGGATTAAAGACCTAAAGGTGAGACCTGAAACCATAAGGCTTCTGGAAGAAAACGTAGGCAGTACACTCTTTGACATCAGTATTAAAAGGATCTTTTCGGACACCATGCCTTCTCAGAGAAGGGAAACAATAGAAAGAATAAACAAATGGGACTTCATCAGATTAAAGAGCTTCTTCAAGGCAAATGAAAACAGGATTGAAACAAAAAAGCAACCCACTAACTGGGAAAAAATATTTGCAAGTCATATATCTGACAAAGGCTTAATATCCTTAATATATAAAGAACTCTCGCAACTCAACCACAAAACATCAAACAACCCAATCAAAAAATGGGCTGGAGACATGAACAGACATTTCTCCAAAGAAGATATACTGATGGCCAATAGGCACATGAAAAGATGCTCATCATCGCTGATCATCAAGGAAATGCAAATCAAAACTACACTAAGATATCACCTTACACCCGTTAGAATGACAAAAATATCTAAAACTAATAGCAACAAATGTTGGAGAGGTTGCGGAGAAAAAGGAACCCTCATACACTGCTGGTGGGAATGCAAACTGGTGCAGCCACTATGGAAAACAGTATGGAGATTCCTCAAAAACTAAAAATAGAACTACCATACGATCCAGCCGTTCCACTACTGGGTATTTATCCAAAGAGCCTGAAGTCAGCAATCTCAAAAGTCCTGTGCACCCCAATGTTTATTGCAGCACTGTTTACAATAGCCAAGACGTGGAAGCAACCTAAGTGCCCATCAACAGATGAATGAATAAAGAAGATGTGGTACATATATACAATGGAATACTACTTAGCTGCAAAACAGAACAAAATCATTCCATTTGCAATAACATGGATGGACCTTGAGAGAATTACATTAAGTGAAATAAGCCAGCGAGAGAAAAATAATCTGTGTATGACTCCACTCATATGAGGAATTTAAAACTATGGACCAAGAACAGTTTAGTGGATACCAGGGGAAGGGTGGGGTGGGGGGTGGGCACAAAGGGTGAAGTGGTGCACCTACAACATGACTGACAAACATTAATGTACAATTGAAATTTCACAAGATTGTAACCTATCAATAACTCAATAAAAAAAAATAATAAAAAAAAAAATTTAAAAAAATGTTAAGCAAGTTGCCCAGTTGCACAATTTGTGTCCAAACCAAAATTCTAACTCAAGTCTTCCTGGATTCAAAGGCCCTGATCTTAACCATTATTACTCTGCTTTCTCCAGAAGTATGAATTAGTTTCTCAGGAAGTAATTTTGAGGCACAGACAGTCTGGCCCTGATGAGATACTGAAAATGGTAGTGTGTGTGTGTGTGTATCTGTTGGGAGCCAGGCAGGAAGACCCCAGGTTTCTGGGGCCAGGGAAGTGGAGTGGGGTGGGCAAAGGCAGTGGGATATGATAATCCAGGAGAGCAGGGTCTTCTTGATAGCTGTGTATCCTTACCACCTTGGGTGAGGAGAAGGAGAAAATGGAAGAGGGTCTCCATGACACTCGAGAGTGCCTCTCTTGAGAGGACATCCAGGACAGGCTGTTGGAAGCAGAGAGTCAAAAGGGTAAAGAGCTGAAGTTTGCAAGAGAGTGGAACTACTAGCTTCAGCTTCTTGGTGGCTTTGCCTCAGAAGTATTATTTACCCTTACCCCTAATTTTTCTATGTGGAACAGAGGTTTCCCACAGGTCTGGAGCCAGCACCCTGGTATAAGACCTTACCTCACTGAGAATGGAAAGAAAAGGCAGGACGAACCCTCTGTTTCCTGCATTTGGGAAGAGTATCTTCCCAGGAGTGTAGACCTCAGGCAAAGCAAAGAATGTGTGCTCCCATCCCCCATGTCATGTACCTACACCCTCTCCCCAACTTTGTGTAAGGAAAAACAGGTTGAACAGGGCTTCTCAGGCATGTTGAGGTGGCAGCACCTTGAACTCACAGTGGTTTGGTTTTTTTTAATTTTATTTTTTCTTTTTCTCCCCAAAGCCCCCCAGTACATAGCTGTATATTTTAGTTGTGGGTCCTTCTAGTTGTGGCATGTGGGACGCCACCTCATCATGGCCTGATGAGCGGTGCCATGTCCACGCCCAGGATCCAAACTGGTGAAACCCTGAGCCGCGGAAGCAGAGCGCAGCAACTTAACCACTCGGCCACGGGGCCGGCCCCTCACAGTGTTTTTTATTGAACACTTAAATTTTTACAGAATATCATGAAGTGGGGAGAGCAGACAGGCTGTAGAAGGCACCACTGATATAATAATAACAATGAAACAAAACCACAGAGGCCAGCCCGGTGGCACAACAGTTAAGTTCTCATGTTCCGCTTCGTTTATACAAATAATCGATTTTACAAATATTCATTTAATTTCAATTGCCATAAGGGCCAAGGAGGGACAATATTGGGACCATGAGAATATCACCTGGGCCTTGACCCAATATGGTGTGAAAGGGTCCTTCAAAATGTCAGACACTTTGAGACTCATGAGGTTCTTCATTTGTTGTTATTGTTAGTGCCATTGAGTCGATTCCAACTCCTAGGGACCCAGCGCACAGCACAGCGGAACCCTGCTGGGGCTTTTCGCGCCTTTCTCTCACTTCCTGTGCTATATCAAACAATGCTCCAGTGCTATTCACAGGGTTTTCATGGCCAATTTTTTTGGAAGTGACTGACCAGGTCCTTCTTCCTAGTCTGTCTTAGTCTGGAAGCTCCACTGAAACCTGTCCACCAAGGATGACACTGCTGGTATTTGAAATACTGGTGGCATAGCTTTCAGCATCACAGCAACATGCAGCCTCCACAGTCTGACAACCAACAGATGGGTGGTGTGGTTCCCTGACCAGAACAGGAACCCAGGCCAAGGCAGCGAGATCGCTGAATCTTAATCAGTAGATCATCAGGTCTGGCTTCATTCATTATCTTTGTAGAAATCAGCTATATTCAGATTATGATGGTAGAAATTAATTGGGCTTATAGGTCCTGATAAAGTCCAGGCAGGATTTGCCTGAGCCAAATAGTAGCTGTTCTAAGGAGATATCAAAGGCATTTTGGGGAGCACCCACTAATAGATACCCTGGATCAGATACTGCTGTTGAGATTAAAGATAAAAATTGCAGTCTAGGAAGAGATCATCTTAAAAGCTCATGGACAAAGGCAGAAAAATCAAGCCACAGAAGAACTGTTTGCAAAGGAATTTCAAGCATCAAGTCATGAATAAAATCTGAACAGAGGACTAGATAAAGATTACTGAGAATTTCTAGCCCCAGATTACCTTCGCAGACAGAAAAGTGGATTTCATCACGGAAGTCACAGCAATTTAAGACCAAATTTTTAGAATGTTAAAATGATGACCAGAAGGGACTGTATGAAATCTGTTAGAAGAAGATATGAGGACTTGAGGATGTTATGCAAGGACGTTCAGAAGATCAAAGAAGACCAGAAGGAATTAGAAAGAAATAAGCACAGGATTTGGTAGAAAGGAAAGAGAGTTTGAGAGACAGGAGGTTTAATAAGCGAAGCGTCCCAATGGCACTGAATAATAAGGACAGAGGGAAGAGTAAACAGAAGACAAGGGAGCGAACTGTGCAAGAAATCTCACCACGACCCATACCCTTCAAAAATCACAATATACTTCACCTAGTTGAGAACAAGTTTGGAACAGTGGTGTTTTGTGGAAAAGCACATCGTGCAGGCTCTGACGTAAAGCACAGGAAACACCCAGGTCACCATTATCCCCCATTGATTACACAACCTACATAAGTGGGGTCTGTTTCAGGCACTGGGAATAGAAAAAAGTTAAAGTCTTGGTGTCTTTATTCAAGAGATTTGCATTGTGATTGGGGCAGGACGATACAGAGGTTTTAAAACTGAATTAAAGGTACACAAGAGAAGGTAAGTCCCACTGATTGGTCTGGAGTTAGTGTTACAGGCCCTCGGGGAAGGACTGAGTTGGGAGCAGGTGCAGACTACCATTCCCCTTTAACACTCGTGGCAGACAGGGCTCACTCCATGAGGCAGATAAAGCAGTGCCCCAGGCCAGTCCATGGGAGTTGTCAGTTGAGATCAACCTGTGTCCCAGGACAGGGATGCTCAGAAGCTTCGTGGATGAAGTAAGAGTTGAGCTAGGTCTTCAAGAAGGAAAGAGGCACACAGGGGAGGAGGTGGGCAGTCCTGGAATGGGAAGTGGCATAAATAGAGGCAAGGAGGCTGGCCTGGATGTGTTTCAGGAAGAGTCTCTGAGAAGTAATTGATATAGAAATAAAACCTGCTCACAGGAAGTTGGGAAGAAGGGGGAAGGTGCTGCCTTCCTAAAAGAAAAGGGGCATGAGTGAGGAAGCAGATGAAATTGCTTCATGTGTCAAAATGTCTTAACAGAATCTAGGGGATGAGACCTACAAAAGAGGGAGAAAGGATGGGCCTGGTGAGAGATTTTGACAACCATGAGGAGAAGGCAGGAACCGTGTAATTCTTGGTTTGACACAAAGTTCATTACACATGGATGATGCTTTCCCATGAGATTGATAACAGGCTCTGATATACCATGTATTTTAGGCACTACTCACTATTTACATCCACACCTATGGCCAAATTTCCTCAGTTACTTTTCTCTACTAGGGGTCCTTCCCTTCCTAGCAAAAAAATGCCTTGCGCATAGTAGGTGCTTCATAAACATGTATTAACTGCTTAAAAGTTTAGCTTTATAGCTATTATACTGAATGTAGCTGCGACTTCATTCCTCCTGAGTGAAATGACATCTGTGCAGATGAGTGTTTGGAATTAAATTAGCAGGACACCTATCTCAGTCAGAAAGGTGTACCCAGACTCTGGAACCTCCAAAGAAATAAAAGACACAAACCAGCATTCAAAGAGTCTAACAGGACTTCTTTTGAGTCAGACCTGGGATCTAATCCAAGCCAGTCCTAATGCCTGCCTCCCAAGGCTATGGGGAGAGCTAAATGAGATGAGTGTAAAATTGGCTGATTTAGTGTGGTGAATTGCAAACACAGCCACTGATTCTCATCCTTACGTGCACACCCCTTGCAATGTGATTTCGTAGCCCCTCTCATTAAGAAGTGGAGTCTATTTCTCCACACTTTGAATCTAGGCTTGGCTAAGTAACTTGGTTTGGCCAACAGAACAGTAGCAAATGTGGCACCAGCAGAGACTTGAAAATGCTTGGGCATTGGGCTCCTCTTGGGACCACTGTGAATACCCAATAAAGAAGCTAGGGCCGGCCTGCTGGGTAATGAGAGACACCAGGCCCAGTTCCCTGGGGCCTTGGACAGCCAACTCTCATTGTCAGACATGTACATGAAGTCAGTCTTGGTCCTTCAGTACCAGCCAACCTGCCAACTGACCCAAGATTCCAGAGGGAACCCAGCAAAACCAGACCAGAACTGCTCAGTCAACCCAAAGAATCGTGAGCTAAATAAATGGTTGTTTTAAGCCACTAAAATCTGGGATTGTCTGAAAGGCAGCCACGTTAACGTTCCCATGTAGTGTCTGGATTGCCTACAGTCTGACTCAACCAGTTAGTAACAGACTGAAGTTAGAATCTTTATCTTCTGACTCTTATTCAAGTGATTATCATATTGGCCTTTGATACTGTCAGTATTCTGTTGCATCATAAACAAATCTTTGCTGCTATCTGGGTCAAAAAAGAAGCTGCAAATCCTTCCAACATTGTAGGTATATTAGTCAGGGTTCTCCAAAGAAACAGAAGCAATAGGAGATTTGATAGATAGATAGATAGATAGATAGATAGATAGATAGATAGATAGAATCATGGCTCACATGATTCTAAATGCTAGAAGTTCCAAGATCTGAAGTTGGCAGGTTGGAGAGCCAGGAGAGCTGATGGTGTAAGTTCCAGTTTGAGAGCAGAGGAAGGCCTTGAGTCATGTCACAGGGGCCTTTTATGAGTCATAGGACACTAGCAATGAACATTTCTGGAGAACAAAAATCAGTAACCATCCGAAGAATAGGACAGAATCCTGACCTTTGGCCTCACTGCCCTTAACTACCCAGGTGAGCACATTTGTGTTTCAATTACTTATCTGCTTTGTAAAGAGTCTTGCAGATACACACAGCTCTGAATATGCATAGTATTTTCATTATAAATAAATAGAGGCTTAGGGCAGTTTTCAAAGTTCATTAATTATTGAGGTCCCCTCAAGAAGCTCTCACTCTGTCATGTTTTGATTTTTGTTCCTGACCAAATCAAGTTACTCAAGAGTACATCTTGATTGTGAATTCATTCAGAAAATGATTAATGGGTTTCATAAAATTATTTTGAATAAAAATCGTGTTGGAGAAATTTGGTTTTAACTATTTAGGTACTGAATTGCTCTTTACTACAGCTTTTTAAAAAATTGTGATCAAACACACATAATATAAAATTTATCCTCTTAACCATTTTTAAGTATAAGTTCCGTGGCATTAAGTATATTCATAATGTTGTACATTATCACCATCCATCTCCACAATTCTTTTCATTATGCAAAACTGAAACTTGACACCCATCAAACAATAACTCCCCATTCTCCCTTCTCTCCAGCCCCTGAAAACCACCATTCTGCCTTCTGTCTCTGAATTTGACTAGTCTAGGTACTTCATAGAGTAGAATTAAACGGTATATAGTTGGCCTTCTGTATCCACAGGTTCTGCATCCACAGATTCAACCAACCACAGATCTTCTACTATGTTTATGGTCTGCAGTTGGTTGAATCCTCCGATGCAGAACCCATGGATACAGAGGACCAACTAAGGAACTTCAGCATCTGCGGATTTTGGTATCTGAGGGTGGTCATGGAACCAATCCGAGGAAGATACCAAGGGACAACTGTATGCCTTTTTGTGGCTGGCTTATTTCACAAAGTATAATGTCCTCAAATTTTATCCATGTTGTAGCATGTTTCAGAATTTTCTTCCTTGTAGAATGAAGAATGTTCCATTATATGTATAGACCAGATTTTGCTTACCCATTTTTCTGTTGGTGGGTTGCTTCCACCTTTCAGCTATTGTAAATAATGCTGCTATGAACATGGGTCTGCAGAGACCATAGTATATACCTAGAAGTGGAATTGCTGGATCATACGATAATTCTATTTTTAATTTTTTCAGGAACTGCCATACTGTTTTCAGTAGTGGCAACATATTTTACATTCCCACCAACAATGTACAAGCGTTCCAGTTTCTTCATATCCTCAGCAACACTTCTTACTTTCTGAGTTTTTTTTTAATAGTAGCCATCCTAATGGATGTAAGGTTGTATCTTATTGTGGTTTTGGTTTGTGTTCCTCTAAGCTTAAGCCTCTTTTCATGTGTTTATTGGCCATTTGTACATCTTCTTTGGAGAAATGTCTACTCAAGTCTTTTGCCCATTTTTTAATCAGGTTACCTATTTTTTTGTTATTAAGTTGAGTTTCTTATATATTCTGTATATTAACCTTTAATCAGATATACAATTTCCAAATATCTTCTCCCATTCCATGGGTTGCATTTTCACTCTGTTGATTGTGCCTTTTGATTCACAGAAGTTTTAAATTTTCATTTAGTCCAATTTATCTATTTTTAACTTTTGTTTCCTGTGGTATTGATGTCATGTACAAGAATCACTGCCAAATCCAATGTCATGAAGATTTTCTCCCATGTTTTCTTCCAAGAGTTTTATAGTTTTAGCTCTTATGCTTAGGTCTTTGATCCATTTTAATTATATATAGTATAAGGCAAGGGTCTAAGTTCATTCTTTTGTATGTGGACATCCAGTTTTCCCAGCATCATTTGTTGAGAAGACACTACTACTTTTCTATGTTTAAAATTCTCAAAAGAACAAAGATTGTCTCTTTAGGTAAAGAGCACTAAGACTTTGCAAGATGGGAGTAATTATAGGCAGGCATTACCAAGCACCTGACCAGTACTAATTCAATAATCTGTAAGGCATAGGCCTTACTTAGTTTCCATTTCTCCCCTGGCCCATCTGTTCCCTTCCAGTCTCTGGATCCCTGGAGGGGCTGACCCCTGCAGAGAGTATCACTTGGCCCCCTTGTCTTCTGTCTTTTGATTGATTTTGGCCAAAGGGTGGCAGGAGGTAGGAGGACAGGCGAGAGAATGGTCCGTTTCCCTCACGCCTCCTGCATCCCTCTGTGACTATAATTCCTGTCTGGAGTCCCTCTTCCACAGCTTCAGCTCTCATCAGGCTCTGGAACATTATTTGCATCCCTTGATCTTTCACCTTTCTACTGTGGCTAGGCCCTGGGTATTTCAACATCCTTTGTTGGTTTCCTTAACCCTGCCCATCCCTCTGTAAATAGTCTCTTCATTAAATTCTCTTCAGAGTGCTATCTGAGTGGGCCTAATATTTCCTGCTGAGCCCCTGACTGATAAGAATGGTAAGTAAACATAAAGACAACCATTTGAAATGAGCTAATGAAACTAATTAGTCTAGTGAGATATTCACTGTGGTACTCACATTCTGTTTGGAGGTTGAAGGTTGAATGAGAGAGGCCCAGGAGTCCTCTCTCTTATTCTTTTTTTTTTTTTCTTTGGATGGGAGAGAAGCAGGGAGGAAGAGAAGGGAAATTCTGAAGTTATTTTTGTAAAGGCTAAGATTCCAAAGGGGAAATTTGACGTAAAAGACCAACATCCTCTGCCCAGTATGAAAGCTAGGTATTATAAGCAGATTAGAAGTAGGATTTTACACTGCTAGCACCTTTAGCAGCCAGAGGAGTTTCTCCAGTCTCCCCAAACCTAGTCAAGAAGTTACACATTGTTTGTATATCACTCAGCCATATAAATATGTTTACAGTTTGGGCATAACAAGTAAACCCAGGCCTGGATTGCATTAAGCAATAATTTATCATATCAGATGTTAGTGAGAGAGATGGCACCTATCTGTGAATACCCAACTATTCTATTTCTTTTAATCTTACTCCTTTAGTCATCTCTCAAAGGGATTCTATCTTCCCATGGCTCATTTCTCTTCTATGCATTTGAACTTAACTAATGGGCAAACTCAATCCACACTCAGGCCTGCCTCAGTTATTGAACTAACCTGATTGTCTGCGGAAGGAAACTGCCATCCAGCTGGACTGGAATTAAATCATCCTGTGAACTAGACCCAGAATTTTGTACCCTAGAGGTGAATCCTGGGCACACAGGTAATCAGAATTACAGGACTTCCTCCACCTGGCAGGTACCTCCATTGCTGATTCAATCCATAAGACGATGCTTCTGCCCTGATAAACATCCCAATGGCCTCCCGACAGCAGCTATCAGAATTGCAGGCTTACACCTCAGAAGGGAATAAACAGCAGCCCACTACTTGTGGGATATTTTGTAAACCCAACCTATTCCAAGGATGACAATCATCACAATTTACAAGCTTACATGGCTAATTCCTAGTCCTTGGCCATCTCAAAAATTACCCTTTATGTTAAAATTTAAAAGAAATAAATGGATATGTATCATAGTTAAAAACATAGATGGAGAGATCTTCTCCATGCCCAATCAGCTCATACTTATTCAAGTAATGACTTAAGGCTGAAAGAGAGGACTTCCAGATTTGATTCATATCTCCTCATCCTACCATTTCTCAAGCAAGCTGCCAAGTCTTCTTAGATAAATCCTAAACAATATTTTATATTTTCATTATGCTTGTTCTTAAAAATGAAAGTAAAAAGACAAAGTATTTTTCACCCTGGCAATAAACCTGCACAGGCAGAGAATTAGATGTCAGAATATTTAGTAGCAGCCACGTTATTTAGCTGATGAATTAATAGGAATTTGTGGAAAGGGAGGTAGGATTTAAAGTTAAAGCTGAATAGCAATTAGGTCTTAGTGTCATTAAAATTCCACTTTCAGCTGCTACTAATTTTCTTTTTGACCACAAAAGACATTAGTTTTTCTGAGTAAAGAGGAAAAAGATCTATATTGTTTTACAACAGTACCCACCGAAGAGGCTGCCACCGTGGTAAGAGGTTGTCATTTGAATTGCATAGACAGGAACAGATGAATAGAAGACGGGAAGATTGAGGAAGAAAAGAATGCACTGGGGTGCATGTGACAATCTTAAAAGCATGAGCAAACTCAGATTGGAAACAGTAATACTGTTTCCAGTGGTAGGAAAACAGATGAGGGAGAGAAAGAAGAAATAGCAGAGGCCGGCATCTGGACCCGGCCTCGACACAGGGGGTCAAAAGCACGGGACACCAAGGTGTCCACTGTGGAGAAAAGGATCAGGTGCTTTGAAAGCGAAGGTTGGGGGTGTCACGCAAGGCCAAAGACAAGTCCACTTAACCAAATGACAGTGTGGTTATTGGTTTTAAGCTTTTAGCAAATTTCCATCCTTGAGATACCAGTCAGTATTTGGAACTTACTTGGGGAGCAGGACTTGGATTTGCAGCATGATTTTGCCTTACCACCTTTCCCTTCCCTCCCGCAAACAAATGCTGGTCTACTATGAGTGCCACTGGGACTATCTACGCACTTAATTCCCGATTAGAGATAACAAATATGGAAGCTGAATACATTTCATTGTTAAGCAGGCCCATTAATGGATTAATTGAGAGCAAAAGAGCATAAGCATTTTAATTATGTGACAAACTGTAGAATCTGACCTGTAGGCTGTCAAAACGACAATTCTGAGCTCAACCAATCAAAAGCTGAACCATCTAAGGTGGAGGAAACATCACAGCATGAGTATTGTATGGAATTCCAAAATAGCAACTAGGCCACCATTGCTAAACCTCAAGAATGTTTAGAAAATTGGACATTCTTCTTAATGCAAGTCTGGTAAACACATAGCTCCTTGAGAAAAGCAGCAAGGTGAAGAAAGCTGATTCTATAAATTTTGAACCACTCTATAGAATAGAGGAACAAGAATTCCCTCTCAAGGAGAAATAGTTAAAAAGAGAGCTGCCTAGAGAGGCTGAGATAAGAAAGGAATGACTCAGCAAGAAGATGGCAGGCCTGTAAAAATGAAATGTGGGTCAGAGCCTCAACCCTCCCCAGCCTCCCTAATGGCTCCTCTGAGGGTGGTTCTGTTCACTTTGCAGTCATCCCTTAAAGACAAAAATGAACATCCCATGACCTCATCACAGCACTAAAAGGGGTCACATATTAGTTGGCAAATGGCAGTCTCTCTTTGTAATTTACATACTAAACAGAAGCTTCTAGATTCCTGGAATCTCCCTTAGGGAGACAAGATAAATAAGAAAAGGTGCTTATGCTAACCCATGGTCTAGTAGGAGAAACTGAACTAAGGACAGATGATTCATAAAGATGGGTTGGTTTTGTAACACAACGTGAGAGATGCTAATGATGGAGCCATGGGCCAAGTGCCAAGGGAAAGCAGTGGAGGCCATGCCTAACTGAGCCTTTTTTGAACCCAGCATTTCTCACTCTCATAAACTAGTGAACAAGCGGATAATCAAGTCCTGGAGAGGAGAGAAAGGGCATGGCAATATCTTCCTTTTTCTTTGGGTCCCCTAATTTGCTAGACTGACTCTAGATGCCTTCTTTCTTCAGAATTTATGAAAAAATACCTCATTCTACCAGTTTTCTCTGTGGACTCTGGAACTATGAATTATTTCCTCTGTTCTCCCTGAAAGCAAACCTAGGATGTCACCCTCCCTGGCAAATTGATAAGCAGCTGGCCCACTCACTACTGTCACAATTTCTAACACAGACGGAATAATGGGATTTCTCAATAAGGGCAGCTGCTATATGCCAGGCACTAAACTGGCTTCTTTATGTACTTTCTGTTTCTTAATATTCAGAATAGTAGGAATTATTATCCGCATTTTGCAGACCAGAAAACAGAGTTTAGGAGGTTAGGTGACTTGCCTAAGAGAGCATAAGCCAGTAGGCAGTGCAGCAAAAAATGTAAACCCAGGTCTTCTGATCCCAAAGCCAGTGTTCTTTCTGCCACACTGTGCATCTCATGGAAAACTGAAATAGAATCAAGTACCACTGAAATCTCTTGGAGGAACAAAGCTGAAATTTCACTAGTTTAATAAGTAGAATTAAAAACTGGGCCCAAGATATGCATGCTGGTGCTCACCCAATATCATTCTGGGTGGTTATGATATAACCACGTTGAAATACGGCAGAGAGAGGCTGCATTCCAGAAAGGTGTAACATGTGAGCGAATCTTTAAAGGACCTTGACATTAAATGCTGAGGCTTTAATAAAATACACACATATTTTATTCCAAGTTATAATGGTGGTCTGAACAAGGCACTTGTAAATAAATCATTTATGACCAGAAGAAAAATCATATGGTCTTGGATTTTTATTTTAATATGGAAAATTTGTAAAGACTATAGCCAACTAGGTCTACGCACAAAGAAAAAAGAAATTTGCCTTATCCGTTACCGACAGCCATGCAAAGTTGCTGTTTGTTAGCTCAAAGAAATCTGACAATAAAAGATATTAGCTAAAAAAACAAAAACAACAACAACAAAAAACCCTAACATCTTACCCCATCACTCCTTTCTAATAGAGCCTCAACCCGCCCCCCCCCCCCCCCCCCCCGAACCCCTCCTTCCACCATCCACCGGCCCTGCTTCCTGTTGCCTGGAGGGTGGCCCTCACCTAGCTGCAGCCTCCATTGAGCGCCCTGATTGATTTCAGGCAATCAGAGTGTCCCGTTCCCTGCTGATGATTGGTTTAGGATGGTCACATGCAACTCGTCTGGCCAATGGTATTTCTCTACTGGAGGGCCTTCTGGGAACGGTTTCCCAGCAGTTTAAAAGTTCAGAGACAGAGGTGATCTCTTCTTGAGTGGATTGGTGATGCTTCCACATAGGGCGCTTGGCACTACGTCAGGATAAAATCGCCAGCCTTTGTAAGCCAGGGGATGGGGTCAGAGGGAGCCTGGGTTTCCGAAAAATGGCAGCCTTCTGCCCAGGCCAAGGACCGATTTGGGTCTTTCCTTATTTCCTCTGGTGATGGGAACCGCTCTTGGATGTTTCTAACGGTTAGACGGTTACTCAAGCTATTTTGCTTTTTTTTTTTTTTCTTTTAGTAGAATCTGGGGCAGTTAATCACTTTACATTCATTACTCTTTTGTAATGTAGAGAGCTTTCTCTGTGAAATGCAGCGCAATTTTCACAGAAGCCATAGGAAACTTCTCTCCCGCGTCCCTTCATAAGATCAAACAGGTATCTGTCAACAAAGGGCAGTCATCCCGCGCTGGAGCTCTTTAATGTGATAATGAGATAATGCCGGTCTCTGATTTCTCCTGGGCTCTTCAAGGGTCTGCAGATTCCATCCTGCCCGCACCTCTTCTCCCAATTCCGTCCTGCTCAGCATCCTCCTCCCACTTATCTCTCTCAAATTCAAACGAACTTCTCAATATTCTGTGTGTTCTTTTAACCCTTTTACTTTACAACTTTATACTCACAGGGCACCACAGATTTTTATCCCTAAATGTAATTCAACAAAGGCTTATGGAGTGCCTACTATGTGCGCAGAACTCTGATAAGCACAGTGCAAGATCTAAACCTGAGCAACATTCCTGCCCTCGGTTAGCTTGTACTGGAGTAAGGGAAATAAGTCAGGGTAAAGTCAGGTAAGCAGAAAGTACAAATCAGGGTTCCATTTTTGACAAGCTGAGGCAGAAAGGGCAGGTGGGACTGAGGGTGTGAACAGACAGGAGGGACCCGGCAGAAGGGGGCCAGTCAGCTCCTTGTGCCCCTCATCCAGTTTGCAGAACAGCTATAGGACCGGTTGCAGGTGACAGAAGCTTCCGCAGCATCTTTTCCACCTCATCCTTTCCTTGACCTCTCTTCTTACCCAGCCTGTGGACCCTTTGTGTGCACTTCTGCCTTCTCTCTCCAATGAGAAGCATTCTTCAACTATGTCCTTTTAAAAAAGTGTTATTATCACCATTACCTGAAGCTCCCATTTCCACCTACAAGCTGGGTATTTGCTGGGCTCTTCTAAGGCCGGATGTGAAGCAGAGGTAGCTCCAGGACGTCAAGACCCATCGCTCAGCCTGTGGGGACAAGAGTTTAATAGGAGAGAAGGGGCTGGGACTTCCCAGGGTAGTGGGCAGCTGGCTTAGCCTCTTTCTCTGGATAATGTTCCCTGCCCAGCTTTGCTGCTGTGCTGAGCCAGACCTGCATGGTGCTGTGTGGGGTGGGATGAGGGGAGGTGGATGGGTCCACTGACACGTGTGCCTTGATCAGAATGTGAGATAGACTTGGAATATCCTCTGGCCTGCATCCATGTGACTCGTTCACTGTCAAAGATAAGGAAATCCACCAAGTATCCTGTCTGTAGGATTGGCCTCTGTCCTAATGTTACTCAGAGCTAAAAGGACTATTAATAGTGAAAATTAGGACCTCTTACTGGTACCACTTGTCAAAATGGACTTTAGTGGAGCCATTTTAAAATGAAGTCAGGGATGCCTTTCCAGAGAAACTGCTTTGCTGTCTTGAACCTTGAACTGGGTCAAACCTGTGGACTGGGCCAAAACAGCAATTGTTTTACAAGCAATTCTGTGAGAAGTCAGCAGGAGAACTAACGTCCTGATCATAAAGACTGAGGATTGTGGACTGTCTGAAGGTAGAATCGAGCCAGTGGATGTCTAGCCAAGCCTACCTCTGTGTCTCCAACTCCACTTAAAATTCTTTTTAATACAAACTCCTCCCTTCTTTGCCTTTTAAAGCCCAACTTTTACTCCCTAGTGAGACACTATTTGAGTTTCTACCTGAATCTGTGCTCCCTGAATTGCAATTCTTGAGACCCCAAATACACTTTTTTTTTAAATGGTTGAGCTATTTATTTAATTAATTTATTTTTTGAGGAAGATTAACCCTGAGCTAACATGTGCCACCAATCCTCCTCTTTTTGCTGAGGAAGGCTGGCCCTGAGCTAACATCCGTGCCCATCTTCCTCTGCTTTATATGTGGGACGCGTGACACAGCATGGCGTGCCAAGCGGTGGTATGTGCACACTCGGGATCCGAACGATCGAACCCCGGGCCGCCGAAGCGGAATGTGCGAACTCAACCCCTGCGCCACCAGGCGGCCCCTTTTTGCTTCTCTTGTAGTTTATGCCTCTTATTCGTTGATGCACTTAACAACTGTTACTGGTAACATGTAACATGTAAAAGGCAAGGTATTTAGCCTCTTTTATCTGCAGTTTTCTTATCTGAAAAATGGGGGTAATGAACATGTTATGCAGGCTTGATGTGAGAATTAAACGAAATAACGTAAATGCAGCATCTAGCACAGGATGCAGCACATAGAAAGGACTTCGTAAATTCTAGTTCTCACCCACCCCCCGACAAATCCCTTTCCATAAACATTTACTCGAGATTCTAGTTTGGCCATAACACGAAATAATATTTGCAAACTGAGTCTTGCAGCCAACCTTTCCATAGGAGGAAATACCATGTAATTTTGAAGAGCTTTCTAGCAAAATATTTGGTGAATAATTTTGAAGTGAAGAAAGGTCATCCATTTTGAAAATGAAGTTCATGACTAGAGAACTGAGGTGGATGAATAGCTTAGCAAGGAAGAAGTCCCCATTCAGAAGAAGTCCAACAAGGTGGTTGCATGTGGCTATTGAAATGTGGCTAGTGTGAATTGAGATGTACTGTAAGTATAAACACGTACTGGATTTTGAAGACTTCATACAAAAAAACTCCATAAAATATCTCAAAATTTTTAAGTATTATATGTTGAAATGGTAATATTTTGGATATATTGAGTTAAATAAGATACTTTACTAAAACTGTATTAAAATATTAAAATTAATTTCACCTGTTTCTTTTTACCTTTTTAATGTGGCTACTAGAGTTTTAATTACTGAGGTTCACATTATATTTTTATTGGATGGTGATGAGGTAGTGAGTAGTTTTGGTGACAAGCCACCACATGAGATCTTAGTGACTTTTCTTTGGCTTAATAAGTTTTGGTGATGAAATCTTACGAGATATTATTCACTTTTACCTGGCTTAATAAACACTTAAGCACAGAAGGAGTTAAGTATGGCTGGGGATGCGTTAAGCAGATTCTTCTGCTACCCTTCACTGTTGATCTTAACCAAGGCTTTTCTTACTCCCTTTAAAGAAAGTACTTTCTCTCATTCTGGTGCTAAAAGCATTTAAGGTCTTCCCAGATGCTGCTGCTTTTGTCTCTTTCTCCCGATGCCTCAATTAAGACTCCTTTGACGACTGGAGCTTCCTCTGTCAGAGAGCTCAGTGCTCACCCACTAATCAACTCTCGAAAGAAAGCCCAGCTGCTATCATTTCAGCTTGGCTTTCTTACTCCCTCGGTGTCTCCACTTCCATTTCCTGCTATGACCAGGAGAGCAAAGAGGGGAGACCACTCTGGGGCTGGGGGGCTGCAGGGCCTCATGCTTGAGTTCACTCTTTTGTTTTTCCAGATGGGAGAGACTTTCCTTGACAAACAGCACATTCATTTCGTTCCTTCATCCTTCCACAGAGAGGAACGACTGCTAAAAGCAAGGTTTACTCAGTTTTGCCACTGACTAAGCCTTTTCTTTGTTAATAGTACTTAAAAAAAAGCAACTCACATTTGAATAGATTAGAACAACTTTTAAATGGATTAACAGTCATTTCCCCCCATTTCATTTCATTTCGTATATGGTAAAACTGTTGTTTTTCAGCTGGCTTCAAAATTTCAATTCTTGTGTCAAAGTGAATGATGTCATATTTTCTTTCAACTTCAACTGCCTGCTGGATTCCTCTACTTGGGGGCCCCACAGACACCCCAAATCAATATGTGCAAAGAAACTCAACTCCTCCCACATGGTCCTCCCCTCGTCACTAACTCTGTTACTAGCACTACTGTTCTCCCGGTGACCAGGCTCAAAATGTTGGCAACGCGTAATTCACTTCCTCTCTCTTCCTTCCTCTTCACCGACAAACATCTGCCAGGTCAACAGAGGATTTCATCTCTTGTCTTCATCCCCTCTTCTCTGTTCGGCTGCCATTTTCCTATTTCAGTCCTACTTTGCTTCTTTTTCAGGCGATTGGAGCAGCTTCTTACCTAGGCTGCTTCTTGTCACTCACTTCTCTAAGTAGATGTATCCCCGTTCATCTTCCTGTAGAGACTCTGATCAAGTCACTTCCCAGCACACGACCTGTTCCCCATGACCTACAGACTAAAGGCAGACACCTCAAATCACTTCCTGCCAAAGTGGATATGAATAAATATAGACACAAAACAACCAACTGAGAAGCAAACTGCCCCAGATAAAAAAATTTCCTGGCACTCAGTGCTCTCTATTGCCTGTCTGCAGTATTCCTTCCCACGGCTCCTCTTAAGACTTTTGCTTCCAAAAAGAACTGAAATATTGAGTGCTCCTGATATGCAAGCCCGATTCTTAACTTTCTAAGCTTGTGCTCGCCTCTTCATCCGAGGTTTTCTTTTTCTGTATCTAAAAAGACAGTCCTACAAATCTGTCCTAGTTGGCTAGAGCTGCTGTCCTAAGTACCACAAACTGGGTGGCTTAGAACAACATACATTTATTCTCTCACAGTTCTGGAGGCCAGTCCGAAATCAAGGTCTCAGCAGGACCATGTTCCCTCTGAAGGCACGAGGGAAGGGTCTGTTCCAGGCCTCTCTCCTAGCTCCCAGCAGTTGCTTGGTTTATGGCAGCATAACTCCAATCTTCACATGGCATCACTATGTGTATGTGTGTCTCCAAATTTCTCTTTTATACAAGGACACCACTCACATTGCATTAGGGGCTCACTTTACTCCAGTATGATCTCATACTAACTAATTACATCTACAATGATCGTATTTCCAAATAAAGTCCCATTCTGCTGTACTGAGGGTTAGGACTTCAACATATGAATTTTGAGGGGACACAGCTCAACTCATAACATGAGCCTTATAGCCAAGTTCAAATGTTACCTCCTTCTGGAAACATCCCAGGCCCACTCTCCCTCTTCCTCCTCCAAGCTTGACATAGTCTTGTGGGGGACTGGAATTGGCCACCCCAAGATATGTCTCTTTGGCATGAGGATTATTTTGGGCTGGTTACTTTTAAAAACTGCAGACAGGAAAGAAACTCTGAAAAGCAGAGTTTACTTACCCTTTGTTAAGAAACATTTACATTGTAAAGGAAATCTCCATCTGCAAAGATGTCTCCCTCTCTGTACAGGAAGATGGGGGATGACCTTATCTCTAGAAACTCTTATCAGTGCAGAAGGCAAGGACTTAAATCTGCATAATAACCTGACCCTTGTTTATTGCACTTGTCTGGTAATCTCCCGTAACTGACTCTCCCCACCCCCAACATCCTCCTTTGTCTTTAGCTGAAGATGATATTTAAGGTGGTGGCTTCAGCCATTTTGGCAAGTTTCTCAGTTTGCCTGAGCCTCTCCCATATATACATGTTATAAAGCTTTGTTTAATTTTCTCCTGTTATTCTGTCTTATGTGAATTTAATTTGTTCTCCAGCCAGAAGAACCCACAGCAGGTAGAGGAAATATCTTCCTCCCCTACAGTCTCTATCCCTCCTTGACTACCTTCAGTGCTTTACGACATGAGCACTGGCTTTCATCTGGTTCAGGTGTTCAAATTGGCTCCAAGATATTTTTTGAAGGGAATGTTGACCTGCCTGCAGGATCTCTAACTCCCACACCCATCTCTCATGTCAGAAGATGGAGGAGGAAAAGCATAAATGCTTTACAGAGAGCTCTCCTTGGCCCTGGGAACCTGCTGTGTGTGATGAGGAGGTGTCCCAGTGGTGATTCCCTGCCATGACGGTTGTCCCCAGAACCAGTGCTGGAGTTCTGAAGACACCTCTGAGGACTCTTTCACCTCCAACTGCTAGAGGCTGCACTTCCAATTGCTACCACTGAAGAACTGAGGATGCTCTGAGCCATCCCCACTCCTGCCAGCAGCTCTCAGATCCAGCAGTTAACCTACTATTTAAGATGCACATCTTGATTTCTTTTCACAGTCCGCTCAGCCACATTTTGCAGTTTTGACTAGGAGATAGCACCCTAAGTGCAAGAATTAGGTCAGGTCACACCATTTAATAAAGCTATCATGAACGATGTGAGCACTACATACAAAAGGGAAGAGGAGTCACACAGCTGTACTCTTTGTGGCATGAAATCATGCAGCTTCCACTTGGGTAGGGACCTTTTTGATGTCACAGGGTGAAGGATTAAGTCATAATTATGTAGATCTAAATTACCTTCCAGCAAACCCGCTGGCGATTCTTCATTAACATCGCAGCAGGCTTTAATTCCAGCATAAGACTGATCACCCTTCAGCTCTCTGACATCCAGCCCACAGAATATGTTTGGAATTAAGCAGGGACTTTGTTTGAAAAGAACATCAGGTGCTGTTTCTCTACTTTTGTCTCAGACTTGAGTTTGATTAGCAAGTGTGCATCCTCCTTTCATGTTGGAACATGGGATGCGTGTTTGACCTCACTGCCCCAAGTTCACAACACTGGAATCTGAGAACCCACTAGTTGTTAGGGACCTTAGTATCACTGGTCACCTCAGTTTTCATCAGAAAGCAGTAAAACTCCATGTCAGGTTACTTTCAGGAATTTTTATGACTAAGATGGCTAACTGATATGACCATGAACATTTTCTAGGCCCAAATCATACTCAGAATCAGAGCTCTGACATCTTAGTGTCTTTTCCACGCACGTTGAAATAACCAGGAGGAGAGGCTTAGGGATAAAAGGGATCTGCTAGCAACTTGGATGTTTCCATCTCATTTCAGGTTGTGGAGGTTGATCCTCGGTCAATGTGCAGGATCTTTAGGATTGGTTAGTTGACTCTCGGTTTGGGTCACCCAGAAGCTTGTGTCTCAGCAAAGACTGTCTTTGAGCCAAAACATCTCCATCTTCTAGGGTAACCAAGGAGATTGCTTCCCAGTGTTAGGCAGGATAAAACAGCCTTGTTTTAGGGGAATGTAGGACAGTCCTTGTAAGCAATAGATGGTGAGATCTGCTTTTCTCCATTGAGGAGGGAGCTAGGCTTTCTTATGCACATCTTTCAGGACTGGTTATCCATAGACTTTTTAAAATCTGTAACAGGGGATATTATTCACTTAAATCAGGTAATATTTAGCAGCTGACTAAAGCACAGAGGAGATAACAGAGTTGAGAGGGACAGTCTTGGCCGGTAGATCTCCAAACAGAATTAGCTAGTGGACTTAAAAAAGGGGAGATATTGCCAGGTCTCGCTATAGGCCTATGAAGTCAACATCTGCAGTGGTTCTTTAAGCTTCCATGAGGCTTAATTTTAGTTGTAGCAGCTCTCCTAATTCTTCTATGTGTTTTCTTGTCTCCGTTTGTTATTTTTATCTTAGCTTGTTTATGGATATATGTCATAATTCCAGTCTACTTCAAATTCAAAAATGCAAAAAGATGATGGTGGTAGTGGTAGGTGTCAAGTTATAAGTAATTTGAAAACAGAAGTCATCCACAAAAATCCTCTACCCACTAGATAAGGAAATCACATTCATCATCTGTGATAAATGACCATTTATCTTTGCTTGAAATCTTTAAGTGAAAAGCAGCTCACTACTTTAAAATGTGACCTATTCCACTGTGGACTGCTTTCACTATATAAAGTTCTTCCTTGTATTGAAACAGAAGTAGCTTCCTGGTAACATTCCTCTATTGGTCTTAATTCTTTCCTTTGATTATTTTAGAGGATTTTTCCTCCTAGCGTTTATCCGTGTGAAATGAATAAGAGAAACCTGATTAAATTGGAGTCAGGAAGGCCTGCAGGGGGAGTTCTCACACCCTATCATACATCGTCAATTACTCCAAACAGGAAGAGACTTATGCTGTCATCTCCAACAGGAAGTATAACTATTTTACTATTGAAGGAAGATTTCTCTCCCCACCCGGCAACAGCCCAGCCAATGAGAAGCACCACAGCTCAGCCAATGAGAAGCTATTGCCACCCTAAACTTTACTTTCCCCCAATGGACTTTCATTTGGAATAGCCCCTCCCCACTCTCCTTTTTCTCCATAAAAGCAAGCTCCTTCCTTTATTCTTCAGATTTTCCTATGGTTAACCACAGCATGCACATCCCAAATTGCATTTCTTTTGGCTATTCCCAAGTAAACTTGTTTTGAAGGTAAAATAACAGTCAAATTTGTCTTAAGTTGACATTAGTTACTATTGCTGAATAACAAATGATCTCCAAACTTAGCTGCTTAAACAACAGACACGGTTTGTGTGAGATACACAGCTTCTGAGGGTCAGGAATCCAAGAGCAAATTACCTGTATGGTTCTAGCTCAGGGTCTTTCATGATGTCATTAAGATGTCAGTTGCTGGGGCTACCATCATCTGAAGACTTGACTGGAGCTGTAGGATTCACTTCCAGGATGAGTCACTCACATGATTGTTGGCAGGAGGCCTCAGTTCCTTGCCATGTGGCTCTCTACACAGGGCGGCTCGAGTGTCCTCATGACATAGCAGTTGGCTTACCTCAAAGTGAGTAATCCAAGAGAGCAAGGAGAAGTCTCAATGTCTTTAGGCCCTAATATGGTCACATACCATCACTTCTGCCATATTCTACTTGGTAGAATTGAGTCACAAACTGCAGCCCAACTCAAGGGGAGAAGAATTAAGCTTGACATCTTCAAAAAAATTTTTCTATGTCTTTATTGATAGTCTCCTTATGGTAGACATTATTCTTATGCTTCCCTTTAATTCTTTAGACATGGTTTCCTTTAGTGCTTTGAACATATTTATAATAGCTGATTAAAAGTCTTTATAGGGGCCTGCCCAGTGGCATAGTGGTTAAGTTCATGTGCTCCACTTTGGCAGCCTGGGGTTCATGGGTTCGGATCCCAGGCATGGACCTACACACCACTCATCAAGGCATGCTGTGGTGGTGTCCCACATACAAAAACATAGGAAGATTGGCACAGATGATAGCTCAGGGCCAATCTTCCTCACCAAAAACAAAAATTCTTTATACAGTAAGACCAATATTTGGGCTTCCTCAGGGACAATTTCTATTGACTGCTTCACTTCATATGTATGGACCACACTTTCCTCTTTGTTTGTGTGTCTTATTTTTTTGTTGAAAACTGGACGTTTAAAAAATTTTATATTGAAATATGTCACATATCATAATATTCACACTTTAAAAGTGTGCAATGCAATAGATTTTGGTATATTCACAAGGTTTTGCAACCATCACCACTGTCTAATTCCAGAACATTTTCATCACCCCAGAAAGAAACTCCGTATCCATTAGTTGAAAACTGGACATTTAAAATAATATAACGTGGCAACTCTGGAAATCAGATACCCTCCTTCACCAGGGCTTGTTGTTGTTGCTGTTTTGTTGTCATCATTGTTATTTGTTGGTTTATTTGGTAACCTTCCTGGACAAATTCTGTAAAATATGTATTCCCTGTCATGTGTGGCCATCATGTGTGGCCACTGAAGTCTCTGCTCAGTTAACTTAATGGTCAGCAAATGACTGAACAGAGATTTTCATAAATGCCTTGGACCAATCAGTCTCTAGCCTTTCCCAAGGGGTGCTGTGTATGTGCGTGTGCTGGGGCACATCTTCAGTGATCCTGAAGTTTACAACTTCCTGCTTGTATAGGTGCTCAAGGTCGGCCAGAGGTGCAAAGTTAGGTTCCTCTTAAGTCTTTCTTGAATGTACACAGTCCTGCACCGGTGTGGCCTGCCAGATCCCAGGTGATATGTTGGAGCTTTTCAAAGCCCCCATGAACATCTCAGTCCCGAGATCTTCCTTTTAAGTTTTTGGCCAGGCTCTTGTCTGCCCCAATGGTATCACAGCCTCAGGCAGCTACAATGCTAAACAATTGCTGTTTATTGTTTTTGACAAATGCCCTAAGAATTAGGTCTCCTCCTCCCTCCTGCCCCTAGTGAGCTCTCAATCAGGTCAAATAATGACAATGTCCTATGGATGAGGCTTTTCATGGAGCTGCAAGACAGGTCAAATAGTGACAGTTTTACAGGAATAGGGCTTTTTGAGGAACTCCAAAGCCGGTCTACCCCTCCAGTGACTGTAAGGCTGCTCATTCTCACAGCTACCATGATTTTGAAGCTGCTGGTTTTCAAGGCTACTGTAGAGCCTGGGTAAGGGGTACTGGAATAATGCAAGATAAAATGCCACAAAGTTTGCTATTCTTACCCAGAGTTTGGAAAAGTTGATTTTGACAATTTTTTTTTAAAGATTGGCACCTGAGCTAACAACTGTTGCCAATCTTCTTCTTTTTTTTTTTTTCTGCTTTACCTTCCCAACCCTGCAGTACATAGTTGTATATCTTAGTTGCAGGTCCTTCTAGTTGTGGGATGTGGGACGCCCCCTCAATGTGGCCTGACAAGCGGTGCCATGTCCATGCCCAGGATGCAAACCCTGGGCCGCCGCAGGGGAGCACACAAACTTAACCACTCGGCCACAGAGCCTGCCCCATGATTCTGACAATTTTTGCAAACATTCTTGTTGCTTTTAGGAAAGAGTGGATTTTCAGAAGTTCTTATTCCACCATTCTGAAAGTCTCCAAGGTCTACCTCTTGAAGGGAGGTGAACCAAAGAATTTGTGGACGTGTTTTAAAACTGCCACACAGCATCTGTACTCAGAACTGAAATCCAAAATCTCACCTGCCAACCTGGCCCTGAGCTGCCATTAGCAGTCACGAGACTCAACAATGGAGTTAAAGAGGTGGGCAGGCCCGTCCTTTCAGGGAGTACTTTCTTTACAGCTGAACCAGATGCATTTTCAGGGGAGCTTGTCCTCTCTTTGACCACTTGGAAAGCCTGTGCCCTCTGTGACCACCTGCCAGCCTTGCAAAGGCTGGGGGATCAGGGGGCATCCACATTCAGGGAAGCATGCTGGAGGCCCTCCTGATATAAAGACAATCCAAAGGCAGCCCAGAGGTCAACCCGTGATAAGATTTGCCAGCCTCTTGGGACGTTCTCTGATCAGCTTTCCCAGTGAGTCTGGTGGCTCTTCTTGCCTGGATGGTGCCCCACCAATTGGCAGCCATATTCTTAATTTTGGCCAGCCCGTTTCACAGAAGGGAGCCAGTGCCCTTCTGTGAGAGTGTGCCTCAGACATGAGCAAGGGGCCAGGGTTAGCCCCTGATTTTCTGCACAGACCCTCTTAGGGTGCTAGGACTAAGGGGCCTGCTCTGTGTGTCACTGGATGGGGCTCCTAGGTGCACGCTTGGTGTGCAAGCTGGCCACACTGAAGTAGAATTCTCTTGGTGGATAGCAGATCTTGTGCTTATGACAAGCAAATATCTAGAAGGGAAATTATTGAGTCATGGATAGTTAAATTTCTAAGTATTTTGATACATACTGCCAAATTGTATTCCAGAAGTCTCCTACCAATTTCTAGTGCCTTCTACAGTCCATGAGCGTGCCTGCTCCCTGTCCCCTCAGTAACACTGGCTATTATTAACTGCGGTAGTAGCTGTGATGTTATGAGCAATGTCATCCATTTGCATGACCTCGGTTTGCTTATCTTTGTATCCATTGTGCCTGGCATAGCGTCTGGAACAAAGCAGGTACACAATAATTGTGTTTTGAATGAATAAAGACTCAAAAGACTGCAAAATCTATTCCTCCAAACCAAAGCCCTCTGCTGTCTACATCTTTTTCTAGATGTCCCCCAGGTGCCTCACATTTATCATCCGCTCACTCCTTCACCTCCAACCCTGCTTCTCCTGCTCTCACATGGTGTGCCCTGTCCCATTGACTGGCAGGCACATCATCTAGCTAGAAACCTGGGAACCTTTCTTTCTTCCTTTACCACTTCCTCTTACTCACCCCTCCCATCTAACCAATGATCACGTCCTGACAGTTCTATTCATTCTTCACCCATTTTTCATTCTAAAAATAGTTCTTGACCACCTACTATGTGCCAGGGATTGTTCTAGGTGTTGGAAATACTGAGAACAAAAGATACAAAAATCTCTGCCCTCATAGAATGTATACTTCAGCATACTTAGCATATTTGAGTATAGGTAGTGTATTTATTTAGGGGAAGACAAAAAGTAAACAAATTACCGTTATCTAGGACGTCAGAGGGTGATAAACACTATGGAGAAAAATCAAGCAGAGAAGGGTGATCGGGTATGGGGGAGGGGCTGCTGTTTTCAACAGGTCAAGGAAGGATTCACTTAGGAGGTGAAACTCGAGGAGAGACCTGAAGGAGGTGACGGGGCCATCATGCTTTTAAAGGTCTCCCGCATCTATCCACTTCTCTCCATCTGCACTGCCATCGCCCTAATTCAAGCTGCCACCATCTTTCTCCTGGATTATTACCGGTCTCCCTGCCTTCCAATTCGTTCATTATCCATCTTCCCCCCAGGTGATATTTCTCAAGTCAAAACCTGATCCCACTTTCTTGCTTAAAACCCGTTAGTGGTCACCCCAAACGCCTCAAGGTAAAAACTAAAAATTCATGAATATCTCCTCCAAGCTCCCAAGACCTTCCCCAAGTCCCCGCTGAAAGCCATAGCTACTTTCAGTTCCTTCAACTTTTAAAAACCCTCTTAGGGGCCGGCCTGGTGGCGCAGCGGTTAAGTTCGCACGTTCCGCATCGGCGGCTAGGGGTTCACTGGTTCGGATGCCGGATGCGGATGTGGCTCTGCTTGGCATGCCATGCTGTGGTAGGCATGCCACATATAAAGTAGAGGAAGATGGGCACGGATGTGAGTTCAGGGCCAGGCTCCCTCAGCAAAAAGAGGAGGATTGGTGGCAGATGTTAGCTCAGGGCTAATCTTCCTCAAAAAAACCCCAAACAAACCAAGCTTCTTAAGCTCCTCTCTTCTCATTCCATAAAGAAAATAAAAGGGTGTTGTTGTTGTTATTGTTGTTGTTGATTCTTTTTTATTTGGATTTGAGATGCATTTTAGAGAAACTGGCTCCCTCTAAAAGGTAGATTTTGGGACAGGATGAAACTTTCTAATCAGTTAGGTAAGAGCTAATCATGCAAATGAGGGACATTTGTAGCTCAACTAAGTCAGTGGCTGCAGCTATACATTATTAATAAGCTATGGGCTGGTGGCATGGCCCTGGATATGAATTAATTTACAGTCCATCTAGCTTATGTGAGATGGGCTCTCAATCTTGGTGTGACAAGGGTACAAACTCTGAACCCTTGGAGACAGAGCCAGTTTGCACCAGCAATAAGGGGTGAGCTTTGGGGGTGGGGGGCTCTATGTACTAGTTCATGGGGTCTCTGGTCAGGCTTCCTGACTGTGGGTGACTGGAGTGGAGCGCTCAGTGGGCCAGAGAAGCACCATATCACTGGGGCCGAGCCTGACCTTGTTTCTGGGGAACACACGTAGTGACCTTGTACTCTGAGGCAGCTGGGACTATACCCTAGGTCCTGTCTTGCAAATTTGAGTCATAGGTCCCAAGGTCTGGTGGACCACTTAGTTCAAAGCCATGTTCACAACTAGGAAAATGACAATGAGAAGATGTCCTCTTGTGGGAGATTAGAGCAATTGGTGCTGCATCCAAAGGGCAGGCATTAATGAGGGGTGGGATAGCAGATAGCTACCTGAGAAATGCTGCCTTCAAAGACCACACTCAAAGCCATCCTTCCAGAACCCACTCTCCAGAGGTGGCTGTGGCAAACTTTTCAAGTATTGCTATCCGAATCTGAACAATACCAGAGGGTTGGTTAATTAGCATGAGAAGGGTTAGCAATGAGTGGTGACATGTGTTCAAGATTTGTCCTTGGCTGGTAAGACATTATGGACTTAACACCTTTTCATGAACGAATTTAAAAATAAGTAAACCCAATACTTGACAGATAGGGAACAGCACTCCAGGTTCTGGATTCCCCAAAATAATGGAGAACTCTGGCTCCGGATCTGACTAGCAGGTGAGTCTGGTCCTGCTGATAAAACATTTTTGTGTTTGCCTTGGAGAGAACCAGTAAAGGCGGTGGTCAGAGAGTGGGGACAGAGAGTGGGGACTTGACTGAACTTACAGAGCATGTTGAGAGATGACTGTTGTCCTCACTTGCTAATAAATGTTGTCTTCAGCCTGCCTACCTTGTAACATACTAGCTGCTGGCAAAGGTGTGGGGAGGAGGCATATTGCACTGACTTAGTTCTTGTGGTTGATAGCTCCTGTTGTCTACCAAAGGAACCTGACAAATAGGAATGTCAACTCAGCTTAGATCGGTGCTATAGCCTGATGTTTCTGTTTTTCCAAAATTTATATGTTAATATCCTAATCCCTGATGTGATGGTATTAGGAGGTGTGGCCTTTGGGAGGTGACTGGGTCATGAAGGTGGAGCTCTCATGAATGGGATTAGTGCCCTTATAAAAGATACCCCACAGAGCTCCCTAGTCTCTCCCCCCATGTGAGTACCCAACAAGAAGGCACCTTCTATGAACCAGAAAGTGGGGCCTGACTAGACACCGAATCTGCCAGAGCCTTGATCTTGGACTTCCCAGTCTCCAGAACTGTGAAAAATAAATTTCTGTTGCTTATAAGCTACCCAGTGTCTGGTATTTTGTCATTGCAGCCAGAAAGGACTAAGATAATCAGTCCTCAATGGATTACTTAGACAGTCTTACTTCTCTCTGAACTCTTGGTAGGGTCTAGGACAGTGTGTAACCACCTCAGGGCTGTGCTGGGGCAGGACCCACACCATAACTAACTGGATCTGGGAAACATGGAAATGAAAATCCAAGAGAATGATAACAGCTAGTAAAACTGCAAAGCATAAGAATTTCTATAACCCCTGAGAAAATACTTTAATGTTTGTCGTATCGTAGATGAGTGAATTGCAGCTCTTTAAGTACCAAAGGCCTGGTCCTTTATTAGTCTCTTAAAACTGGCTGAGTCAACAGCACGTCAGTGTTATGCTTCCTCATTTTAAAATTGCAACTTCAGATCTCCTTGAAAACCATTAAGATTTACTTCCACTGGGACATCAGAGAAATACAAGGAACTCTGAACTGTTGGAGAACATGGAAAAACAGAAAATAGATTTTTTTTCTCAGTCTTTTTCATGTTTTAGTGAATGAGTCTGTGGTATCAGAGGACAAAAACTCAATTCTGAGGGCTGGTGTTGAATGGCACTGTGATGGGAAGCTTCCAAAGAAAAACTGGCCTGGGCCGGCCCAGTGGCGCAGCGGTTAAAGTGCATACGTTCCACTTCTGCTCTGCATCTTCCTTCCTCTGGGACCAAGCACACTGAGTGGTCGCTGTCTGGAATGTTGCTGGATGTTCTTTGTGGCAGAGGGGCAGCGAGCTCTGGAGGGTTGCATACAGGTAATTAAATGCTTTGGCTGAGGAGTGACATACTTCTACTCACAACTCATTGGCCACCTAATCACATGGTTCCTCCCAAACACAAAGCAGCCAGGAAAGGCAATCCTACTATATTCCTGGAAAGTGGAGAGCAGGAAACATTGAGAATCTGATTAAAACCTCAGACTTTTATTTCCTCCATTAAGTTGTATCTGGCTAACAATAGTCTCCAGTTATTACTCCATCTTCTGAATTCCTCAGGTGTTTAGTCTGAAGCACAGAATGCACTTCCGGTGGTTCGCGGGCTTGTGATATTCCATAGTCAATTCACGTGTGTTGCCCTGTTCTTTCCATGAGACGGTCATGTCTTCGAAGGCAAGGTCTTACCTTCTATGCCTCTACTCGGCAGTCTGACAGTGAGGGGCCCATTTAGGCCCCCAAATGCAGGGTGCCTGGGATTGGCAGTCAAGAGACATGGGTGCTGGTCGCGCCTGTCACTAAGTGTCCCCCTCTCGTCTCTTGGACCGCCTCATATGACCCCTCAGGAAAGTGAGATGGTTGGGACATAAGCTCTCTAAAGTTCTATCAGGCTCTAATGAATCCACAAAAGGGGGAGTTACTGAGAGATTCATTGATGTAAGCCCCCAACCACAAATGAGAATATGAGGAACATCCCTTCCCTCTGCCACCTTCCAGGAAGGTTATCTGGGGACTTCTCCCGATGCCCAGGCTCCATTTACCCCAGCAGGCTGGTTCAGGGCTGAGAAAGAAGAGGGAAGGGAGGGGTCAGTTGGGAAACTCCCTCAAGCAGGATATTGTTTTGAAAAGCCCAGGATCTCCAGTGGCAGAAAGGAAGAGATTTGGCTTTGGAGGAAAGAAATGAGAACTGTCTAACCCGGAGTGTTGGCTCCCCCAAAGCTAAGAGAAGGCGGTAGATTCCACGGTGGCTCCAACCTGCGCTGAGCTCACAGCGCCATCCAGCAGGCAGCACCTTGGGGCGGGGTGATTGCAGGGGATGCCTGTGGAGGCTGGACACTGAAGCCTGGGAACACGAGAGGGGACCCCTGCATCCGGGGCAGCAGCACGCGAGGGCAGCAGGTTCCAGAGCAGGAGAGATGAAGCAATCATGACACACTGACCAAGATACTGTCTTCATGGAAACCTCCCCATCCCCTCCCTAGGAAGAAACCACAAAAAATGACTGAAGTTGGGCTTTCGCAGAAAAGGGTAAATAGGAGCTCAAACTAGATTTGATTTAGAAAAATTTTTTTTAAAAAGTGACACTTTTCTCACTTCAATTTCATTGAGCAATTTGTGAACTTATTAGAGATCCATGATGTGACCTTCGTCAGCATGGGTGGGAAGAGTAACAGCAAACTCAAACCCTGGGCAGGAGGCCAGTAGGTCTGTTAATACCTGGTCCCTAAAGGGTACATGAACCTTCAGAGCTTAATGAGATGCGCATAATGTGTTGGCAGGCAGTGAGATGCAAACTCACTAACAGTTAAAAAGGAAGCGAGCTTGAGGAACCAGACACCCAAGGGCGGTTGTCCTGTGTGGGGGAGGGGCTGGAACAATATCTGGACCTACTGTTGCGTGGGGGCTTCAGGCTTCCAAACACAGCAAGCAGCTGTCCTGCACCCCCTGGCGTAGCCTAGGCCTCCCTAACAA
Organism: Equus przewalskii; assembly: GCF_037783145.1. Classification (NCBI taxonomy): domain Eukaryota; kingdom Metazoa; phylum Chordata; class Mammalia; order Perissodactyla; family Equidae; genus Equus; species Equus przewalskii. Next base: position 88,082,363 of record NC_091834.1, on the reverse strand, counting down.
CAGTCCCTGCCAGTCAGGGGGGCCGCACTCTTCCACCACATCAACAAAGCAGGTTTTCTAGATACTGGGTCAGAAGTTCCTCAAAGAAACAGACAAGAAAATATTATTATATTTTATGTATATGTAATATTTATTATGTGCCAGGCATCGAACACCCCTTTTACTTTATGCAGCAACTGATGGATAGGAGCTATTATTATTTCAGAGATGAGGAAACAGAGGCTCAGGGCATTTAATAGCTTGTACATCAGACTATTTGTCAAAGGCTGAGGTGACATTCTGAGCCAAGGTACAGCAGATTCTCAAACCTGAGCATTCAGCCCACCCTCCTGACTGTGCCAGCATTTGGCTCAGGTGTGGGTCATCTTCGGCTTCCAGCTAGCTGGCTTAGCCCCTGGGCCAAAATTTTGTGGTTTGAAGAGTTATGTTAATGCACCAGCCACGGGGGGGGGGGGGGGGCGCGGGGAGGAGGGCGGCTGGATCAGGCTGTGGGAGATGAGGAGAAGCAGAGGAGAGTGGGAGAGGCAGACCCAAATTCAGTCCAAGAGTGGCTCCCTCTGGGGGCCGTAGGAGAGGACAGACTGCATGGAGGTGTTAACTTACCAGAGAATGTCACTTGGAGCTCAAATATAGCATGTTAGTTCCCCTCCCTCTGCCACACGGGATGAGGGGCATCCCTCATAGAATAGAGAATAGAGGGGTTCCAAGCACAAACTCTGGCATCAGCATCTGTCTGGGGCCAAGTCCATAATCTGAGCCTTAGTTTCCTCTCTAAAGTAGGGATGATAATATATCTATCTCAGAGGATTAAATGGAAAATTGGTAAGGCATTTAGCACAGCATCTGACATATTAAGTGCTCAACAAATGATATCTAAAATAACACAATAGCAAACATACAATAACAGCACTAACAAAAGACAGGTACTAATAGATTCCTGCTCTCTCACAGTAAATAAACCCTGTGAAAGAAAACTTGGCCTGGTAAGTAATCAAATAAGTTTGGGATGAAGAGATGGCCAATTTTCTCCTTCTAGAGAATCTATTGCAAAGTCAGCAGGAATCTGAGGCCACATTTCTAAATGGGATAGACTATAATGGAAACTACACTCATCTGAGAGCACCTGGCCTCATTTTTTTTTCAATTGTATGGATAGACACAAGCTGTATTTTAAAAATACATGTGCAGCCTTTATAGGTCGTTGCGTCCCGAGGATGGGACTCCTGCTCCACATGTGTGAATGTCTTGGCAAGATTTTTAATTACAGACATACGTTTTTGGTTCAGGTATCTTAAAGCAACTCCTCAAATCATGCACATTTCATCACACTCACACCTTAGCTCCATCAGCCAAAATTCTTCTCTGGTCTTTGCGTCTTAGTTCATTTTTAAGGAAATTTCCAGCTCAATTCCAAGGGCTTTTGCATCTTATTACATTCTTGATAATTAGCTCTATCTCATTACACCCCAGCCCAGTTGAATAGGATTAGTTGTTTTCAGGTGCAAACCTGTGGCGTGCCTCTCACTACACCTCTTCAAAATTCCAGGCAGGCATCAGCCTCAGCCAAATTAGGACAACCAGTTCCAGCTGTGGACACTTCATTACGTCTTCCATTTCAGGAAAGACTCTGCTGTATTTCACATCTGGTTACGCGCTTATTAATCATGTACTTCTTATAACAACTGTGCCTAATGAGGACAGAGTGGAGACCTTTGCCGAGCCCAGTCGTTCTGTTTTCTTGTTCTTGGTACCTCCTTACCCTCCCTCTCAATTAGGCCCAATTTGTTTTACATCCCTGCCACATTAAGACAATTGTTCTCAGGTGTGTGTGTTTCAGCACTGCTTTTCAAACAAAATCTTGCTGACCAGGATGCTCCTTGATTTCATATCCTGCTAGGACAGCCACTTTGCTGGTCTTCTCATCACATTTGCCCCCAGTAGAGTGAGTCTAGCTTGGGCTTGCCTGGGCTCTGTCATCCTCTGTTCTTTACTGTAAATTTCTGTGCCCCCTGGTCCTGGGAGGCAGCCACAGCTTTGCCTCAGAGCAAGAGTCTGGAAGGCGAAGGCCTCAGTCCATTCATAGAGCCTACGAAGTGGGAATCCATTTGTTCCATCAACAAATGGTAAAGGGTGAACTTTCAGGCTCTGTGCTAGCCAGGGAAGGGACCATGAATAGTGAGATACAGTCTAAAGCTTCCTGAAGGGCAAAGCTCAGAAGAGAGCAGCAGAGGGTCAGGCTAAAGATTTCAGTCTTCAATCCCTTGAGATGTCTTCCTAAATGAAAGGATAGCCTTGGCAGACCGAGGGGGAAATATGGACTCAAGGGAGGACAAGATCAGAGTGGAAGTTTTATAACTCTTCATCAGAGTGGAAGTATGAGCTCCATGCCACAAGGGACTGTCACTTTTGCTTGCCATTGCATGAATCCCATATCACCTGAACTGTAACAGGCAATTATATCTTTGACTGAATGAATGCATTAGTGCTAAGAGATTCACGGATATGACTTGACAGTAAGAATTATCCGGGTTTGGTTGCCAATTCCACTTGGCTGTATTTGAGTTTTTCTTTCCAAGCTATTTGGAACATAAATTAATGACTGTCAGGCTGAGGAAACGTTCAGGCAAGAACAAGGCCCTGAGGAGGGGCTGGGGCTTCCATGAATGAGGTCACTCAGCAAAGGGCAGTAATTCCAGGTGGAGGGTCCCCCACAGATTCTGCCTGACTGGCTATTTTCAGGGTATAGGCCGTGGGAGCTCAGGCCTGGCCCTACCACTGAATTTGAGCCAATCTGCCTGCTCAAGAATGAACTTGTCTTTCAGAGCCTGGAAGTAGGGGCCCTCTTTGGGCAAGGGCAGCATGAGGAACTTATCCTTGCCTAATGAGCAGAGATATAATCAGAAGAGAGAGGGAAAAAATTTTAGGTGTGGCCAATAAGATTAAAAAACCCCATTGTGAGGTAGAAAACATTGTGCTAGGATGAAAGTCCCTGGAAGAAACTGTATTAATAGTACAGATATAAAATGAATGTTCATGGGGTGAGGGGTACAATATGATCCAAAGAGTATTGTTTATAAATTAAGAGGTGTAATGACAGGTGATAATAAGATAATCAAAACTAACAAAACACTGTAGAAGAAGCTGCCACTATCAGCAGTTCTGAGAATACAATTTGCCAATACACATCAAGAGCTGGATCCTATCCTTTGAATTACTACCTCTTTTTCACAGAGTTTATTCTAAGGGAGGCTAAGTCGGGAGAGACCCCTTTAGGATTTTCTGATCTCTTGGGTATGGAAGGAAGGAAAGTAGTAATTAGGATGTGGAGTTGTGAGAATGACATGGGCTAACGTGTTAAGTACCAAGAGTAGATGATGTGACGATACGAGAAGGAAGCTCTCTCAGGGCTGCTCCTGCCTGTGGAGCTAGTTCTCTGATGACCAGGCTAGATGAGCTCGCCTCACAGTCCTCCTTCCTCATGGTCATGTCTGTCCACCTCAGGACCCTTCCTCATGAGCCTTCTCCAAGGCGCTGTGACTAGTGCTGCAGACAGTATTCCACAGATGTCCATCACACTTGTCACTTGTAGAACAAGATAATGGTTTGCTTGTTTTCAGAGTCCCTTCCGGTGAGGCCTATTTTGTTGGCCTTTTCAGCGGCAACAGCACATTTAGGGAGTGGTCATGATGGTAGAAAATGAACTCTTGTGGCTACCTATGAGTGTGTGTGTGTATGCTGGACCCTGTCCTTGGCAGACCCTGGCTCTCTCTAGAACTTTCTGGTCATGGCTCTGAATAGCACAAAAACAGTCTCACAAGATACCCCCAAAGTAGGACCATAACATGTAGAAATCTTCACTGGGTCTCAAATGAAGGCAGGTTTTGAGGTGGCCATGCCATCTCCATGTGCATCCATCCAACCATCCACTGAATGTGTCATTGGCTATTCTTGACCTGTTGAAGAATAATGATGTATCATCCTAAAAAGGAATTTGGTCCTTGAATGTCTTGGACAAAGAACCCCAGATCGCTTTTTCTGTGCAGAATCGGCACATTTCAATCCTATAGGTATTGTAAGCAAAGCAGGGGTTCCACTTTGCTAAATGCTCCTCTGAAGCAGCTCACCTGCCATTTTTCTGCCAGTTCAGTGTTTCTGGCATTCTACTCAGTCCGAACCCATGTTATTTCCACATCCAATAAAACTATCTTACCCACTCCCCAGTCCCACCCCTGGCTCTACTGGCATCACTGTCACCACTCCAGGGTTCTTTGCATACAGTGGACAGGAAAGGGAAGAAAAGGCACAGAAGCTACGCTGGGAGGACAGGGCCACCAAGAGGAGGCTTCCAAACTGAAGTGGTCAGCTCTGATCTCCCCCTGTCTCCTTCCTCCCACCCCTACTTCTTGGGTAGACTACTTCCAATGATATTGTTTAGGGGCAGTAAGTTTTTCCATGGTTGTCTCTGACATACATTCAACTTCTTCCCAAATGGGCCTCTGAAGCCCCACAGATTTACAATGTTCCTTCCAGAATCCTCTTGAAGACCATCCTCCAGCCGCCTGCTGAATTCCTTTCACAGCTGCCTTAGTGTCTGACCTGATTTCTTTTCTTTTTGTTTTTCAGGGTCTTTTTAAAATTTTTTGTTTGCTATTTATCTACTAAAAAAATTTTTTTTTGAGGAAGATTAGCCCTGAGCTAACATCTGTGCCCACCTTCCTCTACTTTATATGTGGGATGCTGCCACAGCATGGCTTGATAAGTGGTGTGTAGATCCATGCTGGGGATCTGAATTGGCAAACCCTGGGCTGCTGAAGCAGAATGTGTGAACTTAACTGCTGTGCCACCAGGCTGGCCCTTGACTTGATTTCTAACTCAGCCCTGCGTGTACATCTGTTGGGATTTTGGTTAGTCCAGTTCCCATCTTCTGTCTTAAAGGTAGGTATAAGGGTGTCCTCATCATCTAGGATCTGGCCCCATGTCCAGCAGCATTTGACACACATTAGGCCTTCAGGGGATGTTTGCTGAATAAATACACACAAAAAAATACACGACATTCATGCTTCTCAAAACATTTTTTAATTTTCTGCTTTTCCTGCCAAGACCAAAGTTGTACAAACAGCTGTAAAATTCTGTACCATCAGGGCATGAGGCATGGCCTCGAGAGTTCAAAAACCTTCTTGCTCTTCTTTCTATACATTTTCAAGGTGTGTCATGGTCAGTGCATTGCCTTCTTTTGTGACATATCAACCATAGGCACCAAGAGTGGCTGGAGACCTGGGGACAGTGGTGAGGTCCAGTGTGCCAGGCGTGGTGAGCACACACACAACCCAAGAGCACTTCAGAAATGGACTCAGGGGGTAGGTGCACAGAGGAGGAATGTCATGGCTGTCCCATATTCCCCGCACTCAGCTGAGCAGACCTGGGCTACTTTCTAAGGTGAGAAAGACCTAGGGGCTCAAAATGAGAGTAAGTGAGCATCTAACCATCATTCACATCCAAACAGTGTTTCAAGTGAGATTAAAAGTTCTCTAACCATCATTTTCTCTTGGAAAGTACAAGGGAAAAATCAAGCAGAGGGTTGAATCACCTTTTGTTCTTCCATTTTTGTCATTAATTTGATGGCTCTTGGGTTTGATACAGCAGAAATAAAAACAAAAAGGCAATACACCAACCTATAACCTCGTACAAGCTACCGCATACCAAACTCTCCCAGAGATTGAGATAAAAGGACTTTTTCCCCCTATCCCTGAAGAGGTCCTGTTTGGGTTAAAGAAATTTGTTAAAAACTACAGCCCATTGAGAAGCCATTGATTTAATCTTGGCAACAGAGACAGAAAGCAATGCACATACACTTATTTCATTGAATTGTAAACTGATGGGTCAAGAGAGTAAAAACCTACTGTTTATGTAATAAAGCCCTATTAAGTGGTTTTAGGAAGGGACTAAAACTTAGGCAGCACTCTACTTTCCCAAGATTGTTGGGCCTTAGTAATTCATGCATTCATTATCTCAGAGTCCAATTTGACACAGCCTTCCTCCCCATCCCACCCTAGTCCCCTTAATTGACTGCATTCAAGTAGATGTTAAATCAAAACACTGTGTACTGCAAACTCCCTTTAGAGTTTATATGAAAAGCCAAAACTACAGAGAAAAAAATCCTTACACCTCCACTACTTTCTCCAATAAATCCTTACATTCTCCACTAAAGTATCAGTGTAGAGAAAAGTAAGTCAGCTCAGAATATACCAAATAACAGCAAAGAAAGAAGTGAGATGACTGAAAAAGCAAAAATGACCCCCCCAGCCCCACCCAGCCCCCTGTAGCACACCCAATTAAACTGTAGTTATTTTTTTATCCTTGGTGGCTTGCTTGATGGCAGCCTGCTCGCAGATGATCTCCTTGAGCCTCTGCAGCCTCATGTTCTGGGTGGTCTGGTCTCCCACCCCTGTCTGACTGCGGTGCAGCAAGGTCAGGGCGTGGATGTACTCCAGCTCCGTGTACTTCACGCCCTGGTCCACCACGAGGTTCAGGAGCTCATCGGCCGTGTTGTATAACATCTCGTAGTACTGCCTGAGAAAGCAAGACAGAACAAGATTCGCCATCACCATTGTCAGCAATTTGAGGTTTTAGTGGTAATGGATATATTATTTATAAATTACTTAGTTTACCTATTCAATAAACATTTATTAATCACTGGACATTGTTCCAGGCCCCACAAATACAATGGAGAACAAGACAGACACAGTCTCTATCCTCTTGGAGCTCACTGGGGCTCACTTCATGAGAAGAAGTCTAAATGAGGACCCAGGGAGACCTGACATCTTTCAGGGTCTCAGTTCACTCATGACCTTCTCCTAATTTTGCATTTATCTCAGAAGATTCAAAGGAAGAGAAGCCGGTGTACAGAACCAAGAGGGAGAGAAATAATCAGGCATTGCCAGCAGTTTCTGTCTCATTCAACCTCTCATTCATTCACTCATTCATTGGAGGCCCTGTGAAATACATTGTTTTCTACTCCATAAAGTGGGATAATAATAGTGCCTCTTAGAATGGGGCCTGACACAGGTTTACACGCTCCATAAACATTATTATTAGAAATATAATAATACTAATGTCTAATATTAGTGTAGTAATAATAACAGTAATATATAATGATGAGCAATACACAGCCCCTCTCCTCAAATAGCTCAGACAAGTGGGAAAGGTAATGAAAAGCAGACAGATAAGGATTGCATGCCTGTTGATAAAGTTAATTTCCACAAACTGTGTCATTTCATGCTCACAAACCAATGGGGCTAGGACTCCCTTTTCTCAGATAAGGAAGCTGAAGCATAGAGAAATTAAAGGACTCGCCCAGTGTCACAAAGATAGTGAGTGGCTGTGCCAGGATATGAATCCAGGTTTCTGACTCCCAGTCCAATACTCTTTCTTCACAGACAGAGACAAGAAGAACGTTCTAAGTGCCATGAGTGAGGCATAAATGCAAAGAATTTTTAGCAGAGGAAGGGGAAATCACACCATGCAGAGAGGAGGGTGAAGGATCAAGGAAGACCTCACATGGGTGAGAAATGTCAGGCACGGCTTCCAGGAAGGACGTTCTAGATTAAAGGAAAAGAGGGGCCAGCCCAGTGGGGCAGTGATTAAGTGTGCCCATTCTGCTTCAGCGGCCCAGGGTTCACCAGTTTGGATCCCAGGTGCGGACATGGCGGTCCGTCAGCAATAAGAGGAGGATTGGCAACAGTTAGCTCAGGGCTAATCTTCTTCAAAAAAAAATTATTAAAAAAAAAGGAAAAGAGAAGAGCGTGAGCAAAGACAGGAAGGAGTAAGTCAATTAGCCTGGGGAGCACAGTGGAACAGTGGACAGTTGGGGGAAAAGGCAGTTGAAGCCAGAGGTACAGAGTCTGATATCAGAAAAGCTAAGGCAATGAGAACCTTAGGCCTAGTCAATAAAGAACTTTAGGCCTAGTCGAGTCAATAAAGGACCTCTCCTCAAGGTTCTGTTGAGAGAAGAGGCATCATTCCAATTTGTGTTTCTGGAAGAGTAATGTGACAGCACTATGTAGAATGGTCTAGGAGGGGACCAGGTATAAGTCTAGCAAAAAAGAAGGGACTTGAGAGCCATGGGGCTGCAAGGCCACTGGCCCAGGTGGTGGAGAGAGGAGTAGTGCCTGTAAAAGAAACATGCATTAGAGTGAATCGTCAAGGCAGAGAAAAGATGAATGTGGGAGACAGGAAGGGAGAAGATTGCCACTTGCCATTCTTAAAACCAACATTATGCCACTACTAACCCTCACTGAGTCTATTGGACTCAGGCTAGAACTTGCATGGCTACTAAAAATTACCCAGGACGTAAAGTTCAGTGCAGGCTCTGAGCCAGCAATGCTATCACAGCTGGCTAACCAAAGGACAGGGGAGCCTTCCCAGCTACAGTTTACTTCCTTCTCTCCTCCTGATAGGAAAGGTAGCTTTGCCAGGATTGAGGGGGCAGAACAAGGCAGTGGGCCAAAGGCAATTCTGGGGGTGAAGGGATCTTGCAGATCTATCAGGATCCTTGCTCAGAAATGTCGGACTATTGGACTCAAGGCCTTGGATTTGTTTCTTCTTTATCAGGAACATCTTGAAAAAGAGAATATCCTATGGGAGAACCAAGCCATCTTTGCAGTAAGGAACACATTCTGGGAGCTTCATAATTTCAAGGCTATTTTATAAACTGCTGCTACAACGAGAACATGGTCAGTAAGAGCGTTGGTGTGTTTTCACATGGCTAGTTCCTTTTCCTGCTCTGCTAAATCTCCTTTTCTAATTAACACACTCTTTTTGTACATAGGAGAAATAATACTCTTTTGTGAATATTTCCTTAATGGTGGTAGGAATGGAAAGTGCTTATCTTAGACTGGTAAATTTATGAGTGACTCCTGGCAACAAATCGTTCAACATCCTTGTGTAGAAGGTCGTCTTGGGGCTAATTTTCTATAGTGGTTTCAAATGAATGTTCACTTTAACCTCATGGAACCACATATTTAGGAATCACTGGCCAAGGGGAATCTTGAATGTGAAAGGGGTACTTCTGATAGAAGAGGCGAATGAACTCTAATCTCCAGAGGTCTGGGAGCCCAATATCAGCTATAGTCAGGAACTTTATTGAAGCTTCATGTTTGGCATAAAACCCATGTGACCTACTCCTATCCCATAATATATCTGTTGTAACTAAAAGACACTATTTTTAGGAAAAACTTGATGCTATAGGAAGATGCATCATACTTAAACCATGGCTTTGCATGCCCCCTGGCACACCACAGCTTCCCCTCTGATACCAGCCCCTGAAACATCTAATTCTGTTTCCCTTAGATGCACAGGTAAGGGAGAGAACTGTCCATTTAGGGAACTACCTAAGAATATATTTTTAAAATAACTCAAGAAGAACACACGTTCAAATCTAGATTTACCAAATGGAATGAGAGAGAATTCGGGGCTCACGATTCTTTCAAAGCTAGAAGGGACTTGACAGCTGCAGTACTAGACTGGTCATTCTCTAACTGTAGAGTGCCTGGGGAGCTTACGAAAAGCAAGATTCCTGAGGCTCCATCCCCAGATACTGTGATTCCCAAAGTTTGGTTTGGGGATATTTACAGAACTGTTCCCATCTCCTTGAGCCAAAGACCTAAAAGCATTAAGGAAGGAGACAGAAGCAATAACTGGGTTGTGATGCTTTTCACTGAGATTAAACCAAAAGAATTGGGTTTCCTTGTATTATGATGTTGATATTTTCATCATTTATCTTAAGAAGTAACATTAAACCCATCGGACCAGATAAAATTGGGTTTCTTTTGAAGAATCTGATGAATTGTTTCCAGGGATACTGGCCGATTCTCTACAGAGGCTGTTGTTCCATGCTGGGAGGAAACAACAAAACAAAGATGCCTGGATTTCTAGTCCTGGATCCTCCAGTGTGCTAAGTGATAAAGGGCATAGCACTTAAGTCCTTAACGTTTCAATATCCTCTGTGCAATGAAGACCTTTATAAATCCCAGAATGACACTTGGAAGTAGTCTGAGAGACTAAAACAGTCCTCAAGAGCCTTGGATGAACAGTGCCCCAGAACTGCAAAGCTGAGTTATTAAACAAAATTGACAAGTAACTGATGGTGTATTTTCTATAGTTAGGGAAAAAAATTCCCCATAACCATGATGATATATTAGGTCATAAAGAAACATAAATATTTAAAGACAGAATGAAATTCATTCATCTTTCAGAATAGTACCCAGTAGCAAAGACTATACTAAATCAGCATACCAACAGTTACACTTGCAGGTGGGGAAAGGGTGCTCCAAGGTGCCTGAAGGAGAAAAGAAGACGCCTTGAACTATACAATTAGAATGAGCTTCCATGATAAACACTGACACACTGAAATGAAATCATGTAACCCAACTGGGATAAATAATTTATCGGCACTTATTGAGGCCCCAAGAAAAAGAAAGCTTGATCTTCATCAAGCATTCAAATAGCACCATGGCTTCCAGGGCACCACGTTTTATACTAGATAGCACTTTTCTTAGCTGCCTGCACGGGATTGGTGAGCACACATTTGATTTAGACATTTTCTGGCTCATGACTTGTAGAGCAAGTCTCTTCATAGCCCATAATATTCAGCAGCCAATTGCTAAATGTGGACCAAATATTCTATTCTGGAAATCCATGTCACCTTGAATGGTAGAACATTCTGGGAGAGGTGGTTCTTCTCCCATGGTTTCTCTCGCCCTTTGCTGTGCATCTTTGGGCAGCAGTTCCCAACATGTAATGAGCAGAGAGGGAAGGGGCTGTAGTGATAGAAAAGTGGTGGCGTGATGTCACATGGACTGGTCTACCACACATGGTCCATAACATGACAACGATTACACTTTGTTCTGGTGCAGATTATTTTCACATATCTTCTTCATGTTTCCTTTATCAACAGACAGTTCCTCCCTGTGTTTTTTTCATCTTCCTTTATTTTACTGGTATTGCACTGCAACTCTTTCTTCCCCATTGATTCTGTCTGTAAACATTTATGCCAGTAATGATATGAAGGGCATTGTGGTAAGTTGGGCAGATTTTAAAATGCAGATTTGCATTTTAAAGTTTAAAAATAAATTTTGTCTTTCTCTGATTGAAAAGTTAATACATGTATCATATAGAATGTATGAACTATACAGAAAGATTAAGGAGAAAAAAGATTACTCATACAATTCCATTATAAAGACAAACCACATTTTGGTATTTCCTTCTAGATTTTTTTTCTCCCTGTGTAGTATTCTCTCAATTTCTTTCTTATAGCTGAAATATTTAGGTTGAAACACAATTGGACACTTTGGTTGTTTCCAATTATAAAATCTTTCTTTCCTGAGGATAGATCTCCCCAAACTAGAATTAGTCAAAAGATAAGTGTATTGTTTAGTATGCTGCCAAATTGCTTTCTCAAAAAGTTGTATCAATTTATCTTCCTACCAATAACATATGAGAGCACCTATCTCCTCATATTCTTTTAATTTACATGAGGTTGAACAATTTTTCACCTACTTTTTGGTTTTTATTGTATGTAGGCCTGCAGGTATGTATAAGCAAACTGTTGACATCTTTTCATCTTTTGGGTATCACTGCTTTTCTTTTCTCTAAGAGCTCTTCATAAGTTTTCATAGACAAGAAGCAAGAAGCATTCTAGTCTCTCATCCCTGGTTCTACCTCCCATGTTGGCATACTCAGCGTGACAGTTATACCTGCTTCTTGGAAAGCAATTGGAACCACTTTCAGTTCTCTTCTTTGTAAACTGAGGGAAGAAAGCCCCACTAAAACCAGCTATTCCCAACCCACAGCAATTCTCGTTCCTGTACCTGCAGGTGTTCCATGAAGTTTGGGTGTGTGGTGGAAGGAACGCACTGAGGGACTGTCTACAGTCCCTGGGGAAAGCTTGGCCATCGGCCTCCCTTTACTGGGTGGGGTTCGGAGTCCTAGATCCCTGAATGGAAACTGTATTTTCCATAGATATACAACTATGTCTCATGCTGGGTTTTAGACACTGTCTGGATTACAGCAATATTAATAATAATATCGAACTTTCAGGTGCATTAACATAGTCAACCCCTTGAAGTAGGTCCTGCAATCATCCACATTTTACAGGTGAGCAAACTGAGCTACAGAGAATCTTCCTCAAGCAAAAGGAAAATTGGCAACAGATCTTAGCCCAGGGTGAATCTTCCTCAACAACAAAAAAGAGCTACAGAGAGTATGAATGATTTGTCTCAAAACGAAGGAGTCTGAACACTACCCTCACTTCAAAGCCATAATACAGAAATATTTGAGACTATGAAAAGCAAAAGTACTAATTGCAAAGAATATTTGTATAGCTAATTCATTTTTAGTCATGATTTAAAGATTTTATTTTTCCTTTTTCTCCCAAAGCCCCCTGTACATAGTTGTGTATTTTTAGTTGTGGGTCCTTCTAGTTGTGGCATGTGGGATGCCGCCTCAGCGTGGCCTGATGAGCGGTGCTATGTCCATGCCCAGGATTCAAATCGGCGAAACCCTGGGCCACCGAAGCAGAGTGCGTGAAATTAACCACTCGGCCATGGGGCTGGCCCCTTAGGCATGATTTAGAAAATACAAATTAAATAAAATTCACATACTAACTCAAGTCTCTGCCTTCCATTGTAATGGAAAAAAACAATATTGTGGCAATTAAAAATTCATTTATAGACTCTGCAGTTACATTTGAATAACACTGGATTTTATCTGGGAATTCAGTGCTCTAAACCAAATAATGAAGTCATGTTGCAAATTCAGCATTCAGGAGTTAACAGGAAAGACTTTTGGTTTTGTTCCTTTTATCACTTCTCTTTATTTCTCCCTTTTTTGCCCCTCCAAGATGGTAATGGACAAGGTGACCTTTGTTTCCAAAAGTTGGCTGCCCTTCTGATTCATGACTTCCTTGAGGAAGGGGGATAATCAAGTAGTTTCATTGTGAAGACTTTCCCTTCTAGTCCTTCCTAAGATAAAGACAGTATTAATGTCAACAAGAAAATTAGGCTCTGAAGCTGACTTCTTAAATGTAGGTTTCAAAGAAAGAAAAATTTATCTGAATATAACTTACTATTGACTGTGGCTTCCAAAATTTCTTTAAGTCAATAGTTGCAGTATTTTGAGCACTTTAATAAAAACCAAGTAGTAGACGGGTCACTAAATTGTCAGGTAAAACATTCAACTCCTGTTTTCTCTGCTCAATCAATAGTCTATATGACAATAAGCAGAGAAATGGAAAGAGAGAATAGAAAGGAACTGAATAATCCATAAACTAGACAATCATCCCATAAATAATTGAGAGGTAGTTACAGCAGAAAGACTTAGAGAAATAAAAATACTCAAGAGATCAACTGAGCTCAGATTCTGGTTAAGTCTTTCATTCCACCCTAACTAGGTGTACGACCTTGGGCAAATGCCGTCAGCTCTTTAGACCTCTGCTTCCCATGTGAAAAACAAAGAGCTTATAGCAGATGCTATTTAAGCACTGGCATTTTTGGATTTTAAAACCTTTACAGCATCCTCTGCTTGGCCCTTTAAAATCATGGGCTTTCGTCAGAATTAGCTGACGCTGATTTTCCCCCAGCCATCACTGCAAGATGCAGTAGTGATTGATTTGAAAACATTCTGAACAAGTGTAAACTTAGCTCAGATGTACTTTCCAGACCAATAATACAACGGATGGTAATCCTGGGTGTCAGTAGAATAAATTAGTTTATTAAAAAATATAATATAATTGCTCTCATTTGTCTTCCCCTTCAGAGAGCTTAGAGTTTATTACGGACATGATTGAAAATACTAATTTGAAATAGTTGAAGTTATTTCTATTTCAGGAATAAGAAAACTAAGGTAGAGAAAAGCTAAATAATTTTCAGAGAGTTGGTGGAAGAATTAGATTTATATTCTGTACTGGGATACTTTTTAACACTCCTGACAACAGATTGTGCAGATTTTTGTTCTGGCCAAGACACTCTAGAAGAGAAGTAAAGGACAGGAGTCCCCCTTGTTTGTGGTTTCCCTTTTCATGGTTTCAGTTACCTGCAGTCAACTGCAGTTCAAAAATATTACATGGAAAATTCCAGAAATAAACAACTCATTTTTAAAATTTTGTGCCATTCTGAGTAGTGTGATAAAATCCCCTGCTGTCTGCTCTGTGAATCATCCCTTTGTCCAGCTGTATATGCTGCACACGCTACGCTACCCTCCGTTAGTCACTTAGTAGCTGTTGGTTATCAGATCAACTGCCGAGGTACTGCAGTGCTTGTGTTCAAGTAATCCTCATTTTACTTAGTAATGGCTCCAAAGCACCATTAATCTCTTACTGTGCCTAATCTATACTTAAACTTTATCATAGGTAGGCATGTATAGGAAAAAACATGGTATATATAGGGTTCAGTACTATCCCAGGTTTCAGGCATCCACAGGGGGTCTTGAAACGTATCTTCCACACCTAAGGGGAGACTACTGTACGGTTTTTAGAAAAGACAGTGCAGAAATTCCCTCAGCTGGTGGCAGCAGAAAATCATTTCAAGAGGTAAAGAGAGCTTGGGAGTCTGCTGCCGTAAAGCTTGCACAGGCTTCTTTGATGGATCATCTATCCACATTTTCTTTCTATAAAGTGACACACACCACTGCCCTTCATCAATGGCACTATGCTTAAGTGGCAGTTACCTATTGGCCTAGTTCTGATAACCATAACGCTTCAGCAGTATTGAGGGGTATCTCTCCTGGGGAGACGATAAAAGTTAAAGTCAGCTGTGTTCATCCCTCTCAGGAACATATCCTGATATTTTTGATAGCAGGAGCCAGAGCCTTGCTTTATTTCTCTTTAGAAAACACAACCACTCAAAACAAAGGAATTCCTCCAAGACCCATCACTGTTGAGATGATGACCCTCTCCTTAGCTCAGTTACAGTAACTGAAAAGAGAATAAAATTTCTTTTTGTTCCCTTAGCTAGAAACTTTGCTCCCCACCTTTGGAACACATTCTAAACTTATAAATATCTATAGTTTAAATTTCCTCCTCAACACTTTAAGGATTCTTACGTCACTCTCTGCTACATCAGATGATTTTTTAAATTAAGTTTTCTACAACAGGCCTGTAGGAAGACCTGCATTTTAAATTCGGCACAATTAAAACTGTGTCTCTTTGGTCTGGCACTGCCTTTGCCAAAGCCCATTTGTATGAATAATTATTCAGTCCATTAAGAAAGCTGCTCAACTCCTTCTCCCATTTTGAAGGTTTTAATAAATATTGATCAGGCACATTTCTGTTTGCACTTGCCAAAGCAATTCTGATGGATTCATCTTCTGATGTTATCAAATAATGAAATATGAAAGAGTGAATAGAATTACCCTCTTGTTCTGTGATTTTTTATTTAGGTCCTTCATTTTACTTTCATAATTGTGTTTGTCTCATACTCCTGTAAATGCTCTTTTGATTATCAAAAGGTGAGTCCAGGTTAAGGAGAGCTATGCTGGGCTGAACATCACTTTAGAGAGCCTTTTCAATTAAAAAAAAAAATAAGTGATCGAACATCACTTTGGAGAGTCTTTTCAATTAAAAAAACTAATCTATCTAATATCATAGGTTGATAAAAGGACATAGTATCATGCCCTTTGGTGGCCCAAAAGCTACATATTGTTTACCGATCGGCATAAGGCCCTTATATTGGATGTTACCTATATTTTTCAGATTAGCAATCTAGAAAACAATTGCTGACATATGCCAAATAAAAATAATTCAGAGGCCCTAAGGCTTTTTCAGTTTTAAGTAATGAAATGGAATTATCAATTTTTCAATAAATAATGCAAAGGATTTCTTCAAAGGAACACCTAGTATTATTATTACTAATGCTTAGGAAGCTCTAATAACATTTTAAATGCTAATATAGAAAGGTATAGTCCTTGGCTTCAAAAAGCCTTTTTTATCTACACTTAAAAAAAAAAAACCAATCCAGGCCTAGATCAAAGGTATCTAAGACATTAGGCAAATGTTTTAATTTAAAGTAAAATAAATCCTGGGCTTGCTAGCCAGCCTGCCTGCTAATTCTGCTCCTCTCTTTTGGTACGTGGGAAAGGAGAAAAGAGCTGAAGGACCCTAGACAAGGACAGAAACCAAGGTTTCCGCTC
Source organism: Equus przewalskii (assembly GCF_037783145.1). Classification (NCBI taxonomy): domain Eukaryota; kingdom Metazoa; phylum Chordata; class Mammalia; order Perissodactyla; family Equidae; genus Equus; species Equus przewalskii. The sequence continues at coordinate 88,066,181 of NC_091834.1, read as the reverse complement.
CAAGTGACTACCAGAGTTAGTGATGGGTGACGTGAAAGTGTAACAGGTGTTGGGTTTCTGTATTTATAATATAGAGATCCTTCTCTACTTGTAAGTGTTTGGGGAGCAAGGTCAGTGGGGATAGGCCTGGACCGCATGGCTTTGATGGGAGCACATGCCCATCGGAGCATTATGCCAAGATAATGGATTGATTCTGATAGGTGCCAGTTAGTTCTGTTCTTTAGGCATTGCCTCTGCCCCTAGCCAGCTACCTCTCAGGTGTGTTAAGACCAGGATTGTGTGAGGTTGAATGGACAGCTCGTCACGAGCCAGCATCGATGCTGAGGGCTGTGCTATTCAGCCATCCATTGGCTGAGTTACTCAAACCCTGACTCTTGACTTTTCGGTCCTAGTTAGGGACCCTAGTATACTTCTTGATACTGTTATAAGAAATTTCACTACTTTGCTAAGACCAAAGACTGTCTCTTTTAGGACTGAAGGGCCAGAAAGGAAAATGGTTTTGGCAGAGGAACCAAAAAAATCAGAGGATGATTTGAAAAGTATGAGCATATGCAAATCAGTAGGTCCCAGTGGCAAACACTCAAGAGTGCATTTACTAAACCCTTAGGTTATTCATGAAAGACAGAAAACCTAAATAAACCAAACTACAAAACGGGCCACCTGAGATTCAAGGACATGTGACTCAGAAGGGATGTCAATTAGAAAAATAACAGACTAAATCAGAAGGAGCTAATGGAAATATGTACAATATCCAGCAGGGTTTAATTAAAGACCCAAAGACTCTGACAAACGTGATGGATAGCTTTGGATAGCTATGTGAATTTGGTGGATGAAAAGACCACCGTGGCTGATATATTTTAGATGTCAGTGAACCATTTTATACAGTGCCTCAAAAAAATATATAACTAGCAAAATGAATTCATTCTAAATGGCTACCCCGGATAGCATAGGCTGAAAAACAAACAAAGGGTGATGATAAAGACGAATCAACAAATTCAGGAAAGAAAGCATCCAGTGAATGCTAAGGACACTGGCTTATCGCTGATCTCACTTAATACCTTAATTCATGTGCAAGAACATACGGAGTGTTGAAAAGGACAAAGGTTACTAAATGGGGAAGGGCGGTGAACAGCAATAGAGAAAGAGAAATAATGTAAAGGACTCCAGAGAATTTAGAATTATAGGCAGCAAATAACATAATGAGATTCATCTTAGAAAAACCTAAGTGAATTTGTCTGGAAGAAATTCTAACCTCCTCTATTCAATCGTTGGGAGAAATCTTAGCATAGCACTGGTAAAAATAGTCCGCGAGGAGGTACGTGGGAAGGGGGTCAGGGTGGGAGAACAGCATGGAACCACGGCACTTTTTCACTTCCTGGAGAAAAAAGTACCAGCTATAGGGTGAGCAGGTGGTAATAATCCCGTCTTTGTTGTACTTCATAGTTCTGTATTGCTTTATATCATAAACCAATTGAAAGAAAATCAGAAAAGAGCATCAAATGGGATTAAAGGGACAGAAGGTTGGAGGAAAACAGAAGATTAAAAGAGATTCAGTCCAATTTTTGCTCAAATGTCAGCTTATCAATAAGTGAGGTTTTCTCTGACCACCTTATCTAAAATGAAACCTGCACCATGCTCATCACACTCTGTCCTTTCACTGAGCTTCACTCGTCTGTGTAGCACTCATCTCCACTTAAAAAATACATATTTCCAAAATAAATATTTTATATATTATATATATTTTTTAAATGTATGTATATACAGTTAGAGACACAGCATAGTAGAGTGGAGCCAGGGCCCTGGGTTCGAATTTCAGTTCTGTCTCTTACTATTTGTATGATCTTGGGCAATTGATTAATCTCTCTGAGCCTTATTTTCTTCATTTGAGACAGGAAACAGTAATATGGGGTTGTTACAAGGATCAAATGAGGAACAACAGAGCAAGTGTTGCATAAGTGTTTATTACAAAAAGAAATGTCTCCTTCCGCTCCTAGAAAACAGGCCTGTAAGCGCAGGGATGGATTCTGCATCCTTGTTACCCTTGGCCTGAGAACTAGGCATCTAGTGGGTGTTGAATAAATGAAAAGGAACGAATGAATGACAGTCAAGTCAGTCAATCTCATTAAGTGACAGAGCACAATGTCAAAAGCACTCTATGATTCTTTGACCCTGGGAGGGGAGGAACTATGAATAAAATAGTTGCTCCCTATAAAAGGCAAAGGGGTATTCTGACATAACTCTGAGAAGGAGACGTGGAGCACCCTGTGTTTGGGATAACTAGTTGCACAGGGGGAAGAGATCCATTTCTGGCTAATGATCTACAATCCTCCCCAACTTTTCTTTCATTCTCTGGTAGAATTAGACACGAATCCCATATCTTTTCCCTGACATGTATAACCTTGGAAATTTCTTGGTCTATCTGAATTTCAGTTTCTTCATTTACACAAGGGGGTAAATAATATAACATCACTGGTTAGGTCTGAGGATTAAATTAAATGACGTGGTAGGAAACGTGCATGTAAAAATGGTAAAGTAACAGTTAAATTTTATTACACTCTGTACTGGCCACATAGACATCACCTCTGTGGATCTTCACTTCTCTACAATTGTATGCGGGATCACATCTTCCACAGTGAAATGGTTTTTATTAATCCTTCCCTCTCGACTCAAAAGAGGGGTTTCTTTTCTCTTCTTTTTTTCCCAAGATTAACCCTGTGCCTTTGATCAAATCTCTCCCAATGCCTTTAGGACCCTGCTGGGGTTTTGTTTTATTTTGTTTTGAACTCTTGTATTTACCCCTTTCACTGGTTCTTTCATGTCTGTCTTCAAATATCTTTATGTTTCTCAAACTTTGAAAAAAAAAACAAAACCAAACAACAAACCTCAAGCCCTTCGTGTGATCCTGTGCCCTCTCCATCTCTCATTTCTTTTGTTTTCATTGTTGAATTTCTCAAAAAAAATCATTTATATTCACTATCTGTCCTTCTAAAGTCTCCATTTTGTCTGACACTATATTCAAAAATGTCACCAAAGACATCCTAGTGGACAAACACAATGGCCTTTGCTTAGTCCTCTTCCCTTTGACAGTTTTTCATCCTATACTCAACTCTCTTTGAGCCACGTTATTTAGATTCTTCTCCCGGCTCCCTCAGCTCCTTCGATTTCTTTACTGGCTCCCATTCTGCCTGCCCTCTGCGGGCCTACTCCCAGTCAGGCGCTGGCCCTTTGTTCTTCTCTCTTTGCTTCCAAAAGTCTTATCTGTACATGAGATGTTCTCTCTCTTCCTCTCAAGATCTGGTCCCTCCATAAATCAAAACTTCATTTTCACTAATTTGCAGACATTTCTACCAGATGCCCTCATCACATGGCTTCCCTAACTTCCAAATTTTGCTTAACAGAATTATAGCTTGCAAAACCTCAAAATGTCAGTGCCACTTTTGAGTCTTTGCTCTTTATTTCTCTTGCCTGCTGATCACCAGGTCTATGGATGTAACATCCGGTATATTCATTTCTTCTTTCCAATCTCATGATCACAGATCTTAATCACTTCTCATTGGGTTATTACAATCATCTCCTACTGGGGTCTCTCACAATCACTAACTCCTCCCAGACTAACCTTTTCCAGCTCTAACTAGATCATATCACTGTTCTGTGTTAAAACAACAACACTTGCATGAACTTGCGTGTTCACTAGTTCTGATAGGATCAAGTCCAAACTCCTAAGACTGACATCCAAGGCCTTTTAAAGATTTGGCCCCTATTTCACCTTTTCTCCTATTTTCCCCCTGCATCAACCTATTTAAGCCAAACTGAGCTACTCAATATCTCTTGAACATACTTAGTACTTTTTAACTTTGGGTTTGTGTATCCAAAGCCTAACCAACCTCCAAGAGTTTCCTACCCTCTAGAAAGCTATCTCGAGCAATTTCTTTCTTCTCTGTTACTTACTGTAAAGGTTGCCTATTTAACATGTATCATTAGAATAGTATCTGTTTCTTAAAAAAAAATTACTAAGATTCTTTTTGAACTGGTGATCCACTAAAAAAAGTTATTAGGGTATATACTTATTACCTGTGTGACCTTGGGAAAGTTATTTAACCCCTCTGGGCCTCAGTTTCCACATCCATAAAATGAGGATATTGATAGTACCTACCTCATAGGGTTGTTAGGAGGATTAAATGAGTCATTATCTGTAAAGTGCTTAGAACAGTACTTGGCACATAATACATAGTGTTTGTTAAACAAGCAAAATAAAAGGTACGAAAAAGCATACAATACAAAGTCCCTTTCCTACTCCCATCTCCTAGCTGTTACTGTGTTCCTTTCCCAGAGACACTCACTGTTACTAGTTTCAAATGTATTAGGGTACCCTTCTAAATACATTTTATACATATACAACCACAGTTGTGTGTGTGGTGTGTCTGCATGTGTGTGAGTGTCTGTGTATACACACACACACATATATTTAAAGAGAAATCGTGTTTACATGCTCTTCTGTACCTTACTTTTTTCCGCTACACAATATATCTTAGAGATGGTTCCATTTCAGTACACATCGACCTGCCTCACTCTTCTTAATGGCTGCAGAGGATTCAATCATATGGATGTACCATAATATCTATTTATTATCTTCTCCATGAAGGCAGGTTTCTTGATGACAAAGACTATGTCTTATGACTCTCTATAGCATCCTCCATGCTTATACAGTACCTTTCAAAATTCTATTTTTGTTCATTTGCTCAACAATTACTACCAGGGAGTAGACAGTAGGTACTGTGGATACAGAAATGAGTAAAACATAGTCCTTGCTCTCTGGAAATGCAAGGTCTGGTGTGACAGTGGCCATGTAATTACAGTAATGTGACAGTGGTTGTAATAAAGCTACAAATGAGACTCTCTAAGATCAAGCACAGGAAGGGTGTATCCTTCTTAGAGCAGCCAGGAAGGCTTTTTGGAGGAGACATTAACGATGAGGCAAACAGGAGGGAAAGAAAGTACTCGAAAAGCGAAGGAAGTGGAATGTGTGAAGTGGGCGGGAAGGTAGGAAGGATATGATATTTGGGGTGAACCACGAATGCGTTATTCCTCACTGGAGTGCAAGGGATGTGTGGAGGGGGAAGGAGGGACAAAAGGTTAGTAAGGCAAGCGGGGCTAGATCACAATGGACCTTGTGTGTCAGGCCGAGGACTTTGGACTTTCATAGGGGGAAGGAGGGGATGGAGGGTGAGACTGACTTAGAGTTGTTAAGCTTTTATTTTGCCTAGGTTATTAAGACAAAACAATGATCATCTATTATTACTAGTATTTTAAAAAAGAAGGTATTTTAATACTCCTCAAGCAGAAAGGAAATAATCTCGAACAAAAGTCACATTTTTTTTTTTTATTGGAAACTCACTACAATGTCATCATTTTTCTAATTTTCCTAAGGATGAGGACACTCTAGCTTCAGTTTACACCCTGGCATTTGCGAACCAATGCTGTACTTGATGGGGAGGAACCTGAAGATAGAGAGTTCTCGAAAGAAGTCAGACATGATGACAACTGCAGCTGCAGGGTGAAGGATGGACAGAGAAGCAAGAGAGCCTTCAGACTGTCGGCCTGCCCCGCTTCTTGGTTCGCTCCACTTCATCTCCTCTATCAGATCAAATCAATCTTCTAGGTTTCCTCACAACTCCATGGCTCCAAGCTTCTAGCTGAACAAAATCAACCTCAAAGAGGGAGAAGGGTGCCAACATCTCAGCAGAAAAACACTTCTGGGCTCTCACCTCCAGTACCTTTCATTCGGGTCAATCCTGGCATGGAACTATTACAGTACACACAACTGGACTGAGGTGAGGCAGAGAGGAAAGGGAAGGCTGGCAGCAGGAACAGAGAAAGGCAAGAGGGACACCTCTTCCCAAAAGGCACCTCCTATCACTTCTCCTCCATTGGTCTGGTTGAAATGCGAGGGAGGAGGACCTAAGATGCAAATAATTTTATAGATATTTTAACTATAAATTAGGAGTACAATCACTATTTCATCTAATCTGTTGACAACCACACACAACAGGCTTGATAACCCTAGTTTGGCAGATAAATAGAGGGTCTGAGAAGGACACAAGTCTTCATGTGAGAGACCCTGGATTCAAACCCTGGTCCATCAGATTCTCTACTCCAGTTATGGGGAGCCTGGGGGAGCAGCAGTAACTCAGAGAGTCATAGGACACAGCAAGAACTTACACCAGATTCTTAGTTTAGAATCAGGATTTGAGTCTGGGGAGGGCGTCTGGAGGGAAAATGAGATACAATAAGATAAAATTAACCACAGGAAAATACGTTCTGAGAGTTGAGCAGAGAAAATCAAGCACAGAGGGACAGAATAGCATTTTTTTTTAACTGGCCCTTTCCATATTAAAAGACTAATACTGAACCTGCTCAACAATGCCATTCTCCTAAGTCTATATATAAAGAACGGGCCTTTGATGGGGAAAATATATATAGCATTTGCATTCTTTTTTAGGAAGAAAAAAGTATCGGATTTGAAAAACCTCTCAGAAAGGGCAACGTTCGACGAGGAAGGTCTTTGCGCACTTAATGCCTCTATTTAAATGCTAATGCTAACCTATAGCTCTGGGCCATGCAAAAACTAAAGTTTTTCAAAGAGCATAAAGTGAATTTAAAATGAAAACTTAATTTCTTGAATAAAAGATTTTTATTTCTGCAGAGAAGCTGACACACAGAATTTCATGAGAGGAACACCCTTCTGATCAGGGTAAAAACCAGCCGGCGACACAGCAGGTGAGTTTAATGGCAGGAACAAGGGCAGCCTCTGTCACAAATGGGGGTTTCCCCTCAAAGACTTGCCTTAGGAGCTCAACGTTTGCTACAAAATATACCTTGCAGAGGGTGATGCTTTTTTTCTTCCTCTTTAATGGCCTGTGCTGAGTGAATGCTCTTGTTTGGAAGAAAAGCTCGTGACCAAGGCAAGGTGGAGGCACAAGGCCTGGGGTCACTTGGCTCAGAATAGCGAAGAGGACACAGAGTACTGGGTGAGGGGCTCCTGAGAGGTTTAGCATTGCTTATTTCCCATGGGAACCAAATGTAATGAATGCAGTGACTGAGGCCCGGAGTGCTGGCGAACCGTCTGTTCTGAAGTCAGAATTCGGTGGAGGCTGGGAGACCACACGCCGTATGTGAGTGCGCAGGGAACTGAACTCAGAAAAATACAACTAAACAAAATCGGGAAATACCTGTAGTGGGGGTAATGACTAGGAAGTGGATAGAAAGAGGCTTCCGGGGTGATTCTAATATTCTCTATTTTTATCTGCATGATGGTTATATGGGTGTATTCACTTTGTAAAAAGTAATCAAGCTGCATAGTTAACATTTGTACAGCTTACTGTATATACGTTATACTTCAATGCAAACATATTACCTTCCTCCTCCCTATCCCAGCAAAAAGAAAGAAAAAAAAAGAGACCAGGCAACAGGCTATGTGTTGGGGTGGGTACTTGGATATATTTTTAACTGAGTTTCATATCCTAACATTAAGACAAATGCTAATTTTATGAACCTTGAAAACATTATGCTAACTAAAAGAAGCTAGTCACAAAAGACCCCACGTTGTATGATTCCCTTTATATGGTATGTCCAGAATAGGCAAATCCACAGAGACAGAAAGTAGATTAGTGGTTGCCAGGGGTGGGGCTGAGGGAACGGGGAGTGACTGCTAATGAATACAGGGTTTCTTTTTGGGGTGATGAAAATCTTCTAAAATTGGCCAGTGATGACGGCTGCACAACTCTATGACTACACCAAAAGAGCCAATGACTTGCACACTTTAAAAGGGTAAAAGTTCATGCTATGTAAATTATATCTCAATAAAGCTGTTATCAAAAATGCTAATTTTATGAACTAGAACCCTGATTTCTTAACTATACTGAAGATATACATCCACAGCCAATACTGTTGTGAAGATTGATCCATTAATCAAGACATTTGCTGCTGGTCAACGCTCTCCTGTGATATTTGCAAGAAAGATCCTGTAAGCTGACAGATAAGAAACATTTCCACCAGCTCACATGTTCACTAAGTGGCCCTGAAACGTACTAAAGCCATTTCTCAGGGTTCTATACTTTTGTAGGTTCTGTGATCCCCCAGCATCTTTGCACTAAATGCCTTTGAACTCCCTCCATTCTTATATACTATTCTCAACAAAAATTTATGACAACTAATAATGAATAACCCCTACTAGGACAATAAGTTTGAATTGGGAACAATTCTATGTGTCTGATTACAGAGTGACAGAAATGTAATTGAGCCAAAGATTCACTAAAGAGTATATTACTGTTTTTATTAAAGGGAATGATTAGTATTTATTTAACAATTACTATATGCCAGGTACTTTTCCTGATTTCATCCTCACGATTAAGGGTCACAAAGGCTAAAAAGCTAGAGTCCTCTGGCTGGTTAACAAGAGGCAGGTTGAATTCTGCCTACATCATATACTACCCAATCACACCTCCCTCAGATCACGCCAGGACAGCTCTGAGTTGGGCTGTGGGAAAACAGTTTACACTCAGAATCAAACTTGGGGAGAAAAACGTTTACTCATGATCAAGAGACCTGTTGAGATCATATTTGTGACAGCCCTATGCAAACTGTAAAATGCTATACAAATACACATATCTGGCAAGATTGTATTAATATTATTCTAGCCCGGGTATTGGGTGGGAGAAAAACTAGAAGCTGAGGGGCAGATGACCGCTCACGGGGCGAATGCTGTGCTCACTTACACTAAGAGAAAGTGGGAAATGAAACTTCTTGCCATTATCTGCTCTTTTACGTGGCTGACCTTCAGATCTTTATTCATGGTAATGAGTGACTCTTCAAGGTTGAGTTGAGGCTGTACTAGGGAGGAAGGCAGGGCGGGATGGCCTGTGGTCTCAGCGGGTACAGATTTAAAGAAAAAGTATGTTGATCCTTAATAGGAAAAGTCGAAAGTTATTCAAAAGGCAGCATAAATAGCCCAGGAACCTGAACCGGGTTTTTCACAAATACTGCAAAAGAAGGTGGTAGGAAAGAGCAAAAGGGCTTATTCCCATTTCCTTCACACTTGCTACCTTCAGAATTAGCGTCTCATAATTTCCACTGCTTTCAAAAATCTAGTGAAAACGTTCACAGCGCTTCACATATGGTCTAGTGGGGCTCGGTCAGCACGCAGGATGTAACCTACTGATTACTCTCCTGTGGCCTCAGGGAACTGCTGCTCTCATGACCTGAGCATCAGTGGAGAAACGAAATCAGAGGAAGGTGGTAGAGTGGATTACTTGAGGTTATCCACGAGTCAGAAGTAGAGTTACGATTAAACCCACTCTGCCTGAACCCCCAAGTTGCTGATCTAGTCACTCGACCACACTCCATCATTGTCCAGGCCAGTGCTCCTAACCAAGGTTACCCTAAATACCCTGCTTCAAATCAGCACTGCTGTATTGGAGCTGCAGACACTATGCAGGGCAGTGTGGAAACAGACAAGGAAGAAACAAGTAAGCCTTCGGTCTGTCCTTTCTGCAGTGAGGCTGTTCTGGCCAGTTTCCTGCCTCTTCTCTCCGCACTTCTCAACACTTCGTCTAAATTCACAGGCACAGGAGAGAACTCACCTGCTGTCCAAAATACTCACCTGAGCGTAGCACTCCTCAATATATTATAGTTCGAAAGCAAAGAATGTCCAAGTCTAAGGTGATGCTGGGAGATGTTACACGGTACTTATGAGCCAGGAAAAAACCACTATGCCTGGAGGTCCCTGAATGGCCCAGACCTGGGGTGTCCCGCCCACGCCAGGCTTACACTTCTGTTGAGAATCTGCTTTACTGGCAAACATTTCTAATGTTTTCAAAGAGAAACATTTCAAATGTGGTGGTGAAACAAACATTGGTTTGTGACCCAAATGTTTCTGCAAATGTTTTCTCAGGCTTGGGGATGCAAATGTTTACAAACCATTTGGGCAGGAAAAATGCAGTGATGCGTTTCAGAAATAGTTGCTTGGGGGAAAAAAATCCCAGTGCTACCGAGTGCAGCCAGGATGCCATTAAGAAAATGTCCATGGGTTCTTTTATAGTCCACGTGACATCGCAGACACAATGTGACATCTCAGATGCATCTACTCCAGTCCCTGCCCTGCCGCTAGCTAATTAGTGATCGTGATCCCACCACTTAATCCCATTGTACCTCGGTTTCCGTATGTGGAAAAATAAATAGATTAGACTAGAAAAGATGACATCTAAAAACCATCCCAACCCATGGAGGAGACTTAAGTGGCAGGAGAGGCACATTAATATTATTTCCACTTGCCAGAAAAAGAAATTCAGGCTTGGGGGAATTAGGCCCCAAGTCACACAGCTAATCAGCAGCACAGCTTAAAGCTGCATCTCCTAAACCTGGACTCTTCTATCGCACCACACAGGCTCTCGACAGTTTTTCTGGCTCCCTGGCTTCCTGGGTGCCTCGGTAGTAAACAACGGTGTCCCCAGTCAGAGATGGCCCACATTTGCTATTTGTCCTTTCACTTTCATTTTTTTTCTCCCATGCTTTGTGTCACTCAATCTACATTGAAAAAAGAGGGCTTTTGACAAGAGCATTGAGCACCCTGGGAATGCGGTAGATGTTGCTTTATTTCAGCGCATATTCAATGGAAAGTAATAGTGGCTTCACTATAATAAAGAGCTCTATTGTGCTTTGTAATGAAGATACAAAGCACTTAGTTGAAATCACAGTCTTTTAAACTAATCTGCTTTATATTCTATAGTGGAGACCCAGATACAGGGAATTCAAAGTGATTTCTACAGAATGATTTACTCAAAGTAGCCAGACCTCCGAGTGGGAAGCTCAGTTTTGTCCAGATACTTACCTCTTGGGTCAGGGCTTCTTCTCTTTGCTCTTTTCCTGCCGTGTTTAGGCGGGCACTCTCTGATCTTTCTCAATGTTTATTCTACTTGTGAGTACTGACAGATTTCCCAGTAAAAATCATTACACGTCACATGGTCTCAGTCAGGGTACAGAATCCCACACCATCTACCTCTATAAACACACTCACATGTGCACACCAGAATACAAGACAGCTAGCTCAGGGGGAGGAGACGGAAATGAGGATTTTAAAGCCTTTAAATAAAGATTATAACTGTTATTGGACTCCACAAAGATACAGAGTAATTAAAAAGCTCTTCAAAGAAGGGAATAAGTCCATTAAATCCAGTTAAATAATTTTTCAGAAACATTTCTTGCTGTTTCGTTCTCTCACAATGAACTGGAGGAAGAATATCTCATTTTCCAAATGGGACTTTATGGAGTTTTCAATAAGTCCCCTCAGTACTTATCTAAATTTTTAATTAGTTCTATAATATACTGATGATATCAAGCCTAATTAAATTTATATAGATAAGGCGCAATGAAATTCTAACCAAGTGAGCTGGAAAGCATATATTAAATAGTAAATTTAATGGTTCAAGCTGATAACTACAATTTTATATCAAAAAATTAAATTCAATTTACATGTTGTATTCAAATTGATTTTGAGTGTGCAAATTATTGGAAAAATCTCTTGAATATATCAGTAAAATTGCTAATCCAGCCTGTTTAAATATCAGTTATTAATGTCTGCACTTGCAAATAAGCCACACACATTTGCATTTTTGCCACATATAGTAAAAAATTATCTAAACTTTATACCATTTTATTAAGAATACTAAGTGATTTTTCTTTTGGCTTCATGCATATATTAAGGAGGTAAAGAAATGACTATTGGGCCTAAAGAAGAGAGTCAGCAATTCAATATACAGCAAGGCAAAGACAATAGATATATTTTGCTGACTAAAGCAGTTGATGTTACCCTTTGGAAACAGCAATTACGATGGTAAAATTCTCCCTTGCTTTGGATCAACTAGAATGGAACCATACACAAACAGCTGATGCCATAATCACAGGGAGAGGCAGACATACACCAATTTGGTGGTGTTTACCATCAGTTTTAGGAAGCGGAGGGAAATGCAATGTTATGTTTATCAGAAGGTAAAGGTACATAACAGCTGACTGCATTTCTCAGTTCAGTCAAGGAATACGCTTGGGAAGCTATATTAAACATTCATTTGACTAGTCAGAGAAGGCCCAACCACCTACACCACATAAGTTGATTGATGCACATTTGTAAAAATTTGTGCAGTGATTACTCAGGACCAGCCATTATCTGCTTTCCCCAAAACATACCTCTATTACCCTTGGATTCCATTGGTTGGAAAGCTATCTTTGAAATTATCAAATATTTATCAAATATCCATTATATGTCATGTGTTTGCATTATGGGAGATACAAATAACATGCCAGTGACTTCAGAGAACAGAAAAATGAGTGTCAACTGGAGTAGTCAATCATTCCAGAAACGGGGTGGAAGTGTGATGCATTACGAAGAACAGGAAGCTTAAGAATAAGTCAGAACAGCCAGAACAAAGGCATGGAAGGTGGAGTACATGTAATGAGTTACATGTAAGGAGGACTGTGAGATCAGTGGGAACAGAAGTTTCTGGAATAAATAATGAGAGAAGAAGCTGGCCAGTTAAGAAAGGACAGTTATTAGGAGAACTTCTATTCAAGCCTGAAATGAATAGATGGATGAGGCATAGAGGGTGTCAGAAATTTTTGTTATGTAAAATCTAAGATTAAGGGATAGGGAGTGGAACGAAGGTTCACATTTGGCAGATCTTGAGCCTACTTTTACAGAGAACCAAAACCAAAGTGAATGAATCTGCTACTAATATCTGAAAACTTAGAGGGAGAATTGCTAGGACCAGATAAGGATGATGCAAGATCAACAGGAGCCAAGGATTACCCAGATTTCCTTGGTGAAAAGAGAATGTTGTCAAGTTTAGAAACAGGAACTTGCTTTATGAGAGAAGATGAGCTCTTTTTGAATGTACACTGTTCAATAAAGTGAAAGCCTGTGTATTCAGAGACTCTATCCCCATGGTTTTTCATTCCATTGCAGCAGCTAAGTGAAACATGAATAGCTGGGGAGCGGTGGTGAATTCTGAATGGAGGACTATGATGGAGGGCAGAGAAGAGGGAGACAGTACTACCAGGTCTGGCAAGATTATATCATTTCAGCTTTAGTATGACCACCTGTTTTTATCCCGAACTTTTAATTCAGAATGTTCCAAGGATGAGAGAGCAAATACAGAGGGCCAAAGAGAAGGGATTTAGAATCTCACAGCATCTTTTGAAAATTTGGTAAAATTATGGGCTGTCTTGCCAAAGAAAATTAACACCCACATAAGCATAGATTTTGCATAAAATGTTTGGGTGTTTAGGGACCCCCTGAAGCTCTATCATGCACTCCAAGTTAGGATTATATAGTTTATACTCTAAATATTACACACACAGACACAAAAGACATGCGCGCGCACACACACACACACACACACAAATATCTATATCTATATAGAGAGAGACTCATCTTTTCTAAACGAACATATACCATTAATTATGTGCATGTTTGTCTGTCTATCAATAGGGCCAAATGTAGCTTGCTTTCACTCACTTCTATTTCTGGTTAATCAGGATCTCTATTCAGACCAGATGGAAGGAAGAGAGCTGGGCAACATAAAAGTGGGTGGATCTTTCTGTGTCACAGCAAGGAAAATGAAGGAAGAACCTCACTATCTGCAGAAGTAGGAACACAGGTTACGGCATTTATCGTGTAGACCTATACATGTATATCTTTTGATGTGCACTTTGAGTGCTTCGAGAGTACTGGGTAAGCAAATGTTCATTTATCTTGATTCTTAAGGTCCTCACCTAGAGCCAGTCAAGCCCTAGAAAGATCTTGGTTCAAACTTATAGCCCAGGGATCTTACAAGAGCCCTGATTATGGCTGATGGTAATATATGCAGATTGAGAGCATCCTGTGGTGTTCCTGTCTGCTTGGTGTAGGCCTCGCATTACTATCTGCAAAGATGCGGGGTATGGGGGCCATGGAGGAGAGCAAAGAAACATAAGGTGAGAAATAGGGAAAGTAGAACAAGAGAGACGAGAAGGCAGAGGTAGGGGAGACAAAGATAGAGAATAAAATTAATGTTTTGCAAGTGATTTCTCAAAAAAGATTAATTTATCCACATAATTTAGCTCAGCACTCCAAGACAATTTAAGAGCTATGTAAAACAAATTAGAGAGGCCAACAACTTCTGAATAACTGACTCCATGCAGTGGTTCCCGAAGAGCGCAAATGTAAATATAGATGCCTGGAGTATCAACACAGCGCTCGGGGAAAATATTTTTATCCACACTGTGTAACGTCTCCTGGAATTAATAGGGCTTAAATCTTTTTATGTGTTCACAGGATCTCCATGGGAGAAGTCTCAGGCTGCTACATCTCAGGCTGCATGTTAAAATCCTAAATCTGACGTGTGAAAGTTCAGCAATGCCAATCCGCCTGGTGCAGATGCCTGGCAGTTGAATGAGTTCAGGCAGTCCCCATCTGCCAGCTATGCTAATTCTTATCCAATCAATATTGCAACTCGTAGCCTCATGCTTCCCAGACCTGCCTCTGAAAATGTGATGTCAGTTCCACTGTGCTGTCCACAGTAGGTGAAGGAGGCAGATATTGCACTGGATTCTGTTCCCATCTTGACCTTTTAAAGATGGATAGTGGAAAGACAAGTTACCTGTTTTAGTTCTGTGTTATTCACAGTGCTAGGCATCTTGAAAAGAACTCCCTAGATTCAGAATCAGGTGGTAAGTAATAAGATGCTGAGGATTACTGTTTTATAACTAGAATACTGGAAATAAAAATATGTGCTTTTTCAAGAATTCCTGGGCTCTAGTTGGGGAATAAGAACCTGTAAAAAGTCAAAAGAAGTCTTCAGTTTATTTTATTGTGGCATTCCGTTCAACAAGCTGTTTGAACCTAAGGCAACTGCTCAAGGGCATTCAGAGCAGAAATGAGAAAGATGATGCCTCCATGTAGGACCAAGAAAGCCCCCAAGGAGGGATGGGGATAACTCACTTCTAAACTGTGCCTAAAATCTTCATGGTAAAGCATACAAAGCCATGGATGCTAAAGCTACAGGAACACTGCTCTGTCTCCGTGCCTTCGTACAGCACGTGTAGAGCAGAAAATCTAACACCAGGATCTCATCTCGATTGATGCCTGTTGTAACTAATTGAGATGATACTTTTGAACCTCTTTGAGCCTCTCCACCAGGGAAAAATACTAGAGAAATTCAATTATTATTGAATTATAATCCTATAATATATTTTATCCATCATCTCATGCTTTTTGATTATCTGAGCCTGATTTCTTTTTATAATTCAAAGCGTTTCACTGAAGAAATAAAGTTACCCTGGTCTCCTTCTGTGAGGAAACCATCCCACTGAAATCCCCTTCAATGGAGCTCCCTAGGACGCGGCTCAGGGCAATGTGGGAGCAGTTTGCAGTCTTTGATTGAGAAAACTTGGTCAAAACCAACTGATATCATCTCCCTTTGGTCTTTATCCTTGCTGCTTTTCATCTCGCCCCTTGTTACTATACTCATGTTTCAAATGAGAATTGAATTCCTCTGCCTTGCCCCCTAATTTGACTCACTTTTCAATAATGTCAACTGACTATCAAACACATAAAAACTGGGAAACCAAGTGCTAGATATCCTTTTGCACGTTGCAATAAGAAGAAAAAGAACTGACAATTGCTGACATCCTCCTTGTATTTATACTAGTAGGTACTTCTGTTTGCAGTTTCATTTAGTCCTTAAAACCACCCTAAAACGTAAACCAATCATTTCCATTTTAGAGATAAGACAACTAAAGTGTTAAAAGGTTAAGGAACTATACTGGAGGTTACGCAGCTACTAATAAGTGGTAGAGGTGGGATTCAACCCTGGTGTGCATTTTCTTTCCACTTTACCAAGTTGCAACACAAGAAAGTTTTGAGAAGAGACATAGAATCCTTCTGTTTATATAGACTCTATATATTATGGAACAGCTATGGATTATCTAAAGAGATGAAGCATCTCTCAGGATCTATGGATTATATACAGCTGTTGAATCAAAGAAAAAATGATTTAGCAGCTCTAAGGATCCTGATTTGATACATAATCAGAAAGAAGGAATCTATATTTCTAGATTTCAAGGGAGAATTACTGAACAAGGAAGCTAGGCAGTCACTATGGGTTTTTGTTTTTCTGAATTATGTCTGTAATTGAACTGAGTATAGAGACAACACAGATAACAACTTTCCTTTAATAGGCCTATTGGTATGAATATTTATCAATTGAGAGAGATGAGATTAACAGTTGTCATGCCTAAGTCTTAGGTTCATGCTGAGATACAAATTGCCATTTCCAGGGACCTTCAGCCAAGTCAAGTCGGCTGAAGAGAGGCTGCAAGAAGGCAGCTGTCCATTTCTGTTGCCAGGGACTGGTTTAGAGGAGGGTGTGTGATACAACCTGGGCCGGTAAGACACGAGAGGAAGTCTGCAGAGGGACTGCTGGGAAATGCTTCCGTGTTGACAAAAATAAAGCACAGAAAGAGAAACAGTCTTTTTCCACTGGTTTTTGTGATGCTTGGAAATGCAGGAACCACCCTGGGACTGCAGAGTGGGATCTGGAGGAGGAAGCCAAAACACCTTGAGGAAGGAAGAGCAGAGAGCTGGCAAGAACCTGCGTTCTTAAGGACATCATTGGGCCACTGAATTAGCCAACCTTCCAGCCACTCTAGCTTGGGACTTCACATTATGCGAAATAAAACATTAAAAAAAAAGTGTTTTAAGTCACTTAAGTGAGGGTTTTCTGCTACAGGCAGTCAAAAGTATCCTAATAGATAAATTTCCTGATGTGAAAGATAAAGATACGGCTTACCTGTAATACATCTCTCCTCTCCCTAGTATTTTATTATGTTAGTGTGAAAATGCTGTTCTTCATAATTTAAATAACCTATCTAAACCACTGTTTTTACTTCCACTAATCTGCCTGCCCCCACATTTTAGGATGAAGCTATGAATTTCCCTTTTTTAAAACTTTCTTCCTCCCTCTACTGTCTACCCACTGCCCTCCACTCTGACCCCATCTTCCATTCTTCCATTTTCTCTCGGCTGCATTGTCACTTTTGCCAGTACTGTCCTGAAAACACAATCAAGTCTGCCATGCTTTGTCTGCATGATGATTCATGAAAAACAATAAAAAGTATTTCCATCAATGTGTGTGTGCTAAGTAGTGTTCAGTGCGAGGTGCAATACTGTGTAAAGGATTACATTTCCTTCTCCATCAGTCAGTCATAACTGGTGGGCCTCTCAAGGAGGATGCTTCTGGAAGTTTGCTTTGTATTTGGACCATGAATTTCTTGTATGGTTATTTTTTTCCTGGAAATTTCTGATTGACTTTTGTTTTTTTTACATTGTTTGTATTTATCATACCTTAAATTTTTTTTTTAACTTCTTAATCATACTATTCATTTTCTTGAGTCCTTTTCCCTCCAGAGACCTTCTGCCGAGGGTGTAGAATCCTGTCACTCCAACTTGGATTAGTTCTTCTCTAAGACTGCTTCACAGTGGCCCTTTCACCATTTTTTCTGAGTGGGATCAAGTGTTTTCTAGATGCTACGTTTTCTAATTTTTTGGTTTATTTACTTGCTTTGCTTGAATACATCCTCAATTACTTCCCTAGGAAGAAGAGCATGAGAAATAAACTTTCCGAATCCTTATAAATCTGAAAATGTCCTTTTCTTGCCCTTAGAATTGGCTGACACACTCTTTGGATACATAATTCTAGGTTGAAATCACTCTTCCTCAGAGCTGAGAAGACATTGCTTCGTTATTTCCTAGCACTTAGTGCTATTGATCACAAGTCTGACGCCAGCTGACTTTTTTTCTCTCTCTCTCTGAAGCTTTTAGTAACTTTTCTTCTGGCATTCTGCAAATTCATGAGGCTGTGTTTAGGTGAGGCTTTTTTTCACTCTCTGCCCTGGCACCCAGTAGACTCTTTTACTATGATGACGAGGGCCCTTTCTCAGTTTTAGAAAAGCATTTCTACTAATTCTTCATTTATTCTGGGCCTCCAACATCCGCACCAGAAGCGTTGACTTCCGGGTAAATATTTTCTAAGATGGCTCTTTGAGGAATACATTCTGGATGCCAGCATTTTCTTCTCTCTTTTCTTGGGACTAGAAATCTAGAGGACTAGCATCTAGCTGGATGCTAGACCTCTAAGAATTGGTAGGCTCATGTTCCTAAAAAGCTGCTTCTCTTAGTGGAGAGGAGTTCTGCCTGGGAGTGTTATGTGGGTGGTACAGAAAGTGCTAACAGGTAGGTTTCTCTTTAGGGTGAGCAAGTGGGGTGCCAACTGCCAGGCTGGGAACCTCTTTCATCAATGCTACAATGAGGAGGGTTTTATTCTGGGCCTCCAACATCCGCACCAGAAGCGTTGACTTCCGGGTAAATATTTTCTAAGATGGCTCTTTGAGGAATACATTCTGGATGCCAGCATTTTGAAGAGGTGAATAAAACAGTGCTATATGATAAATTTTCACATCTATAAAATTTTCATTAATCCCTCTGTTTTCAGTTTCTCTTGGCATTCTCACTCTTTTTTTTTTTTGAACGGTTGATTATGAGCCTGGAACGTCTCCAAAACGCTCACTGCACATTCCAGACTGAGGCTTTTCCTCACTGGTTTATCTGTTAACTGTTCCCATCTTCTTCCCATCTTCCAGAAATCTCCTGGCATCTTTTGTTCACTGGTAAATCCCTCCTATTCTTTCTCAGTTGTGGATTTAATCCTTTTTATTTCTCTATGAAAGTACAGTAGTTGGGTCTGTCATCTTGAACTTTACATATTATTTAAACCTTGCAAGCTCTGTTAAAAATCCTGGAGATGACGCAGAACATTTGAAAATAACTTCTAATGCATGGCACTGAAACTCAGTGTACTATCAGGGAGGAGCACGGTATTGCTTATTTGGGGTACCTAAGCAGGCACACAGTGAGGAAGAAGCTGCCGAAGCTGTCCACCACGCTTAGACAGAACAGTTTTCAAACTGCTGTCATCTCCGGAAACAAATAAAGAAGAGAGATGCTGGGCTCTAATGTGCTGACTCTTAAAAGTACAGGATGCTTTGAGTCCCTAGGTCCAGTCTCACTGAGAGGCCCAGCTGCTTCCACAGGTAGCAAGGGGACTGTCATACTCCATTCACCAGCAAAGTCACCCAGCTCAGAGCTGGGCTGGTCCCAGCTGGCGTCACTGCTGCGAGGGTGGTGATGAGAGTAGCAGTAAAGGGTGTCAGATGGTTCTGAGCCTGGGGTGGCGAACAGCTTCTGCACCTTGATATGGCATGGAGAGGTGTCAATCGGTCCCATTAGCAGCAGGAACACAGTGGCAGGGGCAACAGCTTGTATGTGATGGTGATGACAGCAGCGACATTAAGAACAGGCTGGCAGCTGCCACAGACAGCAGAGTAGCAGCCGCTGGACAGTGACAGCAGCTACAACTGCAGGAGAAAGTGGTGACAGACTTATGCCACAAATACCTAACACTTTAATGTAATATGTTGAAAATTGCTTTCAATATACGGAATATTGCTTTCTAGGTAATGTGGTTATAAGATAAGACTTCAGTTTGCTTAAAGATGCTTATGACAAGGGGCCTCTTCCTAACACCATGGTCAGAGGACCTTACAAAGAGCCTTTGTCACCATCTCTGTATCACTGATTCTGAATTTCAGCTTCCAAGGGGTTAATTTGTTTCTAAAAAGACTAGTATTTCCAGGAGGACTGTACTCTTTGTTGTCATCAGGTGGCAATAAAGAGTCATAATTTATAATTCCAGATCATTCAGGTTACTAGGGAAATCAGACATTTAGTATTTTAAAATACAACTTTGTAACTAACTCACCGTCTGCTTATTAAAACAATCTGAACCGAGAGATTCAGTAACAAATGAAAGCTTAGAGAAGAAAAATCTTCATTGCAAATACAAAACAAAAGAATTCCCTTGAATTTCTTTAGCTGTTCTTAACTTAATGGATCTATAATGGAGTCTCAGATTCACTTGCACAGAAGTTTCTTTCCCTTCATTAGATGCATCTATTTTAACTTTGGAATTGCTATTTCTTCAGCAGCTTATCGCAGCATAGCTCCTTTCTATAATAGGAATGTCTTCCTCCAGCTGGGTTGCAAATGTGTGTCAGATTTTGAAGTAGAAATACCTGTTTCTATCCTCCCAAGTGTAATCTACTCTTTCTCTAGCTGGAAGTTCTTTAGTCCTAATTAGCTCCATAATCAACTCTTAATAATGATTTAAAAAATCACCAGGACTACTAAAACATTCCCTTACTTCCAGAGGCAGTGTTACAAACTTTGTGTCTGTCTCTCCTCAACCACAGAAAGTTTTTCCCTTTTGGGGTTGGGATGGGGAGGCGGGAGGGGAGGGGGGAGAGAGAAAGAGAGAGCTCCCTGCCATTCTTTATCACTACTCTCAATTTTTGTTCCTATTAGATTTTTTTAAAAAACAGCTTTATTAAGATATAATTCACATACCATTTAATTCACCCATTTAAAGAGTACAAGTCAATGGTTTCTAACATCTTCATAGATATGTGCAACCATCACTGCAGTCAACTTAGAACATTTTCATCATCTCAAAAGAAACTGTACCCTTTAGCCATCACTGCCCTGTCTCCCTGCTCCCCACCTAGCCCTAGGCAACCGCTTACCTACTTTCTGCCTCTGTAGATTTCCCCGTTCTGGACTTTCATATGAATGGAATCATATGATCTTTTGTGACTGGCTTTTTTCACTTAGCATAATGTTTTCAAGATTCATTCATATTGTCGCATGTATCAGTACTTCACTCTTTTATGGCCAAATCATAGTCCACTGTATGGATATACCACATTTGTTTATCCATTCAACCAATGATGGACATATGGGTTGTTTCTATCTTTTAGTTATTATGAATAATGCTCCTATAAACATTTGTGTATAAGTTTCTGTGTGAACAAATGGTTTTCATTTCCCTTGGGTATAGACCTAGGGGTGAATCTTATGAGGTTTTAACATCCTTTCTTATCTTAATCCTCTCCCTCTTAAGTCTTATCACACTGAACTGCTCACATTACTGAGTCCAGCCTGCTCCACTATGTACAAGCAGGAACTGCATCTTCACCTTTGAAGCTCCAGGAATGGTCAGCTCTCACGTACGTTCAGTAACTATTTGATGAATGAATGAATGACCCTTGCCAATTTGTCACAACCACCTCAAGCAACTGGCTTCTTTAGGAAATGCTTCAGATACTGAAACAGTTTAAATTATAAGTTTTTGTGCTTTACATGGCTTTATTCATTAAGGAAATCAGTGGTAAGAAGCTCCCAATGGTAGATGGTTCCAAAGATGTATAAGAACCTGAGAACAGGCTGCTGTAAAAGGACCACCAAGGTGCTAAAGTGAGACAGACATGTAATGTACGATAAACAACAAAGACATTAAGCAACGTATTTTGGATAATGAGAATATGTCATCCCTCAACGTAAGAAAGATTACCCATTGGATTTGCCATGTCTTGGTCTAGACAAGGTCTTTCCTTTATCAAAGTAAGAGAAAACCACCTAGGTAGGTTTCCCATGCTCAAGAGTTCTGCTTTGCCCTGCTCCCTCCTAACTGCCTAGAAATCCCTGGGGTCTGAGGGTCCTCTCATGTCTAATCACCAGATATGGCTATGTAACTGAGAATGTTCTTTCAAGGCAGATGGCAGATGTCTAAATTAGACTAGATTCCTCTCAGGGAGAAAGTAAGAATTTGAAGGTTTTGTGTAAGTGACCCTAACACTAAACCTCAGCTCTCCTCCAAATTGGTCAGATATATAGATTCTCTCTGTCTATCTGGCACTTTAAGGGTACTTCTCTACATTATCATCATGAACTCTGTGGCTCCGGAGAAGAACCCGTATACCCTGTGGAGAGATCTTCATCAGAGGCAGAAAACTAGCACCCGGTCCAGCATTTAACAAAGTAATGACCTTCATCTTCCAAGTCTGGGCCACTGCACTGTGCCTACTGGAACAGGAGTCCAGCTGCCCTCCACACTGGCGCTCATCTGAGAAGTCCAGGTGCTTCTGCTAAAGATTTGACTTTCTGTTCCTTAGTAGCAGGAGAAGTCTCCCCGGACAATATCTTCCTCTCACATAATCATAGTTCTTATATTTTGTTTTGACTTAGAGTTTAGTAGATTTTTGATAGTAATTAATTGTGTTATTTCTACTTCAATTTACCTAAGAAAAAAGATTCAAATTGATGTGGGCAGAGCAGATATTTATGTAGAGAGAATATGGCAATATCAATATCAAAAGCTAATAAAACTAATAATCTTTCTGTATGTACTTAGTAACAAGGACAGGAGTATGTATAGACAGTGAACAGCAGTCATAATTATTAGCACACAGTAATTTCTGTTTATAAAGCAGTGTTCAGCAGCAATATTATTCTAGTCTCAGACAAGCAAATATTATGCGGAGGGGGGTCAACAAGAGAGCCTCAGGGTTGTATCAGAAACTGGGAGAGGAGGTTCAAACCACACACGATGCCCCTTCTCCCCGGGACACCTGTCATCGCCCTAGGGCATCACTGTATCTAAGGTGAATGTGAACTATGAGAGCTTCTGACATCAGCCTGCAGGAGGCATCAACCAAGATCTCCATGAGGGAGCCCTGAACAGGGAGTTAGGAAATCTGGGTTCTAGTCCCATCAGGCTCATTCACTGGCCAGTTATTCCATCTCTCTGAGCCAGTTTCCTGCCAGTTAAAGAAACGGGCGAGAGGAAGGGGTCCTATCTAATGAAGATTTTCTAGGTTTCCAGGAAGAATATGATCTAAGTAATCCAAGAGCCAATTAGAACTCTTCTTACCGAATTCTAAACTTTTCCTCTGCCCTCTCCTGCTTTCTTCTTTCACCAGTCTTATGGAAACTGTAGTCAGTTTAGCCAGTTCAGCTTTTGCTACCTCTCTCCTCATACTCTCAGTTCTCTTTCACCGTTTTTCAGAGAGAGGGAGAGCGCAAGCGAGCGAGCTGGGCTCCCTTTCCTTTCCTCCTTAGCATACAGAGAGAGGAGCTAAATTAATTCACATTCATGGAAACCTTCAGCTTCACAGGCGGACCATAAATACAGAAATGCAGATTACTATTATTTCTGGTAATTTCAGCATCGATTGTTAATCAAAATGACAGAGGACAACAAATGAATACATATTTTAAAAAGGCTTTTCTTTTCCTTTGATAGCAATCACCTTGGAAGTTTTATTTTTGTATGAGCCCCTTAAACACTTAAAACACCCTCTTGTCACAGCCAGGGTTAAAAAAAAAATTCTTCGTTGGAACCAGCTAAATCTGACATGATATAGTACAACATACTGTAGTAACCAAACTCTCGGTTTTCTTTTGTTTTGTTTTGTTTTTGTTTTTGAGAAAGATTAGCCCTGAGCTAATATCTGCTGCCAATCCTCTTGTTTTTGCTGAGGAAGACTGGCCCTGAGCTAACATCGGTGCCCATCTTCCTCTACTTTATACGTGGGACACCTACCACAGCATGGTGTGCCAAGTGATGCTATGTCTGCACCCGGGATCCGAACCGGCCAACCCGGGGTGGCTGAAGTGGAATGTGCACACTTACCCGCTGCGCCATGGGCCGGCCCCCAAACTCTCGATTTTCTTTTTTTTTTTTATTGAGTTAATGATAGGTTACAATCTTGTGTGATTTCAGTTGTACATTAATGTTTGTCATTTGTGTTGTAGGTGCACCATTTCACCCTTTGTGCCTACCCCACACTCCACCTTTCCCCTGGTAGCCACTAATCTGTTCTCTTCGTCCACATTTTTAAATTCCTCATATGAGTGGAGTCATACACAGATTATCCTTCTCTAACTGCTTATTTCACTTAACATAATTCCCTCAAGGTCCATCCATGTTATTGCAAATGGGATGATTTTGTTCTGTTTTGCAGCTGAGTGGTATTCCATTGTATATATGTACCACATCTTCTTTATCCATTCGTCTGTTGATGGGCACTTAGGTTGCTTCCATGTCTTGGCTATTGTAAATAACGCTGCAATGAACATTGGGGTACATAGGACTTTTGGGATTGCTGACTTCAGGCTCTTTGGATAGATACCCAGTAGTGGAATGGCTGGATCGTATGGTAGTTCTATTTTTAATTTTTTGAGGGATCTCCATACTGTTTTCCATAGTGGCTGGGCTAGTTTGCATTCCCACCAGCAGTGTATGAGGGTTCCATTCTCTCCACAACCTCTCCAACATTTGTTACTATTAGATTTAGATATTTTTGTCATTCTAATGGGTGTAAGGTGATATCTCAGTGTAGTTTTGATTTGCATTTCCCTGATGATGAGCGATGATGAGCATCTTTTCATGTGCCTATTAGCCATCCGTATATCTTCTTTGGAGAAATGTCTGTTCAGAAACTCTCAATTTTCTTAAAGGTGTAGTTTAAGGAGAACAGCAGCATCCAAAAAGTATACTTTGTCACCTGTTCCCTTTTTAATAGCATTTGGTTCTTGAGAAAGTAACCTTTCCTCTGTCTATAATATCCTCCTTCCTTTCAAATCTCACCTCCCTCGAAGTACAGCTCGAAAACTGCTTCTTCTACATTTTTCTCTGATTATTTTAATCCACTCTGGACAGTGTCCTAGCAGCACCTCTACTTAACTCTTTCCATAAAAATGCCTTTCCATGAAATAATTTTTTAAAGGTCTATCTTCTTTGGCACACAGTAAACTCAGTACTTTATTGTCTGTGGGACTTATTGCTTAAATTTTATTCATTCAGCAAACTGCTATTGGGTGTGGTAGTTATCTCTTGTTTTTGTTTATCCAGCATCCATCCCCCTTCTTTTGGTAACAGAATATTTCCTTTTCTCCAGAACATGTTCTATGAGGTCCAGGTTTGGCTGATCAACCCTTCCCAATAAGTGTGGACACAATGATGTGGCATGTCCAGGTAGAATGCTCCATTCTTCTCGGTCATAGCAATTGGCCTGGAGATGGATAGGGCCCATCAGAGTCCCTCTATGTGATACGCTGCAGGTATTTTAGAAGACAGAGAGTCTCTCCTTCCCTAAGATTTCCAGCTATGAGTATGCTATAAGTTTAGGGCTATTATTTTGTCACACGGGGAGATAGGTTATGTAATAATAAAGCCAAGCAGATGCAGACAGAATTGGGAGTTTCAGGGGAAAAAAAAACCTGAGTCCTGCTGATACGGTTAGAGACCTTGGACAAAACCAAGTATAAAACCAATTACCCCTTGAATATCCCAGTTTCATGATTTAATAAATTTCCTTTTTTGGCTTAAGCTAGTTTGGATTTGGTTTCTGCTCCTTGCAACTGAAAGAATCCTGACAAATACACTAGATGTCTGCTGAACCAGGCACTGAGCATCTACTCTACGGCCTGAAGTTCAGATATAGTGGTAGCTAAATTCCAAAGATAACCCCTAATGAACCATGCCTACTGTTATTCATGCTTTTGTGTAATCCCCTACTAAACTAAATCTGGGCTTGCCCAGTGACTTCCTTTAACTAATAGAATGTGGCAGAAGTGATACTGTGCCAGTCTTGGGTCTAGGTCTTAAAAAACATTCATGCTTTTGGGATCCCTAAGTCACCATGTAAGAAGTATGACTCTCCTGATGGAGAAACCACATGGAAAAGCTATGTGGAAGGCGGAATTTCTGAGACTACATGGAGAGAGAGAAAGAGAGGGACAGACAGAAGGACCTAGCCATCTCTGTGTCTCAGCTGAGCCTAACTTTCCAGTTCTCCCCACCAAGTCACCAGACATATGAGGTTGCCATCTCGGATATTCTAGCACCAGTCGCCATCAGATTACAGCCATGTGAGAGACCTCAAGTCAGTCCACCAGAAGAAGCATAAATTGAGCCTCAGACAATCTGCTAAAGCAAGAGAACTAACATAACAATTGTTGTTCTTGGTTCTAAGTTTTGCGATGATTTACTATACAGCAATAGATAATGAAAACAAATGTATAGATCCCATAAGTAAGTTTTCACAGCTATGGGGAGCCAAGCTTCAAGGCATGCAATCTAGCCAATTTTGCTTTCTTTTTATAAAATTAAAATTCTTGATAGATATTTAAGTATTCTATATAATGACCAAAATAAAGAGATATGATGTAACTTTGTATTAAAACTTTAATAGTAATGAGTCATAATCAAATCAAAGTTTAAGTCAAAATTTCAATAGTAATGAGTAATAATCTAAGACTCCGAGCTTTGCTGAGGATTGGCAAAATTAAAAGCTAAAATTGACTAGATTCACTAGATTTTACTAGGTATGTATGTAACAGTCAAGTTCTAAGTTACAGAGAAGGAATTATTGAAAGGACACTGGGTAACTCATAGATGAGCCAGGAAGACTGGAGAATCAGGCTTGGAAAGTGAGCACGAATAAACAAAGCTAGGCAGCAGCTGGGATCATGGCCAGAATCACTCTTCAAAGACAGGTTCATGAAGATACCACCACTGCTGCTGCTGAACAGAACACCAAGTCTTGCTCTGCTGCCAGCAGAACTGGATGGTGACCACGCCATGGCCACTGCTGCAGCAGCTACCCTAGGTAACCGGAAGTTGCCACTGCTGCTGTTAGCATCTCACAATATTTTCCATTACCCCCATACTTGGAGTCCCTAGCTCCCCGATCAGAGACTGGAGTAGGTACATCTGATTGATCCAGCCTGGCTTAGGTTCCCATACAGTAAGTAAGCCTGGACTTTGTGTTTTTATGATGGAAGGTGGGCTCTGCCTCCCTCCAAGACCATACTGTGAGAATTCTCTAAGCGCAGAAAGAGATTTAGAAACTAGGTAGTCAATAAATGACAAATAATAATATATCACTAAGTTAATTTTTCTTTTAAAATGACTGGATTTTCTATTGATAGAACAAAAAGATGTAGTTTCTTACTTTCCCTTCCTGTCTGAATATTTTAAATTCATTTGGAAAACACATAGTACCTTCTTAAAAGCTATTTTTTACGACAACATAGAACAGTTGTTGAGGTATTGTCCCAGTACTTTCTACGTAGTAACTCATTTTTTAAAATATTTTTTTCTCTTTCCTTTTTTACCCCTTTTTTTTTTTTTGGTGAGGAAGATTGTCCCTGGGCTAACATCTGTTGCCAATCTTTCTCTTTTTGCTTGAGGAAGATTGTTGCCGAGCTAACATTTGTGCCAATCTTCCTCTATTTTGTATGTGTGACGCTGCCACAGTGTGCCTTGATGAACGGTGTGTAGGTCTGGGCCTGGGATCTGAACCCGCAAACCCCAATCCCCAGGCTGCTGAAGCAGAGTGCACGAACTTAACCACTACACCACAGAGGTGGCCTCAGTAACTCATTTTTTTTAACTGAGGTAAAATCAGTATATAGCATTATATGTTTCAGGTGTACCACATTATAATTTGATATCTGTATGTGCTACAAAGTGACTACCATGAAAAGTCTGGTTACCATCTATCACCATATGATTCACCCCCTTCACCCATTTTGCCCACCCCCAAAACTCCTTCCACCAATCTGATCTCTGTATCTAAGAGTTTGCTTTGGTTTTGTAATGTTTTTTAGATTCCACATATGAGTGAAATCACACGGTATTTGTCTTAAAAGCCATTATAATACAATTTCATCAGTCATTGTATTACCATCATTTGTAGGCATTCTGCTGATACTTTGGGAATTGAGGTTTGCCCTTGGCAGTGGCCCCAGTCTCCCTGTGCTGTCTGGTCCGGCCTCCCTCCCTGACCTCCCAGCCACATCTCCCTGAGGCCCTCCAGCCCTTTCTGCCTCTGTTGGGTTCATCCATGACTGTGATCATTCCTAGACAGGCCTTAGGTGCTGTGCTAAAATCCTTTCTCATTATCTTTTTGGTCTTCTTTTGTTTATCCCTGCAGGCCTACAAAACAACATCTCCTTTCAAATTCTCTCAGGGAAGATAAAAAATTGTTACCCCTCCTTCAAGCCCTTTCAAGTAGGAACACCCTGTCATCACCGTTTAATAGAGTCTATAAAAACACTGAGGCTGTGGTATATCTTCTTGAAATACTAATGCATTACATTGTCATAAGCCATATAGCACAATAGCTAAAATGCAGATAGACCTGGCTTTGAATCATGGTCCTGTCATTTGCTAGTTGTATAGACCTTGGGTTACTTAATGTTTCAGAGACTTAATTTTCCCATTTATAAAATGAAAATGCTAATACCTAAGCACACTAGGTTATTATAAGGAATTAATAAGATCATGTATATAAATCACATAAGTAGAATGCCTTATATAAAGTGTTTATTCAATACATAGTACTTATCAGTAATAATATTAACAATAAAATAATAAAAAATAATTATTTTAAGCAATTTGTTGTTACCACCTAGTCTTACTTATATGTGGAAAAATAACTTGCTATGGCAGAATTATAGAGATATAAAAACTCCATGATGCAGCATGAAAAGAAAATGAGGGGTTACAGTTAATCAAATATTCTGTCTTATACTAATATATCATATTGAGTCACCAATTTTTCAAAGACGGAATACAGTAAAACACATGTAATGCAAAAACGACACTAAATGCAGTAGTATTCTTTGATGATGGACAGGATCTTCCAGTCTCGGGGCAAACACTATGAACCCCAATTATCATTGCAATGAAAAAGCACAATAGTCCCAGTCAGTATGATTTTCTATGCAGAAGAATTATTGATAACCAATTCTTACTGTTCTTCTATTTTGTTCTAAATATAAACAACAGTTCAAAGAAAGAGATTAATATTGGAAAGGGCAAAACAAACATTGTTCAAAGTGAGGGATAGCTTAATCTAGGAGATTAAGCAAATCTTTGAAGTTAGGACTTATAATGGCTCATTGATCAGGAATGGACAAGACAGATTAGGCAGGATAAAAAAACTTAACTATTTGAGTTAAAGAAATGTGAACATGTATAGTTCATTTTGTTGTTGTTGTTGTTGAGGAAGATTCGCCCTGAGCTAGCATCTGTGTCAATCTTCCTTTATTTCATATGTGGGACGCTGCCACAGCATGGCTCATGAGTGGTGTAGGTCCGTGCCCAGGATCTGAACCCATAAACTCAGGCTGCTGAAGTGGATGGAGCGTGCCGAACTTAACCATTAGGCCACAGGGCCAGCCCTGCAGTTCATATTTTTAGGGGTGAGTCAGCCTTAGTGCAGAACAGCAGGATACCTATGTGTGATAATATGTCATGCTGGTCAGTACATAGTCCCCACATTGTAGCTGTCTGGGTGAGGATTCCTTTTAAGACAGTTGCCCAAAGGAAATCTCTCTCTCTTTCTACAGGTGGGCTAACACAGAGGTTGGTATTATCCAACCAGATCTGTACAGGTCCTATCAGAAGAAAGGGACCTCAGAAAAGAAGATGCAGGTTTTAATGGAAAACTGCATTTTTTTTTAAACTTTAAAAAGGGGAAAAGAGTTATTAGAGGCTCTTTAGCTTCAGGGCCCGTAATGTACACAGATGGCATTGGTGAGAAGGAGCCTCAAAATGCCCGAGAGCACATTCTTCTCTCTGCACAACAAACAGGAAAGATTTAAGGCTCATTAGAGGAGCTGGCAAATAGCTGATAGCCAATAGCTACAAAACTGAACTAAGGCAATCAGCTGCCCGGCAGACACACGCTTCCGTGTTCAAATGATAGTTATGTGTCATTATCATTTCAACACTTTCATCCCTGGAGAACTAGGAAACCAAGAAAGGAAAAAAAAGCAAAATTTCTGAAAACTGAAAAGTAAAAATTCTCCTATGCTGTATAATTAAAGTTAACAAAAGACACAGACCGACTGCCACATACATGGAGCGGAGAGAAGCTGAAACTTCCAATGACTGATTTACCACAGCAAGTAATTACTTTATGTTTTTCACAAACATTTGAAACCTATTATTACTTTCACAGCGGCACACATCAACAGAAGACTGTTGTCACCTAAGGGAGAAATGGGGAACTGGGCTGTAATTAATTTCTGGTCGAATATATCATGAAGCCTTTAATGTTGCCAATAAAATGCTCCAGCCACTAAAAATCCCCAACCTCTCCCTCCCTTCTCTGTCCCCAGTACCCCAAAATGTTCAATCAGCGTCTCTGGGAAACAGATTGCCAAAAGGCGAATGAGATGCAGTGTTAATGCCTGCCGCAAAGTCGAGGCCATCGATCCACTCCTTCCCCTGACCCGTCTATCAAGAGAGAGAAGTCAATCAAGAGCTAGCCTCTCCTCCCCCTCCTTGTTTTTTTCCCTCATTTGACTCCATCTCCAACTGAGACAAAAAGAAGGTGTACAATTCTTTGGAGGAATTTGAACATGTAGATGCGAGGCAACGGAAATCATTATGGCAGCAACTGAAGCCTATATCTTTAAAGGTTAGAACACAAAGATTAAGAGTGCCTCCAGGAAAAAGTGAAATGGCTGATCTGAATAAAACCTTTCCATCAGGTGGAAGCCACAGCACAGCAAAGGAGATGAAGAACTACAGTCGATGTGACATTTATATTTTTGAGTACCTGCATGTTTATTTTTTGAATTATTGTTCAGAGCCTTCTAAGACCTTTATAGGTCATGCAAAAGCAGTAGCCAGCTTCTATCTCTGTCTGTCTTACTCTCCAGTATGTGTGGTAAGCAAATGCCACAACCACGATCTTGACTATGAAAAGAAACAGGCCCACAGTACTTCTTTCTTCATTCATCCATTCATACACACATGCATTAGTCTGTCCACCAGTCAATAAATATTAAAGTGCCTGTTATGTACTGTATATCTCAGAAATCATTACAGTATCTTTATGGAGTTGGTTTAAAGTTAGTTTCTTTCCTTTTAAAAACTTCTGTGAACTAAGAAAGACAAACACCAGATGATTTCACTCATATGTGGAATATAAACAAACAGATGGACAAAGAAAACAGTTCAGTGGTTACCAAGGGAAGGGGGGTGGGGGGTGGGAACAGGGGGTGAAGGGGAGCACCTATGTGGTGACAGACAAGAAATAATGTACAACTGAAATTTCACAATAATGTAAACTATTATGAACTCAAAAAAAAAGAAAAGAAAAAAACTTCTGTGATAGTCTCTTTGGAGAGCTAGGGGTCAAGATGGAGCTCTAGACCTCTGAACCCCATTACCAGCTCTCTCATGGAGCTCTGGACAAGTCCTATCTGCAAGAGACCCTAGGGCTGATCTTTTGTCAAACCCTTTATTTTGTAGATGAGGGAACCTTGGCCGAAAGAGCTGGAGTGACTTGCTCCAGTTTATGCAATTATGGGTTGAGTTTATTTATTGGCCCACCCACTAGATAAATGAAATATCATTTAGTTCACCCCCAAATTTTCAAGAACACAACTTAACTCTGCCTCCAAATAATAATGGTGACTGCCTTGGGGGATAGATTTAATGATGGTTCAACTTAATCCAGAAAAGTGTTTTCTGGTAATTTTTATTCTCACTGCCTCCAGCAGGAGAGAAAAAGAGAAAGGGGAAATAAAGAGATTAAGAGGCTGAGAGAAAAATGGCCTGGATGTTGTATGAGTCTCAAAGAACATGAGGTTAGGCCAGTATTTCTCCAAGGATGTCCAAGAATTACCCGCATCAGGATTCCCCGAGCACTTGTTAAATAAGCTGCATATGTCTGGGCCCCATTCTCAACTTTCTAAATCAGGATTTTTAGGGACGGAGTCAAAGAATTCCACTTAAATTCCCTAGGAAATTCTTATACCCTATAGCCTCTGAGAACCACTTCGTTAAGCTGCTTGGTGTCTCAAGAATACAGGTGTATGTATTTGGGACTAAGACTAGCGTTTACCAGGGAAGTGAATCCTGTGCTAGTTCTAATTTGTGGTCGGTTCCGAGAGGCGGTGGTCTTGGGTGTCAAGTGCTGCTGTTGCAGGGTATGGGTTTGGAGGGTGGGCAGAAGACCAACCAGCAGCAGCAAGCACCTGATGGCTGAGCAACACCAGCCCCCACACGTTCCAGGGTAGGAGGGGTCTGTAGAGCCTCTACAGTGAAATTGCTGATTAAGGCTAATTAATACTGCCAGAGACCAGAGCTCTGTGGAAATCAAGCGAGAAAGACACACAATCAGAAAAAATAAAAGAAAAGAAAATGTTTGAGAGCTAAGAGCCTAGCTGAAAAAGGAAATCATATTTTATTTAAAGAAAGCAAAACAGAGACCCAGTATTTACCAAAATGACAGCTCTGCTTTCACATGGTTAAGAGCACATGTAGACTTTGGAGTTGGACTGACCTAAGCTTGAATCCTGACTCTTCATTAGGTAAGCGGGAATGAGCCTCTTTAAGCTTTAGTTTTCTTCGTCTAGAAAATGTGGTAATAATAGCTACAGAGTTTCAGGGAGGACTCAGCGAGCCAATGCAGGTAAAGCACTTCCTATGGTTCACCTCACGGACTGCATTCGATTATATAAGAGGAACAATAATTACTCTTATCATGGTAATATGTCTTCAGCATCACTGAGAGAAAGTAACTAATTTAGGCCTCTAGGTGATTTACACTAAAGTTACTTGTCTTCTGGAAGCTGTCCTCGTTTTAGAGAAAGCAGTTTAGAGTTCAAGGTCTCTAAGGCCAGGCACATGAATTATTTCTTGGGAACCCATTTGTATTTAGCTAAGGATGCTCTCTGAAACATACATGGAAATTTATCAAACATACTTTGAAGCTTAAATTACATTTATAAATTCTTTAGATTCCTATTACAGAGAAGTAAAGGAAAAAAAAAACACCCAGAAACCAAAACCAAACAAAATCATGGTAACTAGTCACAAGAACTTTATAATGAAGTGGGGAGGGAGAACACGCTAGCAATAAAATATTAAACGATGAGTACAAATGAAGAACAATATGGCATATAATGAGGTGTTAATTTTAGAGAATAGAAAATTAGGGGGGAAGGAAGAATAATAAAGAGAGAAATTGATATGGGCCAGACATGTTAGAGAAGGTTTTAGAGAGCAAAAGGGACTTCATCTGGGGCTGGCCCTGTGGTATAGTGGTTAAGTTTGGTGTGCTGTGCTTTGGCAGCCTGGGGTCATGTGTTCAGATCCTGCCATTCATCAGCGGCCATGCTGTGGTGGTGACTCACATATAAAGTAGAGGAAGATTGGCACAGATGTTAGCTCAGGGTTAATCTTCCTCAGCAAAAAGAGAAAAAAAAAAAAAAAAGGACTTCATCTGGGTGTTAACCACTGTGCTCACCAAGTGGCCTCCCTTCAGCTCATTGGTCTTGTTCTCCTCAGGATGGCAAGGGTGTTAAGAGGAGCAGGAGGTGGGAATGGCGAGAAGAGCTTTCTGTATAAAACGGAACAAGGAAAGGGGTGAGGGAGGAGCTGGGGAGGAAGTCTAGCCTTGATAAAGTTTGTAAAGGGTTGTAGCTCTCCTTTTACAGCTATAGCAATTGTGCCTGTTTTCTACTTTTAAGCATCAAAATTAAACACTATATCTTTATTTAGAAAACAAGAAAGGTCAGCTTCCAGCCTCAAGGTTTTCAGTAAGAATTCTAATAGAGTCGGTAAATGATCATTCTTAGGCTTTAGTCACAAAACAAACTTAACGTCTTTTTAGTACAACTCAATTTCCTCCTGACAGAAAAATGGCCTCACTGGGTGAATTAATTTAATTTCCTAACTATGACGTCTACAGAGGTAGCGCAGGGTATGGAAACAGCACAATTTGATAAGAGATTTTGGACCAGTCACTTCTGATTTCCATTCCTTGGCATCTTCATTGGAAATAATCACACCTGCCATCTATGCTAATCTCTGAATCATTGCAATTTCTAGCATGTGTGCTACAAGGAAAAGACTACCACTGTCTGCCAATAATTTCGAGGAACCCTAAATTACACATCAACATCATAGATGTACAAGGTATGATGACATCAAGTGAGCATAAACAAAAGAAGTCTTACGTAATCAAAGCATTGCACATGAGATATGTATATGAGAAATCAAACACCAATACTGACAGGAATTTTTTTTGAGAGCCTTATAAGTACTTATTATTCTGGGGTGTTCTAAGGGGGCTATACAGACCAGTAGGGATACTTACCTGCTTTCAAAGAGCCCTAATTAACCAATTAATTAGAGCTCAATTAATTGTTAGAATGTATGGAACATACTATAAGTGCAAGAAACACAGAAAAAGGAGATTAGTAGAAAGTGGGACGGTCAGAAACAGGGTAGCAAAGTCAAATGAAGGTTTAATTAGGGAGATGTAAGATTATTTAAATCTACTTACATAAAGATCTTTAAGAAAGTTTTCTCAGCGATCAAGCCACACAAATTTTTAATTCATTATTAAATTTTATTGACTGGCCTATTTCCTCCTACCAGGTAGCAAAAGCTACTTCCCCATCATAGTTCCCAATTTACTGTGGCCCCTAGGAAAGTCAAGGCTAGCTTTGCAACACGATTAAATTGAAGAGACATAACAGAATTTTTAGGGGCACTATCAAAAGAATTTTGATAGCAGGCTAATCTCTCCTACAAAATTAATCATAAATCCACATGGTTAATAATCTTGAGCCAAAAATCTGGACTATTAGAGGTAAAGGTTGGAAAAGGGATAGGTCACCCCAGAATTGGAAAGGCAGATAAGACCAATGGCAGAATAAAGCTGGGAAAAAAATACACAGAGGAAAGGATGTGAAAGATATTTTGTTTCTTTTTCAGAAACAAACTTGCGCTTCTAGCAAGCCAGTCAAAGAAAATTTTGTTTGATAGGTGGGGGCATTTCATATTTTCAGCCAAGTCGCCTCTGAAGCCCACGTCAGGGGCAGTGCCCGCTCCTGAGATTTCAGAGACCACAGACCCTCATCTGTCTGGATGTCTGTGGGTGCTTCCAGTAGATGGCAGCATGCCATTGCTAATCCCTGTCTATCAAACTACGCCCTGGTCACTCCGAATAGAAAAAGCTACAGCCTTTTCCGCAGAAAACCAAAGTAACACTCCTGGTGCAATAGGTTTGTAGGAAACAAGCCTACCTAAACCACTCCCTTGGAAGGAATTCAACATTCTCAGCCTGCCAGAGATCATTCCTGGCCTCAGTGAAAGTACAAGGTCAAGGACAAAGCAGAGGTCTGAAGTGATACATTTAGTTTCTAGGCTGGCTTTGTCACTCACTTTGCCACCTTGAGGAAGGTACCTAAACAGTTTACTTCAAAGACCAGTTGGAGAATGCAAAATGAGAAGATGCTTCAATTTACTGGGAAGAAAGATGCTATACCACTTATGGGGAAAGTACCATTTCAGCGCAGGGAGCACTTCCATGCATTGTCCTCTTCCAGCTCTTGTACTGAGGGGCCGTTCTTTCCCTAGCCTCTTTACGGGGGTCCTCTTCCTTCTCATGCCCTTTATATGCTGCTAGTCCCCAGGCGATCATTCTCCATCTGCGGAGTTTATTTCCTCTAATGGTTTTAAATAACTCTATACTGACGATTCCCCAAATCTGTTTGTTCAATCCAGGCCTCTCCTCCAAATTGCTAGCTTACGTATCCAGTTGCATATTAGACATCTCTGCTTGGAAATCTCCAAGCATCTTACACTCATCATGTCCACTGATGATCTTGCCTCCATCATACCTTCTCCACCCTCCTCTTGTAGGCTTATCTTCCTTTTCTTTTTTGGTGAAGAAGATTCGCCCTGAGCTAATATCCATTGCCAATCCTCCTCTTTTTTTGATTGAGGAAGATTAGCCCAGAGTTAACATCTGTGCCAGTCTTCCTCTATTTTGAATGTGGGTGCCCCCATAGCATGGCTGATGAATGGAGTAGGTCCATGCCCAGGACCTGAACCTGTGAACTCAGGCCACTGAAGTGTAACTTTAACCACTTGGTCACAGGGCCAGGCCCAGGCTTATCTTCTTTGATGGTACTATGATCCAGTTAGATACTCATGTCAGAAAGTGGAGGGTGAACATGATGTAGTCTACATGGAAATCAAAACATAATGATACATATACACTTGAAATTTACATAATGTTATAAACCAATGTTACCTCAATTAAAAAAAAAAAAGCGGAGGGTCATCCCTGACTCCTTTTTTTCAACCTTCACTACTCAATCACTCTCTAAATCCTGCCAACTTTAGTTCCTTCATACTTCTCAAATCCGTCTTCTTCATCCCCACCAGCACGGACCTAGCCCAGGCCTACACTTCTCTCTCTCAACAATCACCTTTCAATTGGTCTGCAAGGCCTCCAGTTTTATCGCCCTCAAATCCATTTCCTACACAGCTGTGGAAATAAGTCTACTCAGAATACAAATCTGACCATCTCACTCTTCCACTTAAAAGCCTTCAGGGGCTGGCCCCGTGGCCTAGTGGTTAAGTTTGGCATGCTCTGCCTTGGTAAGCTGAATTTGGTTCCTGAGTGAAGACCTATATCATTTGTTGGTGGCCATGCTATGGCGGCATCCCACATACAAAATAGAGGAAGAATGGCATGGATGTTAGCTCTGGGTGAATCTTCCTCAAGTAAAAAGAGGAAGGCTGGCAATGGATGTTAGTGCAGGGCACATCTTCCTCAGCAAAAAAAATAATAAAAAATAAAATAAAAAATAAAAAAAATAAAAGCCTTCAGTCACCTCCAGAGTAAAGTCCAAACGCCTTAACTTTAGCACCCCATGAGTATTTCCTGAGTGCCTGCTACATGCCAGGCACTGTTCTAGGCCCTGAAACATCAGAAGTGAACATGAGTCCTTGCCTTATGGAGCTCACACTCTACTCCCAGTAGATGAGGAACTGACAAACAGTTTTCCAAAGCAGCTGCACCATTCTACACTCCTACTAGCAGCCTACGATGGTTCCAGTTTCTCCACATCCTCTCCAAACTTATCACCTGTCTTTCTGATTACAGCAATCCTAGTGGGTGCAACGTGATATCTCACGGTGGTTTTGATTTGCATTTCCCTAATAATGAATGTGTTGAGCATCTTCACGCGTGAATTGGCCATCTATATATCTTCTTTGGAGAAATGTCTATTCAAATCCTTTGCGTATTTTTATTTATTAATAGATCTTATTTTTTCCAACAGTTTTAGATTTACAAAAAAATTGAGAAGATAGTACAGAGATTTGCCATATAAGTTGCACTCAGTTTCTGTATTATTAATATCTTACATTAGTATGATAGATACATATATCACAACTAATGAACCAATATTGATACATTATTACTAACTAAAGTCCATAGTTTATTCACATTTCCTTAGTTTTTACCTAACGTCTTTTTTCTGTCCCAGGATCCCAACCAGTTTCCTACATTACATGTAGTTGTCGTGTCTTCTTAGGCTCCTCTTGGCTTTGATAGTTTCTCAAACTCTCCTTGTTTTTGATGACTTTGAGTTTCGAGGAGTACTGCTCAGGTATTTTATAGGATCTCCTCTAGTGGACTCTGTCTTATGTTTTTCTCATTATTATGTGGGGGTTATGGGTGTTTGGGAAGAAGAATGCAGAGGTAAAGTGTCATTTCCATCCCCTCATATCAAGGGTACATCTGTTGACATAACTTATGCATGTTGATGTTGACCTTGATCACCTGGCTGAAGTACTATCTGTCAGATTTCCCCACTATAAAGTTACTTTCCCTCCATACCGTATGTACTGTTTGGAAGGAAGTCACTAAATGCAACCTACACTCTAGAAGTGCAGAGTTCGTCTCCCCCTCCTTTAGGGTACAGTAGCTACATAATTTATTTGGAATTCTTCTGCATAGGAGATTTGTCTCTTCTTTCTCACTTATTAATAAATTCAATCACTTATTTATATCAGTACAGACTCACTGGTATTTATCTTATACTTTGGGTTATTATCTCATACTACTTTCTTTTCTTGTTCAAATTGTCCCAACTTTGGCCAATAGGAGCTCTTTTTGTTGGTTCCTGTACTCCTTTGACACATCCTCATCAATGTGTTATTTTTGCGTATGTTTTTAGTACTTCCTTACTTTCTGGTAACCTAAGATGGTCCAGGCTCATCTTGTGTATTTCCTGCCCCAGTCCTATAATTTTCCATTTCTCCCAGGAACCCTGTTCCTTTTATTGGAAAATAGTTATTAGAAATCAAGATCTGGGTACTGGGTATGCTCATTGCTATTGGGGTGCCTTTATCTATTCTTTAACTGGATTATTTGCCTTTGTATTATTGAATTGTAAGAGTTCTTTATATATTCTGGATACAAGTCCCTTTCTCAGATAGATGATATGCAAATATTTTCTCCTATTCTATTGGTTGTCTTTTTATTTATTTAAAAATTTTTAAAAAATTATTTTATTGAGGTCATACTGACTTATAATATTGTGTAAATTTCAGGTGTACATTATTGTATATCAGTTTCTCTATGGATTGCATCATGTTCACCACCAATAGTCTAGCTTTTATCCATCACCATATATGATTTAACCTCTTACTGAGTTAAACAAATATGGTATATTGTTCTTCTCCATATAAACACGTGTTCAAAGGAGGCATGTCAGGCAAGATTTTTTTCTCCTGTGGTCTTCAGGTTCCAAATGGCTCTTTCTCTACCAGTGAGATCTTTTTGTTTACTTCTGTGGAGCAGATGCTCCTATGTATGGGCACTGTACATAGAAAACATACGGCTTCAGTGGTGAAGGGAACATATATAGAACAGCTCCAAAGCTAACCCAGAGTTGCTGGAAGTGGGGCTGGGGCTGGGGAAAGGAGGGGTGAGGAAGCTAGGAGCAAAGACTGCCTGTCGTTAAAAATGAAACGACCCAGTTAGTATCCTTCTGGAGCGATCACGACTCTGCTTTAACATGGGAAACACAGGATGAGTACCTATGCTGGAAGAGCAGGGCTTTCATAGTGACCATCCAATGAGAAAAGAGAAGCTGCCAACTTGGTCTTTTGTATATCACACTGGAAACACTCTAACTGTATTTTTGTTTGCCCTGAATGCCTCAGACCCTACCAGGGAACTGAGGAGTGAGAGGTTGTTCCCAAATACATTTAGAGCTTGTTTCTACACACAGGTCAATCGTGGAGGAGTGATAAAGGAATGCAGACCAAAGCATTTCGGGCCTCTTGTCAAGCCCACCAGTGGCCAATTCTCTGTCCTGAGCTAATTTAACCCATCAGCAGCATTTGACACAGATGAAAATATCTTCCTCTTAAAACACTTTCTTCACTTGACTTCTGGGACACAAACCTTCCCTGGTTCTCTTCCTACTTCGTTGGCTGCTCCTTTTCAGGCTCCTCTGCTGATCCTGCTTCAGTACTCCAACATCTAAATCTAAATAGTGGAGTACCTGAGGCTCAACTTTTGGATATCTCCTCTTTTTTCTGCATTTGTGTTCTTGTCGACACCTCACCCTTCACTCTGTCTCATGGCTTTAAATCCTACCTACATGCTGACAATTCCCAAGCTCCTCTTTCCAGCCCAGACCTCTTTCCTGAACTCTAGATGCGTACATCAGCTCTCTCTTCTTTATTCAGATGTCTAAGAGGCATCTTCAGATTGAACATTTCCAAACCTAATTTCTTGATATCCGCTTCCTATCTGCACCTTCCCCCTCAACCTGCCTTTCCAATAGTCT
The DNA here is from genome assembly GCF_037783145.1 of Equus przewalskii. Lineage (NCBI taxonomy): Eukaryota > Metazoa > Chordata > Mammalia > Perissodactyla > Equidae > Equus > Equus przewalskii. The sequence continues at coordinate 88,026,505 of NC_091834.1, read as the reverse complement.
GGATCATTTTCATTTCAGTAAATGAAAACTCTATCCTGTGAATTGCTCAAAACAAAAACCTTGGAATCATTGGTTCCCTTCTAACCCCTCAGCAAATCCTGTCAGCTGTACTTTTAAAATATATCCTAATCTGACCACTTCTCATCCTCCCCACTGCTACCATCTTGGTTTGAATCACCACTATCTTTCACCTAGATTACTGCAATAGTTTTCTAACAGATCCTTCTGTTTTTGCCCTTGGCTGCAATCTCCTCTTCCCAATTGTCTATTTTTAGCACAGCAGCCAGACTGACTCTTTAACAATGTAAGTCAGATTATAGCACTCTTCTGTTCCAAACCCCCTAACAGCTTCCTATCTCACTCAAAGTGAAAGTCAATGTCATCACAATGGCCTTCAAGATCTCAGCTCCTTAGATTAAACCTCTGACCTCATCTCTTCCCCTTGCTCATTTACTTCAGCTATACTGGCCTTTCTGCTATTCTGCAAATGCCCAGCACTCTCCTCCCTCTGGCTCTTTGCTCTTAGATCCCCTTTCCTGGTATGCCTTTCCCCTACATACCCATGTGGCTTGCTCCTACTCTTCCTCTAGGTCTGTCCTCAAATGTTACAATCTCACTAAGGACTTCCATGAATAATTTAAAATGGCAGGTTATCTATTATACCCTGGCAGGCTCTACTCACCTTCCCAGGCCTAATTTTTTTACCATATCATATATCATCATCTGACATACTTTATATTTTACTTATTTATCAGTTTGTCCGTCTTGCCCCACAGTAATGTAAATTCCATGAGGGCAGGACTTAGAGAGAATGCGCACTTGATAAATATTTGTTGAGTGAATGAATGAAGGAGTCAATGAATAAAAGGATGAGGAAGCTTTCTTATGTTTTAGAACTTCTCCCCTTACCACTTCTTGAACCTTAGCTTTCAGTTCCTTATCTTTGTCAGATTTAAGAATGAGAGATACCAGTCTAAAGAAAATCAAAATGAGAAAAGAATCAAGCAGAGATGAAGCCCTGAAGGAGGAAAGCAGGAAATAGAGATGACAGGAGAGAGAAACGAGAAAAGAGAAGAAAGAGAAACGGGAGAGACAGATAACAAAGGGGAAAGTGAGGCAGAGAGGGAAGGAGGAGGACAACTGTGGGATATTCTTCTTGAATAATGGCTTCACTTAAACTCTAGAGACTGCCAGGTGCGCCATGGGGACTTCGGTGCCCATTCAGACCTCTCCCGTGATGCACCGCCTGGACTCCTGGGTTGCTTTTGTGACTCAGTCCTGGAGAAGTGTATGACAGCTCAGGATAAGAGGATCTCCGTGAAAGCAACTAAAAAGCACACTCACAAAGTCCTTCCAATTTCTAGTTAATCTGCAATGATTTTCGAGGACAAAGTATCTTTTCGAGTCTGAAAATCAACAGTGGGGTCAAAAAGGTCAAAACCATAGCAGAGATCATTACCATAGAGGACAGGGTCTCTCTGTAATTCTGGTGATTATATAGGTGATCTTGATCCTTTGCTCACCCAAGATTTATTCTCCTATTAGAGATTAGAGTAAAGGTGTGTATGAAAAGAGACAACAATACTACAAGCAGAAGAATCCACATCAATGGAATCACTCTAGTTCCTTCATTCTTTCATTACAGAAAGCTTCTATTTTCCACTGGCCAGGAAGCCCATGGAAGTAAAAAACTACAAGAGCCTTGCAGCATCTTGTTAAATAAGTTTTCTGACACATGGCAACTAGTGATTAATTACTGTGTTAGAAGACAACATTCCTACAGAGAGTTGCTGGAAATACAGATGCTGCCCATGCTTGATTAGACATTGCTTAAGGAATGCTGAGGCACACTGCTGCAGTCTACTATTTCTGGATATTTTGGTATCGCTGTTATATTTATTTTACACAGCTTTAAACTCAGTAGAATTGATGGAGCCCATTTCACAAAACCTGTCCCTATCAAAAACAAGAACAGAAAAAAAATAAGGCTATAAAGTGTGTCTGTGTATGCGTGTATGTATAAGAGCAGGAGAAAATGAGGAAGAAGGAGACTATGAATAGTAGGGATATATTCTTCCTGTTTGTAACACTTTCTGCTCTACAAAGAAAGAACTGTGAGGGAGATGGTCTGCTCCTTAGAAGCCTGTAAGAAAACTGACCCACATCAGCTGGTTAAAATTTCAGGGCATAAAGGTAAACTAAACTTTCTCATTATCCAAGCCCTTCACCAACGCCAAAACAAGCTTTGATGTGACATGTATTCATGCATCCAGTGCACACAATGAGCACTTACTGTGGTCCAAGCACTGAGGAAACAGACAGAAAACATCTCGGCCTCTTGGAGCCAATAGTCTAGTAAGGAGATGTCTTCTGAACCAGGACCAGAAGGACAGAATCAGCCAATTCTACATGTTCATGCTAGCCTATTTCCTTTTGTAATCCATTTGATTTAAAGAAAGTAACAAAAGAGTAAAGAGTAATAATAGCAGTACTTGTCCCAAGTGGTCACGTTTCAGCTTATACCCGTTCCTTGGACATCATTCACTAACCCGACTGTGAAAGGCATGCCTTGCTGCCATTCAGTTATTTCCTGAAGAAACACTTTGTCAGCACATGGCCCACCGATGCCACCCTCAATACTGCCCAGCCTGCATTTCATTATTCAGATGCCAGTATTTTTAGTACGTATTTGGGCCCCATACTGTCTGCCAAAACTGTGTTAATTTACTTATTTCAGCTAAATAAAAAAAATCATTTAAAAAAGGATGATTGAATTGAGGAATTATACTCCTCAGAGAATTAGTAATGCTTCTCTGTATCCCTCAGGCCTCCATGTTCTTAGCTTCCCCTTGTCAATGTTATTATGAATAGACTAATTCAATAATGAGATCATTCCCCATAAGAGCGACCAAATAATGCAGCATTCAGTCACACCTGGTTTCCCTAATCTGAGCAAGGAAGGCTTGCCACCAAATGTAGCCTAAAACAGGGAATTTAATGAATACACACACACCAAGACAAATAGGAAAAAAAAGACAGGGAAGGAGGACAGAAAAGCAGAGGAACAGGGTAGCAATGGAACAAATGGAGTGACAGATCGGAGAAGAAAGGTTAAAAATGAAGATATATGGTTATACGTTTTTCAAAACAAAGACCCTAGCATATATGTCTTAATAATTGTCAAAGTAATACAATATTTCATCATCCCCTTAAATGTCTCAGGAATTGCTTCAAATTTTCTTGAACTTCTCATGGAATCAAAAAATCAAGTGAAAAACAAAGCAGTACTAAATATTTGGCAGGAGCATTCTGCACTGTTAAAAACCAATGACTTCCTAGCCATAAAGGAGCTTATGGAATAATTCACCTAGGTATAAAAAGCAATAAAGCACTAAGAGAGCATAATCTATCCTCTTCAAAACTGTTTAAGATTTCATTAAAGCACCAAAGGTCTGATGATTTCAGTAAGGTGTAGATAGTGTTGAGACCACATGGAGAGAAAATAAAATTAACTCTCAACTTTGGAAAAGTGCATTATAAAGAAACACTAAGAATTGAGATGAGCAAACCTAGAAAAGAGCAAGTGAAAGTGCTATTTAAAAGAAGAACCTCCGATTACCTGAAGGCAGAGCAGGGCCAGAGATGAGTAACCACTCCCCACCCAATAAAAACAAGAAGAGGAGAAGGGTTGCAATTGGAAACGATAGAACAGATAAGGAAATATACGCATGTAAAAATATATTCAACACGTTATTCATGAGACGAAAAAGGGAAAAAGTCCAATGTCTACAAATTTGCAAATGACTAAATAAATCAATTATGGTTCATGTATACCATGGAATATTTGTTCAGGTACTAGAAGTAGTATTTTCAAGGAATATTAATGGATATGAGAAAAACTATGTTTTCAAAGAATATTATTGATATGGGAAAATGCAATTATATGAATATAAAACTATATTAAAATACTTCCAATTTTGTAAAGAGAAATCATATACAAACATATGTGTGGAAACTCACGTATACACACAGCACATGCACAAAAATCAGGAGAAAGTATACCAAATGTCATAGTTTAAAGTCTTATGAGTAATGATTACATTCTTCTTTGTATTTAATTTTACATATTTTATGCACTAAGCATACCTTACTTTAATAATCAGAAAAAAGTTACTGAAGTTTTGCACTAAGAAGAACTTAGGTTAGAGAACAGGAAAAGTTACCTGCCTAAGGGATGTTAAATATCCCACAGAATTTTTTTTTTCTAACATCCATGCCCAACGTCCTCCATTTTATATGTGGGACACCTGCCACAGCATGGCTTGATAAGCAGTGCGTAGGTCCACACCCAGGATCCGAACTGGTGGACCCTGGGCCGCCAAAGCGGAATGTGCAAACAACCGCTGTGCCACCAGGCTGGCCCAAATGTCCCATAGAATTTTATAGAATTACCTTCTCTATGACTGAAGAACATCTATTTTTTTTTTTTTTTAAATTGAGATATAATAGACATAAAACATTACATTAGTTTCAGGGGTACCATGTAATGATTTAATATATGCATATGTTGTGAAACGATCACCACGATAAGTTTAATTAACATCCATCATCTCTGTTTCATATTTTTTTAAACTAACTTTATAAGCACCAAGAATTTGTCTTTAAAAATGACTTTATAGGCAAGGAGTCTCGGTTTTGGTACAAGGAACTGAGCCCAGTCTTCCCTCCTACCTTGCAAAGTCCAGGTCTGCTTCCCGTGACATGGTGATGTTGGTCAAATTCTGCTGAAGAACAAAAATATTTCTACACATTTTCTTGATACCAGATTCACTGATGCGCCTGAAGTACTGGGCACCATTAATGAGGATGCAGGAGATCAGGTGTCCCAGGCCTGAGGGGGTCAGCACAGGGCAGTGGGGTGAAAAGAGAAGATAGGTTAGTGCCATACTGCGTAAACTCACATACAGGAGCTCTCTCTTCTAATCCTCCACAAATTTAAATGACCAAAGAAAACATCTCTGATGCTTGTAACTGCTGATCTTACAATCATTTTAGAGTTATACATTACTCTAATAGCTGCAAATGGGAAAACTTTATGCTGGCAACAAAACCTAGTATATCCATAGCTCTACCATTGCCATATACATCTAAAGCCACCATACCAGGGCTTAGAGAATATGCCAGGTTGTTATAAACTACTCAAGTGCATAGGACGATTGTTTTTCTGCACAGATATTTTGGGAGCAAAGAAGAACACATGTAAATACTATGGTCTGTTTGGTCTCCTCTTCCTCCCACAAAACAGATAGGGGTGCACTTTTGGCTCAGAAGTTGATTGGGAAGCTACACAGGCAAAAAAATATCAATAAGAAATTGGGCTATTGGTACTAATGCTAATATACCTCAACACTGATAACGGACTATATTTCTAAAGTAGTAACTGAAGAGAATGTAATCAGAAAGGAAAAGCAGATTATACATTAACTGTTGAGTTCCCATGAGACACCTATGGACATTTCTGGGGTCTCATAAGTGGTTTGTTCTCACACTGAAAGGACTGTCTTATGGTCTACGAAATCCGGCAAAGGGTACCTCAGTACATTAACAACTAAGAGGTCCCATTCAGATTAGCCTTTGTAATTAAGTTGAGGAACGCTGGTTCCAAACAACCTTAGGGACGTGTGGGTTACCATTTTTAAAAGTTACATTTTAATTCTAAATACTTGCAATTAAGTAAAGTTGTCTTCCATCTTTTGCCCTTATTCTTGCAAAGTTAGACTGAAGTAGGAAATTTCCCCTAGAACTCTACAGCTAGTCTGGCTACTAGCAAGAAGTCTACTATTTTTGTTACTTTCCTCTGCTAAGCTCATAGTCCCTCCACGGTGACCGTGGTCCAGACCCAAGCTTAGGCACATCTTCAGGTTCAGTGGCTCCCTCTGTCTTCAAAATGAGTTTTCCTTTTTTAGGGTGAAGTTGGAAAGGACGAGGAGGACGCATTCTCTCCTGCTTCAGCTACACTCACCCAACTGTTGCTTTAAGACCACAAACTCACTTGTATGTGCTACTACGTGAAAGTGAAGTTTTTTACTCAAAGGATTTTACACGTGGATTTTACAGTTAGATAATTTATTTATGTGAAAAATCTCTATGGGTCAAGAGATTTGGTGTGACTCTTCTGAGCCCATATCTTCAGGTATAATTTTGTTCTGCCGTGGTATAATGCAGCCTGCCCTAAGTGTAGGCAATGAGGAGACGCATTATTTGTAGAGAATAATAAATAATAATAAACAAATTTATATAATAGGTATAATAAATAATAATCAACAATAAAACAAATTACAAGTTGGTTTGCTTTATATTGTCACTATGCATCAGCCATTCTAACAGTATCTGTGATAAAGTACTCCTCCCTGGCACATCAAGGAGGATTGAGACCACTGACTCTTCCCCCTGCCTTGGGAAACTCAATTATTATGCCTTTTGAATTTAGAAAATTATATCCAGAGAAATCACTAGGTTTTTAAACAGGAAGTCTCAAATTTATGAATTCTTAGTTAAAATCTTTTCTGTGTCAGAGGATTACATCTGTATTTCAAGATGTTGTTGCTCAGAAGGATTAGATGTTAGGAAATGTCCAGGCCAAATGAAAAGAAGACTCTGGAAACTGCTGATATGGAGGGCTTGAAAGAGCCACAGTCAGAGTAAGGAGGAAGCTCTGTGTTGGAAGGGAAAAGCAACTTCCCAGATGGGCATTGTAGCTTCAAGAAATTCACAGTGCCGTGGGGCTAACTAACGCCTAACTATTGAATCGCATACTTTTTGGCTAAACACTTTTAGGGGCATTACCATTCAGACCACATCTCCATCTTTATGACATACTTTAATGGGAAATTAAGATTTTGGGGGGAGGTCCAAATTTGCTGGAATATAACTGTTTCATAAACAAGCAATGGCCATGCACTGACGCTTTCTTTCCTTACTTCAGGTTGCCACAATCCTTTGGACAATGTGCCTTCTTAATTGTTTTAAGTAACATTAGTTTAACTCTGTGAGAGACCATAGATGCTTCTGGCACCCAGGTCTACGTACAAACCAAAATAAGAAAAAAGGGAATATAATTTGAAGCCTAACGGGGGTCCTATGGTAGAAATTTAGCATGAAAATTATTTGGCTGGCATCACATTTTTCAAAATGTTGCAGGTGAACGCCTTGAGATGGTCCCGTCTTTCACACCCGTGCTCGCCTGCCTGAGCCTGAGGCATTTAGGGATGCGGCCTTCCTAAAATCACCGTTAATCGGAGGTTTCTGTTCTTTTCAGACAATAACACATTCTCTAAAAGAAAACCTCCCCTTCCAGTGATAATTTTACCTAACGCAGGATCTTTCAGGGTTCTCTCCTCATTGTATGTTTCTTTTTCTTTTATGAGCTCCTCTTGAGTTAATTCATGGCCCACTCCACATATTTACCCAACTCTCATGAGTGGCATGTCAGGGAGGCAGCTGGGCTGCCATCTTCCTTATCTTGGATTAAATCTCCTTATCAACCAGGAGCCATACTGTTGTCTACCTAGCCATACATAGAGAAGCTAGGTATTGTAGTTTTAATTTAAAAAACAAACCAACAAAAAACCCCAACCTTTTTCTACAAGTTTTGAACTTCAATAATACAGAAAAATCATGAAAACCTTCACCCTTCCTTCTCCCCAAACTCCCAGGAGCAGAGGCAGGGTCTGACCTTCAAATATATACTGGAACTTGTGCTGCTGCAGGCTGGCGCTCATGGCCTCTTCAATGGCGCTGATGTCTTTGTTGAGCTTGACCACCAGAGGGTCATAATCCATACTTTCCACATTGGCGACAATGGCATAGTTCCCCTCCTTTGCAAGGGGGATGAGATAGTGGAAACAGTGAACCCTGAGAAAGAGAGAGATGGGGAGAGCAGTTAGTAATAAATCTTTCTGATGAAAATAATGATCTTCTTGTGACAGAGTGACCAAATATTTAAAGCAGCAGTGACCCTGTAAATATTTACGTACTTCTTTCCTTTTTCACCAAAAGCCATCTTAGCTATTCGGCAGAACAGCTGAGCGATCTTGAGCAAGTCAGCTTCTGTGATTCTCGCTTGTTTAATCCATGCATTGGGGGTAGGAATGGATGAATTCCTTTCAATGACAGGACTATATGCGTAGTCTGAAAAGCACTATATTTTTCAACAGATATTGCCGTAGTGAAAACGAGAGGCAGAGCTCACAGATCTTAAAAGTGTAGGCTTTGGAATGAGACTACTTTGGTTTCAATTCCCAATTCCAATGTTTACTAGCTGTGTGACTTTGGGCAAGTTACCTCCTGTCTCTGTGTCACAGTGTCCTTATCTGTGCAATGGGGATAATAACAACACCTACCTCACAGGATGCGCTGAGGAGCTACTGCATATAAAGTATACAGCACAGGGCCTGGCATTACTATTATATTTATTATTGCTAAGCTATTACTTAAATAAAATGCTTACTAAACATTACGCACTTGTTAAAAATTGTCCTAGGCCCTGGCAATCTAAGACACAGTTTGTGCCCTTAAAGACATCACAGTCTAATGTGGATAACAACAACAACAACAAAAGATCAAAAGAGGGCAGTGCCTCCCTCAGAAGCCCACGTACCCAGGGTGCCATGGAAATCTGCTGTGGGGCATCAGGAAAGGTTCAAGAAGGAGATGATACTCGAGACACATAAGAGGGATCTGAGTGAGCCTGAGGAAGGCGTGTATTTCTATGTTGAAATGGCCTGAGTCAGTTTGGTCATATACAATTCTTAGGTTCTTTTTGGTAAATATCGGTAACTGCCAAAGTCGGAGGTGGGTAAGGATAGATTACTCCATAACCTTTGTATTATGATGTAGTGAAAGCAGGTTTCAGTCCAAATAACTCTACCACATATACAGGTATTTATTTAAAAACAAAACCCACCATACATTGGTAAATACAGTTCAAACGGGCTGTTCTGTAAGCTCAGTGAAGTGTCCGCTCTGTTGTTTTGGGTGCTCTGTCTGCCTGATCTTGTCATGGAATGTTTGCTGGGCATAGACAAGACGACAATCCAGAGTCAGGATTCTGTTACCCTTATTGTTGGCATCAGGTAACAAGAAATATTCCTTGACAAATGGCTGCAAAAGCCTTGGGCATTATCCCTAGTGATGCACCTACAGGTTTGACTATCATCTTTCTTTTCCTAAGTCAGGTTTACTGAGAAATAATTTACAAAGAGTGAAACTTACCCTTTTCAGTGTACCGTTGCCTACAGCTGTATAATCGCCACCATAATCAAGTTATAGACCTCTACCATCACCCCCAGAATTCCCTTGCACCCCTTTGAGGTCAATCCCTACTCATACCCCAAGGCTCTTGCAACCACTGATCTATTTTCTGTCCTTATAGTTTTGCTTCTTGCAGAATGCCATATAAATGGAATCACTGGAGTATGTAGGCTTTGGAGTTTGGCTTCTTTCACTCTGCCTAAAGTAGCTGAGATTAACCCATATTGTTGTTCATTCCTTGTTATTGCCAAGCAGCCTCCTCACCTATGGACGTCCTGCAATTTAACCATTCAGCAGTTCACATCTGCATTGTTTCTAATTTGGGGTGATTATGAATAAAGTTGCTTCATGTACAGATTTTTGTGTAAATATAAATGTTCATTTCTCTTGGGAAAATACCTGCAAGTGGGATTGCTGAATCATTCAGTGAGTATATGTTTAATTTTATAAGACACCGCTAAACTGTTTTCCATAGGAATTGTGCCACTTTCCTTTCCTACCAGCAATACACAAAAGTTCCAGTAGCTCCACGTCCTCACCGGCACCTAAGTGTTGTCAGGTTTTTTTTTCTTGAGGAAGATTAGCCCTGAGCTAACATCTGCTGCCAATCCTCTTTTTTGCTGAGGAAGACTGGCCCTGAGCTAACATCTGTGCCCATCTTCCTCTACTTTATATGTGGGATGCCTGCCACAGCATGGCTTGCCAAGCAGTGCATAGGTCCACACCGGGGATCCGAACTGGTGAACTGCAGGCCGCTGATGTGGAACATGCGAACTTAACAGCTGTGCCACCGGGCCTGCCCCTACGTCTTGTCAGTTTTAAAAAAAAATTTCAGCTTTGTTGATGTGTAATTGGCATATAAAATTGTAAGATATTTAAAGTGTACATCATGGTGATCTGATATTTGTATACTGTGAAAGGACTCCCTCCATCTAGTTAATTAACACATCAATCACCTCACATATTTATCTTTTTTTTTTAGTGAGAACATTTAAGTTCTATTCTGTCAGCAAATTTTAATTATACAGCACAGTGTTATCAACTATAGTCACCATGTTATACGTTAGATCCTCAGACTTTATTATTCTTTCAAAGATTTTATTTTTTTCCTTTTTCTCCCCAAAGCCCCCCAGTACATAGTTGTATATTCTTCGCTGTGGGTCCTTCTAGCTGTGGCATGTGGGACGCCGCCTCAGCGTGGTTTGATGAGCAGTGCCATGTCCGCACCCAGGATTCGAACCAACAAACCACTGGGCCGCCTGCAGCAGAGCGCACGAACTTAACCACTCGGCCATGGGGCCAGCCCCCTCAGACTTTATTATTCTTATAGCTGAAAGTTTGTACCCTTTTACCAACCTCTCCGTTTCCCCCACCCCCATCCACCACTTATCTACTCTGCTACTATGAGTTTGACTTTCTTTCTTAGATTCCACATATAAGTGATACCATGCAGTATTTGTCCTTCTTTGTCTGACTTATTTCACTTAGTATCATGCCCTCAAATGTCTGTCAGTTTTTTAAAAAAAATTTGTCATTCTAATAGATGTATAGTGGTATCTCACTGTGGTTTGAATTTGCATTTCCCTAATGACTAATGATGTGGGAATATTTTCATGTGCTTATTTGCTATCCATATATCTTTGTGTTCATGTCATTTGCTTAACTTTTTTATTGGGTCGTTTTTTTCTTATTATTAGCTTTTGAGAGTTCTTTATATATTCTGAATATAGGTCCTTTATTAGATATACATTTTAGAAATATTTTTCTCCCAGTTTTCGGCTTATCTTTTCATCTTAACAATGTCTTTCAAAGAATAGTTTTAAATTTTGATGAAGTTCAATTTATCATTTATTTCTTTTATGATTGGTGCTTTGGGTATTGCATTTGACAAATCTTTGTCTAAACAAAGTCAAAGATTTTTTTCCTATGTTTTCTTCTAGAAGTTTTGTAGTTTTAGGTTTTACATTTAGATCTATGATCCATTTTGAGCCAAGTTTTATGTAGGATGTGCTATATTCTTATAACCTACTCATGTAAAAGAATCCAAATATCTTGACTACCAGTTCATTTCAACGATGTCTGATCATCTTATCATCTGGTAATCAACTAATGACTAATTTCACCAATAAAAACTCATTCTGACATTCATGTGCTAATTGGCAAAATGTATAGTTTTGATCAAGATAACAGTAACTACATCATTTGCAGCCCTCTCTGGAATGTGACCTTTCTGATATCATGAAAGTTGATCAACCCTGGAGTGGGATTCACGACTAGGAAACTGATTGCTACTTGGTTGAAATTTAAACTAAGTAGCTCTTAGTTGAAAATAAAGTCAAGCCATCAATGCTAAAGCATTTTTACAGTAAATTACAGATGTCATAACTCTAGACAATGGGAAGACCATGTACAAAGCCATGAGGGTGTGAATGGAGGACAGTTTTAAGGAGTGATGAGTGGTTCCTTCTGGTACACATGGATCACATGACAGAGGCATGAGGTGAGCTTGGGAAGATGGGCAGGGGCCAGGTCATCATAAGCTTTGGAGGCCATCGAAGGACTCTGGACTTATTTGAGAAGCCACTGGGAGGCTTAGAAGGATTTTAAGAGGTGAAATGATATAATCAAATATCAGCATTGGCAGGATCTCTCTGGCACAGTGTAAAGGGTGGATTGACGGTGGAGAACAGAAGCAACTGGAAGTAGAGAGACCACTTAGGAAATCACTATGAATTGGAGTTGAGAGCTTAGGAGATCCTAAAGTAAGTGGCAGAGAGGAGAGTTAAACACTGTTTTAAGGTGCTATCTTCCCTTCTCAAAATGACTAGAGACAAAAAAGAAATTAAAATAGTCACTGGCAAATGTCAAATTCACATAGTGTTTTTTTTCCTTTTGAATTCTGGCATGTTGTTGCCGACCTTAACATGACTTTGGCATTAAGGTTTTCTGCAAATATTGCTGATTGCACAGCGGGATGGTTGATTTTTAGAAAGTAGGCACTTAGGATCCCAACAGTGACAGGCAGTTGCTGTTGAAGGCACTTAGAGCCCTCCTGATGGTGAGAGAAATCAGCTGATAAAGGTGACATTCTTGGCATCTTGGACTCTAACGGCAACTTAATTTTTTTCTTCTAAAGTTCAAATAGGAAAAAAAACTCAACAATTTTTAATGGCCTCACCATGTCTTTCATCTCTTGAGGGTGTCATTTGCATTATGCTTCAAACTGTGGGAAGGCGTTGCTTGGTGGTTACATGTGACCTACAGTGACACAGGTAAAATGTCAAATGCTCTTTGGATGGGTCCTTCAACATAGAACCTACTGGATTTGAGAACACGTTTTGGTTTGAACTTTAACAATGTTAAGGAAAAATATGGGCTATGGATATAAACATATTTCAGGGAATAAGACAAACTTTTGGCATTTGAGGTTGTTCTGGACTTCTTGCTAGTATTTCCCATTAATTTTTTGTCTGTTCTATCTGTGCTTTCTTATTACAGTGGCTTCTTGGGTAAAAGTGCCAGAGACAGTGTCTAACCAGCCACTTCTTCATCGCACCAGCTCTTGGATGACAGGGCCAAAGTTCTAATTTCCTTTTACAACAGGATGGGAACAAAACAAACAACTGATTATGATGACAAGAATGATGTTGGACATGCAGTCTCTGTACCTCTTAAATACAAGTAGTGGGCTACCAAGTGAAAACAGAATCTCCAATCAATTCATCTTTTTTCTTTTTTTTGCTGAGGAAGATTAGCTCTGGGCTAACACCTGTGCCAGTCTTCCTCCACCTTATACGTGGGTTGCTGCTGCAGAATGGCTGACAAGTGCCCAGGATCTGAACCTGCGAATTTGGGCTGCTGAAGTGGAAGGCACCAAACTTCACCACTACATCACAGGGCTGGCCCCTCAATTCATCTTCTTTAACAAGCAACAGGTTTTGTTTGGGGAAACAGCACTTATTTTATCTTGGTTTGGTTTCACACCAGCTAATCCTCAAGAGTCACTGAAGTTTTTATTGAGTACCTATTATGCAGCAGGACTATTGCAGGTTCTGGGCCATAACAATGAACAAGGCACACCTGATGCTGCCTTCTGGGCCCTAACAGCCTCCTCTGCAGTCACCCACTGTGGGGACCCAGAGCACTCAGCAGTCTCCCCTCTTTGAACATTATCATACTACAGTATAATGATTTGCTTGAGATGTGTCTTATTCATTTTGCACCATCAACTGTACAAACCAGGGGAAAAAAAGCTTGTTACTGTGACAAGGAAGGAATAAAGCGTGTCAACATTCACTCTCTGAGCTATACGTGGAGTGTTCTGCCTAGTTTTATGTACCATACTTCAACAAGAACAAAGACGAAAGGGAGCATATTCATAAGAAAGCAACCTGAATGTTGAAACTATGTTATATGAGGAGGTGAGGAAATTTAATTTAGAAAAAGTAAACACGTTTAGTGTTCTTAGTAAAAATAAGGAAAGATAATTCTGCATCCAGGACTCTAAAACTCAATCTTTTTGATATTCCTTCTTAAAATGATCTTTTTCTGTTTTTAAAATAATGCTGAAGGAGATTTAGCGGTGGGTGTTTCAGCACTGACTTGTTTCTCGTAAAGTTAATAAGTAATGCGTAAAGTATGTTCAGCATTATTAGGAATAGGACCGCCAAGATGTACAAAAATAAAAAGGGCACAATAGAGGTGAAGACTCAAATGTGTTGAAAATATCCCACTCGGAATTCACTACACTACAAGCAAATAATTCCTAATGTCGAACACCTCGTGCACCCACACAATCAATAGCATAAATTCTAGGAGCTGTGATAGTAATTAATTTGATGTTCCCTTGTCTTTCTGTGCAACCCAGGTAACAGAGGTATCAGAATGTTACTGGCTGATTTTTTTTTCTGTCTATTGCATTTATCTATTCATAGAAAACACCTGATTTATTTCACTGTCAGCTTGTAAATAAATAGAGAGCACATCTAAAAATTATCATAAAACAAATCAGAAAACATAGAGGAAAAGTCTTTATTTCTGGATAGCTGAATGTAAGAAATAAGATCAGAAATAATGATGAGTAAAATAAATTCCAAATCTGCAATGCTATTTCTTACTCCACTCACAAATGCTCACAAGCAATACAGAAGTAACTCATTGTACAAGATAATGAAGAATGAAAAAAGCAAGTGGCATACAAAAGAAGTGACATCGAAAATACATTATCAATTAGGCTTTGCCTGAGCACACCTGAAAGATATCCAAGTTCTGACTAGAGTCCAAATGTATGAACCAAAGTCCTGTTTACATTTTTAAAACCTAAATTTAGTAAAGACTCTAAATGAAAAGATACTCTATCAACTTTAATAATGTCCCATGATAATACAGGAGAAAATATACTACTGTACCCTTTCTGATCCTGAGGTTTCTGATCCTGAAGTTTCAAAAGTATACATCCAACTGTCTGTCTGACATTGCTACCTTGATATCTAATAAGCATCTCAAGCTGCATGTCTCCAAAACGGAATTCTTGATGTCTAGCCCTCCCCAACCTCTCCCCGCTCTGTCTTTCTCAGCTTAGTTAATGGTCCTGGCATTCACATAATTGCTCTGGCCCAAAGCTTGTGGTTTTCCTTGAATCCTTCTTTTCCCTCACTGCCACCAGCCCCTGTGCCCAATCCAATCTATCAACAAATGTTATCAGCTCTACCTTCAGAACACATCCCAAATCTAACGCTTCTCACACCTTCACCTCCGCCACTCTGGTGCTCATAACTGGTCTCCACTGGTCACTCTGTTTCCATTCATATTTCTCCCTGTAATCCCTTTTCCATACAACAGCCAGAGTGATCTCTTAAAAATAGGAATGAACGAATTGATGAATCTCTCTCCTCTGCTTTAAAACCTCCCATGGATTCTTAATGCACTTAGAATAAAATTTGAACTATTCACTTGGTCTGTAAGATGCCACAAGGTGTCGGGCTCCATGACCGCCACATGCTCAGGCTCAGCCTGCCTCTTTACCTGTCCCTCCACTCCTCCCCTCTCCTTGTTCACTGGGCTACAATCACATCGGATTCCTCTCTGTTCCTCAAAACTATCAAGCTTGATTTTGTCTCAGGACCTTGTGAGTGCTGCTCCCTCTATCTGAACTCTTTTCTGGTAGGTCTTTGTACAGATGCCTCCTTTTTGTTGCCTTGTCAGTTTCTCTGACCACTCCATCTAAAAAACAAAAAAACAAATCCTCCTTTCTAGTCGACCCCAGCCGCTCTCTGCACTGTCCAGTATGACAGCACTAGCCGCATTTGGCTATCGAGCACTTGAAACGAGACTAGTCCAAATTTTGATGTGCTGTAAGTGTAAAATATGCAGACTTCAAAGGCTTAGCGCAAAAAAATGCAAAATCTCATTAATAATTTTATGTTAATTACACATTAAAATGATAATATTTTGGACTACTGGGTTAGATAAAATATATTTTACGTTTCCTTCCACTTTCTCAAGTGTGACTATTAGAAAACTTAATTCATCTGTGTGGTTCACATGTGTGGCTCACCTTATATTTCTATTGGATAGAACTGCTTGATTCCATTATGCTATTTTGGTTTTTTAGTTGCACTTATCTGAAATTTTCTTTTTTGTTTACTCATTGGCTGTCCTGCGGCCTCCCTCCACCCTCTGCCCCCTCAGTAGAATGTAGTTCCATGACAGCAAGGACCTAGAGTGCTTTTTTTCATTGCTGTATCCCAATTTTTAGAGCACAGCCTGGCACCAAGAAGGCATTCAACAAATATTTATTGAATGAGTAAATGAATGATTGAAGATTTCCTAGTCCTTTCTTCCTACCATTTCCAGAGGTGTGATAATAGCTAATCAGAATATTATCATCAGATAAAAGCTAATCAGAATACTCTACAATGCAGAGGAAGGAATAAGAATCCAAGAGTATGGCATCTTTGAAACTATTTTCTTCAATTATCATTTAACTTAATCTCTTCAATTGGGTTTTAAGTTCTTGAAGAAAGGGATCATGGTTCTTGCATCTCTATACTCCCTCCTTGATTAGCAGAGTTACTTAGTAAAAATGTCAGTGATAATCAAGTCACCATAACTGCACAGCTACCACATGTGACCACTTACTATGTGGCAGGCATTATACTAATTATTTATTATTTCATTTACAAAGTCTATAAGTTAGGAATTATTGTTTCATTTTTAAGACAAAGAAACAGGGTGAGTAAAGTTAATTAACTGCCTTAAGATGGCCTAGCCAGCTGGTAGAGACATTCAAATTCAGATCATTCTGATACAAACTCTGAATCACCATATTCACAATACAGCATGTGCTTAAAAACTTTAACAGTGACTGAATAACACTAAAAATCACTTTCAGTGTAAAAAAGGCACAATGTCAATAATAATCATAATCAAAAATTATGGTGATACTCTCCAGAAATAAGCAAGGGATTTATGACCCACAGTGCATGTAAATCACAAAGTCTTGTACTTGGCTGTGTCATACCTGACTTCCAGATGTAGGACCAGCAAGCAGCGGTCAGCCATATCCTGGAAAGATCTGGCAAGTTCGCTCAGAGTCTGCATGATCTGCTCTGACACTGGGGGGAGGTCCATGTTCACGTGGCTCTCTGGAGCAGGAGACATCACTAAAAGAAGGGGTGAGGACAAAACACCAAGCATTTTATTAGATGCCTACAGGTTTTTTTGAAATGACATATTATTTTGTTGCTCATCATGCTGTTTTTACCAATTTGGCTAATGCTAGTGTTGGCAGCATTAGGCATCCAAGACATGTTGGACTATTTTTGTACTTGATTAAACACAGAAGCCCAGCTGATTGTCTTGAATCAATTCACAGAATGATAGAAACAGAATCTCAGAGTTGGAAGTGAACTTAGAAGTCAGTCATCTGGGCCCCTCACGAGGTCTATGCTTGTACAATTTGTACATCTTCAAGTGGCTGTTCAGCCTCTGGTTGCACATCCACACAAACATTTGTGAAAGGAAACTCAATAGCTTTTGAAGCAGCCTATTCCATTTCTGAAAGATTTGACCGTCTAGCATCAAGCCATATCTGTCCTCATTAACTTCTAATCATTGGCCCAGATTCTACCACCCTTGCAATCATTCTCATGTGTGTCAGTACTTCAAGTATTGAAGATATCTCTTTTGGCTTCCTTGAAGTCTTCTCTTTTCCAGGCTAAACGTCCCCAGTTTTCCAACTACCTTCAAATAATCAGACTGAGTCATTTTACACTTCTCATAATTCAGCAAAAAACATTCTAATGGTTCTATATTTCCCTCAAAATGTGGGATTCAAGACCAAACATAATGAATACAATAGAGTGGGCTGCCTTGACTAGAAAGACTGATTAATTCTCTTGTTCTAGATGCCAGGCTGCTTGCATCTCAGCCTACAATCTTCCAGGCGTTGAGGGGAGAGGCGGTGTGTTGTATTCTACTTTAACTCACAGAGAGCTTGCAGTCAGCTAAAAGCCTTAAAAAGGTCTTTTTGGAAAATTTGATAAAGCTACTTTCTATATCTCTCTCAAATAATTGATAAAATATTTAACAGTACTCCAATATTTTCTTCAGGAAAAATACCAAAGAGCAAAAATGTGAACTATGTTTTTTTTTATGTCTAGACTTCTTTTCTCAAAGATCACCAACAATAATTTGGCAGTTTCATTCGAAAGCTCTTTTGGTTCTCTAGAGCCTCAAAGACTGGCTTTGAGTCTTGGCTCCACTACTTACTGATTATGTGACCAAGAGCTAATTACTTCTATTCTGTCTGCCTCAGTTTCTTCTTCTGTAAAACGGAGATAATAGTACCTACAGCATGGGGTTGTTGGGAGCATTGAATGGGTTAATGTAGACAAAACACTTAGAACAATAGTATATAAAACTCAATGTTAATATACATAATACACGCAAATAATTATTATTATTCTTTAGTATGTGATTTGTCTAGGTTAAGTGTCTTAAGATCAATTACAGCAACAAAGTACTTAAAAGATAATTCTATCCATCTTGAAGTTCAATTTCCATTTGTCAGTATTTTTTGCTTTTCCACCTGAAAATTCTTCTCCCTATCAGAGGATGCAGTGTCCTTTGGAAGAGGGCTCCCCGGACTTAGAGCACATGGCATTTGGTGAGGTACTACTGACTAACGCAGGAGGTGTTCACCTTACAGGGTAGGGAGTCAACATCTGGCTGCAGCAGTATCTACAGTTACTGGCTTTCAGTGCTGCGTCTATTCCTAGACTCTGCCAAGCCCAGAGGAGAGCCCAGAGGGATGGTCAAGACTTATAAGGCCAAGTGGAACCAGACTTTAATAAATTAAAATACCACACAAACATTAAAAAATGAATTTTGTTCAAGGGAACTGACGTGTAAGGAAGAAGAGAATGTAGTGACGTAGATTTAAAATTTTACCAGCCTTGGCAGCATCTAAGATATTCACTAACGTGATTTGCAGGACTGGATGTGTGACATTACATGTCCTCTCTAATTTAACATCATTCAAGTTGTTTGATTGCCAGGTGAGATCACCGTCTTCATAATGTTTCCATTTGGCAGGATGTACGAAAGCAACTGTAAGTCAACATTGTTCTAATATTTCAAAGCATTTTAGGGCTTTTGAGCCTCTGGATTCCTCTGTTGTGTGACGCTAACTGTGGCATGGTGAGGTATCTATACAGCAATGAAAAGAGGAAGAAATCAGACTTTGAAGAAATCAGACTCGAGGTCTGAGGTCCAAAGCTATACCATGTAATCTCCCAAACCTTATCAAAGGCATTCTGGACAAATTCCACCAAGAAAGTTAAAAAAGTCTCCCTTTCTTATTATAGAAATATACAATTTCATCATGTGTAGCCAATGACCACTGCCAAACCGTGCAAATTAAAAAAAAAAAAAATCCAAGTAGAGGAAGTTAACAGCAAGATAAGCAGCCAAGATAAAACTTGCAAAGATTGAGGTAAAAGTAGTTTAGAATAGCATCATGCTGTACATTTTGCTCAACCATAATCTAAAGCAAAAACACATCTTAGTAAAGCAGCATGAAAAATTATGCCCAGAACACTTTTGAAAAGCTGGCTTGTGAATTCCTCAGGGTTGACTGAAATTTACGAAGTTTTCTTAACAAGAAAGAATACACTGAGCACAGAAATGCTGAGCACTGCAAAGACAACACCAAACAATTAACTAGCTCTTAAATGTCAAATGGAAATCTTCAAAAAAAGCAATGCTGACAGAATCTGCTTGGGAGATTATAGTCAGGATAGGAGGTTACTGGACACACACATGCACACACATTTGCACATACCGTTTTAGAGGCTATGATGGCTGTTATATTTATCTCAGGCATTGCTCTTCACATTGCCAGAGCCCACATATGTTGGGCTTTAAAAATATTAGTACTTGATCATTTTATCAAGATATGGACTTTGAGCTGTTTTTCTAATGCTGTGGATCGGTCATATCAGATCATTCATATTATCTTTGTTCCTCTTATAACCATTGCATAAAAGCAGGCATTTTTGATACTCCTAGCTAACTCTTTGCAGCGAGGTAACTGCAGCTTTCTGTACTAAATTGATTGGTCTATATGAGGAAGCTGAAACTTGTCTCTGGCGCAGACACTGCTCGTTAGGTGAACCAACTGGTATTTCCTTCCAATTCTCCTTCGCTCATTAAACTATAGACTCTAAAAAGCTACACGTTTGCATTCCCAGCTTTGTTCGCAGCTAGACTTGGCCATGTGTCACCATCTGACCAATGACCCTCTAAGTAGATTCTTCTGTGGCAACTCGATCTAACCCTAGGATAATCCTGCAACTCATCTTCTGACAGGGAAACAAAAGTACGGATTGTTGCCACTAAAATTTTCTGGATTTTAATTTCAAAAAGGTCCTCAATACCACTTGTCAATCCTTCACTAGTTTTTGGCTAGCTCTTTTCCCTTTCTCAGCAACTTTCCCAAATTCATGCTGCTCTCCCCAGGCTTTTTGTCCTTCCTACTCTCTGTTACTCCTCTCTCGAGGACCTCAGATTCTTATTAAGACTTCACAAGAACTGTCAACACTTGCTGTCTCTGTCCTCTTGCCTTCTACTAACTCTTCCATGTGCCATAATCTGATTTCTGCCTTCACTTCTTTACTAAATAACTATTCTGATAATTGTCATCAATGCTATTCTAATTGCCAGATCCACTGGGCAGTTCTCAGTCCTAATCTCAGAAAGGCTCTCCGCTACCTTCAACGTGACTGGCCATCTCCTTCTCGAAAGTCTGTTTCATACGGCACCATATTCCTCTGGGTGTCCTCTTACCCCCCTGACATTGTTACATCATCTTCACAGTGCCCTTCACTGGGCCCTCTTCCTTTAGCCCACCCATAAACGCTGGTGTTCCCAGGGACTTTTTCCTCTATTGGTCTCCCTTGTCATTCTAAATGGTCTCTAAGGGTGAGCTCATCCATTTTCACGGTTTTTGCTATTATGGAGGAATTGATGATTCCTGAACTTCATTTGATCAACTGTTTGCAAGCTATCTTAACCTGTATATCCCACAGGCATCTCAAATGCAATGTGTTCAAAACCAAACTCATTATCTATCCTTAGCATCTGTTCTTTATCCTGAATTCCCTTTCTATCAGCAGTATAGTAATCTGGGAATCTCAGCTGCAAACGTGTGAGCAATCTTTGAATCTCTCCTCTCCCTCACTCTCCTCAGCAAAGACTAATTTTTCCAACTTTATTTCCTAAATGTTTTCTTAATATACTTTGTCTTTTCTATGTCTACTGTCACTTTCTTTTTTAGCCCTCATCTTTCCCATGGACTACTATAATAGGCTCCTGACTGATGTCTTTGCCTCATGCCTGGCCCCTGCCTTAATTCAATCCTCCATATTTACCTAATTAAATGTGAGTTAGACAAAGAAAGTTATTTATCTAAAAGACAAATTTGACTATGTTAATTTCTTGTAAAAATAACATCAATGTTTCCCATTGCTTATATAATAAAGTCCAAGCTCCTTAGCAAGGCTTTCCATGATTTCTAGTTTCTGCCCAACATCTCAGTTTTTCTCCATCTTTCACCACTCTCTCTTTCCTCTTCAATTTCTCCCCTCCCCAACCCTGGCCCTTTGACCCACCACTCTTTTAAAGTACATTCCCTAAACATATCATGGTGTTTCAGGATTCTATACCTTTGATGGCTTTTATTCTTCTTTCTATACTATTCATGCTTTCTGGCTTACAAAGCCTTTCCTGGGGCTGGCCCAATAGCCGAGCGGTTAAGTTCACATGCTCCGCTTCAGTGGCCCAGGGTTTCACGGGTTTGGACCCTGGGTGCTGACATGGCACCGCTCATCAGGCCCTGCTGAGGCGGTGTCCCACATAGCACAACAAGAGGCACTAACAACTAGAATATACAACTATGTACTGGGGGCTTTGGGGAGAAGAAGAAGGAAAACAAAAAGGAAGATTGGCAACAATTGTTAGTTCAGGTGCCAATCTTTAAATAAAGAAAAAAAAGAAAGCCAGAAAGCCTTTCCTCATTCTTCACGCAGGGTCATTGGCTCTTCTGGGTGTTTTTTGTTTTTTTCCCCACATAAATTTACTATAGTAGTTATCATATTCCATTGACATTGTTTATCAATATGTCTCCCTCCCAGATCATTAACTCCTTCAGGGCAGGGATTATATATGCATTCCTATTTTGAAGGCCGGTGGAATAACCGGAGGCATTACAGGAGCTCAATCAATGCTATAATAATTAAGCTGAACAAATGACTTAATTGACCAAAATAACATGGCAAATAATTCAAATAATAACAGACTGATAAAGATCAGGAAAGAGAAAGAAGAACTTGCCATTTACAACTATAATTTTCTCCTTAGTTTCTTGAGTATATTCTAGGGACTGAGTGGGGATGTGGAAGTAGTTCATCATGCTGGTTTCCTGGGCTATCCGGGGACCTTGCACAAGTACAGTCTGAAGCAGTTCTGGTCAACCCTTACAATCTCAACACCTTCCCTGTAAACTGTGTTGCCTTTAGAAGTTACTTTAATTTCATGAGTCCACCTTGATGCAGCAGAGATTTGAGATCTCTCTTTTTCACTGACATAAAATTTCTGGCATATCAAATACTCTGCATCTCTCAAGGAAAGCCAACACACTAACTGTCATGGAGAAGCAATCAGCCTAGGACATTAGGATGTCTCAAGTGCTCCCACATCCTAATATTAACCAGAATGAAATCTGTTTAGGTCTTAAAATTAGTCAAAATTGGACTCATTCAGACCCAGAAGAGCATCTGTTTTCAAGGATGCAGCTGCTACACTTTCAACGGCAACTTACTGTGACTTCTTTAATTGATTCATATGAGGATGTCCTTGTGCATCTGCAGTATTACCTAAAATTGTTACAATATTAGCTTAGACTGGTATCAGCTGTCATGAAAGTGATAAATTGAAAAGGGAAAGATGGTTATCATGGCAGTAAAGAAAGGTGAGCGCTGTGAATTCAAACATTTTAGAAGATGGAAAAAGACAATAAAGAATGATCCCATGAGATTTTCTCACTGGAACATATTTTAGAAGATCAAATTCTGGTACAATCATTATTTTGGACTCCTCTTCTTACTTGTACAGAGAAATGAGACCACATAATCTTTGCTTGAACCCAGGATAAAATTATTTAATTTCCAATCTTCCGTTTTCCTATTTAGAAAATTGTGGCAATAGCATTTTTCTAACTCCTAGAGCAACGTGTTATTAGGTTTTGTAAATAATTTTGAGATCCTTTGATGTTGTTACCCAGCTGACATTTTTTAAAATAAAGATAGGAATGCTGATTAGTTCTGTGACAATAAGAACTCATGGGGCTTACAGAGTCAATGGGGGCTGTGACAGCAGACTCTCCATCTAACCCATTTGCTCTCCTTAAATGCCTGTGGGATATGCTACTATCATCTAACACTGGGGTAGGATTTAAAAGTGTCAGACACTATAATACCACAGTTGCAAGTTGGAACTTTAACACCAGCTAGTTCTATCCTCAGCTTTCTTAATTTCTCTGTACCACTATCCCTACTTTCTATTCATTCTCTTGAATTATTTGCAAACTATATAAGTTAACTGTCTCCCACCCCAGTGCTTTGTATACAGTAGGCACTTTCTAAATGTTCATTAAATAAATTATTTATTTATGAACGGAATGAATAGATGATCTCCCTATGCTAAAGTATCTACTGTCTTATTAAGCATCTAATGTGAATTTTCTTAAGAGAGAGATGTTCTTTCCTCCCTATCTAAGTCAGTTACTACAAACTAAACTCTTTTTGATCTTTCTCTGTCCTGAGATACATTTTTAACACCTAGCTATTCTTCACCAACAGTTCTAGCTTTAGACACTATTATCAAGCCAGTTATTTAGTCTCTCTTTCCCACTCTCCAAACGATCTATAACCTAGTTGTAAGCTCTTTTGTTTGACTTCTACATAGGATGAGCGTTATCTAACAAACATGTTTGGTAGGTTCTCTTCATTTTGCTTCTTATTGCAGAAGCAATAATTCTTCTGTCCCCAAATAATAACTATTTCTTTTCAGTCTAGATTTCCCTAGAAATTTTGGGTTTGAACTAGCAAAGTCAATTGATTTTGAAAACCACAACACTGACTCAGATTGTTCTTTGTCCCACAGAATTACGATTGCAAAGGATGGGGGTGTATTGCACATTACTCAGATTTGACTCCGTACATGCATACACACGTGTATAACCAGCTCTGGAAATACAGCCTCCTCTCTGAGACATAACACCCAACCAATGAATCCTTTTATATCTAAAAGCTATGTAGCAAGAATGGCAGTCATCAGTCTTTTCATTGCTGCCTCTGGAAGGAAGCTCTCTTTTGTCCATTCTCACAGGTGAAGAAGGGCAAATGGAAGGGACTTTTGAAAAACTAGGGTGGGGAAAAGTGGAAGAAATTCATTACCAGGAAGAAAAAAAGAGATAAAGATGGGGAAACAGGAGGATGAGGTGAAGGTGTCTTATTTATATTTGCTTTTCTAGGGTCCATTCCCCTAATTGATAATGCGTTTATTACCAATAAAATAAAATAAAATAAAATGCTTCCACCACATTACAGGAGGCAAACACTTCTTTTCTGTGGTACAGTTATTTAAATGATCATGTGTTACATCTTTTCCCTCTACTAACCATAAGACAGTGGGCATTATAACTTCCTAGCGTTCTTTTGGACATCTCTCTCTTCCTCTCCTCCAAAATGTCTTATATTATCCTAACTATAGACAGTGACTCTTTGGGGGAAGAAAAGATAAGCCAGTCCTACTCACTGCCCAGTCTAATGACTCGGATGTTCAATGACATTTGTTTGAAAATGTCTTCTTATGAGGCCCCCCCAACCCCATAAAAGACCAAAGATGAAACTTTTATAAAGAAATTAACTTTAAGGATGCTTCTTAAGAGTAAATTTTCATCTCTATGAAACCATACTCTTTCCTGCTGCTCCCCAGAGGAATACAGTTTATTCTTTCACTTTTTATTACCTCTAGAACACATTTCTTAACAACTCAAGCCTCCTTTTCCTCATCTATACAACTCAGAGAGTTGTTGTGAGGACCATGTGGGGAATGTGGCCCCTAACATGGTGCCTACCGCAAAGCTAGGGACAATTCTCTGAACTCCTGTAGCACCCTGCCTCCCCCTAATGGCCTTAGCACAATTCATCTTGCACTGTACTTGCCTAAGGCATCCCTGGCAGACTGTGAGATCCATGAGAACAAAAGCAATAACATATTCTTCCTGTCATTTCTGATAGCATATAGCTCTTCCTTACACTCAGAAATACTGCCTGTTGAATATAATCTTTAAGTTAAGGACAAATCAAATAATTTTATCTCCTTTTTTTCCCATTATATCTTCACAATGCCTTTAACCTAACGTCCTCTCAATAGTTCATTAGCCTGGAACATTATTCTATTTCAGAGTGAGAAATTGAAGCTCCAGAAAAGCTATGAATGTTTGAAACTGAAGAATTATTCCAAATATTGATCCACATAGGAAAACAAAGGAAATGTGTATAAGATCCACTGTGAAGAGCAAAACAAAAATAAGAAACAAGGTAACAAATGACAGCTGTTCCCTTAAGCTACCACAGGAGAAGAGGCCAATTCTGAGCCAACAGTATACACTGCACACTGCACAGTTCCGTGGAAGGAAAATCCCACCCAGTTATGAACCACTGCTTGAGGGTAACAAGCCTGAGCAAGCCCCAGGTCCTCCACGACATTTCGCTTTAGGCTCCTATCTCCATGCAGCGCAAACCAGCACAGACACACGGTCTTTCCACCTTGTGAGTGACACTACAGACCTCAGTCTCTTTTGGTCCTCAGGGCAAACACTAAGATTGATTTTTCTTTTATTCCAAATAATCCTCCCTGAGGCTTGGTAAAAACCTAATCATCAACTAAAAAGGCGTGTGGTGTGGCCAATTCAGCTCCTGCCAGATATGAAAGAGAAATGGAGGGAAAAAGCTAATGAACAGCTCTAGTCCTTCTGTCGAAAGGCACTATTGTGGAGCTATATTAGATTTCCATGGACTTTGTAAGCTTTTTGTATTTCTATAAAACCCCACATCAAAGAGCATCTTAAAGTGTTAACAAATACTTAACCAGATATTTTAGGTGAATGAGCGACACAGATTTAAGTTTTAACAGAGTTTTAGAGAGAAAAATATTACATGGCAAAGAGATAACATTTATCCCTGTGTTCAAACAGGAGCCTTACAGCTTTAGCATTTGTAAATCTTCCAAAGAGCTTTAGGGGATGGCTTATTCATGGGGTAAATTAGAAATATTGGTGCCCTTTACAAACGGTGAAACTGAACCAAACAGAAATAAAGCACGTTTCCCAATACGACACAGCAAACAAGTGCAACAAATAAAGACAGAACTAAAGGAATTAAGTTGAAAGTCCTATATGGGGTCTCTCTTCAATTTAACTTTTTCCAGTCGCCTTTTTTCATGAGCGTCCTGTTCAGGCAGCTGCATCATTCATAAATTTAGGCCCAACTTGAGAAATCAACTTCTTGACGGAGAGCGGGTACAACCTCACAGTTATCTTTGCCTTTCCAGTATATAACGCAGCTTCTGGAACCCGCAGGTTAAGTATCAAGTACAGTGAACAAGAAGGTGCCCTTTGGAGACAGATAGACCTGAGTTCAAATTCTGACTTTCTCACATCCCATTTGGGTGAACTTCTCTAAAACAGATTCCCCACCTGTAAAAGGAGATCATCATACCTACCTCACCAGATTCTGATGGTTAAATGAGAAAATATATAAATGCCTAGAATAGCATTTGACACACAAGTGCTTAATATATGGTAGTTACTATTACTACCCCTACTAGTATTTATCAATGAAGATGTGTTGAATGTATAAATAACAAAAACCCAGTTTCCTTCTCCTCTATAGCTTTAAGTAGCCTTTGGAACAATAAGAGTATCCTTATATATTTAATGGCAAAACCTGATGAGCTACTGTGACTGCAGAGCAAAACAGGGAGACTCCTGGAAACACTGGTCACCCTGATCCTATCACTGTGTGGACAACACACAGACAACTGACTTATCTGGAAGACAGAGGTGACCCTGCCAAGAACACAGACGATCACCAAGACTAGCTATGCAGTTGGTGTCGGCTCCCTTTGAAGCACGTTGGAAGTAAGAAATAGAGAGAGAATTCACTTGCTAACACATGGTGCAAGACTTTCAGGTGTAAATCTTGCTAAGAGAATTTCTGGTCATTGAGGACAAGTGTGGCCACTGCTCCAGTATGAGGCAAAGACTACAGTTAAGTGCCTCCTCTTTAATTTCCCTTGTGTCAGATATTCCCTGTGTGGGCTAAATTGATGCATTGCTGCCATACACATATTGACTAATGCCTTGTGAAGGTTTATAATATACAGCTATATTTCTGTCTTTATACATTAGTAAGACATGAATGCTGTTCACACATCCATTCTAGTTTTGTAATATAATCCCTAGAATAATTAACAGTTTAGATAGATGCTTCCAGAATCAACTTCCCTAAAAACCAAAAGATTAATAATCTGTTTTTATGCCAGCTAAGGGTAAGCTACATAGAGAAGCAATCATTTATCTATCAGGTGATTATACAATTTCAGGATATTGCCTCAAAATCTAAATAATCTTCTTTCCCTAAGTAAAAGAATATGTATTCTCATATTAATTATGAACCCAATTTTCCTACCTACAACATTTCTTTTGGATTGACTACCTATGTTTAGGCTCAGAAAACAGTGGTTAAATTCTGTCTCAACCACTTACTAACTGAACCACCTTGGGTAAATTGTGAAACTCTGAACTGGGGCAATAACAGTTTCAG
The DNA here is from genome assembly GCF_037783145.1 of Equus przewalskii. Classification (NCBI taxonomy): domain Eukaryota; kingdom Metazoa; phylum Chordata; class Mammalia; order Perissodactyla; family Equidae; genus Equus; species Equus przewalskii. The sequence continues at coordinate 87,998,741 of NC_091834.1, read as the reverse complement.
CCTCAGAGGGTCATTGTAAGGATTCAATGACGTAACACACACAGAGCATTTAGAACAATGTTCAGTGCACAGTAAGCACTCAGTAATCTAAGCTATATGGTTGGACCTCATAGTGGGAGCCTGGAAGATTGAAACTCCCAAACTCATCTCCTTACTCATCAAAACACCTTGGAGAAAACCAGAGAGCTGTGGGCTTCGTTGTTCACGTGGCTAATGGACAGAAAGGATATGGCATATTGATATATTGAGACATTACATTGTGTAAACTCATGACATTTTAACCTTAAAATAAGGAATCACAAAAGTATGAGAACACTACAGAATTCTGGCAATGTTCAAATCAGGGAGACATCCAAGAGAAAAAAGGGATTAAGGGTGGCAGGTTTAAATTGTATCTTTTCATCCACAAAAAGGGGGAGAATGACTTTCTCCAGAGTTGCCAATTCAAAAAAAAAGAGGTGGCACTTCAGGCAGGCACGAGGAAGTGGTAGTTGGTGGGAAGCAAGGAATGACACTAAGAAACAGCTTGGGAGGGGATAACACAGTGTTTCTTACATTATTTTGAGGGAGGAATGACAGGGACCTCTCTTTTCAAGGACAGGAAGCCTGCAGAGCTTGGTTCTTTAGCAAAGTGAACTTAGGCATCATCTTAGGAATTCAAAAGGGTATTCAACAAAGCTTTGAAATCGGGTTTTTGAGAGATCAGGTCCACCTTTCTCACACAGGGTCTGAAAGCTCATGTTTATACTTATATTTTGACTCAGCATTTATTCCATGGTCACAGTTTACTTTCCCCCTGCCAAAGGCACTAGGAAGAGAGAGGAGAACAAATACACACGGGTGTGTGTCCCTGTGGTATAGTTTAGGGTTAGGAACGATTATGGGGAGTAACGATTATGAATCTATACAGCCCATGAAATTTTGACCTGGAATGGTAGAAACTGTTATTTTCACTTGAAGAGACAGAAATTGTGTTATAAATTATTTCAGTATGCACATAAAGACACTGACAAGTCAGGTCTTCCATTAAGGCTAAAAGAGCTGAATCGGGCTTATTTTGGAAAGACGTTTTTTTTCTATTTACTACCATAGGAGACTTGTTATTTTATTTGCTTTCTTGGGAATATGTTCCCCTTGATATTACCTTAGATAAATCTGATGTAGAAAGTGAGACAGGCGAATACCCCGTGCCCTTGTCTGCCGTCAACTCGGCACCATCCCCAGCCCCTTTCCTGGAAGCACAGGAACTACAATTTCCAGCTTCTTGCCAGCAGGGTTTCGAGTTTAGACTCTGCCAGTGAGAGGCACTCCCAAAAGATGTGGAAGGCAAACAAAAAGGGAGGCGTTATTTTCTTGCAGTGGTAGAAAGATGCTCAGGCAGATGGCAAATAATAGGCTTGCAGTAGCTTCCAGAAGAGCTCCTGCAACAGCTGCTTCCTCACTGCAGGTAGGAGAAACCACTGGTGCATTTCCTGCATTTCCTGTCAGTCGGCAGCTAGTTTCCTTGCTCTTTGCTTCTTTCCAACTGTTTTCTAATCCCGTTTAGCAATTTTTAAAACATCTAATTCCTTGTATTAAATTCCCTCTTGCTAAAATGGTTTCTGTTTTCCTGACTGAGCTCTGATGAATAAATACAACCTTCTGAGGTATTTCTGAGCTATGGCTACTCAGATCTCAGAGAACATCTGGAGTAGGAAGAAGGGAGACGAAGGGTCACTAAGAATCCCGGGTTACCCTTTAACGGAGTGTTATAACTCCCACGGCAAGGATCTTCAGACTGTGCTCTGCAGAGGTCCTAATCTCCTGGTCTCCATTCACTCTGGTTTGCCCTCCTCCACCTTAATCAGAAAGCTCCACTTTGGAAACAAAAAGAGTTGTGTACAAACCACAGCCCTTGAAGAGGAAGCATTTGGTCCCAAGCAAACAACTTCCCACTGCACTCCAATCTCCAGGTGCCAGCCAAAATAGGAGTAAAAGTCAAACATTTAAGTGATGACACCACTCCCACAGAGTGAGGATGAGAGGCAGGAAGATCTATACAAACAATATAAACAATATTTACTTAGAAACAAATGACTTGCGTTATCTTTATTATTTTAGTTACATGAACTCTAGTACCTTTTTTTCCCTATTTACTGAGTACTGAGCAAACTATGAATTGCTCTCATTCTGAATAACACATGCCAAGATTCCATTGCAAAGTAGATTCAACCTTCCCTTCAGAAAGTGTTTCACAGAATCATTTCACCATCAAATTTTTCAGAAAACTGTACCATGGGATTTTCCTGCTATTTTCAAAAGAAATCCCAGATTAAAGATGTAGACTTCAACAAGGCAGACTTATTATCGAGGTCACTCAATTTGAAGCTGCTTTCGATGACCATATAAAAAGCTTCAGTTTAATATTGAATGTATCTTCCACAATACTCCATGTTTGTGAGCACACTAAGTATGCAACAACTTCTGGGCTCCATAGTTTGGATAACCAGCTCTGGGGCAACCAGGAAAAAGTCACGGAATTTAGAAGGGACCACCTCCTGACCCGCAAAAGCTTAGATCTCTTTGTTCTTAGGCTTATTCATCAGAACACTCACTTTAAAAAAGTGAATAATACTCAAATTTTTGTATCTTCCTCTGCTGGACTGACTAAGCAGAATTTTATTTTCAGAGAAACAACAAGCTGATATTGGTAAATCTTGGTTTGATAAGACACAAGAGCTAAGTTGAAAAACATATTCACATGTATTGGAAAACAGACATACACATTTGAGATTGTGGCAAGACCTGGTGTCCACCCACTAATTATAAGTATATATGCACAGTGCCACCCGTTCCCTCCACTGTAAATCCTGTTCTGTCTCTTTTGGTGGCCTTTGGGCAGCTATGATGCTTTGCTTTTCCTTCCATGAACCGAGGTTGGCTCCTGGCACTCATCACATTCTCTTCTAGGTGCTAACAATCATATTTGCTCTATGAATCACTGTCAAACTTTAATCTACAGTTTCTAGAATTTCTTCAGATTTCACTGTTTTAAGACTGGGGGGGTGGCCTGGTGGCGCAGCAGTTAAGTGCGCATGTTCCGCTTTGGCGGCCCGGGGTTCGCAGGTTTGGATCCCGGGTGAGGACATGGCACTTCTTGGCAAGCCATGCTGTGGTAGGCATCCCACATATAAAGTAGAGGAAGATGGGCACAGATATTAGCTCAAGGCCAGTCTTCCTCAGCAAAAAGAGGAGGATTCACAGCAGTTAGCTCAGGGTTAATTTTGCTCAAAAAAAAAAAAAAAAAAAAAAAAGACTAGGAATATGTGCTGTAATCTGGTGTTCTGTCCTCTCTTACATGTTCCACATTTTCTTAAGTTCAGCAAATTTCCTTAAATACTCCAAGATAATATATTTGAACTCTACTGCAAAGAAGTCAGATGTCACCTGCTGCTTTCCTCACAATTGTTTCTTACCATGACCTGTCCTATCCTTTCATTTGAAGAACAGTCCCCTTTCTAAATAAGACAGAGACAAAAGAGAAGCAGAGTGGTTCTGCTTTCTATTAACACACCTTCACACTTTACCAATCATGGGCCTCTCCATTTTCTGTTCGTTCTGGGACTAAACATAGCTGCATTTTGTTGTCCTCAGCATCTCTAATGACCATCAAGTCATTCTGGGCTTTTGCCTCCAATACTTTACCTACAAGCTCACTGTACATTTTGTGTGCCTGCTATGCATTCATCTATGATTACAGGTCGTTCTTTCATTCTTACATTCTCCTATGTGAGCTCATCTGAGAGTTCTTTAGATGCTATACATCAGCCTGGTGGTTAAAAGTACAGACTGTGGGAGCACGCTGAACAAGTTCAAACTCTGGCTCGAGCACTTAATAACTTGACAGTATGTGTACCCGGGTAAGTTATTTCACCTCTCTGTGCCTCAGTTTTCCAGTAGGCAGAAATGGAGATGATTACGATATCTACTTCCTGGGTTATTTTGAGGATTAAATGAGTGCATGTATGTGTATTTTTAAGAATACTACCTGGCAGGGGGCCAGTCCAGTGGTGTAGTGGTTAATTTTGTGTGCTCCACTTCAGTGGCCTGGGGTTCGCAGGTTTGGATCCCAGGCGTGGACCTAGCACAGCTCATCAAGCCATGCTGTGGTGGCATCCCATGTAAAATAGAGGAAGATTGGCACAGATGTTAGCTCAGTGACAATCTGCCTCACCAAAAAACTGAGGAAGAAAAGAAAAATCAACCTTCGGGGGGAAAAGATACACCCTAACATAGATTGTGCTTGATATTATTTTTTTGTTGTTGAAATTACTTAGCATTTTGTGGCTCAAATTTTATGTCTGAAGTCTTGCCCAGCCCTCCTCATGAACTATTCCCTTTGATAGGCTCTAAGCATGGGATCACACCTATATTTTCTCCAAATGCCTGAAAATCTAACTTTCTGAAAACCAAACATCCAGCTATGCCTGGTGTTTACTTTCTTCGCTGTGTGAACTCCAATATGATATGGTAAATAACATTCTCCAAAGACTATTACAATTTTTACTTTCCCAGTGAATTCTTCCTTTTGGTCAGAATTAAGTACAGAAGATTGAGTCTCCAGATTTTTCCCTCTTGAGAAGAAAAATCATCCTAAAGACAAGTCGAGAACTTACTTCTCATCTTATTTTAGCTGCATTAGACTTCTGGAAACATCAAACTAATTCAAACCTCCCATTGCTAAAATCACCATGTCAGTGTCATCATTACATCAAGAAAGCATCATTCATAGCCTTTTTCTCACTGAGTGGTCTGTAGTATACTTTTATCACAATATCACTTGCCTCTTCCTTCTATATTTGTGTGTGTGTGGTTTTTTTTTTTAGGAAGATTAGCCCTGAGCTAACATCTGCTGCCAATCCTCTTTTTGCTGAGGAAGGCTGGCCCTGAGCTAACATATGTGCCCATCTTCCCCTACTTTATATGTGGGCTGCCTGCCTCAGCGTGGCTTACCAAGTGGTGCCATGTCTGCACCCGGGATCCGAACTGGCAAACCCCGGCCCACCCAAGCAGAACGTGCGCACTTAACTGCTGCGCCATCGGGCCGGCTCATTCTATATTTATTTTAATTTTCATATGAATGTTGTTTCCAATCTCTTCTCAGAGAGGTGAATTTCCATAGAATATTTCCCACATTTTAGCAAGGATGGTTACTAAACAGTTGAGCTTTCCTCCATATGAGATACAGAACTCAAAATAAACATACAGGAATTTCTACAGGGTTTTAACTTCCTTGGGTGCTACAAATGGCCTATTTTGTACTTTGCCATTATTTTAGGTAAAAGCACTGTATATAGAGAGAAAAGACGTTGATAAGTAATTACAAAAATCATAGTAGAGTCAATTCTCAGTGAAACTTACACTGGACCCCATATTTTAATTTTAGTTAGTAGTGTCAACCTCTTCCCTCATTAAACCATTCTCAGGAACTACTAACAAGTTGAGCTACATTATAGGGGCATTGAGAAGCTTATTGCCCAGTGTGGGGATTATCTCTGAACCCTTCTAGATTACTTATAATTATTATAACATGCCTATAATTCCACATGTTAACCCCTAAACAGAATTCCTGGTTCACCCTATCTCCCAACATGGGATAAATACAGGGTAATAAAAAAATGCCATTTGAATGAGTCCATTTTACTACTTCTAGCAGGCCTGTTAGGAGAATAAAATAGCTAAGGTTAGATTTGTATATTATAGATCCAATACTATTAATATAAATATGCCTAAAATGAGAGAAATTTCTATGAATCATTTGAGTCTATATCCTAAGGAGAATTTTATACAATATAGTTCTAGTTCAACTCAATAATTTGGATAAGTTACCTGTAGTTGTTTGCATTTAGATTTATGCTGCATGACATATTTGTGATGTGTGGCTAGTTTCATTTTAAAGAGCGTCATTTTAACAGACGGCTCTGTTTGGCAGAGCTAATTCCATGTCCTAACCCAGGTGCTTGGCACAGTCATAGTCCGCGCAGTTGTACAAATAAGAGCCTAGAAAGGCCTTTGATGCCTATGTCTCCTGTACCTCCCGTAAGTAATCAGCAATGAAGGCTGGCTGATCATTATTCCTTCATCTCTCTCAATCCATCCCCACTGCCTCCAATCTTGGTACGGTCCTTCACCATCTATCACCCATATTAATGTAGCAGGTTTCTGACTAATCTCTTTGCCTCAGGAGTTATTCCTCTCCATTTTACTCTCCCATGGTCTTGCTGAAAAAATCATTTCAAAACACCGTCTGATTATGTCTCTCCTATTTCTAAACTCTCAATAGCTTGACCTTGTCTTCCAGATAAAATCTCAGCTGGCCCTTGCACACATCTCTAGTTTCATTGCTTGTTGTTCCCCTACACCGAACCTTATGTTCCAGTCCTACCCTGAACTCACCATATTTTCTTTCACTTCATAGCCTTTCCTCCTCACCTCTCTTTCCCTTTTTGGTTTCTCCTCCGTAACATTCCCTTGTGTCCCCTCACTGTCTGGCTAATTACTGTTTATCCGTTAAGACCCAGGTTAGCTGCCACCTTCCCCAGAGAGCCTTCCCTGATATTTACATTCCCCTTTAAAGCATATACTTCATATATTCCCACAGCATGTTGTGCTTACCCTATAGCTGCCAAATCACAGTTTAGCGTAATTACTTTCATGCCTGTCTTTTCCATGACTTACAAACCCCTTGAAGGCAGAGGCTGGGTCTTCTTTATTCATGTCCCGAAGGCCTATACATTGCTGGTACTGTGTTATTTGTTAAACTGAGTTGATCCACAAATATCTACTGAATGAATGACCATCTTCTCTGATAGCCCCATAAGATAGTACTTCACTGATCTAGTTTAATTTCTATTGGATAAATTCAACAGAACACATGATTTATGATTCCTGTCTATGCCTGTAACCATTGTGAGTCTCCAGCTGACTGACCATGTGTCTCTGTCTCCTCAGTAGGGGGTGCCTCCTGGAGAGGACGGATGGACACTGAAGCAGCTGGCAAAGCTGGGAACACAACAGGCCAAGTCAGAGGTCACAGGCAAAAAGAGAGGAAAGCCAAATTTACTTTTGTAAATAATACCACTTACAGCACTTCCTCATTCTCTAAAACTCAAACAACTCATAAAACACAAAATTACAAAAAAATTCCCTAATTTAGAGAGTGAAAATTGCATTTACAGTGTTCATCTGAGAGTTGCTTTATGTAAACATAAAGACATGTAAATAATGTTCTCTCTGCACATCCTACCACAGTCTGCTTTCAAACATGCTTTAAACTTAATGAAGCAATTTGGATATTTCAAGTTTGTGAAAATATCATTATACCTCTTTTTACTAGGTAAGGAAACAACTTACATGATAAGGGAGAGAAGTAATGGACTTTCAACTCCAGAAAGTAGAAAGCATGTCCAAGAACCACCAAAACAGATTTTTAGAAGGAAATAAATAAAGCTCTTCAGATGAATGATTGGTAAAATCTCATATGAGAAAGTGGAAATCATAAAGTGGACAGACGAATCATGTACAATGAGGGGTGCTGAAAGAAGGTAAAGCACAGAACATGAGAAGGAACAAGTTAGAGAAGCAGAGTAAAATTTCTTCTTAGTTTAATGAAAATTAATGTGGCTCCAAGATCAATATCCCAGCTCTGTCACTGGCTAAGCATAGTTCATACTTTTTTGCTTCAGTTTTTCCATCTGCAAAATGGGAATAAAGATGCTAGCTTTCTCATTAGCTCAGAATGTGCCTGTGGGGATTACCAATCTGCAGTGCTAGAGAGTTTCTGCTGGTGACACAACAGGAAGTAAAAGGGAAAGGGACAAAAACAAAAATGGACAGAATAACTTAACTTCATAGCTTCCTTAGTACCCGTGGACTGCTCATGCCAATGAAGAGAGGTGGGATGCCCAATGAAGCTCAGAAGGTGATGTCAACTCATTTGAGATGAGCTGTGATAAGCAGGCCTGACTACGGGCGCCATCAGCTCAGCAAACACTAATGATGAACAGAGTGCAGACTGCCACTGGTGATAAAGAGCCAGCTAAACACTCTATTAGTTTTTCATTTTGTGAATTAATGTCCTTCATAGCGTGTGTACACTAACCAGTAATGAATTGTCTCCCCAGAACTGCCTGGGGTACTGCTCTCTGCTCTGCAAGAAGGCATACATTTCACATGGAAATTAGCACTTTTAAGGAGGCAATCACTCCTTTAAAAGAAGTTTGTTTTCAATTAGTTTCTGCAAACATCCTTTCTTAAGAAAATTTGCCCTTTCTTTCTATCTTATAAAATTTTTTTTTAAAAAGGGCAAAACAATCCTCCACAAGATTTTATAGACGGATAGATAGATTGGATTTATATAAGAGCCCAGATATGAGCTGGGAATATTTAAAAAAATCCCAACCACTCTGAAGCCCTGTTGGTCTTCTACAACAATAAAGAGGAATCAATCTCTTACTAGTCAAGTCTTGCACATTAACCCTGAGGATTGGGTTTTCTCCAGTTGCCAAGGTCCTCTAAACCTTATCTACCCCTTCAGAATTAGAAAGTCAGGCCTGGGCCTCTGAGGCACACAGATGTATTTCATTTCTCTGGGGTTTATAACCGTGATAGCTCACACAGGACCGTACAGTCAGCGCTGAGGTTCTCTTTTCAGTCTCTAACCAGCCTCTCCGTGGTTCTTCATCTATAAGACATTTAAGGAAGATGGGTCTGGGCAAGGACGCTCAGAAACCGGAGTCTTCTGCTGGTGCTTGTGTGCTTTCTGGTTGACAGTTTTGAACCAGTGAGGCATATACTGATAAAACTAAGTTTAAAAGCCTGAGAGAAAAATATGGCTATTTCTTCAACTTAGCTGGCTTTCTTTTTTAATATAAAAAGTTAATATCTGGGAGATTGTATTGTATTCTGACAAAGAACCAGATGAGGAGCCAGAAGGCCTGAGTTCTATGATTGGCTCTTTTGCTGATTTTTCTAAGAGAGTTTTGGATTTATTTTCTTCCCCAAAGATTTATATACTGCTTATTTTCCTAAGAACTTGAAGTTCTTTCTCATATATTACCTTATATTAGCCTTGCAGATTTTTTTTTTTTTTTTTTTTTTTTTTTTTTTTTTTAAAGATTTTATTATTTCCTTTTTCTCCCCAAAGCCCCCCGGTACATAGTTGTATATTCTTCGTTGTGGGTTCTTCTAGTTGTGGCATGTGGGACGCTGCCTCAGCGTGGTCTGATGAGCAGTGCCATGTCCGCACCCAGGATTCGAACCGACGAAACACTGGGCCGCCTGCAGCGGAGCGCGCGAACTTAACCACTCGGCCACGGGGCCAGCCCCAGCCTTGCAGATTTTAATTAAAAAGATTTCACACGGGCATACATACATAATAAAAACAATCTCATAAAATATATAAGATACATTACTATTTCTTAACATTCATCCCTTCAAGTCGAGCTGCTCCTTTCTTCTTTTCCCTATAATCTTGAATATTTTAACTGTGTTAAAAATAAAATTAAAACCTCTGTGTTAATTTAACCATGCATCTGCCTTCATGTCTTGTGTAGATAACAGCCCCATGAGGCTATAAGGCCCCAAATGGCCTGGACCACATATCTTTTGCTCACTATCGAATCCCCAGGCTTAACTCAGTCCTGGGCACCAAGCAGCCTAAACGGCTGAAGTCACAGAATGAATGAAGGAATAATATCCTTTTGTGCTCCGTGTCAATTCCACCCTTCTTTCTCTTCATGGAAGTTCTCATCTCTTCTTTTTTTGACACTTTAATATCACGGATTACTCTCTAATAATTTACATGTAAAATCAGTCTTTTCCCCAAATCCTTGACACTGCAGTTATCCCATGGTTTGGTGCCCACAACATCTACTATTTGTCACTTTCCTTTTACTCCTTGTCTTACTTGTCAGAAACACTCCTGAGCGCTGGCATTTCTTTGCCCCGGACTGTCTCTAATCTAAAGAGAAGTTCCTAAGAGTTCAAAATTCCTGTGTTCCAGTGTGGAAAATATTTTGTCGTTTATTATGTCACAATAGTACTTAAATGAGTTTGATGGTTTTCTTATCGGTCAATTAGCATTTATTAAACACTTAGAGTACATGCTAAAATGTGCTCTGATACTAAAAGGCATTCACAGAGATTTTCTTTGTTTGTTTTTTAATTTCTGAGCTTTTCAAAGATCTGAGCCCTTTAAATATGGGAGCGAAAAAACGGGAGCCCCACGACAACCCTTCTGTGCCATCTGAAGTAGGGAACTAAGATGAGGCCCAAGTGAAGGGAGTGATTAGCCGGGGGCCACCTGGTGAAGTAGAGGAACCAGGAGAAGTAGCCACAGGCTGCTGTTCTCCCTCCCATGGGAATCATCTTGTTTTCATAATTCCTGCCACCCTAGTATCTCACAGCCATCCCTACATGTACAGCATGTGAAAACATATTGAAATCCTCTTTGGATCACAATACATCTGTTCTAAGAGGCTGAATGAGAGATGCCAGGGGAACATTAACTCAGAATTTCCTAACTCGAGTGCAATTAAAATCTCAGCCACAGTGCGAAATTAATGTAGCCCTTTGCATTTTAAATACATATTTTAATTAAATGACACCCATCTGTAGAATATGAGACTGCATTTTTATTGAGGATTTCAAATGATATAATCTGTTCCTATGAAGCGTAAATGGCTTGGTTCATGATTCCAGAAACCTCAAAAGAATTATATAGATCTGGCATAAGCACATGTGGTGACACTCAATTTTGTTTAAATTTAAATCTGTTTAACTTGCATGATGAGTGTTGTTTGTGTGAGAAGATTTGGGTTGTGTATAAAAGTGGCAGGAAATAAGAGCACAGCCCCTTAAACGTCTTGGATCATGTCTCCGGAGAGGCTGTCTGGGGGAATGACAGGGTCAAGGGTAGTGCATCTCTTCTTCCCCGGCTACAGCTGTGTAGGCACAGTCAGTTTTAACTCATTTAACCTAATGAGAAGCTTCATCTAAGGTAAACGACATGTTAATGATCTTAACTACTAAAATACAGACAGGACAGCTACTTGGGAGATGCACAATTAATTTTGACAGAAATGATTTGGGGTAGGTGTAAAGCTTCTCAGGAAATTGAACAATACTAACAATAAGTAGAGAGCAAATGCATCCTTTTCTCTTTAGAGCTGTTCATGAGTATCTCCTCGATGTGGTTTTTTCCAACTGTATTTTCTTCTTTCTTGAATGTTCTTCAAGAAGAGGAGCCCTAGAGGAGGCAGGAGATAACCCGGGTTCTGGACCTGGTTGTGGCACCATGTTGATGTGTGACCTCAGGAGAGTCAGATATTTGGCTCTCAGTTTTTCTGTCTATAAATTGCGAGAAGATAGCAAAGTGGTGTTGGGATTAAGAATGTGGGCACTCCAGTCCGGCTGCACAGATTTAAATCCTGCCTTCACCACTCTCTTTAACCTCTCTCGGCCTCAGCTTCCTCCTCTAAGGAGTGAGGATAACCCCTCCCTGCCTCATAGGCCGCTGCAAGTACTAGACAAAATATCACAGCAGAGATGTTAGACCAAGGCCTGCCTCATACTTGGTTGGTGTTTAATAAGTGTCAGCTATTGTTGCAGAAGAAAGAGGTCTGGGAGTTACACTGTCCTGGGTTCCAGTCCTGGCTTTGTCATTTAATGCCTGTATGATTTTAGAGAAGTTAATCTTTTGAACCCTATTTTTGTCACCTGAAAAACAGAGATAATAATGCTTACTGTATTAGTTTCTTATTGCTGCTGTGACAAATTACTACAAATGCAGTAGTTTAGAATAACACAAATTTAATATCTTATAGCCCTGGAAATTAGAAATCTGACACAGGTCTTATTGGGCTAAAATTTAGGTGACAGAGGCTCTAGGGGTAAATCCATTTTCTTGCCTTTGCTAGCTTCTAGAGGCTGCCCACATTCTTTGGCTTGTGGCCTCTTCCTCCATCTTTAAAGCCAGCAACGAGGATCAAGTCTTTCTCACACTGCATCACTCTGACCTATTCATCTATCTCCGTCTTCCACTTTTAAGGATCCTTGTAATTACATTGGGCTCACCTGGATTATCCAGGATAATTTCTCTACCCTAAGGTGAACTAATTAGTGACATTAATTCCATCCACAACCTTAATTCCCCTTTGCTGACCATATTCACAGGTTTTGGGAAAAAAAGACATCGATACCTTTAGGTATCACCTACCACACTTACCCTCACCGTATTATGAAAATTAGAAATACTATCCTAAAATTCCCAGTATAGTGTCTTGTGCATAATAAAATCTCAGTAAATGGCAGTGTTCATTGTTGTAGCTGAGTAGTGACTAAGATCCTGTCAATCTTGGAAGCTCTGTGATCCTAGAATCATATAGCTAAATGTTTTGCTAATAGTTTTATGTTTTGATCATAAAAAAGCAAGTTCTAAGTTCTGATCATATATCTACAAAGATTTGTCTGTTAATAGGCAGACTATTGTAACAGTCTAATATCTGGTTCTCTGGTTAATCTGCTGGTAGCAATCTGAGGCAAGTTAAATCTTCTAGCATGATTATTATACTCCTAGGGGGATTTGCCTCAAAAACTGAGTCAAACAGCTTGTGGAAATATCTTAACAAGAGCAAACTGTTTATATTACTGCTTATGGAGGTATAATGTTACATCTCTAAATATTAAACATACTTGAATTATTTTACCAATTTTTCTCCTGTGTATTTATTTACACATGAATGCACACATAACGTAAGGGCTTAAAAAATTTCATTATACCTAAAAAAGAAAAAAAGCTAAGTCAAATTATCAGGGTTCAACTGTTTCTCATGTAAGTATTGCTGATAAACAGAAGCCTGTTCCATCCACTCTGCATTAGGCATCCTCCTCTGAGAAGACATGCCCTACTGGTTTGATCTAATAGTCCTTAGGAAACCAGAAAACACCTTGGTCAAGCCAGTGTGTCCATGATCTAGGCAGAAGGCAGAAGAAGGCACCTGGGATCGTATTAAATTCTGGATAGTAGAGCTTTTATCATCTCACTCAAATCCAGGCAAATAAATTATTCTGGTAAGATTTGGGTTTGGTGGTCAGTACTAGGAATGCGGTCAGATCATATAGTTACTCTTGTCATCAGTTTCACAGGAGAAATTGTGAAAGCCCAGATTCCAACTGCCATTTGGAAGGTCCATTTGTCTCTAGTTTCTAGATCTCAGGAAGACTGACTGGAACTTTGTGGACAACAGGCTCTTCCTTGATTGAGTCTACTAACATGTTTTCATATATAGGGTAAATTATTCATTAGAATTGACTAAAAACTTAAAAGTGAGCACCCAGTGAGGACTTTTGCTACTGTAATCACTTTTTAGTTCAGTCTTTATTTTAACCAAAGCTAGATATGCACACAGACTAAGGAGTTGAGTAGTTTTTATAAGCTTTTTCACTAGGCCACTTTCAACTTTCAGCTAATTTCTTGGGTTCTTCTCCCTGTATAGTTAAAGAAATTGCTACTTTGCTGCTTCTTGATTTTTCAGTTTTAGGTGTTTATTTGTTGCCCTCCCACTACGAAAGATGAGGCTTTAACTCCCTCTGCATACGCACACTCTTCCCATCACTCTCTCACTACAGTGGTCTCATAACTTTGGTTGGATCAGTATTTCGTGTTTATGTTATTATGACTAGATAAATGCTACTGACATCTAAGGCCATGTAGGATTCCACATTTTTCCCCCTGCAAGACAGGTTTGTTTTCTCTGGTGCTAATAACAGCCTTGTTATTTGTTTCCTTAGTTTTTTACGTACTTAGAGATCATTCAACTCCAAACAGTTCCCTGATTGAACAATTCTCCTCTCAATGAATCCAAACACACTGAATCTTCCTGAACAAACCTCTCCTGAGACCTTCTCAATCGCTCCTTTCTGGGCTAGTTATTGCCTATGCCTGTTGCAGAGCTGCCATCTTGGTAGCTCCTGTCATCATCATTTTGGGGTTCTTTCTCGGAGTCAGAATCTCCATTTCTTGTATACCATGCCTTCCTATTTTTATGTAAACTCTTTCAGTTTGGTAGATTCTGAGGACAACTGCATGGAAAGTAAGCGTTTTGAGACCCTGTCTATCTGAAAATTTCTTTATTCTTTCCTCACACTGGATTGGTGGTATGGTCAGGTATGTAACTCTGGTTGGAAATAATCTTTCTTAATAGAAAATACCTTTCTAAAAGGTATTTTTCTATTGTCTTCTAGCTTCCCTTGTTACTTTTGAGGAGTCATTGCTTTACTGTTTCTTGATTCTTTCTATAAATTTTTTTTTTCCTGGATAATTGTAAGATTTTTTTTTTATTCTGAGGGTTTTACAATTTTGTGCTGATGGCTTTGGGAATCTAGGTCTATTTTCATCCACTATGCTTGGCACTCTGGGCCCTTTCAATCTGAAAATTCATGTTTTTTGTTTTGGGAAGTTTTCTTAACTTTTCTTTGATGATGCTCTCTCCTTTATTTTCCCTCTTCTTTCTCTCTGTGGCCCTCTTATTCACTTGTTGGACATACTGGACTGCTCCATAGGGTCCTTTTTATTGATTTATTTTTTTTTCCTATTTTCTATTTGTCTTTATGTTCTATTTTCTTGGATATTTCTTCAACTCTATCTACTAACCTTTCTTCTGAGATTTTTATTTTCATTTTATTATTTTTTATTCCCAAGAGTTCTTTTTTGTTCTCTGAATGTTCTTTTCATATAGTATACTATTCATGGATGTCATATCTTCTCTTATTCTAGAGATAGTATGTATAGTTTTTTTTTTTAAGTGTTTTTTCCTGGATAGTCCTTGTTTTCTCTAAGTTACTTTTACTGTTTATTTTGGTCTCTGTTTCATATTATATGGTCTCCTCAAATGTCACTGTATTTGGCTGTCTGCTCATATTTAAGTGGGGCTGACTGAAGTTTTGTTTCTGTGGGGATGGACCTTATGGACTGTGGCCATCATTGTCGGTGATCTGGTTTGTTTCACTGGGGAACCACTGATGTCAGTATCTTTTATTTTTGTTTCTCCTTTCTCGTGGGTTGATCAGATTCCCCAGAGACGACTTACCAGTCTCTTGTCTTAACGTATATACCTGGCAGCCAGCCAATCAAGTAAAGAAGGGAAGACTCAGTAGTCATTAATGTGAATTTTGAATTATTTGCCCTAATTTCAGGATGGTAGTCCTATACTCAACTATGACTTATGTCCCACAATCCAAAAAATCTCTATTTTACCATTTTTAGAGAATAAACCTCCAGTGCTCTGTTGTGATTTTGATAAGATCAGTGGCACAGCTATGTGAAGTAGGGAGAAAATTTGAGGGTAAATGTTTCATAAACAAAGTTTAAACAAATCTTCCTGGTTTTAGCCCCATCTTCATTCCCTGTTTCAGAGGTAATTAGCTGGGCCATTTTTTTTCCCTAATATAAGTTGGATAACTTCTTGGTGTTCCCACTATTGGTTGAGAAATTAGCTTTCTTGGATTTTCTCTTCTCTTGTTCTCTTTGTGCCCATGTACTTAAATCTTAAAAAATCCTTTTTGTTTTGCTTCAGTGCAGTTAATGGAGGAAGCATAGATAAATGTGACTGTTCATCCATCATATTTTTTACAATAATTATTTAAGGTTCATATTAAGTGCCAAATTGTTTTTCCTTATTAACTTTATGGTTCTATTACCATGTGGTTGGACCTGGGATGTATTTTACTCAAAATGGTATTCCTGTACTTCCCCCAATCTATTGATCTATCAGTTCACTGAATGTCCCTCCTAAGCTCTATGCCAGTCTCTTTCTTGGTAAATTGCACGTCTGGGTGTATCACAGCAATATTCTGTGTAAGTAATAGGCAGGTTTCAGGTATCACAATTGATCACTGCTATCCCACCTACCTCAACGTCTTGGGAAGAAATCTGCGAGGAACAACATAAAGATGGAGTTGGCAGCTTTTACTGATTTTTCACAGCCTCTAACTCTGTGGACATGACCAACTCATAGCTAATTCTATGAACCAAGTTCAGCACTAACCTCCAGTTACTGGCATAAACTTTAAAAGGGGATCTGATTAAAGTAGAAGGTGGAAAGCCTAGAGCAATGTCTGCTCAGGACTCCTGTAAACTGTCTGGAAACCATTGCTCTATGGCAAAAAACAAAAAACAAAAAACTGGTGTTCTAAATCAACAATTCATTAGTCTACTAGAGTAGACTAGAATTGTTTGTTGAGAAAGATTGTGACCCTGCCTATAGCTCTTCTTTTAGCCCAACTCCAGACAGGTTTTCTTAATTGGCTCTAAAAATGTTTACCGGACCTATGCCACAATATTGCCCTAGTGAGAGAAGTTGTTCTTGTTTATATTATAGCATTGGTTATGGTCCACATCAATTTATTTTAGGTGTAATCTCATAGTAAGTAAATGTGAGAGATCAAAACTAGGAGAGCTATTGAGATTTGCAGAGGTAGTAGGTGGGGAGAGAAAGCTCTGAGACTACAGCTCAGGGGGCTGTGTTCTTGAAGTCATTCATACAGAAATATATATTTCCACACTGGAATAATATTGTTAATGGAGGTTAAGGTTGATTAGTTTCTCCATTTATTTGCTAATTGATACAATCCACATATTTCCATGTACTAGGTATCGTATTAATTGGTAGTATAAAGAGAAAAGAGATGACGTCTATACTTTCAAGGTGCTTAAATTCTGATTGAAAAGGCAGATATAGAAATAGATAAATGGCTTAAAAGACTACGTAAAATGCTGGAGCTAGTTCTTGTGTGTTATGAGAGCTCAGAGAAGGGTTATTTAATTCAGTCTGAGAGGGCCCAAAAAAGTTTCTTAAAGTGGTGATGCTGAAGCTGAATTTTAAAGGAGGAACAGAAATGAAGCAGGTGAAGGAGAATGGGAAAAGGTAGGAGAAAGAGCATTAAACACAGCTTGAATACAGGCAAAGAGGTGAGAAATGGCGTGGCAAAGCAGGGGAACTAAGGGCAGCTCAGTGCCCATAAAACCAGAGATCTAGACTGTGAAGAACCTTCTGTGTCATCAGGATCTTGGACACCACCCAGAAATGATGAGAAGCCACTGTAGCAAGTTCTCTGCTCACATTTGCATTTAGATAGATTACTTTGGTATGGTGGTTGTAGCACAGGAGGATAAGGAGAATGGAAGCAGGCCAGTAGGAGGCTACTGAGATAATTCAGGTGAGAAACAATGAAGGTGTAAAGTCGGACAGTGACAGTTGGAAAGAAGAAGAAATGATAGATGTAGAAATATTTAGAAAGTAAAATTAGCTGATCTTCATAGGAAATATCAGAAATAGGAATTATTATTATACCTAATTTACAGATGTACAAAATTGAGACTCAGCAATAAAAATTATGTCCTACATCCCATAACCAGAAATAACATTTCTACAGGGAAAATGCAGCCAGAGCTTCTAGCAATTAATTTTAAAAAGAACTTCTAGAACATACACATTCATTAGTCAGTGAGTGAATATTTGTGCCAAAACAGGTACAGAAGGAAAGATTGCTTAAGGAAAGGAAAGACAAGTCAAAGAAGAAGGTCAGAAAGAACAATTTCAGTACCCAAATCCACACTTAGCAAGGGATAAAATAAGCATCGAACTAAATATACTGCTTTAAATAAAGAAGTTAGTGACCAAAATATGTGGAAATCCAAAGGTAATTGTACTGTTTAATCCTAGGAGAAATTCTTAACAGAGATAAATGGATGACTTGGGAGGAACTGTGCTTTATAAGATAATTGTTACTATCGGTGCCCGAAATGAGAGGGAGAAAAAAGGGAATGGTAGTACTGGAGAAATAAGTAAAAGGGTTGGCTCATTTATAGACACAGACTTAACCACCCAATTCAGCAAATGGAAGAAGGGTAGCAGATTTCAGGCCCTCACTGGAAGCCCTTTGTTAATTTAATTCAGTTTAATGAAACGTTTACTGAGTACCTGCTATGTTCAAGGAGTTATGCTTTGAACGATACTATTAGATTGGCCCTGTCGACATCTGTATCAACATGAAGTACTCACCTAGCCCTAAGTCGCTCACCCAGGTTGGCTGTGATTCTCCCTGGTACTTTGGCTTACAATCTAAGCCAATACAGAGCACAGACGAGGGAAAGGAGTCTTGGGAGTTTTACTGCAAGCTGAGTTGTTACCTAATTCACATGACTAATTCAGTGTGGAAAGTAGAAAATTAAGTGAATTGCAACATGGGTAATTGACTCCTAATGCATTCAAGCTAAATAGCTATTTTCACTATTCTTGTTTCCCAGCCCTTCCAAGTATATTACCCGGATGCATTTCTCAACTGCTTAGATGTTTCAAATGGTTCTGCTGAAGCTAAAAGAAGCTCTGTGAAAGATGAAGCCTTTTTGTTGTTTCACGATGTATGTGAAACCATTATAAGTGATCCTAAGCAAAGGACTGGTATACAAAGGAAATCATGGAATAATCCACTATCCAAATACTGAACATAGGAAATACCATATTAGCACTTAAGAACCTTAACTTCTTAATCTAAAGACCAGAATGGCTTAAACTTCTTACACCCTTATAAGGAAAATCCTACTTTAGATTAAGTTATACTTTGCCACCAGGATTTTACTGAAGACTAAAGACTAGAGTTAACAAAAATTAAGTACTACAAAGTTATGGTAGATGTTTTAAATTAATGCATATTTATTTCTTATTTTGAAAATGTCACTATTAATGGCATTAATGAAGTGTCAGTATTTTTTTCCCCCCGAGGAAGATTAGCCCTGAGCTAACATCTGCCAATCCTCCTCTTTTATTCCGAGGAAGACTGGCCTTGAGCTAACATCCATGCCCATCTTCTTCCACTTTATATGTGGGATGCCTACCACAGCATGGCTTGCCATGCGGTGCCATGTCTGCACCTAGGATCTGAACCAGTGAACCCTGGGCCGCTGAAGCAGAACATGAGCACTTCACTGCTGCGCCACCAGGCCAGCCCCTAAAGTGTCAGTATTCTGTTCACCTTCCTAGGAATATTCAGGGCTACTCAGACATTTAGCAGTCTATAATTATTCTGCTTTTAAAAAGAAACAATTTATAAGAAGTCTAACTGAAAATAAAATCCACATGAACAGTGAACTCAGAGACATGTTACCAGTTAATCCCTAATGAAGAAGAGAACTCAGTTGAATGCAGACAGAATCCCTTGATGATAAAGGCCCAAGAGCTCCAGAGCTGCTACAGGTCCGTGCCTGAGTCCAAAGACCACAGAGATTTTGCAAGGCCGTTAAATATAAGTGCTCAAAGTCTGATTTCAAATGCAATACACCTAAGATCCCTTGACAGTGAATAAATGATCAAGAAGAATGGCCCAGCTATCAGAAAGGATAGGAAAAGGGAGAAAAAACTCAAGGCACACCTGGGCATTTCACATTGAGTAGCACTATGGGCAAATATTGGCAGTAAATGAAAGACTCGGGAATAAAATATTCTCAGGAGGGCTAGGAACGAGGAAATGAGCTTTACAAAGCAGAAGAAATAGAAGGAAAAAACTATCATTTATCAAGAGATCACCATTTGCTAGGCACTATAGCAGGTGGTGGGTACACATTGGTTGACTTGATCCTCAAAGTAACCCTATGAGGGATTTATAACACAGATGACACCACTGGTGATGTTAAGTGCCTTCTTCAAGGCCAAGCCCATGCTTATTTATCTATTGAGTTATGCTTATGCTGAGGAACAGAAATAAGGCAGGAATGTAACGTTAGATGTCGGTCTTGCCTCAATATTCCAGGGATGGGACTGGGTCAAGGGAAGGAAAGTCTGGGCACAGTATTGAAGAAAAGCACCTCTCGCCACTTGTTTTCGGGAACGGGAGGTGGTGGGAGGAGTTTCTGGCCACTGGTGGTGCTTGTGGCAGCCATCTGTCTCTCAGTGACCCCTGCTCTGCTTCCTGGAGTGAGGCAGATACAGCAGCATATGTAAAACTCTTTTGTGGGGGCGTTTCTCTAGCACATTTCCAAGATTTCTGTGAAAAGCCCAAAGGCTGCTGGCTTGAGCAAATGCGTTAATTGGGTTTGTGGTACCTTTAAAAAAATTATACAATGGTGGAGTTTTCGTCACACTCCCTCTTTTAGAAGCAGACATGACAGAAGTTCTGAATATTCCTCTCTGGGTAAAGTTTGAGCAAATATTTTTCTTCATAAAGCCAATCCTAAAGGATGGCTTTTATAATTAGCGTGCGAACAAAGACTGATGTTATTTCTGCTTTTTTTTTTTTTGAGGAAGATTAGCCCTGAGCTAACTGCTGCCAATCCTCCTCTTTTTGCTGAGGAAGGCTGGCCCTGAGCTAACATCCGTGCCCATCTTCCTCTACTTTATATGTGGGACACCTACCACAGCATGGCTTGACAAGCAGTGCCATGTCTGCACCCTGGATCCGAACCGGTGAACCCCGGGCCGCTGAAGTGGAAGGTGTGAACTTAACTGCTGCACCACCAGGCCAGCCCATGTTATTTCTGTTTTGATGCTCACAATAGTCCATAAATCTTAAAATGAATATTTAGGTGAGAATTTCTCTCTACACAATCTTTCTCAGTATCTTGATATCACAATTTAAAGATTGTACTACAAAAGGTCAAAATCTTGTTATCACAGTTCTTGAGTGAAATTCTCTATTTTCCAAAAAATCATGCAAAAAACTCTCTTGGAGATAATGGACAGGTCCTCAGTAGGCCCAAGGAGAGAGTTTCCAATCTTTACGAAAGAGGATATGTGGGCGTTTCAGGCTACCTCAGCTAAATCCCCAGAGATTCTTCACTATAAAGAGAAGAGACTTGGTCTTAAATGGAAAATAGCACTACTCCACGAAGGTGCCCAAAATAAAACCTGGAATAAAAGCTTAACATCTAGAGGCATGTGTTATAGATCAGGGCCAAAGTTTGGATAAAGTATACTCATCTTTTAAAAATAATTCACTTGGAACCATAGCTAGCTGAATTTTTTCAGACATAAAATGTTAAGATTCTCAATAATGAGCTATAAATAGAAAGAGATATTATTTGAACTGTCATTTCTCCCTTAGGTGTTAGGCTAATGACTTTATCATTTTCCTTTCAGGAAGTTTCTCATATAAAGACAATCTTGATATACAGAGACCCGCTTACATAGCTTATCACCATCTTTATTGAGTTCTATAATATTATCATTCCAATAATACCTTGTCTTGTCTTCTAACAACATTAGGCTTCATAATACCTCATCTTTGCCATACACTGTGTGTTTTAGAAGAACGACGTTCCAAAGAGATATAGAATACACAAATATTGGAAAATAAAAAGAATGAAAAAGAAAAGAGGAAAACCCAATTGCAATTAAAATGCAATAGCCCTCCTCTGCACGTCCCAATGCTAGTTAATACAGACATTTCCAATAACTTTAATCTTTAAGTGGTGATTGTTGAAAAAAAGAAATCAAGTTTGCGTTTCTTAAAAGACAAGAGGGAAGAAAATGACTTGTCATATCTGACTGGTTTGGAAATATAAAATCCAATTCTGAAGAAGGAGAGATAAGAAAAGTGCTGTGGAAGTGCCATCAGCTTAGCAAACACTAAATAATGAACAATGCAGAGACTGTCCAGCATGATAAAATACTCTATTAGAGGGACTGTTTTTAAATGAGTGATAATTGTGGCACATCCACAGTGAAAGGTTATTGAATTTTTATCTGTAGCCGGAAGCTTTTGACAGACTTGCTGAAAAGTCACCTACAAATAGTGCCTTCTTTAGATGAATTTGACCAAAGGAGTTTTCCAGCATGTAACATCTTTCTGACATTTACAGGATTTTTGCTTCCTTGAAGAATCTGATTGGATATTCTTGGTTTCTAGAAAGACACTGAGGTTTTTCATCAGTCCTATAGAGAAGTCCTAATTATTCTTCCTTTCATAAAAATTGGATTAAATTGTTAGTTAAGAACTCCAGCCAAATTGACCTAGGATTCAATGGCCAGAGCTCAAAGATGTTAGTGCGTAGAATTAACTGCTATTAATAAACAACACTGCCCCTTAGAGACCGACGCCTGATATATCCCTGTAACTCATATGAAGAAGGAGGTCTTTTACACTTTTATTGTATAATTGATAATACTGGATAAAAATTACAGTATTGAATTTAGGATAATAAAGTTTAAAAAAACTTTTTCCTAAATACATGACTACAAAATTTGGTTCCAAAATAGACCCTTGGCAGGAGTACAGCTTTTATGCTTCAGCTTCTTAAGAGTGGGGGAAATGTCAAGATCACTCACCCCCTCTCCCCCTTTTAAAGTGCATTTAATGCCATTCATACCAGGGACTGCATCGCATTCATCTTGCTACTGTAATTTGGGGAGACAGTGGAAGAACAGCATTACCTCTGTTGGGAAACAGAGGCACGCAGGTTTGGTGTTCTGAGGCACACTAGTAACAGGTGATTATGTTGTTTTACTAGACACTGTGCTCTGCACTCCGAGAAAAGTCAAGTTTAGTCTAGATTTTGTTACTGTCTCATTTTGACCTTGGGCAAATGGCCGGACTTCTGTGTTTCATGATCTTGCTTTGTAAAACTGAGAGAATAAAGGCTGGTCTGTCAACGACAGCTTGAGGCAGGGATAAGGGATTAAGAACTAATCATTATAAAGGTCCTTGAGAGTATGAAACGCAATCTAAATGTTGAGTGTCATTACTGTCATCATGGCCTCCTTTGGGATCGTTACATACACACACATTCGCACATCTCGCCCCTTTGCTATACTTTCCGAGGGCTGGCGGTCTGGAAAGGGTCTTTACGCACTATTGATTAATAAATAAGCTGCCTGAAAAGCAGATCTAGTTTACATTTAGAACACTTTTCTACATTCAGTCCCACAGTGATGGAGATTTCTTCCACTGAATCTAGGTCAGCCCTCTATCCTCTGTTTTCCCCGTCAGGATTCGTCTCTTCTGTCCACTGCATTTTGTAGCATACCTAAACTGAGTTTCAAGAGTGAAGAAACCAAAAGACACACTCTTTTTCTAGCGAAGAGTTCATTAAGTCATGGCTTCACATTGGTTGGTGGGCTTATCTCAAGTTTAAAAGCACCTATCTGAGGGCTTCTCCAGATAAGAGCTTAGATTTAATAGTACAATCAATGCCTGCAAGTACAGTCTTTCACTTGCTTCTCATTATAAGAGGCTTTTCTGTTGGGCAGCCAAACCAGTCCCCCTAGATGACTTGCTCAAGGCCTGCTGCCCTCGTAGCCACTCCTACCACTACTGCGTGGGGTGTTGGCTCTGGGCTCGGGTAATTCTGCATTTCCACCATCTCTTCAGTCTGGCTCTGCAATTTCAGCGTGCCATTTTAGAGACTTTCTTTTCAACTTCTTCTGCCTCTCCCTTTCCCAGACATTTCCATTTCTTATTTCTTCTTCCTGGTTCCATTTTATAGTTGTGTTTGAAGATACAATCATTCCGCTGGAAGCTCCCAGTCACCACACTTAAGCATCCATGATATTATCATATTTTAATAAAATATTTCCCTTATGGATACAAATGTTGGCATTTTCAAAGAAAACAGCCACATAAATCTTTATGAGGAGATACTTAGAACTCCATAATTACACTGAAATGCCTACAGCACTAGCCTTCTGTAGCTTCGCAATTGATAATCACCTCCTCGCCGAGGGAGGTAGGGCACGACTTTCTAATCAGTACTCAACACGGGACAATGAACTCTACAGTGACCAGCTGACTGATAAGAAGTGAATTGCATTTGGTTCTGGCATGTTTTCCAGTAATAGTTAAGCCCTCTTTTCATAGTTTTGAAGAACAAAAAGGTATCCTTTTGAGATCTGACTTTGGCTTCTCAGACACTTGTAGGGCACTTGTAGACAGTGGCAACTTTCAGAGGCAGGTCCATTTTCAGACCCATTCCCATGACCTCAGAGACATTTAAGAACTCTGGTGGAGTGACAGCCATGATTTCCTACAAATGATTCAGGAGCACAGATGGTGATAGAGTTTTAAAAGCAACCACAGGACTTGGGATAAAAGAGAAGAGAGAAACCCGAATGGGTAGGAGGAAGGTGAGGACCCAGTCCTAGGGGAGGAGAGCACTGAGTGAGAGCTCCAGTGATAAGAACCCCAGGAACCCCATACTGAGTCCCACCACGTATCACACACTGCTAAGAACTCCAAGTTCATCACCTCATTTAATGGTTACAGCAACCCAATGAGTATGAATCATTATTTCTACTTAACAGGTAAGGAGACCTGTTTAGCTCAAAAAGGCTGAATAATTTCCCTATGGTGATACAATAACTTGCTTGATTTGTCCCCAAGTGTGCCTGACTTCAGAGTCAGATATGTGCTATCCACCTCCTAGCCTAAAGAAGAAGCAACGGAAAGATTCTATGAATTAAAAGAAAAACACAGATGTTTAGGAAGAGGCAAAACGACCATGATTTAGGAGCCAGGTGAGGGTACTCAATGAGAGGAAAGGGAAAAAAATAGAGTAGAAATGTTGAAAAAGGGGACTAACCCCTGTGTATCAGTATTTAAAATGCACTAAAAACAAAGGAACAAGGGAACCCCATGGGTCAGCCTGAAGCTTGGATGATACGTAATAGTAATAGTGCATGGTACATTAATGTGGAGAAGCAGCTAGAGGGGTCTGGATGTTTTTCCTTATAAAATGAGAGAATTACCAGCATCTCCATTGTTAGTAACAATAAGGGTTTCAAAAGAGTCCTAAGAACAATCAGGTGAACACCCTGAGCACAGGGACTTTCCATACAATTCTTTCTTCATGAAGATAAATTTCAATCAGTTTGTAAATAATGAGTGCAATTAACACCGAAAATGAACACAAGTGAATCATCATAAAATTATCATTTAGAGTTTTTACTCCTACAAAACTTGATTAAGTTGTCAAATTGGGTACAACATAGAAATACATTTGGACATTTTAAAAAGTGATAAAGGCTCAAAAGTACAGGTAGTCTCAATTAGATAAGATCAAAACAAATTCAGAGTTGGACCGTGGGCGGGAAACTCACAAACAAGATTTGCTACCAATGGTAATTCAATTTTCTCAGTAAACAGCATGATCATGAAATTAGTGAATGACAATGAATTTGGAAGCTATCACCAACAGAGGAAGGAGAACAATAAGAACGAAGCCACAGAATGAGAGGCAGCTTAAGAAAACGACAACTAATAAGACCAGAAAATGATTACGGCATAGAGAGCCTACCCTCAGAAAGATGATTAGACAAACTAAATATGTAGTTAGGCTAAGCAATGCCTGAGGAGGAGCTGTCTGATAACAGTCTACAAATATTTGAAACTTGTAAATACCGAAGCAGGAGAGGAATTACCACGCACTGAGTTTTAATTAAAAATAATCAGATGAAATTATGACAGGGAAAATTCTGGCTTAATGGTTTGACAAAAGCAAAGCTGAAATAGGACAATGTCCCATGAGATCTTGGCTAGGGATATTTTTATTCTCATTTGCGTCAAGGCAGAGAAATAAACAGCAGAGGGGGTCTGCATTTTATCTTTCATTTACCATTAAGGCGGAAAAAGCCCATAATAGGGAGCTCTAGCATGGGAGAATTCATATTCCACCTTCCAGAAAATGTTAAATCATAGTAGGAAATGCATAAAGGCCTCCTAGTATGCCACAGAGCCATGGACGTGGGGGAGGTACAGACACCTGGGCCTTTTCCGTCTTTATTTCAATGATATAATTAACTTGTAAACACTTCCACGTTCATTTAATTGGTTTGGCAATCACAGCCTTTTGTGTTAAGAGAGACACTGATTCCTTGTGCCCTTCTCATTCAGCTGTCTTGGAAAGGGTAAATGGAATGTTATTATTTTTAATCAGATTTGGGGGACAGTTTGGCTAACTAAAAAACTGTTAAGCAGAAGTGGGTCATTGTCTTGAATCTGGCACAGACATGAAGTGCCACATCTCTGTGTCTGGTGTTCTTGTCCATAAAATGGTAAGTCATGTTAATCCCAAGGCTTTGAGAACAGAAGAACTGGCAAAATAACCACAAAGCATTTCCCAAATAGAAAGAGCTACAGAAATTAAAGAAGAAATTTTGAGGGGCCCTAAATCAGTGGTCCTCAATCTTGGCTATTTGTCGAAACCCCTGAGGAGATGCTAAGAAGCACAGTAGTCTGAGCATCTCCCCCAGAGAGTCTGACCAAAGCTCAATAGGTAGGTGATTCTAACATAAGCCAAGCTTGAGAACCATTCTTTTAGAACAGTGGCTCTCAACCTTGGATTTGATTGGTTTGGAGATGCCCAGGACACATCTGCAAACAATTTAATGGAAATCTTTGGGAGTGGGGCCTAACAACAGTATTTTTTTCCAGCAGCAGTATTTTTAAAGCTCCTCAACTGACTACAGCTGATGTGCAGCCAAGTTTGAGAATGACTACTCCAAAAGGACGTTTCTCAGGAAGCAAGTTTCACTTGTAAACAGGTTTTGAGTCAACATCGCACTTTAGATCCTAATGAAAATGGATTAAAATAACTTTATTTTTAGTAAAGAAAATTCAGATAACTCTTTTAATCTCAGCATGGCTGTGTCTGAAATTAACATGGTTGTGTACATTTATTAAGGACTGTTTAACATATGTGGCCATGAACAAGTAGCTACAGGACCTAATGAAGTGGCTCAGGGTAGAAAAACAGCTCCTCCCACACAGAGCCTTTCAAACCCACAATATTATAATCCATATCAACTGCATAACTGTTTAAGGTGCACAACTATTTTTTTTAAGCATCTATTCAACTTGTCCAAATATCAGGCATTCATCATGTTAAAAAACAGTCACTTAGAAATATAAACAGACAAAAGCAACTTGTGGTGGAAAAGCGGAGGGTTGATCTAGAATTCAGAAACAACTGTCTAGTGAGGACTACATGAATTGGAGGCAGAAAAATCAATCCCAGAATGCGATCAGTGATAAGTCATGTTGATAGGAGTTATCCTTGATACAATGTGATAAGAATGGAACTTTATCTCTGTGGTTTTCCTTCCCCAAACCAATAAGCCCAGTCTAATCATAAAAAGACATCAAACAAACCCATATTGAAGGACATTCTACAAAATACTCCACCAGTATTCCTCTAAACTATCAAGGTCAACAAAAACAAGGAAAGCCTAGGAAACTGTCACCGTCTAGATGAGCCTAAAGAGACATAAAGACATAAAGATGTACTACGACATCGTACAGGAGATCCTCGAATAGAAAAGAGACATTAGGTAAAAACCAAGAAAATTTGAATAAAGGATAGACTTCATTAATAATAATGTAGCAAGATTGGTTCATTAGTTGTGAGAAATGTAAGATGTTAACAACCGAGGAAACTGGGTACGAGATACACAGGAACTCTGCACTAACTTTGCAACTTTACTCTAAATCTAAAACTCTTGTAAAATTAAAATTTTATTTAAAAAAATCAATCCCAGGAGCCCCACAATGAATATATTAGCATTCGTCAATGAATTAAGGTGAGAAATTATATCAGTAGCTAGACGCTTTGGGAATTGTGAAGAAAGTGCAAGGACTGGAAAAGGGTCAGTATAGTACCCAAGTTTGAAACAAGCAAAAAGGAAACCATAGTTTTTTTATATTAGTCGACTTGAACATTTCTAAAAATAATTATAAAAAAGTCAAATAATCAAATAACCCAAATGCAACAGAAGTCATCTGATGGCGTGCAAATTTGCCAATAATATAAAATTACATTCCTGCAATAGTGAAGCATCTGTCCTGCCCTGTGCCTGACTGTGTTGGGAGAAATAAAACATACTGACAAATTATAAAGACATAGCACAAGACAGTGTTTTCCAGAAGTTGTTCTAAGGAAGAAAACTCCTGTGAGATGCTCTGAGGCCAGAGAATTCCACTGATAAGTTTGGGAAACATGGCATTGCTGTAATTGCCCCATTAACACAGTAAGGACTGTAGAAGTTTTATTGTATGCAGGAATTATATTTAATGTTCTCTAATCTAATGTTTCTCAGTGTATTTAACCAATAATTCCTTTTCCCTCTAGCATCAATAGAAAAAATTTTGGATAATGCTAGGCCTAAAATCTACTTCTCTATCAGGGAATTTGGGGGCTGGAGAATGGAAGCTGTCGTTATCCCTGTCTTGATATGACTTGTGGACATTTAAAGTGTGTTTCAAAGGCTCAGTATCTGGATGGGCATTATTTTAAAGCTTTATCAATGACCTAGGTGATGATCTCCAGCACTGTCCAGCAGAACTTTCTGTGATGATGGAAATGTTCTGTAACTGTGCTATCCAACACAGTAGCCACTGAGCATCTGAAATGTGGCTAGTGTGACCGAAGAACTGAATTTTTAGTTTCATTTAATTTTAATTAATTTAAATTTAAACAGCTACACAAAGCAAGTAGCTACTGTATAGGACACTACAGTATCTAAAATATATTACATAACATGATAACAAGACAGGTGGAGTTCCTAATTGAGAAAATACTTGCAAAACAAAAACAGAGAGTGACAAATTAGGGAAACATTTCATCACAACTAAGATAAAATTCAAAAGGGGTATGTGCAATAATCCCATATATTTAAAGCATAGCCGTTCTTGTTACACACAGAAAATGATGATCAAAAATGATTACAAGTTAACTGTAGGCATTGAAGTATGTCCATTAAATTACGATGACCCTCCTGGATGGTTTAATAGGAATATGGTATGAATGAACCTGCTAGTGCTGTACCTTAGTACTGGTCAAGGCAATGACGTAGTAGAGAGAAAATTAAACTGGGAATTTAAAGACTTGCTCCCATCTCAGTTCAGGCACAGACATGCAGCGTGATCACTCTGAGCCCGTAACTTCCTCATGTGCAAAATAACTGCGTTGGACCAGATGATTTCCAAATCCCTAGCAATAATTCTACTTTAAGACAGATGTATAATTTGCACGCTCATGTTCACTGCAGCATTATTCACAATAGCTAAGAGGTGGAAGCAACCTAAATGTACATCGACAAGTGGATGGATATAGAAAATGTGGTATATACATACAATGGAATATTATTCAGCCTTAAAAAAAGAAGGAAATCCTGTCATTTATTACAACATGGATGAATCTTGCAAACATTATGCGAAGTAAAATAAGTCAGTCACAAAAAGACAAACACTGTATGATTGTACTTTTATGAGGGTATCTAAAGCAGTCAAACTCTCATAGAAACAGGAAGTAGAAAATGGTCACCAGGGGCTCGGGGAGAAGGGTAAGGGGAAGTTGTTCAATAGGTATAGAGTTTCAGCTGTGCACGATTAAAAAATTCTGAATATCTGTTATACAATAATTTAGTTAACACTACTGTACTGTATACTTAAAAATGGTTAGGATGGTATATTTTATGTTATATATTTCTTACCACAATAAAAATAAGATATACAGTCCGCCCTTCATATCTGCAGGTTCTGTATTCACGGATTCAACTAACCTCGGATGGAAAGGCCTATGATGGTTTCGTCTATACTGAGCATGTACAAGCTTTTGTTTCTTGTCATTATTGCTTGAACAACATGGTATAGTAACTATTTACATAGCATTTATATTGTATTAGGTATTTTAAGTAATCTAGAGATGATTTAAAGTATACAGGGGGATGTGTGTAGGTTATACGCAAATACTGCGCCATTTTATATAAGGGACTTGAGCATCGAAGGATTTTGGTATGGCGGGGGGGTGGTCCTGGAACCAATCCCCCAAGGATACTGAGGGACAACTGTATATAAATAATTGTATAACTAGTACTGCAATTCCTAAACCAATTCCAGGAACCACAATTAGGAGATCTATTTGCCTTGGAAGTTAGAGGGATGTTTAATTTTGTGGTTTCTCAGACTGAAGAAGACTAGGGTACGACTTTTATTACTTTTCATTATCCATGTATGTGGGCTCAGCAAGAACTTCAGTAATGGGAACTGAGTGAGCCAGTGGTGGATAAGCCTGGTGTCAAAGGAAGCTACAATAGGGCCCACATTCACAAAGGCGAAGAGTCAAATCACCATCCAAGAGAGTGCGAATGAACTTGGGCCTGGTCTGGGCTCCTAATTCTGTTAGATCCGGTTGCCCTTGACTCAGAGACTGGGGCTGTTAGGCCAAAAGTCTTTAATATTCAGAGATGGGCAGGGAAGGGCCAGGGGAATTTTTTCAGATCCATTAGAGTATTTTATAGACAAAATTCAACATTTAATTTCTGAAGAATAGGACAGAGGAAAGAGGTTTAGATTGAAGCAAAGAGACTTTAATAAAAAAAAAGATGACCTCCTAGATTGCAAAGTTGTTTAAAGAGTAGAATACATAATCAAGGAAGTTTCAGAATCTCTAATCCTGGAGATTTTTTTACAGAATCCAAGAAAGAGAGGAGGGCTCCCCCGAGGAAGCAATGTAGACAAAGTAAGCCCTTGGGCTCCCTTCCAGTTCTCTCTGGTCTATTTTTAAAAGTAACATATCCCTAAAATGAAAGGATAAAATACAAAAGAAAATCATTAATGTTCAAATTGAATACACCCCAACGATTTTTATGTAGGTCACATTTTGCTGAGAATTTTCTTAACCATAGCAGTTTATCTCAGAGTTCTTACCCAGGATTTTTACAAACAGCAGTTATTACAAAGGATGATATTATTTTGTGCCGTTACTATAAGGTTGAAATTTTGATCAACGGGGGAAAATACATATAAACCTTGAATGCCCAATGCTAAATATGATCCTGCTCAACTTCCTTGCACTGAAAGCACAACTGAACATAAAGGAATTCTAGGAGTGGGAGTGGGAGACAGAGACAGAGTTGTGGGTGGGGAGAAAGACAAAGCTAGAAAACAAGGCATGTACAAGGAGAACCAGAGAGACCATGAAAGAAGGTCAAGCTGGGTTAATCCAAGTCCTCTCCAGGACTGTTTCTGGACTTCTTGGCAAAAATGCTCTTTTTGTTCTGGATGAAATAATTCTGGGTCTGCTGGTGTTCAAGGTTGTTGCCATATGGAAAGCTCTTACCTGAGATGGAAAGCAAGAAGGAGAAAATAACAAGGGATAGAGAAATGGGGAGAGAGAGAGAGCAGATATGTAAGCATGTCTGTGATGTTTAACTTGTGAACTTCTGGATCCAGCCACACCTGAAGTCTTTTGATTTACCAGTTTTATGAACCAATGCATTCTTTTTCCTTCAAGTAGTCTGTGCCTTTCAGTGGAAAGAATCTCAAGGAGAACGGGTATAAGGAAGATTGAGGGTGGCAGTGGGATGGGGGGAATATCAGAAGAAATGGAGCAGGAATCATGGACTATAGTAGGACGAAAGTAAAAGCAGTGGCTTTGGTGTAATCAGGATCTATATGAGGTGAGGAGACTTTTTTAAGTGTAAAGAAGACAGAGTGACACTTAAGCAAATGCTAAAAGAGATGGAAAAATTATCTTTAAAAAACTGGTTAACTCTTGTCTCCTGGACAAATGGCCAACCATGCCCTGCCACTAAAACGCAATACTGTCTTCAGTATGACATGAAATGTTTCAGGTGGATGAATTCTGCTGTAATATTTGAAGAGATATTCTACTATGAAAATAATTTTCTGCAAACTTCCTCCATTCCATTACACTAATAGCTTCTTAATTATAATACAACATGGCATTTACCATACTAAATAGTCAACAGGATGTGGAACAAGAAATGAACCTAAAACCTTCTTTTCTTAATTTCTTCCCATCCTGCTGAGTATCCATGAGTGCTAGATAAAAGGCTGGCATTTTCTTCACGCTATCTAGGCTCCAGACTTGGAAACACTTTTGTTGAGGTAATCATTTGGTTCACTTTTCAAAAGAATAATAAAGAGCTGTCCCTTATTCCCTTTCTAGAGTCACACTGACATGGAGCAATCAAAGTAACCCATTATCAGAAAATTCCCTGCTTTGTTCAAATTATAAACATCAATGGGCATCGCTCCTGGGAATTCAAAGAACAGACGAGTGTGTAAGAGCTAGGCTTGTTGTTAGCAGAATAAACCAGGTTTGCTTGATGCTTTGTTTTACCAAAGACAACATAAGTAGTGATTACGGTTCCCCTGGGTTTTGCACTGATCGTCAAAATGCTGACAGTCACTTAAATCACTCACTGGGCGGAATAATCATCCTGAGAGGAACTGAGAGGGTACAACTTATATTATAAAATGGAACTGAGCACATGAGACAAAGTATTAACGGGCATGGTAGAAGAGATGTCAGAATAACGGAGATGATTAAAGACATGAATTAGACATCAACTATACTCGGTACTCTTAGTGACATGAACACAACAACTAAATTGTGCAATTACAAAGCTGAGCACAACTCAGAGAGCATCTTTGTTTTTGAAAACAGCCTATGCCAGGTTAGCCTGTGTGAATCACTTCTGTGTGAACCACTCAGTGGCTTGCTATAGAGGTTATGCACTTTCTCACTTTGTAGAGCCCTTTTAGGCATAGACAGAATAGAAAACTGGAATGTTGGGCCACCAGAAATAAGAGATTGCATTATTAAATATTAGACATTGGTGGCCCACAAAACAAGGACGCCTTTCAATCATCACTAATAAACCTACCCAAGCAGCCCCTGCATTTGCAAAAGTCAAAGGAAACCAAGAAAACAGGCATCTGATCTCTTTTCAGAGCTGTTTATTTTGCAATTAGCAAAAGGGAAATTAGTTCTCTCTGACTTTTTTATTTTTGGAGGAGTGGGGTGAGTCTGGGAGATAAAATGGGTAATTTAGACTACTGCTTGTGACAGACTGTGTGCTATGACAGACTATAAAGTTGAGGGCCTTTCAAGGAAACCTACTCATGCAGAGTCTGCTCAGATCCCTTACTGTGCCCAAACTATCCTTAATAGGTGGATACATTTTTATTCTTATAGGTTTCTGAGAATAAACATGTATAATTTTATCAGATAAAAAGTAACATTTTAAATAAAAAGTATAAAAATAAAAGTATATAAATAAAAAGTAATATTTTAAGAAGACTCCTGAAGCAGATCATATAATCTCGCTCAAAAGCCCGCCTCCTACTGTCCATTTTCCCCAACCCCTATTGACCCTAAGGATGGCCACATAATCAGCATTAGAACGTAGGTACTGAGCATTCAAGGGACTCCTAAACTCTGCCTGTGTGGCCTGTATTTCAGGGAGTAATTTACCCCTGTGAATTTCATCCACATTTCTTCCATCTCTAGACTGGAAACCGCAGTTAATCAGGTAATAACTTTTCAAAAGACAATGACAATCCATAACTTACTCTGAAGTTCACAGTCCAAATAATATAAGCATTTTCTTTCTAATAATATTCTAACAATTGACTCGAGTATTAAGTTCAGAGCTGACTTTGTTTCTTTCATGTTCTTGTTGTTATTTTTCTTTTTTCCATCCTGTTTCCATGCACTCAAATCTACCATCTCCTTTCTTCCTTCTTCATATCACTTTTTCTTTGCCTCTGTTTTTAACTGCCTAACACATACTTCTAAACTAATGCTTTTACAAAATATTTATTTTATAGTTATTGAATAAAGTTTGTGTCCTAAAGTTTTTCAAATTATTTTTCTCTGAGTCATTGGTCCTTGATTGGAAAAGGTTTCTCATTATTTCATATCCTATTCCTTAATTTCCCTGAAATCTATAATTATCTCTCAGCAATCTCTTTTCCAGAATAATTGTTTTTCTCATTGTCTCTATTTTCTAGCACCTTAATCACTTCTATCATTCTCTTTTTAGACACCTCTTCATTAGCTTTACATCAGTTAAAATGAAAACGTCAACCATGTGCTCAGCTCTGAGCTCCGAGACACAGTTTCTACCCTTGAGAAGTTGTAAGGAGGACGAAATGTGTGACTTTCTGTGCTTGAGACATAGTGGTTCATTCTCACACAATTTTGTTTCTAAGGTTTAATATCAAGCTATGTTAGCATGGACCTTTTTGGCTTCCCATGCCCCACATAGAGAAGCCAAGATTACTTCCTTTTGCAGAATCACAAAATATGGGAGGTGCAGCATAAGCAGAATTCTTGCAAGAATCTTCTGACAACTTGGACATGTCCCCCATATGGTGACATGTATACACACACACATTTCAAATGACAGCACTCAGTCCTCAGATCCTCAGCTGTCCCCACCATAGCTGCCTGACTAGATACTTACTCTGGGATGTGGAAAGATTGGAGAAAGCTGACTTTGTTCGACCTGCTAACCATTCCAGGCTTTCATGCATGTTGGCCAAGGCTTTGAGGTCACTGACATCACGGAGGATGTCTTGTGGAGGGATTAATTTATCACCCAGGTTCCCGATAAGAACTTCTGACTCCTTGCCAAAGGCTGCCCTGAAAAACAAATCAGAAACACACTTCACATACAGCATGGAAAAGAGAGGAGTGAGAACACTTTTTAAGGCATGTCTAGCAACGTGGTTGTTATAATCACTATATTACAGAATGTTATTTTTCCTAGGTTTAATCTAGTGAAAAAACTATCATATACCTGCTTAAAATTACTCTGGTATAAGAGCTCTTGGAAGAAGAATGAAGTGACCTTCAAGCTTGTACCTTCAACACAACCAGTTTGGGCCTGACCTATACAGCGATGGTCCCTAGGGATGGCTTCGATGGCTGCTCTCTTGTGGGTTTTTTCCTTGCCTCTTCTCCTGCTAGAAAGTTGACGAACAACTTAGGATGTTAAACATATACATGCTTTGAAGGTTATTACAATAAATAAAACAACCAAGTTGATCTGGCAGCTAGAAAATGTTTTAAAATGTTCAAAAGCAAAGAGGGCCCAGCCTCTTTAAGAAAGTAGACTATAGTTGAGATGGACAACAGGTCTCATTCATTCATTCACTTATTTACTTGTTCTAAAAATGATCGGAGGCAAATAAACCATAAAGCATGAAGGTATTCATTACTTGGAAAGAGAAACCAGTAAAAACTAATGCTAGGATCCTTTTACTGACTGGAAAAATAAAATCAGGTAGATTTCACACAGAGCCCAGTGTCTTTATAATGCTTTTGGGAGGGTTGAAAAATCAAGTTACGTGGGGTTACAGAAGGGTGAAGTCGGAAGGGACCCTAGAGACCACATGGCACAGCCACTGCACAGATGAAGAGATGGAGGCTGAGAAGGTTAACTGTCCTGCCTACACGACACACGAGTGGCACGGCTGGGACTCAGTCACCTAATTCCCACAGCTCTCTTTCTTTCAAAAAAGAGAGGGCTGAAATGACAAAAGATGACTGAGGATGTTAGGGAGGAAAATAATGTCTTGTTGGGAAAGTTACACACAGGTAGGTAAGCAGAGCTGATGCTGGTGAAGGTTGGAACAGGCACCTGGAGAGTTTTCTGTAAGTCTCAAGGCTTTTACAACTCAAAACACCTTAAGTGAGCAGAAGCAAGGGCTTTATTTAAGTAGAACACACCAAATAAAGTTTCAAGACAGCAGTGATTAATAGCAGCTGACATATAGTCAGACTGATGCTTAATTGACACATAGGCATTTAGGGCCCAGCACCATAGCAGGCACTCAATGTTGAAAGAAACAACTGCAGTGAATTAAATGCTTATTAAAAAATGTTTATACTACCAAGTAGTGACTCATGATTAGTCTTCTTATTTCAAGAGAAGGTTATACACATATACACATTTTTTTTTTGAGGAAGATTAGCCCTGAGCTAACTTCTGCTGCCAATCCTCTTTTTGCTGAGGAAGACTGGCCCTGAGCTCACATCCGTGACCATCTTCCTCTACTTTATATGTGGTTTGCCAAGTGGTGCCATGTCCACGTGCGGGATCTGAACCGGCGAACCCCAGGCCACCGAAGAGGAACCTGAGAACTTAACCGCTGTGCCACTGGTCAGGCCCCTCAACAGAAGGTTACATTTTTAAGGGAAAGTCCTAAGTGATCATCTGAGTTGGTAAGTCATGGCAATGCAGTGCAGCAGATGGAGCACAAGAACCTTCTATGTACATACAAACCTTACTTGGGTGGCTTGTAAAAGGTCGGGTGAGACCAAGAGTCTGCATTTCTAACTAGATTTAGGCTGCTTGTCTGGGAAGCATGTTCCCTTTGAGTAGAAAGGGATAGTGCACAGGCTTCAAAGTCAGACAAGCCTGGGCCTGAATCCTGAATCTGCCACTTGCTCGCTGTGTGATCATGCTCAACTTCCCTGAGCTCTATTAGCTGGGGTAATAGTGCTGACCTCATACAAGTAATGTAAGAAGTAGATAAGATGATTTTTAAAATCCGCATTGAGAAAATTTCAATAATTACAAACATAGAGAGAAGAGTATAATAAGCCCCTGCTCAGCTTTAATTATCAGCAACTCAAGGTAAGTCTTATTTCTTCTATCCTGATCCACAGCCTTCCCCCACCTGACCTTGGAGTATTTTGAAGCAAATAATTCAGATGATATTCTTAAGCGCATAACCTAGGGCACGGAACTTGGTGAAAGCTAGTAAGTTGTAGCTATTATTATTCTTAGGTCTGTTGAGATGGCTGGTTTATTTAGTGTCAACTCAAGGTATGCTATGATGAATAAATTGAAATGGATAAGAGTGATCAGAAGTAAATAAATTAGATCTCAGGGGTTAGTTTCACAAATGGAGCCTTGTAACATCAGAGCAAATGTCATTGTGTTTCAGAGCCCAGACTTTGCTCAAAATCTTCAAGAGGCAAGTTACTGTGAGAGAAACTAGTAGTTGCTTATCCAGTATCCATTATCTCACGCCTTCTTAGTAAAAGGACCCTGATATTATTGGGGTCAGTAATGTGCCCAATTTAAAAACGAAATAAAACAAACAAAAAACTCTACTCAATTTCCCAGGCTCTCTTGCAGATGTGATGGTCAAAAATATAAACCGAAAGGAGTAGACGGGCTTCCAAGAAAGCTCTTTCAAGCAGTCTTAGTTGGCAAGGACCTCTTTTGCCTTCCCCCTTTCTGGAACACAGCCTTGGCAAGTGAAGCTGCAGAAGCTCTTCTTCAAACATCAGGTGATCTTGAGTATGAAAATAATGCTAAGAACAATGGAGCCAAGACAGGAGGTCATGGGTGCACCGATGACATCAGGGAGCTGCAATGCACCCCAGACAAGACACTTCCGGGCTTCATGTTGTAGGAGAGAAAATGAAACCTTATTTGTTTAAGACCCTGCTAGTCCAAGTTTCTGCTACTAGCAGCTAAATGCAATTTCTGACACAATTATCTAATTAGCATAAGTGAAGTCATCTTCAGAAAACTTTCTGAATTTAGATATCCCTAAAATTGAGTTACTGGGAAAAGCAAAACAATGTCTCCTCCATGATTTGAGCCCAGCAGACAGTTATAATATCTTCCCCCTGGCTGTCACTCAGTCAAGTTGTAAATATTTAGTTTTCTTAATCTGTCCTTATATATCAACTCTCCCAGCCCCTTAATCATTTTTGATAGATATAACACAAAAAATGCCTCTGAGCTGGGTGGTTAAAAAGCAACAGGGGAGGCAAACAGCTTTGAAAAACAGGCTTGGAGCCATTTTTATGCATGTAGGTGTAACCCTGGGTGGAATGTGACAATCAAGACAAACGTATTTATGTAGAAGTCTAATCTGCTTGTGTGGGGATCTCTGGGCCCTGGGCATGTCTGCGGTGCGCTGCCAGCCCGGATGCCTATCCCAATTCCCTTTGGCTCACTGAGATTTGCTTAACTTCCTCCGACGGGAGAGCAACAGACTGAGGAAAATACAAACTGCTTCATGTTGAATACATAGCAGACATCTCATTTGACAGGAATCCATAATCACCCCCTAACAACCTGGAGAGAGCACAGAAACCATGACATCGAGGATAAATGATTGACAGCTATAACTATTTCACACAAAAAACCATTCCTTCAAGGATTTGTGTGTGTCAAAGAGCTTGGTGGACAGTTTTTATGCGTTACAATAACCTAAAGGGGATGGCTTTAGTTGCCTGACTACAGATTTTTTCTAAACCCTCTAATTTATTAAATAAATTATGGTATCTGCACTATGAAAAATTATGCAGTCTTAGAAATTACATAGTAGAAAATTCTTAAGAACACAGAAAAATGTTTGGTATAGCTTATTTTTAGCCATGATATGCAGCTGAGTAAAATAAGCTGTATGCACTGTATGATATTAAAAAAGAAAATAATTATATATCTATATGAACCAAAAAATGATTGGATATCTATATAGCAAAATGTTAACCGTGTGACTGGATCATGCTCTGTGCTTCTCTGAATTTTCTACATTTTCTCCAAAGAACATCTTTACTTTTTAATGAAAAACAAATATTGAAAACCCTACCTCAAATGAGAAAACCTTTCAAATGGAGGTATTAAGAATCTCAGGAAAATTGGCAGACCAGAGTATTACAGTTACTTGTTCCAGAGGTGGTTAGTGTCCACGCAGAGGGTCTCAATGCCAGAACCCCTACCACCCAGCATCTGGGCCAATACTGTATCCTCTTTCTAGATCTGAATTTTTACTTGTTCTTCATCTTCTGCTTATTATGAAAGCACATTATTTAATGAAGACATCACACATTTTTGAGTGAAATGGGCAGCAGAATAATCATTATCCTGAGAAGGTGAAGTAACAGAGACTCAGAAGTAAGAGGCACTCATTAATTGTCCAAAGATTATCTGACATAGCCAAGAACAGAAGTTAGAACTCAAAACCTGTGTGTTTTAGGTATTGGCCCCATGTGAGGAGTCACCTTTATCATCAGTAAGCCAACAGGCTCATGCAGAAGCCTAGGATACTGACGAGTGTTCAACCTATTAAGCTGAATTTTACCACACAATTATAATCTTTAAAGAGGTCGATCTGACAAGATGCATTTAAGAGATTTTTGCCAAAGATGCCAAAAATTGCCTCCATTTAGTCTTTACATAGTTCTGTTAGCCACTGAAATCTTAGGAAGGCAAAAGAAAGAAAGAAAGAAAGAAAGAATTGCATTTTCAGCAGACTAAATGCACTTATGAAAGAAATGTCATAAATAGTTTCAAAATGATTAAATTTGCAGATTTGGGCTATATTTGATAACATGACATATACACTTGGACTCATTCCTCTCTCTCCCTGCCCCCTTCCCCAAATCTTCCACCATTGCTTCCTCTTGCTGAATCTGCTGTGAGATAACTGCCCCAAGAGCCTAGGAAACTGCCTGAAGGGCAGTTCTCCTGTGACCCAGAACAGAGCAGGGGAAGGGCAAGGACTGGCTCAAACAGTGAACCAGACTCACACATTCTTGCATCTTGGAGCGGGCAGTGCTGTACCCACATTGGAACAAGCCACTCTAAGTACGGAATTGCTTTCCTGGTCTGGTCTGAAATGTTCCTACTAGCACCACTGTCAGGAGATTTACTCAAAGTCTTATTCACAATCATGATCTCCTATTCAACAATATTTCTGGCCAAGAAACTATTTTACAGCAAAAGGAGTAAGGCAGAGCCCATGCTCCTGGAATTCCCCTCTCTAGCTGGATACCCAATCCCCCAGGAGAAGCCGGCCTGACAGAAGGGTGAGATGGCCTATGCAGGATTCAGCTATGGTCCAGTTGGGAGACAACACTTATAAGGCTGGAGTGCTGGATCCAGTACTGTTACCCAGAGACCAACATATAGGGCTTTTAATTTTTTTTCCAGTAACAAGAAAATATGGGTCCTGGAACCAAGGACTAACAATAGGAATGCCCCCTCCCCTCATTATTAAGATCACTCATAGAGGTTCTGCTCTTGCCCCAGCAACTTTGGGCTAAGCTGGTCTAGAGGTACTCAAGCAAGAATGCTTCCACCAGAAGATACAACAATGACCATATTAAATTGGTAGGAGAGATTGACATCTGGCTATTTTGGGCTTATAATACTGAACCAACAGGCAGAGAAAGGGGTTACTTTGACACCTGGGATGACTGACTTCAATTGCCAAGGGGGAAGTGTGTTGGTTCTATGCAATAAGGGCAGGCAGCACTACGCTGGATTCACTGGGACCCCTCTTAGTATTTCCACTGACATGGTAAAAATAATGGAAAAGCACAGCAGGCTAACAAAGGCGGAACTGCTAAGAATCAGCTCTTTCAGGAACAAAGGCTTAGTTCAACACAAGCAGGTAGAGAACTCTGACCAGCTGAGGTGCTGGCAGAGGGCAAGGGCAACATGGGTGGGTGGAAGAAGCAGCAAGTGATAAATACCACCTACTGCCTCGTGACCAGTTCCAGAAATAGCGACGGCAGCAGCCTTGCATTTTTATGCATATATTAATCAATGGTTTCTTTTTCTTTTCCACTTCCCCTAATATATTTTTATTGTAGTAAAATATATACAACATAAAATTGACCATTTAAACCATTTTTAAGTATACAGTTCAATGGCCTTAAGTACACTCATGATGCTATGCAACCAACATCACTATCTATTTCTACAAGTTTTCCACCATCCCAAAGGGATACTTTGAATTCATTAAACAGTAACTTCCTAGTCCCTCCTCCACCTCGTCCCTGGTAACTGCTATTCTAGTTTGTGTCTATGAATTTGCCTATTCTAGATACCTCATATACGTGCAGTCATATATGTCCTCTGTGTCTGGCTTATTTTACTTAGCACAATATTTCCAAGATTTATCCATGTCGTAGTATGTATCAGAATTTGATTCCTTTTTATGGCTGAATAACATTTTATTGGATGTACATACACATATTGCTTATCCATCCATCCGTTGATGGACATTTGGGTTGTTTCTACCTTTTGACTATCCTCAATAATGCTTCCATGAATGCTGGTGTACAAGTATCTGAGTCTCTGCTTTCCACTCCTTTGGGTATATACAAAGCAGTGGAATTGCTGGATCATACGGTCATTTTATGTTTAACTTTTTGAGGAACTAGCAAACTGTTTTCCACAGTGGCTGTACCATTTTTCATTCTCACCATAATGCACAAGGGTTCCAATTTCTCCACATCCTTGCCTAAATTTGCTATTTTTTGTTTTTCAAATTTTTAATTAAAAAAAATCTTTTTTATAATAGCCATCCTAATGCGTGTGAGGTGGTACTTCCCTCACTATTTTATATGAGGAGCTGGTAGTGATTAACTTTCCAATTTAGTTCAGAGGTCACCAGATATGAAGAATCACAGCTGACTTGACATCAAGGACTGTGGAGATCCTAGACTTGAGATGAATACAGTGACTGATGAGACTGACTCTGCCTTGTTGGGGAGAAGGGGAGAATGCCTTCATATGATGAATAGTACCTTATCTTAAGCAGAAATACGAAGTTTTAAAATATCAGTATAAGAGAGAGAATGGAGAGTAACAAAAAGGGTGGACTCTAAAAGTCCTAGGCCTGTTTGCCCTGAGATCCAATCCGTATCTTTCCTTTGTTCTGCTCTGTATTGGGAGGAGGTGGGGGCTGACCCCTGCAGGCTGTTTTCCAGGCTCCCAGCTGGCTACTGATAATGGGAGGCTTTGGAGGGTCCCTGAAAGGCAAAGAGAAAGGAGAAGCCAGGGCATTTATCCCCCTCCCTCTTTGCTTTGGGTAATGTCTCCAGCAACAGATGGATCTCCTCCTTGGTCTGGCTCCTACCAGGCCCCAAATTACTTTCAGTGCCTTTGTGCTCCAATAAATGCCTCTTCCCTCTGGCATTCCAGCTATAGAGTGGCTCTTTGCTGTTGCAATCTATGGATTATCTTAATGTCTCCTGTTTGACACTCAGATCCTCATTCACCTTTATTACCAATTCCCTAAGTTAAATTCTCTTTGATGTAAATACCTGAAGTGGTTTCTGTTTTCCATATTAGACCTTGACTTATATACAAGACCTAATAATGATGTCTGACTACACCCAATGCTACTGGGAATTGAGTAAATTATTTGGTGTGGGGATTAATTAGTTTTGTTGTATAGGTAGAGAAAGTGAGACATGTTAAGGTAACCTGTAAAGTTCACTTAGCTATTATCTGTCAGAGCCCAAACTGATGAAGGTTGTAAGAAGGTCAGGTCACCTACCTAGATTTGTAATAATACCAACTGATTCTTATGAGATGTGACAGTGACGCTTCCATTTATCACTTCTGCTTTTCACAACTGTTCAATTTTCAACCCTTTCAAAATCTGTCTAATTTGTCTGTGTCAAAAATAATGGGGGTAGTACCGTACCGCTCTGATGGGCTCTTCAGTCAGGTTTCCAAAAACTTTTTCTAAAATGATCTTGGCTAAACCCTCATAAATAAGTAATAAGATAGTCCAGTTATCTTGATTACAGTATTATTTTTTTCCTCCTAGGAACTGCTAAAACTCATCACTAAGTCTATCCCTCAATGGTTTTCATGCATGTACATTTCATCACACACTATCATATGAGTAGCTATTTTTCATATTTAATAAGTAATTGTTCCTCTTTAGAAATTTGTCTCCCCCTTCAATAATCACAATCAAGAATTTTTCATTTGCTTTCTTTGCCTACGGTTCTTCCACCATTTAAAAACTTGCAATGCTCCTGACTGGCTAGATGAGGCTGAGTGGTCCACAATTCTGTGCAGAGGCAGAATGGGGAAAGAGCTGGGGAGGGGCCTCAGGGTGTTCTTTGCAAGGTGAATATATGAAATATCAGCAACTTCTCTTCTCCTAGTTTCTGCTTGGGACTTAGAACAATATTCATCTTTTTCTTTTTTTTCCTGGTTGCAGGAAAATTGTGGTTTCTGGGTTTCTACTAACTCAGAGATGACAGCCAGAGAAATTAATCATGACTGTCATCAAGGTGGGGGGAGGGTTTGACCATCGGCTCTTCCCCTTGCTCCTTTAAATTGGCTTGCTCAGAGACAGGCACAAAACACTAGACTCACGGATTTATGGTGTTCTGAGACTGAGAGAGATCTTGGAGGTTAGCCTAAACCAGTGGTTCTCATCCTGGCTATACATTAAAAGCTTAATCAGGGAAGCATAAACAAAACATCCCATGCCAAACTCCACCTGCAGAAACTCTGATTTAATGGTCATGGGTGGGGCTCAAGCATGGGCATTTTTTAAAATAACAGCTTTATTGGGATATAGTTCACATACCATAAAATTCACCCATTTAATATAGGCAGTTCAGCGGTTTTTAGTATAGTCACAGAGTTATGCAATCATACCACAATTAATTTAGAACATTTTTATCCCTCAAAAAGAAACCCTGTATCCATTAGACTTCACACTTATCCCCAACCGCCACCACTACTCTATTTTCTGTCTCTATGGATTTCCCTATTTTGGACATTCATCTATGACTCCTGTTCATATAAATGGAATCATCACTATGCTGTCTTTTGTGAATGGCTTCTTTTACTTAACGTTTCCAAGGTTCATCCATGTTCAAGCACGTAGCAGCACTTCATTTCTTTTATTACCAAATAATATTCCATTGTATGGATATACCACATCTTGTTTATTTATTCACCAGTTGATGGACATTTGGGTTGTTCTCATTTTTTGGCTATTACGAATATTGCTGGTATGAACATTTGTGTATTTTTGTGTGGATGTATGTTTTCATTTCTCTTGGGTATATATACCTAGGAGTGGAATTGCTGGTCATATGGTAACTCTATCTTTAACCTTTTGAGGAAATGCCAGACTATTTTCCAAGACAACTGCACCATTTTACATTTCCACCAGTAGCAATATGAAGATTTAGATTTTTCCACATCCTTGCCAACACTTGTGATTACT
The DNA here is from genome assembly GCF_037783145.1 of Equus przewalskii. Lineage (NCBI taxonomy): Eukaryota > Metazoa > Chordata > Mammalia > Perissodactyla > Equidae > Equus > Equus przewalskii. The sequence goes on along the minus strand of NC_091834.1, from coordinate 87,954,884 downwards.
GTCTTTTTAAAAATTATAGTCATTCTAGTGGATGTGAACTAATATATTTTATTGTGGTTTTGATTTGTATTTCCTTGATGACTAATGATATTGAACATCTTTTCACGTGTTTATTGACCATTTGTATATCCTCTTTAAAGAAATGTCAATTCTGAACCTTTGTTCATTTTGTAATTGGGTTATTTATCTTTTTATTACTGAGTCATCTATTCTTTAGCAGATATTTACCAGGAATCCACCATTACCAAGGCCCTGTCTTAGTTTCTACGGTGGGGTCAAAGCCCACTAAAATGACTTCATGATGTGCTAATATGCCATGACCCAGAGTTCGAAAAATACTGTGTTAAAAAGTCTGCCTGGCCCTGTGAATGTATTCCTTGACTGAGTCTCCCAAATGTAGCCGCCCCTGACACAGGAAGGGTTAATAATCACTGGAAAAAGCTTGCCAACAAACTGTGACCCGGAGGTGAGAAGGCCGGTTAGCCAATGACGGGTAAGACCCCCTGGGGGGCAACCTAAGCCGGGCAGCGGCCGCCCGGGGGCACAGATGGAGAAACGATATCGATATCGGGAGCAAGAGGGACCGTTGCCTAAGAGACCTTGCCTGCTCTGAGATAAAAATATAGGAGCACAGCAACAACATGATAATATCAAAACAGAGGCCAAGAGAGGGCTCCTTGAGAAATCACTAGGAATTCTTGGCATTCGCTAATTACTTCATCCAGAACACCTGTGTATGTTTAACAGATGTAAGCTATGTATATATTGAAACGCTGGTTATAATAAACTCAGAGTGGCCATCAGCCCTCTCCGCATCTATCCTGATGTGTACATTGGATTGCGACACCGACACCAAAGATGGCAAACTTGTATCAGACATTTTATAGAGAGCTGAAGCACACAGAGGACTATGTGCTCATTTGTACACTGTAGCAAAGGCGAGAACAGAGCTTGTTTCTGCTCTTAGTTTACTAATCAGGGCGACGATCCATGCCGCCTCTCACAAGTTGCAGTAGCTTTAGCATTTGCCTTTGCCCAGGGATTCAAACAGGCCCTCCAAGACATAGAAAAATTGCTTCTTATCATGGAATTGAACTTTCTTGAACACTCAACTCTCAAGTAGAGCAAAGGAGGGGAGACATATACAGATCTGTCATATCTTAGAGTGGAGCCCCTTAATAGCAACCAGCACCTTCCTCCTTTTTAAGACCAGAATGCTTGACTGAAGGGCAACTGCCAACAATAAAGTAAATCAGAAGCCTTATGGGAAAACAGTGTTCCAGCTCCTTGATATGTTTATAATCCACAAATGATGTAAGAGTTTCTGTGGGGCAGAGAGAAGGAGGACACAAAACTCTTAAATTCAACATGAGTGCACTCTGAAAGGAGAAGAGAAGGATGAGTGAATGAGCAAACATGAGGAATGGCTGGTGAGAGGGGATGACTGAGGGGACGTTACCTCCATTAAGGATGGACCTGTTACTTCCGCTAGGTCACAAGTCATCCCTGTGCAGTGGGTCACCTTGGTCCACGGCCTGGGTTTAACAGTGATGAGGAGCCTTTCCACAAGTGGCCTGATGCTCTGACCATTTAATTAGTTGCCTGCTCAGTCTTTGTTTTAAATTAATTTTTTAAATGGAGGGACGATGGGGATAGTTCTGCTTTAAGTCTGTTCTTGAGTTACAGGATATGTCACATATGCTTGGCTCAGAACAACATGCTGAGAGAGCTTTTATTAAGAGAAAGGAACCATGAGAGATGTGAGAGCACTCTTCTCTAAAAGGAAAAAAACTCACAATTCCCATCTCTTCCAGTGATCCCATTATTTTAGTCATGCTCCTAAGTCATGCTCTAGCAGGTGAGATGTTAGTAAAGGTAGCAACAAATTGTTAAGTACACAGAACAGAGAAAACGGAATTGCTTAATGCAATCACATTTTAGAAATGCTAGAATCCCTTGCTGTTTCTGAGGCTCCCTGGAGAATGAAAGCAGCTACTTGCCCAGAACTCTCCCATCCAGGCCCTTAATCTGAACATGTAACAAAAGGAAAACATTTAGGTAGGCTAATGAAAGTATTTGTAATCAATCATGATCATCTTCAAACATTTAAATCATTTTGATGTGACAGCACAAAGATTGACTCACCCCCAAGTGTTCACATTATTATTAGAGAGATAAGGAATAAAGTCTCCAATGCAAATACTTTCCGTTCATTTACCCACCATTCTTCCTTTTCCCCATAAAGCTTTCCTTCCAATTATGCCTAAAGCAATGACTAATAGAAAGCCATCAATGAGATGAAGAGAGAAAGAGAAAGGGGGGGTAGGAGGAAGAAGGGGAGGGAGAGAAAGAGGGAGGTGGAGGAAAAGTTCTTTTTTTACAGAAGAATGTCAGCTAATAAATGTTTCAGACAAAGTTCATCAATGGATGCCAAAACCAATAGTTAAAAGGTTGTTAGAGAACAGGAAATTCACATAGTCTCAAGGTATCATCCCACAGATTACTACTAATCACAAAAGAAAATAAATGCACCTTTACAATGGGAAGATCTGGCAGTCACTACCTTAACTAAATGGTCAAGCTTGCCATTGCTAAGCACAGCTAGACTTTATGTGAAACGACATAGTGGGAGGCACAAAATATCACCTATGTGGTGTTCTTGACAGAATGTTCAATCTGGATGTAATCACAAAGAAACTGTTAGATAAATTCACACCTCTATTTGATAACTTGGCTAGACTCTTTATCAAAGAATTTCATGTTACGAAAAATAGAGGGAGTTGATGAGACTGTTGCAGATTAGTGGAAATTAAAGAAACATAACATAATGTGTGAACCATGATTGGATCCTGGATTTTAAAAAATCTAGACAACATTCTTGGGTTTTTTTTGGTAATTGGGGAAATAAGACTACGGGCTGTATGCTGGATAAACTTTGAATAAAGGCTGATTTTGTCAGGTGTGGTATGGTTGGCAAAATAACAGCCCTTCAAAGATGTCTATATCATAATCTTGGGAACCTGTGAATATGTTACTTTACAGGGCAAAGGGGAATTTGCAGGTGTGATTAAGGATAAAGACCTTGAGATAGGGAAATTATCCTGGATTATCTGGGTGGACCAAATCTAATCACAAAAGTCCTTAAAAGTGGAGAAGCTTTCCTAGCTGTGGTCAGGGAGAGATACGATGATTGAAGAAGGGCCAGAGAGATGCTATGTTGCTGGCTTTGAAGATGGAGGAGGAGACCACAGACCAAGGAGTGAGGTTGGCCTCTCCCCAAGGAGTGAGATGCTGGAAACACAAGGAAACGCATTCTCCCTTAGAACCTCCTGAAAGGAACGCAGCCCTGCAGACACCTTGATTTTAGTCCAATGAGACCTGTGTTGAACTTCTTACCTACAGATCTGAAAGAAAATGAATCTGTGTTGTTTTAAGCTACTAAATTTGTGGTCTTGTTATGGCAGTGACATAAAACTACTAATACATATGGTAATGACATGGGTGTGTAGGAGAACGCCCTTGTTCTTGGGAGACGCATGCTCAAGTGTTTAAGAGTAAAGGGTCACGATGTCCTTAGCCTGCTTTTGGATGGTTTGGTAAGAGGGAAGTGTATGTATATATTTGAAGAGAGAACAGAGTGGGTATGGCAGAATGTTAACAGTCAGTAACTCTAAGTCAGGGTATATACGCATTCACTAGACTATTATTTCAATTCTTCTATAGGTTTAAAAATTTCCAAATTTAAAAACAGTTTAAGTTCAGGGAAAAAATAAGAAGCTAGAAATAGACAATTGTTGCACTTTTCAAAATCAGTATCTCTCTCCTGCCCCTCCCCAAAATAGATCCTAGGAATCACTTAGACGGATCCCTTGACAATGATCTTTAAGTTTCTTCCCAATGTGCTGAGTTTCCAGAAATGAAGGTTTTGTACAAGGTATGACATAACATGTATGATGACAATTTAATGCATCAATTAAAAACTTGAACAACATTACGAAAGCAATCAGAACTCTTGCAAATTGTTTCAGCCATTCTCATTTCAGATCTGGAGAGAGAAAATTTAGAATGACAGTGAGTTATGTTTTGACATGTTGAATCCACACAGGCATAAATGCACAATTTCTTCTGTCAGTCCATCTTTCCATCCCTGTATGAGAATTCTGGAGTAGTTACGTGTTGTGTTCTTATGGGTAAGCACGGAGAAACTATTATGCCCAAGTAAGTCTATTCTAGGAAAAAAAGGATAGTGCCATCAAGGCAATAGATGGCAGGGCAAAGGTTGAGAGTGAACTGCAGCCAACATTCCGCTGAAGGCAGTTTCACCTCCATGCAGGTTCCCTGCCTAAAAGAAAGACACAAAAGCATCACTCTTTTTATACAAAGCCTCTAGAGGCTGTGCTGGTAGCAAAACACCAGGGTTCAAAGAGTGAGTCTCCAATTAAAGGCCAAGATTTTAATCACAGGTCAATGTAAGTGACTGTGAAATAAGTCCAGATACATTATTATGGGAGATTCATTATGTAAAAAAAAAAACAAAAAACCCTGCTCCTGTTTGACTCAGAACTGCATAAGTCATACGACAAGAAATTCTTTAAACTTTCTCTATAATTATAATTTTAATTTAAGCTGCCATTTCTCTTCTCTGGCAGCATAACTTTTGTCCTTTTGCCCGTATTACTAACAATATATTCTATACATTAAACAGTTAGCTTTTAAAATTTCTGACTAATTTCTGATCACTAATGTAAAATTACAGCTCAGATTGCAGGTAAACAGTTAAGTATTTGCAACCTGCTATGGACTGAAATGTACCCCCACCCCTCTTCATATGTTGAGGCCTGAAACTTCAAAGTGATGGTAGTTAGAGAGAGGATCTTTGGGAGGTACTTAGGTCATGAAGGTGGAGCCCTCGCAATGGGATTAAGCACCTTTATAAGAAGAGACGAGAGAGATCTCTCTCCTTCTCTCTCTGACATGTGAGGACACAGCAAGAAAATGGGCCTCTGCAAGCCAGGAAAAAGAAATATCCATATAGGTAAACATACTAGAAATAGAACTAAATATACTAAAACTATTAGCTAAAAAATAGTAAAATTATATTCAAAATTCTACAAAATGAATAGAATACAGTAAGTATACTCATTATACAAAGGGCTCCAACCTACTCTAAGGTGTAAACACACAACATAGAAACACAATTTTACTGGACATTAAAGATGAACTAATATTCTACTAATATTCCAGTCAAAACACACACACACACACACACACACACACACACAGAAACCAGCCTCTAAGTTCTAGAATCAAAGGCTGTCATTTACAGATGAAGGATGGAGGTGCAGAGGGGTGAGGGGCATGGCTAAAGACACATACAGAATTAGGGCAGAAAAAGGCAAAAACCCAAGGCTGAACCTCAGGGTTTTCTCCACGTTCTGTACCCTCTTTTTTGGTACCAGGTAGATGAGTACACTGACGTATCGGTGGGTAAAGACAGTGAATAATTCCATGAAAACCGATACTAGGTAATGACAGGCAAAGAGCTAATTGTGAAACAGCACATTATTTTCAGGCGGATGGCACTTGCTCAGCGTTCTGATACAGACTCAACTTGGAATAAAGTTGCACCAAAATGCTCGGTTAGCTTGGAACATGAATGCCTCTTTCTTCAGCCAAGCCACTCAAATAAGCCTGGCTACTAAGTTTTCTTTGTAGGATGTTGCCAAGCAACACTGGATATAGACAATAACGTACAAGTTTTTTCTGTAGGTGCTGGACCTTCCAGAGGTATGTAGTTTTTCTGCCAGGAGCCACTATAAGTTATGCATTCATACAAATAGCACTAGTTTTCCATAAAGAACATTTCTTAAGCTTTAAGACAGATTATCAATATATAGGATTAAAATAACCAATAATTACTTATTATAAGTTGAACACATACTTTCGTTTTTCAGCTGCTGAAAGTCAAAATGTATGTAGCATTGAACTTCCTTGTCTGTGTATTCCAGCTTATTGATCATTCTGGTCATTTTTCAAATTGGCAGACAATTTCCTTTCGAAGAATCTAAATCTATTCAGAGGCCAGACACTAAACAATGATCTCAAACAAAGGCAGCGATTCCAAAACTAAGCACCATGTGCCATGTCTTCAAGGTAGCTCTTTTGGAACACAGAGGGGGAAGGGACCGAGGAACGGGTAGGGGCACGGAGGTCTTAGGAGGAAGATAAAGAAAGAGATGGGAACCTCTGGGGCAAAGTAAAATACTGTAGAGAAGAGTAAATGCTTTGCATAAATTTGGCAGAAAAGTGAACATGGCCTAGGATCAAGAATTTTTTCAGAGATAAAAAAATGTTAGAATGACAACATATTTCTGGAGAATTATCGAACTGGGAGTGAACAGTAACAGGGCTTGAGGATGTGTGGAAATTATTTTTTAAGCAAACGAAAATTTAAAACCTAAGTAATAATTACTCATGGTTAAATAATTTGTAATGATGAGCAGTGATTCCCTGCCCCACCCCTCCCTGTGTTTAGCCTTGTGCTCCAGAAAGAAGCACCTATAACTTAAAAAAAAACACAACTATTTCTGTTTCTAATTCTTCCAGGATTATAGCCATCTCTCTACATAATCTGTGGAAACCGCTACCTGTTTATGTATTGATTGTAGACATTTTATTCTCACGTCCTGCTCGATGGATAGCTGGGGAATTAGCTTACAGATGTCCCCTCCTCCCACACCCAGTTATACCCATTTCTCCTGTAATTATAATGTAGTTATATCACTATTTTTAGTTTTTCTACTGGCCTCTTTTTTATATATTTACCCATATCTTTCCCTCTAGCATAGCACTCACCACACTATAAATTGCTTATTTGTCTGACTCCCCGCACACTGTGAGCTCCTAATCCAGGAGGGAAGCGGGGTAGGGTGCAGAAGTGGGGAGGGCCTGGGGGAGGAGATGTTGGAGGAGTTGATACCTGAGCTGTATCTTGAAAGCTGAACTGGGCAGGTACAAGAAGCAGGAGTGGGATGAGCAGAGGGCATTCCAGGAAGAGGAACGGGCATGGAAAAGGCACAGAGGTGGGAAAGCGCGTGCGGGATTGCGAATCTGAAGAAGTTCAACAGGGGAAGAAAGACAGGGTCAGAAGGCAAGCGGTCCTTCATCATCTGAGAGGGAATTTAAGCCTGCAGCAGAGACAGGCCGTCAGCAGAGACAGACTGGAGAGAGACGCCAGCAGGTGCGGGCCTTTCCAGCGGTGGTTTTGGACTCTCTCACTGCTTCCTGTGTCTTAGGAACACCTCTTCCTGCTCCTACCCTGGCTAGATAATGGATGTCTCATCTGCCACTACCATGGCACAGACCATCATTCTCAGCCTCCCTTTCTGAAAGGCTGAGGGGGACTAAATTAGAGGAATTAAATTTGTTTTCTTTTATTAAGATTCCAAATAAGAGAAAGACGAATGGTATTACAGGTACAGCTAAGTGAAAAAAATTAAATAATTCCATGATCTGAAATTAAATAAAAAAATAAAATGTAGAAAAGACGATATTAATGACTTTTTAATCATAGTAACAGATAACTATAATCCTCAAATAACTGTCTAAACAGACTAGCATTTGTGCAGTGTACAGAGGAGATTTAGAATTTTTTTTTCATTTACTGCCAATCTTATGCTAACAAGAGTCATATCATTTTGATATAATAACAAAGTGCCTAATTCAATCATCTTGAAAATTAATTGATATGTTTGTAGCTGAGTCTCCAGTTAATTACCTGTCTTTTTTGTTTAATTTTGAGATTTAAGTCTGCTTCTCATCTACTCTTGCCTGGCAGTGTCCTACATCCATCTATGACCTTCATCTTATTGAACTGAGGGGGGAAAAATTTCAGCAAAGCATTTTCAACTCTTGTACTTATTTAATATATTCATGTTTTCTGATTCATCTTTCCTTTTATAATTATATTTTTAAAGTCATATTAAGCATGCAGAGATAGTGAAATAAATGTCTACACTCTAATGAACAATTTCGTTCAAGCCAGCTAAAGTCTTTTTCCTGCATCAGATCTTTTATTTGCTCCTTCAAATTTATCTAAAGTTTCTCTAATAGCTATAGTTATCTGGAACCTTTTTTTGTGTGAGGAAGATTGGCCCCGAGCGAGCATCTGTTGCCAATCTTCTTCTTTTTGCTGGAGGAAGATTGTTGCTGAGCTAACATCTGTGCCAATCTTCCTCTATTTTACGTGGGATGTCGCTACAGCGTGGCTTGATGAGCAGTGCTAGGTCGGGGCCCAGGATCTGAACCTAGGAACGCCAGGCCACCAAAATGGAGTGTACAAACTTAACCACTATGTCACTGGGCCGGCCCCTCTGGAATCTTTTAACAGCTGTTGCTTATATTATTTTGAGAAACTTTTAAATTTCAAAGTACAATTTTTCTGAAAATTATTTCTGCTCTACTTTATTCATACTAAGTCCATATGTGCATACGTTCCTAGACCTACTAGATTTCCCTTTCTTTTAATTGTCTAATCTGTGCTGGATAAAGAATTGAAGAGGTGTAAGGACCCACCAAAGGCAAAAACAAAACAAAACAAAGCAGACTAGTTGATGGCAGTGTTGAGGACTAGGACTCAGGCCGGTGAGCTTCCAGAAGGAACATGTTACTATACATGTAACTTTTAGGGAGGCCACTGATGGCATTTTCTTCCAATTAAGGCGTTTGGCTCACCATTCTTTATATTTTATTCTTTTCATTTAAAGAGTGGCTGATCCTTCCTATTCTTAAATTCACTTTTATTCACTCCACATTGATTGAGGATCTATGATGTACTATTAGTGTTTCGTTGAAGGAAGTGCAAAAGTGTAACCCTGCTTTTGGCTTTACTTTTCTTTTTTTCATTAAATATATAACATAGAACTCATGCCAAATAAAATCTTAGGAATCACTTTGCTCTTTGAAAACAGTATTTTGCTGCTCTTTAATCACTTTGAGTTCATAGTTTCGGAGAACAACAAAAGAGAACAGCAATAAGCAGTCTTAATATCACTCATTTGATTCTCTAGACAAAATTAAAAAGTTATCTTCTAAATAACTCAATAATTAAAATAGCTAAATATGTTCTTTAATCTCTCTTCCCTACTCGGGACTGCATCATGCTTTATCTGAAACCTACATAACTTGTTTTATATCATTTTAATATTTTCATACCCTTTGTGTCTTCTTTCTCTTTACAATAATGATTACTCTTATTTTTCCTTTTCTTTGATTAGACAAACTCAGAGGAAAGACAAGATAGTCAGTTTTAAAGTACCTATATTCCCGGTTTCAATACATTGTCCATGTCCATATAGCTAGATATTCTGTTAACAACCTGTTATTGAAAGGGAAAGAACCTATAGAAACTTTATACATTAAATATAATACAATGAATATCAATAATAATGAGCAAAATCTAGAGTAAAAACACTTATATGATGAATGTTTGTGACATTAGGATAAAATGATTAGAATATCAGTCAAGATTATGGTGACCGATGAAAATGAAGGAATAACTCAAACGTCCCAAAATACAAATCCCGGATCCATTTTTAGGCTGGTTGATCATAGTGTGGTAGCTCTGGGAGCCAGACTACCTGTGGTCAAATTCTAGCTCTGTCACTTACTGGCTCTGTGAATGTGGGGAAGTTACGTAGTCTCTCTGCACCTGAGTTTCCTTGTCTGTTGAAAAATAGTACCTGAAAACTCATAACGTTGCTGTACAGCACCGGCACTGTCAACTCTGATTGTTGTGATTGTTGAAACATTGCACAGTCTTTCCAGAAACTTAATTCTTTATCATTCATTCTTCTGCCTTTTAGAATTGAAGACTAATTTGTAGGCTTTATATATTCTCTGACTTTTATCACCTGAAAACTCTGATCCTGCTCCCACCAATCACATTTATCCACTTAAAGGCTTTCAAACCTGGCTCTAGAGAAATGATTCTTACTATCTGAAATTCTGGGGCCTTGAGTGAAATGGGGGTAACATATCTTTTGGGACATTCTTTCTAAAACACATGGCTTTCTCAACTCCTGGACAACCCTTCCCCACCCCTTTTACTTCTCCCAACAGCTTACCCCTTCTGTTAATTACATCTCCAGAAAACAAGACTGCTTTTATCAGTTGATATTCAGTGATCTCAAAAAGATAAATATGTACACATATATGACAGGTGCAAAGACAATGGGCTAGCAAGCTTGCTTTCAGTTACTTTGGGAACAAAAGGATATTTGCTATTTTTCTTTTTTCTATTAAAGCGCTGGCTTGACCTATTTTTTTTTTCTATTCAGAGTTAAGCCTGGAAATAATACACTTTAGTTTTTAGTTAAAAAGCAAGAATACAAAAGAGCCTCATTCAGTAATGAAGGGAACATAACCTTTATTCAATGCAAAGGGGACTGGATTCTATATTCATCCGTGTGCCAAATAGCCCTCGGAGCTTTAAAAACTAATTATAGGAGGAGAGTGTGACTTTTCCATCTTTTTGGCTTAGGCCATGCTCTGTGGTACTCTAACGTGCTATATCAAGGCTCTCTGTCAACTCTACCACATGGAATGTCAACGAAGAGTGTTTTTTCCTGCTTGCCTTGGCTTTCAATTTCTAACCAGGATAGAGAATGCGACAGATTAAGAGGAAAGAATCAATCACATATAAAACAAAACAGACCCCCAAATTATTTTTTTTCCGTTAAAGCAAATTTAATTTACTTTCAAATCATGTCTACATAAGAAATTAGATACTATAATTAAATTTATACAAAACTTGAGACAGGCAAAACTAAACTAGGGTGATAAAAGTCAGAATAGTGGTTACCTTGAAGATAGCCTTCTGAGTGCTAGAAAAGTTCTATATTTTGATCTGAGAAGCAGTTACATGGGTATAATTACATATAACATTTCACTGAGTTATATCCCTAAGATTATGCTTTACTTCATATATATTATAACTCAAAAAAATTTAAAAATCTATGTATAATTTCTTTTGACTTATGGAGGGTGATACAATTCAGGGAGCAAAATAAGAGTAAAGAAAGCCAGAACCTTAATTCCAACTCTTCTAAATCAGAAGGTATAATGAGGTGGTATACAGAGGTCATCTCTTCGCATCAGCATTCTCTTTTCTGTAATACAGCTAAAAACTCTTCCCTTTAACTTTAAGCTATTGAAGATAACTAATAAGACTGACTTAAAATCTCTTTGCAAGCATAAAATACAATTAAAGAGTTACATAATAAGCTGAGGCACATAAGAAAGAAGACTTACATTCATTTCAAGTAACCTGAAAAGTAGGGGGGAAAATAATGTATCCTCCAGAAGTTGCTTCTAACACAACTATTAAGGTTATAGACACGATTAGAGGAGTACACTTAAAGAGGAGTGGGAATATGCTTACCCAGACCTCTTAAAGATCTGGCAGCAGGAAAATATGATGGTAATACTGAGAGAGAGTAGAGTCTTGCAGACTGACCTATCCTAAGGTCAGTTTTATTATTAATAGTTGGGGCTTTAATCAATCGATGTCTCAATCATTCTTTACCTCTCTTGATAGAAAAATCATGAGGCTACCCTATGCTACTATTGCCATAACAACACGACCTAAATTAAGGGGAAATATAGAGAGCAGGGATAGGAAACAAAAATTTAGGAGTTTATAATTTGTTTCAGATGCTGGGGAAAAATATGTTCATCACAATAAAGGTTTTAAGATTTTATTTTTCCTTTTTCTCCCCAAAGCTCCCCGGTACATAGTTGTGTATTTTTAGTTGTGGGTCCTTCCAGGTGTGGCATGTGGGATGCTGCCTCAGCATGGCTTGACGAGCAGTGCCATGTCTGCGCCCAGGATTCGAACCGGTGAAACCCTGGGCCACCAAACTGGAGCACGTGAACTTAACCACTCAGCCATGGGGCTGGCCCCCAGCACAATAAAGGTTTTAGAGAAAAACATCTCTGTGACTTTGCTATAAGCCAGAATTTCTAAATAGGATAAAAAATGTTCTATCCATAAAAAAATAATAAATTGGACTTATTAAAATTTAAAAACTCTGTTTACTCAAAGACCCCATTAAGAGAGTAAAAAGGCAAGCTGTAGAGTGGGAGATGACACTATCTATCAATCAATTAATAAATCTCTAACAAAGGAGTTACAATCATATATATAAAGAATTCCTACAAGTCAGTAAGGAAAAGACAGACAACGTAATTAAAAATAGATTTGAACAAATATGTTATGCAAAAAATATTCAAATGGCCAATAAAAACATAAAAATACATTAAAAGGTGCTGAGCTTCATTAGTCATGAGAGAAATACTTATTACACCACAGTAAGATAACTCTACAATTGGCTTGTCAATAGACTGGGCATAACCAAGGAAAGAATCAGTGAGCTTGAAGAAATGTCAATATAAAGTTCTAAAGTTGAAATCCGAAGAGAAAAAAGAAGGAAAAGACAGAAGAGAACATCCAAAAACTGTGGCACAATTACAAAAGGTGTAACATAAGTGTAATGGGAATATCAGAAGGAGAAGGAAGAGAAGAAAGAACAGAAGAAATATTTGAAGCAATAATGACTGAGAATTTCCCAAAACCAATGACAGATATCAAACCACAGATGTGGGAAGCTCAGAGAACATCAAGCATGAAAAATACCAAAAAAAAATATGCCTGGGTACATAATGTTTAAACAGCACACAATCAAAAACAAAGGAAAAAATCTTGAAAGAAGTCAGAGGAAAAAATGACCTTATCTATAAAAGAACAAGGATTAGAATTACACTGGACTTCTCTTCAAAAACCATGGAAGCAAGAATAGGGGAGTGAAATGTTTAAAGTGTTAAAAGAAAAGAATCACCAACCCCGAATTCTGTACTCCGTGAAATTATTCTTCAAAGGTGAAGGAAAAATAAAGACTTTCTCCAACACACAAAAATTGAGGGAATTTGTCATCAGTAGACCTGCCTTACAAGAAATGTTAAAAGTTGTTTAGGGAAAAGGAAGATGATATGCGTCAGAAACTTGGAAAAACATTAAGAAAGGAAGAACATTAAAGAAGGAACTAATGAATGAAAATAAAACCTTTTATTTCTCTCATTCTTAATTGATCTAACAAGTAACACTTTGTTCAAAATAACAGCAACATTACATGCAGTGATTATAGCTTATGGATAGGTGAAATGAATGACAGCAATGCTATAAGGACAGGAGGGAGGAATTGAGAATACTTTGTTACAAGGTGCTTGCATTACCTGTGTTGTGGTATAGTGTTATTTGAAAGTAGACGTGGATTAATTATAAATGTATCTTGCAAACTCTAGGGCAACCATTAAGAAAAAGGGAAAAAAAGGAGTACAATTTATATGCTGAGAGAAGAGAAAAAGTGGAATCATATAAAATACTCAATTAAAAAAAGAAGGCAGAAAACCACAATCCATAAAAGAAAAAAAATAGGTAAGTTGGACTTTATTAAAATTTAAAATGTCTGCTCTACAAAGACCCTGTGAAGAGAATGAAAAGACAAGGTACAGACTGGGAGAAAAATCTTTGCAAAAAATGTATCAGATAAAGGACTGGTATCCAAAGTACACAAAGGACTCTTAAAACTCAACAATAAGAAAACACACAATCCAATTAAAAAAAGGGCAAAAGATCTGAACAGATATTTCACTAAAAATATAGATACAGATATTAAATAAGCATCAAATAAGCAAAGATGCTCATCATATGTCATTAGGGAAATACAAATTAAACCAATGAGATATCACTACATATCTGTGAGAACGTATCAAATCCAAAACACTGGCAACACCAAATGCTGTGAGGATGTGGAGCAACAGAAACTCTCCTTCACTGCTGGTGGGAATGCAAAATGGCAAAGCCACTTTGGAAGACAGTTTGGCAATTTCTTACAAAACTAAACATACTATTGCCATACGATCTAGCAATCACATTCTTTGGTATTTGCTCAAATGACTTGAAAACTTACATCCACACAAAAACCTACACTTGAATGTCTATGGCAGCTTCATTTATAATTGCTAAAACTTGGAAGCAACCAAGATGTTCTTCAATAGGTGACAGGATTAATAAACTGTGGTACACCAACACAATGGAATATTATTCAGAGATTAAAAAAAAAAAGAGCTATCAAGGCACAAAAAGACATGGAGGAAACTTAAGTGCACATTGCTAAGCAAAACAAGCCAACCTGAGAAGGCTACATACTGTATGATTCCAACTATACGACATTCTGGAAAAGGGAAAACTATGGAGATAGTAAAGAAAATCAGTTGTTGCCAGGGATTCAGGGAGAGGAAGGCAGGGATGACTAGGAGGAGCACAGAGGATTTTTAGGGCAGTGAAACTATTATTCTGATGGATACTGTAATGGTGTATACACTCATTTAACATTTGTCAAAGCCCACAGAACGTACAGCACAAAAAGTGAACCATAATGTAAACTACAAACTTTAGTTAATAATAATGTACTATCATTAGCTCATCAATTTTAACAAATGTACCACACTAATGTAAGATGTTAAAAATAGAGGGAATTGGTGGGGTGGGTGAGGGGATATGTGAGAACTCTGTACTTTTCCTTCAGTATTTTATAAACTTAAATCTGCTCCTCTCCCCAAAAAAAGTCTATTATTTTTTTTAAAAAGTAAACTGTATATACAGTTTTCTTATATTAATGTAACCAGCTGACAAGTTTTTCTGAGACAATGAAGAAAACAAAAAGGAAGGCTTTAAGTTAAATTACAGGTGAATTTTTGAGTCGATTTTGAGAAAGTTTTAAACGGCACCGTGGCAAATTTTCATAATAAAATGTTGGTAAAAATGTGGCACTATAGTGTATGAATACAGTTAATTTCGTGAGCAGTAAAGACCTATTTGTCTACAGTCGTGACCTATATTCTGAGAAAGAGATGAGCCTACAGTTGTACGATGAATTACAAGTAAAATACTGGCCATTACTTCTTTTATTCTTCTTCTGGTCTTTGCGTCTTTAAAGTGCTTTTATTTTATTTTATTTTTACTATTTATTCATTCCCTTGGATAAGCAAAAGACAATAAGGATAAACCTAATTTTAACGTGACAAAGTATTACCTCCATTTTTTTCTACTTTATACAGCTCTAAAATGACAGAGGTGAAAATATTTCACTGTGGCAAACCAGCTGTGTGAAAATGAGTAGCCTCATCAAATTAGGGCACATTTTCACGGCTAAGTAAATCATTTAAATTGTACAAAGGTAAATGTTGAATGATAAAGTTGAAAGAGAGACCTTACTTTGTCAAAATAAGTAGAAAACAATCAGCGATTATTCCATGTGTATGAACAAACATGGGAGGCACATTTGTATTTCCAGAAAGTTCAGCTAAGAGTTCTATGAACTGAAGAACATGCTAAGAACAACTTTAACATACTCTGTATGGGCAGGAACTTTATCTTATTAATTGTCATATTTCTAAGGCACGGTCTATAATAAGGTCGATATAGCTTTGCTGAATAAATGAATGAATGAACTGTATTTTTTCCCTAAGAAGGGAGAAAAACCTACAAATTAAAAGATATTTTAACTCTATTTAGCTATGCTCCAAATTTGATCCACATTAATTCCTTCTAAAGTTTTGAGCATAAGGCATATTTGCATGGGAAATGAGGTGCAGCAGGATAAAACAGACTTTACGGAAGTCAGTTAATTGCTGCTTGATATTTAGAATTGGACAAAATTTCATGTAAGAGTTAGCCAAACAGATGTTTTTCCTCCCTATGTTTAGTATGACTTAGGAAATAGACCTCTTACCTTATGAAATCTTCTTCCTCTTCTCTCTTTGGCCTCAGCTGTTTGGGTTGAGCCATATTAATCCAGTTTGGTAGAGATTTCAAGAGCCTGCTGATATCATCATCTTTTGCCCAAGATGCACTGATGACAAGTTTTTCTTCTGACTGGACAATGCCCCTAAACACAACCAACAAAAAAGAGACAGTTCAGCACATTGCCTAGAATCCAGTTAGCATTTTCATCTACCTTTGCTGCAGAAAAAAAATAACACCCCCATCTTTCTTATTAACATAATCCATTATCTGAGTTGGAGGCAGTGACATCCATTAATAGGTTATATTACTGGGAAACACCATTGCTAGAGTTCATTCTTAGTTTCTCCATTGTTGAGTAATACTAATTAGTTAATACTTAATAATACTTAATTAGTTAATACTGTTAATACTAATTAGTCCCCCTTATCACAGTTAATCCCGTGGGATCAATAAAAGTGTATGGTAGGTTTTGAAGGGATCTTTCAAGAAAGATGTAGAATAAATAAAAAGTGGGTAACCATATGAAAGAACGCTATTAAAGGACAACATAAATGGCAGTTGAAAGGTGACAGAGGTGTTACAAAAGGCTGTTTTCTGACTTCTTGGTTTAAACTACCAATTAGTTCTAATTGAAGATATTTTTTGAACTATGGACACCCCTCTATTCAAAGCAATCCACCATCATACAGAAACCTTCTGTCCCTTAAGTCAGGCAGAAAAAGTCCCTGATTATGGCTCTCTCCAGTGGACTTTGACTAGTGACCTAGAGTGACAAGCTTCGAGTCCTTTAGTAGGGCCCCAGTGTTAGCTATTAACATTGTTCTTACCAGAATGTATCTGTAAATTCATCTTAAACGTTCAAATTCAATTTAATTAAAAAGCTTCTCTTTCTGTTCAACATTTCTCTCTCTATAATTTCAATGGTCTAAAAATCCTCATCAGCAATACTTGGTGATAGAAATGACATTTATTTATGAAGGGAGTGTTAATTAGCTGGCTACTCCTCTGAAGTTGACCAAGACTCCAGGAGGTTTTCCCCTCCATCACAGGCAGGGATTTATTTTGGTGTAAGGGTTATACTGGGGGACATTATGCACCTCTAAATATGCAAGATATGTATGGTGTGTATGCATGTCTGTGTGATAAAACCTCCTTTACCCAATAGACGATTTAATGTTAGTAGTCAAAAGAAGCTGAAGCCTAAAAACCCTAACTCATGAAAACCTGACTCAAGGTAAGATGGTTTCATGTTGTAGGGAGCAATACTGCCCTGGTTCTCCGAAAATAAGCTAGAATAAATAAGAGAACCATAGTTGATTTCTAGAACTCTTCTAACTCACTATAAGCAAAAGTTTTCTAACGGTATCTGTGGTCAGCAATACAAAAATCAGCCTATGAACCTTTCCTTGGATCTCTCAAATTACTCTCACTGGTATCTTCTATTCCATTTTTTTCTTTTTTCTTTTCTTGAATGTTTTCGGCAAGATTTATGGATTAATCCCATAATCTAACTTTTATACTTGAGGTGCTGGGTGCGATCTTACAGAACGGTACCATCTCAAATTCTGTGCCAGATGGACCCTCAATGTTCTTTGGCATTGTTTTTACCTGTCTCTGTTCAACTTCCCCTCCCGCTTCCTTCAGAGGCTACTTTTTAAACCTTCGCCCTTTTCTTTATCTCCTCATTGCATATCCCCCACATTCTTCCTATCTGACAGAGAAAGGAGGGGATCTAACCACATACCTTCAACCACTCCACCTTTGATCTCCCACAGGAATATATTCAAATCTATTTCACCCTCATATTCACTTCCAATAATCCCTCTACCTAGGCTCTGGGGATCCTTTCTCCCCACAGTTAGCCTTTCCTTTTCTATATGTCTAGTATCTCTCTGTATTCCCCAACCTATGTTACTTTTTTAAAAAAATGAATGAATGAATGAATGAATGAATGAACGAATCTCTTCCTTGAACCAGCACTTCTCTCTTGGAAAGCTCCTCTCCCTCCTTCACAGACACTCTCATCAAACGAGTGGCCTTCACTCAGTGACTTTACTTTCTCATTCACTTTTCAATTCATGAAATCTCTCTCTTGGATCTACTCTATAATTTAATTCATCTATTACTTATTGAAAATTGTTCAATTATTATATCTTTCATTTGGCTCTTTTATAAATCCACTGGCTTTCTGTCTCCAAAATGTCCTGTTCTTATATTACGGATTCCATTCCTTCACCTCTGAATATTTTTAAAGCAGCAGTTTTAAAGTTCCTTTTATGTGGCTCTATATTTTTTGGTAGTTCTTTGGATGTCAAATGTCCTGTTTGTTGCATTTTTCTTCTTTTCTCATGATGGTGAGTTTTTCCACGTGGTTTGCTATTTTGGTCTGCAAGCTCTCCCTCAGTGGGACTCGTCTTCTACAGGAATCCCACATTTGCCCCGAGTTTTGGAGATGTCACTTTTTGGTTTGCTTTTGTCTCTTCTGGATCTTTGGGTTTCACTAATTCCAAATAAGTTTTGAAGGTTTTTTTGGCTTAAAGCTTTCTCTCCCTACATGGGTAGTGCAAGCTGAGGTCTTCACTTTGCACATGTCACATGCGTGGAACTCTGATTTCTTTTAGGGTCCACTTTTTCTACTTCAAAATTGGGGACTCATTCTCAATCTCAGAGTTTTCCTGGTTCCATTCATGGAGGAAATAGCCCCTTACATAACTTCTGCAGAGATAAAGGTCCCTGTCATGCAGGTGTTAAAATGCTAGCCCCTATTTGAGTCTGGACCTCTGCTATGATCTGAATGTTCTTGTGCCCCCCAGTTCAGATGTTGGAATCCTAACACCAATGTGATAGCGGTAGGAGGTGGGGCCTTCGGGAAGTGATTAGGTCATGAGGGTGAAGCCCTCATGAATGAGATTAGTACCTGTATAAAAGAGAACCCACAGACTTCCCTAGTCCCTTCTGTCATGTAATGATACATTGAGAATCTGTGACCCAGAAGAGGGCCCTCATCTGGACCTTCTAGCACCGTGATCTTGGATTTCCAGCCTCCAGAATTGTGAGAAATAAATTTCTGTCGTTTATAAGCTACTCAGTGTGTGGTATTTTATTATAGCAGCTTGAATGGATTAAGACAACCACTGTACGTGGTCCTGATACCTTTGTGGGCAACTCAACTTCAACATTTGCTTGTTCCTATGGCTTTTAGTTTCTCTTTAACTTGCATCATTTGGGGGAATTTTCTTTCTTCCATTTGAATTTGGGTATCTATTTAAAATATTTTTTAAAAGTTATATATTTTTATTTGGACCTTCTATGTCTTAGGAGTAGGAAAAGGGCTTCCTAAATCTATCTACTTCACACTTTTGACTGGAATTTAAAATTCCATCTTAAGTCAATTGCAATCAGGGTTCTAGAACCATCATTCCTGAAACTGCTCTACCAACCCATGGGTATATTTTATTCTTCACACTCTTTGATTCTTCTAAAGCATCCGATACTTCTGGTTATTCCCTTCTTGACATATTGCTCCTTTGGTTTCCACAACATCATCTTCTCCTGGCTCTCCTCCTACTACCCTAACCTCTTTCTTAGCCAAACTGACAGCTGTCTTCCTCTGTCCATACTTTAAATCTTGGTGTTTTACAGCATTTGGCATTTCTCACTTGGGCAATATCGTCTTCTTGCCAGACTTGATCCACCTATATTCTGATGACTCCCAAATCAATATCTTCAGGGCTTCCCTCTTTTCTAAGTCTTGGGACCTGCATATCCAAAAGCTTACTGGAGAACTCTAATTGAAAGCCCTGCCAGTATTTCAAATGAAAATGAATCAGAAGGACCTCATTTGAGCCAGTCCTGATGGCCTCGTGGTTAAAGTTCATTATGCTCCACCTCAGCAGCCCAGGTTCGGTTCCCAGGCATGGAACCACACCACTCATCTGTCAGTAGCCACGCTGTGCAGTGGCTGTTCACATAGAAGAACCAGAAGAACTTCCAACTATACAGAAACTATGTACTGGGGCTTTGTGGGGGGAACAAAGAAGAAAAAAAAAAAAGGACGATTTGCAACAAATGTTAGCTTAGGATGAAACTTCCCCTGCAAAGGCAAAAAAAGGGAACTCATTTATTATCTACCTCTCCCTCTCTCACTAAACCTCTAGCATTCCCTATTTTGGTCAACAGTCCAACCATCTATCCTGTCAGTCAAGAACTCAGGGTCATCCTAATCACCCATAGTCACCAGATCCCACCATTTCACCTCCTTAGTATCTTATAAACCTGTCAATTCCTGTCCAGGTGAACTGCCGTTGACCTATATTTAGATCCTCATCATTTCTCACTTGGACTTGGCTATAACCTTGTAACTGGGCTTCTTGAGTGGAGTTTCAAGACCATCAGTCCAACTCGCCACACTAGTCAGAAGAGTCATTTTTCTAAACTATAAATCCAATCACGTTATTCTTCTTAGAACTCTTCACTGATTCCTAATCCCATAGGAGACCAAGATCATACAAGACCAAACTCAGAAAGGCATCTACCTTTTCAGCTTCATCTCCTGCTACCTCTTTCCTCCTCTGTCTCTGTTCACTACTCCCAGCCAAACCCTTGCTTGTGTTGGCTGAACACCCTATACATGAGTATTCTAGAGTTTTTGAATGGGATATACTGTTTCCTGCCACTGTGTATTACCTCTGCCTAGAAAGCCTTTTTCTCATCCTGCTTGTTTGCCTCTATTGATTAAGCATTACCTCGACTCCTCTCTTGGGATAGCTGAGTCCTCTCTTTTGTGCCTCATCACCCTTATACCAGGGATTTTCAACCTTGATTGCATATTGGGATCATCTGGGGAGCTTTTAAAAAAAAACTAGATGATCAGGCCACACACAAGACCAAGTAAGTCAGAACCTCTTGGGGTGGGACTCAGGCATCAGAATTTTCAAAAGTTTCCCAGGTGATCCCACTGTGTACTCAAGGGTGAGAACCACTGCCTTCAACATGCCTTTCCTATCACTGGTCCTACTACGCTTCTTTACATGTTGGGATCCCATACCAGATGATGAGTTTTCTGAAGGTAGAGTTGATTTCTCATTAGTTTTTGTGTCCCCAGGGTTTAGCACAATACCTGGTATTTGGAAAGTACATAAGAATTAAACTGGAGATAAAAATAAGCCCTCTTCAGTTTTAGGAGTCTAGATAACTTATTAAACCAAAACCATTTTAGCGGTTTTCTTTTATTTCTTCTCTGCACTACAGGATTTAGGTGAGCTATCAAGTCACTTGGTAATTTAAACAAATGATCACTCAGCCAGGCTCTCACCATACCTCTCTAAATTCAAACAACAGAATAGTGAACACAAGTGTGTCTCCCTCTGAAAAAAAAATCCAACATAAAAAAATCCTGACTCACAAAAAAAGAGAAAGAACCCAGGAGTGATTATTGACAAGCCTTCCTCTTCTACTCTACTTATTCCTAAGTGGCCTGTGATCGGGACATCTCAAACTCTTACCTTCTCTGTGAAGAATCTGTTGACTGTCAGACTACAATAATCTCTCCCTTTGGAAAGTAAACAAACAAAAACCCTCCCTTCATACTTATCATCTGTAACTTCACAATGGGTTGAGCAAACTATGGCCTGTGCGTCAAATCTGCCCCATCAGCTGACTTTGTATGTCCTGTAAGCTATGAACAGTGTTGACATTTTAAAACGGTTTTCTAAAAAAATCAAAAGAACAATATTTTGTGACACGTGGAAATGATATAAAATTTAAATTTCAGTGTCCATGTCTAGAAAGAACTTTGGGTGGTTCAATTCCTCTCAGACCCGTATTACATGTTAAATTTGGCTTCACAGAGTTAGAAGCCGAAGCCCAACTCAGTTTTACAGTATCTAAATCTTTGAGCCTATCTGCCTTAGGGTTTAGGAAACAGTTTGGGTCTGTAGGTGTGAAATAGTACTGTACATTTTGAGGATCTAGAATTTTTCATTTTAGTAGTAGCTGGAATAAAAAAATTAGCTTAATAGGATACTACGTTACAGGTACCCACATTATTTACTTACATGTTTTTTTACGACTGGCTTAATTCAATAGTTAAATATTATATTACTGCCTTCACTGATATTCATAGATCCTATCTTATTAAAAAACAGTAATCCAAATTAACTAAAATGCTACCTATATGCTGCCCTCAGGAATAAATCATTAATTCATATTAACCATATCAACCCCAAATGCAATTTCAAATATTCTCATTTGAAATATTGGCACTCACTAGCAACATATAATTACCCTAAAGAGAATTTTTCATTCAAATGGCAAAGTTTCCATCCTGACCAGTCGCATCTATTAGTTTATAATTTTGTGATAAACTGGATTGTGTAGTCTACAAGATTCGAGGACATATGCAAATAGCCTCAAAAAAAGCGAGCTAAATCTCCAACAATGATTCCACAAGAGGAGTAGCGTTAATCATGACTACCAGAACCATAATCTACTCATTAACTCACAGCTCAATGGGCCACAGACAGAGCCATCTGCGTATCTATTTGCACCTGTTCCCAGGAGGAAGAGGAAAATAGGTCTACCTCTTGGAACAGGTGATAAGGCTGCCATGCGAAGGGTCCACCCTCTGGACACAGCTGAGTGAATTTCATTCAGAAAACATCTGCTGGTGTCGACCGGCTCTGACGTGCATTGCTTCCTCTCCGGAACAGTTGGGAAGAGCAAGTGTGCCTGGTCCCTGGACACAGTCGGGGCGGTGAATCTTTCATTAGGTAAACAACTAGGGGCAGGTGGGGCTAATTGGATTCAACTGTTTGGTGACAGCCAGGGTATGATGTTTACTTTCCCAGACTGAATCTTCCAGACACTTCAAAAACTAGGAGCCAAGCTAGGCAAACGAACTCCGGACAAGGCTGGTCCAAATTAAGCTGCTGTAGTTGACATTTGACTGTGAATGACTCGGCCTGTAGCAGGCACCACAGTGCAACGTCCAGCAACATAGCAGTAACGACAATGAGGGATGCAAAAATAAGAGCTGGTACGATGCTGCTGATTAAAACAAAACTAAACAAATGCAGAAACAAAACTGAAAAATCTCTTAAGATGAGGCAGAATAAACAGGAAAAGAGCAGAGAAACATCAGGTTATCTTTTATATCACAGCGGTGCTGGTCAGAGAGCTTTATGATGGCGTGTATTTCTACCTAGGAATCACAGTTAAGAAACAGCTGATCACTCGGGAGAAGGTTCATGGAAAACAGAAACAAGAGAACCTGGGGAAAAGGATTTGGAACTTGAGAGCTTACAGAAGGTGACTCTTGGGGATAATTTAATAAAAACCTTTAAATAGTTCTCATACAAAGGGTCATAACCGTTTGGAACTTAACCAAGAAAAGAATTATATTGTAACACAGTGGACCAAGAATTAATATAAAATTTGTCTCAACTGTCATTATTCAGATTTTTCTTATGATAAGCAAATTTAAATATGAATATCTTTAAGATATTTATAAAAAGGTTATCAGACCAGGTAACCTCTTGTTTCAACCCTGCATGTCTTCCCACTGCATTAGAGTATAACTCAAATTCCCTGGCCTCGAGATCCTTCATCAATGGTCTTTAATCTTGGCTGCACATTAAAACACCTTGGAAGCACTAAAAATATATCGATTTCACATTCTGAAGTGAGGCTTGGCATGGGTCTTTTTTAAGCTCCCAAGTCATTCTAATGTGTAGCCGGAAATAACCCAAATGATCTGATCCCTACACCTGTCCAACCTCACTCAGTATTCAATCTCTTTGCTCACCCTGTTCCAGTTACCCTAACCTTAATTCAGTAAGTTCTAAGTCTGTTTCCATCTTCATACCTGCTCCCTCCTCTCTGCCTGGGATGCTCTTCCCTGTATCTCCACGTGGCTCCTTCTCATCCTTCAGAATTTAGCTCAAACATCAAGTCTTCAGTGAGGTCTATTTCTGATGCTGCCCCTCACCCTGAATTTTTTTTAATCATATCACCTTTATTTCTGAGTTTATTTGTTACCTTATTATTTTCTACGATATTCCATTAGAATGTAAAATCCATAGAGACAGGACCTCGTTAGTTTATTCACTTACATATCCTCATCCCTAGAATAACGCTGACCCCTAGAAGTGCCTAATAAATAATTATTGAATGAATAAAGTAACGGACTGAATGAATGAATGACTGATACTATTGAAGCACAAAACACCAGGGAAATAACAGATGGCATGAAAATATTTTTCTTTTGCCATCTTGTTAGTGACTATCAACAATATTATCAATGAATTAATTTAAAAGTAAATAATGACAAAAAACCCCAACAGCAGCAACAATAAATAATAATATTGGCTGGCACTTATTTAGCATTTACTAAGAACTTGGCATCCTTCTAAGCACTTTACATATATGAACTCTTTTAGTCCCAACAACAATTCTGTGGGTAGGTACTGTAATTATTCCCATTCGAGAGATGAAATACTGAGGCAGAGAGCTTAAGGAACTTGCCCATGGTCAAGCAGTTGATGAGGGTAGAGCCAGAACTGAGCACAGATCGACTGTTTTGGAGTCTCTGCATCTATTACCATGTCTCTCTAAATCATTTGAAATATTTTTCAGGTTTCTCATTTGCTCTTTAACTCCACTGCCTCTTCTTTGGGCTTCAGAGCCAGACAGACTCAGCTTCTAGTGCACGCACTCAGACTCCCATTCTCTGTGACCTTACCCACGTTATGAACCTTTCTGAAGCCCCATTTTCTTGTCTGTAAGGGTGGAAGTATCTAATCTTCAGAACTGTTGTGACTGACTAGATGAGTTAATGACTATAAAGTCCCTTCCACAGTGACTATGTACTTTACTTAGTTTGTATTTCCATTCTAGTCCAGATCCTTATTACTTTGCATCATTTCTGTACTAGATCATGGAGGCTCAGGTGGGAAAAATTAAGACTGGCTGCTGGCTACAAATTCACGGGACACCTGGTTAGGTGAGCAGCATCCGTATCTGGCCAGCAGAGCGGCTGATGTGCACTGGAAAAGTAGAGTGACAGTACTCACTTGATCAACAACATGAGGGAAAGGCCTATATACAGACATCATGCTAAATGCTGAAGATAATTATGTGGAAAAAGACAGAGTAACTTCCTTCAGAAGCTCAGAGTTCAGGTCAGTAACACACATGAGAATCACTCTGGGCCATTTTTCAAACTGCTCTTGCCCAGGTCCAGTGCTCAGTGGGCCTAATGTGGGAAATCCAATAAGTGTGTTGAAATCTCCCCAAATAACTCTGATGTGAACCCACAGTTGAAAAACAATGTTTTAGGGAGAAAAAGACACATAAACCAATAATTGATCAAATAATATATAATAAAAAAATCTTAAATTGCAATACAATGGAATAAACACCAGAATAGAGTTATGCATAATAAACTATAGGAGCACATAATAAAAGCTCTCAATTGCTGAATGCTCTCTAGGAACCAGATACTCTAGACATTTTACAAATGTTCTTTTGTATCTCTTCAGTATTTAACAACAATGAATATATCTATGCTCAGCAATCCAAGAGCGTGGGTCACAACATAGTTTCAAGAGGCAGACCAGGAGACAAGCTTGCATGGAGCTTGCAGAGTTTTCCTGGGCAGAGGCCCTTGGTTCTTCTGAGGTTCAAAGTTAGTTAGCAGGCAAAGGCAGCAAGGCACACTCAGTTAGGCTCTCATTCCTGCAGGGCCCTGGGCTCTGGCTACACAGGAAACCTGATGGGCTTCATGAGCCATCACAGCCCCTGGCGTCTAATCTCTGCTATTTAGCACAAGGGGCCACAGAGATCTTAAAATTCCACTTTGATGATGTCATCCTCCTCACCAAAACCTTTAGCGCTCCTTTACTTAATATGAGAAGTTTTCAAAACTCACCTTTTCTACCCATTCCTACCCAACTACTCTAGTCATTTTATTTATTTATTTATTTTGAGGAAGATTAGCCCTGAGCTAACATCTGTGCCCATCTTCCTCTATTTTATATGTAGGACGCCTGCCACGGTGTGGTTTGATAAGCAGTGTGTAGGTCCTTGCCTGGGATCCAAACTGGTGAACCCTGGGCCACCGAAGCGGAACATGCGAACTTAACTGCTGCACCACCAGAATGGCCATTCTAGTCATTTATTTTGCGTCACATTCCCATGCATCACATCCATCCATGCTGCCTACTGCGGGCTCATCATGTTCAGTATGTCTGGAATTACCTCATCCATCCAACAAACATACTGAGGGCCAACGAGGTGTCCAGCCCTGTGCCAGACCTCATTCCTGCCATCAACAATTCCAAGCTTATCCCTATGTCACTCTTTCTTCATGCTCTGGCATGAGTTCTTGGTCTTCTAAGGTGAAGGGGGGCCCTGAGGATGGTTACACCTTCTCCTAATAAAAACATGCTTGTGTCTTACATCAATTGGGCCTCTAAGATTAGAAGATGTTTTTTCATTTGTATTCTCTACCAGGGAGAGAGGCCAAAAAGATGAATGAACTGATGCCAAATTGGAACAGACAGAAACTTCAAAAAACTGCAATTTCCATTCTATTGAAATTCTATTGAATGAAAAATGACTATTTGGGGACATATAAGCTGCTGGTTGTACCTCAGGACAAAGAGGATGAGCAAAGAGAGAAGCACTCAGCTTGGAGGTAGCAGGCTAATGGACCAACTGCCTGATTGCTAATGCACACGCAGTAGAGAATTCACAACTGAGTTTTCCTTTAAGCCCCAAGGGGTGTGACTAATTAAGAAAAAGACTTCTAGTCCTCATTTCCCTCTTAGGAAACCTCTCTTTATCCAAAGCATGTAACATGACATCATTAGACAGTATAGTCTTTCTCTCCAGAGAGAGGTGCTCACAGGAAGGTAAGATGTTTTTGACCTTTGCTCAGATCTCTACACTCCCAGTGGATGCTCAGGTTCTCATGGTAAACTTGGAAAACAAACTGACTCTCAGCAGAGGGCATTGTGAGCTTATGGATTTGATCATTTCTGTAAAAGATATCTGCTGAGACAGAATCAGATTGCAATGTTTCCCTGCTCCCTTCCTCCTTCCCCAATGTTATATCATTTTGGATCATTTGAATTGTATATGGTTTTCTATTTAAGTCAGTCATTTGCTGGCAGCAAAACTAGAACATTTCCTGTTTTTCCTCTCACTGTAATCAGGATTTGGCTGTCCAAATTAGGACTGCCCTAATTACTCCTCAGCAGGTGCCAATCCGGGGGAGGGCACTAAATGGGAAGAGAGGAAGTAAGGACACTTTGCGTCTTCAGACTCATAGAATAAGAAAACACTTTTTCCCTAGCCTGAAAAACCTGATTAAGTAACAGGCAACAGGCACCATGGGTCTATCTGTGTGTGGGTGCGTGAATGTGCATTGTTGTATAACAACCATATAAATGATTTTCTGTTTAATCCCCTTCAAAGCTTCATAGAATCAGGTAAATTCATCCTAGACTGGTAATGCAGCCCCTGTGTAGATCACTACAGATATTACCCTGTATATGGAATGATCTGACAGTGGGCACCAATAAGTGGACCCCATTCCAAAGAATTTAGCCAGGAGGGATACCAATGTGGTATAGTCTCTTGAGGCAAGGAATCAAGATCTCTTGATGACCACAATA
Organism: Equus przewalskii; assembly: GCF_037783145.1. Taxonomy (NCBI): domain Eukaryota; kingdom Metazoa; phylum Chordata; class Mammalia; order Perissodactyla; family Equidae; genus Equus; species Equus przewalskii. The sequence goes on along the minus strand of NC_091834.1, from coordinate 87,927,341 downwards.
TGTCAAGAACCAAACGCAATGGCTATGTTCCAAGAAGAAGCAGGACAAGGGAGCTAGAGTTTCACTGTTTGGGCAAAATGGTGACATATAAATGACAAAGAAATAACTCAATTCCTATAGACCATGGTGAACAAAACTATTCATGTCCCTGCCTAAAGCCAGTCACGCCACTTGTGCATTACAGCCCACCCCTACTCATTAGCCGAAACCATAATTTCAGCAATTTGCCCTTTTCTCTCCTACATCAATAATTTTCCCTCTCATCTAAATAATTTTCTTCAAATACAAACATACATTTATTTCTATTTAAAATGACACATAAAACACAAAAAACCTTTCATATGACCTAAATTCTCCAGCTACTATCCCATTTCTTTGTTCTCTTTTGCTGCAAAACTCACTGCATAAGTTTTGCCTATATTTACAATTTCTGTACTCCCAATTTCTTTTTTAAGCCCACACCAATCCAGTTTTCACTCCTACTATTCCATAGAAACAACACTAGTGATGATCACAAATGACCTCCACATTGTTAAATTTATTAATCAATACTCAGTTCTAATGCTGACTGACCAGCAGCATTTGGACAGCTGATCGCTCCCCTCCATCCATTTTCTTGGTTTCCAGGACACCACATTCCCTTGATTTTCCTCCTACTTCACTCATTGCTGCGTCTCAGTCTCCTTTGCTGATTTCTCCTCATCTTGCAAACTTCTTAAAGTCCATGGTCATCTTCTCTGTCATATTTACACTCACTCCTATGGAGATTTCATCTAGTCCATGGTTTTAAATACCATTTAATATATACTATTCATATATCAATGGCTGCCAAATATGTACCTCCAGGCCAGACCTCTCTCCTTTTGATATATATTCAACTGCCTACTCCCTATCTCCATGTGGATGTCTAACAGCCTCTCCAAATTTAAATCCTGACCTATTTGCTCTCAAACCTGCAGTGTTCTCTCTCAATAGCTGGCAACTCCATCTTTTCACCATTCAAATGAAAAATCTTAATATCATTTTTGACATCTATCTTTCACACTCTATATCCAATCTGGCTGGGAATTCTGTTGACTGGCCCTTCCAAATATATTCAAAACTCAACCAATTCTCACCATCTCTGCTGCTACCAACCAGTATGAGCTGTTTTCATTTCTCACCTGGATGACCACAATAGCTCTTAAATTGGTCCCCCTGCTTATATCCTTTTCCCCGACAGACTATTCTCCACACTTACACTTTCAACTGTAACTAAGATCATGCTGCACCTAGGTACAATTCCTGCAGTGGCTCCCCATTTCACTCAGTGTAGAACTCAACATCCCTATAGTGGCCTACAAGGCCCTACATGGTCTGGCTTTCTACCCCTCCTCCTTGCTCACTTTACTTCAACCACTCTGGCCTCCCTGCTGTCCCTGAAGTGTCACGCAGAGTCCTGCCTTACGGCTTTTGCCTTCTGCCAGGACACTCTTTCCAGATATCTTATCTAACTACCAAAGCTCCTTTGAACCTTTTGTCAAACCTCAACTTGCCACGGCCTATCTGGGGCACCCTATTTAAAACTGCAACCTCCTTCACCTCCATTCCAGAGTCTACTCACCCTACTCTATTTCTTTTTTCCACAGTACTTATCATCTTCTCAAATTCTTTATAACATAGTTATGTATTATATTTATTTGTTGTCTATCTTCTCTCTCCCATGTCCAAAAGAATGTAAATTCCATCAAAGTAGATATTTTTTTTTGTTTGGTTCTTTGATATGTCTACAAACTCTTGTATAAGTACTCAATACACATTTGTTGAATGAATGAAATCTTAGAAATCAAATAAATAAGTTATTTTAAGGATGGAGCAATCAACTGTGTCAACAGTTACTGAAGATTAAAGAATATTCTGACAGGTTTAATAAATTTAGGCAAGGACCTTGGAGTACTGAAATAATTCAAACCACTGATGATAATCTTAGAAATATCTTGGTAGACAGCAAAAAATGCCTAAGAGCAAATGCCCTAAAAGAGAAGAAGGTAAATTACAGAAGTTGGGTGAGTTTGGAATTATAGGCAAAATTCTATTAAAGACAGTTTGTGAACAATTAGGAAGTGGTACTCACTAGGAGCGAGGATGATCACGCAAAGAACAAGTCACGTGACTTTCCCTTTCTTAATTGGGTTGAATGAAGAAATGGTAAATTTGGCTGATGGTCAAGAGACGTCGTTTCCAAGTGTGATTTGTAAACTTGTGTCCAAGACACAAGTTCTTAAGAAAAGGTTCTGCAGAGCAGGGAGTAGTGAGTCCTAAAAGTAAAGGGATCGGAGGACCTAGTATAGTCCATAGCTGGCTTGCATATGCCCATCTTAGGGAGACGTGAGGGAAGGTTAGCTGCATTAAAAGTATCAGGACTGGGAGAACACGACCAAGAAATCTCAAACCTCTTAGAGGGCAGATGATGAAATATAGGAGGTAATGTCATGAATGGTGGTAAAGGTAATCTTAGCCATCATCATTACTGTCATTATCAAAATAGCAGCTAATCATTTGGGGAGAGCTCACTATTTGGCTAAAAACAATTCTAAAAGACTAATATCTTCAAAACAAACTTATGAGGGAAGAACTTATTATCCATCCCTTTTTGCAGATGATAAAACTAAGGCACAGAGAGGCTAAGTGTTCAAGGTCATATAACCGATAGATAGAAAAGCTCATATTCAGATTATGGCTGCAGAGCCTGCCCTTGAGCTACAGTCCGGGTTCACAGTCAGAAAAACACATGGACTCCTGCAGTACTGAGTAATATATGGATGTCAATCTCAAAGGAAGTCTTGAGAGGTATGCCCCTCAAATTCTCAACTTAGCCCTGTCCTAGTGTACATTCTTTTCAATGACATACATAAAGAAACGAAAAGATTGCTTATAAAATCAAAATGACAGGGAATTTGGAGGAATAGCTAAGATTTTCTGATGACAGATGAAGATTCAAAAATATCTCAATAGACTGAAATGATGAGCTGAAAATAACATTAAATTTAATGGGTTTTTTTTAAAAAAAACTCTACAAATACAACATAGAAAAGATAAAGCTAATTGTGACTAGTATTCTTCTTATATTCCTTACGCACTACAACCAACCAATGGCCACGTCCTAAAATTTATCTCCTAATGTCTCTTGATCTGTCCCCTCTCCTCCACCTCCTTTGCCTCTCTAATTTAGGCACTCATTGCCTCTCTCCCCTCTGCCTCCACACTCTTGTCTTTCCAATCCATCTTACACAAAGCTCAGAAAAATCTTCCTAGAGCACAGGTCTATACCTGGTACTCCCTGCTTACTCACCTTCAGTGGTTCCCCACTAATCTGAAATTTAGGCTTCCCTAATTTAAAAAGGCCAACTTCCTTGAGCCTGGCATTCAAGATTCTCCATTTTGGCTCAGGCTTCCTTTCCACAACCCAAATATTCGACATTTGTTTTTCCTTTTCCCAGTCTTCCTCACCTCCTTGACACTGCTCTGGTTCCTTTCTTCCTTCAGTTCCTTAAGCTTAAATCCTGTCTAAATTCTCCTCACTTTTCACATGACCTAGTTCCTATCCTTCATCAAGCCTTTGTTGTCCTTCTTAAGTACTTTCTTCCTCCTGGAGCATGTCATCTTTATGTATCTTACCACATTTTCTGCCATAAATTAATGCTGTGGATATCCACGTCCTATTTCTTTGTCCCTGTTTCTCTTTCTATCCTCTACCAAGAATGTAAGCTCATTAAAGGTATAATCTGTGACTGATTGGCTTCTTTATTCCCACACACTCACAGAGTGTCTTGGAGCTGATAAAGGCTCAATAAATATCTGACAAATGCAATGATTGGATATAAGAAGAAGCACTGTGTCCAGCACTGGGTCCCACACAAGGAAGGCAATGGTTTTGCTCAAGTACAAAGAGCACACCTGGAACGCGAGGCTCAGTTTGGAGTAGTCCTTTTTAAGACAGACACTGTCAGACTAATGGGCAACAAAGATAGAAGACTGGGATGGTTTGCAGACCCAGGACATATCAGAACCCAAGAGTGTTCAATCTAGCAAAAAAGGAAAAAAAAACTAAATGGACCAGGATAGCTATCTTCACATATCTGAAGGGCTTTCATGTGTAAGGATTAAACTGATTTGGAATCACTCCATAAAAAAGGACAATGTCCAATGGGTACAGGAATATCATTTCCAAACAAGAGACTGTTCAACAATGACCAGTCTGCTTTGTGGATGCAGTGAGCTTCCCATAACTTGACATGTTGAGAGGCAGGATCATAAACAATGAGGAAAAGATCGCCTACAATAAATAAGATGCCAAGCTATATGAAGTTAAAAGGTTTCTTTCAAAATAACAAGAACAACAATAATATATAAAGGGCGATCAGTGGGATTTAGATTCTAGAGTCAACTCTACCGTAACTTGGGCAGGTTATGTAACATCTCCCCACTATAATTAATATTCACTGGCATTATTATTTGTTAGAAATTATTGGTTGGCCATAATGAAATATGAGGAAAAGAAGATACGACTTGCTTTTTAAAAAAAACTTAAAATTCAATGGAGTTAAACATAAACATAACTGTAAAATTAAAATGCAATGTTATTAAAATGCAACTGATTTTAAAATATTTTAATTTTTTTTAATATTTAAGCTTTAATATTAAAAATATGCCATTTGATTCTCATTTGGTACATGTGACATCGGTACAACCACTTTGGTTTTGTAAGGCTGAAAATATAATACTCTGTGGCCCAGAAATTCCAATCTTAGACAACTAACCAAGAGCAGTGGCTTTTAACAGTTTTATTTGTATATCCCTTAAAGGAACTTTGAAAAACTATATTCTCCTTTCCACATTTTTTTTTTTTTTTTTTTTTTTTAAAGATTTTATTTTTTCCTTTTTTTCCCCAAAGCCCCCCGGTACATAGTTGTGTATTCTTCGTTGTGGGTTCCTCTAGTTGTGGCATGTGGGACGCTGCCTCAGCGTGGTCTGACGAGCAGTGCCATGTCCGCGCCCAGGATTCGAACCGACGAAACACTGGGCCGCCTGCAGTGGAGCGCGCGAACTTAACCACTCGGCCACGGGGCCAGCCCCTCTCCTTTCCACATTTTTAAACTGACATTTAGTATTTTTCATCATGAGCTTAAATGGTCACAAAAGATATAATTTTGGCATATTATAAATACTGACACTTTAAAATCACTATTTTAAATGTATCCAATGGAATCTCAATACCATAGGGATTTGATACCCACCATTACACATTTAAAACATATATGAATAAGCTCTTCTTTAACAGTTGGATATTTTTCATTTTTCTCTTGAATTTGTATTTCTATTTCACTTTCTCACTAAATTTTATCTTAATGGAATACATGTTTAAGCTAGAAAGTATTTTACTAATTACTCTATTGTAGTTTTCTGCAAAAAACTGTACAAAATAAAATCTAAAAAATTAAATTAACATTTTCTTTTACCACAAGACTAAATTTTAACATATTTTTGTTTGAATTGCTGTTATAATTATTATTTGGTACCCAATTGATTATAACACAATTATTGATTATATATATGATTTAAACCTAAATATTTTAAAATTTTCAATGAATAATTATTGAACAGAAAAAGTAAAATATTGGGAGTGCATCTCTCAGGGAGGTGGTTGGGTTTCTTTTCTTTAATTGGTTCATGTCACTGTGGATGAATGTTAGTTACGGCTGGAATAAAGGTGGTTAAGCCTTAATCTATGTTGTATTCCTCAGCCAGATTCATCTTTCTTAAACAGTGCTTCCCGGCTCACTTATAATGACTCCTTATCATCATCTTACATAACATCTAAATTTCCAAGTCTTATTTTTTAAGACCCTTTGTTATTTGGTCTTGCTTTTCCTATTCAACATTAGCTCCTATTACCTTCTACTACGAACCCTGTTCCATTCAGACGTCCTCTGCATTTCCCCCCTCTGAATCTCCGGCAGCTACGTGTGTGCCTCCTCTCCATCCCTGCAAGGCCTTTATTTATTCCTTCCACCTCCCTAAATCTCATTCATCTTTCTAAGGTCCAGCACATAGCTCACCTTCTGTGAAATCTTTCCTGACTCCAAACACCTTTCTCTTTCTTTCCCTCTTGGGTTTTATTCCTTCTGCTCTTATATTCTGTATTGTGCAAGTACTGCCTGATTATGTACTGTACTTTACCTATCTATCCTTAATTATGTACCACACAAATTTAGTATTTTATTATGCATTTGTTTCTTCCCTAATTGTTTCAGGTCTTGTCAACCAGACCATAATTTGTTCCTATTATTAGCTTTTTACAGGAAGTGCTATGATCCTTTTTATGAGCTCAAAGAGATTTCTGAACCCAGAGACACGAAATGAGAGGGAAAACTAAAGGTTTTCAAGTTTATAACAATGACTTTTCATTTCCACTGATGCTGAAAACAGGTTTGACTGTCCTTTCATGACAGCAGGAAGGGTACACATCAAACGTCAGGAGGAACACATTTGTAAGAACTAAAAAGAAATCACATCATAGATTATTATGGGTTATAAAGAGCTCAAAATTGCTTTACTTTAAAGATCTTTTAGAATCACAAGATGGACTAATCTAGGTCTGGAATTTTCTAGAGGAAGACCTATCTTGCAATCCTAGCCTTTCATGAAAATCAAGCCTGACACCTCCTCTACGCCAGCCAATGGCAGTCCTCAGTAGCTCTGCCCGTTGTCTCCTTCATTCCCTCTGCCGGTATGACTATACAGGCATCTAGGAGACTATTTCTGTGGCACGTGTTCTTGTCAGGCCCCTTGACACACTCGAGAGTGGTCCTTTTCTATAATGGTGGACAGTCAGGCTATGAAGCCAATATCACCAACCGGAACAATCATCAAGTTCTAAAGTGACTTTGCTTAGCTCCCCACAGAAGCTCTACCTGTAGGCCGCAGTGCAAGTGTCCTTATATTCCTGGAGTTTCACACACACCATGTTGAGGAACTGATCTGAGTAGGCACTCAAGTCATGCATCAGGTTCATGAGGTCTTGCACTGTCTTCTCCACAATGATTGTGCTCTGGAAAAGAACACAAAGAGAGAGGCCACAGAAATCATGAGTTTTTCTCTCTCAACGTGTAGGACAAGGAAGGACAACTGAAAGGATGCGATCATCTAAGGCATTTGAGCTTTCCTGCGAGGATGTGACATTTAAAAATACTGATTAAAATCAACAACAAAATAAGTATCTTGCATGGCGCTGGTCTTCCAAAGGCCTGAGAAAGTGTTTTCTGTGAAAGGACATAGGACAGGGATTTTCAAAGTGATTTCATGGAATTCTTGGCATCCACACAATATCTCTGTGGCTTTTAAGAAAGAAAATACACATTCAGTTGGAGCCTCATTGATCACCTCAAGGGCTCTATTTTGACATTAGGGACCTATGACAAGCAGCACAAAGAAAAAGCCTTCCATGATTTGTTTTAAAAATTTCAAAACCATCAATGTATTAAGAATAACAGCGAACATTTGTATTGTGCCTTACAGCTTGTAGAATGTTTCCACATACACAGCATATGTTATCCCTCTTGAAACTTACATGATAATCACGATAATCATGAACTTTTACGGGTTCTTACAAGCGCTGAGGACAGCACTAGGCACGCTACATACTTCATCTCATGTAATCCTCGCAATATGCCTACCTACCAGGTGAATCCTATAACCACTCCCAGTTTAACGATGAGGAAACTGGCTTAGAAAAATGAGGTTAAACAAAGCAAGGGCTCCAGGCTTTGCTCTTTTAACTTCACCATTCTGCCTCACAGCTAGACCTGAGTTCTCCTGCCTGTAGCCCAAACGTTTTCTCCAAAGATCAAAGTATTTCCTGGTGGTGTTTTCACTGCAAAAGCAGCGTCCAAACAGACTCAGACATATTTGACAACTGAATTAGAGAAATGCCAAGGGAAAGAATAACAAGCCTACCTTACAGCTAGAGACTGATAGTACTGTGCAGCAAATCAGCATTATATCTGAAAAGAGGCATATTCAATAAATTCTAAATCTTTGGTTAAGAAAAGACGGAGTTATTTAAACCATTAGTCCATGCTTCTTTCAAAAGGAGCTGAATCACACTGGAGTAAATACGAATCACAGGCTTAGCAGCTTGGAATCCTTTGGTCAATAAATGGTTTGTTGAATACGTATTTATTTATATAGAATTACATAAGCTATGGTAGACTTAGCCATAAAAGTAAAAATTAAAATTTTTTTCCTCCAGTTTGACAGTGATCCATGAAAGAATCAAAGGCATTTCATTACGCTTAAATGCAGACTATAGGGTATAGGGTTTGGGTTAATTTTTTTCTTCTAAAAATAAAAAGAATGGATAAAAGTGTACAGGTTTTCTCAACACAATGGACGATCCTCTTGAGTTGTGAGTTTACATGTGAAAGCTTATTCAAGATTATTTGGTTGTAGAGGTTTCTTGTTTTCTTTCCTTCTCTTCTCCTCCCTCCCCACGTATCATAATCAGAAGGTGAAAAAGAAAGAGCAGCTATATTCTGTAAGACAAACCTCACAGGAAACCACATTACAGTCTCTACAGAATCCCCGAAAGTTCCACTTCCCTTTCTGGATTGATTTTAAGATGAAAGCGCTGCAGCTCACGCTGACCCATAATCCCCTTCCTCTGGATTTGTGTGTGAGTGACAGGAATTGATTCTGCTTAGCTGCATGTCCCCACGCTGCTAAGAGGAGTCTAAAATCCTCATCCTGATTTGGAACACAGGATATCCTACAACACGTGGGCAGCAATTAATAAAGGAGAGTAGAGTTCAGCCATCCTAACAAAGTCCATTTAAAATCTAAAACACTGCAGGGAAGATGAGCACGGAGACATTACTTGGATAATTAAGAGAGAGGACCTGGTTCTATTCCCAATTATGCCATTGACAGTCAACTCTGGGGCAGGTTTGGAACTGAGTCTTCTAGTAACCAAGGCTAATTTGATGGCTCCACCACTCTACTGGCCCTCACCACTCAGCTATTCAGTTGGTGCATGAGTGCTTTTACACTTAGAGAATACTGCGTAATTGGCCTCAGGTCACCTCAGGTGTGTTTGGCCTTCCTGATTAGAGTCTCAGCTTCTCAAAAGTGAGACTGGCATTCTTTTCCTTTTGTCCATCTCCCATCCTCCCCTCCATCACTTGCTTATAATTTCTCAGTATCTTCAGGACAATGCTACTAATAAAAGAAACAATATTAAAAACATTAATACACATAAACAAACCTCTCTGAATGTTGTTATGTGTGAGGCATGCTAGACACAGACATCTTTGCATTTTGAAGTTTTTTTGGGTGGATTCAGTTTGGTCTGTCTTTATTCAGTTTGGTCTTTGTTACTCCAGTGCTTTCGTGGACTAGAACTATGACAATCGGAGGGGAAGGGGAGAGTGCAAGCACACAGGAATATTCTCTGGTGATAGAGGTTTTGGGGTAAGCAGGAAGTACCTGTTGGGAATGATTAGAATGCCATGGTTTAATTCGAATGGCTGTGCTCAACACAGGGCCTGAGTGATGCTGTATGATTACATACAATTTTCCACCTATTCGGTTGGTTTACCTTGTCATGGTAGCACTCTGGATAATCAATCACTACATTCTCTTCAAAGAAAATGACACTGTAGTTTGCCAAATGATGGGTAAAAAAAAGTTCCCATTTTTCAAGAATTTAGAACAATTTCCAATCAGTGGCTCTGATAGATAAACGTTGAAAATATCAAATTTCTAACAAGGTCAATCTTATTTTTATTCATTTGATCTCTTTGGCATCACAAATGATTTACTGACTCATTATTAATTTTGGGATTTGCCAATGTCGAATATAATGATTTCATAATAAGTAAAACCCTGATTTTATTCATTATAATTTCTATTAAAGATTTCACAAGTGATTGATATTTGTTTAGAAACAACTCAATTCTCATTTCTAGCAACTTATTACCAGGTAATAAAGTCTGGGCATGACATGAAAAATGAGAAGAGAAAAAAAATCCCATGATAGTTGATGCAACAAAAAAAGCATCACTAGGAAAAATAAATGATAAATAAAAGTTTATTACAGAGATATGCCAGTAATCTCAAATAAGAGGGTCTCTAAGGATGAGCTCTTTGGTTTTACACTTTTAAGCAATTTAAGGAAAGAATGAATGAAGATGATTGGACCTTTGAGACCTGTCCACTGTTTGCCAAAATAGGGCTCTGCTGCACGATACTAATATTAATATTATGGGAAATTGGCTACAAGTCAAATAATTTGGAAAATGCTGAGTTAAAGAAAACTCAAGTGGTTTCTTCACTAGAGGACTTCAGAAACTTTTAATATGCTAATGTCATTGCGACTCTTAAAGAGGCAAATGAGGTTTTCAATCTTCCCCTAACTATTGAAGTAAAGAGAAGACTTTTCACAGCACATCTTTTCACATCTACTAGAACAGTGTTTCCAGAACATGGTTTGGGAACAACTCTCCCCAGTTTTCTGGTTTTACTGATGAGGATGCCAGGCCCAATGACGTGCTGGAGGGTACATAGAGTCCTGGCAGGAAGAGGGTGAGAAGCCAGGTCTCCCTTGTCAGTCCACGCCCTTTCCTACACGCCAATCCTTTTAAGCTCTGGATCCTGCCTAACTCTCCAGCCTTCTCTCTAGCTTCACTGGGCATGCCCACTCTGTGCTCCAACCACACTAAACTACTAATCATTCCTTGACTGCACCAGGCTGCTTCCTGCCTCTGTGCCTCTGAGCTTCCCAATCTCTGTGTCTGGCATGCCCTTCCTAGCTCAGGCCTCTCTCATTCTTCAAGAGTCAGCTCAAGGGTTATCTGTTCTGATTTAAATGCCCCTCGTCTGTGCTACCAGAACACCCTGGGCATAATTTTAGCCCAAGTCCTAAATGGACATGGCAACCACTGGTTCACTTGACTGTCTCTTTTGCTTGACTATAAATTCCTTTTGATCAGTTTACCTAAGATGCAACATATCTGGCATATTGCAGGTGCTCAATAAATGTTTATTAGCTCAATTGATACAATGTATAGCACATTCAGAGGAGGGTGAAAAGACAGATTTAGGGGATAATTATAAGGCAAAATAGAGGGTTAAAAGCCTGATTTGTTAAGATAGGATCAGATCACAGCCACTTTCTTACTACATTACTACATGGGAATTATTTTAATTCCCATGGTTCTAAAGACTGAACATTTACTGTGTCTAAAGGTCTTAGATTTTTCTAAAAAATATTCCTAATTTCACCTGAATGGATTATTTTCTATAATGGCAATCCACTATATATACAATGAAATGTGCTAATTTTAAAGTTTTAAGTCATATAAATAAACTCACAACTCAGAAAAACAAAAACAAAAAACTTTAGTTCGGAGAATGCAGTCTCCCTGGAGCAGAGATGGTGCAAAGGACCTAAGGTTCTGAGAAACTGCTTGAGGAGGAATTCGGAAGAGAACATTGAGTAAATCCGTCCATCATTTCAGAGACAATCCACCACCACTGCACACACATACCAGCAATTGTGGAGGAGGGGGACTTCACAAATGTTTGATGATGACAATAATGTTTCTGTTTATTGGGACATATTCAAATACAAGTCAGTAAAACTTGTCATACTATATTGTCCTTCCAGCTACTATCAGCTCCAAGTTGTAGTTGACTGTAAACGACAATAACTACAGCAATAACAGAATCCAAAAGGACATCTACTGTTTTTTAATCTCTGTTTTAATTTGTGTGATGTTTAAAATGCTCAGGATGGGCGTGCTCCTTTAATCAGCCAGCTGGTAAAAGGCTATGTATCCAGGTGCCACTATTCTCCTCCAAATCATTCTCCACCCCGCAAGCAAAGGGATCTTTAAAAAAAGTTCTGTCTCCCATAGAAATGAGTGCTTATGTCCATCAAAGTACATGAACACAAGTATTCATACCAGTTTTATTTATAATAGCAAAAAGAAAAAATAAAAGTGGTCCTCAAGTCCATCAGTAGTTGAATGGGGAAAGAAATCATGGTATATTTATACGGTGGAATACTGCAGAGCAATGAAAAAGGATGAATTATTGCTACACATGATGACATGCGTGAATCTTGCAGACCATATGCTGAATGAAAGTAGTCAGACAGAAAGGAGCACAACTGTATGGTTTTGTTATTATTGTAGTTCAGTAACAGGCAAAAGCAATCTTTGGTGATAGAAGTCAGAATAGTGGCTACCCTTGGAGGAGGCGGGTCCTGACTGGGAAGGAGAGAACCTTCCAAGTGCTGAAAATATCTTGCTTGGGTAGCTGTTGCATGAGTAAAAACATGTGAAAATTCTTTGGCTTTAAGATGTGTAATTTTCAGTTTGTCAGTTTAATTTCAAAAGAAAAATTTTAAGTTCTATCTGATTATGTCTCTCACCAACTCCAAACTCTTTAATGCACTAGGCTCCACATTTTTCAGATAACCCATAAGGCCCTTCATGACTTGGCTTCTATCTACCCCTCCAGTCTCTTCGTCGATCATTTTCCCCTTGCCTCTCTAATATCTGGTACATGGGGCTTCTTCAGTTCTTCATTCCCATTTCAGGCCTTGCATTTGCCTGCAAAGTTTTGCCCTTTGTCTTCCTTTCCTGGGGTGCTTTTTCTTATCTTTCAGGTCTCAGCTAAAAGCTCCTTTCTGTTAAAAGACTCTCCCTAGCTCCTATTAGGTCCTCCTGTTAGAAACACCTGGAAAATCCCCCCCGGCCCCATTTGGTTCTCTTTCTCTGGAGAACCCAGATTAATACACTTTTGCTGGGGAAGGGGGAGATAAGGACTGGGGGGGACATCTGGTTGGTGGTTACATGCGTGCATGTTAAATCTCAATTTTAAACAATTTATGTCGAACCATTATACAAATGAATAGGCATAGGCACTCTGTCAAAAACTTGTCTGAGAATACCATCTGTAAGTATATAAGTATTCTATTATAATGGTTTTCACTTATGGTATATTTTTAAAACGTGAAGATGTAACAGTATTGTTGGCAGTACTATTGTAGACCACTAGAGGAGAGCTGTTCAGAAGGATCAGAGGTGCTTGGGGAAAGAGCAGGGAACTTAACTAATTGATTAAATAGATACGTATTTATTAAGTAAATATTTTCTGTGTGCCAAATACCAGGCTAACTGTAGGAGATGAAAAACCAGATGAGACAAGATTCCTGCCCTCCAGGGATCTTAGATATGAGTAGAAAGAGACAAGTTCACAAATAAGGATAATAAAAAATCATAGGTGCTATCCTCGGCATCTGTATATTGTACAGTCGAGGTACAGAGGAAAAAGGAGTTAATTGGATTGGAATGGAAGGGTGGGGGGAAGCGGTGAGAAAGAGGAAGTTATAATTCAACTGAGTCCTAAAAGACGAATAGCGACTTGCAGATTGACAAAGATGAAAAAAAGCACTTGAGGTAGATGGAGCAGCATGAGCATGAAGGAGCGTGGGATTCAGGGAATTGCAAGTGGTTCTTCACGGTGGGGTGAAGGGTGTGTGTGAGTGTGTGTGTGTGTGCGTATGTAGATCAGGAGGGCAGACTGAGAGAAGCAGTCAGAAACTAGATCCTGGAGGTCTTTTTATAACATACACATACATAGTACCTAAATATTTTGAATATTCCTCTTTTCTCCTTCTCCAGCAGCAATACAAAAAAGTAATCCAATTGATGTCACTAATCACTAGATGATCCACTCCAAGCGTAGGAAGATAATTTCAAAAGGTTCCACTGTTCAGAAAAGACAAATATACAACTAACAGGGAAAGACATTCCGAAGCTCTGTTTGGCACCCTAAAGAGTTAGGTAGAATTTATAAATAGGCATAAACAAAAACTATGAGGTCAAACTTTGGGCAGTCAGAAAAATTATATCCCTTTAGAATGAATATTGGTGATTATAAAATTTATTTGCCAACTAAAAACTGGGAAAACGTCTATGATGATGTAAATTATTAATACGATTTTTTTAACATTTTGGGTAGAGGATCATTTATGACTGAATAAAATCTGTGCCTAACATATCCTATAAGCACAGCTGGCTTTTTATGAGGTTTATTTAGGGGTTTGTGATTTCATATTCAAAACAAAACAAAATACAGGAAAGGGGAAAGAAGAACACAACAGTTGTTTTTAATTAGACTGTGAGATCCCAGGGGGCATCTTTGTTTCCCTAGCTAATATTAGGTAATAAAGAAATATTTGTTGACTTATATACTTCAAATCAATGTAACTCTATGGCCAGGTTATCAATGCCCCCTGAAATGTAATAGAACCCAGAGAGTGGAAACAGATCAACGAATAGGGAGCATGAGTACTTGTAAGAATATCTCCAACTGCACTCCCCAATACACACATACATACCCCAGATACATATTTAAGGGCACCTTTAAGTTACTATTCTGCAAACTACATAGTGCTACATGTTGGGAGAGACATAGAAATATAATAATAACAACAAGAGCAGCTCTAGTACTTCCTCTGTGCCCAGCAATGTTCTTGGGGTGAAGCATAGTCTCTTTTTCTGGGGGTGACAATAGTCTAGCTGGGATAACATCATTTAGAACAACAAACAAGTGATAGTCCAAGAGAAGATGCAAGTAAGTGCAAAAAACAATGTAGGGGAGTAGGGGTAAGAAGGTGGGGGAGCCTGAACTGGCATCTGGAAGATGGGTGAGGTTCGGATCACACAGAGGAAGAGGCAAGGTATTCAGGCAAGGGAAAAGGTGTAGGCAAGGGCTAGGAATAAGGGATGAGCTGGCCTCATGTAGCAAACAGGAGATAAGTGTGGCTGGCGGAGGGCTTCCTGTTGAGGAGAAAAGGAGGGAGCCAGCTTGTGGAAGGTCTGAAGGATGGGCTGAGGGCTTCCTCCTGCAGCTGGAGAGAAGCAGGGCAGCGTATTAGGTGGTGGAGCTCAGAATCCTAATTCTAGAGCTGAAAGCAACCACTTGCTATCCACAGTCTAATTCTCTATTTTTTAAAAAGAGAAACAACCAAAACAAATTATTAAAGGGCCTTTCACAGACACATAGCTAGTTTATGATACTTTAAAATCTAGAATCCAGGTCTCTGAGTTCCCCTTGGCCAAAGCTGATGATTGGAGCATCAAATGGAATAAATTATTGTAGTTGATTATATTTATTGAAAAACATGAAAAATCAATGCAGAGCACAAATCAGAAAAAACTCACTTATCATTTGAGTGACTATTAAATTCTTCTTTGAAAACTGATAGAAAGAAACAATTATCCATTTACTGTTTTTCCAGTAGGAAGTATATTTCAGGATTATCAAATAGGGAAAGCTCTACTTTAGGGAAGAACGCCAGCTAGAAGGAATAACAGAATTAGAAAATCATTTTGCAGCCCCTAATAAAACAATTGATTCAGGAAAAGATTATCAATTGATACTAAAACAAATAGAAGAAAGTTGACAGGGAAATGAGCATTTTTGTAGTGGCTAAGTTACCCCACACAGATTACTTTCTGGTCACACCAGGAAACTGTAACTGCACAATGGAGGGACCAGATGGTCACAACTCTCAGCCAGGGGTCAATCTTAACATCGTTAATGTTAGGAAGCCAGCTCTTACAGGTCTGCAGATGTGATGGAATATGAAATGTAACATCATCTATGATACAGTCTTTCTAAAAATATACGACTTCAACGTAATCAAGCTGTTAGATCTAACTTCAAGTAACAGGAAACAGATGAGGCCGTCAGACAAATGCAGAAGATGGGATTTTCCAGAGTACAACTGGCTGGGTCTGTTCAACATGTCAGCGTCATGAAAAAGGTGACTGTTCTAGATTAAGAGACTTAAGCCACACAATAATTATGGTCCTAGATGGAATCCTAGGTTGGACAAACTAGTCGTAAAGAACACAATTGTGACATTTGGGAAATTTCAAAATGGACTAGATATTAGACGATATTAAGAACTTATCACTAATGTTGACAATAGTGACAATGCTATTTTCATAATGAAGAAAACACTCTTGCCTTGTAGAGAAGTAATACTAAAGTATTTTGGTATAAAATAGCTTGAAACCTTGCTTTAAACAACTAGAAAACCAGATGAAATATATGAAGTAATAGTTTTCGGACACTGGAGAAGGAAAACAAATGAGGTGAGCTCTACAAATGCCCCACAGCTGGAGTTTCCAGGCCACAATACAGGAATAGGGGACCTAACCAGAGCCTAGAAGTCTTGCTGAGTTGCGGAGACAGAATCTGGAGTTTTGAGAGGTTAAGGTGGCTAGAGTTTTGTGGGGCAAAATACTGGAGAGGTGGGAACTGCACAGAGAGAAGGAGAGGGAGAGGAAGGGAGAGAGAGAGAGAAAGAGATTTCTGTAGCTCTTCAGAAGATCTTTCGCTGAGTATTGAAGTGCTCATGTGTGGTAGAAACTACTAAGGCTGGTGAAAGAGCTACCTGAAAAGAGCAGGTGGAATCCCCAGCATTCACACAGGGTTAGGAATGGCTCATGCTCCCACTAGCTAGAGTGGAAGAGCCTCCTACTAGACAGGGCATCTGGTAGGGTCCTCTGAAAGGTATTGCCTCATAGTGGGGCCAAACTGGCCTTAGACTAAAGGTTGTCCTGGACATGTCTAACAAAGCCTAGAAGCAAACCTTGAAATGATCAGTGTAATTCTAGGTCACTAAAATGTGTCCTAAAATAAAGTTCAAGAACATGTAAAGAACTACAACGAAATCCCACACTCAACAATGTCCAGCACACAATCAAAAATTATCTGGGGTGCAAAGTAGGGGGAAAATACACGAAGAGGAGGAAAATCAGTTAAGAGAAACAGACTCAAAATAGATAATAGAATTAGTAGACAAGGAGGTTAAAACAGCCATTATAAATATCCTATGTTCAACAACATAAAGGAAAACATGAACATGACAAGAAGAGAAAAGGAAGACATGGCATTAGAAATTATCCAAAATAAAACACAGAGAAAAAAAGATGAAAACAACGGAACAGAGAGTCAGTGAACTGTGAGACAATATCAGACAGCCTAATACCCATGTAACTGAAGTTCCCAAAGGAGGTGGGGGACAGAAAAAATAAAACGGCTGAAAATGTTCCAAATTGAGGAAAACTATCAGCCCACAGATCCAAGAAGCTCAACCAACCTCAAACAGATGATAGAAATATAGCAAGACTCATCATAAATTGCTAAAAATCAGTGCTAACTAGAAAAATCTTAAAAACAGCAAAAAAAAAAAAAAGAAAAGAGAGATTTGAAAGGAAAAAAGAATTCTGACCTTTTGATTCATCCCCATTTTGAAGCTCTCTTTATTTCCACATACTGCACATTAGACACATACTGGTGTCAAAGGAAGATGGCCCTGGCTGACACACTGGAGGTGGACTACAGATGTGAGAGTTCATGGCAAAGAGGTTGACTCAAGCCCCAGCAGTAGTCGAGGGTGGCTTGGACAGTGGTGACAGGAAGAAAAGAGGATCAAACAGACCAAAAAAGAACAGAGATAAAGACAAAAAAATCAAGAAAGCAAAGTATGATAAAAGCTAAGAAGAGTTTCAAGGAAGTGGAGTAGTGTAAGAACATCTAACTTTTAAGAAATAAACCAACCACTCACAAAATCCTCCAATGGAGAAAGAAGAATCTCCAATGGGAGGACTTAGTCCAGGTAATAGTGTTCTCTGGAATTTTATTTCCCAGTTGTATATTTCTAAATATGCTCTTTTTGCTCAAAGGACCCATGCTCTACAGTCTAGCTATACATACATTAAAAAAAAATCCCTTCAGGGGCTGGCCCCATGGCCTAGTGGTTAAGTTTGGCACACTCTGCTTTGGCGGCCCAGGTTTGGTTTCTGGGTGTGGACCTACACCACTCGTGTATCAGTGGTCATGCTGTGATGGCAGCTCACATACAAAATAGAGGAAGACTGGCACAGATGTTAGCTCAGGGTGAAACTTCCTCAAGTAAAAAGAGGAAGATTGGCAACAGATGTTAGCTCAGAGCAAATCTTCCTCACCAAAAAAAATTAAAATAAAAGGCCCTTCATTCTTTCCTTAAGCCAACCAATACAGGTTTTTTCTAAAAATGTATTTACTCAAAGAAAAAAGTAGTGGGGCCAGCCTGGTGGCATAGTGATTAAGTTTGCACACTCCATTTTGGTGGCCCAGGATTTGCAGGTTTGGATCCCAGGTGCAGACCTACACACAGCTCATCAAGCCATGCTGTGGCGACATCCCACATACAAAACAGAGGAAGATAAGCACAGATGTTAGCTCAGCGCTAATCTTCCTCAAGCAAGAAGAGGAAGATTGGCAATAGATGTTAGCTCAAGGCCAATCTTCCTCACACAAAAAAAGAAAAAAATAGTAATATGAAGTAGCATAGAAGTAAAAAGGCATGCAAAAGAACAAATATAGATGAGCTTATAGAAAACAGATGTCTATTCAAAGGTAACCAAATTCTAGCCTGTAGCTGACTTGATTGATGAAGGTAAAATACTCAAGTACTCTTATTTCTTTTCTCTTATTTTGGATATACCTGTAAACATAAACAGCATTTATAACATAAATGTGAACGTTAGGAAGAGCTACTTACCTACCATCCATCTGTCAATCTAGCCAATATTTACTGAGCATCTACGACATGCCAGGCACTACCACTGTGCTACACCTGGGAATACAACAGTCCTAATGAGCTCCACACAGGTCTAAGTGCTTCATATGCATGATCTCTTTTAACTTCCTATAAATCTTATCTAACCAAGTATAAGGTGGGTACTATTACTCCCATTTTACAGTTGGGGAAACTGAAGTACTAAGAGATCAAAGAGTTATCCAAAGTCACACAACTAAAAAGTTGTGGCTTCAGCCAGGTTTCAACTCAGACAACTGGAATCTTTTGCTGCTTCCAGTAGGAACACAGAAACAGTAAGTGATGATTTAATCTTTTCAGGCAGTCCACAGCGTCAGGTACAGGATGGTCAAGGTGAAAGAGGACTGATTGTGGAAGAAGGTTACTGTGACCTTCAGATGACAGTTTCAGTGGTGGGGTTGGCGAGACCAGATGAGGTTTACAGGAAGCTGTGAAGGGAGTGCGTGGTGAGGAAAGAGAGACACCACCTGAGATGTCTGTCAGTGAAAGTAAGGTGCGAAGCAACTCTGCATGTAGATAGGACTGAGGCAGGAGAGCAAATGAAGGTTGGACCCTCCTGCCGGTCACTAGGCTGTTCCGTATGACCAGCCTTCTGGAGGCACAGGCCACTCCAATGCCAGCAGCCAAGAGTCTCTTCAGTGACAGTTTTAGGCCAGCAAGGGCTCTTCTCTCTTCACACTTTCCTGATACCCTGGCCTCTCAGTTCACCCAGAACTGATACCTAAGACAAAAGGACAGGACTTAAGGACATAAGATTGCCATATGGCTAATAATTCAAACTCTCTTTTTTTTCAAGATTTTATTTTTCCTTTTTCTCCCCAAAGCCCCCTGGTACATAGTTGTATATTCTTCGTTGTGGGTCCTTCTAGTTGTGGCATGTGGGACGCTGCCTCAGTGTGGTTTGATGAGCAGTGCCATGTCCGCGCCCAGGATTCGAACCAACGGAACACCGGGCCGCCTGCAGCAGAGCGCGCGAACTGAACCACTCGGCCACAGGGCCAGCCCTTCAAACTCTCTTAAAATTATCTTTCTGAAATTATGCTTTTGCATAATTTTCCATGCCCTGGTAACAACATCACCATAACATTTTTTTAACACCGTTTTTCTTGAGAACTAAGACTACTTCGCAAATACCTCAATCAATATCCCAACAGATTGTGAGAAAGTAGAGCAGTCATTATCGTCCCTATTTTTTAGCAAGTCTAACACTTAGAGCAGTTTCAAGGAACAAGTTAAACACTCAGAAAGAGGTTTTTAAAGAACTCCAGAACATCAAGCTGCCACCAAAGGTGGTCCTAAATGCTTGCATTTCCTTAAATTTCTCAAATTCTCATTCCATTCTGCCTAGTTTCTGTCATGTCACAAAGCATCTGTATTCACAGAAACCTCTCTCTTGATCTAGCAGTATTATTCAAGCATTTTATGTGATTATTTTGTCCTTTTAAAGACATGTCCTCAGCCACTCCATTTAGTGCCAACAAACTAACTCAAAAATTTGCCAAGCAGAACCTTTACAATTCTTCTTTTTGCTAGCAGAGGCAACGTCTCTTCAGCAGGAAGCTCCAGTGACCCACGACGGGGACGATTCATTAGGGAAGAGCTACAAATATATAAATCAACACGTCAGAGGAGGAAGTCCGGCTGGACCCCGTGGGAGATGCGCACTATGCACACATTTGTTCCGCTCTGTGCAGCCTCACCTGTCTTTGGTGGCTCACACCATATAATAATCAATTATGCTGACAAGTTTTGCTACAAATTGTTTCAGGCTCAGTTACTCATGCACCTCAGAGGTGAGCTCTGGAGCCCTCTAAGGAGGAGAAGGAGCAAGGGGGCTTGGCTTCCAGGAAAACAGAACATATGGAACTGTTTGAGGAAGAGAGTGTGTGAGCAAGCGTGGAAGCGTGTACATGCAAGGGAAAATTTGCTCAAGGGTAGAGCTCAACTCAGCTATGCCCCATCCTGGGAGAGACAATAAAATTTGAGAAGAACTAATGAATTTTAAAAAGTAGATCTTGTTTGTGACAAAACTGGCTGTCGTAAACCCAGCATTCTAGCTCATTCTAGGAATAAAGTTAAGTGCTCTGTATGACCTTTTCAAGCAGAGCAAAACAGTATGCACTACTAGGCAAAAATCAAATCACTAGTAAACAGGAGACTGGGTTCCAAACATGGTTTTAACACCGACTGCCCTCGCAATGCTGAACCTGTTACTCTCCCTTTCTTGATTCACAAGGGCTGTGATATTCTTCCTGAACCACGGTGACATCCTCAGCCTGCCCACCGTAAAGTCAACTTGGGCTTTAACCAATTTTCCAAAGTTTAGGAGATGAGTCATTCACACTTATCTTTCCTAGATTTTAATTATTAAAGCACGTTATTGGTGAAGGGAGAGGACTATTTGAGATTAGAAATTACCACAGTGTATCCTGAGGAACTAAACTCGATGGCATCTCGCCACAGTTTGTGTGGAAGGAACAGTAATAGAATCACCCACAGACTGTCCAGGAAAGCATCTTTTCTTCTGAGTCCAAGAACAGTTAGTGGTTAAAAATCGGACTATCGAAGCTCTGATGTATGTCCTCCTATGACAATCTCTTCACAACAGGAAACACCCACGCCAGTGGAAAGGATACAGCAGACACACGTACAATCATTTCCAGACTTTAGGATTTCACCAACCAGGAAAAATAAATGGACCAATACAGATCCAACTTATTTTGCCAAGTTATGATGCTTAAAATAATACAAAACAAAAACATATCACCTACAATACCATTGTTTTCATAAAATTATGAATATTTTAACACCGAAAAATAAGAGGAAAATAATATCAGAAAAAAAGGACAGTCCTCCCTACGAAAGTAAATTGGAAAATACACATACCCCCACACACACACACACCTCCCCCCACCCCCATCACCAACTGCATTGACCTTACTTTACCCATTTTCTATGGAGCCCATGTTTGATTGGACTTTGGGGCCCATCACCCTAGGAGGGAGGTGTTAGGTATCACTAACAGAGTACATGTTTTGCAGATCACTATGCCTAAAGAGACAGAGATGCTAAAGGACAATGTTCAACTGTTGTGATTGTTTTTAACTTTGCAGTGGGAGTGGGTTCGCTTTTAAATGGGAAGTTGTCATTCTACCAAACCAGGGCTTCATGTTTATTCTAGATTCTCTTACTAGACTAAGGATGAGAACAGAGACAGGCTCATATGTTTTAAGAAGTAGGAGAGGGCGCCGGCCCCGTGGCCAAGTGGTTAAGTTTGCACGCTCTGCTGCAGCAGCCCAGGGTTTCTCCGGCTCAGATCCTGGACGTGGACATGGCACCACTCGTCAGGCCACGTTGAGGCGGCGTCCCACATGCCACAACTAGAAGGACCCGCAACTAAGATATACAACTATGTACAGGGGGGATTTGGGGAGATAAAGCAGAAAAAAAAAAAAAAAAGATTGGCAACAGTTAGCTCAGGTGTCAATCTTTAGGAAAAAAAGCAAAAAGAAGTAGGAGAAATTAAGTACACAAAGATTCAGCTGTCACTGGATTACATGTATAAAATTTTTTTAAATACAAAATTAATACAAAACTCAAAAGTACTAAATGGAATAAAATTGTTCAACAGCTTTTTACGCCAGGTAACTTAGGAGGCACTTTAAGACATGCAGATATAATTTGGAAAGAAAACTCTAATGATTCATAAAATTACCACAGTTCCCATGTAACTGAAAACAATAGAGCCTACCACAAAGTATAGACAGAGCATTCAAATCATTTTAATGGCTTCTCATTTTTTTCTTTTAAACTCTCTGCTCCTTTTACCACCAAGATTTTTTTTTTAAATGAAAAGTAGAACGTCCCTGCTGCCCATTTTCTTCTTTTATTGTTTCCCTTTTGTTCTAAAAATGAGGGTAAAATTAAGTGCTTAGATCACTAGAGATTTCCAGATGGTCAGACAAATGAGTACTGGGGGCTACAGGCTTGCGTTTTTCATAGATATGGACACACATCTCTCACTCGGTCTCCATGGCTCCTGTTCAATACAAATTTGATTTAGCCTAAGTACCTTCAGTACGCGACAACCAAATTTCTGCCTAGAGGACCAAAGTGGGTTTAATTGCTTAAGTCAAAATGGGAATTTTCTATGCATTTATAAAGTATCCCTTTACTTTTTGGTGTATATATTTGAAATAAAATATAAAGTTTATATATTTCAATCTTTGCAGATTATTCTGAAATGTAAATATTTTTCTTCTTTTTTATTTGTCTCCCTTCCTGCTGTCTACCCTTCTTCCCGTTTATTTTAACCCCTTTCCTGCTCTACAGAGCCACTATTCCCGTAGTACAAACCCAGACCATTCTTCCTCTTCTTTCATTTTCATGTGTTCCTTTTGCTATTCTCCTTTCTGTCTTGAACTATCACATAATAAGCTTTTAGGCAAGATCTGGATAACCACTGGAAGTATTTATTTTGTTAAATAAATATGCATACATTGCCTACTATATACCAGGCATTATTCTAGCAGCTTTTAAAATTAACTCATTTAATCTCCTGAGTAACTCCATGAGGTAGATACTATTATTATCTCCACTTGCAGATGATAAAACTGAGGCACAAAAAGCTCAATAACAAGCCCAAGGTAACACAACTAGTGAATGGCAGAGCCAGATGCCAAGCCAGTCAGTCTGACATCAGAGTCCTTGCTCTTAAGAGGAATAAGAAGGATTTGGAAAGAGAAGGGGAAGAGAGGTGGAAAATACAGGGAGAAAGAGAGAAATTAATGACTGATTCATTGGGGATGAGAAGGATGGAGGGAAGGGCAGCCTACAAGTGGCCATGGATCCACTGTAAAAATCTGGGCTTTGTGTTCACTAGGGCTGTGGATCAAAGAAATGTAAGGCAGGTGTGACCACATTGGAGGAAAAGTTTTGTGATTTTGAAGATAAATAGTAATTGACGTGGCTCAAGATCATTAGCGACTGGAATGCTGGCAAAGGTAAAATGGCATGACTAGTAATGTGCTGATAAATGTTTCACAACTGGCTCTCCAGGGAGATGAGCGAGTCCCGGTTTGCAGTGTTTGCTGGTTTCTGTTGTATACACTCCCACCATGGCCGATTTCAAGCTACCAATGTGATGTCACTGAACTTAGAGTCAGAAAGAGATACACAATAAAACACATGGTAATATAGTGTTTCTGCCATCAGCTACAATAGATGCAAATAAGCAAGAGCCTAGATAATGGTAAAATAGTTAAGAAGTGATGAGTTTGAGTATTTATTCCCTTTGTTTTTAATATTATAGAACTTACTTCTTAATAATGGCTGTGTTTAATAACCAGCTAACAAAATTTATGAAAATTTAACAACCAGCTTGTGGGAGCCTATAAGAGCCAACTCATGTACACCACTGAGTGGGACTACTCAAATACATTTATTCCAAAATAAGTGGGTGGATAGTGGTCTGGAGACTTGACTTTCACCATGTCCCAAATTTGCCACAGCCAGGAAATAAATTCAGGACAAGACAGACAAACAAAAATGATAGAGCTTAAAAAATGGAATATCCACTCTAAACTGATGAAGAAAGAAGTGTGAAAAAGAGAGTTTGAGAAGATAAGTTCAGAGAAGGCCGGAGTCTGTGTTCTCTAACATGCTCTAGGCCATGAGTGGCAAACAGAAGAACACTGTAGAATCTTGCCACCTATCCTCAGATTCCCTAAGCGAGGTCTTGCATCTTCCTTCTCTGTTCTCCATAGACTCTTTATTCATGGGAGACAGAGATGTAAAGAAGGAATAGAAGCCATTGTATAAAAGGATAAGCTTCAAGTAAGCAATAATGATAAACTGTTGAAATAGAAAATAAGAGACAGGAATTAACGAATACATTTTCTACATAAATCTAGACATGGCACTGAGAAAAATCTGCATGGAAAGCCCTGATACACAGAGAAGAAAAAGTCAACTATCAGGGAATAGGCAATCTTCGAAGAAATCCAGTCTGTTTCACTCACCAAGGTTTCCCCAGAAACTAGCACAGAGTCTAGCACAATCATATTCAGTATTTTTTTCCACTAAATGAATTTCCATTATATCTGCTCCATGAGGTAACTGTCTTTGAAATTCTTGTCACTTGCATACAAAGGGATGCTTGTGTGTGTGTGTGACAGAGAACTGTTTTTATGGAAAACTTTCTGCCTCTTTCTTTGTTGCTCAAGATTCGAGTAATATTTGAAAATTCACGAGCTCACACAGGAATGTACAATTAAAACCTGTGACCTCCAGCTCTTCAGGTAACCTTATGAGGTGCAGTCCGGTATAGGATTTTATGTATAAAGCACTTACCCAATGCTTGTCGAATTGAAAGATTAGTGCAAGATCCATCTCATTACTCCAAACTGCTAAATAATGGGCTGTTTTGCTAATTGACACCTGAACATATAATTATAACTGGCAACCCTACCTAGCAGAACACCTTAGGTCAAAAAATCAGCTAGCTTCCAGGTCCCAAGTGGCAGACTGTGGCTAGAACTGGAAGTTAACACAGTTGTCATTTGTATAATTGCAGAGAGGAAGCACAGCTGCGAGCCTCAGGCTGGCTTTGGTAAAGCCAATACTGAGATGGAGGCCTTTCACTTTTATTGAATACTGTGTGTCTGCCTCTCCCAGTGCCGCCCTTACTCAATTGATAAGGATTTCCTGCCATAAAATTCTGGTTTAGAGAAGGGATTCGACCTTCCTGCTATAGTTCATGTGGTACAGCTTGGATATAGAAAAACAAAACGGCTATGTCTAGAGAAGAACCTTTATCAACTTCTTTTTCCAGAACAACCATTTAGTGCATATTCTCGAGCATCTATTACAAGGAGGTCACTGTGCTAAGGAGATGTGAGCATAGAAGGGGGGAGTGGGGACTAACCTTTATTAAATACCTCCTTTACGCCAGGGATTATGCTAAGCAGGGCCACATGCTTTATCTCATTTGGTCTTCACATACCTCATTTTACAGAGAAGATAGGGAGCTTCAGAGACGTTAAGTTCCTTGCCTGAGCTAACATGGTAAGTGGTAGGGCCCAGAGCTGCCCTCAGACTTGTCCCATTCCAAAGCCCGAGCTCTTTCCATTATACCAAGTGACAACTTAAATCACGAATTCTCAGGCAAGGCCCTCACATGAAGGAGACTGCAATCTAGTTTTAGTCTGCTTGAAGGGGCTATAAAAGATATATATACACAGAAACTCAGCTACTCACCGAAGGGATATATGAGTGCTTTTCATCATGACCTGAGATGCTCTGGAAAAGTTTTGCAGACAAGTTAGAATCTGAGTTGGGCCTTCAGGGAAGGTAGGCAGAAAAGCTGCACCCTAACAGCATGGAGGAGGTAGGAAAAAAGGGGGATGGGTGTTCCATATTCCTCCAGTTGCCTGATGGGAGAAGGAAGGCAGGCTGATGAGTAAAGGCATAGGGAGCAGGGATGAGAAAGAGGTACCTAGGGGAGAATTTACTTGTGGGTAAAGAGAGGAGATTGAACATACACAACCTATTCTCTCTCCCTCCCAAAATCTCATTGAAATGAAGGTAAAGAGAGAATTTTTTTCCAAGACACAGGCTATAAGGATAAGGAGAACTGGAGGGAGAAGACAAAGCAACACAATTTTGGAAGCTGGAAAGCAGATCAGGATAGTAAATGCCTTTAATAGGCTCAACAAAGTGGAATCTTATGTCAGTAAGAGGAAAAGCTGAGCAGCAATCCAATTTCTACTGTGAATTCCCAACAGGCCCAGGTACATGTGGATGTGGGGGCAAAAGGCAAGGAGTGGCTAATGTAAGGATTAGCTGAAAGTCTATTTAAGAAGTAGGCAGATCCCCAGATCCCTTCCCCCAAGGGGTAACTGTGTCCCCTCCACTCTGGTAAAAATCTGAAGGTTTATTCTCGGGAAAGAATAAAACAGAGGGTCTCGGAACTGGGAGACAGGATGAACAATTAAGGACAGGGAAAAATCACAGGAATTAAGTGAATGTATGCATATCGGATGATGAGAATCCCCAGCCGTCTTCCGTTCTCTTCCCATTTGGTTTCCTGGCAGAGAGGCCTTCACTCTCCAGATAGTAGATTAGAGAATCTTTCTCTGTGGAGTCTGGTCCAAGAGGAAGGACCTAAAGTACTTACATTGAAGGTTTCCCAAACAAACGGCCCAATCAAATCTTTGTGGTTCTATGACCCCAGCCCAAGAGAGGAAGTAAGATCAGAAGAATAAATAAAAGCTAAAGGACTCTTGTGCTAAAAGAGCTAAATAAATAAAAGCTAAAGAATTCTCATTTTTTACCTTCTGTGTTCTTAGCAATTATTTGATTACCAAATTGATGAAATAACCTCAAATTCATGCTGGTTTAAATGAGAAGGCCATTAGCACACATACTTTAAAGATCCCATGGAACCATATCGTCAGATAACACACAGAGTGCAGGGCACAAGTTATAATCTTCCTTTAATTAAGATAATCAATACACATTCGCTCAGGGTTCTAGTGAAAGAAACTGGTCTCTCTTAATATGCACACCCATCTCTGAGGCTTCTAAAAATTAGTCTTTGGCAGGTTTAAGTAAGTGATTAGAGTTTTCCACTGTTATCCTACAGGTCATACCATGTATCATATTTAAGTGAATGTGGCAGGATAATCTTCTAAGAGACTAATTTCTGTTCTAACTGCCACAGGAAACTTGACGGGGAGAAAACTCAAAAGATATTTTTCTCCTTCTCTCCTCCCACTTGTAAAAGAATAACCAAGTCTTTGGTTCCCCAGGAAAGGCTTAACAGCTTCCTTTTGCTTCACGGGGCTCCCCAGAAGAAAATCCACCACCTAGGTCTGTGGGAGAGGAAGTTGGACTGCCTCAGTGGGAAGGGCTAGGAGGTTTTGCACACTTTGAAAGGACTGATGACAGTGAAGGTAAAGATAACAACATCGAACTTTTACTGAGTGCTGACTACTGTGTTAGAAAGTGTTCATATTAATACGTAAGTTGTAAATTTACATATTAATTTACTTAACCCTTGCCACAACCCTGTGAAGAAGGTACTATTATTGCCATTTCACAAAAGAGAAAAGTGAGGCACAGAGAGGATAGGTAATGTGCCCAAGGCCACACAGCTGGTAAGCGGCAGAACCAGGACTTGAACCCAAGCAGTGTGGCTCCAGAGCCCACTGGCTCAATCATTCACAGTGGAACCCTGGAGTCTGGGAATGCTTGCACTGAGAAGCTGTAGTTTCACTAAGTGACAGAAGCTACTACTATACAGTGCTCCAGCAGATAGCAGGATCATTGATGAGGTGGTGAGTAGATGTCTGGGAGCTCCAGACTATGCTACAGTCTTGAGGGCCCCAGGACAAGGTCCACTGGTTGACTTTCGTTGGCATGGCTGGATAGATTGTAGGGCACAGCAGAGCCAAATGGTTTCAAATCAATGAAAGAGACTTGCAAATGACTAGGATGGACAGAATCCATTTCAGTAGACGTAGTATGCACATTTCTGTCTTCATTGGAGAAATCTGTATAATTCTTGCAAAGCTCTAAAACTCAAAGCTTCAGAGCATACACAAGGTCTCAGATCCAGAGATGAATGAAAATGAGTTCTACTTTGGAACAAAGAAAGAAGCTGAATAATTAAATTGGAAGGTACTTGTCAGAGCTGAGATTCAGTGGAAGAAGGAAGTAGCAATACCTCAGATTAACCAATCCCCATTGCCCAGCCTGCCTGACTCCGTAGCTCCTCACCAATAATGGTACAGCAATCTCACCAGCAGGCCTCTCCAGCTAGCATCACCTCTCGTCGATCTTCCCCATTGTCCACAGCTGCACTGAACTGCACACCCTTGCCACATCTGTGCCTTAGGCCCTCTTCTTCGCCCTACCTGAAATGTCCACCTCTCCTTTCTGTGCTTGGTACCGTCCTACGCAATCTGCAAGATCAAATGTCAGCCTTCTCTGCAAAGCCTTTCTTGACTTTTTCCAAATAAGTCATTCATTCCTTTGTGCCCACAGGGCTTTGAACAAACCATTACTATAGAATTACTTGTTTGCTATCTCCCTCTATTCCTTAGCCCCCTGCCCCCAACTATTTCATAGAAACTAGACCTTGAGACATACGAGGTCCTGCATATACTGAGTGGCTAGTCAGCATCTGGCACCCACTAAGCCAAATGCGTGAGGGAGGAGCGGGTATCAGATAGAGGCAGGAGTTAGAAAGGCTAGGATTCACTCCCAACTCTGCCAGCGACTTGCTCTGTGACCTTAAGAAGTCATATAATTTCTCTCAACCTCATCATTGCCGTTAAGATTACATGAGATCATATCTATGAAAAGTATGTTGTTTAATACTCTCTTCTTCATAAACGTTAGTGCAATGAATGTAATTTTCCTGAGAAATGAATGGAATCTTTACTAAGAAAATACACATAGCAAAATAGATGTGTCCAAGTATACAATAGTCATTAATAGAGGTATCATAATAGAGCAACTAACTAGGATACAAGTATTTCTATAGAAGAATGAAAAAAAATAAACATGAAAATGCAAGAGATGGGAAGATAACATAGCCCAATGTATGTTCAGAGTATCACCATCATTTAAAAGAACTGTTGGCATACACAGAATTTATATATCACTTGTAAGTAAATTACACGAGAGGACTCTAGAGGTTTTCATTATAAACAAACTGCACTTATGTTTTCATCTGTTTGTTTCAATTCATTGCCAATGTATTTCTTAATCTTTATTTCTACTGATATAAGGTTTCCAGTGTTTTTTAAAGGAAATGAAAACAAGAATTCAGAAGACTGAAAATCTTAGAAATCATCTTAAATCTGATTGGGCAAATAAAATTAGTCAAGATAACTTTGCCCCATGAAATTTACCCAGAAAAAATTTAAAAGTATTATATAATGGTAAATATCTCTCAAATTACGTGCATACTAATCCTTCACTATTCACTTTCATTTTTGAGACAAGGATTTCTCAAAATCCCAATTCCTAATAGGTGGTTTGCTTATTTCAAAATAGTATTTAATAAAACAAAATTCTAGTACAGGGGCCAGCCTGATGGTGCAGCAGTTAAGTTCGCACGTTCTGCTTCGGTGGCCCGGGGTTCACTGGTTCAGATCACAGGTCTGGACCTACACACTGCTTGTCAAGCCATGTTGTGGTAGGCGTCCCACATATAAAGTAGAGGAAGATGAGCACGGGTGTTAGCTCAGGGCCAGTCTTCCTCAGCAAAAAGAGGAGGATTGGCAGCAGATGTTAAGCTCAGGGCTAATCTTCCTCAAAAACAAACAAACAAACAATTCTAGTACAACCATACACTGTATATAATTTCCTACACTCCCATCTCTGATGATTTTTCTAAAATATATTCCTACTTTACCAGCTTTTAGAGTAGAATTCATAGATCTTAATGTAACCCCATAATGACTCATTACAAATGAATCATTTGTCATTATTAATATTAACCTTTCTGTTTAGCAATAAAGCCATGTCCTTAAAGGCTACCATGGCAGGTAGAGCAGTTTGCACCCCACTTAAATGGCTCCAAACCAGTATGTTGTTTTACGATTTTATATAGTGTTTCTTATAAAGACTAGCAGTTATTAAATCTCAATGCTTTGAATAAAAAGCAGCAGTAAACTCTTATTGCTGTCAGTTTCTGTGATTGCTAATTTGCTGCTTCTTAAAATAATGCGAACCAGAAAATCAGATAGGCAAACTTTTCAAGAAGAAATAAGCTTTGACTAAGGGCCTGTAGGCAAAGCACATGGGCTTTGGTACCTAGCTTTATTATGACCACTATTTATGTAACTCAGAAGCTTTCAATTTTGCTTATACTCATCAACTTTTGGTACTTAATTTCTGAATCAATCAAGTACTCAGAGGAAATAAAATGCAAAAGCATCACTATCTTCTCTGACAACAAAAAGTCAGGTGTGCAAAAACTACTATGAATACTCGGATGAATAAGATAGGATTCGTGATATAGATGTATTTTTCATATCCTGGTGTTAAAATTTAAGTTTCTTGAAAGCAAAGCCTGGTCCTGCTCATTTTTGTATATCTCAGATCACCTAGCATTGTACTGTACATAGTTAGCAATCAATTATTGTTTATTTCCTGAAATAATCATGTGAGTAAGAGAAAAGGAGTCTTTCGTATTTCACCAACTGCCTCCAGTGAGGATGAGAGCAACGCATGTGGGCACATTTCCCTATCAGAACACGGGCTGGGGAAGGGGGAGCCTAACAACCACGTGAGAAACCGGAGAAGGAAGCCAGAGGCTGACCCCACAGAGCTGGAGAAGATGAGGGCTCAGAGAGGACCTTTCCCTCCATTGTCCCCAGACCATAACTCTCATCCTGGCTTATGGGGACTAGCTGTCTATTCCTTGGGTTTTCATTCTCAGGGATCCTGCTCTGAGGAATCTGATCATCTAGGCTCACTCTTAGATTTTCACTTCTTACCACATAAGACTACTAGTTCTGAATATACCATGGCATGGCAAAGTTTATGTTTCTACATCTGGTATAAGTAATTTACTTACAAAATCCAAAATTTTAGTGACAGGAGATCTATCTCCTGTTCCATAATTATCTATACTCACCAAACCCCTCTGCCTTTTCTAACTTGAGTGCAAATGTCTTAAGGGCCAGAGAAAAGGATGTGACAATTTACTGCTTACCAGCATGCCATGGATTGTTATTTGGCAAGTGATTAAATACTAATACTGGTAGGAAAAGTTTGGAAGCCAGCGGAATTACCTAGCAATTCCTATCGACTTTTGTTAATTAATGAGGACTCTCCACCTGCCCTAAAGCTTTCCTGATCCAGAAGAGGCAGTGTAGCAGAGTGAGAAGAACACAGAATCAGAGGTAGAAGATCTGGATGCTAGGTCCTGATCTACCGCTTACCAGATGTATTATATTAACTAAGTCATAAGTTTCCTTCTGTATAACATGGAAGAAATAACCTTCCTCACAAAGTTGCTGTGCACATGATACAAAGGCACTAGGTAAAATGTGATCCAAATATTCACTAATTTCATCAATTTCCCTACACAAATAAGTGCACTTAGTCAAATCAAGTTTCAGAAACCTGTGAACAACACAAACAGTGGTTACACAATACTCTGTAGCATTTCATCATAGCTATTTATGTGAAACAGCCATCAGAGAGTTCAGCAGAGATGGTCAGCAATCATCAAAAGAAGAACTGATAATGGTGACAAGAATAAGTCCAAGGCATAAAAAGAACAAATTCCAGGATCAACATTAGAAGATATACTTCATACTGCTGCTAATGCCATCCTAAACACAGATACAAGTAGAAAATAAATAACTCAATGGCCACCCACTGCCTTTTATGCCTTTTATGAAATCTGTTTACTCATATAGATCTGTTTGGTCAGTAGATTCCAGTAGAACTGTTGAATGTCACAACTGTCAGTCACTAGTGCAGAGCTGCAAAGCTGGGAGTTTTTCCAAAAAAGAAAGCCATCCAAATGAGATGGCATCCTGTAACACATTTTATTTTCTTGACGAAATGTTTAAATGAAATACAATATACAAACAAAAGTGAGTAAATCATAAATGTAGAGCTCAACACATTTTTACAAAGTTAATCCACCCATATAGCCACCACCTAAATCAAGAGAGGAAACAATGCCAGCATTCCAGAAGCCTCCTTTATTCACTCTGCCAGTTACTACGCCTGCCCGAAGGTAATCACTGTCCTGACTTCTATCCTTTTGATTCCTTTGATGTGTTTTTCAACTTTATTTTAAGAAATAACACAGTACATACATGTTTGTGTCTGGCTTTTTGGCTCATTATTATGTCTGTGAGATTCATGCATGTTGTGGTATTTAGCAAGAGTTTCTTCTTTTTCATGCATTATTGGATTCTAGTATATAAACATACCATAAATTACTTATGTATTCTATTGTTTGTAGATATTGGGTTGCTTCCAGTTTGGCTATAATCATTCTAGTTCACGCCTTTTGGTGAACATATGGACATATTCTTACTGGGTATATACTTAGGAGTGGAACTGCTAATATGTACGTGGTCATCTTTCATAGATACCGCCAAAGAGTTTCCAAAGTAGTTATAGCATCTGCACTCCTACAGCAGTACGTGAGAAATCTAGTTCCTCTATCCTTACTGCTTGGTACTGACAGGGTTTTTTTAAGTCATTTTGTTAGATGGGTAGTGGTATCTCATTACAGTATTTTATTCTATATTCCATGAACACTAATGATGTTGAGCATCTTTTCGTATGTTTATTGGAATAGCTTATTTTTATAAATGCCTATTCAAGTCTCTTGCCCATTTTTCATTTGGTTGTCTGTCCTTTTCTTACCAGTTTGTGGGAGTTCTATATATATTCTGGACATACATCTTTGGTTGTAAGTATGCAGTATAAATATCCTCTCTCTGTGGCTTGCCTTTTACCCCCTTAAAGGTATCTTTCAATGAAGAGAAGATCTTAATGAAGCTCAAGTATCCATCTTTTCTTTTATCACTATGCCTTTTGTGTCTTGTTTAAGAAATCTTTGCCTACATCATGAAGATATTCTCCTATTTTATCTTTCAAAAGCCTTATTTGTTAATTCTCATTGGATATCTAGTTGATCCAGCATCAATTATGGAAAAGATCACCCTTCCCCCACAGCCCTGCAATGGCACTTTTGTCATAAATCAGGTGTTGGTCTGTTTTTGACTCTCTTCTGCTCCACGGATTTCTCTTTAATGCCCAAAATTGTGCTGACCTCCCCCAATGATATCTGTACTTTCAGTATTCATTGATAAAGAAAATATTTAATGAGCCAAAGATACTATGAATTCAGTAATGCTTACAGATTATTTTATAGTTTTGTCGTTATAGCTTTTATCTGTATTGACAAACAATACATTTATGTATGAGACCTAATTATCCAGATTCATGATCTTTGCAAAAACTCAGAAACCCTCAGCCTGATAACTACTGTTTTAGAATTTTTAAAAGCTTTTACTCACATATCTTAGCCCTAATATAATTTGTCACCATTTACATAAATCTATCAACATCACCAAATGTAAAAATAAATATGTATGTACATTATCTATCTATCTATCTATCTATCTATCTTTAGTTTAAAAAGCAACCTGGGCTTCTTGTAGAGATCCTTGAACATCTTAAGAACGGCTATCAACTTTACAACTGGAAGCAATGACTTAGCTTAACTAAAGGTCATCTTTTCTGCTGTAACTAGTATTTCAGTTAGTCAATCAATCAATCAAACTAGGAAATAAAAAGCCTCAATTAATGAAGCCTCTAGGAATAAAGCTCTTTTTAATGAAGCAGGCCAAAGTAAAAACAAACAAACAAACCAAAGAAAGATACAGAAAACTCAAGATATGAATCTTGTGAACCAGCGTTGGTGTATGCCTTATAGCTTTATTGGACTGTTTCTAAAACTACACACATAAACAGCAGCTGACCAAGTACCTTGTGTCATGACTTTTATTTGTAATCAGGAAAGGAAAATGGGTTTGACCTCAGATAGAACTGTGAAAGCATCCCTTTGACTTTTCCAACCTTGCATTCCTTACGCGTCATTATCTTAATATGCAAATTACCTCCCTCCAAACCAGTGTTTCACAAAATGTGGCCCAGGAGACACCTTCATCAGAATCACCCTGGAGTGCTTGTTAAAATCATGGATTCCTGAGCTCCACTCAAGATTTAGAGAATCAGGATCTGTAGGGTGGGGCCTAGGAATTGCCTTCCCCCCTCCCCCAAGAAGATTAGCCCTGAGCTAAAATCTGCTGCCAATCCTCCTCCTTTTGCTGAGGAAGACTGGCCCTGAGCTAACATCTGCATCCATCTTCCTCCACTTTATATGTGGGACACCTGCCACAGCATGGCTTGCTGAGCAGTGCCATGTTCACACCCGGGATCTGAACCAGCGAACCCCGGGCCGCCGAAGCGGAACGTGCGCACTTAACCACTGCACCACCGGGCCAGCCCCAGGAATTACCATTTTTAAACAAAGTCCACAGGCAATTCTTGTGCTCAAATTTGGAACCACTGTTTCTGATCCTATTGTAGCTGTAGCTTTTTCTCATTTCCTGAAAGCCACTGGGGATCTTTTCTACAACTTAGTGCCTCCCTGTCCGAATCTTCCCAGTTCTTACCTGACTTGGGAATAGATTGGGAGAATTACTTTCAGCTAAGGAGAATTAGGCGGTGCTCTGTGAAGGAGGTGACAGTTGAGCTAGTAATACTTGGATATTTAGGAATGGGTGGAAGGCATTCCCAGCAGAGAAAAGTGAAGGAGTAAGAAGGTAAAAGCAAGAATGCTCTCTGCATATGAGGGGAAGAGGGAGCAGCTGAGTTTGGCTGTAGGGCCTGAATTATCCCTAGTTATATCTAGAGAAAGAAACGTACAAACGTTGACATCATGTGTGCTATGCGTATAATGCATTTAGGTAGATCACGAGATTATATATGTATATGGAAGTCCTTTAAAAGTTTAAAGTGTCTTGCATAAGGCATTATTATTATTTCATGCACATAAAAATTTTAAACACCATGCCCGAAACCTGGAAATAGAGAGGAAAAAGAGAAATAACATCTATTAAGCACTTATGTGTGTTGACTCTATACTAGACACTTGACTATTTGATCTTCAATTCACCAACATTTCTCTGAAATAGTATTTTCTTTAGTATGAAACCAAAACTAGTAGACATTGACATATTTGCCTAAAGTCACAAAGCAGCTATATGGGGGGAGGGGGAGAGTGGGATTTGCTTTTCTCTTGTTTTGCATTTTTCCTTCTTCTCTCTCACAAATAGCCAAATAAACACATCCCTGGAGTCACCAGAATTAAAGTTTTTCATTGTAAGTGGCACTTTTTAGGAATGAGGAATTGCTGGCTTTTTCACTTTCTTCCTCAGAACTTTGAGTTTGATGATCGTTCATGCTCCGTTAGCTCGACTGTGTGATGTGTAGAAACACTGTGGAGAATGAGGCTTAGGAAGGGAAGCGAGCTGTCCAACATCAGCCCGTCTGTGGGACCAGATGTTCCCCGAGCACAGCAATTCTGAGGCATATTTCTGACTCACACAGTTAACAGCTTAGAGTTGAGCTCCTCTCAAGGACATATGGGCATTGGCCTACAGGCTTTGGACTTTTTCATAGGGGAAAACACAGCTATGGTGCTGTTGGCTTCAGAATTTTATCTAAAAAGCCAGCATTCTACAGACTGAATCATATAAAATTGGCAACATTTGACCTTGTTTAACCTACAAAAGCGGCAATTTCATAATCCGATAGAAGCATTCCAGATGTGTTCTAAGGAATTTTCTAGTCGGCTTCAGGCCCTGCTTTTTAGATGATAATACAACTATTTGTTACAAAATGTCCTGCATTTTAAAAAGCTTCAACACACAAAACAACGGCAACAGTGACTATTACACTTAAAGTGCTCAGAGCAATTTTCATCTAGCACTTATTTTATCTTCACAATCCTGTACGTTGAAGACACTCAGAAAAGTCCATTCTTTTTCAACTCTTAAAACTCAGAGATGAACCTCTTCTGTTAGGCCATTTGTTCTATCTCTAGAAAGATTCTGTGACTTCTAAAGAAAAACCAACCAAACTGTCCGAACTGCTCGAGGATGGCATGAAAGCAGCTCTCTCTAGTCCTTGTCTTCAGTATGATTTCCTTCCCGTGCTAATGACTGTAAGCCACTACCCTGTGAATAAGCCCATTTAGGTCTCCCAACGCCAGCTGCAAGAAGGAAATTAAAGTAAATGGAGAGCCAGGCGCTGCAGCAGTTCCAGTGTGGGTACAGGATCCAAGAGACTCATCCATTAACCAAACAGCAGCACTTTCAAACCCAGCGGGAACCAGTGGCTCCCTCCTGAGAAACAGAAATTAACTTTGTGAGGAGATAATTCATCTTCAGATGGTTGTCATATTCAGAAAAGCTCTACGGGTTAGGTGGTGGGAGAGAGGGAGAGAAGCTCCTGACAACATAGCCACATATAAAACAAAAGCTTATCAGGGAGCCAGGTGGCACTGAAGATTGATGTTCTGTCTCGCTACCTCTGGGACATGTGCTGGAAATGTAGCAGGAGCTGTGGTGCCATTTACTTCTAATGGCTGCTTGGAAAAACTCAGACTGCACAAACAATGGTTGCAGATTTAACTCAACCGAAAAGGATCAATGAGACAAGTGGAAGAAGGCTTTTGAAAACAAACTGGTGTCACTGGGAGGGGTTTTGCAAGATTTGGGAGGAGAAGAGTCAAGTGCCCAGAGGGTGCCAAAGATGACAACAAAAAGACCTGCTGGAGTCGAAGGCTGTCACAAAAGAAGCAATCAGAATCTGAAATGCACCCTGGGATTGGACAGCAAGCTGCAACAAGATGCCACTTGTTATTCAAAACAGATGAAGTATAAGAAATGCCTAAGACTGTGACACTACTTTGAATAACTTGAAAATAATTTATTATCACAGGGTTTGGATTAACTGCCATGGGGTAAAAGTTTAGGAAAACTCTCTGATGTCTGAAGTGAACAGAAGACCATCCAATTTCAGAATCAACCTTTCTTGAGCACCTGCACAATGGCAAGTCCCCACCCTCAAGGAGTTTCTAAGACGTGTGATTCCAAAGAGTGTCTTCAGAGGGTCTTCATCAGAGCTACCTGGCAAATAAAATGATGTGTGTTTAGTCCCTGGGTATTAGAACACAATCACCCACGTAGATCAAGTGGAGGTATTATTTTTAAAAATGCTCTATTTCTCCATTGCATTTCTGGCTTTAGATAAGGCCCTACCAAGCAAGGAACTTGAATTAAGAGGTGTTAAGAAGCCTGGAGATGCAGAATGGAAGCAGCACTGTGGGTGTCACACAAGCTACATTAATTGGCCATTGCCCTACCATTTCCAATGTATGGTTATTTTCACACATTCAGTGATATCTATGAGGTACTACAGTATAAAAGGTATAGCAAATGATAAAAGTCATGCATTTATTCATTCAACAGACTTTTTCTGAGCACCTACGACATGTTAGATACTCTACCAGGAGATCACGTGCAGTGAGAAGACAGTCTGTCTATACTCAAGGACTTAGACTTGTGGCTCACAGAGAAGTAAACAAGCAGTGACAAAGAGGTGATGTCACACTGGTGGTAAAAGGCAGTGCCAGAAATCAGGCCTGGGCAGTGTACTCTGGGTGTGTAACTGTTATGATGCTCTCACAACTCTTAAGTTGCTACAGCATCACACATATATTTTCTCATTTACAATTGCACCAATAACTTTAATCTGCATAGAACTTACATTCATAATGTACCTTCATATGCTTTACTTATTTAATCCCCATACTGATACTGTAAGGGTCGAGTTGGCATTATTTCCATTTTACAGGTCAGGAAACTAAGGATCAAGGAAGTTAGGCTTCCTGTGAAAGTCCAAACAGCTGGCGAGTGACAAGTCTGGGATCCGACTCCACATCTAATTCCAAAGGCCATGTTTTTTTAACTATTCCAGCCAATTTCTTAAAATCAATATTCATGTAGGGTTTCACTTTACAAAGTGCTTCTACATGTTCTCAATCATTTAATCTTCCAGACAACGCGGTAAGGTAAATATCTCACATTACAGGTAAAGAAATTGAGGCTCAGAGATGTTAAGGGATAGAACCCATTTACACAGCTAATAAGTGGTAAAGCTAAAGGTCTACACCTGGTGCCAGACTCTAAATAGATGCTTTTCCACTACAGTCTACATATGTAATAACCGTTCACCAATTTCTCAAGTGTGAAAGAGAATGCAGGGTTAGTTACTTTGACCGGCAGATGAAACATGGGGAACTGACTTAAATGCCTACTTTCCTATCACTAGTTGCTTCTACTCTCTCCCCACAGAAAAAGGTACACTCTATGCTTTCCAGAATCGTTCATCATTCTCTATTAAGAGTTCTATTTCATCACCACTTGGGCACTTAGCACAGAGAAAATGAATTTGGAGACTTGAAGGTTATAGGCTGAAATATGGATCCCAGGATCTTAGCCTTGAAGCCACATATCTCCAAAGGCAGTTGTGCCGGTATCTTGAGAATTGAGATAAAGAATCAACCCTGCCTACCCAATAAGTGGAAGACATATGGACATGGATGTTCTTAGATCTTATTTTCATATCTATTAGACACAAGAAATCTTCTAGGGTACCTGCTGTAGTATAGAGGAGCAGTTAAAATTTGCAGGTGAAACTAAGTTGGTTTTCTGGTTTAGATTGATTATTCAAGGAAGGTTGGTGGTTTGTGAGGGTTTGAGAAAGAAGTATAAAGTAGTAGAAGTACTCCCTACTAAACGCCTGGGAAAAGTTGTACATGAGAAACAACTGCTCACTTCTCTTTGCTGGTAAAACAAGCTGACTTGGCAATGCCTTGGGAATAGGAGGAGGAGCCCTTTACAATACCCTCATCAACTAGAGGGCAGCCCGTGTTATCTCCTTCCTGCAAATGAGAGAGACAAGAGACATTATGAGACTCACAAGAAGCAGGAATACTTTACTGCACAAGTCTCTAGGTGATGGTGTAGATCATCAGGCTTCTTCCTTCTTTAATTAATGCCAACAGGGAAGTTCTTTTTTCTTTAGATTGGTTTCTAGAGAGTAACGAAAGGGATACTGAGGAGGATATACCCAAAAGGAAGAAATGGCTAAGAATGACTATTGGAAATAGCGATGGGGTGGGGGGGAAGAGGGCTCAGAAGTTTAAAGTGCCTCAGGGTCCCATACAGTCTCTCAATTTTGCTGATGGCTATGCTTGTGTTTTAAAAATAAAATATCTGCTGAGTGGATTAAAGGAGTGAATTGAATTCCCGAGGCTCCGATTACCTCTCCCTTTGCCAGTTTTTATCAGCAACCATCAGTAAGACTGTCAGATCGGATGTAAACTTCTCTCTTGCGCTCCTTTCAGCTGCAGAGTATATGAAGAACAGGATTAATTTTTTTTTCTTTTGAACAGTTGAGCCCAGGAGGAGAATGTGCTAGAAAAATACCTAGTAAACAGAAGACCAATAAGAGAGGCACGCATGTGTGAGGGGATGCTGTTCTCAGAGTCTTTGAAGGCACTTCCCTCCACCAGTCCCCAGGGTCCCCACATGCCCTATGTCTATCACTCACAGCTCTACCTCGACTCATCCTGAGAAAAAGGAAGCTGGATGCCAGTGCCTGGAGAGGCAAGTGTAAAATGACACTGCTGATGTGTCATTATGAGTCCTTTCCCCACGGTCAAATGGGATAGACTGTTTCACACACACCCTCTCCTAGGAACACTGCCTTTCTGATGAGGCAGATGCCTACCAGCTCCTTGGATGGGGCTGTCTCCTCTGTGTACCACCTCGTCTAGAGGGCTCTACACTCTACCTCTATAAGGCAAATGTGAATACAGGCTACCCACCGGGGACTGTGACATGCCAGAATCTGTTCATGAGTACCTTTATGCTCACAGACAAGTCAGGAAAAGAATGCACCTGGAGGCTGAGCTCTCTCTGAGGAGGGAGGAGCAAAGCCCGGGTTGAAAGGAGCTTGCAACACAGATACTGCTCAGCTGACATGAACCAAGATTCTTCTGAGCTTAACCTGGCCAGAAGAGGTGAGAAACATCTCTGGAATAGAATCTCTGCGTCCCCAGAAATGAATATGAACCTAAGCACACAGTAAGGGTTCAATAAACACTTGTTGAACTGCACCAAACCCAATCAGGATGTCCAGGGAGTGGCAACACTTGTGAACCAGTTTGCTGGGCCTCAGATGTGCCTAAACCTGATGCTAAGCAAGTTAAACGTTAGGGCAAAGAGAGATCTCCTTTCTCCATAAAATAAAGGTGATGATTATCAAAACAATAGATGAGATCCTAACAATAACAATATTGTGAAGAAAAGCGGATGGCAACAGAACTCAGCTAGCTATACGAAGCAGGTGTTGCGGCTGGTGACTAAGCACATGGCTATCTTTGGCATCGCTAAAGAATGGCATTGTCCCCAAGAAGCCTGAGACTACCTTGACTGCCTCATACCCAGCCAAATTGCACTTTAACAGGTCCTTTTATACCTTAGGCTAGAATTGTTTACTGGATTCTGAACATTAGGAACAAAAAGACAGGTAATTGACTAAATCTAGCTTCCAGTGACTTAACCCATCTCAGATCTCTCAGGTCTTTAAGGAATCCTTAAGAGCAAAGGTATCTGATTGTCTTTTATTTGGCTATTGTTATGTTTTGTATTTTTAACAAATCATTGGTTTCTAGGTCACTGTAAGAGTGCTCAATAAATATGAACTTGTCTTGTGTGAATTCGTATCAGGCATGGATTTTAAGTGACAACAGACATCGCTATTCCTATACCTTAGAAAGAAAGCTTTTATCCAAGACTCTATAAGAGTTTCGCTTGTTCCCTAATCTCCATCCCAGACTGGAGTCAGGAAAATGCTGTGCTTATTTTTTTTTTTATGGGAAAGAATGCACTTTAGAAAGTATTGATTAAATTTCAACCATCTTTTGGGTTACGAGTATTTAGAAAAGGAAGTGTTATCTAAAAGCTGCCGTGCATTCACTAAGGTTACGTTCATTTTCTTTCCTTTTCTCACAGGATTAGTAGACTCAGTGATCTATATGTCTTCAATTATCTTGAGGGCCATCCTTATGGTAAAAATATGGGGTGGACAATGGTTCATGAAGTATTAGCAGGTGGTTGAAAAGCTATACTGAGGAATAGTTGCTTAATGGATTCTTTTCAACCTAAAGGGATATCCATAATAGACTACAGTTCTTGGAAATGACCTACAACAATTTTATGGATCATTTTGAATAAAGACATATAAAGTTTATTTGTTAACTTTAAGGAAAACAGGAAGCTGAGGATGCTGCTATTAGTACTGAAGACAAAGTCAGGATTCAACATTATTCTGATAAGCAGGAAACCAAAATTATGAAATTTAAGAACACATGTTTTTCACTTAAGATTCCAAATTACTGGCTTTGTCAAGAGCATTAAACAAACAAAAAGAAGACCTGGGGATTTTAATTGATCAAAAACCAAGAGGAATTAGAAATTTGATCAGATTCTTAGAAAAATATCAGCAATAAGCAAAAGTCCTGGGCTGGATTAACAGCAGTACAAGGTACTATTCATAGGAAGATCAAATTAACTGGAAACATCCTTTAGAAGCTCACATTGCTCTCCCTTCTCTCATTATACTCCCCAACCCAGGCTTCCTTCCTATTGACAATACTACTCATAGATGCTGATTCCTTGGTTCCTTTGTATCAGTCAAGAACAGTTCAAACATCATCTCCTGAGAGTCCTTCCCTTACCACTGATCTGAAACAAGCCACTTCCTTCCTAAAAACTTCCTATCAGAATAGACATTCCTGTCTTATTGCCTTTATAATTTTTTTTTCCTGAGGAAGATTTTCCCTGAGCTAACATCTGTTACCAATCTTCCTCTATTTTGTATGTGAGCTGCTGTTATAGCATGACCACTGACAGACAAGTGGTGTAGGTCCACACCTGGGAATGAAACTGTGGCCGCCGAAGCAGAGTGTGCTGTAACCACTAGGCCACTGGGGCTGGCCTGCCTTGCTAACATTTTTGACTATCCAAGACCATCTTACTTATTTCCTGGTTTATTTGTTTTTTTCACTACTAGCCTGTAAGCTCCCTATGACCTTGTTGTATTACCTACTGTATTACTGGTGATTAGAATAGTGCCCAAAATAGAATAGAGGCTCCAGAAGTGCCTGTTGAATGAAAAGTTAAACGCTTGCGCTTGGCAGACCATAGGAGACCATGTTTAACTCTAGGTATCTCACTTTGTGTGTGTGTGTGTGTGTGTGTGTGTTTTACTGAGGTCATAATAGTTTATAACGTTGTGAAATTTCAGTTGTACATTATTATTTGTCAGTCACTATATAATGTGCCCCTTTACCCCTTATGCCCACCCCCCAAACCCCTTCCCCTCTGGTAACCACTAATCTATTCTCCTTGTCCACATATTATCTTCCACATATGAGTGAAATCACACAGTGTTTGTCTCTTTCTGGCTTATTTCACTTATTTCATTTCTTCTTTGAAAAACTGTCTGTTCACATCCTCTGCCCATTTTTGGTCAGGTTTTTGGTTTTTTCTTTTGTTGTTGAGTTGTATGAATTCTTTATATATT
This sequence comes from Equus przewalskii, assembly GCF_037783145.1. Lineage (NCBI taxonomy): Eukaryota > Metazoa > Chordata > Mammalia > Perissodactyla > Equidae > Equus > Equus przewalskii. The sequence goes on along the minus strand of NC_091834.1, from coordinate 87,884,344 downwards.
TTGGAGATTAACCCCTTGTTCAATATATGATTTGCAAATATTTTCTCCCAGGTGGTGGGTTGTCTTTTTGTTTTGTTCATGGTTTCCTTTGCCTTGCAGAAGCTCTTTAGTCTCATGAAGTCCCATTTGTTAATTTGTTTCTTTTGTTTCCCTTGCCAGAGTAGATATGGTATTAGAAAAGATCTGTCTAAGACCGATGTCAAAGAGTGTACTGCTTATATTTTCTTCTAGAAGTTTTATGGTTTCAGGTCTTACCTTCAAGTTTTTAATCCATTTTGAGTTACTTTTAGTGTGTGGCAAAAGATAACGGTCTACTTTCATTCTTTTGCATGTGGCTGTCCAGTTTTCCCAACACCATTTATTGAAGAGACTTTCCTTTCTCCATTGTACCTTCTTAGCTCCTTTATCAAAGATTGCTGTCTGAACACGCGTGGTTTTACTTCTGGGCTTTCAATTCTGTTCCATTGATCTGTGTCTTTGTTTTTGTATCAGTACCATGCTGTTTTGATCACTAAAGCTTTGCAGTATATTTTGAAGTCAAGGATTGTGATGCCGCCAGCTTTGTTCTTTTTTCTCAGGAGTGCCTTAGCTATTTGGGGTCTTTTGTTGCCCCATATGAATTTTAGGATTCTTTGTTCTATTTCCATGAAGAGTGTCATTAGGATTCTGATAGAGATTGCATTGAATCTGTAGATTGCTTTAGGCAGTACGGACATTTGAACTATGTTTATTCATCCAATCCATGTGCATGGAATATCTTTCCATTTCTTTATGCCATCATCAATTTCCCTCAATAACGTCTTATCATTTTCATTGTATAGGTCTTTCACCTCCATGGTTAAATTTACTCTTAGATATTTTATTCCTTTCATTGAGATTGTAAATGGGATTGTAATCTTGAGTTCTCCTTCTGTTAGTTTGTTATTAGAGTATAGAAATGCAACTGATTTTTTTAAGTTGATTTTGGACACTGCAACTTTGCTGTAGTTGTTGATTATTTATAACAGTTTTCTGATGGATTCTTTAAGGGTTTTCTCTATATAAAATCATGTCATCTGCAAACAGTGAGAATTTCACTTCTTCATTGCCAAGGTCGATATATTTTACTTCTTTTTCTTGCCTAATTGCTCTGGCCAAAACCTCCAGTACTATGTTGAATAAGAGGGGCGAGAGTGGGCACCCTTGTCTTTTTTCTGTTCTCAGGGGGATGGCTTTCAGTTTTTCCCTGTTGAGTATGATGTTGGTTGTGGGTTTGTCATATATGGCCTTTGTTATGTTGAGGTATCCTTCTTCTATACCATTTTTATCATAAGTGGATGTTGGATTTTGTCAATGCTTTCTCTGCTTCTATTGAGATGATCACGTGGTTTTTATTCATTTGTTAAGTGGTGTATTACACTGATTGATTTGCAGATGTTGAGCCATCCCTGTGTCCTTGGTATAAATCCCACTTGATCATGCTGTATGACCCTTTTAATGTATTGCTGTATTTGGTTTGCCAATATTTTGTTGAGGATTTTTCCATCTATGTTCACCAGTGATATTAGCCTGTAATTTTCCTTCTTTGCATTGTCCTTCTCTGGCTTTGGGATCAGGATGAGTTGGACTCGTAAAATGTGTTAGGAAGCATTCTGTCTTCTTCAATTTTTCAGAACGGTTTGAGAAGGACAGCTACTAAATCTTCTTTGAATTTTTTGTAGAATTCTCTAGAGAAGCCATCAGGTCCTGGACTTATTTTTTGGGAGGTTTTTGATTACTGTTTCAATCTCTTTACTTGTGATTGGTCTATTCAGATTCTCTACTTTTTTTTTTTTTAAAGACTAGCATCTGAGCTAACAACTGTTGCCAATCTTCTTTTTTTCTTTTCTGCTTTTTCTCCCCAAATGCCCCCAGTACATAGTTGTATATTTTAGTTATAGATCCCTCTAGTTGTGGTATGTGGGACGCCACCTCAGCGTGGCCTGATGAGCAATGCCATGTCCGCAGCCAGGATCCAAACCGGCGAAACCCTGGGCCACCAAAGCAGAGTGCACAAACTTAACCACTCGGCTATGGGGCCGGCCCCCTCTATTTCTTCTTTATTTTAATGGTTGTATGAGTCTAAGAATTCATCCATTTCTTCTAGTTTGTCCAATTTGTTGGCATATAGTTTTTCATAGTATTCTCATATAATCTTTTGTATTTTTGTGGTATCCATTGTAATTTCTCCTCTTTCATTTCTAATTATATTTCTTTGAGCTTTCTCTCTTTTTTTCTTAGTGAGTCTGGCTAAGGGTTTGCCAATTTTGTTTATCTTCTCAAAGAACCAGCTCTTAGTTTAATTGATCCTTTCTACTGTGTTTTTTTTGGGGGGAGGGGGTTTCAATTTCACGTATTTTTGCTCTATTTTTTTTACTATTTTCCTCCTGCAGACTTTGGGCTTTGTTTGTTCTTCTTTTTCTAGTTCTGTTACGTGTAGTTTGAGATTTTTCTTGTTTGTTAAGGTGAGCCTGTATTGCTATGAATTTCCCTCTTATGACTGCTTTTGCTGCATCTCCTGAGTTGGTATGGTGTACTTTCATTTTCATTTATCTCCAGATATTTTTTGATTTCCTTTAACCTTCAATGATCCATTGGTTGTTTGGTAGCATGTTGTTTAGTCTCCACATGTTTGTCACTTTCCCAGCTTCTTTCTTATAGCTTTCTAGTTTCATAGCATTATGGTCTGAAAAGATGCTTGATATGATTTCAATCTTCTTAAATTTATTGAGGTATGTCTTGTTTCTCAACATATGGTCTATCTTTGAGAATGTTCCATGTGCACTTGAGAAGAATATGTATTCTGCTGATTTTGGATGGAGTGTTTTATATATATCTATTAAGTCAGTCTGGTCTAGTTTTTTTGTTTAGTTCTACTATTTCCTTGTTGACTTTCTGTCTGGATGATCTATCCATTGCTATAAGTGGAGTGCTAAGGTTCCCTACTATTATTGTGTTGCTGTTAATACCTCCTTTTACGTCTGTTAATAGTTGTTTTATGTACTTTGGTGCTCTTGTATTAGGTGCATATATATTTATAAGCATTATGTCTTCTTGGTGGAATGTCCCTTTTATCATTATATACTGCCCTGTTTTGTCTCTCATGGCCTTTTTTATCTTGAAGTCTACTTTGTCTGATATAAGTATGGCAACATCTGCTCTCTTTTGTTTGCCACTTACTTCAGTCTCATTTTCCATCTCTTCAACTCTGAGCATGTGTTTGTCTTTAGAGCTGTGTTTCCAAGAGGCAGCATACTGCTGGGTCTTGTTTTTAAATCCATCCAGCCACTCTGTGTCTTGTGATTGGGGAATTCAATTCATTTACATTTAGAGGGATTATTGATATATGAGGGCTAAATGCTGCCATTTTATCCCTTGTTTTCTGGTTACTCTGTACTTCCCTTGTTTCTCATTCCATATATTTTGGACTGCCAGTTCAGTTTGGTGGCTCTGTATGGTGGTTTTCTCTTTATTTATAATTTGTGTCTCTGTTCTGATTTTTCTAGGTATCTCATTTTGAGAGGGACATTGGACACTACCTAGAGGAGAGTAATCAGGATGGTGAGAATTCTAGAAACTTCCTCATATGAGGAAGAGTTAAATAAACTAGAAATATCAATTTGAAGAAGAGAAGACTAACAGGAAACATGATAGTTATCTTGTAGAAAAGGAAGTAAACTTTTTTTGCCAATATTCCAGATGGCAAAACTAGAAGTAATGGGTAATTTACAGAGAAACAGATTTTAAGGAAGAACTTTGCTAAGGAACAAAAAAAGAAAGCAAGAAAGAAAGGAGGCCAGCAATGGAGTGGACGGCCTTTTGGAGTGGTAAGTTTTCCACTATGGCTGGTATTTAGCAGAGGCTAAATGGCCATCTTTCAGGGGTGATGTAAAATGGATTCTGACATGGGAGTGGGAGTGGGGGGAAGTAACCTAGATAACTTTTAAGGCCTCTCAATTCTGTAAGTGATTGATGATTCTGTAAATCTGTTCATATGCTAGTGTGATATTTCCCAAAGAATATTCCTTAGAACATCAGGTCCTCATGATACTCTTGTGAAAAAAGTTTATTTGGGAACAAGAGTATATTGTATCCCCTTATGTGATGTGCTACTATAAAAATACCTGTTTAATGCTGAACTAATTTTTTCCCAAACTCATTTCTACCTTGGAACCACTTCTCACACAGTACCTATTAACATCCCACTGAACTGGATCCTGTGGAACACATTTTGGAAAATGTTAACTTACACTATGGGAAGAATATTCTTTTCTCCTTAGAATACCTTAAAGTGCAAAGATGCTAGAATTTCTAATAATGGTTACTGCCAAAGCTTTAGACTGTAAACATGGAAGTTCTGCAGCATCCAGATAAAATTTAAAAATTTTCTGCAATTTTATAATAGACAAGTAATCTACATATCACAGGAATTGGCAGTGTTTTGTTGCTTTAGAAGAACACAAACAGATCAAAGAAATTGACATTTTATTGAAAAACAGTTCCTGAACATATTTATGTTATTTCTTTGAACAGTATGCCCATGAATAACTCACATACCCTTAGCTGCAAGAGACTGAGAACATTAATATTTCACATGCTGAAGTACTTAGAGATGAACATTCATAGTATACTGTTAAAGCTGACCAAAATCAAGAAAATAAAATGTGGTTTTTAGGAAAAGAAATTCTTTTGATATGCTGTATCTTTTGTGGTGTATTAATTTGGTGAGAATGCAAAAGATTGGAATGATTCATTCAGTCAATAAATGCTTGAGTACCTAACATGTGGAAGGCATTAGAGCTGCAATGGTGAACAATCAAGACGCTGTGCATGCTTTCAGGAAGCTCATTATATAGGGAAGAAGGCAGACAATTAAATAAACCATTATCATACATTGTAATAAGAACGGTGATGTGCTGGAGCTGGCTCCTATCAGCTTATGAGAGTGAATTGTTAAATTTTTAGGACTTCAGCAAAACAGTTGTTAAACACAGGCATTACTGAACACATACATAATATTACTATTATCCATGCTTTTATATCTATTGTATCCATAGAGTGAAAATTCTATATAATGGTGTGCTATTGTGTATCTCTTCTCAGCACCACATTCAGCGTCACACTGGTAGACTAAAATTGGCCATGGGAGCAGCATTACAACACGGAAATTGGCAAACACTACAAATTAGGGTTTGATTTATTGATCTCCCTCCCATCCCCCATTTTTTTCCCCCAGAAAGTGGGCTGCTAAACATTTACCAGAATATTATTGGATAAAAATTACTTTCAAGTCCCAAGACTTCAGGTTAAAACAGATGAGACTGGCATCAAAATGTCAAAACTACCAAAGAAGGTTTTTGTATCCTGAAATTCTTGGCTTCTGAAAGGCTCTCTTACACCAAAAGAATATTTACTTTTGCTTACATATATTTTCACTCAAACATCTACACATGAAGACATTAAGGGGTCAAGAAAATGCCATGTATGCTTTCGGGAAACGTGACAAGACCAATTAGACAGCTTGTATTATACAAAATACACCATTCTATACAAGACACAATTATCGTCCACAGTTGTCCCTTATGAGACGTGTTTACAAGCTAGCTTCATTAGTATTAAAAATATGGAAACTGGGAAAGTTTTAATATGATGTCTCTTGAGTGTATCAAATCCCCCCTGGGAACACTTGGACGGGAGGGAGACCATCCGTAATACCGATCATCCCATTGACTGCCAAGGTTGATGTAAAAGATATCACAGGCCATGTGGGCATCCTCTCCCTCCCCCTATATGATCTTCCTGAAGCTGTGTACTCAGGCCAAAGGGGCCATTTCCTATTTCTTCTCTTGCTATGTGATGTATTGCTAGTGTTTCAAATTAGAATCACATGCATATGAACATTTCCAGGTGCAGTCTACTTCCCAGTCTGGGGCTCTCTGAGGGCTCACAGGGGTTCTGCTCCCAAACCTATAAATTCCAAGATCTTCTGATACAGTTGTGGGAAGTAAGAAGTGATCCTCTGCTCCTAGAAAAACTGCCCTTGCTGCTGTTCATAGTACTCATTAGGAAAAAAGACTATGTTTACACAGTACTTCATAGTGAACAAATCTTATTCATCTATATTATCCTATTTAACTTTCTAAAACTCATGTGAAAATCCAGCTCAAAGTCCAGCAATCTTGCCACTGTACTAGGGGTTAGTGGTCTAAACTATGGGCTGTGGGCCAAATCTGGCCTGCCATTTATTTTTGGAAATAAAGTTGTATTGGGACATAGCCACATGTGCTCATTTACGTATTGTCTATGACAACTTTCCTACTACAAAGGCAGAATTGAATAGTTGCAAAAGAGACTATACGGTCTGCAAAGCCCAAAATATTTACCATCTGGCCCCTTACAGAAAAAGTTTGCTGATCCCTGCACTATACCCTATTGCCTCTGTTGAGTGGTCCTAAATTCCCAGGAGAACAGCATGGACTCTTTCAGTCCAACATGTAATGGAGCAATCTGTATAGTCACTGGCCACTGGAAAGGGACTCTCTAGGCCCAGAGTCCCACTGTGGGATGCCTACACCTCAACCACAACTCAGCTAAGGGTGGTAAAAAGGCTTGATTAACCTTCACAGGTTGGCCTGTGATTTCTATTATCAGCATTTTGAGGCTTACAAGAAATTGAAGAAAAAGAACTGAATAAAAAGATAGAACTGAAGCCTCAAAAGATTAAATTAAAGCCTAAGTTAATGAAGCAGCCGGCTGACAGGGGCAGAAATGGATTTTATGCAATTCCAGTCTCAGCTTGATTCTTGCAGTCTTTTCCCAAATTTCCTTTCACTTTATCCCCTACTTCTTTGCTTGACTGAAGACCAACTATATAGATACAAAATAAGTGGGATGTTTCACTATTTTCTGCTATAAATTAAAATTTTCCCCTTTGTGTGGGGGGTGTGGAGGGAGTGAGGAATAGAAAGCAGCTATCATAGAATTCATTGCAAAGTCTGTTGGTTTATTATGGTGAACAAATGCCTGCCTTTTATGTTCTTTTAAATCCTATAAGATTGACAAGTTTAGCCAGTCAACCAGACACTTCATTTCTCCCCAAAAAAGAAGAATGCACCATCAGCACTCTGACACCACTGCAGCAAAGACCAGATTATTGTTACTTGTGTTCATGACATGATTATAAAATGAACCTTTCATCTGTTCAAGCAAGCAAGGCTTCTTTCGATCACTGCACACAACATGAAGCATGCAGTTTTGTTTCAACTAACCTCCAAGCTGGTATCAAGAAAGACGTGATTTGCTGGGTGAGAGGGAGACAACGTGGCTGGGACATGTGGCAGGAGAGTCAACACATGTGAAGTGCTTCTGTTAGGGAGAGAGCCCACCAAGGGGTTTTCACTTTCTGAGACAACCAGACACTAGACGGTTGGGGATGAGTCCAACTCACAGATCTCTCCAGTCAGCACCCTCGGCAGAGGCTACGTTCCTAACCCGGCTATCTCTGCCTGCTAGGCGGCTCCCTCTAGGCGCTCAGTACACTTTGACTGAACGCAATGTTCCCAGTGGGCCATCTGTCTTAAGACAGCCCAGGGAGCAAGATGTCCGTGGATCGCACACATGCACACACAACTGCAGTTTCTGCACTAGAAAAGCAGCACAAGGCATATGCCTACCTAGTCACAGCAGGCCTCTGTATCATCCTTCTAAACAGATGAGGGTTTATTCACTGTTTTTCATACAAAGAGAAAACATGTAATTAACAAAAACCAAAGTTCCCACGAAGTAGAGGCTACTTACACATAAAAATTTCAACTTCAATATGCCAGTTGGTATTTTCAGGCTTGAGTTAATGAAAGGTCCTTTTAAATAAAATAAATAAATCCATTTTAGATAGAACAAAATCTATTACAATCAAAGAAGAAAATCTATTGTGGTTTTAATGTAACACATTATTTTCAGGGGTCGGTTTAGAGAGGGTGCACAACGACCTTCTTTTTAGTCAGCAGTGGGCTTCTGAGGAGACTTTTAAGTTCAGTTAGGTAAACTGAGTGGAATCTGAGGAGAAGGATAAAGTAATGTGCTGTTACACTTGTAGAAGCATAGCAGAGAGGTATGGCCAAGGACACAGAGAAGAAACGAGAGCAGTAAGGACTGCCTATGTCAAATCGGTAAGAATGGAACATGTGGAGTAGTGAAGAATCAGTGAAATTAAACTGGTTGGGTAAAAATGTAAAAGGGAATATATGGTTTGAGGTGACTGTTGGGTTTAATGAGGGCGTGAAGATGGGCAATCAAGCAGTCTTCTTGGTAGGACTGTGGTGGAGGTGGTGGTGATTTACACTTATGTGAAGAAGTAGGTAGGAATAACCACCTTTGTGTAGAAGAAGAATGGGCCTAAAAGAAGAGACAGCTACAGCAGAAAAGGCCTCACCCATTGTGGATACTATATTCTCTATCTTATTAAATGCCATCTTTCTAATTAACAAATTTAAAAACTTGGGATCATGGTAGACCCTGGCTATCCATCCCCAACTGAAGCTGTGGCCATGGGATTCTACTGCCTAATCCCCTTCATACCCATTCTTCCAATTTCCTACTGTCTTATTTCAGGTATTCATCCTCTTTTGAAAAATTTCTTATTGTGAAGTGCAACATATATTTATGAAAAAAGTTTATAGTATGTATGCACTTCTTAATAATCATAAAGCAAATACCCAGTGGAACCAGAAACCTGATAAAGAAATAGAATTTTCCAGTATTCCAAGTGCTCCCTGCCCCAATCAAAACCTTTTCCCTTCCCATCTGAGGTAACCTTTATAATTATCTTTTTTTTTTTCTTTGCTATTCTTTGATTTTGCCACTTAGATATGTATCCCTAAACTATATAGTTTATTTTGCCTGTTATGAATGGAATCATATTTTACATACTCTTTTACATCTTGCTTCTTTCTTCCAACATCACATTTGTTAGATTCATCCAGGCTACATATAGATTCCACTTAAGTATCATCTCCTTTATGAAATTTTTCCTGAAAAACTACTCCCTCTCCTGAATTCCCAATGTGCCAAGTACAAATGTAGATCACGGCAGACATAACACGGATTTGTTATTATGTCTGCCGCTCTCTACTAAACAATAATATACATAACAATAAGAAACAACTTGAGAGCAAGACTCAGTTCTTCTTCATCTCTAGTTTCATGTCTTACATCATGCTGCATACTGAGTATACACACGATGCATGTTGGCTAAATATGTGCAAGGATAGTTAGATAACTTTCAAGTATCAAATAAATAAAGTACATGTGATCTACATCAAAGGATTAAAAAGATAAACCTGGTACACTGGCCTGAGGTTCAAAAGTCTGGATTTTAATCTTCCCCTAAAGCACTTGTCACTATAGGATTTGGGTATTGGCACAAGTTCTCCATGGCTGATATCCTAAAGCTCAATAGTACTCTTCAATGATTACCAACTTTTGTCTTCACTCTTTGTTGACTACCAACTCATATGCCATTTCTCTACTACCTGCAGACAAAGCGGCAAATGCTAAACAACCTTCCCAAGGAAAATACAGTGAAAATGAATTTATTAAGAGCATAGATTTTTCACCAGAGCACAATCTTCAAAGCAATATGCTGCACTGTCATTATCTCATTACAGTAATTTCAACACTTGCTCCTGTTAACTTATTAAAAAACATTTTAAATCATTTTCTTCATTGCAGGCACAACAAACTATCTCATTACCCAAATATGGATCAGTGCCAAATGATATGGCAAGGGATGTGATAAAAGAAATGCACATATGCAGCAAAGAGTCAGAGATCGGAGAGAAACATGCATATAACAATATATAACTGTAAAGTACTGCATGCCAAACAAGAAGTAGTTTTTCAAAATGTTGTCACCATCGTGCCACAACAGTGCTAAAACATTATGTTTCTCACCTTATTCTAAGTCCTCCAGAGCGAAAAGATATCTTGTTATTTGGCTTAAATTTTTGCTTGCATAATACCTCAGTAGAGCATAAATTAAACTTTAACATTGTAAAGAAATCCCATGTAAACATTTGGATGAAAATCTTAAAGTTAAAAAAATATATACATCATTTCATGGGGTCAGCCCTGTGGCCTAGTTGTTAAATTCAGCATGCTCTGCTTTAGTGGCCTGGGTTCAGTTCCTGGAGTGGACCTATACCACTCATCAGCAGCCATGCTGTGGTGGTGGCCCACATACAAAATAGATGAAGACTAGCACAGATGTTAACTCAAGGCAGATCTTTCTCAAGCAAAAATAGGAAGGTTGGCAATAGATGTTAGCTTAGGGTAAATCTTCCTTAGCAAAAAGAATAAATAAATTATATATATATATAAAATCATTTCAAAGAAATTGTCTAAAGCAGGGGTTGGCAAACTACAGCCCACAAGCCAAATCCAGCTGCTGCATTTTTTGGTAAGTAATGTTTTATTGGAACACAGCCATGCTCATTCATTTATATATTGTCCATTGTTGCTTTCATTACACAATGGCACCATTGTTCGGACAGAGACTGGCAACAAGTTCACAAAGCTTGGTGACCCCTGGTGTATAGCTTTGCTACTCAAAGTATGGCTCATGGAACAGCAGCAACAGCATTACCTGAGTGCTTGCTCAAAATGCAGAGTCTCAGAACTCAACCAGACTGACTGATAAGAATGTGCATTTTTAAAAAGACCCCCGCCCCCAGTGATTAATATGAATATTAAAATTTTAGAAGCACTGGCCTAAAGAATATAATCCTAAAGATAAATAAAATTACAAAAAAGAGGTGGGCTGATTACTAGATTCATAATATTTTATTACTAGACAACACAGGAGAGGGCTGCCTGCAAAGATTTTTATAAAGATGAAGAAGAGGAAAAAGGAGGTAGATGGCAAAGTATGGAAAGCATTAATATTATACATGAAGGGGAGAGATTTCTAGCATCAATTTATACCCCTAGAGAGGATGGGACATGTGCAAACTACTTTACCCCAGATGGCTAGGTTTTTTTCATAAAAGAACCATTACTGTTGAAAGCAGCTCTAGGCCCCATATCACTCTCCTCAGTGCAAAAACAACAAGTAAATAAGAAACCAATTTCCCGATTTCAGCCAAGTCCATTTGGTTGTCATATTCATTTCCTTTTTAAATACTCTATTTTCCCTGTGTAACAGGAAAATTGTTTGTCCAATAAGGCAAATGGGTTATGATTTGCTCCCTGAAAATAAACATGTTATAAAATCCACTCTAAATCTCTATTTTATCATGTGTTATTTGTGTTCCATTTGTAGCAGGCTATATGCTGTCATTTTGGGTTTACTTTAACCAACACTGTAAGGATCTGACAGAGATGAATACCATTTCCTCTTAAAGCTACAAAGCCTGACCTACCATTGTGTTTGTATTTAGCGTCTTTAAGTTTTCCAAGTTCTTGAGTTGGCAAGTTTCACCATGTCCAAACTAGACACCTCCAAAAGGAAAAGAACAACATATGAAGAAGCACAAGAACCTTCCAACCAACAGACAGTGAAATTCAGACTTGTGAAAAACACATGTTAGCACCAGAATCCTCACTGGAAAAAACAGCTTCCTGAGCTACCAAAAAGATGTCAGGCAGTAATTTGAGAGAAAAAGTTATTGCTCCTTGGGTAACCACTTTCAGTTGCTCAGAGATTGTTACCTTCTGCCCCCAAACACACTCTGCTTTGAACATGCTGGACTTAACAGGTAGAAAATATATTCAAGAAAAATGAGTCCTTTGTTTAAGAGCTTTCAGACTGGACTGTCTTTGATTTCAGAGGTGACAAACTGACTTCCGTCACAGAAAATTTATACTTTTTACCACTCCCCACTCTTCCAATTAAATCTCACAAAGAAGGCAGATGGCTGCTGCTTTATGATCTTTTTCCAGAGCATCATGGAAGGTTACAGCTAGAAGGGAATTTTGAAGAGGCTTACTATCCTTTGTTTAGCGATGAGAAATTGAGGCCCAGGGAGCTTAAGAGCACTGCCCAAAGTCACGTCACAAGTTGATAGCAGATCACCAAGATGTACGGTCCTAGAGGACAGTGTTCCGTTTTAAGTCTTTGCACTTCTTACTGCTTAGTCCGGTGCCTAGCACACAGTGGCCATCCAGAAACTGTTCTGCTGCATACAGATCCCTGAATTCCAGTCCCCAATTTTTTCTATTGTACCATGCTCGTTCCTGTTTAACAATGGATTAATCTCACTTTGATCTTCCAAAAGAATCAAAAGTCACATTTCAAATTATGCTTTTACACAGGTATAATTAAATCTTTAAAAGGTGGGATGGCAAAGAAATTAAAGGCTAGAGCATAACAGACATTTTACAACCTGCAGATGCCAACAGCAGGCAGCCCACCCTACGCTGCCCCCCTTCCCCTACAGTATAACGGCAATTATATTCCAGGGTGAATAATATAATTATCTAAATGAAACCAGAAAGAAAAAAAAAAGCATACAACATAAAAGGATTAGCTGTTCAAGGACTTGCGGTTGCAGGAGGCAGGAGGATGGATCCAGGCTGACAATTTCATAAAGTAGCCATCAATTATTTAAATCATTGTGACTTTTCAGACAGCATTCTGGACAGCAAGGGAAAAACACTCTAAAATTTTGAAAACCATAAATTAGAAGAGAGACGCTTGTTATTTGGTTTTGGAGTGAAACGTGCTTTGCCTTTAGAGAAAGGAGCAAAAGGAAAAGCAAAGTCACCTGTTTACAAGACATAATTCAAGATGTTACTTTTCTGGAAGTTCAGCAGAACCAGCTTTTTTTTTTTATAGTATTAAGTGTCAGTGCTGTTAAAATCTAGTGTAAATAAATTACTCAGTACATGAAAGGAGAGCAGATTTTAAATAATACTGCAGGTAGAATGGAAAGAGAAGTGGGTCAGCAGAAGAGAGGCCTGGATTCTACTACTGGAGTTGCCATTTACTAGATGTCACCATGGACAAGATACTTAACTTGTTGAGCTTGACTTCAGTGACACAGGTGGATTAAAATTCTAGCTCTAAAATTCTGTTGGAGTCTAGTCTTTCTATGACAGAGAATACCAATGCTAGCTGGGGAAAATTAACACTGTACGTTAACCATACACAGTCTTTTACTAAAGAGAGTTAGGACTCACAGAGAATATTTGTCCCACGTATATGAGTTTGGTTACAACATTCTTTGCTATGTTATATTTCTGTCATATAAAGAAACCAGCCTGTTCTTACATGTCCAGGACTTGAAAGAAGTAAGAAAACAGAATGAAAATGAAACCAAATTTTTTGCCATTACTTGAAGTATTGCATTTGCTAACCAAGTTATAAAGCAATTGATTATTTCTACTCAGGTACAAGGTCTGCAATTGGGTTAGTACTCATGAGGTCAATCTGATCAGGAGTTTCATGAGCCAATTAGCTTGGCTTCTCCTAGATATATCTAGTTGAGAAAGAGTAAAAGTAGCTTTGAATTAAGGCATCTACGATTATTTCTATAAAACTACTCCATAAAAAAAGCAGACATTATAAATATATAACTAATCACATAAATATTTAACTAATGCATTTTAGACAAATGCATGAACTATATAGCAAGATTTTTAAAAATATAATTGCCCGGGGACTAATTATTAACATTCACCAACTAAATTGTAACATTATAAATTACAACTTATCTGATTTTTTTTTGTTTTTCACTTAAAGAGAAATCTTTAATTTTCTCTTATTTATGTTCTATGTATCAAAATGTTTCTGATTACTTGCAGCTTACAAATTTCTTGTCATGCTGGGTGTTCGAGAAAGTTCTTTCTGCACTTACAATTTGGTCCCTCTGCCTTTACTCCTTCTAGCCTATTAATTCCTCTGCAAATGAAGAGGACTTGCTAATTGAATCAAGCCTCTGAGCATGTGTTATATTTTACTAATATGCAGGTGACTGTACATTCAAGAAGGATGTGCATGTACCACCTCTTGCACATTTCCATCTCCCAGGCAGTAAACACACTTTCTTTCTCTCTCTATTCCACCTTCTTTACCAGTGACTGGTGTGTAAGTCAGGCTCCAATTGGCCCAGTCGACCCAACCATCTAACATTCAAAGGTGTGCAAGCAGGCAACAAGAGGCCTCTTAAACATGCCCCTGGCATCTCTTCCCAGAAGCTTAACACAAAAGATCTTCTTGAAAGACGTAAGGTTAGCTCTTGACAAAGCAGGGTTTTGTTTCCCACGTAGCTAGTTCCTTTGAGTTTACGTACTTTTTTAAGAAATCCCTGGGGGAGAAACCTCAAATCTCAGAATAAATTTACTTGTTGTTAGCTCTGAAAGACTTGGTAACAGAATTATACTTGCTCTTTCATCCTATTAATTCCAGGTTTCCAGCTAGCTAAAAGACCCTATGCCATTGTTTTCCCCCTCATGGGCAAGAGCCGTTTTTTCACTCTTACATGGATTTTCTCCTCTACTATTTGAGCCAAAAGAAGAAAACTCATTCAGTTCTAACGGAGTCTGCCGCCAGCGAATCCCTATGACCATCTTTTTTTCAGACAGGAGATTTTTGTGCCGCCTGACTCACGCTCTTTACTGCAGCAGCATGTCTTCAGCAAGCTGCTTTTATTTGTGGGGGGAAGAGGGTGGAGTTAAAAGTAGAGAGTGTTTTTCCTGGAAAGGAATGCTAGGTTATTTTTTAAAAATAGAACCTAAAAGTAAGTTTTAAAATAGAGACTAAGAGTAAACTTGAGTATTTTCACTTTTGCCTTTTTTTAGATTCAACAGTTTACTCATCACGTTCATACTTTTATTAAAGCACTTACCACCGTGATGTACTTGCTTATTTAAGTCTGTCCTCAGTACCACCACAACCCCATTCATCCCTAGAACTTCTATACAAATGATGTGAAAACTTATGACCACACAAAAACCTACACATAGATGTTTATAGCAGCTCTATTCATAATCATCCTACATGAAAGCAACCAAGATGTCCTTCAATAGGTGAATGGATAAACAAACTGTGATATATCTATATGACATACCACATCCATAATCCATAGCATGAAATATCATCCAGTGATGAAAAGAAATGAGCTACTGAGCCATAAAAAGCCAAGAATGAATCTTATGCATATTGCTACTTGAAAGAAGCCAGTCCGAAAAGGCTAAATATTACATAATTCCAATTACATGAACTCTGGAAAAGGCAAAACTATAGACAGTAAAAAGATTGGTGATTGCTAGGGGCTTGGGGGAAGGGGAACGGATGAAGTATAGGGAATTTGGGGGTGGTAAAAACCACTTTGTATGATACTGTAATGATAATGTAATGGTAGATATATGACATTATGCATTTGTCAAAACCCACAGAACTTTAAAGCACAAAGAATGAATCTTAATGTATGCAAATTTTTTTTTTTTTTTTTTTTTTTTTTTTTTTTTAAGATTTTTTTATTTTTTCCTTTTCCTCCCCAAAGCCCCCCAGTACATAGTTGTGTATTCTTCGTTGTGGGTTCTTCTAGTTGTGGCATGTGGGACGCTGCCTCAGCGTGGTCTGATGAGCAGTGCCATGTCCGCGCCCAGGATTCGAACTAACGAAACACTGGGCCGCCTGCAGCGGAGCGCGCGAACTTAACCACTCGGCCACGGGGCCAGCCCCAATGTATGCAAATTTTTTAAAGATCATTTAGGAGGTTAAGGGATCCCAGGATGGAGTGCAGAATGTCACAAAACCATCTAATTGTATTACAAATGTATAAAAAAATCATTTTGAAAGGAGCGGGAGAAAAAGTGCTGACCCAAGTAATTCTGGAAATTAGTAGAGTCTGTAAAACTAAAGGTAAAAGAAATTGTACATAAGGACTGTGCACTAGTTGATAAAGTTGTTTCCTATAAGGGTATGGGTTACCAATTCTGATATTGTTATATATGTATGCTGGGATTAAACAGTGAAGGAAAAGGATAGTGGATGGTGGGAGCCAGATTTTCACTGTTGGAGAGGGAGGTTACAGATAAGCAAGAGGAAGAGGCTAGAATGATCCATATAGTAGTGCATTAGAATTGGAGACATCCGTAGGAACTCATTTTTAGCTTAATAAATAGATACAAGTGGCTACATATAGAAATATGTATAGATATGAACATATACAAAAGTTAGTATACACACACAACTTCCTTTCTCTGTCAGCTGAGAGGGCCTAGTAGCAATGATGCCCAAGGAGCAAGAAGCATACCAAGTCCCCAGATCTTGGTTGCCAATATTATTCTCCAATAACAAGAACTTGGAAAAATGGCTGATTCTAGGACTAGAGCAGAAAATATACAGATGGAGCTTGGATCATACTGCAGTGTCAAAAAATAAGGAGCTAAAAAAAAAATCACAAAGATGGGGGACATAGGAGATATAGGTGCCAACTGAAAAGAGCTCCCAATGGCCAAAGCTAGAACAATTTGAGTGACAAAATAAAGTAGTATTGGATTATAACCCACTGTATACATGAAAATCCATGAGTCCATACCGATATAAATAAATGATTGAATAAATATAAAAATGGGAGAGAAGAGACAAATCTCTCTGTAGAAGCATTCCAAATAATATATGCAAATACTCTACCCTCAAGGAAGCAAAGCATAACTCCCCACTCTTTGAATGTATGGGCTGTACAGAGTGACTTCCTTCCAAAGAGTAGATAGAAAGGGGGAAAAAAAGAGTAATTTTCTAGTGGAGAAAGCTGACAAATACTGCCTCTCCCAGGGGATCAAGGTTAGTGTTGACAGTGATAAGTCATGCTGAGAGCCTGTACACTTGATAAGATATGTTGAGAATGTGGCACTTTACGTCTGTGGTCTTCCTTCCCAAAAAATATACTCCTAGTTAAATCATGAGAAAAACATCAGACAACCCCATATTGCAGGATATTCTACAATGTACTTAACCTGGTGTCAAGGTCATTAAAAAAAGGGAAAGTCTGAGAAACTGTTACATCCAAGAGGAGCCTCAGAAGCTAGGACAACTAAATGTAATGTGGTATCCTGGATGGGATCCTGGGACACAAGAAAGACATTAGGTAAAAAAACAAGGCAATCTGAATAAAGTATGGACTTTAATTACTTAGAATGTATCAATTTTGGTTCATTAATTATCACAAATGCACCACACTAAAATAAGATGTTAATAATAGGGAACACTGGGTGTGGGGTGTACGGGAACTCCTTGTATTATCTTTGCAACTTTTCTCTAAATCTAAAACTTTTCTGAAATAAAAAGCTTACTTAAAAACAAATATTTAATGCTACTTGCCTTGGCAAACAATATAGGTTTGCGTTTATACACCCTAATCCTAACCGTGTAAGTCAGAGGACATCTTTTAACATAACTGTTGGCAATTTCCATTTTATTCACTCAACAAGTGAGTGCCTACTATGTGTCAAAAGATTTCTTTTGGCTCTAAAGCAAAACTCTGAAAGGATGGAAGAAAAGGGGAATTTCTTGTTCTAGAGGTAAGAAATTAACTGCCAGGCCAGCCCTCTCTCTGCTCAGGCAGGCTGCTCATGCTGGCGAAGCCTTGGAAGCCATGGGCAAACACAGCAAGCAAGGTCACCAGAGCACTTCTGCAAACACCTGATAGGCAGCCTTGACCTTGGAACAACCAAGGAGAGAACAAATTAAAAAGTGCTTTGTGGAATAAAAAGGAAGAAGCAATTAAGCTCCCGTGGTTGAAATGGGGCAAAGAGAAGAAAGTAGTGTGTGTCCAACGAAGAGAGGTACAGAATGGCTCTCATTTAAGTGCAGTTATCTGAATTTGACTGTGTAGCTATTTGCAAGTGAATACTCAGGGTATCCTGGGCTCCAAAGATATGACCATCCATCATGGGAATAGCTGTAACTATGGAGGGAAAAAAAAGGAGATAAAAATGAGGAAGAAAAAAAAGGGAAACTAGAAGCCTAGATGGATTTTTTCTCCTCAAAATACTCTATTTCCAATAAGTACAATCTGAAAAGGACATAATGACATAGATAACCTGTTAATGAGTTCACTGCATGTTGCCTTTTCCCCAAAGCAGGACTTTAACTGACAGAGCTCCTGTGTATCTAAAAAGGTAACAAATGAGAAATGTACAGCTTAATCTGTAGACAAATATGAACACACTGCAGCCAAATGGCTGTTCTTGTGGACAGAGGTGACGAAGAACCCCATCCAGTCACTGCCTGTGCGGGCTCAGAGAGGAAAACCTGATGAAGATTGATGAGCACAATATTTATCCCAGAAAGTAAGCCTGTCTGGTTTGTTTGGCCAATTATGACAATCAGTCAAAAGAATGACTTCAAATCTGAGCTGAGCAAAATGTTGGGGCTCACCAAACCTCAGGCAGCCATGAGGTCACTACCCAAAGCTTTGGTCTGGAGAGAAACACTCATAGGAAATGTTCTGTCTTCCCTTCAGAGCTGGATTATTGGACTCCTGCCTTGGCTGGCCTCTCTGACCCCAGGCTCTTTGCCCTCTAATCCTGTCTGTGGAGTGTCAAGCCCACTCTCCCTTAAAAAAGCAGCCATTAGAATGCAACCCCCTCTTCAAGACTGTTCCTCTTCCCACTTCGAAAGCACACTGTTCTGTTCAAAGCTTCAGACCCCCAGAAGAGTTTTGTGCCCCCTGTTAGCCTTATTTCTCACTCTCCATTCATTCCTTCACTCATCTAGACTAATCTCACTGTCTCAGGAACACTCCTTTTGTGTCTTCACTTATGTTATGTCCCTTGTTTGGGTCACTTTCTCCTCTGCCTTCCCCATATCTACGCATCCTACAACGCCCAGTTCAGGACCCACCTCTTGCCTCAAGTTTCTCGAGTCCTCTAGCCCTCAGTAGTCAATCTCTTCAACTCTTAAACTTCTGAACCATCACATTCAGTGTTCAATTATAAACTGTCCTCTACTATTCTCAGATTCAAAGGTGTAAGGAACTCTGATTCCCTAACTAAATTGGAAACTCCTGAGAAATGGGAGGTGTGCTTTAAATATTTTGGTATCTCCACATTTCCTTGTCTAGTGATAGCACAGAGCAGGTGCTTAATAAGTAAATATTTATCATTTAGTTTTATTAGGATTTCAACAGCGGAAATTACTTAATAGTATAATATCACTCTTGTTATGGTAGAGGCATCAGCTTTTTACCAGCCTATCTTAGGGTGTCTATGCTAAGATAAAGTTTTTGAGTAGGACAGGGTCCTTGAAAAGCACAAAGAAAAACAGCTGCTTTATTTGAACAGTTAATCTTAAAGGGCCATTTAACTTTCAAGCTGAGACAGTCTTGTTTGTCCCTCTTCATTTTCTCACTGGAACATCTCTAAGCCAGAGCTGCAACATCCAGACAGAGCAAAAATTACTTAGGATAAGAACCTCCAAAATTCCCAAGAACAGCAGTTCTCGTCTGCACTCATCTGGCTCCTACCAGTAATCTCGCCAGATCAGCAATTCTGCTGCCTCCAAGAATGATAACTATCATTTGCTTGGGCTGTCGAGCCAGCCTTTTCTCTCTTCTTGGTATCTTTTGATGGGATGCTTTTCCTCTTCTCTAGTGTTTAAGAAAAAGAAATGAATCTGAAGATGCCTCTGTTAGCAAGTAAAGTCAAATATATTTCAGGCAAAGGCAGCTCTCTAAAGATCTGAGCGACAGAGTGTTAATGTAGTTCAGTCCCTGTCAGCAGATCTGTCATAAGTCATTACCTTCTCTCCTGCTAATCCACCAAGGAGTGGGCTGAGGCAAGATCAAAACAGATAGCAGCCAATCAACATCTCCAAACACTTAAACCAAATGAGCCCTGTTTCACAGAACATTCTGGTGACAACTAAGATGGCCATCAGTGGGCCTACCTTTGCTTAGATAGAAAGTAAATTCAAAATCCTAGTTTAAAACCCAGGGCTTATCCCTATACTGATGTCATTCTGAAATAGCCTGGTGCTCAACAAGTTTCTTAGTACCAAGTAAAGCTGGTAAACAAGTGTCACTACCTGTAATTACTTTCTCGTTCAGCAGTCCCTCATGACTCCGCTCTATCCGTGTGGATAAAGCCTTCCAGCTTATTCTTTTTAAACTGACTTCATAACCCAGATATAAGAAATTCTTCAAAAGTTGTATCTAAATTAAAATCTTTCCAAACACATTATGAGAAATCATGGATTGTTGAAGAAACATTTGGAATTATAACTGACCTCAAAAAACAAACACTTTGAGATCATTAATGATTCTTATACAACGTATAAGGCCGAGTGCAGAAAATGAGCCGCAGAAAAAAGTTCTTCACTTCTAGCTCCTCTGGGCTTTCTCAAAAGCCTGGCTGGCTACACTATATAGAAATTAGTTTAAAATACATACATATATATTTTTTTCTCTCTCTCCTTGTTTTGCAGAAAGCTACTTACAGAAGTCTAGTTAACCAGGAACTTCTCTAAGAAAACCAGGCAACCAGACAAGATCCCATTTCTTTTTCATCCAGAAATAAGACTACAAAGATATCTGTAAAAATTCAAATTGATCATATTATGTGCCCATTCTGCCTGTATATAAAAATTATCTCTCACTGGCTCACCGCACAGCCTTTTTCATCAATAGTTATGAGGATAAGTTGCCTTGTAGTGTTACATCAATAAAGGTACCACCTATAGATTAATCACAAGTATGAGCTGGTCAATTTTCCATTAAGGACAGTACTTAAAAGAAATGTTTAGATGGGTACTTTTAGACATTGAATACTCTTTTAACAAAGCAACTACTTTCCCACTTATAAATTTCTATTTATGTTCAGTTTTTCTAAGTAAGACATCAAAACGACACTGTGAGCGACACTATGGTAAAATGCTTAGGGAATAACTGAGAATTCACTTCTGAGATGGCTGAAGAATTAAAATTACCAGGTTTGGTTATGCTATGAAACAGAGCAAAGTGTTAATTGTAGAATCTGGATGATGAGTCTGTGGGTGTTCACTGTAAAATTTTTTTCATCCTTTTTAAATGTTTAAAATATTTTCATGATAAACTGTGGAAAAAAATATTGCCAGGTTCTTACACCGGTTGTTTAATCATGTAGGAAACAAACTGTTGGTAAAAACCAGTGAAGCTTTTCATTTACTAGAAAACATTTTTCCCTTCTGTAGATGTTTTCTCAGCACCATTTCGTTTAATGCTAATGGATTTTCTGAATGGAGCAATCACGTGGGAATGTGGACCAATAATAATAACAATCATGAAACAACTCAGTACGTAGAGCAGCTCAGGAAGCCCTGCTGAATACAAGAGCCATTGTGTTCTCACCTTTGTCTTATGAGGTAGTCTGAGCCAGCACCATTCTCATTTTATAGATGATGGAAGTGAAGCTCAGGGAACATTAGTGGCTTGGGTTGTCTACGGTCACTTAGCTGACAGGGAGACCAGATCCCCATTTTATACACTTTTCCCACCATGCCATGATGAAATTTACATTAGTTATTTTCCTGAATGGCTAAGAAGAATCACAAGAAAAATTCTGCAAAATATAAAATGTATTAAACCAGTAATAGAATTAACAATATAAAAATAACACAACTTGATAAGACAATCTGAAGGTACAGGTGAATGCTGTAAGATCCTAAAGTTGCCATTAGTAATGAAAGACTGAACTTGCTCAGCTGTTTCAGAAGTGAACAGGTAAGCGCAGAAAGCCATGGTGACAATATAAACAACCGAAGATAAGAATAAAGGCATCTTCTACTCCATGCTCTGGACAAAGCCTGAAGAAGTTACAGGTGGTTAGTTATTCGAGGCCCCTGCTTGTGATGAAGAGGCCAAACAATACTGCTAATGAGTAAAATAACATAATAAGAGTAAAATTCAAAGAAAATCAAAACTACAAACTGTGGCAAGTTAGTATTTCTCTACATCTAGACAGATACTAAAGAATCAGATCAGACCCCAGGGATCTTGGTCCTAAGACTTATTTTAACACAATGAGGCCATTAGCACCACCTCTCAGAGCTTACAGGAGGGGAAAAAAAAAATCAACTGATCTGCTCTCTTTTCAACTTAATGATTTGAATGATGACTTCCAGCAGACCTTAAATGGGACTAATCTATTTACACTAATAAAAGTTGAATCTATTCTGTATCACAGAACAAAATGGCAACAACTGGCTGTGATGCAAATACCACTCAAATGCAACATTCTTCATATTAACATAATTTGATATGATGAAAACAATATGCTACTGCTGCTGGCCATATTTCCTTGGGAAACCAGCAAGGTTACTGGCAGTACCTCGGCTTAGCTGGAGAGATAACAGGTTTGGGCATCAGTGTAATTACCTCCAGCAAATCATTATACTGTAAGCAGCTGTGTCTACCAACCTTCAATGAGGCTTAACTAGAGCTCCAGCAATTACTCAGTCTACCAAAAACTTTCATTTGGAACCCTTTTGACACCTAGAATTTAGAAAATTCTGGCCCTATTGCCTTAACAGCAATATTTCTACACTGATTCCTGCCAGAGGATCTTCAAGGAAAACATAGCAAATTGAATATAATGCATTCTATACAACCTGCTTCCAATTATTAGCAGTACTGGGTTGAATAGTGTCCCCCCGGAAATTCCACATGGAACCTCAAAACGTGACCTTTCTTGGAAACAGGGTCTTTGCAGATGTAATTAAGGTAAGGATTGGGATGAGAGCAATAGAGTGGGCCCTAAATCCAATGAGAGGTTCCTTATAAGAGCCAGAAAAGGACAAACGGAGACACAGGGGAAAAGACCATGTGAAGATGGAGGCAGAGATCGGAGTTATCCTGCTGGAAGCCAAGAAACGCCAGGACTCCCAGAAGCCGAAGAGGCAAGGAAAGGTCCTCCTCTAGAGCTTTTGGAGGGAAGGTGGCCCCTAGACTCCAGAACTGTGAGAAAATAAATTTCCGTTGTTTTAAGACACCAAGTTTGTCATAATTTGTTACGGTTGCCCTAGGAAATGAATATGCTAGCTGTAACATGGTCATAAACACTGCGTGCAGCTTCTGCTGCTAATAAATGATCAGTGGGCAAACCCCAGGGAAAAGAGAAAGGAGGTGAAACAGTATCATCTCTTGCTGTCACACCAGGATAGTAGGAGGCAGGAAAAAGAAGTTACTAGATGGGTGCTAGAATACAAAGAACAGGAGAGGGTACACAGCAAGTAAGCGATGAGAGGAGATGCAGGTTGAAATCTAGACTGAGATGGAGGGGTCGAGGAGCACAGTGCGTAGGAGTCAGAAGTTTGTAAAGGAGAGAGTTAAGGAGCAGTCAATGCTGAAATCCACACATATGTGATGTGGGGGAGGAAGGAGTTATGCTTTATAATCATTATTCAATGTTCTCATTAGAAATGATTCCTGACACAGATTTTGTTATTTTTGTCTTACAGAGGAGAACACAGGTACAGAGAGGTTAACAATTTGGTCCTGGCCACAAAGTTTTCAACTGAAATGGCTGGGATTTAAATCCATCTGTAACTGATTCCAAGGCTTGTGTTTCAAAAAGAGCCCTCTGTTATGAACCTGACTGAATTAAAGAATGGCTTAACTATAATTTTTTTATAACTTCTCAGGACAATAGTAGATTCTACAGAGTAGAAAGATCCAGGCCAGTGGCACAAATTCTGGCTGCACACTGAGATCACGTGGACACCTTACAAAACACTGATGGCCCAGGCCCCACTCTTGATCAACTGAACCGAATCTCTGGGACAGGATCGGGCAGTGGTGTTTTCAGAAAGTTCCTGGGTAATTCCAAAGGGTATTGTTGCTGAGAACCACGGCTCTACACCCACAGGTAACAGTGGGAAGCACAGCTGGCTGAGAGCGAGGAGTTTATGGGATGACTCTAACCATTTCACTGCTCAGAAGTACTCTGACAAAAACTGGGGCAGTGAGGAAAATGAAAATAAACTTTAAATGTTTCCAGATTGCCTAAAATTTTTACTTGCACAGCTTATGTTTTTTCCTCCAATGATGCAGGAATTTGAGCCTAAGCCTTAGGAAAGTCGCCTCTGTCTCACATTGTCCCACATGAGCCAGAAAATGTAGCCTCATCCTGTGTTTGGAAAGAACTTTGCAAAATTCAGCAATGTGCGAGACCAGGAAGCAGCTTCTGCTGCCACTGCAAATATTGTTTTTACAATTTCTGGGCCTGTATGAAACAAAGCTGAATAGTTTTTTTAAGTGACTACTATTCGCTGCAATGCTAAGAGCTCACAGCATTAGTTTCCATTTCCTAACCTCCAGCTGGTCGTGGCGGTGTTATGTAAGGCAATGCATCTAAAACTTGAGTCTCTATCAAAATCACCTGGAGAGCTGGTTCGAACAGAGATTCCTGACCTGACCCCAGAGTGCAGTGAGGGTCAGGAATTTCATTTCTCACAAGCCCATGTGATGCTGATGCTGATGCTGACAGTCCATGGACCACACTTTGAGTTGGGCTGGTACAAGGCAGTGCTTCTCAAACTCTAAGATGCATACAAATTACGTGGCTATACTGTACAAATGCAGATTCTGACTTGGAGGGCTGGTGCTCTTGAGGGTATGGAGAATTCCACGGTGTGAGGGTGGGCAGGGAAACACACTTTACTTGCACCTTTGTTCACATAGTCAGATGTCTATTCAGCAATTTGACAGATACAAAACAAAAACCTTAAGCATTAGTCCCCTGCCCTTTTTTTGGATGGAGACACTAAAGAAGAAATAAGTTAAATGGCATCCCCAAATCAATAGTAAAGTAGGGAACTGAGTGGATATTTCCTCGTGTCTAAGGCATGAACAATTTGTAGACTCCTGTAGACATATATGGCACGGGAGGGTATCCACTTCAATTGACTGTTTCCATAGCTCCATGTCCAGAATGCCAGAAGATCTGACTCAGGAGAAATGAGGAATTTCTCTTAAGAGAGTGCCTCAATTTGAATCACCAGGCTCTGCCTTGCTACAAGTGGAAGTCATTTTGCAAAAAAGTGACAGCAGTAGAGGAAACTCAGAGGGTAAGACGATGAGGAATGTTCAATTCTACCTTCATACTGATAGCATTAGAGGCATAAGAATTGTGACATTTTAATTTAAGTACTGTCAAGAATCTTAAACCCAAGACCATGAATCTTATACCATAAGGGGAAAACATGCACACACATGTCCTTGTACTAAGGAAGTCATCATTAATTCATTCATTTTCCTTCACTCATCTATTTATTAAATATTGAGTACCTCCTCTGTGGCAGACGCTGTTCTAGGAGCTGGGGATTTAGGACAGAACTACCTGTAACAAATTTCCAAGCTATTCTACCTGTTGGAAAGTGCCTTGGATGCTGAGGCAAGAGATGCTTGGTTCTATGCTTTTACTTCTCTGTGAGGCGATATGAGGGAGTAAGGGATTTAGAGCAATGTGTTGCTAACCGCCTGAGAGCCCAGGGTTTTCCCCCAATCTATAGTAGATTGAGACTTTTATAAAATACAATAGAAACAAATTACTAGAAAAAAAATTTTAAAAACCACAAAGATATATAAAACACAAATCTTTTTTTTTATTATTAAACAGATGATGTCAAGTTGCTTTAAAAAATGAGAGGGGGCATCTAGACGCTTACTCTCAAATTCTGTACATCTCATAGCAGATTGGTAAACAACAGTCTGCAGACGAGCATACTCCTCAGACTATGCTTTGAGTACAACTCATTTAGAGCACGGACTCCAGGGTCAGGTTGCCTGCCTTTAAATTACAGTTCTAGTACTTGCTAGCTATGTGACTGTAGGTAAGTTACTTAATTTCATTGTTTCTCAGTTTCCTCCCCATAATAGGAATACCACCGTCACAAAGCTGTTGCCAATAAATGTAAAACACTTACAAGTCAATACATATAAAGCACTGAGAAAAGTGTCTGGCTCATAGTAAATGCTATTACACTGTTAGCTGCTGTTATTATTACTATTACTACTACGAATGCTATCATTACTACTATTACTACTTCTATGAGTCCTACTGGTACTATGCTGCTGTATCTTTTGGGGCTAACACTTGCATAGCTGTTTCACCTATAAAATGGTACTTGTAATCTCTTCCTTCCTATTTCCTTCCTTCCTTTCCTTCTATGAATTCTGTGCCTAGAAAGTGAAATTACCAAAGCAAAATCACATTATCACCCATGGAAATGTCCATTATAACCAGTTGTCTATACTGCTCAGATGCCATTTCAGAGAGGTAAGGACCAAGTGTCCGAGGGTTCTCCACATCTGCACGTCAGCACACAAATGACAGCAGCACTGAGACAGCTGTCTTTCCACTCTCCCTGAAGAAGTCAGTTGGGCTGATGCTATGTGACATTGGGTGCTGCCTCAGGGGAAAGGCACAACCCTTCTGCTCTGTGACCAAACAGTCTAGTAGACGGAATGACTTTAAAGCACATTTTTATGCTTAACGTCACTGAATACTTAACCCACCTGCATCTTTCACACACACATATTTCTCCAAGCTCCCTTCTTAAAGTTGTTTTGGATTCTCAGCTGAAATTTTTGAGAATTATTTACTTTTTCTTCAAATTAGTCACCTACAGTTAGCCAGGAGCGGCAGGAGGAGTTAGCCTGAGCAGCTGGGTTTGCAGGCTCTGCTTTGGCGGCCCAGGGTTTCGCCGGTTTGAATCCTGGGTGCGGACATGGCACCGCTCATCAAACCATGCTGAGGCAGCGTCCCACGTACAACTAGAGGGACTCACAACTGAAATATATATACAGCTATGTACTGGGGGGCTTTGGGGAGAAAAAGGAAAAATAAAATCTTTAAAAAACAAGTATCAAGGTGACACAGAAACACGTTTAAGAAACTTATGTTAGAAAACAATTTACAATCAATCATTATAAAGCAAGAGAATTTCTCAAGAGGAGAAAGGAAAATAACCATCTTCTCATTTGCTTTTTAGATCTCACAAGTCTGAGAATACTAAACAAATTTACTGATATAGTCTAACTAATTTGCATTCTCATCAAATAAAATTTCTATAAAGAAAGAGGGCAACAAAACAAACATATAAGAAAGGTGTTTTGGCTCAGAAAACAAATTTGGAGATTAATAACTTGAATGGCCTTACTTTCAAGATTTACTCATTTATAGAGAATAATCACATCTCGACTAGGTCAAAGAGAGAACAGGTAAATTTGGAGTTCTTATCTAGCCTCAGAATAGAGTAATTGATTTAAAGAACAGGAGGCAGAGTAACACATATGAATGACTGGGCACGAGGTTGGGAGCGATTTGACAAGCACAGCAGTTGACTGCCCAGAGGTGTCATTTAGCTGGCAGTGTATGGCCCTGATATGGTCCACATTGTAGTCAAGTAGTCAT
Source organism: Equus przewalskii (assembly GCF_037783145.1). NCBI lineage: Eukaryota > Metazoa > Chordata > Mammalia > Perissodactyla > Equidae > Equus > Equus przewalskii. Next base: position 87,856,933 of record NC_091834.1, on the reverse strand, counting down.
GAGTTTTCATGTGTCTTTGCCACTCAAGCTGAAAATTATCATGTTTAATAAGCCAGTATCTTTAGTTCACAGATTCACTCTTAGTACATTGTCGTCTTTTGTTTCCTTTAAAATTCAGTACACTAAGCATATTAAAGTTGCTCTGTACAGCATATAGCATGACACTTCAGGGACACAAATACTGAAAGGTTTTCTGATGGAGAGGAAGTTAATGATATGGTCAGAAAAAAGATAAATGTAAACAAGTTTTTGTCACTCTCTATTTCTCATCTTCCCACTCTGACTCTGCTGTTATTTATAACTCAAAACTTATTCACTGTCTCTATCCATCTATCCATACGTGTATGCATTCATTCAATAACTTATTTATCAAGTACTTTCCTGGTGCCTGGTACTGTGTTATACTTTTGGAACTTATGTTCTAGTGGGAAAGGACAGAAAATAAACAAGTTAGAAAATAAACTAATAGTTACACTTGTGTTAACAAGGACAAAAATTGAAGTGTTAAAATAGTGACTAACTGGGGAGATCTATTGGGGATCCTGCCAAAAAGGAGAATTCCGTTCAGATGATTCAAATGAAGAAACATTAGCAAAGAGATGACTTACAGAGGTATCAGCATCACTGAAAGCAACAACAAGGATGCCGAGGCACCTAGAGACTAGTAATAGGAGAATGCTATAATCAAGGGGCAAGGAGAAGAAATGGCGTTGCCAGAGTCCAGTGAGAGCTGAAGCTATGGACAAAGTGTCACCTGGCAGGACCTCTGGTTATGAAGGGATGATGCACCCACAGCCAGAACCATGATCCAAAGAGGAGAGGAAGGAGACAAGAGATAACCCAACTTCTTCCTCCTCTCACCCTCCAATCTGCTGCCAGTGCTTCCTATTGGCAGAACCTGATCGTGAGTCACTTGACAAGGGAGCTTTGGTGCCAGAGTCCAAAGAGTTTGACTTTAGTGTTGAGAATGGACTGGGGGGCTCAGAGGGGAGGGGAGAATCGAGAATAACCCGGGAAGGGGACCTACTTAGGTAGGATAGTCAGGAGAAGTTTCCCTGTGGAGGTGACATTTGAAATGTGACTTAGGGGGAGAAGGTCCCAGCCACGCAAAGAGCCAGTGGAAGAGTAATTCAGCACAGGGACGAGTGAGCACAAGCCTGCAGCATTCTCCCTTCTCTGCATCCCGTACTCAGTACAGATCCCTCAGGAACATATCTGACACAGACCCAGACAATCCAAATGAACTCTTTTCTAGGTTTGATGCTATTACTCAAGTTCTGGGAGAAGTAAATGCCTCTATTCTATTTTCTCAATACTATAGGAGAGTTTCTTTTAAAAAAGAATGCTCATAACTAGGACACTTCCCTATGGAAGGTCCACCATTTCTATTAATTTTAACGTACAAAGAAGGAAAAATCAAGAAAGACACATGTAAAGGCAGGTAAGGGCAAGCAAGTGAAGCAACTATAACTCCCTTCCATTTATACAACTTTTCTTTGAAGCGCCTAAGCCTTCCACATTCTGAGATATCCTCACATCATACAAGTTTTGTAAAAAATCCTATTGTGCACATCATTCTCTTAAACGAAGAAACATTATAAAGATTCAACTACAATGTAATGATAGTTAACATATACCCATAATTTAAATCATACTCATTTTCTTTTAGTTTTATATTTACCTCCAAGGCATTGGCTAAAATGGATATAAAATAAGTATCTCAAGCCTATTAATCCAAATATCTACTGACAAATTATTTTATTTCTATTGCCCAGAAACCATTTCTTTATATAGTCAAAGTAAAATTTTCAATATTAACAAGATCATCACTGAATCAAATGATCTGACTTTTGAAAGCCAGTTTGCTGGTCGGTTCCAGTTCACTGTGAGCTAGCCAAGTTCTTTACAGTAAGTCTGCCCACAAACGATGCAGAGGGTTTCCTGTTGACAAGTAAGCTTAGGCTGAGTAACTTCCTTTCTGTAAGTCCTTCACATTCCAGGATGCATTCACCAATGGAAAAAGAATTCCTTTCAAGGACAAATTCCAGGCAATTAATGAGAAGTTGCCTGCATGTTAATGAGACTCACCATCTCCCATATTCAAGCTAATCACTTTTTTCTTAAAGATCTTAAGGAATTTCCATTATCTCTACATTAGTCCTAAATTTCCCTGGTGCCTGTTTAATTTATTTCCTCTTGTTTTGTCCCTGATGACTGTGGAAACAGATGGTAATTATTCTTTTTTCAATTTGTGACTCTTGCCAAGTCAATGAAAAGTGTTGATAAAAACAGCAAGTTCAAAGTATATCATTACCTGAAGGAGAGGCCGCTGCACACCCAGCACCTTCATGGTGTCTGCGTTAGCTAGGATCTTCAAGGGGTCAGATGTTTTAGTGACTCCTTCAATTTCCTTGTTGATCTCAGCCAAGACTTGATTGAGGAAGATGTTTTTGATGTACACAGTCAGAAATTCTCGAAGAGGACATTGTTTGGCTGGGCCAGGTCCCAGGGCATGCTCAATCTCCTGAATAAATCTGGAAGACAGACAGAGTAAAACGGCTGCTAAATGTATCAGAAAAACAGTTAGAGAAATATGACAAAACATACATGGGGATCTCTAGGCTTTGGCTATTTCCATGAAGAGATGTGAGGAAATTCCCAGAATTCTTAACAAGAGCATCACTATATTATTCATCTATCTCTTTTTTTTTTTTTAAGATTTTATTTTTCCTTTTTCTCCCCCAACCCCCCGGGTACATAGTTGTGTTTTTTTAGTTGTGGGTCCTTCTAGTTGTGGCATGTGGGATGCCGCCTCAGCATGGCTTGATGAGCGGTGCCAGGTCCGTGCCCAGGATCTGAACCGGCGAAACCCTGGGCCGCCGAAGCGGAGTGCGTCAACTTTACTACTCGGCCATGGGGCTGGCCCTTATATCTGTTTTATTTATTTATTTATTTTTTAAAATACAAGTTACTTCACTAGTTGAATAGAAATTGGGTCAAATAAAAAAATGTGACTTCTAAACTATGGGGAAAAAAAGGAGATACGAAAAAATATTTTTACTAATTCAAGAAGGAAATAAGAATACAAGAAGCAAAGGAAAGCATGATAAACAGAAAAAAAATGTGATTAAAAGCACACCTTACACATATAAAGATTCTCACTGAGATCTTTATATGTGTAGATAGAAATGTTAAAAAAAACAAGAAAGAGAGAATAAAGGACATTCTTTCAATTTGTGATGATACGTAAGTTTGAGGTTATGAAAGAGAACAGGATGGGAAGTGGGGACAAAGGAGAACTTCAGCCTTATTTGTAATTACCTATTTCCTTTATTAAAAACCCTTAAAGCATATATAGCAGAATGTTAATAACTGTCAAACTCAGAGATGAGTATGCAGATGTCATATTATTCTTTGTACTTTTCTGTCCTGGCAGTTCCTGCTTTGCACAATTCCGATATGCACAAATTTAAGTTACTACAGTTTAGTTAACAACACCAGTCCTCCAAAAACAAGGTTTCAATCTAGTTACCACAGTATATTACCTGTGAGTAACGGCATAAAGGACAAACTTTGCTGCTAATTCTTCTGTCCAGAAATCTCTATGTAAATAATGGATGTTCATCATGATCAATTATCAATCATGCCACTTCTTTCAAAGTCTATTGGTGATTGATCACTGTACATCTCTCATTCGGTTCATGTACAGACAGTATAGCCTGTAGTTGTGTTGTCTCCTTGTCTCCCAGTAATAAACCCATGTGACATTTTACAAAAATGGATAATCAAAAGAGTGAATTGGCCAAAAATGATAAGAGTACAGAAAAAAAAAAAAAACTAAAAGTGATAACACTGGAAGTGAATTTGAATTGAATATAAATGGATTTATGGAAGAAATAGTCAACATTGCCCCATTTAAGAGGCACACGCAGCCAGAGTGAAGGTGAACTTATTGACGTAACGAGGAAAGTGGTTGTGAGGAAAGGGAGAAAGACACCCCAGTGGAAGTGATGCCGGCAAAAAACTTCACCTTAAAGGAACTCTTGGAGATATTTCAGGACATGGAAAAGCAAACAACAAAATGCTGGCAATTGATCTAAACTTGGAAGGAGGAATGACATTTCACCAAGGCATAGAAAGGATGCTCACTGTATACTGTAAAATATGCAACAAAAAGAAGGCGGCAAGCACTGTTGAAACTACTCTTGATAAGATTTAACAAAGAAATAAAACCTTACCTCTCAGTGTTTCTAATGTCCCAGTGTATTAAATACATATTAGTTTTCTTATTTTTTATTTCTGTATACATTTATAACCGACAGTAAGAGAGTTTGAATGTTTTCATAAAAATTTTTTAAAGTCTTGAAACAACTGCGATTTTCCCCATTGGTTAAGATTGCTTCACAGTGATTTTTACAGTTCCACAATGCTATACAAAGCAAGGGCTGCCTTGTAACTTAAAATTTTCTCAAAAAAAAGTAGAAAGGAAATCAAATCAAATCAAGATAAAAAAATGAACAACTAACTGGGAAGATATATCTGCAACTTGTATCACAGATGACAGCTAGGAAAAAACCAAACAACTTACTAGAAAAATGATCAAAGGACACGAAAAGATAGTTCGCAGTAAAAGAAAGACAATGGCCATTAAACATAAGAAAAAATTCTTAACTTCATTCATAATGATTAAAATAAAAAGTAAACTATACTGAGAAGTCATTTTTTACATCCATGCATTGGCCAACTTCCAAAAGTTTGAAAACACACTGTTGGCGTAAATGTGGGGAAAGAGGAATTCTCGTATATTGTTGATGAAAGTGAAAAACAGTACCACCCTTATGAAGGGCAAATTGGCACTATCATTCATAATTACAAATGCATTTCCTTTTGACCCAGAAATCCCACTTTTGGGGAATTCATCTGACAGCTATACCCGAATATGATTATATAGATCAGTGTAGCATTGTTTTTATGGCAAAAGACTGTCAACAACTCAAAAAATCCATCAATCAGGGATTAAATAAACTGCGGCATATCTACACATTGGAATACAGTGCAGCAACTCTGCCGCCAAAACGTGGAAGCTTTTGATGCACTAACATGAAAAGATCTCCAGGACATATTGTTAAGCTAGAAAAGCAAGGTGCAGGTCAATATGTATTTAGCAGTATTTACTACACTGACCTTTGTGTAAGAATTACGTATCCCCGTTTGTTTATTTTATTATAAAGACACCCTGGGAAAACTCACAAAAAACTAATAATTGTGAATACTTGTAGAAGCAGGGGTAGGGGTGGAGTCTGGAAGAGGAGTGGGAATAAGACTTTTCAATTATAACTTTTAATAATCATTTGATTTTTTAAAACCATGAATGATTAGCTACTTAAACAAAATTAAAATAGAAAATAGAAAAACTACCTACAGTAATATCAAAGAGTATATTTCATAAATTGCTTTCTAATTAGACCACATTTAAAAGTTTGGTGTAAATGTTCCTTAAGTTTAGCTATTTAACCTAATAAAGAGTTCCTTTACTTAATAAATAAATACATTGTGGTTAATCTTGCATATAACCAGTTAAACATTCCATTAACCTCTGGGTTGTGTGTGTGTGTGGTGGGGAAGGGAGGAAGTACGTATAGGATTATCATAACGAAAAAGTAACCCAAAGAATGCAGGAAAGAATGTGGAAACTGAGAAGCAATGAGGAACAGCAATGAGGCTTCTTAATTGATGTTAGCAACATGGAAAAGGAAATAAAAGCATGACCCCAAACAAGACATAATATATCTTCAAGGAGAGAGTGAGTGGCAGAAGGTAGGGAAAAAAGAAAAAATAAAAGTAGACCGTTAACCATGGCCATAATTTTAAGATTTCCAAATCCCACATCTTGCTACGTTGACCCCTTCTGATGTCACCTAACCCTCAGAGAAATCCCCCACCCAGGTACATCTTGATCTCCTTGGTCTGCCTCGGAAAGTAAACCACGGTTATTAATTTGCTAATGAGTAAATACACCAAAGGTCTTTTTGTCTTATTTTTTTTAATATTATGGGAATCAATCATCAGAATCCCTATTTATTCTTTTCAATGAGACTTAGAAAAAGAGTTTTCTGAGAAGTACTTCTTACATTTTCAAAATCTTTAACATTTATTAAAACAATATTTTTAGCAGTTAACCTGCTCCTAAACAGTGACAGAAGGCTCTAAATTATCCACATTTTCTTTTTTTCTAGTCCCTTATTTGCCCTTGGTGTCCCTAAGACACGAAACCGCTCTGAGCAGCACTGATGGAAGGGCTCCCATCACTTCCAGCTGAATGATTTCTCTCAAACACAAATCATTTATTCCCTAAAGCGCACACATCAGTCTAAAATGACACATCCAGGTTGATGTTGTCATCTCTACCTCGAGGGGACCCATTCAACATGTTTCCAAATCTGCTTTCAGAGCTGTGAGGGCCCTCACTGTGCAGAAAGCATGAAACATGCAAGAGAGGATGAAAGAGAAAAATTATGGCTGTCTTATCAGCCCCTTTTTTACCGTAGTCAAAAATGGGAAGCAATTACATTAAATGGGCAAACTGCCCTTTCTTGGGCAGGAAGGACACAGAATAAGAACTTTCCTAGGTATCCAGCAGATAAACCAGACTCACAGAAACTGCAGGGAGGGATGATCTAAGGAAGCAGAGTGGCCGAGAGCAGAACACTTAGGGTGGGTCTTCCTGAGTCTGAATCTTGAGTGTACAGACTTGGGCAGATTACTTAGCCTCTCTTAGTCTTACTTCTGTATTCTATAAAATAGATATGATAATACACAGGATTGCTTTGATGATTAAATGAGGAAATAAAAGTTAAGCACCAGCACAGAGGCTGACACATAGTAACTGCTAAGCAAATGGTAGCTGCTGCTATTTGTATAATTACTATCAGCATGCAAACCCAAATGAGGTTGGAGATTCAAGGCAAGTGCGACATTTTTAATGATTTTTTTCACCTTGTCCTTTACTTTCCTATGCAATTGTCCATAATCAGCAATTTGGACCACTAGATCAATACTTTGACTATTTCAGCAACACTCTGATGTAGAAATGACCAAAGGTCCATGTGACCAGGGGCCAAGTGTAAATTGCTCACTGCTGTATCCTCAGTGCCTTTAGCGCTCTATGGCTAGCACATAGTAGGTAGGACCTCAGGAAATATTTGATGAAGGAAGTGCTGAATAAAATAATTAACAGGTCCTTTAACTTCAACTCATAGTTCCTGAGACTAGGGTGTGACCTCTCTGACAAATAATGCCCTTCTCCCAGCAATTTGGACTAAAGATCCAAATAAAAGATTAAAAAAAAGAAAGAGAGAAAACTCATCCCCTATCTCCACCACTGCAAAGGTTGCCTCTTACTGAAAGAACATTTGCTAGGCCTTGGCCACATCTCCATGTTGTTTTTCACTTTGTACAACATGTTGCTCACAATATGGTTGTTCCTGCGTAATCTGCTCTTTCGCAGAGTATTATAGACTCATTCCATCATGCTAATGAACACATTATTAAACCAAACATCTATTAGAGAACATTAATGCTGTTTCCTGGTTTTATTATAGATAATCGTATAGTGAACATCTTCATTTTGCTTCTGTTTATTTCCACAAGTTACTGGGAATAGCTCCTCATCATCTTTCATGGATGAGTCTATACTTCATTTTCCTCAAATTCCCACAGTATACTGCACAGCTCTGTTCACCTAGTAAGTACTTTAAAAATGATTCGATGGACACACAGATCAATGGGACAGAATCAAGAGCCCAGAAATAAACCCACACATCTATGGACAGCTAATTTTCGACAAGGGAGCCAAGAACATACAATGGAGAAAGGAAAGTCTCTTCAAAAAATGGTGTTGGGAAAACTGGACAACCACATGCAAAGCGTTATCTTACGCCATACACAAAAATTAACTCAAAATGGATTAAAGACTTGAATGTAAAGACCTGAAACCATGAAACTTCTAGAAGAAAACATAGGCAGTACACTCTTTGACATTGGTGTTAGGAGCATATTTTCAAGTACCATGTCTGACCGGGTAAAGGAAACAATAGAAAAAATAAACAAATGGGACTACATCAAACTAAAAAGCTTCTGCACAGCAAAAGAAACCATAAACAAAATGAAAAGACAACGTAACAATTGGGAGAAGATATTTGCAAACTATATACCTGAGAGGGGGTTAATATCTAAAATATATAAAGAACTCATACATCTCAACAGCAAAAAAACTAACAGCCCAATTAACAAATGGGCAAAAGATCTGAACAGACATTTCTCCAAAGAAGAAATACAGATGGCCAACAGGCACATGAAAAGATGCTCAACATCACTAATTATCAGGGAATTTCAAATCAAAACTACAATGAGATATCACCTCACGCCCATCAGAATGGCTCTAATTAACAAAACAGGAAATAACAAGTGTGGAGAGGATGTGGAAAAAAGAGAACTCTCATACATTGCTGGTGGGAGTACAAACTGGTGCAGCCACTATGGGAAACAGTATGGAGATACCTCAAAAAGTTAAGAATACAACTACCATATGACCCAGCTATTGCACTGCTGGGTATTTATCCAAAGAACATGAAAACACGAATGCGTAAAGATATATGCACCCCTATGTTCATTGCAGCATTATTCACAATAGCCAAGACTTGGGATAAACCTAGGTGCCTATCAAGGGATGAATGGATAAAGATGTAGTATATATACACAATGGAATACTACTCAGACATAAAAAAGGACGAAATTTGGCCATACACGACAACGTGGAGGGACCTTGAGGGTATTATGCTAAGCGAAATTAGTCAGAGGGAGAAAGTCAAATATCATATGATCTCACTCATAAATAGAAGATAACAACAACAACAAACAAACACATAGAGACAGAGATGGGATTGGTGGTTACCACAGGGGAAAGGGGAAGGTAGGAGGGCAAAAGGGGTAATTAGGCACACATGTGTGGTAATGGATTGCAATCAGCCTTTGGGTAGTGAACATGATGTAATCTACACAGAAATCGAAATACAATGATGTACACCTGAAATTTACATAACGTTATAACCAATGTTACAGCAATTAAAAAAATAAAAATAAAAAATAAAAAAATAAAAATGATGTGTTGAATGGGAGACAGGAGAGAGAGTCAAAGGTATAGAGGAGAATCATCAAAAAACCCAGATTTTCCAAGAATGCTCCTAATCAGCTCTACGAAGTAAGAAAACATTGAATTTCTAACGGTGAAAAGAATCTCATTAGGAAAGAAAACACTTCAAAGTTAAAAGATGGAACACAGATGGAACCCTGCCACAAGGGTATTATCTAATCTCGTGAAGTGCTTTCACACCAGCGATTTCCTATCCTTGTAAATGATGAGAAGGCAAAGACAAAGCCCAGGTATGTCTTGTACATGGAAAGAGAAGGAGAATTAAAGAAAACGATCTACATAATGCTATATGCAGAGCATCTAATTACAGGACTTTGAGGAACTTTATTCAGATGAGCCTTGTAAACCTAAGGTTGCAAAGTCAGATGAACCAAAAAACAAATGAGTAGGCAACTGATTCACACTGCACTTCAATGTCTAAAGCATGGATCTTATTTCCTAAGTTCTAATATTGCTATTTGTAAATATTTAACCAAAGGTTTTCTTTTCAGAATATCATCAACTAGGGAGCCTCCTAAAATATGCACATATGCAGTACCTATATTTTAAATGCACGCTTTCTTACAGCAAGTATGCTACAGCAAGTAGCATTCCTTTGGAATGCATACATGAACACAGACTACCTATATTTGACCCAGTATTTTCAAAATTTTTATCTTGATTTGATTTCTATGCAGGGAAATTGTAAACTAATTAAAAGTTCATTCAAGCTGCCTAAGCCCCCCGCTTAACCCAGCCTCCTTATCACAAATTCTATTTCATTGGAAAGCTCCAATTCTTCCATTTTATCTCAGCCAAGAATTATGGTGGGTAGCAGCTGGAAATATCCTCGAACACGGAGGGCGTACAGCGTATTTTGGAAGTTGCAATGAGAGCAATGATATTTATCCATTTGAATAAAAATAGTTGCTCATAGTAAATATGTATTCCTTACATTCACACCCTAATGAGTTTTTAAAATTCTATGGCCAACACTATCAGTAATAGGACAAACTGACATCACGTGCCTCCTGATACGACAGAAGAACACAGCATCACTTCTCTGATATTCTTGCTAAAAATGTATTAAATCCAATCATGGGGAAACACCATCTTTCCATAAAACCAAAACACAAAGTCAAACGTGCAAATTTCAGAAAATTCAAACTCCAAATTCTGGCTTTTGAAGTACAAGGAATTTATTCAGGTCTCTTTCATGAACAGTGTGTCAGTGTTTATCGCTAATTACATTTTTAATGTGTACATTTGTATATAATCTGTATCACACAACATACAATAACAATTTTTTTCACTTTGATATTTCTGACTTTGTTGTACATTATCACACGTGTTTTGGTAGTTTAGGCTAAATAACGTACACTAAATATTTATCTGAAAGCCTTGGGGATTTTTCTGCTGATCCCATGTATTAGAACTAATAGAAATGTGTGATTTATCACCCAGACCTCCCACATTCTGCAGGAACTCTCAACACATTGTTGCCACGAATGTATCTTCTAATCTAGTCTTGACTCTCTGCAGAGATCTCCCATGCCAACCTCCACCAAGAAGCTCTGAATCTCTTCTACTGCAGAACAGCTTTAAAGATATTTTTAAAAAACTGAACCATCTTCCCTTCATTTTTGTCCAAGGTTTCTAAGTGAAAAAATCCATGGTATTTACAGGCCTGCAGAAGCTCTGCTCAAGTCATCCAGCATATTCAAACCTAAGTCTCCACGGCACCATCCACATCGTGCAGCACTCCACCGTCACATTTAATATATGTACATTTAATCCTGTTGTATGACACAGAATTTATCAATGTCTACATTAAAAACTTAATTAGCAATAAACAGTGATGCACTGTTTACGATAGAGACACGAATGAATTACGTGTGCTTTAAAAGCAAGAATTCTGAATTTGAATTTTCTGAAATTTACACTTTTGATTTTGTGTTTTGATTTTATGCAAAGAATGCAAACAACAGCAGTAACAGCAACCCTATAACATGAATGACACATGAGTTACAAGGAGACATTTTCCTCCAAATCCAGTCTATATAAATAATCTTTGGACCCAGAATGAGAACAGAATACTGCCTGCCAAATGCAGAACTTTTCTGCAGAAATACGGGCCCATGTAAAAAGATGCCAAGCAGCACTGATAACAGAATCCTGCATGCGGATGACACTTTCTACACATCACTCCAAGGGAAACAGTGGACTTTTATGAGAACACAGTATACTCAAAATGCCCACAATGCTTGATTTTTAGGAAAAATGTCAATTTACAACCCATAATAAAATCCATTCCCCGTGTCGGGGAGGAAAAATTTTCCTTTACCCTACAAAAGTTCTTTCAGTTGGTCTAACAAATGAATGGTCATAAGATAGATTAACAGGAGAAAATTAAATTTAATTCATATATATGGGAACCTCACATACATGAGACAGTGAGAGACCCACATACATGAGAGGTTCATGGACAGCAAGGTAAAATGAGGTACACATGCCATCCTAACTAAGAAATGGGGAGAGGGGCCTGGGGCTTCAGAGTGGAAGAAGACAATTCACAGGAGGATAAGGAGAGTTTGGTAATTTGATGTTTGTCCTGCCATATGGATGGTTTACTCACATAAAATTTATCTCTGGTAATAACTCTCCTTCCGGGAAAGACCTCCAACTTAGATTCTTCTAGCAAGTTAAGGGAGGAGCAGAAGTTTCTCCTGAGCCTGCAGGTCTTGATGGGGTTTAGTTCTAAATAATCCACATGCCAGAGTGACACATCTTGAGGAGGCCTGTTCTGAACCCCTTCACCAGACACAAGCCTATCCTTGCACAAAGAACTGTGACATGGTTAAATGGGCCTTTGGAATCAAACCCAAGTGGGGTCGTGCAAAACGCTGGAAATAAGTGTGTAGACAGAAGCCACCCAACAAGCATGGCTCCTTTAAGACATTATTTCTTACTTGATCAATTACTCCCAGATATGACATTTAAGACACAGAGCAAACTGAAAATAACTTGGGCAAAGAAGGAAAGAAACCTCAGAGGAACTAAATGTAGCTATATTCAACCAACTTGGATTATCTGACTCAAAAACCATCATTTAGAAGTGATTTACAAGGGACTCATTCAGAAACAGCAGCAACAGGCATATTTAAGACCATAAATCAGAGGAACATGAAAACCAAAGAAAAATCCATAAAGGTTAATGCACTTTAGAGCACATTTGCCTCTTAATTCATGGGAGTAAGTCATCAGCACATCAGGAAGAGGCTCCCCCCCAGTCTGTAACTGTTCATGCCGAGTCTAACTACTATCTGTGATTTTTGTATATAAAGATTTTCTGGGTAAAAGTGCAAAATAAGCTCATCGTTGCAGAGCCCAGTCATGTCCTCAGCCCATACCCCCAGGACACAATTTGCTGAACTAACGCAATAAAAAGGGATTTAGGTGCTCTTATTTGTAGTGAGTAAAATTCATGCCTAGGACTAGAGGAGAAAAGACGCAAAAATCATTAAGTAAAGGGAGAAACGAATATTATCTACAAAATTTGAACTCTGCAGGCTTGTAAACAAATTTAACTTTAAAAAATCTTGCCATGACTATATTGCGAGTGATTTGTGACTACATTTAAATGCTCCCTCAGACTGAAAAGCACTTTAGGTAAAATGCAGTAAGCCTCTTTAAAATGACAGCTGTTTAAATTTTTTAAGCATATAATTTGGAAATTGAAGTAACTCAAACTCTGACCCTTAATATCAAGCAATCTTTTTTTAACAACAACAACAAAACCCCCCACACATATAAATAAATAAATAAGGGCTATCAATATAAAACTCAGAGACAAAACGATAACCCTACTTTTCCAACAGGCCTGGAATTCCATTTTTATCTTTCCCATTTATCTGATTTATATTAAAATAACCTCTCCTTTATATATTTTTATAAAAGGATGTCAGAAAAATTTTCAAGAAAAATTGCAACTTACTACAAAATGTCTATCACATCACACGTAACTTATGTGTAACATATTAAAGATACTTTAAGTGTTCCATATCAGTTTAGCCTTTAGATATTCCAATGCAAGACACAAGGGAATCTGGCAAATCTTCTAGCTGTTGCTATGTGAGTAGGAGCTGTATTAGTAATTGCTTACAGCTATTGGGCTCTTACCATGTCTTGACCGCAGAGCTTTATATGGATTATTTTATGCAATTCTCACAACTCTATGACGTCTGCACTATTACTATCTGCATTTTACATTTGATGAAACTGAGGAAGTGAAAAAATAACAGTAACGTTATTAGCCGACAGTTATATTGTGCTTACAGTATGCCAACACTGTTTTAGGTAATCACCATGCTTTGCTTCACTTATTCCTTAGAACACTATGGAGTAAATTGCTTTTAGAATTGCCATTTGGAAGAAGAAATGAAGGCGTAGAAAGGTTAAGCACTTTCCCAAGGTCATATAGCTAAGTAAGTGATGGGGCCAAAATTTGAACTTGGTTGGTTCGTCTCCAGAAGCCACACTGGATTTCACCACCCTCTATTCAACATACTCTTCTAAGATCACTGCCCTAAATGCTCACCCCTAGGGTTAGGACTTTTGAGGGGGGCTGGTAAGGGGAGGACAATCGACAGAAGTCCATGCAGAAAACCCTAGAGTGTGTGCTGATGTAATGGAACCTCGTGTGGATTAAGAGGACCATAATATTGCTAAATACAAATATCTGATTATACCAAAGACTGAATTCTTTCTCCTGAAATATAATAAACCTCATCACCAGCTCTGACTTCTTTCCTCAAGCGCCTGACCTACATTTTTTTTTGTTTGTGTTTTAAAGTATGGATATTTTATTCCAGCTCTGGGAAATGAAAAAAAATGGGAAGAAGGGAACACATCCTTCCACATACCATTCTAATTTAGCTGACATTAATTCAGAAAAGCTAAAGCAACTATGTATGTGTATATGTATAAATATTTATATGTAGACATACATAGTTTTTCAGATTTTAGTCTCATCAGTGTTCATATATTTACTGTTTTTGTTTTTTTCATAAACATCCTTAAAAGTCATCAAACGCATCCTAATACTTCTACCTCTGCCTCTTCATCACTCATTTAATATTGTTTGGATTGTGTTCATAGTTGGTGTTTTAATCAGCTATGTGATTGGTCAAACGGTACATCAGAAGATGTGAGGGAAAGACATGGTTTACCTTATACTCTGTGCGTCGCAGTTACCATCACGATCGTTTTCATCATTCTTTGCAGCTTCACACTCTGGTAGTTCTCTACGCAGACCATTTCAGTTCTAGTGCTGTACACATCTACATCTTCTGGATGGGACTGCCCGTGATCCATGAGCTTGGGGTCAGGCAGAAACTGTGCAGCACCTGAGGGGATTCTGATTTCGTCTTCGTTTCGGAGCTGAGTTCTGTTGGCAAAGGCACTGAGTGTTTCAGGTCGTGAGTCGTTTTTGCAGGTATTTCTATTTCAGCAGAGCTTCCTAGCTTAGTTTTTCTTTAGGTTCAGGAAGTGACTCTTTTTTGTTGTTTTTTGTCCACAATGATTTAACTGCTTCATAAATTTGCTGGCTTGTAGCATATGCCTTTCTCTCAGTTACCTTTGCAATTATTACTGACTGAACTGGGTAACAAACAGATGCTCCTAAGGTGGCCAGCCCCAGTGGATAAGCAATTTTCTTAAACCTAGAACCTTTTCTCGCTGAAACCAAGCCTGCCAACCCTGAGACTGTAATGACTCCAACTTTCGAAAGAAAATCTCGAGGTGGATTCTTCAGATAGATATAGGCATCTTTTCCAAATTGTACTGTATCCATTATCCCATTTTTTACAAAGTCATAAACACCCTTCCACCAGCCAATATAACGACCAGTTGTAGAGCGGATGGACGCAAAGCTCATTTGTAAATTACCAGGCTGCTCTTTAACATATTTAGATCGGAGAGGTGGTGCAATATATATGGGGAGCTGCTCTGGCTTCACCAGCTGCTTTTTGGAGTCCTCTTCTTTGGCTGCATACACAGTTATAGATGCACATATCAGACCTGTAGGCATGGTTGTCAGCTCTTCCATCCTAACGGCCGACATATCTGTGACCCTCTCCGCCCCGGTTTTCTACGGAGAGCCCTCCTGACCTACATTTTTAATCAGCTGTTAGATACATTCAACTGGATGTCCTCTTGATAATTCAAACTTTGTCCAAAATCGAACTCTTTATAGCTGCCCTCCCATTATTATTTCAATGCTCTTCCTTCTGTGTTCTCTATCTTTGTACCATCCTTATTCCAGCTACTCAGGCTCAAAGTTAATCATCTTTCACTCCTTCCTCTTATTTTCAGCCTTGCTACTCATGCAAGAAGCTTCCAGATAGAGACATTCTCTTTATATTGTTTCTTACGTTCATGCATTTGTTCACTTGTTCATTCCTTCATTTATTTAAAAAATATTTACAGAGTGTCTACTTTATGCCATACACTATTCTAGAAACTAAAGCATCCACAGTGAAAGAATCATGCCCCAAGGACTGCCATTCACATAGCATATGATATGAAGGGTACCACCTCAATTAGTTTCTTGCTGGAGCCTGGACAGACATCCCTGTGCCCCCATTTGTAACATCCAGCACCATAATTCAGGCTTTTATTAAATGAGATGATGTAGATGAATGGACATAATTTAATAGAAGGTAATTTATTTCCCAGGCCTCTCTAAAACAATCTCCTAACTGGTTACTCTATCTTTAATGCCCTCTTCCTTCAATTTAGCTAACATACAGCTATTATATTAATCTCACTAAAGCACAGAATATATAACTACTTGGAGTTTCTTGAACATGCTCTGCTCTCTCTCGCCTCCGGGTCTTTGTACATGCTGGTCCATTTGCCTAGAACACTCTCCCCATACCTCTTTTCCCAAATGTCACTTGCCCTACAGCCACTAGCTTAAATATTACTTTCTCCAGGAGGCCTTCTCCCTTGAGTCTAGATTGAATGCCCTTTCACTTTGCCCCCACAGCACCCTAGGTCCACAGAATATTCCTATTGAGCTGTCTGTATTCTCTGTTAGTTTATAAACATCTTGAAGAGAGGCAATGTGTCTTGTTTACGGTAGATAATGTTTGCACCTAGGGCGTAATCAAGAAATACGTCTAACATATTTCCACTTCTACTCATCAGCAAACCTTGCTCTTTGTGTACTCCCTGCATATTCTTTTTAATTTCATGCCTCTTCTCATGATGTCCACGTGGTCTACTTGTAGTTCATCTAGGCATTTTCTAAATCGTGGTAAGTAAGCCAGAGTGGAGGTTTGAAAACCTGTCATTTTCACCATAGCCTTCCTCCGAGGACCAATTCAAAGCTCACTCTCTCAGAAAGTTTACCCTTATCTCTGTCAACCAGGTGATTAATTGAACTACTTTACTTCATTACATAGCATACATCTCCCTATTGGAATTAAGCTCCTTCAGAGCAGCAACTGTGTACCTCTTTGAATCATACTTGAAGCACTTAACTCTAAGTCAAGTACAGTGAATACAGTTAATAAACATTTTAAGAAATGATAAAATTACATTTCTATCACAACTTACTTAGGCTTGTCTTGAAAGACCGGTCCTTTTTAAAACGGTTACAATGCACAGATTACTTTAAGGCTATGTTTTCAGGAATAAATATGGCTGGCTAAACAAGGTAAGAAAAAGAATAGAGATAGTGAAAGAAAAAAGCGAAGTTTGTGAAGTTAAATGATGCATGCGTTATGTTAAATGTATCAATGTGAGGCATTTTTAGGCAAACTATTGGCAAATCAAAACCTGTTCACACTCCCAGTAATGTAAAATTTAGTGAATATGGCCTAAGCTGAATACTACTTGGGCATCGATGACAGAAGTGAGAGACTTAGAAGTATTTCATGTGCCAAAAATATGAATTGTGAGCCTGCTGTGATAAAATTACAGTACACGTTTGTTGGAAGAGACAGGCCGGCCACTTGGTTCTCTCCTTCACTGTTCCTCAACAGGATGGATTTCATTCTATTTAATAAACGCATGCTTTGGAAAACTCAGTTTGAATTATCTCTAATGAGCCTATTTGGCAGCTAACCTTGTTCCTGAACTTAGCTTATAATTATTTCTTATCCACTCTTATGTTTATTACCACCTGATTAACTGCCAACCTGAATGCAAAGTGCTCTAAGAAAAAGTGCCTGGGAAACAGGGAGTGACCCCCTAGTCAACAATTATGATATGTGGAAGTCACAGACATCTCTTGTCCCCTGAACTTTTCTACTTTTATCTCCTTAGTCACATACTTGATTATTTCAACTAAGCCATGACAATCTTCTTCTATCACTGTTGGTTCCTTTCTCTGCTCCCACATCCACATTTTCTCAGACCAATACCTATAATTATCTGGCAACAATATTCACAAAGTTATTTTTCATGATGTCTCAAAGTTCTCCAATTTACATCCTACAGAGCTCTTTCCTATTTGGAAGAGATTATCCACTTTCTAGAGTCTCATTTTTGGCCATCTATTGTCATATCACATTCCTAGGTTTCAACATGACAAAACAGATTGGGATGACATCAACCTAATATTGAAAGTGAACTAAACTAAATATTTTTAAGTTTCTCAGCTGGCCGCCTACCATTTTTGTCTTAGCTTCCTTCTAGAGGCCTCAGAGTCATTTCCTTCTTTATAGTTCTACTTACTAAATAGGAATTAGAGACTTTATAATTCCCACCATTCTATTTTATTCAAGTTTTCATATCCCCTGTAAGGCTAAATCAGAGTTAAAAATTATGCTAACAAATCTGAACTGCAGAAAAGTATAGATAATTACATTTGTATATGGAATAATACAGAAAAAAAATAGTTTCCTGTCTAGCTGATTACTTGTAGGTGAATATCTATCAATCACATAGGCATTATAATGATGGAATACATAATATTTCCAAAGAAAAACTAGACCCTATATAAGAATTTTGATTACAATATTACCAGTTCCAGCAGAACTGATGTTCATCTGGATTAAGCTGATGACAAACACCTACAACACATAGAAGATAAAACAGCTGTCCGACAGTCGGTGTCTGTAATCAGGTTACTCAGTGAGGCACACTCTTGGGCTGATTGTTGCTACTAAGTGCAGCTGAATATGCAAGAGACAGAAAAAGCCAATGGAAGTAATTTGAACATAAAAAAAAAAATCCATTGTAAGCCCTTGTTTCATTTGAGAAATGTTTCCTGTTTTCAAACCAATAGAAAAAAACATAAGGCATGAATGCTTTATCATAGCACAAATATGCAGTACTTCTTAATGGAAAAAATTATTTCGGAAAACTTTGTCTCATATGAAACTTGCGAAAAAATTTCTAGCCCAGACTGGCAGCTAGTTCCCTTTGACACTTTATTTTCAATACGAGAGTATGCATAAACGTGTTCATTTTTATGAAGTCAACAATGAAAAATTATGGCTACAGGCATGATAGCCACAGGCACAAGAGATAGTTTTGAATTTAGCATTTATGTCTTTAGATTGTTGCTATGTGCATTCATACCTACTAATACCTTTATTTTTATATCATTTCCCATGTGTGTATTTTGTTTTGGCAGCCATATAATAAACTCCTCTTGGGCAGGAGATATTCATTGTATTTTCCCTGTTTTAAAAAAGTATGCAGCTGGACACATTTTACTCTTTGTCTTTGACAAATTCTTGGTAATAACCATTCATGCAAGACCCCAGCAACAATCTGAAATACAGAGGTAAATCTTCCAAACATCTAACTAATTAATTAACTCAACTAACATCTACTGGCCATGTATAAGGCATGTCCTAGGAGCTGGGGATGCCAAGTCCTGTAAGTCAAGCGGACACATGACGAGCTCTCTTCCGTAGTGCCTGTTAGCACTTACAAAGGACTTTCACATCGTTGAACCGCACTCTGTTTTGCGGGCTGCTTTGACAATGATAGTTATTTCCATTTTACAAATGAAGGAATTGGAGTTCAGAAAGATAAGTAATTTGCCAAAGGTAACACTGCTATCAAGTTTTTAAGATTGTGTCTTGAACCTAGATCTGGCTTCTAATTGCTTCATCATTCTTTCTCCTAAAAATGGTAAAGCCCATATGCATGAAAATTCAGAAAAAAGTAAAGGAAATGGTCACAGATTCAATGATTCTAAAAAATTTCCCAATGTACTCTCTTCCGAAGATAGAAAGGCATATTTTTCACAACTAAGTTATAGATATTGTGGTAGTTTTAAAATCACTGGCAAAGTCAAATGCATACAACTTTGTTGGAAAAATGAGTGAGAAAAATGCATATATAAAAAAGAGTGACATGACAAGAACCTCTAGTATCATTGTGTTTATTCCTATAGGAAAGGATTCCAGAATGTGTTACAACATGACACCAATGCCACACACAGGCCCAAGGAGTTATGAGAGATCTGGAATTTTATAAGACTCAATCACAATGTTAGGCCAAGCACAAAATCTGTATCTTCCACCTCCTAGTTCAATGTTCTACTCTTCAATGACAAAAGTGAAAGAGTAATTAGACTAGGTGGGTTTCTCTTTAACCTGGTTGGCTATTTCTCCCAACAGTACAATTACCCTGCTAATGAGATTAAATTTGGTTTAACGAGAGGATTATTTCACAGCAGAGCCCCTGGTGACTCCAGTTCCCAGAGGACCCATCGTTCTGTAGATGCACCCATCTAACATTCATTTGCCTTAATGAAAGCCAGACATAAGAATCGGGCCTACACAGTAGCAAAAAACACAAGGGCTTTTGTTTATATTGAAAAAGAGCCTCATTTAGTCAATCTGAATCTTCCTAATACTCAGTGAAATATTTATTAATGAGTATCAGCACAGCAAGCCAGATAGTCTTATTTGCATTAATTTAAGCCATAAATAATTGAAGGTAGATATCATCCTTTAAGTCATGGTTTTAGAAAAAACTTCTCAACAGCATGCTGAACAAAAAGAGACCATTAGTGAAGTAATGTATTAAAAGTTGAGGGTGGTAGATGTTTTGCCTACCCTTGGACTACATGGATTGTTTCTCAATTATATATAATTCATTATCCTGTTATATTCACCTCAGTAGAGGTGACAGAATGAGACACTGATAATCTTTTCTTATTTCTGTCGGTCAGGATCATAGGAAATATATCTGTGCTATTCATCAGGTTGGATCAAAAATTAGTTCTGAGCAGATCTGCTTACCCATTTATTCACTCTCTCACCAAACATTTAGTGTGCCTACTATATGTCAAGCATCACTAGATGATAAGAATGAAAAATGGATAAAACATAGAACCTGCTCTTAAGAGAGCTCAGGCTAAGGCAATGCTGAACCAAACCACAACTCACACCCTATTAGAGGTTGTGAAATAAAACTAAAGGATTGCAATCATCATTGGGAGAGACTGATATGGGGTGGGGTGGACTGAATAGGATAGAAAATATCAGTGTATTACATATAATAATGGTAAATACTGATTTGTGTAATCTTTAGTTTATATGTGTGTGTGTGTATATTATTCATTTATTTGGGTTTTTTTTACACACATGATGTAGGAATGTACTAGATCCTGGTGTAAAACACAATTTTTACTGTGAAAACAAGTATGAAAGCTACTGTTGGAGAGAGAAAAGAACATAAGAACTATACTCTAAGCAGGCTAACAGCACTTATGGAACAGATCACTTTGTCATTTGTTTTTGTACCTTATCCCCCTACATGACTCTAGGTTTTTGGAGGGTAGGATATCAGTCAGCTCTATCACTGCATTCCCCTCGGGGCCTAGCAGGGTGTGTGGGCAAAAGCTCAGTGCAAACCTCCCGCATAACGTGTACGTTAAGCCAGCTTTGAAAACGGTCATGATGTAATAAACCAGCTAACTTAGGGCTGTGTTTAGCTAAGCATATGTGAAGAAAATATATATGCATTTGCTCTTGGCCAGTGTTTATGATCATTTTATGCTTGTATCTTCTCTACTCATGACAATTAGAGCTAACTTCATTTGTGCAAGCTCTTATAAATTCATAGTTCTGAGTCTCTACCTTTAGGAAGTATTCAGAAATCACAAACAGTGTTGCTGCTAAGACACACTGTGCCTCTTATTAGATGGGTATGCAGTGGTGCAGGGGGAGGCAAGTAGGCCAATTGATTATTCACAAAGAGCAAATATACTCAACCAACAAGAGAACACAGGCATGAGGCGATGCTAGTAAATAATGTCTAGCTCACAGCCAACAAGAAGAAAATCATTTCCAAACAGTTCATGCCTCTCATCTCATTGCTCCCCTTGGAAATTAGCATAGAAATAAACAGTTTTGTTAAGAAAGCAATAAGGAGTGGAAAGAAAGCCCCCTTCAGGCTCTAATTCGCCTGGCCACACACACCATGCCTTCATCACCTGCCCTCACTATGCTCAAGTATCTGGTGCGCGTCTGCTGTGCAGGTCGGGGCTCTTGGTCAGCTGTCATGTAACAATTTTTTTCATCTGAAAAAAAGATGGGGTTGATCAACTTTGACCACAAGGCTGACTCATTCTATTCCCCAAGGTAATTTATGTAAGTTATAACACTAGAAAGGAACAAAAGCACGAGATGATTTAAAAATTCTGTATCTTGCTCTCTGACTTAAGAAGTTATACGTGCTTGACACTTTGTAGTATTTTACTAGAGAATACAGCATGTCTGCCTGTTAGGTCACCACACTGGGAAAAAAAGTTTTAATTAGATGTCAACACTGTCAATTACTTGGGTCACCAAAATCTTGACCAGGGGATGTCCATGAAATGTTTCCATAAATGAACTTCCCTTTGACTACTGTTCCTAAGATTGCTTGAACTTTTGAAGCAAAAGAAACAAAACCTATCAGAGAACTGAAAATTCAGTGCAGGAATATTGATTAATAATATGACTATTACTTAATACTGTTTTATAAGGAAAATAAAAGGGATGTTATTAAAACAGCAAAACTTTTTTTTTTTTTTTAAAGATTTTATTTTTTCCTTTTTCTCCCCAAAGCCCCTCTGGTACATAGTTGTATATTCTTCGTTGTGGGTCCTTCTAGTTGTGGTATGTGGGACGCTGCCTCAGCGTGGTTTGATGAGCTGTGCCATGTCCGCGCCCAGGATTCGAACCAACGAAACACTGGGCTGCCTGCAGCAGAGCGCGCGAACTTAACCACTCAACCACGGGGCCCGCCCCGAAACAGCAAAACTTTTATTCTTAGAGTTGTGAATCTTTCATTCATTCAGAGCATCATAAAGAGAAGCAAAGTGATAATTTTAAGTCTTGATAGGGAGAAGGAAGACTCCCTTCCTCTTTGGTAAATTAATTCTCTAGGAGAAGGCATTCTCAGAAAAATGCAGAAGGAATCTGAATAATTAGAAACTGGATCACTGAAGGGTGTATTTATTTTCAAATGTGCAAGCAATACATACATCTACCTATCTAATCTGAATATTTTAAGAGAACCCAAAAAGGATGAAAATGAAATAATTATAATATTTTAAATTTGTCTTCAGAATTTTCAAGGTACTTTCATATTCATTACCTAATTTAATGTCACCATCTTACAGTGCTACACTGGGATTGTTATCTGGAGAAGTAATGTGTTTGACAGTAAGTATAAATTTAAAGAGAGAGGAAAGAACATTGGATGGATGATAAAGTAGATTCCAAAAAGCTATAGCCAGCTGATGCATTAATTTCTTGGTCTTTAACCTGCTTCTGTGAATGTGTATTATTCCCTTGAAATTGCCTTAATGAGATCAATTAAGGTGAAAAGGCAACAAAATCATCTTCAAACAAGTCCACTCTCTATGACTGGCCTATGGTTCTGGTCTATACCCTCTTCTCCTAGATTATTATAACTGTCTCTGGACTGGTCTTTTCCATTCCCACTTCACTCTCTACCCTATGTTTCACCACCAGAATCATCTACACTAAAGATCCCTTTCACAGTGATATTCCATTTCTCAAAAACCTTCAATGGCTTCTACTTCCATTACATGAATCTGAAATCCTGTCAGGTTCTCAAGCCCTCCTGTGATCTGGCTCCATTACTTTCCCACATCTCTGCAGCATGCTCATTTCCTTATTATTTCATAAGAATCCAAAATTATTCCTGCTCTGGACTTTTCACTTATGTTTTTCCACTCATTCAGAACACACCTCATTTCAGTGAAGCTCCAGCATATGCATGTTCAATATATAGGAATATATAAGCTATACATAGGAAATCAACAATACACAGGCTGAGAGAGAAAGGGCAATATAAACACAGCAAGGCATTAGGCCTGCTATTCTATTTGATGAGAGTATGTCCCAGGGTAAGAGGACAGGGAGATGTGAATCCAGGTCCCTCTGTCAGACTCAGGTCCTGGCTACATTTCGTGGTGTCAGCATCTAGCTACTCTGAGTGTAACTAGGTAATCTAGTATTTTAAAATATGTATTTTTAATGCAATATAATTCCTGTTATTCATAAGATGAATACTTCTTTTGGAGCCTAGCCGAAGAGGGGAAAAAAAACTGGAGGAAAATCTAGCTGCACTGTATTTGCCATGTTGAGAGAGAGTAGTTCATCTCTAACTTGCTAAGTGATTTTCATAGGTAATCATGATGATATCTGCTTTTCACCCTAGGGACAGGAGTAGATTCTAACACCCATATATGATTGGAACACTATGATATGGCCTGCCTAAATTCTACCTGTCTTCTAAAAGCTCAGCTTCAGACCTCTTATCTCCGGCCTACATTAATCTCCCTCTCTTCCTGAGCTTTCATAGTCCCAGGAATGCAATTATGTGTTTATACCTCATCTTTCACTGTCTTCTGTTGTTTCTCATGTAATCATCTCTTCCCAACTCTGTTTTCACTTCTCTGAGTACAGAGAATGTGCTTTTATTTTTTTCTGTATTGCCCATGGTTCTTAACACAACGTGCCACTCATTAAGAACTCCATGGTATGATCTTCTGAACAACATGGTGTACAGCAGAGAATACGGTTTGGGGTCAGAAGGCCCTCGGTTAAAATCTCAGCTCTCTCAGATAATAAACTGTAGGACTTTCCTGACCTCCAGGCTCCTAACCTAAAAATGGGGGAATAATACCTTCTCTGGAGGGTTATTGTGAGGTTGGCAATGATGTGGGTATTGTACAAATGCCTTATATTCACCTAATGTGTACAACAAAGTGCCTTTAATATAGTGGCACTCATTATATGGTAGGTAATACTTCTAACAAGTAATTCATTTGTTCATTCATTTGTAAATTTGCCAAATGATAGAGTATTTGTGTCATAAAAATTCTGTCACCACTGAGTCTCTTTAAGGAGGAATTCCTTTGAAACTTTTAATGACTCCGCTTACAACAATGAAGATCTCTAGAGCCCACTTGACCTTACTAACAATATCTTGTGTCTATATATAGTTTAGAGTTTACAAGACCCTTTCATACACATTATCAGTCTTTCCTAACTTGCAAACAAGAAACATTGGGGATCTTTATCAGGCAAAGGAAGCAGGCAGCACCTGGTGTCTTGGCGGCAACATTGACAAAAATACTTAAACTGTCCTCTGGGCCTCTGAAAGTGCTGGTCCCGCTGCCTGGGCTACTCTTCCTCCAGACAGTCACACAACTCACTCTCTCACTTTAGTCAGGTCTCTGCACACCTGTCATCTTTTGAAGATGTTCAAGGAAGGCCTCACATCTAAAATTGCTCCCCAATCACTCTCTATCTCCTTTAATTGGCTCTTTTTCTTTGTAGAACTTATCATAATCGGATACCACATATATATCTTTACTTTTTTATTTTCCATTCGCCTCACTGGAACGTGAGCCCCGTGAGGACAGGGACTTTAGGTCATAGCTGTGGACCTAGAACCTAGAAAAGTGTGTTACACGTTGTAGGCACTCTAGAGATACCTGTTCAATAAATGAAAACTCACTGGATTCCCTTCTAGTTCTCTCCATGAACTGCGAGGACTAGAAACTCCAGGAGGTGATGATTCTCACTGAACCAATTAGTGAATGAACGGAAGCAATATCTTTACTACCTCTCCCCCATCAGATCCATCCTAGGCAGTTGTTCAGAGAAGAATAAAGCTCCAGAGCCCAGTTCTGCTTCCAGACTCTCATATTTAGCCCATCCCATGTGTCCCCTGACCTCCAGTGGTGTCAGGCAGCAAAATGGGAATCTGTGAAAGGAAAAGAGTCTTTATGCAACACTGCTCTAGATCTTGTCATCTTTCTTTAATGTCTCATTAAGACTGTTGTTTGATGATCATACCTGAAAAGTAAGAAAAGAGTAACAGTCTAATGACATTACTTGGGCAGAATAGCTTAAATTTTTTTTGAATTATCACCAGTAGCATATTCTTACATGTTCAAATCCTGCAGCTCTCAATCTGGCCCCCTGTAAAAAGTAACATATGCTCACAATAAATCTTTAAAATGGCTCTATTAATAGAGTGGCTGCAGTGACAGTTTTATAAATGGGCCCCATCTTTATGCAAACTGTGTTTTATTAGATTGCATTATAATGATTTGTAATAGGAATACAGAGATGAATTCTTCCAGGAGGAACTCCAAACGTTCCTAAGCCAGGCAGGGGTGTTAAAGCCTATGAATTCTGTGTGGCAGACTGTGCATTCCGGGAACAACAGACATCATCAGATTAGTTTTGCTATAGTTGTATGCTTCTCCGCCTGCTTTTTCCAATCAGATAATAACAGTCTAATAACTGGCTTTGGGTCTGTCAATCCAATTACTTCCTATTTGGGATGTGCTGACACTCCATTAAATCTGCAGACAGATGGCAGAGTCTTTCATTACCCTCCAAGTGAATAATTAGCTTTCTGGGCACATAAGTAGGGAAGGAGCCCATCTATGAAGTCAGGTGTCTTTCAAATAAAACCAAAAACACAGATCTCTAAAAATAATCTTGTTAGGCTAATATTATGTCCGTGCCATGCGTGTAACAGGCAAAGCCATCTAGTTTATCCTTCCGTCAGTTTAGGAGCCTTTCCGGGCAGCTTTGATCAGGAGGGGTGGCCCCCTGGCCATATTTCTACTAGAGCTCTTTCCCCCTTAAGTCTGACTAGTATGCATTCCAGTAAAAATACCACCTCAGTCTGGGATCCAAATGACGTCACCTTGGGAAAGTAAAACTATTCTTTGATCTGAGCTAATCTCATTAGAAATGAAACAAGTACAATACTCACTAAACTAAGCTGCCTCTGGAGAAAGTGAAGCAGAAATTAACCTAAAACTTTCAAGGCTAGACGACTGGGTGCCTATAGTAAATTAAAATGCAATCATAAGAATTTTAATGACGTTACCTTATAATTACAAATCTTCATATGATGCTTACAATACAATTAAGAAAAAAGAATTTAAAAGGAAGCACCATCATACGTCTTCCACATTCCCCACTCTACCATAATGATCAGCACTTACCAGGTGTTCCATAACCTCTCTGTGAATCAACTTAAGGATGTTTTAAAGAAGTTGTTAATAATCATGGTGATAATTTTTACAAGGAAAAACTGTGATATAGTTGGTGAAGTTAATACCCCAAAATATAATGAGAGTTTACTTCTAAGAACTTACATGGTTGAGTTGACAGAGATCCTTTTCTACTTCTCTACCCTCCTTGAGTAGCTTTGTCACATATATCTCATCATTATGGTCAAACTCTAATTAGATTTTGTTTTTTTTTAAAGATTTTTTTTTTTTTTCCTTTTTCTCCCCAAAGCCCCCCGGTACATAGTTGTGTATTCTTCGTTGTGGGTTCTTCTAGTTGTGGCATGTGGGACGCTGCCTCAGCGTGGTCTGACGAGCAGTGCCATGTCCGCACCCAGGATTCGAACCAAGGAAACACTGGGCCGCCTGCAGCGGAGTGCGCAAACTTAACCACTCGGCCACGGGGCCAGCCCCTCTAATTAGATATTTGTCATTTCACACTTTCAATGGGTTAGAACCTCAGGAAGGAAAACTGCAAATTAATGTGGAGACAAGCATGCTGTCGTAGAAAGAATATGGCCTGGGAATGGGAAGACCTGGATTCCAACGTGGTTGTCCTACTGATAACTGTGTGACCCTGGGCCTTAGTTTACTTGTGAGATAAACTGGACAGATCCTTTGAGTACAGCCCTCACACTCCATGACTCGGTATGGGATGACGGGATGCTGGCATGATTTGGCCTTTTTCTCAGCCTTCCTCATTGCTAAGAGTAATTCCCTAAGGGCCCTTAAAGGGACCTGGAGTATCACTGCTATCTCATTATGAATATTCATCTCCAAAGGCCACAAAGACTAATAAACTCCCAGCTGCAGGAACAGAGGGTCAACAGGCTAAAACAGCACTAAAAGCAAGGAGACATTAGTGTGCTGAACTACTAAAGCAGACAACTTTACAACCCTTTAATGAGGATTATATTTTTTCATGGCTGCAGTTAAAGGGAAAAGTAGGCCCATTAACCGTTGTCCTCCCTTTTCTAAGTGTCTTCATTCTTTACCTATTGAGGGTAATAGTTATATTCAACAATAGTTACATATGAACTTGCTTGTGTAATACTTGATTTTTTTTAAAGTTCTTTGAATACACAGTCTCTTCGATTGAACATTTAAGAAAGCACTCACAATGACTGGTTGCTTTGAAAAACAGAGTGACTAGACTGAGAGAGGCTCAGTCAATGAAGCCAAAGAGTGCTGCTATTGAAGAAGACAAGGTGATCAGTGGCAGTTGGTTGTGACACATTCAGGCTATTATCAACAGCCTGGACAGCTTCTAGGGAAACTAATGTAATGATGGCAGGAACACCTGGGCTAAAAGAGTTGAAACTTGAATGAGTTTAATTGAAAGTAGTGTCTCTCAGGTGCTAAGAGAAGAGATGGAATAGCCTAGTAACTACAGTTCAAAATCAGAAAAAGCTGATTTAATTTTGAGATTTTTACAAACACTGAAAATTAAGTAAGAATTCCAAAGCAGAAGAGGTAGGCTCTGCTTCCAGGCTCACTAGGCAGCCAGGGAGTGTCAATTTCATTAGTATAGGTGACAAAGGGGCTAGGCC
Source organism: Equus przewalskii (assembly GCF_037783145.1). NCBI lineage: Eukaryota > Metazoa > Chordata > Mammalia > Perissodactyla > Equidae > Equus > Equus przewalskii. Next base: position 87,828,606 of record NC_091834.1, on the reverse strand, counting down.
GCCAGTGGCTTTCTGAAATAATTCACCATTTAAAATGGGAGAGAGGCACTTAGTCTATGATTCATCTGGACACCAAGGATGCAAATATTACCCTAATTACTGAAGTCACCTGAATGTATACGATATGGTATCTCTAAAGAGTTATTTTTCCAACTTGAAGTCAAGAACACTAGAAGCCTCATGAAGAATCCAAAATTGATCAGACAGACTGGAAAGTAGAAAAAACCCCCACTCACTAGCAAAATAATGGGCAAGATATACAAGGAAAAATTGTCTTCCCATGCTCCAGGGCCTCAAATCTAACTCTTCAATCAGTCTCCCACTGAATCAGGAGAGCTATGGAGGAAAAGAGCGACAAAATGCAAGGGGGGCATTTTCATTGCTGTTAGAAGGGCCATGTAAAGCTGGGGTCCTCTTGGAGCTGTACACTTGAGACTCACAGTTCAAAAGTTATGTGAGGCACCTGATTAATATAGTCAAGATCAACAGAATACTACTGCCTCTGTTAGAGTCTCTTCGAAGCACTAGCATTCAAATCATTAATGAAGATGATAAAATAAGGTAAAACAGCTCACTGCTCAAACTGCTCTTTGAGGATTTTGAGGCCCTGCTTTTATTAAACATCTTCATTTGCCACTTAAATACATTGTGCTTACTTTCCTAATAATCGACATATTTTCACAGGTAAAGAAGAGAAAGTGTGGGGGTGGGATGGGAGAGAATGCCTCAAAAAAGCCAAGTGAGGAGCCAGCCCCATGGCCCAGTGGTTAAGTTTGGCACACACTGCTTCGGCGGCCCAGGTTTGGTTCCCAGGCGCAGACCTACACCACTTGTCAGTGGCCATGCTCTGGTGGTGACTCACATACAAAATAGAGGAAGATTGGCAGAGATGTTAGCTCAGGGTGAATCTTCCTCAGCAAAAAAAAAAAAAAAAAAAGGGGCCAAGTGAATGTCCACCTTCACCCTCCTTGCTTGCACCACTCCTGCTGATGTTCCAAAGTCAAGAACAATCTGGAAGACTACTCACCATTTGGCTCTCTATACTAACAAGCCTCCAAATCCACTCAGACAACTAAAGTTGACTACTCCTTTTGATATATCCTCTTGAGAAAACATAAATGCATATTATTTTTGTATACTTTTTTTCAGAGCATCAAAATTGTCTCAGTTTTTACAGTTCCATTTTCATTTTGGATAAAAATGCACATTCTACAATAGCTCCACTTACGGCTTCATCAAAGCACAGTAATTTAGATTTTTGTTCCTGTGAACAATTTTCCTCTATAGTAGTTTTTTTCATTTTCCATATTTTAAGAAATGAAAATGCCTTAGTTGTAAATAAAATAATCACTTTCTATAGACAATGTGAAAAGTATGTTTTGGGGCATTTTAAATGATGAGACATTATGGGCTGCTTAATTCTGATCTAATCAGAAGCAAGTGTGAAAGCCCTAAAGAAAACATCTGAAACCACGGAAGGGACAAAGAGAACAGCAGCCGACTCCCTAAACCAGGGTCCTTAACCTGGGGTCTGCGAATCGCCTGATGCTGCATGTCAAATTGCCTGGGTCTGGGCATACAAATATTTCTCCAGGGTCCACAGCTGTCACCAGATTCTCAAAGGTAGATGCAACTCCCCCAAATTTCCTACACTCCCAAATTCTCCCCGATAGAGTCTCATCTGCATGTGAAAAAACAATGTTTAATTAAGTTTCCACATGTTAAACATGAATAAAAGAAAGAATAACTATAGAGGTAAATTGTATTTAAAGCCACTGATGTTTGATTTCTAAATCTTTGATAACATTATTTCATAACGATTAAGCACATAAAGAAATTTGATCTGTTTTAGATAACACAGTTTATGGTAGGCCGAGTGCGGACCAATAGCTCTGGATTCTAATCCTGATTCTGCTATCATCCTGCTAATCAGATTGGAGCAAGCTAATTAACTCACCTGGAGAACTGTTGAACATAGTTTATGCATCAAGAACTTATTTTACTAATTCACTCTCACTGAGATTTTGTTTTGAAATATTTTTACTAATCAAACTGCTTTTATTAAATAACTTATTTCTCCTTTTAAAAATTAATTTGTTTATAAATTGCCAAAAGGACTGATCAGTTCTTCTTCTGCCCATTTGTCCAACCAACAAATACTGATGAACGTCCCAGCATGTCTGAGGCCCTATTCAGGGAGCTAAGGACACACAACTGAACCGGGCAGACCCAGCCCCTACTTCTATGGAGCCTACAGTAAGTGCTCACCTTGAGCTCACAGAACTCCAGCCAGGATATAAATAAACCTATTGGTAATGTTGCAGCCATATCATGAGTGCATCCATACTCATGAATAAACTGAAAATAACTTGTGAAGCTTATCACCAACTTCACAGACTTCTAGGAGCTGGGAATTCTGGACAGTCAGCTGTTGAGTGAGATCAGCCGTCATATTCCTTCTAGTTCTAAAACGTGAAGATCTCACCATTCTAAGTGGAGAAGAGAGGATCCAGAGTTCAATATTCAATACCAGTTCAAGATATGCAGCCCTAATAAAAATGATACTTCAATCGTTAAAACATTCCCACATCTCCCCAATCTACAGAAATGTCTTCTTTCACTAAAACCTAATTATGTCTATAACCAAAGTAGATATTTATACTGATAATTCAATTTATGTAATATACATCTTCCTCCATGCTTCAGAGAGTTGAGTTTAAATGCCTTTTTGATTACTAATTATTTTCTAAGTGAGTTTAATGCTTGTGAAAGCTATTGGGACCACATGCCTGAGGATAAGTGTTCTGTTTATTTGACAAGCAGGTTCCACAGAGCCCCCAGTAGTGTGCAGCATGAACCTCTACCCACAAATTCCAATCTGGAAAGGTTTGTGTTGTGAAGCTAAAGAATATTTCAGTCATGATATCTTCCCTTCAGTTACTGCTAGTTTAAAAAATAAGAGAATAACCCAGATCTAGAAATAGGGGATCAATTATATGAAGAATTTGCCTAATCATTTATTTCATATGGAATGCATGTGACCACTCACAAAATACAAATTATGTGAAATAGGGCTAACACGTTAACTTGTAATAAAGGTAAATAGCTTCCACATGTTTTCTTCCCATTGTGTAAGTTCAGTTTGAAGTGTTACAGTAATCACCCCCATAGTTCCGGGAAATTAAATCATGTTTTTGCATCATTTGTTTCAGCCTACTCAGTGCTTAGCAACCTGTAAGTGCCCTCAATGGGATGGGAGAGACTCATTAGAAGCTTAAAGCTTTAGGACTATTAAGCAATCTTAGGTAAAGACATCTCTTAGAATTTTCCAGTGAAAATCAATTCATCAAATTCCTCTCCTGTCTACATTCTATTGCATGCTCTATTGCTCCTAAAAAACCTTGTTTCTCCTCCAGCTGGGGTAACTGCAGTTCACTCAGCAACCACTGATTCATGGACCACACTGTGGACTGTAAAGTAGGCTGACTCTTATTTCTGCTGGGGAGATGAGGTTGGGTTAGTTATGTGCTCGTTATTTACCAGGCTGGAGGCAGCTTCTGACTCCCTTAGGAGCTGCCTAACACTAATGGCGTCAGGTTTGCCACATGAGAATATATATTTCTTCTAATTACATGGTCAATGGACTGAAGATCTTGCTATCCAGAAAAAAATGGCAAGCCCTTGGACGCTTTAAACCAGATGATCAATATGCTGACTACATCTAAGATACAGAGTTAGAAACTAAATCAGTATAATATGGTTGTGATGGTCAAAACGCACAACTTACACATACAGTCTTTCACTGCTTTCAACAACAGTGTATTCTTAGAAACTAAAATGTGAAGGAGGAAGTCTTTTCCCATCATCCCCCACAACTGACACCAAAATAACATTTTCCCTTTGAAATGGATAGTCTTAAACTGACTAGTAATTCTGCAATTATTATAATAGTAACACGATTTATAACCAAACTAAGTAACTGAGTACAGACTTTCGTAATTTGACCAAGGATACATCTAGGTCAACACTGGGCCTAGAACCCAGGATTTTCATATCCTCTTCTGGTCTTTCCAATACACTGTATCGCTTTATCATCAAATGATAATCCTTTATTGTTAGTGTGGCAGACTACATAATTACATTAGGAAGCTTGCTGGAAATTAACAATTGGAAGGCAGCTATGCTCACCACTACACCACCAACACCACTAGAAAATTAACAATTGAACAAATTAAGAGAGGCAAAAGGAAAATATGTGCCATTTAGTGGTGGGGAGGTGGGGAGAAGTAGCATAGAATTGAATAAAGGTCAGCAAACTACAAAGTGGCACAAAGTGGAGAGCTTTTGTTAGCCTTAAGCCTGAGGAAAATGCTTTTCTTGATCCAGTGTTCCAGAACTTTTCAGATAAAGAATTCCTTTCTTCCCTTCCTTCCTGCTTACATACTAGCTTTATTAAGATATAATTCACATGCCAAATAATTCTTTCATTTAAAGTTTATAATTCAATGGTTTTTAGTATATTCACAGAGTTGTGCAGCCATTACCATAATCAACTTTACAACATTTTCATCAGTCCTAGAACAAACCCCATATCCAATAGCAGTGACTCTCCACTTCCCTCACAACTCCACCCCACTTCCAGCCCTAGGCCACCACTAATCTACCTATTTCTATACATTTGTCAGTTCTGGACTTTTCACATAAATAGAACCATACAATAGGTGGTCTCGTCGACTGGCTTCCTTCACGTAGCATTATGTTTTCAAGGTTCATCTATGTTATGGCATGTATCTGTACTTCATTCCTTTTTATTGCAGAATAATATTCCATTGTATGGGTACACCACATTTTATTTACCCATTCATCAGCTGATGAACAACTTGCTTTTTGATGTGCTAAAATCCTTTCTCTGGGCTCTCCATTAACTTACAGTCCACTGTTATCACTATTTTCATTTTTCATTCATAATCACTAATGGAGTAGTGTTTTTTATCTGATTGAGGAAACCAAAGCAATCCGAATATGAACTGAAAGCCAGATTAAAGATAACTGAAAGACCATGGGTTGGTATGAGCAATGATTAAATTAACCGTAAACCATTAACAGGATACAAAAAGAAAGCGATGAGGATCGTGGGAAGTAGGTGATATGTCATCTAAAGGTGCTGATGTGTAGATACAATAGCATCACCAAAGAACAGTGACTAAATAGAGATGGCGGGTTTCATAGTGCCTGCCTTATGACTTCTGAGTACTTCATTAGAAAAGGCAATGTCACTGCTGGAGCTACTCACCTGTCAGCCATGTCTTCCACATCTTTGAGCCTCCTCAGAAGCCTAGAATAGCATGTGGTCACACTAGAGTTAACAAATACTTATTAGATGATCATATATTCCAGCTTCAGGGTTCCCTGTGAGAATGCCAGAACCTGTCCTTGCACTGAGATCTCACAGCGAACTTCCTAAGGGACAAGCTCTTTCAGGTCACTGCTGAGTATGAAGATATTTGATCCTTGGAATTGTACTTAAAATGCCTGAATTGTTTAGTGTTGAATAAACAACTGAACCCAATTGACAATCAGTTCACAGGTATTTGTTGAGTTTCTACTACGTGGCAGGCATTGCTTGAGACACTGAGGACCCAACAGACAAAGCTGCTGACTAATGCAGTTTACATTCTAGTTAGGGGAGACAGACATGAAACAGACATGTATTAAGTAGTGACAGATGCTATAAATTAAAATAAAGGAGACTGAGGGCTGGAAAGTGATGAGCAGTTGCTCTTCTAAAGAGGACAGTCAGGGTCATTAGCATACAAAAGACACTTGACTATATCACTCCAGATATTCCAACGGTTTGAGGCACCTGTGCCCAGAATCAGGGACAAAGACCAAATAAGTATTTCTTACTGTAGCACAAGTTATAATACTTGAATTCTAAAAATTATGTACTTAGCACATAGAAGACACAGTTTTAAGGTATCATTCCAATAGTGGTGGCACTTTTGGACTGATCGACAGAGATTCTTTTCCCAGATCCCCTTTTGCTAACATGGGAGACAGCTAATATCGGAGATAGGATAACTGGTGGTTTAATTTAGTGAAGTTAGTTGATCTCATGGGAACTGAACTCATGGCATTGGTCTCTCTCAAACTATGCTCCAATTAACTACAATATACTATTCTGGGACACGTAGCTGCTGCTGTCTGCCTGGAGTAGCACAGCTGTTCAGAGTGAAAACCAGCACACAAGCAGTTAAGCACATTTGGGAAAGAAAAAAATATGTTTTTAAATGCCTTCTTTTTTTAAAAGTTAGCCCGAGTGCAGCTGTGATTCTTGAACAGCTTGTTCTGAACCACACGGCCTTCCAGCCTCCCAATCTTTCCACTATGTTCCATGCTCAACTGGCTTTCAACAGCTTTCCCGAAGCAACTCTTCAGCATACTAAACTTGGGATTCTTTAACACTAAGTAACACTTTTCTCTCTTTAATGGGATAATTTAGCCTTCTGACTTTCACAGCAGATGCATTTAAGATTTAGTGATGTCATTTAATTACAGACTCTGAAGAAATCTGAAAGCATCATTATAACTAGCCTATGCTGTTAGCTCCCTGATGGAGCCCATCAGCAGTGCTATGTACAAGAAGAACGGACTCCAGGGAGGAAGAAAGAAGAGAAAAAGGCATAGGTCAAGGCCTGTGCTCCATCACCTGAATATTGATGTCCAAGGTTCTCCATATATCATCTAGTTAAATGGAGATAAAACTCAGAAAGGGAGAGACCAAGGGTCCAAATTAGCAGGCAAATGAATGATCAGGTCAATAAACCTACTGAATAATTATTACGGTGTATTTTCTCAATTAGAGTGATCAAATTAAGATATCAAAGGTACTTTTTTTTGTCCTCTTAATGGTCTCTTAAAGTCTTAACCACTAGAGTTCAATAACTATTATGCACCATTACAAGCACTTGTACTTGACCTTTTTGCCTAGTAAGAGCGATGATAAAGATTAAGGGAAAAAAATATAAGCAAAGAAAAGCCTATATGTTAATCAAATGAGAAAGTGCTTTAAGAAAATTAAGTGGCATAATTAAAAATTTTATTGATTTGAATTATTAACATAATTATTAATATTATTGCTGAAAATGGAAGGATAGATAAAATGGGATGTTTTAAACAAATGATTACTATTCTCCAAGAATATAAAGATGGGAGTGTGAAGAATTTATCACATTCATAAGCTGTCCAAAGAAAGCAAATCAAAAACAAATATGCATTCCATCTACTGCATAGAACTTTTCTCTTGGTACTCACACCACTGCCAGCAACTAAGGGTCTAAACAACTCAGTTCTATAGAAGAGTTTCACAAAATCTGAAAGCATCACAACCCCAAGTCTATAATACCTCCTGTTACTGACAACATGTATCACCGGCGTATTGTAAGCAAAGGAAGAACTAAGCTATCTTTGTTTGTCAAAATCTGAACCTTCCTCCCTTCCAAATAACTTACAATTTTTAAAACTAGCTACAAGCAAGGATCCCATACACTAACTCTCCACACAGTTCACTGAATGCACACTTTATTACACTACTTAAATGCAAGAGTTCAAGAGCACAGACATGGATGAGTAATTTGGCATGGTGAATGAGATGAACATTCTGGCCTTCTGCCACTAGGAATCATATAAAATTCAGTGTTCATAAAAGCAGTTATGTCCTAGTGGAACTGTAAGGAGGATGATAGTCAGGGTCATGGCTTAATGATATGATGTCAGACATAGCAGTGTTTCATACGTAAGCATCAAAGTCTACACGGATATGTGGCTATGATCCACTCTTCCAACCACCAACCACAGACAATCCCTGGTCTCTGGATATCTCCAACCAGAGCTGGTTTTGGCAAAGGGCTTGGCAGCCTATGCAACAACGTGACTTAAGGATGCTATGAAGACATAGATCCTCTACTATTGGAAAGGGGCTAAAAAAGTAAAGTTTTCAAGGGATATAATAGCTCATATTCACAAGAGAGGATATGAGTTACAGAAGGTTCTTTAAGAAAATCATTTATTGAATATTATGAACCATAGCAATTGCTTTATATATTTTATTACTAATCTTCATAATACTCCGTTGAGATAAACATCCCCTTATTAAAGATGAAGCACAATGAAGCTGAGTAACTTGTCCGTTGAGATAAACATCCCCTTATTAAAGATGAAGCACAATGAAGTTGAGTAACTTGTCCAAAGTCACTAGACAAATAAAAACGGTATGGCTGGGATTCAAACCCTAGTCTGTCTTGACACTTACTTGGGTCTTTCCACTCTGTCACCCTACTTTCCAGTGAATTAAGCCCGTGACCTTGAAGCCAGAGGGCAGGTTGTGGAGACCTGTCCTTCTGTATACCCCATATAATAGCATCAGCCTTTGATATCATATCTCTCCCCCCACATGCACAGTAAAATTGTAGGTATGTACCTGGGTCCTGGGAACATTTAATCTAAGGACAATTTCCTGGCGTTCATTTAACCAGATTTTATCTACAAAAGAAAGTGTTTCAGGGGATCCATTGAAGTGTGACTTGCCCCAGGCTCACTTCTACTATGGATGACGCTGCAAAGAAGCCTCCTATGTTGGGATCATTCTTCTGCCCTGATTTGAAACTTACCCTTTGATAGCCTTCAGCCTGCCTGATCTGAGTCTCATCGGTTCAAGTAGATTACTGCAAAAGAGACTCCTTGTCTAGTGAGATCAACAACATACAGGGAGCATCGGATAATTTCTAATTGAATTTTGCATTACTTTGATTAATGTTAATGCCAGCAAGGCCCCAAGGATGGGTGCATTTGTGTGATTTGAAATAATCTAATAATTTTATAAAAGCAAGAGATATTTGCTTATTGTAAGCCTAGAGGCCCAAGTATCTAACTAGTTTCGATCCCAGAATGACTGCACGCCCTCAGAGGTTACATTTATTTTAGTAAACCTAGATATGTATAAATATAACATTTCCTAATATAGAATTTTGACAAATAACTAGCAATGTCTGGATTGATGACTTCCTCTAAGCTAAGGAAGCTAACATGTTCTCAACAAAAGCTTAAAAGATACTATGAACATAGACAATACTGCAACCCTTGGCAGCCTTTTAATACTGACCCAACTTGATTGTATTCATCCACAAAGATAAATTAGGTAGAAAGACTCATAGAGGCTAGGATTACAAAGGAAAGGTTAAAAAAAATATGAGAAGCCACAGGGAATGAATAAAACTAAAAAAGGTTGATTCTGACACAACAGAAGCTTTTTTTGCGTTGTCACTCATTAAGCAGCATGTCTGGAAGGAGGTATTATTGCATTTTGTAGCTGGTGAAACTAAAGATAAGTTAGACAACTTTCCTAAAGGCGTAAGAGTAAGCCAAGCACTCAACTGGGAGTTGAGTTTCTGCGCCCCTACCACTCCACTGATCACAATGAGTTAATGCTGAGCCCCACATGGGAGACTCACACAGTGAGGGCCCAACGCAAGACCAATTCTCACGAGATGTATCAAGCTCTCCCACAAATTTCAGGTATGGGAGTGGCTGGGCATCAATCATCTGGAAAAACCCCAGCCAACGACAGAATCAACAGATTTTAGAATTGGAAAGGGTCTCTGCATTCATTGATACTTCATTCCTTGCATTTACAGATGAAAAAAAAAAAAACAACCAACCCAGAAAGACTAAGTGATATGCTGAAGGAAACACATCTAGTCAGTGGCAGAGCCAGAACCCAAACTCAGGTCTACCAACTACCAGCCCAGTTGTTGTAACACTATAGTGCAACACACTATCTGTAGATTTCAGAACCTACAGAAAGCCAGCTTATTTTTACAGTGAATCCAGCAGCCCCGAGAAGTCTAGTCTAATCTAGAGTTTAAGGAGTCCCACTCCCCCACTCCCACCGGCTACCAAAAAATGAACCAGATAACCTAAAACAGCCTTCAAAAGTTTTCAGCTTCCAACAGCCTTCTTCACGGACTGTTTTGAATTCTACATTTAGAGCTTTTTTTGATTCTTGATACTTTCTATTTCCCTTATATAGACAGACCCACTATCTAAGAGTTATTTTTTTTCAGAACCAAAGTGGTGGAGGGAACAAAGGCAGCATGTTCCACTCTCATCAGTGCTGCTGACACACTGGCCAGTGTCTCATGCTTCCAAAGACTAATAAAAGATCATCTGCCCAGTTTTGTGATGTCACATGTGGATTCACCAGGAAGCAAGGCGTATTATAATTAGAGCCATCTTTAGAGGATCAAGTAATCTCTTAGCATTTCAGGAGGCAATATAAAACAATTCTTAGTTTTAAAAATACCAACATGCTATCAGGGGTTGTGGCAGCCATGGAGGTGCTCCACTTAGATCTCCTTCTAAGAGAATGTGCTGTGGGGAGCAGAGCTGATTGTCAGCCTACAGGCACCACACCTGTGGATCCCCTCAGTGTTCACGCCAGGCCACGTTTTCCCGAGGTGCTCCCAGCCAATGACCGAGCAAGGCAGGCAAACCTGAACTGGGCCATAGCGGTCCAGCGTGGGATTCTTTATGACACCACAAAGCTCCAAAACAAAAAAAAAGACTTGCTCTTGGGAATTATTAACAATAATTCTGGTAGACTCCTGGTAAATCTGAGAGAGTTGCTAAGTCCAAGGAAGAGGTTGTCTCTAATAATAACAAAGGGCAGCTAAAAAATATACATATTTATAAGAAGAAACTTGTTAATAACAAGCTCTTAAAACCAGTTTTTGAGCTCCCAAATCCAACACATCTCTGAGGCTGCTATCATTAACGCTTCCCTTCTCCACATTATAAAGGCAAAACCAACAAAAAAACCTCTTATTCACTTGGTAACACTGTCAAATAAAATGCTAAAAGAGTGGCTGTTTTAGATTCTCTAAAAGCAATTATAAGAGGAAACTACTTCAAATATGAAGAAAATGAATTCTTTTGGAAAGCATGTTAACTATCAGTGTGAAGGCGTTTAGGGTACTGCTTGATGACTAGAAAAAAAATAGCTAATAAAAAACTGTAGGTGACCATTTATTCTATGATAGTATCATTTGTCAAATGAAACCCATGCCTCCAGCATCCAACTCCCGCCCCTCCAATTTACCAAAACACCCCACCCCGCTCCCCAGTAAATGATCAGGATAAGTCCTCTGACTTACCACTAACAGACATTTCCCAAATGATCCCAAGACCAGTGAGTTCTGAAAAGTTTCAAGGAACAGAGTCTCTAAGATGTTTGGTCCTTCTCTTTTTTCCCTCACTCTTTGCTTTTTACAGTACTAGAAAGCCACACTTCTCCCCTAGCAATATATCAAAAATAAGAGTTAGTAGCAGTGAGAAAGCTATTAAAAAAAAAAACCTCTTTTTATAGATGGGGCATTAAATGAACACTATTTAAATCTCTTGCTTATACAACAAAGATGGGAAATAGATATAAATTTTCCAATATCTAAAAGCAAAACCCTGTAGTCTACCAAAACAAAATTCCCTTTGTAATGCAACTTTGCAAAGGAAACTTAAACTCCAAAGATAATTTTGCATCCAAGGTACTCACTGAATCACATTCGCAGAGATGAATCAATAGAATTTGTTTGATTGCTTCATCATCCCTCCATTATACCAAATCTTCTAAGGCAGCAGGAAAGATCATAAGAATGTTTGAGGATTGCTTATTTGAAGATAGAGAGAAGGCCAAATCCTATCATACCTATTACAGAATAGAGCCTAACCATAAAAATCTTAATTAACACTGTAACAATTTACTTAGAAGTCTCTGATGCAGCCCATGTGAGGCTAAATCAGAAGGGAAATGCTGTTAGCATTTTAGAAGAATTAAATTAAAAGAAAAAAACCAATATGGCAGAGGCCACATTATAGACTAATAAGGGATTAGATAAAGCACTTATTGCTTGGATATTGTTTCTGCTATGCGACAGAATGAAGGGAAAACAGCTCTGAGCCTTGGGTTAGAGTGTGATAACTTTTCCAGTGAGTAATGGTGGGAAGAGTGGTCCTCAACCTTCTGACTCTATCCACATCCTAGAAACAGTGAAGAAGTCTTAAAGAAGATAATATCTCAGAGCAAGTAATATCTCAGATCAAGTCCTGTTTAAAGTTAATAAGGAATCATGAGGAATTTGGTATACATGTTTTTCTCATTAATTACTCCCTAAGATCAGAATCAAAAGAGAGAGTAGGGTGAACAACTTGCGTTAAAAATCTTACCCAACATACTTTGGACCTTTCCTTTGTGTTAATCACAGCACAGTCTTAGGAAGAATGTCTGCAGTACTCATCGATCTAGTACACTTTTATAAGCCTCTTAGAAGAAGCGTGGTTAAGTTCACGTGCTCCACTTCGGCGGCCCAGGGTTTCGCCGGCTCAGATCCTGGGTGCGGACCTAGCTCCGCTCACGCTGAGGTGGTGTCCCACATAGCACAACTAGAAGGACCTATGACTAGAATATACAACTATGTACTTGGAGGCTTTGGTAAGAAGAAGAAGAAGAGAAAAAAAAAAATAAAAAGACTGGCAATAGTCGTTAGCTCAGGTGCCAATCATTAAAATAAAATAAGATAAAATAGGGCATAAAGTAAAGAGTAAATGTTACTAGATATCTAGGCTGCAAATAGCACAGAAGTGTGGTGGAGATGCAGTTCCAGGAGAACAGAATATTACACGGGTAAGGTACGGTACCTAGACAGTCTTCATAATGACTCATGATAATAGAGGGTGCTATATATGATATGTACTCATTATATGCTAGAGACTGTTCTAAGAACTTCATGTGTATTAACAAACTCAATCCTTACAATAGTCCTATAAGGCAGGTACTATTATTATCATCCCCATATACCAGATGAAGAAAAAGAAGAACAGAGAGATTTAGTGACTTGCTAAATGTCACACAGCTAATAAATGACTGGGCTAGGATCTGAAGCTAGATACGATGGTTTTAAAGTCTGCACTCTCAACCACATGCCACTGTCTCCCATCTATACTACATACCTGCTTCCTACTACAATTCCAAATCAGGCCATCCCTGATTCCACCAATAATCATAATACTGCCTTGTTCTTTAGAATGACATTTACTAGGAATGTGAAAACACTTTTCAGGTCTAGAGTAGCAACTCGTCATGTCCCACTGCAGGAAGTATTTTTACTATACATTCTAGTCTAAAAGGAGACCCTCAGATTGTCTGAAACAGACCTAAATATACAATCCAGTAATAAAGTTTCCTGATAATTTCTTCTAAAGATAATATGTTCTCAACACAACAAGCAGAGGCCTAGAAGAAAGAGCAAAATGTGCATGGTTTTTAATCTCAGTAGAAATCCTGATAAATGCTACGTTCAAAGGATTCTTACAGGGAGTAAGAATCATTAAGGATCCTGGTAAAATCATTTTAAATCCATAATCTTAGCACACTAAATATAAAAAATTAATAACAAAAGATAATTACAAAATAATGTCTGAAAATATAAATTAAGTAATTTTCTTGGCCCTCAAGTGGTCTTATATTTAGAACAGAATTAAAGCTCGTGCTCTTTTTTGTTTTCATTTTACCTCCTTTCCAGAAGGCTAAAAGGGCCTTCTTGTTACAGGACAGTTGTGTTTCACATTTTTAATATGACTTTAAAAATACACGTAAGTATTCTTAGACACAAAGCAATTAGAAGGACATCAGTAAGGCCGGGAACAAACTCATGGCCCATAACTTGCAAAAAAGAAACAGAGAAAATCATACTTTGTGAAGAATACCTATGTGAAGACCCAAAGCAACAGGTTTCTGAAGCTCATCCAAATCATTTGGCATGTCAACAGGCTTACTTGGAGCCAAATGTTAGCTCTTGAGCATTTGATAAAGTTTGAAAAATAATATGTTGATGATTTAACAGGCTAAAAATCAAATATGAATCAAATTTTTCATAAATTACACATGATCTTAAAAATTAGAGAGAAGAGTGAATGAATCCTGTCCATATTACAATGGAACCCAATTCATCATTCACATTCTATAGTCCTTCATTCACAAAGAGGTCCATTAGCCTTCTTTGCCAGTCCTTTTTCCACATAAAGGAACTGGCCTTGGGGCAACACACGCCAAATGTCTGGAACAAGAGACAAGATGTTCAATTAACTCCTGAAAGTTGATTGAATAAATTAATATAGAACTTAGACTAACGTGCCCGTGCAGTCAGCAGTGGAAAGGGAGAGGAAGAAGAGTAACCTGTAAGGAGGATGCTGCACTTTATTAGGCAACGACATAAAGACACCATCATTTGTATTTCCAGTACCAAAGAGTGGAATCAGAAAGTGGACTGTGGCAATCATAAACAGACAGTGAAAAGAGAGACCCAAAAACTCAATTTCCTCAAGCCGCTAACCTATTCCTTAAAATCATATTTACAAGTTGAAGTCCCCACTTCCTTTAGCTTTCTAGCCCAGCTAGAATTAGATTTCTAACTTATTTTGCCTTATTTCTTTGATTTAAGAGTATGGATTAATGGAATGCCCATAAATGTCCAAAGAACCTTAAGTCCACTAAGACTATAAGCAAAAAGAAGACAGATGCATTTCCTTCAAGAGAACTGATGATGTGGTTTTCTTCTAGCATTGAACCTAACTCTACACTAGCTAAGGAATCCTTTTCTGAAGTTTCAAGAAGGCCAAATTTCAGTTCTTTTGTAGACACTAGAGCATCTCATATGGTCTACAGCCATGACTTACCTGCATCGAGGGCCCCATACGTCCTTCTGTCTCCTATGTATTTATAGTCTTGGGATGCTCAACAGAAGAGTAAATGAGGGATTATGAATGTCTCACAGGAGACATGGACAGGGAAAAAGATCTCATATATTTTCTCAGCTATTTTGATGCCTTTACTGTGTCACAGTCCTCTCTATTGGACTAAATCCACAGAAAAACTATAAGGAGAACATTAGTGTAGCTATACACATATTCTGCTAGATACACCTGCTACATCTTTGGCAGATAAAATTAATTTGTCCTCTTTTCTAACTTTATTACAGATGATAAACTAAAACACAAGAGTACAAGGACAGCGCTACATTGTGTACCAAGATTAAGAAAGCTGTGTGTCTTTGCAGAACACCCTGTGAGACTGTCAACTTGATTACTTTACTGAATAAAAAGTGGCTTGAAGTAATTTCTGTATGATACAGGCTAAGAATGACCAAGGAAAACTCCTAAAATTTATATAAAAGTCTAATGCATGGAGGCTGTGCATTTCATCCATGTTGATTTCCACTCCTTTATCCCAAAGGATAGGCATATTGCAGATTAAAGAAATTAAGAAACTTTGGCACGTAGTACTACATAGTAAAGCATTTAGGAAAGAAACGGAATTCCTCACTTCTAAAGAGACAAACTCAGAAAAAAAAACATGTAAAATATTGTCTACCTTTTTGAAAAATTGCCATAATCATGACTCCATAAAGAGTTAAATCCTCTTAAAACGCATAGACCTGGAGGCCCGGGGTAAAGGCGCGGCTCCATTTTACTGCCATATACCTGAGTTACTGCTGGAGGTAACAGATGTTAGTCACGTTAACCATATTTTCATCATTACTTACTTAACTAATAAGGGGGGGGAGGGACAAGTTGAGTGGAGCATTAGAATCTTCAGGGAAAAATAATCGTAAACTTCAAGTCGACATTGTGAGTTGTCCATAAGCTTCAGTGATTCCTGAAATTGGACCAGGATGAGCTTCATACAGCCCATTTAATTCACCAAAAAACATTTAATTACCAAAGCCAATGGGAAGATGAACTCAGAACTAATATCCATAAGTTAAGGACCATATACTATAACATGCACAAACAGAGTAAAAAGTTAGGCTTGAACTAAGTGGATTTTTAAAATGGCTTTTTTCCTTAAAAAAATCAAGTTAAATGCCTTCAAGTTTCTATGCTTAATATCCATGGTCAATACACCACTGTTTATCAGCAATAACTTCAGTTAAACAGCAATGTCATAAGAATAACAGCAATAACCTCAACGGGAGCTAACATTTACTGAATGCTTACTATGTGCTGGGCTCTGTCTAAGCTAATTTTACATATATATGTATATATACATAAAATCTCATTATCTTTGCCTTCTTTTTTCAACATCTTTTATTCAATGTCATTCTAATTCCTACTGGCATATCTTTAAACCTTTACAAATATTAAAAGTCCACAGCTGGTAAGGAGGCTGCATTCATTTAGAAAGCAAGTGAACCATTATAGTAACACATATGGAATGGGCTAAACATAAGTTTTCTGCTCATGCCTGAGAATAATTCAAGATATCAGTCTGGATCTTCAGGGATGTTAGTGGTCTGCACTCCTGCAGCCTTCCCAACTTTGCCCTGGCTGGTTAGTTCATTGGGTAGAGATCCACACAATGAGGTCAAGGCTATGGCTTAATCTGCTTTTTGATACCAGTTTATTCTGCACAGAGAATAATCACTCAGTATCACATACCACATCCTTAATCCCAGCTACGTGTTTTGAAAATATGTGCCTTTGATTGTGAGGGGACCAGATGTAGGAAAGCAGCTTAGTATCAACTCAGCCCTGTTATTAGGATGATGGGTGTGGGGAGATTAAAACCACCACCACCACCAAAGAAAACAAATCGCAAATGTGTTTTCTACTAGCAGTAGACAGCAGACCTACCTTCATAGACGCTGGCTATCTGCTATCCAGTCCATTTAGGTCAGAAGGGCTACGGAGGGCGTGGTGGTGGAGTTTTCATGGGCGGGGGACAGTGGGGACAGTAGGTTTGTGTATGTATGACTATGTAAGAGCAAGGAAAGGAGAGCCAGTACCACCAAGAATTTATATTATCAGCTTACTGCTGACACTTCAACCTCCAGAATGTAAAAGCTCATTAGAACCCACAAAAAAGTATCCAGAGATTTTAGCAGCTGTAGAAGGGAGCACATTTGGGGATATGATCTGCTCTGGTAAGCAGCATCTCCCAGGCACCCATCCAGGGAGCTCAAAAAGCAAAAACAAGTAAAAGAAAATCTAGCCAATATACAGATTTTCAGGCTCTGCTCCAAACCTACTGGATTAGGTTTTTTCTCAAGGGGGTTGACGGGGGGCCGAGGAGGGGGGGGGCGGGGTAGAAGTAGGGCAGGGAGCAGTAATCTGCACTCTTAAGAAACTCTCTAGGGAATTCTTACTCTGTCATGTTTGGAAACCACCACCCTAGAGACATAACTTGGGTTGAAAAAGATTGAATTTCCTTACGTGACTTGAGCGGCCATGTCTCTAAAACAGAAAACAAAAACTTAGTGGGTAGCCTGTAAAAGAGTGTGCTTTTCAACCAGAAAAGTACTGAGACTTTCTTCTGCAGGTGTTAATGAGGCCTAGGCACGCACTGGGGAGAGATGACATGTGACAAAAGCCATGGGGGCAACACAAGATTGCCTGGAGTCCTACAGCGGCTGTGGAGTCGCTTCTCCGTTTATGCTCACAGCAACCCTAGGAGGTAGGTATTATTCCTGTGCCCATTTTACAGATGAGGAGACTCAGGGTCGGAAAAATCTAGTGATTTGCACAAAGCCTCCCAGGTAATAAGGCAGGAGGCAGTGCTCTAAATGGAAAGGAATAACAACCTGGAAGTCAGGAGAATGGAGTTTCAGCTCAGCCTTGCCATGAAATTACTTTAGCACCCCTGGGCCGCAAATGTCCTTATTTGCAAAGTGAAAGAATTGGATTAGACCATTTCTAAGGTCCCTTAAAATTTTAACAACCTATGATTTTAAGCTGTCACAAGCAGGGTTTCCGCCTCATGGCGTGGTGTCTTTTACCGTCATGTGTCCCTTAACACTGGGGATACGTTCTGAGAAATGTGTCATTAGGTGATTTCATTATTGTGTGAACATCATAGAGTGTGCTTACACAAACCTAGACAGTATAGCCTATGACACACCTAGGCTATATGGTCCTAATCTTATGGGACCACCCTCATATATGTGGTGTGTTGTTGACTAAAACATCTTTATGCAGTGCATGACTGTATATTATACTTGACTGCCACGTTATAATCATGTTCAGAAAAACGCGGCATTAAAAATCTAGGTTAGGTACTATGGCAGGAGCTATTTGAATTTAAGGCTTATATATATGAGAATAAATAATTTTAATCAATGCATTGCAAGTTTTGCTTTACTAAAGATGGAAGGGGGGGCTAGTTGTTTGAATTCGACAGCGTAAAAGATTCTTTGTGTTCTAACACATAAGTTGCAACAATAAGTGGCATCTTCCATGAGACCAGGTGTTAGAGACTGCTATGTGAGATGTTCCTAAATATTACCAGGGCTGCAGTAACAACTTTGCCTGCAAAATGCATGCGTGGCACAGCCTGGGATGCAGAGCACATACTAAGTAGGAAACGTAAATGTGCAGAATGGCTGTATAATTGTTGAACTCGTGCCTCGTATATTCATAGTTAATTTTGGCAACCGATTTCAGTTACGGGAAGGGGGAAGATGGGGAGGGGGTGACTTCTCCTGTCCTTCAACTTCCCAGAAATGTATTAGAAATGACAGCCTATGATTGCTGCAGACAGTATCTAATTAACTGTCATTATAAAACACATGTCAGAGCCTGGGGCCTATGAGGGATCTGATGTCTAATTTCTCTCCAGAATAATAAGAGTCTCCTTTGAAACAAGCTGGTGAATGAATTTTGTTGTCTTATTAACCAACTGATTTCAATCTGACCCCCTATTCCCTCCCCCACCTCACTCTTTCCTGCTGCATCCCCCTCCCCTAACTACTTTGGAACCCATATTTTAGACAAGTGATGGATTTAAAACAACTTCTTGTCATCTTCTGCCTAGGCAATCTCAATAAAGAGCTACTGCAGAAATATGATATGGAAATGGAAGCTGTTTGTAAAAACTATTAACTCAATAACGAAACAATTATTCCTAAACAACCATGAAAATTACTTACAAGCCTTATTTTCTCTCATTTTGCCATACCACGATTGCAATTCTATTTTCATTCCTATTAATTAGAACAAAGAATTTAATCCTTTTCTCCTTCTATTATGCAAAAGCAAGCATGGTTATTAGGGAGCTATCTAGTTTCCAATTAATTTTATTTAGGAAAGAGTTACACAGACGGAATCATTACTGATGTCCTCTAACTGGGGGGTTAAGATGAAAAGGGGCCTGAATCAACACAGAAAGTAAGACACCTCCCTCGGTTCACTATTCCATTTGCAAGATTACTCATCAGCTTCCCCAAATGGATCCATGACATTCTTAACTAAGCAAGGAACATTAGGCAAGGGAGGCTGAATGAAACAAGAAAAAAGCTGATAAAAGTTGTGTAACATCTTGCATATAATACATCCATGGTAACTCCCACTCACCCTCTCCATTGTACCACCATTGGCACAATGCACATCCAAACCATGGATTTTCTGGGAGTGAAGACCAAATTCTGTACCCACTTAATCTGTGTTACTGATAATGACCAAAACAGTGTTTTTCCGTCTGTGCATCATAACCAGCATGAAATGGATTGATTTGCATGCAATGGAATAGGACAGAATAGAACAGAAAATATCAGAGTGTAACATATATAGTAACATATGTCTATATACGTATGTATGTAAGTATGTATGCCTGTATACTATTTTAGTTATGGCCAAAAATTCTGAAAATCCTTGGAGTAAGGCAAAGAAATTGGTCAACAAATATTCATTAAATATATAGATGACCCCGAAGCAAACTGAACTAGCATAATGCTCATCAGTTACTTAATTTAACTTCAGACTCTACTCATTAGACATATTTGCTCCCATCTTTCTTCCACAGGAGTAATGAGACAGTGTGGGAATGATCCTAGTGCCAAAGGTCTGAAGTGAAACCTATGACTTCTGCTAAAATCAGTTTCAACATCTGTTGAAGAATTAGCAGAGATTTAGGATGCTGGTAAACGTTGAAAAACCTCCATTATGTGAATTACTGAAATGTAAAATAAGCCATAATATTTTACCTAGGTGATCATAGCTGATAATTATGTTCTATTTTTAAAATGCTATGATCTCGACTATATAGTCAGAAGCAGTCACTTAATTGTGACATATTTGAGAACCAATAAAATCCAGTAATCTATACATCAGATATTTACAGCTGCCCATGAGAGTACTATAAGTAATTACTGTATTGAAAATCAAAATCTGAGTTTTCCTACATTAGCTCTGATACAATACCTTGTCCAGAGTCTTATGTGGCTCAGGCCTTAGAGGAGTGAAACTGGCTAGATGTTTAACAAGGCCAACGGACTTTGGGAAATGGGTTGTAATATACAGGGTCAGCTCAGGACAAAACTGTTCATTTGTTCATACAACCATCCACCTATGCAATTAGTATTTACTGAGTGATAAGTATGCATTAGGCATAATGCTAGGTACTGGGCTATGAAGATAAAGGTATGGTGTTTTCTTTGTCCTCAAAAAACTTTACTATCTAGTAAGAGGATACCAACCTGTAAACACATGAGTGCACTAAATGTTAGAGATTCTGCGACACAAATATACGCAATGTACAGTGGGAGGAAAGGAAGGGGCCATTAGTTCTCAGGAAGGGTTAGTCAGAGGAGAGCTGATGCTGAAGCTGGACAATGGTTAGAGGAGAAGAGGACATAAAGCATTCGGGTATGAGTGAGGCACAGGGGTCAAGTAGGACCAAAGAACAGAAGACCCTGCAGATGTAGGCCAGACCCTGCATGCTTCACTGAAGAGTTTAGACTACACCCAGAAAGTAGGGAAGGATTGTAGGCAAGGTAACAAAGTCATCGGCTAGGTGTTTTAGAAAGATTGCTCTGGGGAGAAAGACTAGTCAAGAAGCTCACTTAGAAGTCATTGACTATAAACCTCTCAATTCAGAGTTTATCTCCTCAAAATTATGCAATCTATCTCCCACAGCAATTAATTATTTAGTACTCTCACATTACTTCCTGTCTAGACTTTATCACCAAAGTATCTCACCTAAGAACCTTTTGAAAAGGAAAAAAAAAAAAACAAAAAAACTATGCCTCAAGATTTCCTCTCACTTACTTTGATTAGAGAATATTTATTTCAAATATTCACTATACTTCTATATAACCAAAGCACTGGATAAGATATCCATAAATAAGACAAGTACTTTCTAGATGAAAGAAAATTTAAATTTGGTGCATGGGTGATATTTCTCACCCTTGACGTCCAGCCTAAATGTCATCTCCTCCAGGCAGTGTACCCTAATCTCTTGGCTAGAAGTATTTCTACCCCTTTTTTGAATTGCCGCAGCATTTTATTTAAACTTCTTAATGTCCACCTTTCATTCTCTCTCTCTCCTACTGCGTTCTTAGCTCCTTAAGGAAGCATTAAGAGAGCACAGGCTTTGGAGGAAGACAACCCCGAGGAGGAACCTCAGTTCTGCCTTTAGTAGTTTGTGAGCTTGGGTAAGAAACTTCTCTGAGCCTTAAATTCCTCACCTATACCGAAATAATCACCAATCTCCTTTCAGGCTTGTTTGGAAGATTAACTAAAGTGGATAGTACAGTGCTTGGTACATAGTTTGGGCTCAGAAACTGCTGCTTCCTTTTCCTCCTCCCTCGACAAGGGGCTAGGATCATATCTTTACCTCTTAGAGTGCCTAGGAAGAAGCAATACACATTAAAGATATGCAACAAATACCTGATGGCTGAATGGATAAATGAATGAATGACAAACAAATGAAAACAATATGTTAACTGAATAAATCTCCAGTAGGAGCATTCAATTGCAGTAAGGAACTGGGAGAAAGACTTTCGGACATGCAAGTGTCCCTGAAACCCCTCATATCAAATTATGAAGATGACAGTTTCGTGACTTTCTGGAAGGACAGCCCAAGTGTTAGGCTCTGGAGTGTGAAGAGCCAATCATTTGATGTAGTTTTGTGGGTTTCTTGGGAGTGATAAAACACGTTGCTGATTGGATGGAGAGTCACTGTGAAATATCACAGTACTTGGAGGTGATTTTTGAGTTCCAGTCATTAGGTCTCCCACCTCCACCCCAACGACTGCCACCACTGTGGTTCTGGGGGTTGCAAACAGCAACTTGTATACCTCTGGCTGAGACTTGGCTCTTTAGTCAGTCAGTTTCCCACAGGGGCCAGGCATGATACTTTTGTATGTAAAAGATGCTAATCTTTCAGCATTTTCATGAGTAATTAATCAATGTAAGACATCTAGCTTGCAAGTTGCTGGAGAAGACGCATTTAGGCTATCTTCTTTAGCAACACAGACAGGCTACAAGACAGAATTTTCTACTAGGATAAAACAAAGAAATTTTTAAAAAGAACTGCTTCCCATACTACCTTCTATATATAATGATATACTGTTCCATAAAAGGCAAAGTAAAAGCTCCTGATGAAAAGAAGATGAGCAACATTATTTTCGAGCCATGAAGCTATTGGGCCCTTTTGTTCTTTTTCAGCTTGGAAACTTATTCTTCAAGATCTTCCTCCCACCGTCAAACTTTCACACCTCACCTAAAAATATCAAAGTTGCAATTGATATATTTTATCACCAAGTGGTAGAAGTTTCTTGGGTCATAGTTGAATATAATTCTTAAACATACATAATTATAAAAAGGCAACTTTTAAAAATAAATAAAAAGGTAAATTCTAATTGGTACTTCACTTGATTATTCTTAGTCTTTACCCTAGTCCTAGATTAGAACTCCCCTTGATAACTCATCCTGAATTTATTTCTTCAAATCAAATCCAGGGGAAGGTTTGTCAGTGACACCAAAACTTATTTCATGGTAGCTTAAAATCAAAATCTACTCAAGTATTCTCAAATTGCATTTTAAAAACATTCCATGGCCATTCTTTAATTCATGCCGTTGGAGACAATGTCCAAGAGGTTTCTCTCCTTTGTTTACACAGGAAAAGAGCAGAAAGCTATTGGCTATACCTACGCCAAGAACAGTTTAAATTGCCTCTAATGTGTTACCCCAATCAGTTGTTGCCTTTCCAAATTATTTTGCAAGAAGAGAGAACCCTCTGTCTTCTCCAATCAAGTTTTTTTAGAGCAGTCTACACCAGTGGTCGGTACTTCCTCAGCCATCTCAGTGGTTCTCACAGAACATGCTTGCCTGAAAGTGACAGGCGATCTCTTGAAGTGCTCATCCTCTCTGAAGTCTCCACACCCTTTGACACTATGGCCTGAAACTCCCTCCTCATGCAGGAAGGAGACACATTGCTATCCTTCCATTCATTGTTACACCTCCCGTTCTTTCTCTACTAATTGCTCCTCTTCAATCTCTTTAGCTTCATTTCTTCCATCTAACTTTAAATATTGGTCACCTAGGTGTTTTTACTTTGTGTGCCCATCCTCAATAATATCATTTTTTATAGCAGCTTCAAATCATCTTATACACTCATGACTAAATACAAAACTTTTTTAACTAGTGCTTCAGACCCCAAATTTCCTTTTTTTTTTGTTTGTTTTTGAGGAAGATTAGCCCTCAGCTAACTACTGCCAGTCCTCCTCTTTTTGCTGAGGAAGCCTGGCTCTGAGCTAACATCCGTGCCCATCTTCCTCTAGTTTATACATGGGACGCCTACCACAGCATGGCTGCCAAGCAGTGCCATGTCTGTACCCGGGATCCGAACCAGCGAACCCCGGGCCGCCGAGAAGCGGAACGTGCGAACTTAACCGCTGCGCCACAGGGCCGGCCCCTTCAGACCCCAAATTTCAACTGCCAGCTTTATATCTCGAGCATGATACAAAGGAAACAACTTCAAAATGTACAGCATGATCACAAGCTCCTCTCCCAACCAAACCCTCATTCTTCCTACCGCACTCCACATCATGGTTAATGGCATTCCCTTTCTTACTTAGCTATTGCCATTGCCTTGGTTCAAGTCCTCATCATTTTGGACCCTGTTGACTGTTATAGCATCCACATTGCTGCAGCAGGGAATTCTCTAATGCAGAAATCTGATGAGATGACTCCTCTGCTTAAGGCCTTCCCAGGCCTCCCCAGGGTCTAGCCACAGAGAAAAACAGTGCAGACTCCCTGTGGCACACAAAACCCTCCATAACCTGGTGCCAAGTTGCCTTTCTAGTCCTGTCTCCCATAGACACCCTTGCCAGGTTATTTAACGATTCTGCGTCTTTGTCCTTGACTTCAGCTCTGCCTGGACTACCTTCTACCTTTTGGTAAATCCCATTTTCAGTGCCTGAAGCCTCTCTTCTGCGAATGTTTAACTCAACTGGGTCAAGTGAGCATTCCCTCCTCTGGGTCTCCACACCTCCATTCAGTGTATGAGTCCACAGTCCCCTCTGCTAAACCCGTAGCACCAGATGTACTTCAGAAATGAGAAAGTTCCGAATTTAGAAAAATTATGCAGGGTATTTACTATATATTATGTAACAACTCCAGCAGAATTTAGAGTCGCACCTCCTAATCAAGCATATATAAAAAATTATACTAAGAGGTAAAAATAAAGGCCATTTTAGCTTCATATCAGTTCAAGTCAGGTGTTAGTGCTAAATGAGCCTCACACAAAAAAACACTCACTTCTCAGAGCTTTTTGGAATTTGGAATTCTTGTACATTTTGCCAACTAGGTGTGAACTCCTCAAGGTCAAGAGATATCCTTTTCACTTTTTAAACTTCAATGCCTGGTATAATGTTTGGCTTATTATTAGCAAAAGCATAGTTGCTTAGGAAATATTAAGTCTGCATTGGCTCCAACTTGCTTTTAGTGTTTACAAACAAAACTATTAATAAGCTAATAAGCACTATCATAAAAGATCAAATTATGTGTACATTAAGGACTGTCGTGTAGAAAGTCTACTTTAGAAGATCACAGAAGGATTGAAAAGATGCAAAAGAGCCTAGTGTTGAACAGCAAAGGCTCTGGAACCAGACAGGCCTGGGTGTGTATCTTCGCCTTGTTAGCTGTAGGATAATGGGCAAGTGCTTGACTTCTCGAAGCCTTAGGCTCCTCATAGATAAACTAGCACACTAGTATTGACCTGATAGGACCAGTGTAAAGATAAACAGGATAACACAGGCTAGGTGCTTACTATGAGTCAAGTGATTAAAAAAAATAGTTAACTGATATTACGATTATAAAATAATTATAAGAACATTTTGACATTTTTAGAGAAATAGCCACATGAAGAATCAAGGTGACATTCCACACGTGTAGAAAGCTATACATGTTGATTTTACCAAGCTTATTAAAGAAGTGATCTACTCTTCTCCAACATATAATCTGGTCACTTTCTCGATGTCTCATCTTGGCACAGGTAGACATATGTAAAATACAGCAGCTGAGGCTAGTGAAACAAAGGCACTTGCTATAACTACATGGAAAATGATTCTGTTCTGGAAAAAAGGGTGGCAGATATAATCGAAGTGTGAGGCTCCCTATGGTGATTCTTAATAGCCCTTTAAACATGGAAGGTAATTCTGAACAAAAATCGGCTCCTTTCGATATTAAACATTCATGATAAAGGGAATAGGGGAAAAGTTCAAAACTGTCTCAGATTTGCGGTTATCTAGGAAACAGGATTGACATATTGCATTTAGATATTTTTTCCTCATTAGAAAATAACCAAAACTTTCTCTCAAGTCTTTTTTCTTCTTAAATAGTTAAGTATTTCCTTTAGTAGTTAATAAAAAGGATAATAAAAAGAAATCATTTGTCCTTCTATGTGCTACATGGCTCAAGGCACAATGTGTGCAGACAGACTTTAAAATTGGAATAAAAACCAGACACAACCCCAGGACAGAAAGATTTGATGGATCAAAAACATGCCTGTTGAAAGTCTCTGAGAAAAATGGTGCATTAATTGGGAATGAAACTTTCCATTTTAGTAGCCTAATCACTGGGTTAGGTTGGCAACCACTGGGTGGTTGGCAAGTTTAGCCACTATCAAATACCAAAATTTGGCTTTCCTGGCAATGAAAGTTCAATTTTCAATGTTTAAAACCAAATCAACTTAGTTTTAAACAACTATGCACCAGGCCTCAGTTAGCTTCTTTATATGCATTCTCACATTTAATTCTCACAATGTCTTGTAGTAAATACTAAATGCAGATGTGGAAAGGGATGTTCACAGAGGTTAAGTAACTGGGCTATGTATGATCACACAGCCTTCCAGTGGCCAGCCCGGTCTCTGGTGTTGGTGTCAAAGCCCGCCTGCTCTCCATTCTAACAGAAAGCATCTAGGGTATCCTACCCCATGTCTTCATCTACCTAATTCCTAACTTATTCTGAAAGACTCAGTCTAAATGCCATGGCCTCTGACATGACATCCTCTTATCTATGTTCCCATAACCTGATATTTATATTTCTCCCATAGCACTTATTACAATATTTTGACATTATCTGTTTAGTGATCCGACTTCTTCACCGGACCACAGCTCTCTGAGAAGAGGGACCTTGTCACTTTCCTCTTGTACACAGGTCAGTGCCTGGCACATGGTAGTCAATCAAAAAGTGTTTGTTGAGTTGAACTGTTTAGAACATCTGTCTGAAATTTGACATCAAATTTTAGGAAATTTATTAGAGTATTATCATGTAGCTGAGAGACATTACCTTTCTGGGAGCCAAATATAAATTTAAGATGATAACTAGGAATGCCTCTCAAAAAACACTGCAGTAGCCCCACTTTTGCCAATTAAAGTTCATTATCTAAACTTGGTGATAGTTTAAACTAGATGCTTTACAAATGCTATGTCACTTGACTGTCTCTCTAGCCCCATAAAGGCAGACACCACTGATAGTCCCATTTTACAAATAGGGACTCTGAGGGCTCAGAAAGTTGGCAATTTACCTGAAGAGGCATGTTTTAAAGTCATTTCTGTCTGGAGCCAAAGCTAAAGCTCTTGAGATAGAAAAGAAAGTTTTGATGAGAATTAGGGAGAGTAAACAGGAAGAATAAATTGCAAAAGTTTTTAAGTTGATATTTTAGAGAGAGAAATTAATTTTAAACTAGTGGAAGGAGAAGAACAGATAAGAATCAAGTCCTCTGAAGAGAAGCAAGTATGCATGCAAATGAAAGGGGATATTTACATAAATATGAGTTCCTAGCACATTATAAGGTAAGTGGGGGACATTTTTAAAAAGTATCTAGTGTCTGACAAAGAGTACGAGGAAGGAGAAATCTATAGAGGTAGAAGAATTTTAAAATTGAGAGAGGATGAAAAGAATGAAATGGAAAAGACTCAACTCCATTGGGAATTGTATTTTAACTCCAACGAAAGATTTGCAAGTTTAAGAATGTCTATACATATACTAAGTATACTGAGTGGTCATAACCAAGTGATCTGGGCAATCTGACACTCAACAAATGCTCTAGAGAATATGTTAGAAGGTGAAGTGCACTTGTTGGGTATTTGAGAACCACCATTAAGTACTAATTCTCTTCCTCTCTCTTCTAGAGTAGACGACCAGGAAGTTTGGAAGGGCAGGGAAGGTTTCCCTTAAAGGGTGAAAATTTATCCTTCCACAGATGAACCATGTGTAGCATCAGTTACAGGTTTGGTCATGTTGACCATTATACTCTCAAACTTTATGATTCCCAAATACAATTTGATATTAAAACAACTCTGTTAAATTTCAGCCAGTCCAAATTCCACTAAGGTAGATAAATATTTTTCAACTACCATTCTAATGAAATGTCACTACTATTATTTTAGGAAGCATATTAAATTGGAATTTAATTTAAATAGAAAACGAGTTGCTTTCCTTTAAAGAATTACACTGTTTCCTGTGTTAAGCAAATAATAATTAACACAAGTACATACAGTTATAATTAGCAGGGAATTTAATTAAACAAAGATGCCAACATAACCAGATGCATGACAAAGTAATTGTAATATGCTTTGCCAATGGATTCTTTCCCACTTCATAGTTCTTACATTGTAATTATATAGCTATCTCTCTCTTTTTTTCTTACCAGCACAGAAATTCTAAATATGAGCCTTCTAATTCAAGCAAAAGAAAGCAAATACAAGAAATCTTACTGAAAGGGAAGCATAAGAGAATGCAACCAATTATTTCACTCCAACTCCTGGTGAAAGTTCAATTGATTTTGATTCTTTAGCTCTGTCTGAACTTCACCAGATTTCATCGTCACTTCAGTTTTATGGGGTTGTATTCCTAAGCCAGGCAGAGAGAAAACTATATATATATATTTTTTTTTTTTTTAAAAAGCCTGATTTGATATAATCTCCTAGAGTAATTACTCTGTTCTTCGAAAAGAAAGTGAGTCACCCAGAAATCATATGCCACTTTGAGTCCCAAAAGAGAACAGGGAAATAAATTATAGAAGGGAGAGGAACTATGATTCACAGGTAAGATTTAAAGTATGCATGCTTATTTAACACTGAGGAAAGAAAAATGAGGGGCTAATCTGATGGTTTAATACAGAGGAAGGTGATTAATACAGACAAGAGAAACATTTAATTAGGTCATTTCTAGAATAACTCCAAGTATGAAATTTAACAGCATAATGCTATGCTATACAAAGATCTTAAAATGCACCCCTTTGTAAATTTTTATCCTATACTTCCAAGAATATGATGCTTCTGGTGATTAGGAAACAATGATTTGCCCACGGAAAAAGAGCACATCTAGAGACATACATACAACTTCTAATTCCCGAGTCTACCATGATTAGAAACTTCCATTAACCTTGGATTTTCAAAATGAGAACAAGTCATTTTAAAATCCTATCTACTCTGCATACAAAAAGATTCAGCTATTCAGCTTTTAAAATTTTACCTATCACAAGTTATATGTAAATCAGTGATAAAGTCAACCAAAAGGCAGATGAGTTATCACTATATACGTTGGAGATCACTTCCATTTAAACACTGTCCTGGGGTGGGCCCCGTGGCCTAATGGTTAAGTTTGCCCACTCTGCTTCAGTGGCCCAGGGTTTTGCTGATTTGGATTCTGAGTGCAGACATAGCCCCGCTCATGAGGCCATCTGAGGCGGTGACCCACACAGCACAACCAGAGAAACTACAACTAGAACACACAACAGTGTCCTGGGGGGGCTTTGGGGAGAAGAAGAAAAGTAAAAATGAAAAAGAAGACTGGCAACAGATGTTAGCTCAGGTGTCAATCTTTAAAATAAATAAACAAATATTGTACTAAAATCAAGGGGCAAAAACAGTGATGCTGATTAGATATAACGCCCAGTTAAATGAAGGTATAAACTTTCCGTAAGCAACAGGATTCACTCATTTTACAGGGGAAAAAACAAACACGTTCACAATGTAACGTAAAGATAGCTGCAATAGCCTCACAAGTCGCACGACTTCTCTGGAGGACTTCAGAGGTTATAAAAAGTTTTCACACATTTTACCTTCCCTGATGGTCAACAACAACTGTAGTTACCTAGCCACTGGTATCTATTTAATAATGCAGTAAGTGAGATGTGGAGAGGTTAAATGTCCTGCCCAAGATCACCTACCTAACAAAAGGCACAACCGGGATCCAAACTAGGTCTTTGGATTTTGAACTTACTGTCCTTCCCACCACCTTGCAGATGTCATACAAAGGAGAAATCTGTATGCATGTACAATAGACCTCAGCACTCTCCAGACTGGCAAAAGCTTGATCAATATCGAGCAACTCCCAGCCTGGTTAGCCAATGGCAAAACAGCTTATCAAATTACTCAATACACCTGAAACTACTAACTTTCTCATTACTTCAAATAGTACTCAAAAGAAAATTAAATGGCAACTGTGCATGTCTGAGATATAAAGTTTCTTTCCTATTTCACAGGAAATCACTCTTCTGGGACTAGGAAGGTTTGAACTGAAAACTTCAAACCAACCAAATTCCAGTGGCACGTCTGCCTCAGGAAAGCGCCGTACTCCTGGACCAAATCCTCAGTACACAGCATCCTGGAGCTCTCCTAACAGGGGTCAATGAATTTGTCCCCAGCTTAGAGACACCATAATGAAATATTCATGAAGGCTTCTTGCACTAGAAGAAAGAGGGCTTCATGTTTTCACTGGATAAATTAACTTCTTAGAGCACATCTCGTTTTTAATGGTAGAAGTATCAGAAGGATTATTTTAAATTGTGACCTTTCAGAGCAGTTTTTGAAAAAGTATGGCAATCTTAGTAAGAAAACTACTTTGATTCCTTTCAAAATTTGAAAACTACATAGAAATTGTGGAATGCAGAAAGATGAGCAGAAGTGAAGGTGGGAAGGTGAAATAAAATGAATTAACATTTATTAAGCTGGATTAGCTGTGCACCTGGCACCTTGCTAATTCATTTACTCACATTGCCTCATTTAATCCTCACATGTAAACTATAAGGGAATCAGTATTGTCATTGTTAACATAAGAGACATGGGCAAAAGTCACGAGGTTAAGAAATTCTACTGATCCCCAGGGAGTTATGTTTCTTTGTGGTTTATTTGTATTTTTTTATTGCTACAAAAATCAAAAGAGGACTAAGAAATTTTCAAGTACTTTCGAGAGGTGTGATAGATGGTAAATCCCGGGACTGTGAGGGCCAGTGAAAGCAGAAATGTCAGTAGAAATCTGTCAAAGTGCTTTCAGAGAGCTCTATTTTGTCCATAATCCTTTCCCCAAAATTTCTGTACTTAATAAAAAGATAACTTCCCTCTCTTGAAAGTGTTTGGTGTTACTTTTTTTTTTGCTGAATACTCAGACTTTTTGTTTTTGAAAAACGTTATAATGCAGGCAGCCCTGTATGAAAGTAACAACAGCTGCTAATATCTATTAAGCACTATTCTAAAACTTGCACATTAACTCATTTAATCCTTCCAACAACCTCATGAAGTCATTTTACAGATGAGCAAACTGGGGCACCAAGAGGTTAAGTAATCTGCCCAATGTCACATTGTTAGCAAATTAAGGGAGTCAGGAGTCCAATTCATTTCTTATGATTTCAAAGCTGTGCCCTTCACTACTTACTTCATTCCATAAACCAACCAACATAACTGAACATTTTTTCCCATGCCAGGTACTGTGCTAAGTGAAGGGGATAGAGAAAGGAAAGTCACGGTATCGAGTCCTCAGGGCAGACACATACAGATGGGGAACAAACCGTACTCCAAACCTGTATTTGTTAGAGCCTGATGACTTACAAAGAGATCAGCATTTATACTTCGTGCTCGGTCCTGTTTTAAATAAACCTGACCACCCTTCATAGCAGTATGTGTGGTACCCTGACTAGCAGCGCCAACACCACCTGGAAACTTGACAGAAGTGTAGATGTCCATGGTTCTGTGTGGACATGCTAACCTTTGGCCAGGAAGACATCCTGAATTTATAAACTGGTGTCCAACAAACAATTATTTTAAATGTCCTCCCATATTATAAAAGCAATACGTGTTAAGTGCACAACAAAATGAAAAGTGCAAAGGAAAGAATAACCATTGTCAATGTTTTAGTGTATTTTCTTATCTTTTTTCTATGTTTATAAGTAGTTTTTAACATTGTTAATATCATATTGTATATACTATTCTGATACTACTTTATTCACTTCTTATATTTGACACTTTTCAGTATCATTAAAAACACTTGGTAAATGTAATTTTAACGACCATATAACACTACATCATATGGGTGTAGCATGACTAACTTACCATTCCCCTATTACTACATATTTAGTTTGTTTCCAATTTTCTGCTGTTATAAACAAGCTGTGATGAACATATTTGTGCAAAAATATTTACTCACATATCAGTGTACTACCTTGGTATAAATATCTACTGGTGAAAAACACTAAGTTTAAATATTTCCATACTTAGAGATTGTATTAATCAATGATCCTACTGGCAGAGTATAAGAGTCACTTGTGGCTTACCATTTGACAAAGGTAAGGAAATGGTTTCTTATTTTAATGTTCAGTTTTTGGTTTCTAGTAATGTTGAACTTACATATTCACCAGCCATTTATGACATTTTTGCACACATATGATGTCATTTGTTGATTCTTACTATTTAGGTTAAGACATTTGAATTTGCCCTTTTATATGTAAAATATAGTTGGAAATCAGCAATTTCTTATTGTTCAAACCTAAGAGCTTAACTTCCAGGATTTAAGATTGCATCACTTACACGGTGACAGAATTTTCAGTTTATTTGGGACACAAGACATATGTACAAAAAGAAGAAAAAATATTCTTGTCATTAGTTTCAGTAGCATCTTGGGTCCCACTCAGAGGCCAGACCTGTGGCATAGTGGTTAAGTTCATGCACTCTGCTTTGGCAGCTTGGGGTTCACGGGTTCAGATCCTGGGTGTGGACCTGTGCACCACTCATCAGGCCATGCTTTGGTGGCAGCCCACATACAAAATAGAGGAAGACTGCCACAGGTGTTAGCTCAGCCACAATCTTCTTCAAGCAAAAAGAGGAAGACTGGCTACAGATGTTAGCTTAGGGCCAATCTCCCTTATCAAAAAAAGAGTTCTTGGGTCCCACTCAGAGCTCTGCCAACTCCTACAACCAAGTACCTAAGGGGATTATAAAATGCATACTCTTATCTTAATAGAATGTCAGTTCCTAGAGTAAGGAGGAAGAAGGGAGGGAGGGTTATAAAGTCACTGGTAACCTGTTCCCTGCGAATCTCAGAATCAGTATGTTCTAGGACGAGTCTCTACTCCTCTCACCACTCTACCTGATATTACCCCATACCTGCACTTTCTCTCCTGCTCCAAAGATGTAGACAGAAAAGTCCAGCATGAGAGAGCTGAACTCAAGGAGGTAGAGAAGAGCATTCATATCTCTCTTCGTGTGCCTTTTTCTCACTCCTTCTTGGCAAGCCACTTCCGTGAAGTTCCACGTGAGGAGGGAGAGGAAACACTTTACTAGTAAAAGCCAACCTAAATTGTCCACTTGGTCAGTCCCGTGTTAAGGTAAAAATCACTGGGTCCAGGTGAAAGTGTTTGCTTCCTAGTTAGCAGCTAGTAAGCTGTACAGGGAGGTGGTTAGTACTGAATAAACCAAGTCAGACAGAGAATTCACTTATCAGCTATTATCTCAATCAACAAAGTTGACTGCACCTTGAAAAGTAAATGAAATACCAGCCAAGCAAGATGGTGGGGTGGGAAGAGCAGTGAACGTCTCTTTATCTTTCAGGCAACCTGGGGTCCAGCCCTAGCTCTGTCGCCTAAATTAGTTATGGAACCTTCACTGAGTAAACAGCCAATCTATACATCAGTCCAACCCTTTGTAAAAAGAGATAGACTAGAAGAGTTCTAAAATCTCTTTTCAGTTCTAAATTCTGGGAAGACGTTGACAATTGGATAATACTATAGCCAGCCTGTTTTCCTTATACTCTGGCAATAATACATTTTATCAAGGGAGACTCATAGCAAATCTTTCAAAGAAGGCTCTTAAGCACCCTTAAACTCTCACATATGCTAGAAAATACAAGGCTTTTATGAGTTTCATGAGTCTCTTCAGATGCTTTAGAACAAATAGTGTTATCCAAGCTAATTAAATCATTTCATCTGTGGGCTCTATGCAATTGTTGAGATTTTTCCAAAAATGGTCCTTAGGGTATCTTACGCTGACATTGTTTTATTTAAAATTTCAGAGGTAAACATCAACAGAAAATGCTAATCTTCCTTTAAGATTTCTTAATTAGGGAAGGTTGAAACCCCAGCGGATTTATTGTTAATACTAAATTCTTAATTTATCGGTTTGTTTGCTCTCTCACTGATTGTTGATAAGCCGATATATGCTAATTTGGGTGCAGGGTTGCGAATTTGCTGTCTTGTTCTTGTCATCAGGTTGTAAAGCTAACTATTAATGGACAATCCAAGAGATGATATATATCTGTTTATTGTTATAACTTTGAAGTATCAAATACTACTTGCAACAAGGAGACCATTTCCTAGCCAGTGGAAATATTTTTGTTACACAGAACTTTCTGTCATCTTGAAAGAAGGCTTCTTTCAAATCAGCCTGATAGGACATTAGACATGCAGTGCTGCAATCAATTTTTTTTTTTTTTTTTTTTTTAGGAAAGAAGGTTTTGCGGTATAGTGGAAGAGACAGAGGGATGAAAGCTGGGACACCTAGGTCCTGGCTTTGCTACCAATGTCTCTCCTCAATGAGGCCGAGGGGCAAGGTCAAACCAGCTGGGCAAAAGGGAAGCCACTGGAGCAGCGGAGAGAAAGTGCAGGGGTGGGGTAAGAGCAGACAGAGAGGAATGAGGAGGGGAGACTCGTCCTGGAGGACACTCG
Organism: Equus przewalskii; assembly: GCF_037783145.1. Taxonomy (NCBI): domain Eukaryota; kingdom Metazoa; phylum Chordata; class Mammalia; order Perissodactyla; family Equidae; genus Equus; species Equus przewalskii. Next base: position 87,794,282 of record NC_091834.1, on the reverse strand, counting down.
ATTCTGAGATTCGAAAGGGACAAGTTTCCAGTGATTTTATGGCCCTCCCTCTCCTCCTCCCCCTTACTCTAAGAACTGACATTCTAGTAAGGGAATACATTGAGATGATACATATCCTTCCATATCACATCCCACCACTAAAAGAATATTTTGGAAAAGTTTCTGTGTTAATTAAGAGCATTACACATATTCAAATGTAGTTAGTGTACAAAAACTCTACACCAAAAATCTTACATTCTTCACTAAAAAATACTAACTGAGAGTTGATTCCAAGATGGCGCCGTGAGTAGTCCTCTTTGTCTCTCGCCCTTCGAGTCTACAATTATTTGGACACTTATCGCTTGACAAAGGATATCCAGACAGCATCTCAGGACGTCTGAGACACCCACGCGACTATACATCGGAAGGCGGACGGACTTTCCTCCGGGAGGATGTGGAAATAGGTGAAAACTCTCCGACCCCGACGGGCAGCCTAGTACCCGCAAGCGGCTTTCTTCCAACGGACGCCCCCAGAGGATCCACACACATCTAGGGCAGGAGCGAGAACACAACAGAGGAGCGACGGTGGAAACAGGTGACCAGAACCCTACTTAAACCCCCTGCAATTACTCCTAAACGCAGAGGGAAACTTTGGAGTTGCACACCTGAGCCCGCGGGGAGAGTCTCTCCCCGCCATTGGCGGGGAGACACAGCCTGGTGCTCGGGGCGCCCGGAGGGTCCCAGAGAGACGCCCGCCCCGGGGGACTAGGGATTGCCGGAGATCTCGGAGAGGACCGGGGCGGGGGAACTTTCAAAGGCGGGTCCGGCAACCCGGTGGGGAAGCGCCGGAGCTCCGCCAGGCAGCAGACAAAACTCTCTGTCTGCCGGTAGCAGAGGGGCCACGCTGAGCACTCAGGGCTCCCGGCAGAGGCCCGGAGAGAAGCCCAGAGGGCGGGGCGACCCCCAGCTGCCGTTGCCCGCCCCGTGGGACTAGGGATTGCCGGAGATCTCGGAGAGGACGGGGGTGGGGGAACTTTCAAAGGCGGGTCCGGCGACCCGGAGGGGAAGCGCCGGAGCTCCCCCAGGCAGCAGACAAAACTCTCTGTCTGCCATTAGCAGAGGGGCCACGCCCAGCATTCAGGGCTCCCGGCAGAGGCTTGGACAGAAGCCCAGAGGGCGGGGCGTCCCCCAGCTGCTGTTGCCCGCCCCGGGGGACTAGGGATTGCCGGAGATCTCGGAGAGGACCGGGGCGGGGGAACTTTCAAAGGCGGGTCCGGCGCGCCAGGCAGCAGACAAAACTCTCTGTCTGCCGGTAGCAGAGGGGCCACGCTGAGCACTCAGGGCTCCCGGCAGAGGCCCGGAGAGAAACCCAGAGGGCGGGGCGACCCCCAGCTGCCGTTGCCCGCCCCGTGGGACTAGGGATTGCCGGAGATCTCGGAGAGGACCGGGGCGGGGGAACTTTCAAAGGCGGGTCCGGCGACCCGGAGGGGAAGCGCCGGAGCTCCCCCAGGCAGCAGACAAAACTCTCTGTCTGCCATCAGCAGAGGGGCCACGCCCAGCATTCAGGGCTCCCGGCAGAGGCTCGGACAGAAGCCCAGAGGGCGGGGCGTCCCCCAGCTGCTGTTGCCCGCCCCGTGGGACTAGGGATTGCCGGAGATCTCGGAGAGGACCGGGGCGGGGGAACTTTCAAAGGCGGGTCCGGCGACCCGGAGGGGAAGCGCCGGAGCTCCGCCAGGCAGCAGACAAAACTCTCTGTCTGCCGGTAGCAGAGGGGCCACGCTGAGCATTCAGAGCTCCCGGCAGAGGCCCGGAGAGAAGCCCAGAGGACGGGGCGACCCCCAGCTGCCGTTGCCCACCCGGTGAGGCTAGGGATTGCCGGAGATCTCGGAGAGGACTGGGGCTGGAGAGAGTTCCAGAGACCCAGCTTAGTAGCCTAGGGGGAAACCCTACAGGCTCACAGAAGCCTTAGGGAAAGCCTCTGCACAGCACCAGTAGAAGGCACCCAGCCGCCAGCCACAAGGCTGGAAGACCCCAGGGCAAAAGCAGCATAGCTAGGTGTACTAACCACAGACTGTAGAAGATGCCAATAGCTCTCCTGCGACCCATAGAGGACAAGTGAGATTTGGTGGGTGCCGACAGCAACGGAGCGACAAATATAAGTGATCCCACCCCTGGCCGCTGGAAAAGCCCATAACACCGTTGCAGACCCCAAGGAGAGAGCACATCTAGGTGGGCAACAACAGTAGGCCCCTGCAGCCTGAAGCCCCCCGTGACGGCCCCCACGGCAGAGGAGGGAATCCAAAGGGCCACTGTGGCTACGAAGAGGGGCCCAGGCCCAGTTAGCAACTACGGACAGGGTTCCTGGTTGGTGAAGTATAAACAGCTGCTCCCCCCACCGCAGCAGCTGAAACAAGTGAAAGGAGCAACTAAACTCTATCTCCATGCGGAGGCACAAATCAACATCATCAAGCAATATGAAAAAATACATTAAATCTCCAGAACAGAAAGAAAGTAACAAATACACAGAAAACAATCCCAAAGAAAATGAGATATATAACCTAAATGATGATGACTTCAAAACAGCCATCATTAAAATACTCACTGAGTTAAGAGAGAATTCTGACCGACAACTCAACGAGTTCAGGAGCTATGTCACAAAAGAGTTTGATACGATAAAGAAGAACCAAACAGAAATATTGGAAATGAAGAACACAATAGAGGAGATTAAGAAAAATCTAGATGCTCTGAACAGTAGGGCCGATAATATGGAGGAAAGAATTAGCAATTTGGAAGATGGCAATATAGAATTGTTGCAGGCAGAGGAGGAGAGAGAAGCAAGACTTAAAAGAAATGAAGAAACTCTCCGAGAATTATCAGACACAATTAGGAGATGCAACGTAAGGATTATAGGTATACCAGAGGGAGAAGAGAAGGAGAAAGGGGCAGAAAACCTATTCAAAGAAATAATGGCTGAGAACTTCCCAAATCTGGTGAGGGAGATGGATCTTCAGGTGACAGAAGCCAATAGATCTCCAAACTTTATCAATGCAAGAAGACCAACTCCACGGCATATAGTAGTGAAGCTAGCAAAAGTCAACGACAAGGAGAAAATATTAAGGACAGCCAGGCAAAAGAAACTAACCTACAAAGGAACCCCCATCAGGCTATCAGCAGATTTCTCAGCAGAAACTTTACAGGCTAGAAGAGAGTGGAATGATATATTCAAAAATCTGAAGGACAAAAACCTACAGCCGAGAATTCTCTACCCAGCGAAAATATCCTTCAAATACGATGGAGAAATAAAAACTTTCCCAGATAAACAAAAATTAAGGGAGTTCATTGCCACAAAACCTCCTCTTCAGTAAATCCTCAGGAAAACCCTCATTCCTGAAAAATCCAAAAAAGGAAAGGGGCTACAAAACCAAGAGCAGAGGAGATAAGTAGAAGGACAACAACAGAGAGTAGCAGCTCTACATCAGAACAGATTAAACCATGGGACGAGAAACAAAGGAAACTGAAGAAAACCGGAAAACAAGACACAAAATGGTAGTGGTAGGCCCCCACGTCTCAATAATCACTCTAAATGTAAACGGATTGAACTCCCCAATCAAAAGACACAGAGTGGCAGGATGGATCAAAGAACAAGATCCAACAATATGCTGCCTCCAGGAAACACACCTCAGCCCCAAAGACAAACACAGACTCAGAGTGAAGGGATGGAGAACAATACTCCAAGCTAATAATGAACAAAAGAAAGCAGGTGTCGCTATACTAATATCAGACAAGGTAGATTTCAAAGCAAAACAGATAAAGAAAGACAAAGAGGGACAGTATATAATGATAAAAGGGACTCTCCACCAAGAAGACATAACACTTATAAATATATACGCACCCAACACAGGAGCACCAAAATTTGTAAAGCAACTCTTAATAGAACTAAAAGAAGACATCAACAACAATACAACAATAGTAGGGGACCTCAACACACCATTAACACCAATGGACAGAACATCCAGACAGAAAATCAACAAGGAAATAATAGAATTAAATGAAAAATTAGACCAGATGGACTTAATAGATATATATAGAACACTTCATCCAAAAACAGCAGGTTACACATTCTTCTCAAGTGCACATGGAACATTCTCAAGGATTGACCATATTTTGGGAACCAAAGCAAACATCAATAAATACAAGAGAGTTGAAATAATATCAAGCATCTTTTCTGATCATAACGCTATTAAACTAGAAATCAACTACAAGAAAAAAGCAGAGAAAGGTGCAAAAATGGGGAGACTAAACAACACGCTTCTCAACAAACAATGGATCATTGAAGAAATTAAAGAAGAAATCAAATATTATCTGAAGACAAATGAAAATGAGAACACGACATACCAAATCATTTGGGATGCAGCAAAAGCAGTCCTAAGAGGGAAATTCATCGCAATACAGGCTCACCTCACTAAACAAGAAAAAGCTCACGTAAGCAACCTCAAACGACACCTAACAGAACTAGAAAAAGAAGAACAAACAAGGCCCAGAGTCAGTAGAAGGAGGGAAATAATAAAAATAAGAGCAGAAATAAACGATATTGAAACAAAAAAGACAATAGAAAGGATCAATGAAACAAAGAGTTGGTTCTTCGAAAGAATTAACAAAATTGACAAACCCCTAGCCAGACTCACCAAGAAAAGAAGAGAGAAATCGCAAATTAATACAATCAGGAATGACAGAGGAGAAATCACAACAGATACCAATGAAATACAAGAGATCATAAGAGAATACTATGAAAAACTATATGCCAACAAATTGAACAACCTTGAAGAAATGGACAAATTCCTAGACTCCTACAATCTCCCCAAACTGAATCAGGAAGAAATGGAGAATCTGAATAGACCAATCACAAGTAAGGAAATAGAAACGGTAATCAAAAACCTCCCCAAAAATAAGAGTCCAGGACCAGACGGCTTCTCTGGAGAATTCTACCAAACATTCAAAGAAGACTTAATACCTATTCTCCTCAAACTGTTCCAGAAAATTGAGAAAGATGGAGAACTCCCTAACACATTCTATGAAGCCAACATCACTCTGATCCCCAAACCTGACAAGGACAACACAAAGAAGGAGAACTACAGGCCGATATCACTGATGAACATAGATGCAAAAATCCTCAACAAAATTTTGGCTAACCGATTACAGCAATACATCAAAAAGATTATACACCATGATCAAGTGGGATTTATACCAGGGACACAGGAATGGTTCAACATCCGCAAGTCAATCAACGTGATACACTACATCAACAAAATGAAAAACAAAAACCACATGATCATCTCAATAGATGCAGAGAAAGCATTCGACAAGATCCAACACCCATTTATGATAAAAACCCTCAGTAAAATGGGTATAGAAGGAAAGTACCTCAACATAATAAAGGCCATATATGATAGACCCACAGCCAACATCATACTCAATGGACAAAAGCTGAAAGCCATCCCTCTGAGGACAGGAACAAGACAAGGGTGCCCACTTTCACCACTCCTATTCAACATAGTTCTGGAGGTGCTGGCCAGAGCAATTCGGCAGGAAAAAGAAATAAAAGGAATCCAAATAGGTAACGAAGAAGTAAAACTCTCGTTGTTTGCAGACGACATGATCTTATACATAGAAAACCCCAAAGAATCCACAGAAAAACTATTAGAAATAATCAACAACTACAGCAAAGTAGCAGGGTATAAAATTAACGTGCATAAATCAGTAGCATTTCTATACACTAACAATAAACTAACAGAAAAAGAACTCAAGAACTCTATCCCATTCACAATCGCAACGAAAAGAATAAAATACCTTGGGATAAACTTAACCAAGGAAGTGAAGGATCTATACAATGAAAACTACAAGACTTTCTTGAAAGAAATAGGCGATGACATAAAGAGATGGAAAAACATTCCTTGCACATGGATTGGAAGAATAAACATAGTTAAAATGTCCATACTACCTAAAGCAATATACAGATTCAATGCTATCCCAATCAGAATCCCAAGAACATTCTTCACAGAAATTGAACAAACAATCCTAAAATTCATATGGGGCAACAAAAGACCGCGAATTGCTAAAGCAATCCTGAGCAAGAAAAACAAAGCCGGCGGAATCACAATCCCCGATTTCAAAACATACTACAAAGCTACAGTGATCAAAACAGCATGGTACTGGTACAAAAACAGGTCCACAGATCAATGGAACAGAATTGAAAGCCCAGAGATAAAACCACACATCTATGGACAGCTAATCTTCGACAAAGGAGCAGAGGGCCTACAATGGAGAAAAGAAAGTCTCTTCAACAAATGGTGTTGGGAAAACTGGACAGCCACATGCAAAAGATTGAAAATTGACCATTCTTTTTCACCACACACCAAAATAAACTCAAAATGGATCAAAGACCTAAAGATTAGGCCTGAGACAATAAGTCTTTTGGAAGAGAATATAGGCAGTACACTCTTTGACATCAGTTTCAAAAGAATCTTTTCGGACACTGTAACTCCTCAGTTGAGGGAAACAATAGAAAGAATAAACAAATGGGACTTCATCAGACTAAAGAGCTTCTTCAAGGCAAGGGAAAACAGGATTGAAACAAAAAAACAGCTCACTAATTGGGAAAAAATATTTACAAGCCACTTATCCGACAAAGGGTTAATCTCCATAATATACAAAGAACTCACACTGCTTAACAACAAAAAAACAAACAACCCGATCAAAAAATGGGCAGAGGACATGAACAGACATTTCTCAAAAGAAGATATGAATATGGCCAATGGACACATGAAAAGATGTTCATCATCGCTAATCATCAGGGAAATGCAAATCAAAACTACACTAAGATATCACCTTACCCCCGTTAGATTGGCAAAAGCATCCAAAACCAAGAACGACAAATGTTGGAGAGGTTGTGGAGAAAGAGGAACCCTCATACACTGTTGGTGGGAATGCAAACTGGTACAGCCACTATGGAAAACAGTATGGAGATTTCTCAAAAAGTTAAAAATAGAAATACCCTATGACCCAGCCATCCCATTACTGGGTATCTATCCTAAGAACCTGATATCAGATATCTCAAGAGTCCGTTGCACCCCTATGTTCATCGCAGCATTATTTACAATAGCCAAGACGTGGAACCAGCCTACATGCCCAGAAACTGATGATTGGATAAAGAAGATGTGGTATATATACACAATGGAATACTACTCAGCCATAAAAAAAGACGAAATTGGCCCATTCACAACAATGTGGATGGACCTCGAGGGCATAATGTTAAGCGAAATAAGTCAGTCAGAGAAAGACGAACTCTATATGACTCCACTCATAGGTGGAAATTAGCATATTGATAAGGAGATCTGATCGGTGGTTACCAGGGAAAAGGGGGGGTGGGGGGAGGGTACGGAGGGGGAAGTGGTGTACCCACAACATGACTAACAAAAATGTACAACTGAAATCTCACAAGGTTGTAATCTATCATAACATTAATAAAAAAAAAAAAAAAAAATACTAACTGAAAAAAGGACAGGGCCTTCTGAAGGTCTCTGCTGTATAAATCCACTTTGACTCAATAGCATTTGCTGTGTTCATGGCTCTCTAAGGACCTCACTACACAGAACTGAGCATCACAATAGCACATGTGAAAACAGCGGTCATCTCTCGGTGATTTTTCCTGTAAGGGCTCTGACTTCTCCTGACATTTTCATTCTTGGGCAGGCTGGTGCTGAGTTGGAGAGACAATGATTAATTCTAACCTGTACCCAGCTTCTTCTTATTTTTTTCCTATATCCCTTGTGTCTTCTTTTCTCATGTTACCGGTTACTTCTAGAGCAAACTGGAGAGCAGGTAAAGTTGACCACTACTCTCCCACTTTACTTTTCTTCTGCTGTACTCCTTCCCAAACTCCACCCACACCCTTTCCCCCTACACTCAAGGACTGATGCCCTTTCTCAGTACTCCTTCCCCTCACGGCCCATCAGAACTCCAACTTTGCAAGGCCCCTTTCTCAGCCTGCTGTCATAGAGAAAAGGGGTCAATGACTAAGTGATTCTAGGCTGTAAGTATGATGACAACTTTACGTGTAGTGTTACACAGCGGTGGTAAATACAGGGGTGAGTAGCTCCAGAGTCATATGACCAGGGTTTGAATTCTGCTCTCCATTTACTAATTTTGTAACCATGAAAAAGGTATGTAATCTTGTTAGGTCTAAATATCTTCAACTGCAAAATGAGGAAGCTCATAAGATTACTGTATTCAAATGAGATAATCCAGGTGAAGCTACTTTAAATCTGTGCCTGGGATATAGTACATACCCAATAAAGCTTAGATATTATTTTATTACATCATTAATATGTTATCATCATCACCGTCTTATTATCATTTGTTAGCCTCTCCGAGATCCATTTGAATTTTAAAAGACTGTTCAGAAAAGTAATATCTTAATCCAATATTCCACGAAAAAAAGAATTCTGTGGCCATATAAATTTGGGAAATGCTAGTATAAATAAAACTAAATGGATTTTTTTTCTTATTATGAGACTTCTTAGAATTTTCATTATCTTAAGGAGTAATAAACTGCCAAGAATGGGATTAGTTGCAGTATTTTCCAATCCTATTTATTTATAGAACTCTTCCTATGCCTAGCACATCTACTAACATCTTGCAAAATAATAGAATTCTACAGAACACAATTTAGGGGAAAGCGCCTTAACCTTGAAGATTTTAATAGTATAATTTCAGGCACTGTTCTAAGCCGGAGGGAGGAGGCTTCCGGCATGGGGAGCAATCCTTGAATCCTACAAAATTTCATCCTATTTAAAACGGCCTGGCCTGTCAATATGCCACTGTCCCTTCTTATTCTTCCCCACCCTCCAGAATGCCAGAAATGCCTCAAAACTTCAACATTTATTCCTTAAGCACCTGCAACCGCCCAAGCCCTTTCATTCTTGATTTTCCCTTATGAACAACATGGTCTTTACACTCTTTATAATCTAAAGATTGAAAAGACACAATGTATCCCAGAAAAAATACTATATATCTTAGGTTATTAAACTTCAAAGATTAAGAATTCTTTGGGTATAGAAGAAAAATTACTACTTTTTATGCACACTCATACACACATACATACACACACACACTCTTCAGTGTGTAATTGTGTAACATTGTACACCATTAGAATTGTATACCATGTTTCTGTTTTACTTATTAAAAATGTACATACATACTTAACAAAGAAAGAACATGTGTTCATCTCCAGGCTCTCACTGCATTTGTGCATATTTCACTACAGAAACTCCTGTCCTAAGTGTACCTGTTGGTTTGCATGTCTGCCTCTCCTACACAGCGGGACATGCCCTTCGGGGACAGAAGTCTGGCCTTTCCATCCTTCTATCCCTAGCACCTGGCATGGTTCTTGGGACATCACAGGCATTAATATCCATTCAATTCAATGAATAAATTATGCATTAATTTAATTATTTTATCCTAGCTTCACGACTTTCTGCCTGGGTCACAGTCACAGTGGTACCATTAAAGACATTTTGTAAAGACTCCAGCAGTTCAGAATTCCCCTGACTGAAGAGAAAATACAAGCAATCATGAAAGTGACCCTTCCTTAACCTCTCTGGATAAAAAAGCAAGATCTTGATCCAGATGTCCTGAGTTCCAATCTCTACTTTACAACTTACTTGGTGTGTCAACTTCAGCAAGTTATTTAAATTTTTTTTAAGACTGTCTCCTTGCCTGTTTCAAAACGGGAATAATAGTAGTAGTGTATTAGTTAGGGTTCTCCAGAGAATCAGAACCAAGAGGATGTGATATCTCTTAGAAGAATCCACCAAGTAGTTTTGACTCCAAAATCTCCCAGGAAAAGAGCTGCCTGATAACAGTCTTCTCTCCCATCTTAACTTGCGCATTTCCAAAGCTGAAGCACCCTCATGACACTCTTTTAAACATCTAACTCAGAAAGCAAAGTGTCTACATCTTAAAAAATGAGACACTCTGTATTTTTTTCTAACACTACTTTTTTTCTCCCTATCTTCTTTAACTCAGCAGAAAAATCCTGAGCAACTTAACTAGAGCCATAAAATGCAATTTATGTTCAATGCTTACATTTAACATTACATTATTTTCCCACTACAACCGCATTTTAAAGTAGGACCCACTATCTTCACATGTAAGAAGAGGGCCTTGGAAGAAAGAGTGGCCTCATCTGTACTAAGGCAGAATGATAGCATCTGTTTATTCTCTTACAGACAGAAAACAAAATCTTGAACAACCAACTTCACATACAGATTTTCTAACAATGTACAATGAAACCAGGGAACATATTTAGTTCTACAATACATATTTTTAAAAAGCAAGCAGATAAAGATGATCTTGTCCATTCTCCCCTCTCTCATTCTAGAAGCCTGACTTTTATATTTCCATGTATAGCTGCGAGGGTCACCATCTTTGACTACAGTCACAGTGATTCTCCCAAACTAAATAATCAGACCACATCCAAATATTTAAAACTCATTTTAGTCAATATTTTTATGTCACTTTACAATGTGTTTTATACATGATTGTCAGAATTTCTTCTCATTTTCTGTTTTCTGGGCTGCACAATATTAGAGAAAAATGAACAGCACTGTTTGTCCACTTCTCAAATATGAAATACTTTCTAAATTCTATGTCATTTCCACAAATTTTTCTTTCCTGTGCTTAGAGCAAAAGAGTCTTGGTTCCCAGATGATCTTGTGTGAAACATTTTATGTGTCTGTGCATAGTGACATTTGTAAATGAAGAGGGTCCAAAGCTTTCACCACATTCTTAATGGGGTGTATGACACAAAAAAAGTGGAGGGCTACCAATGCAATAGAGGCTTATTACATTAAAAGAGTAATAGGGTCATAGACTGGCTACAGTGTAAAAGGACTTTAGAGATAATATCAGAGAAGATAAAGCTCAATACCTTCATTCTATAGATAAAATAATGGAAGTTCAGAGAGGTTAAGTGAATTTGAAAGAACTTTTTAAAAAAAGTGACACTAACAAAACAAAAAGAAAGTGGCAATCGAGGTTTCCTTAGCTGTTTAAACATCCCTAGGCTTCACCTTAAATTGTAAGGCAGGTACTTGAAAATAAGCAACAAGTGTCATCAAGATGGTAAGATGGGTGATTTATTTTCTGCAATGGGGTGATACTGTTTTTATGATGAAAATGATAATTATGAAAATTATATGAAAAAATATGATGTGTAGGATAAAAAGCAGAATATAAATGAATACATGGAGTATTATATGAATACACATGCATGAGGAAAATAACTGGAGGGTATGGAACTAAAAAATGTTATGTTGGAATAGAATGATAATATTTCTTCATCCACTTATTTATTTTTTTAATAAAAATATAAAATGTTTTTTATATTTATCTTTATTTATATATTTCATTGGTACCACAATATTTTTCCAATGATTTCACTGGGAAAGGAGCCACCATGCGGACTCTGGTAAAACCAGCTAAGTCTTGAAGGATGAACAGGTATCAGAGAGAAGGGAGGGCAAGGCATTCAGAGCAAACATTCCACCTTGAGTCAACACATGAAGAATTTAAAGCAGGAATATCTGGGAAAAGGGTATAAGAAGTTCACACCCAGTTGTGAGGACGTTCAAGAGAGAAAAGAGAGAAGACCTGCTTTGTGCCTATTTGCACAGAGCCTAGTGCACAGTAAGCATTCAGCAAGGGGAATTTAGTAATGCTGTTATTACACTATAACTCCTTTAAGAAATTCTAAATGAAAGGCTCACTGATTGCTTCAATATGGCTTTCCAATGTGGTGTGAAGAATTTCATAAAGCATCAAGTAGGCCTTGTGCTAATAAAACTGGTGAATGGAGAATTGGTTAGCCCCTATTTTCTGGTGGTCTGTAGTCTGATTTTCAGCATCTGCATTATATTTTAAATAGACTATGTTGATAGAGGGAGGTTTATGAGAGAAATGCAGGGTCAGCTTTTATGCCAAGATTTTCTTTTTCTGCAGGAAAATGATCATTATCAGTAAACATTTATGAATCAGCAACTAAAATACTCTGTTTATAAATCTATGGAAAAACATGGACTATCTTTCCTTGTTAAGAGCAAGGGCATGTATGTAGAGAAAAAGAAAGCATCAATTCAGTTTCTTTGAGCAGCTTTAGACCTGGATCTTAGTTGTAAGAAAGAAAGAGAAAGATAGTCTGACTTAATAACTAAGTTATTATTAACTTAGTAATAAATTATTATTAAATACACGATGTTTTATATTTGCTAGCATTAAAGTAATATCAATTAGATTTTAAAATGTTACTGTACATATTTCACATCACAGCACCTCATATAGTCAATCAGTACTGTGCATCTATGGTGGCTAACACTTCACAGCACCTCATATAGTCAATCAGTACTGTGCATCTATGGTGGCTAACGCTTCACCAGGGCAAACAATCACAGCGGTTTGTAGCTGCAGTGTCTTCACTTAGTCCCTCTTCCTCTGGCCATTCCTCAAGTGGAGATATTCCCTAAGGTGTCACCCAATTCTCTTCTTACTTAAACTCCCTAGTCCATTTCCATTACTGCCGAAATACCACAAACTCCTTTACATGTACCTCCTACTGCTACCCTTTTGAGCTCCTCAGAGGCATTCCTAAGTAACCAATGCACTCCTTCTGGATATTTCATAAGGACCAAATGCCACAAGTTTAAACCTAAACTTAACATCTTTCCTCTGAAACCTGCTGCTGCTCTCCTAGCCTCTATTTCAGAGAACAGCACTGCCATGTACCCAGCTGCCCAAGGCAGAGTTGGGGTGGCCATCTTGGCCTGTTCCCTCTCCTTCACCTCCAATAGCCTGTCCAGGACCTGTCAGTTCTGCTGATAAGACTCTTTCTCTCTAGGCTAGCTGAAATGATTTTATTTCAAGACACCATCATTTCTCAACCAAACTATTACAAAAAAAAAAAAAAAAAACTGTTTTCAATGCCTTCACTTTTGCCTGGCTCAAAATATTCTCTACACCACTGAAATTACTATGGGCATTAAAGATGTGAGGATTGATGAGGATTTTAGGCTGGTTATTTTTAAAACTACAGATGAGAAGCAGGCTCCGAGGACTGGAATTTTGCTTGCCCTTTTGAGAGACATTTGCACTTGTGAAGGAAGGGGGGATGACCTTGTAGGGACCTGAAATTGGCCACCCCAGGATATGTCTCTTTGGCATCGGATTGTTTGGGGCTGATTGCTTTCGATAAACTGGGACAGGGAAGGAGGCTCTGGGGAATGGAGCTTGCCCTTGTTGGGACACATTTACATTTGTAAGGTAAATCTCTATCTGTAAAAGGTGCCTCCCTCTCTGTACCAGGAAGAAGAGGAGAGATGACCTTGTCCCTAGAAACTCTTAATGGGGAAGGCAAGAACTTAAGTTGGTTGCTGTCTGGCAATTTCATGTAACTGGTTTAGGGTGGTGGCGTCTAACCTTTCTAACCTTTACTTAATCCGATTTGATTCTTGTCTAAAAGTCATGGGATCACCCAATGACCAGACCCCACCTGCACTGATGCCATTTTAACTTCTTTTTCATGTTCTTTCCTTTGTCTTGTAAAGAGATGACTCACATACCTATGCCTTAAATTTAGTCCTAACCCTCAACTCGGGGCAGCAGCAGGAGCTCTGACTGCCCGTGGGTCTTGTCCCCACGCACCAGCTCTGCCTGCCCATGGGTCCTGTCCCCATGCCAGCGGGGGCAGCAGCAGCAGCTCTGACTGCCCGTGGGTCCTGTCCCCATGCCAGCGGGGGCAGCAAAAGCGGCGGCAGCAGAAGCTCTGACTGCCCATGGGTCCTGTCCCCATGCTATTCTATACTATTCTCTAAATAAAAGAGCACTACTGCCAGATCTTAAGAGTCTAAGAAATCTTTCTTTCGACTCCTCGGCTCACCGACCCCGCATCAAGGATTAAATGAATTAGTATATATAAAGAACATAGATTCTGTCTGGCACATTATAAGAACTATATCATCTCCTCCTCCCTTTCTTCCACCTTCTTAAGTTCAAATCTTTCTTTGACTTAAACTCTTTCAATATTCCCCAACCCATAAAGTCCAAAGTTACCAGCCCTTAACATAGACCCTCAGGCTCCAGCCTTGCCCCATCTCTCTGGCCTCACGTTCATCACAGCTCCACATACACTCATCACTCTAGTTTCAGTGAGCAACTTGTAGTTCCACAAACGTGTGAGACTCTTTCCTACACTATGTTATCTACATGTTAAATTCTCAGGCTAGAATGTGCTTCCATCCTTTTCAACTGGAGAAATCCTTGTCATCTTTAAAGATTTAACATGAATAGTTGCTACAGTTTGAACGTTTGTGTCTCCCCCAAATTCACATGTTGAAATCCCAACTGCCAAAGGAGGAGTATTAGGAGGTGGGGCCTTTGGAAGGTGACTAGGTCATGAAGGTGGAGCCCTCAAAAATGGGATTAGTGCTCTTATAAAAGAGATCCTACAGAGCTCCCTTGCCCCTTCACTTTGTGAAGATATAATGAGGAGTCTGCAACCTGGAAGGAAGCCCTCACCCAAACATGCTGGCACCCTGATCTCAAACTTCCAGCCTCCAAAACTGTGAAAAATCTCTGTTGTTTATAAGCTACCCAGTTTGGCATTTTGTTATAGCAGCCTGGACTAAGACAATGGCATAATGATCACAAAGCCTTTCTGGACCTCCCCAGGTAGAGGTCATTTAACCCCTCCAGTGCAGGTCTCAGCACTAACGACAGCTTTACTATCCCATTAGATATTTACATATCTCATTTCTAGAGTTTATGTTTGTTGTTTAGATGTAATCTAAGCTCTTCCCTGAGTGTTTGTTAACATATTCCTTTACTTAAAAACATCATTAAAAAGTATCTACCATGTATCACAGTCTTGGGCTTGCTAGTGACACAAGAGTGAATGAGTTCTAGTCCTTGCCTCAGTGAGATCGCTGTAAGGTAGGAGGTTTAAAAAATAAACAGATACAACGAAGACTACAGAATTGGTCTTGGGAGAGAACAGTTATTTCAGCTTCTTGGTGTTCACATTCCTAATAGGTAAAAGTTTCCTATATTTATAAATTTAAGCTGAACACACTCAAAATCCACAAATAAAGCATATTCTAAAAGAGATTAGGTTCTCTATTATAAAGATGGTCAACACAGTGGAGGAAAACATAAGGAGCATTCTGTAGCATAGGAATAAAAGGCTTGGTGTCAGGGAAGCAGGAGTGACCAAATCACAGAGAAAGGAAGCAGGCTTCACCTAAGCAGGGTAGCACTAGCGAAACATGGGGCCAGATGCAGGCAGCTATGTGGGATAATGTCTGATGGAGCAGGCTGAGAGCTCAAATGTTGACACGAATTGGAAAACTGAGACTCTGGTTAAAGAACTGCAAAATTTGCTAAGGGTAGCAAAGCATGGCCTATTTTAGCTCATTGTCCATGAAAACATCCATTAAGTTAACATCTATTTGCTGAGCAAATTTGCTCGTGACTTCTCTCAGTCTCCCACCCCCTACCAAAATAAAACTTTAATGACTTCTGCTATAGACTGAATGTTTGTTTCCCCCTCAAATTCATACGTTAAAACCTAAGTCTCAATGTGACAGTACTTGGAGGTAGGGCTTTTGGGAGGTGGAGCCCTCATGAATGGGATTAGTGCCCTTATAAAAGACCCCAGAAAGCTCCCTTGCCCCCCTGCCATGTGAGGATACAGCAGGAAGATGGCCATTTATGAACCAGGAAGCGGGCTCTCCCCAGACACCGAGTCTGGCTATGCCTTGATCTTAGACTTCCCAGCCTCCAGAACTGTGAGAAAGTTTCTGCTGTTTAAGCCACCCAGCCTATGGTATTTTGCTATAGTGGCCCATAGGGACTAAGACTGCTTCTCATTGTTCCTCCCCTGTAATGCTTCCATGGCATTCTCTACTCACTCTTTTTTGCTCTTAAACAGTGACTATACTTGTAACTACTTGTTTGATGTCCACTTTCCCCCCTAGACTATAAGCATCATAAGAACACAGACCATGTCCAGCTTGATGTCCTCAGTGTTGGCACAGCGCTCGACAGACTAAGGGCTCAAAACATATTCAGAATGCATGAATAAAAGAATGCACAAACCAAAGAATGAATAAATGAAAAAAAGAACAATATCCCAGAAAGATGAGTGCCATCAGTCCCACTCTATGAAGAGAATATCACTGCTTTGAAAAGTTGGCTCACCTGACCAAACTCACAGAGACAGTGAGCAGCAGAGCCAGTCGTGAACCCAGGACTGTTCAGACTCTACCACCATGTTCTCTCCTCTTGATCACACTGCTTCCCTTAGACGGCAGTGCAATAAGAGAAAGCAACCGAAAAACCAAATTCCTAAATGCTGCAGAGACATAAATGAGTCCCCAGGAAAAGGAAGACTAACTGGAAGAAGAGATTTTAGAAGCTGGTCTTCAAGAAAATAAATTAGAAAATTCAGGAAACATAATAGAGTATCCATTTCAAGTGAAAGTAGTAGCATATAAGAGGGCAGTTTCAAGGGCTCTTGAGACCAGTTAATATGGAAAATTAGATGTATTTTGCAGTTAAGACAACATGTTAAAACCAATATGACAAAAAGAGCTATATATGAAACTGTGGTTTTGATGGAAATGAAGAACAACAAAGCACTAACAAACACTCAAACCAAGATGCTGTTATATATGGAGTTATTTGTTCATTTACATCATCCACCCAACTTTTGCTTTCCTGCTTTAATTCAGTCCATGAAAACCAATTATACTGAATGAAATGGAAACCAAGCAGTTTGTTGGAAGATGTAACGCCCTCCTACATGCTGACAAATCAAATTTGGGCAGAGGCAAAGCAGCAAGGAAGTTTCAAACTACTTTGAGCAATGTGTTTTCTCAGGTCTTTCCCTTGCTAACCCTTCCCACTCTGGATATTTACTAACTGGAACTCTAGATTGCAAGCAGAAGTCTTGGGCTGTAATTTGGTACATCTGCTTAGAAATGTGACTAGAATCTCAAGTGATTTCATTGTAACATTTTGGAATGGTGAACACTAGTGCAATTACAAATAACTACCAGAGAAATGCTAATAAATGTCACTTTGATGGGAAAGGAGAAAGACAAGATCCAACTTCATCCAAGCAATTAAGGGTGCCTTTGTGATCATAAAGTACACTGGTCTTCCAAATTTTGATGGTTGGTCTTTAATGAAATGAAATACTCGAAGGATTCAGTAAACTAGTCCAGGGCAAAAAGTACTCTCTGTGTGATCGTCCACCTCCATGCTAATATACAGGTATGGGCACGAAATACAAATGACT
This sequence comes from Equus przewalskii, assembly GCF_037783145.1. Lineage (NCBI taxonomy): Eukaryota > Metazoa > Chordata > Mammalia > Perissodactyla > Equidae > Equus > Equus przewalskii. The sequence continues at coordinate 87,776,896 of NC_091834.1, read as the reverse complement.
TCTCTCCAAGTGGCCCAACTCTTCCATTTCGGGAAACTTTGCATTCTCCAAAAATTGGTTTTCTGAAGTTCTCCCCTCAAAAATGTTCAAAATAAGTCTATGATCCCCTCACACATCGGCTACTCATCTCTCATGTGTCACACTATCTTATTTTAAAATTGAACTCCCCACAATATGAAGCATCATAGGCATTTCTGCTTTACATATATATTCATTAGTGAAGAAACCAATGATCCATCATTAGTGCTCTGAGTCTCCATCCAGGGAAGAGCATGTAAAACCAAAGCAACCTAAGACTTTCTGAGAAACTGGAGTTCAATGGACACATTGGGAAAAGTGTTTTAAGCCAATGGTAGTTGAATGAGGAATCATGGGAAAGATGGGTTGCATCTCTGTGACTTTAAAATTTTTAAAGAACAGATGAAAAGTTTTCTGCATTCTGTCTGAATTCCCTCGGTATGAACCTGTGTGTATCATTACAATCCTATTTCGCTGAAGTTTCCTCTTCAGAAATGAGCACTGAATTATGGAGCTACCAGAGAACCTCATGAACCTGAACAATGAACACCAAGGCCAAGTTCTACTGGAAAGCAAAATCTCTGGCACGGAAGGAAGTATTTCCCCTCACTAGCACATCTGTACATAACTCAGCATTAGACAGAGATGGGCCATGGCTCAGTGGGTCAAAAATGTACTAGGAAGCAGCTCTGGAATGGGAAAATTAATGCTGAGTAAACCACCGAAGGAATCTATGACTTAATTAGTCAGGTTATCATTTTTGAATCAAAAACTGAAATTTTTCTGCATATATAATAAGGCTTTATGGTAATACTTAACGAGCAAAACAAGTGAAGTTCTCCATGTTACTTGGAATGGGTAGTTATCCTAACTAAAAAAGAAGAGCTGGGCTGGCCCGGTGGCACAGCAGTTAAGTTCACAAGTTCTACTTTGGCGGCCTGGGGTTCGCCAGTCCGGATCCTGGGTGCAGACATGGCACCGCCTGGCAAGCCATGCTGTGGTAGGCGTCCCATGTATAAAGCAGAGGAAGATGGGCACAGATATTAGCTCAGGGCCAGTCTTCCTCAGCAAAAAGAGGAGGATTGGCAGCAGATGTTAGCTCAGGGCTAATCGTCCTCAAAAAAAAAAAAAAAAATGAAAGAAAGAAGAGCTGTAGTATGTTCAAAACAAAAGACTGGAAAATTAATCTACCTAGGATTTTTCTAGATGGATTAAGAAGCCAAAGGAAAAAAAAATCAAAAAATTAAAATAAATACAGGCTGTGTGTTGGAATGGCCATTTCAAAAAAACCAAGTAAACATGTAACGTGAGAAATGTTTTCTTACTATTTGCTACCTTACCATGGACTGTAGAGCAATAATATGCCTTTAGGAAGGCTGAGATGTTGTTTTTAAAATACCTTTTTTCCTATTATAACGGAAATTTTCTATTAACATAGTTGGAAAACACAGTAAAGTGAGAAGTAAACACATTCATTCAACAAATATTTATGAAAAATATACCCTCTGCCAGGCACCTGGCACCAGACACACATATACAATGGTGAAAAGACCAGCATGAGTCCCTTCTCATAAAACGTCCTTTCGAGGGGGAGAGACAAAAACCAAGTAAACAGATCAATAAAATAATTGTGCATGGTGATAAGTAACTCAAATTTACAAAAAAAAGAGATAAAGATTAACAGGAGGCAATGGCTGTAAAAAAACTACAATTAATATTTTGGTCTATTTTATTCTAGTCCCTTAAAAAATGTTTAAGGGCTTGTTTTTATAGGTGTAATCATATATCACTTTATATCCTGTTTCTTTCATTTAAAATTGTCTCATTAACATTTTCTATATTATTGTGCATGCCTTATGAACATAATTTTAATAATAGTTTTTATTATTAAATATGCTAACATTTATAGATAACTATGTAAAAGGCATTTTCTATATATTAGCTCAATTAATCTTCGCAACAAGCCTACAAGATAGGCATTTCTATTACCTTCATTTGATAAATTAAAAAATTAGGCAGTAAGCTTAAGTAACTTATTAAAGACTTATAGTCAATTCAAAGCATAGCTAAGATTCAAAGCAGGCAGCCGGACTCACATCTAAGCTCTTATCACATAACTAAACTATAGTGCCTTAACGGTTGCATAAGATTCTATCACTGTTATTTGGTACTTGGCACAAAACTTTTTACAGGGTAAAAATGAAAACCACAAAGAGAAAACACATGGAGTGACAACGGAAATAACAAAAAGCAGAGAAGTAAAAAAAAAAAAAGTTTCCCTTGGAGTGTCTAAATAAAATGGGTCAAGAGAAAAGAAAAATGAACTTTCAAAACTTATCCCCTTGGCAAATTTCTAAACATATCTAATCCAGAGTGATTATCTATCTACAATAACTTTTTTTAAAGTAAAGGAGCAAATGCTTATTATGTACTATTTTTGCCATGGAAGCATCAGCTAGAACCTTCCAAACATTTGGGATCATGGGCAATAAACAGCAAAGAATTCAGTCATCAGATGTGTCCAGGTTTAGCTGCATTTGCAACTCCTTGACCTCAGCTAATCTAAAGGGTGCACAGAATCTTCTGGGGGCCTTGACACAGTCTTATAAAAATGACAGACCCAAATCACCAGTCAGGACTGGTTTTACTTGCTGGAAGTCCTACCTGTAGCAGAGATTCACATATGCAAGCCCAACCAGTAGTGGAATAATACAAGGCCATTTGTAATATTAAAAATAATTAATAATTCTCACCAAAGCTCTAGTTCTGCCTGTGCCTCATCTTATTTTTTGATGCTATTGGGTGTATACATTTTATTCAATGCGCTCCCATGCCCACACCCTAGCATCCCTATCATCAATTAGATTTGAGTTCATTGAGTAAAGACTACGCTTCACACATTTCATTTTCCCCTACAGTCTTTTTTTTATTAAGCCTCAAGTAAAAATTACAATGTAATAAAAGAGCTAAGAACTTGCGCTTTGAAAGGAGACCGTCCTGGATTCAAATCTTGGCTCCATCACTCACTTTGATTTACAAACTTAGGTGAGGGGTGTGGTGGTGGGGGGAGGGCATGGAAGGAGAGAGTTTACCGTATTATTTCCTGTACCTGGGGAATCTTCTATAACGCTTCATACATAGCAGACACTCAATAAATATCTTCATATTATATTCCCCCATATCTAAATTTTCTCTGCATATTTAACAAGATCTAATTTTCTTCTACATTTTTTGGCCTCTGAGAAATATGTACCTGGCAGATGTTTAACAGCTACATATCAGCAGTGACTGAAATGATGTTGGTACATAATTTGGTTGTAAAGTTTATAAAGTGCTTTGAGTTGACAGAAATAGTGCAAATGAAGACTGTAAATGGACATAAAACATGAAATATCTCTCTCACTAACCTATCTTTTCTCCTTAGATTTATTTCTCCCAAACTAGGGATTCCTCTATTTTTTTCCTTCCCCTAAAAGGCAGATACACCAACATAATACGCAGCAGTCAGAAACAGGGTAGCTCTGATCGATTTAGGACTTCCAGTATCAGGGCCCGAAAATGGCAAAGTAACTCAAAACCAAAGATTAGGCTCATTCACTTAATGTGGATAGCTTGTTCCTTAAGGCCCGATAAATGGACAGTGGTCCCTGTCAATTACGGCCACAAAGAACAATGGTCAAAGCCTGGGCCACATTGGCAGTCATAGGGTTTTGAGTTATTTCACGGTTTTCTAAAGGATAGCATCTAATTTCCAGAAAGATTCTGTTTCTGGGAGAAATTCATCCACTTTCTTCCTCTGGAGCTTTGATACATGACATGTCACAGTGCTTTTGAGTGGGCTTCTGCCAGTGGTGCAAAAACTGATGACATGAAACAGGTACCAACAATGGCACAGCTGCTAATGGGTATATTTAAATCAACGTCTATTCTTCCCATGCCATCATGCAAAGCCCCTTTTACTGCTCTAAAACAAATACAGCTTAATTTTATTTCCTGCCTGGCTTTGTATAATTTTGACATGTCCTCAGTCAAACACGACCCAGTCCTTCAATCAGGCCCTATTTTTATGGAGATGGGAAAACAAGAGGAAGCTAAAGTAATTATTGAAAACTCATAAGCAGCAGCTTTAGCCTAATTACCTTGACTTTCCTTTTTAATTTTTCTATCGATTGTCTCTTGTTAATATACAAGTATTGACTGAGCTGGTAGAGCCTGGTGCTACGATGATAAGGACAGATGCCGCTAAGAAGCAAAACGTAATTAGAAGACCCAATACTCGGCTCTTGCTTTTCAGAAGCGCACATGTACAGCACAGACTTTGGTTTGAGACCCTCTTAAGAATCAACAGCAGCATCTACACAGCAAGGATCTTTGTTAAATGCTTTTGCGGCCCATTGTGCCTTTGCCACCAGGGGGCAGCTGGGAAAAAGAAAAACAACCCTTTTTCTTTGTTTCTCTTTTGATGTTAAAATAATATGTTTCCCTATTTTCAGCACATACTCTATTGGAACTCCCGGGTCAACAACTTCAGGGAGATGAGCAACCCTGGAATGAAGGTGACATCCTTTTGAGCTGCATGTGTTGCCTTTTAAATGCTGTTGTATTTAAAGTTTCAGCTTGAAAATAACTAAGCAATATTGGATGAGCTGCCCTGAATATTAATGTATCATTGGCAAATGCTTTTAACAGTTCCTGACTTCTTTGTCAGAGAGAAATGTGAAGTTTTCTTACAGCAGAATATGAAACTAATTTAAAAAAATAATTATTTCTAAATTACTTTAAACTTTCCAATTTCTTATATATCTAAGTTTTCAGAACATTAATAATACATTGTAGGTTGAGAATCTTAAATTGCCAATAAGGTGTACCTCACTATAAGCAAACACAGTTTAGTAACGTGGTGTGGAAAGCAATTTTTTAGGAACCAAAAAAACCCTGGTAAACCGGGGTGTCATGTTGCATTCTGTTTTATCTTTTAAAGCAACTCTAAGACAAAATAAACAAAGCGAGAGCAGTTAACAATGCTAAAAGTAATCAGAAATATCTAAAAGGGGGAGTTCTCAAAGAATAAACCCTGGTCACAAATTCTATTACATATTCCAGAAGGAAAGAGGTATTCTTAAGGACTGGCAACAGCCATAAAAGACAATTTAGTGGTGCAAAATTCAAGCCTGGGGGAAAGTGAGAGGGAAAGGAAGCCAATGGATACAAAGAAAAAAAATGAATGAAAGGTTTATTAGACTAAGGAAGAGGGTTAAAGACTGGTACCCAGCAGAAATGGTGCACTGAGCACTAGAAGCAGAAGTAGCAGAAATAGTTTAGTCCCTATAAGGCATATTATAAGAACCACAAAGGTACATCAACTATAAAGCAACAAGTCTACAGACTTTGGGGGTCAGTTAGTGAAAAGGGAAATGGATTTCTATTAAAACAACTTCATGAGTCCCTGAGGGCATCATTGTATCCAGCTAGTCATAGGTGCAGATGTATGGTCAATCCAGATCAGCAAATGGCAAGGAATTCACTGGAAGGTGGTGAGAAACAAAGTCAGATTACAATCTGTACAACAGTACATAATGACGTCAGATAATATCACAGACATGCATCCATAATATAGGTTTCGAACATGCTTCAGTGAAATATTGGTACCTTAGATGATATTTAGGATTCAGAAATAAAAGCTGAAAAACATCTTTAGGATTTTGAATTAATGAATTCCTAAAAGTAACACTGTGATCTGCATATAGCTGTATGAGAACACAGACAATGTTTCGGCAGTTCAGGAAATGTTTTCAGAGCGCCCACTATGACCCAGATGGTGGAATACAAAGCGAGATATGACTGTTTTTCTCTCTACAAAGGTCATTGTCAAGTGGAGGGAAGCAGTCAAATAATTATGATGCAATGTGATAGGAACAATAATTATGATAGGAACAAGATGTTAAGCCAGTCACACAAAGAAAAGGAAAAGCTTCATTTTTTAAAAATGTTATATTTAAGGTGTATCTTAAAAACATATTTGAAATGGCCATTAGGAGAGCGGCAGGACTGGAGTAGTGGGTAAAGAGAGGTTCTGGCATCATCAGGTCAGCCCAGGCCCCAAGTAGGAGGGACAAACCAGTGATGGGAAGGGAAGATCTTTCTTTAGAAAGATGAGTGGGAAGAGAGATAGACACCTGCTGGGAGGCTACTATAGGAGACAAAGAGAAAAATAGACAAAGTGAAAGAAAAAAGTAGAGTCATCTTCCAGAAATTGAACTATAGCTCTTACTGACACCCTAGATGTGGTATAATAGAAAGGGTTATGGATTTGCTGGCACATGACTGGATTGATGTCCTAACTCCACTATTTGCCATGTATGTGACTGTTCCAACCAGGATTATTTCAGCTACAAGTAACAGAAAACTGACTAAAAGTGGTAAACAGCTTGGGTTTCACTGTAAGAAACAGAAATCACTAGTTATTTTAAACAGAAAGGGATTTAACGTAAGAAATTTTGTGCTTACAGTATCACAGGAAAAGCTGGTGGAGCTGGGTCGAAGCTGGGTTTCCAAAAATATCAACATCTCCCTACTTGCTCCCAGAAAATAGCCAAGCTACAAAAGATAACCTTCACCCCAGTTCCCCCTTCCAAATGTCACATTAATGCATCTAATAGGAAGAACCTAATTTATCCCCTAAATTCTGCAGCAAGAGAGACCAGGACATGCAATCACGAAGGGACACTAGGAGGAGCTTGGAATGTTTTCTTAGTGCCAAACCACCAGATTCACAAGTAGATTAAACAATAAGGATAATTATTAGCACTCGTGACAAAAATTCCAAAGGCAGGGCAGTTTCAGAATTAGTTAATTCAATGGCTCTACAATATCACTAAGGACTCAGGGTCTTTCCATTTCTCTATTCTTTAATCATCAGGGCTTGTTCCCTTTTTGATTGCAAAATGGCTGTCACAGATCCAGGTAACACATATACATTTGACACTGTTGACAGAAATGAACGGCCTATTTCTTTGTATTATCATTTAATCAGAGAAAACCTTTCTCCAAATGCCTCAGTAGACTTTCAGACTTGCTGACCAGAATTGTACTATTTAGCCATAGCCCAGACCATCATTGACAAAAGAAACTGTAGCATGACTGGTCTAGACAAATCATGATGCACCGTGAGGGGCAGGAAAAGGGACCCTTCTGGAGCACAGCGCACTGCAGAAAAAGAGTATCCGGAACAAAATTAGCATTTGACAGCTAGGAAGAAGGGAGTTGGGTATGGGGTGGTAGGTAATCAAGAGGTTTAGCAAGTTGCTTATCTCCCACTCTCAGGGTCTTACTTTCCTCAATTCTAACACAAGGATGTCAACACCTGCCTACTCATCTGACAGGGGCTTCATTCTTATGGTAACCTATGCCTGTGATTTCACAGGGCCATCTTCCTGGAAGATCACAGGAACTGACATATGTAAAACCTCTACAGACAATGTGAGATAGCACCATTGTTATTATAAGAGAGAGTAAGAAAGGAGACTTTGGTTCTCAGAAAGTCCCACCCTCTCTGAATAGTCTTAATTGAAAGGGCAAACAATTGTTTTAAGGAGAAGCAATTTGCTGAGATGTGTGTGTTTCAAGCGTTTTACATTGTCATTATGGAAAGAACGCTAGATTCTATCTGAAGAAAGACAACAAATAAACCATGAAACTGCCCAACAGCGTTGGAGTGTTTCCAGAGAACTTTTGTTGTTTGAACAGAGGCTCTCAAGCAGTGCCACTATGTTGATGAAGCACGTCAACCACCAACCCAGCCAGTAATAGCGGATCAAGGGCCTCAAGTTTAGAGGACACGGTTTAGTGTTAATGCACATGCTAATAGATGCAGGCTCTTAGATATAAAATCTATGGATAACGGCAAATTTCATAGTCCTACAGTTTTCTAAGGGTCATATGCTTACCTGTTACTTACAGGGTACAAGCTAATGCATATCAGTTCCTGCTGTCAAATTCAAGCTTTTTTTGTACATTCAGTGGAATTTCATTTCATATAGTTATATGAGACTAGCAAGGATTATTGCCTATTAATATGCTTATAGTATCTTACTGCTTGCTAAAGTTAATTCCCGGAATCAAATTACATTATAATATGAAATATTAGAGAATTGATCTCATAAATTGATGATGAAATTTTTCAAAGGAATTTCCCCTAATATTCTCATTTATTTACTCTTAATTTTCCCACATTAGAATCCTATACCCTCAAATAAAATGAGCCACTATATAGGATTCTCAGCCCCACAGTAACATTAATGATGCAATCATGTATGCTGGCTATGCCTGGAGTTTTGTGACTCCTATGTGGGTATGTCTTTAACTCAATGACGAAGGTGCCAACCTGTAGGACACTCATATCATCAGGGCTGGAGACAGTGAGAAGTGACATTAATTCTAGCCCATTCTCATAGGTTCTAGCTTGTCCTGGCTCTCCCTTACTTGATATCCCTCTTTCCTCCTCCCAGACTGTGGGCCCTGCAGACTTCAAATTATAGCCTGAGCTGTAAAGAAAATGTTTAACCAGAGTTCACAACTGCATAAGGTCAAGTCCCGGTAACAAATTTTTGATTATAGGTATGTTTTTATATTATACATACACACACATACACATGCTTCTGCTTTTCTGATTGAACACTATTATCTAATGCCATAATTAACTTGTTGGAATATTATTCCATGGCATATTGTCCATAAAGATCTTTATTTTGAAGAGACAAGACCAAAGGTAAATTTTGTTTTTAAAGTTCCTACAATCTAGTAATTGACATGTGTGAATCATCAAGAAATGGATAAAGCTCAAAGAGGCAAAAAAATTACTACACGTTTAAGAGAGATTTCTATTTGAAAAGGTTCGAACCAAGATTTAGCATCAAAAGCTAAGCCTCAATTATCTGCCAAATTTCGCTTTTAAACTTTTTATTCTCCACTCATTATAGAAAACTTTGGTTTTGTTATATTTGAAATTTTGATTTTTCAAAACATATATTACAGAAAACAAGAAAATGAAAACAGCCTAAAGAGTCTGTTAAATATATAGATCTCTACATAAAGGGGGGTAATACCAGCATCTACTATACAAAAGGGTTAATAACAGGAACCTTCTAAAGAATAATAATTATTATAACTAATATTCACATATATGGTTCTGCAATGAAATGTCACTGAAAAATACAGGCCTGTTTTACGAGTTTTAGATGTAACATTTTACCTCAACAACTATTCTATAAGGACAACTCTATGATTACCTCCTTTGTATTGATGAGGAAACTGAGACAAGAGAGATAAACAACTTTCCTAGGATCACCTAATAGGAAAGCATCAGGCCAAGGCATTTGCCAAATCCTGAATTCATACTCTCAGCCAAAATGCCATGCTACAATTTTAAAAATTTACACAAAATGTTTAGAAATAGAAATACTTCTTATAATACTCAGTTACTCAACATATGATGCCTCTTTCTTATCTCAATGCCTTTACTCATATTCCCTAACCAAACCATCTAGGTATAACCAGTTTTCCCCAATCAGAATGTAAGTTTCCTGAGGCCAGGCCTATACTTTCTTCATAACACTTCAAGATACTTCAGAGTGACAAGCATATAGTCATGGTTTTTCTGAATCAGTGGTTTGTGGTATTTAAGTGCCAAATGGTATAAGCCTCTTGATGCAGATACCGTATCTTTTACTTCCTAGCATCCTCTCAACTTTACAAACAGCAGATACTCAGTAAAGCTTTATTAATTTTAACAGTCAATTGGTTTTTTAATCTGGCAACATAAAGCTGAAAACAGATACAAAAACAGATGTTTCACTGAAAAAAATCAATAAAAATGATACACCGAGCCACTCACCAAATTGCTTAACTCTACAACAAAGGGGACCTATCTTAAAGATCATTTCAGAACAAATCCAAGAGAATATTATAAACAATGGGTAGAAGATGTATAGAACTTGTTATTGTTATTCAAGGAAGCAACACAGATTCAAAATAATAAAGACTGCAAAAAGGGTTTTGATAAATTAAAAGTACACATTAATTGTGAGAAACACAACGCAGGTTGATATCATGAAGTTCACTGTTGTCCTTTCACAAAATGTCTTTTGTTGTCCTGTTAGAAAAAGCATAGTCCTAATACTACAGTGGGTATTCTTAAAAGGCAGTAGATGTCGGAGTATTGGATCTCAGACCACCACACATAATTTGCATTTATGTTACATTTACAGTTTAGATTGCACTTTTGGGTCTCAGGGCTTGTTTCAGTCTCCATTTGGGCCAGTTAGTTTTGCCACAGCTACAAACTGTCAAAAAAAAAAGCCATCTATTTTATAAATGTGTTCTCTATATAAAAAGGAAAACTAGTCTAGAACATACTCATCTCAGTTACTGGGGAATAATTCAAATGGAAGGGAAGAGAAGTAAGAACACAACTTGGAGTTGGAAGGGAACTTACAGGCATGCTGGTTCATATGGGACCAAGCTCCTTTGTGTGGCATCCCTGGAGATGTCAGTAACATTATCTTCAAATCAAAAGTTAATAGTTGAGACAATTTCTAATAATTACTACTTTAAAAAAGATTTTAAGTCATGTTCTACGAAAAAGATGTTCTCAAAACACCAAAAATACATGTCCAAAATTATCTATGCAAAACAGGTCATGATGACTGGAACAGCTCAGCTTTTGCAGGCATGCAGAGTCTGCTAGTTAATCACTAAAGAACGCCTCGTGGCAGAAAGCTCACAGAGCAAGAAGTTATCATTTTGTCATTCCACTATCCACATCTTCAAGTATAAAAAAGCTCATTCTGCTAAAAGAATTCTTCTTGTCTTTTTAAAATGTTGCACTAAGCACACTACTGTTTCCCAGCAATGCTAACCACAAAGGTAATGATGCTGTACATTTAATTTTTCCAGCCTTCATGTGTCTGCCAGCATTATAAATGAGTCATTAACAGTCTCAAATAGATTGACACTGTTGTTCGCTACTGCTGAGAAATCTCATTTCTTTCAAGACAGCAGGAAGACAATTTGGGTTTAATAATTGAGGGGCACAGAAAGCATGCAAAGTTAAAAGAATCTAAAAGTATATTGGTCCAACTTTGTAGGATATTTATTTTTGTCACTGAACTCAAAGGCTGAATGTCATATTTCATTAAAAGGTCCGGTTTGGGAAGATAGACTCTAGCCTACAGGAAAAATGGGAGTTGCCTCTAATAAAAAAGTGAAAAATCTCATCTTTAGCTTGCATGGTTTGAAGGAAAGGGCAATTAGCTAAACAAAGTCCCAGGAGGTCCCATGCATCATAATCAGCCATAAGTCATCTTCTAACATACGCCCACGCTGGGTTAAATGATATCCAAGCAACCGGAAACTTTAAGCTACTTAGTTCCACGTTGACTTTATAAGTCAAATAACACGAGAAGGAGCCACACAGCCTAGAACATGGCAAAAATTTTCCTTCCTAAGAGATTCAGAAAAAATTAATAAGTTTCATTCACACAAGAAACATTTACCCAAGAAAGGGAATGTCAGAAAAAAGTTTAGAGGTGAGGGAACAGCAAAAAGCCCAGCTTAACGGAAGCATCGAGTCTTATGGAAGAGTAATGGGGATGGATTGAAAATGCTGGCAGGGACCTATTACCAAGGGCCTAGAATTTCATGATAATTGTTTGTGTTCAATTATAGTCAATAAGGAGCCATAGAAGGTTTTAAAGGATAGTAAAAAGATTGGAACTGTGCCTGAAAATTAATACAGCAGGAATATGTAGGACACAGTAAAGATCAGCTGGGGGGCTACTGTCATCGTTCATATGCAGCCAGAACAAGATTAATGACTGTGGAAATACTAAAAGAATAGCAAACTACAGAGCAATTCCTAGGGTAAAGTCTATAGGATTTAGATAATAACTGCTAGTGGCAAAAAGGAAGATAAAATTGAAGATAAATATGATGCTTATGGCACAGGTAGCTGCAGCTATGAAGAAGCTAGATGTTAGAAAGAAAAAAAGGGCCGGCCCTGTGGCCGAGTGTTTAAGTTTGCATGCTCCACTTCGGCGGCCCAAGGTTTCGTTGGTTCAAATCCTGGGTGCAGACATGGCACCGCTCAACAAGCCATGCTGAGGTGGCATCCCACATGCCACAACTATAAGGACCCACAGCTAAAAATATACAACTATGTACCAGGGCGCTTTGGGGAGAAAATGGAAAAATAAAATCTTTAAAAAAAGAAAAAGAAACAATTCCAGCAAGATGATAAGCTCTTCTTTGGACATTAGTGCCAATGGCATACATAGGTAAAGATGTCTAGGAGGAAGTTTATAATGAAGGTTCTGGGTTTGGGGAAAGAGAATAGGGTGATATTACATAAATATAATGGTAAAGCGAGGAAATAAGATCACTGATCTACATTATATAGACTAGAAGATCTACCGAGGTTAATAATTTGGACAGAAGCAATATTTTAGGAGTAGGAAGGAGAAAAAGGAGGCAAAAGAGGACAGAAAATGATCAGTCAGAAAAGTAGGAGACGAATACAGCGTACTGTTCTAACCATGAATATTTATGAGCTTAAGGAAAAGGTTTTCACCTATTTTGAAGCGATAAGACAAAGAGGAATGTTGGGGAGAAAACCTAATGGATTTAACAATTGGGGGTTATTGTAGTGATCATTAAGACCAGTGGTTCTTAACCCTGGCAGCACATCAGAATCTTCTGGGAAGATTTTTAAAATTATCTATCGGGATGCTTACTGACCAATTAAATCAGAATTTCTTGGGGGTGGTGTCCAGGTACTTGTAGTTTTTAAAAGCCACCCAGATGATTCAAATGCAGCCAAGGTTGAAAACTACTGTTCTAGACAGAATGATGAAGTAAGAATATTTAAAAAAAAAAAAAAAAGCTTAGAGTTAGTGGGTGGTAGAAAAAGGAGCACAGCTACTCTTTGGATACACTAGGTACAGAAAAGAGGACAGGGTCTTGAGAAGATCTCAGGTTAAGAGACAGTTTCTTTAGGATATGGAGAGAATGAGCATGTTGGTAGAGGGAAAGAAATCAGAAGACGTAGAGAAAATAAATAGGAATTATTATAGGAATGGAGAGATGGTTGGATTGGGGTGGGTAGGGAATAAAGGAGCAAGATTCTGGAAAATTTGGGAGAGGATCAATCAAAAGCACAAATGAGGAGCTTAGCTTGATATGGTGGAAGAATATTTATTCCTCAGAAAAAGGAATAAAGGAAGAGAAGTACCAGGAAAATAAAGAGAAATTTTTGAGGTAGAGTAGAACAGGGGCATGGTAAGAGAATCTTCTTTAGTAAATTACTAGGTGAAGATTTGGGGTTTCAAGAAGTGGAGAAGGACTAAAACATCTAACAAGGTACATAACCTAAGATCGCATTTGACTGAGGCAGGTAAACAATCTTTGAATGCAACGAATTATATTTCTTATGAGAATAGACCAGAAAGATGACCAGAGTAGTGGAGAGGACTTAGGTAAACTTGTAAGCCACCTGGCAGAGTTTTCTAAACAATATGGCTCAAGATGAGAAGTCAGACACTAACAGCTTTTCAAAAAAGGAAATAGACCGTTTGAACCAAAGTTACAACTCACATCTACACTATGTCTGAAGAAAGTTAAGATCTGACCAAAGTTTTGAGTTAGGAATGGCTTTAAAACAGTTACTGGGGGTGGCCCAGTGCCGTAGTGGTTAAGTTCGCACGCTCCGCTTCAGGTGGCTTGGGGTTCAGGGGTTCAGATCCCGGGTGCGGATGTACACACCACTCATCAAGCCAACCTGTTGTGGCATCCCACACACAAAATAGAGAAAGACTGGAACAGATGTTAGCTCAGGGACAATCTCCTTTACCAGAAAACCCCAAAACAAACAAATAAACAAAGCAGTTGACTGATACTAAAATATACTTTAATCCTCAAGAAATAGTGACAATAAAGCATAAGTCACATTTGTTAAATCCCTAAAATTTCAAAAAGTTGCATGAAATCAATACAGAAAAATTAGAATGTCAAGGAATGCCTGGATTTCTGGAAGGCATACGAAACCAGAAAAAAAAAAATCTTTTAATATAATTTTTCCAATAAATGGAGTCTAACAGAAACAATCAGAGATCATCTAAAGTTCCAACCTCATACCCATGTTGAAAAAAAGTGAAGAATTATCATAAGATAAGTGAACTTCACAGATTCCATTTACATTCTGCCAGGTTCTGTTTAAATAAAATGGAAAACCAATTTATGACCCATCACCATCTCTCTGCTTAATGTGATAATGACTGCACAGGCTTAAAAGGTTTAATTTTAAATTCTTTCTAGTACTTGGGATGTTCCCATCAATAATTTGAGTTTTTAAGTGTCACCAACTCTCACCCTGGGCTGCTAACGGAAGCTGTCCCAGTGATACAACGAAGCTCTCCTGTGGATAACAAACACACCTGTACCAACTGGATCTGCCAAAGGCGCTATTGTCTAGTGCTTAGTAAATGGTTTGTATAAAAATCCATATATTGAGTTGAGCAGAAACGAAATAAAGTCTGAGCAGTGACAGAATGTCAATTATGGAGTTGGTAAAATAGTCCTTTTAAAAAGTTGTTAACTTTGGCATTTTTTTGATTCTAAGAATTTTATTTAAATACCATATTCCTCTGTCACAAGCCACATTTTGAAAAATAGAAAGAACTATTTGGTAAAGAGGAGAAAAATTATTCTTTTAGGCAACTGTCTTCTTGGGACTTCACTAAAGATAAGCTAAAATTTGCATTTTAAATTACACCTACGAGACACATTTGGAAGAGAGGGCAAAGAGGCAACAACACTCTTCAACTTGTCTAAAGAACAACAGGTCAAGTCTGTGTCATTTGCCTCGTATCTTGAGGGATCTGTGTCAACAGATCACAACAAGCTATCTACAGAGATATTGTGGCTCCAAACACTGCAAAGGAAGTCACCATAGACTTACAAAAATGAAAGTGTAGGAACAATAATCATCAAAGTATGACACTCAGATTTGTCAAACGTAATGACAAGACCTCGATGTAGGATGTTTAGAATTGACAAGGAAAGGCAGTAAGAGGGAAACACCCAGGTATATGGCAAAATAACATACAAATTCACTTCTGAAATGTGAGTTCTGATTTTCAGAATACTCTGACATAATTAACTTTTTGGTTTCTTACAATATCCCTGTGAGGTAGGTAAAGCAAGCTTTTAGAACACCCATTCTAGAGCTGAGGCAACTGAGGCTCAGAGAGTTTAAGTAACTTGCTCAGACGCAAGTATCTAGATTCAGGATTCAGACTGAGGTCTTGTCACGCCAAATTCCATGCTAGTCCACTGTACCAGTGAATGTTTTATTTGGCTGGATAAATAACTATTTTGTTTATCTCTTTATCCTTTTTTTTGCTGTTTTGCAAATTAAGTCATCCTAGAAGTCAGCATCTTCCGTTGTACTTATTATTTTACAAAGAATCCAAGGATAAAGGACATTCTTTTGTTTATGTCCCACATAAAGGAAATCAAAAGTAATAAAAAGGGGAATGGGGAGCTCCTGTCTAATGGGTAAGATTTCAGTTTGGCAAAGAGAAAAAGTTCTGGAGATGGGTGGTGGTGATGGCTGTGCAACAATGTGAATGTAATATCAATGAACCGTACACTTAAACATGGTTAAAATGGAGCCAGCCCTAACGGCCTAGTGGTTAAAGCTCAGCATGCTCCTCTTCGGTGGCCCAGGTTCAGTTCCCGGGCACAGAACCACATCACTTGTCTGTCAGTTGCCAAGCTGTGGCGGCAGCGCATATAGAAGAGCCAGAGGGACCTACATCTAGAATATACAACTATGCATTGGGGCTTTGGGGAGGGGAAAAAGAAAATAAAGAGAGGAAGATTGGCAATAGACGTTAGCTTGGGGTGAATCTTTTCTAGCAAAAAAAAAAAAACACGTTAAAATGGCAAATTTGATTTTATGTATATTTTATCACTAATAAAAAGCAATAAACATTTTTAAATTCACACTAAAACTCTATTGAACTATTGTTGTAAGAAAGATAAATTACTACCAGGTGAAATCTACTACTCTTTTTTGGTCATCTATGTTAAACATGCTGCTCTTTTATTTAGATATGACCCATATTTTAAGTAAAATCTGAAGTAAAAAGAAAAACTAAACCTCATTTTTCATTTGAATAGCTAGATTCACTTTGTAATGATTATCAAGTGAGTCTTGTGAAGTCAAATGAAATCTAAGAGAGAAAAGTAGAATATTTAATCTTACTAAAGGCTTATTTCTTTCACAACATTCAACATGAAACGACTAAAGTTCACCATAATAGTGCATATCTGTTAATGTGACTTAATCCATACAAAACAGGGGAAAAAAGCGATAATGTACATGGATTCCAAGTCATTTAATATTCACTAGTGGTACTTTGGGGCACTTCTTCCAAAATGCTTTGGATTGTAAACTCCACGAGCACAAGGCCTTGTCTTATTTTTCGCTGTATGTTCAGAATTTAGCAAATAACAGAAGGCAGGGAGGGAGGTAAGAGAGGGGAGAGAAGAAGGCTTCATACACACATCCAAACAAGCATCCAGAAAACTTGGGGTCTGCCACATCTGAAAGAGTACTTCATCAAGTTGATTATATCAAAAAGCTGCTTCTGTCTAGAGCCATGATCAGCAGATATGGCAGCACCTTTAATAACATCTTACTAATCTATCACCTGTTTGAAAGGAATAACAGGAATATAGAACATTTCAGTAGAGGGTCATCATAGGCAATTAATCCTGAGACTCCGTACTTGGGATCCTGCTTGTTAACCTCTAGGATTTCCCCTGTAAGGTCCTTGTCCAGGTAATAGAGAATATAATTTCAAACTCATTTAACAAGATTCCCATTATTGTCACTGTAATTATTACCTTGTTTCCAATCATCTCATTTGTACTATGTAGGTCAGACCGAAAGTCACGAAAACACTGCTTTTTCTGCCTTTGGGATCCATAGAAGTTTTTCGTTTTTTCTTTTTTAAACCATTCTTACTTCGTGGTTGTTAGAAATAGTGGCAATATTAGAATAACATAAAATCAAAGACATGCTATTATTTAGTCAAAAGCCTACATCATATATTCTCTTCACCTAAATCTAAGAAAATCATTGTAGTCAATGATTATTCATCTGAATGCTATAACATTTCATTTCTAGAGGTCAGTTACTTTATATCTTGCTTTGGGAGGTTTCCAGATTAAGATTTAATTAGTCTTATTCCTTTGGCCAAGAGACTAAGCTATTTTAGATCTAGAAAAGGAAGTTTTCTTAGTCTTCTGTGGTAAGGAGAGAATCTATCTCCTGAATTGATAGAAGTATTCAGAAAAGGAGAATCATGAAAGTTGATTTTGACTATTTCAATTCTTTACCAAAAAATCATGAAAAATATGAGTATGAAGCTTAGCTAAAGAAGATTTATTAAATCAAATATTATATAAAAATTGGTAACTAACTAAAAATAAAATAACATCAGGAAAGCTTAAGAAAATCTTACTATGCCCCAGGGATCCAAGAAGATATCCTATAGGTAAGTACTCCCTTCCAGTCATTCCGGATTATATTTCAATAGGAAGCACAATGAGTGCTTTCCATTACTCCCTAACATGCAGTGAACTGGTAGTACTACCTCTTCTTAGCTAAAGAGGCATTTACCTGGCAGTAACTTTCATGTATTTCTCCTTTCCCCTACCCCTTCAAATAGCAGTTTGCAAGATTTGCAGAATAGGCCAAAATGAGTCCAAATCCATTGATTAGTGATGACTCAGAAAATAGTAGTGCTTTAACAATTATACAATACACTGGTGCAATTACTGTCTTCTCAAAAATTTAAGATTTTCTGTAATAGCATAAGCAGATATTTACTCAATAAAGAATAACCAACTCAGCTGTTAATCACTGCCACATTTCTTTCAGCCTGCCCCAAGTTTGTAGTTAGCAATTAAGTTTTTTGCATTTGTTGTATGTAACTTTTCTTGAAACTAATTCTAAAGAAAAATAAAGGGAGAAAGTTCATTAATAACCAACATTATCTGAGAACCTACAGGGTTTATAGAATAAAACCATGTTCTTGTCATCCAAATTCCTGAAGGACTGTTTTATGGAAGAGGGATTAGACTATTTCCTTGAAAACCAAGAGGCAGGAACTGGAATGGACAGGTAAGGCTGCAAGGAGACAGAGATTTTACACTACAAGAAGCCTTCCTAAGAGGCAATTTCACTGAATGATGAAATCAGTTTCCTCAAAAGATGGAGAGTTTTGTATTACTAAAAGTCTAAACATTGGAATGGACAAAATTTAAGACAGAAGGACACTGTAGAAAACCTGTGTTGGAGGATGGTTGGAATAGAAGACCCTAAAGGTTCTTCATAAAACGACCTGTACACAGAAGTCATTCTTAGTGTTGTTATTAGCTAACGAAGAAGTGGGTTAAGAGCCAAAAAGAGCTTACACAAAAATTTTACATCATGTTATAGGGGAACATAATATATTTTACAAATAGCTAGAAGGCAATGAAGTAAGGAAAGTTTGCACTTAATATCAAGACAAATTACCAGTAAATAGAACCATTTTCCAAAGAAGAATAGAAAATCTAGCTTAAATATGACAAGGGAAGGTGCTCTTTAGTTGATTCAATATAGTCAAAAGGTTTGAGACATTCTATAACTCCCAATGTTATCATAGTTCTGAAATGAAAAGCTGTCTTCTTGCAGCCGGCCCTGTGGCCAAGTGGTTGAGTTCCCGTGCTCTGCTTCAGCAGCCCAGGGTTTCACTGGTTCGGATCCTGGGTGTGGACATGGCACCACTCATCAGGCCACATTGAGGTGGCATCCCACGTGCCACAACTAGAAGGACCCACAACTAAAATATACAACTATATACTGGGGGGACTTGGGAAGAAAAAGCAGGGGAAGAAAAAAAAATAGAAAAGCCGTCTTCAGTAAACACTGTGACAACATCAATGGAAAGTCTCAATAAAAATCTCCCCAGTACACACTGTCACAGAACCAATCCTTTCAAGACAACTCCCCAGCAAATATTCTCAAGAAAGAACAACCATGCTTCTTGGAGCTAAAGGCTCACAAAGCCACCAAGCAGAAGTTTAGCTCTCCATGTAACTTTCCCTTTCTCCACCTGATGCACTACCATAAATTTTAACATAATGTTTAAAGGTCTAATGAGATAGTTTTTTAAGTATTGACTTTAGCTGCAGGTCCTTCTCACTAAGAGATGCTCTGTTGATTAACAGGAAAAGTGGCATTTGAGAGCAAAGGAAGAATCAGATATTCATGTGCTGTTATCAAGTTAATAAACTATCAAGTGGCAATTATTTTTCCTTTTTTTTTTTTTTGAGGAAGATTAGCCCTGAACTAACATCCGCAACCAATCCTCCACTTTTTTGCTGAGGAAGACTGGCCATGAGCTAACGTATGTGCCCATCTTCCTTTACTTCATACGTGGGATGCCTGCCACAGCATGGCTTGACAAGCAGTGCGTAGGTCCACATCCAGGATCTGGACTGGTGAACACCAGGCCGCCGAAGCGGAACATGAGAACTTAATGGCTGAACCATGGGGGTGACCCCACAAGTGGCAATTATTTAAAAGAATTTCAACAAACAGCGTAAAATGAAAAAAAAAAAAGAGAAATTCACCTGTAATTAACTTAAGGCATAAAACTTAATGTTTAATCTTTTCAATGTAAAAAATTTAAGAGGAGGTATGTGCAAGAGAAACACTGTAAGACATAAAAATTCAACAAACTCTTTATGACTTTTCCTTGTACAAACTTGTTTGTTAAATTATTTACATTGAAAAAAATTAGCTTTAATCTGACACACAGCAAATGCAACAAATGCACAAACTTAGTATGACTATCTCATTTAATTCTCATGATGCCTTATTTATCTTAATTGAAAGGTGAAGAAACAGAGCCTCCAAGAGTTTAAGTTACTTAGCAAAGTCACAAGCCAGTAATGGCAGAGCTGGTATTTAAAAACAGGACTGTTTCATACCATTGTCCATGCTCACAATCACTTCCCTCCAGTGCCATGCTCCTGCTTACAGGGAGTCCAAAATATCATGTGGGAATTAAAAGAAACCACTGGAATCAAATGTACAGTGGGAAAAATGTTAGCAGAGCCATGACAAGGTTTTCAGAATGGGTGAGAGGAGAGACGGAGGGAGGGGGAATTGGGGAAGTATTCATGGAGAAGAGGGCACCCAAATTGGCCTTGACTGTTAAGATTTCCATAGATAAAGAAGGACAGAATGGCATTCCTAACATAAAAGAATCTGAACAGAATGAGTAAATGAAGAAATGTGAAATTGCAGGGCTTCGTGGAGACCTGTGAAGAGGTGCTGCAGTTTGGCTCCCAGTCATTTTAAAATATAAATTCCTGGTCAAGGACTTGGACTTTATTTTGTAAGCAAAGGGGAGCCATTAAAGACTTCTGAACAGGGAGTCTGTATATATTACAACTCAACAGGAGTCTGTAGTTCATTGACTCTACAAATATACACGTGCCTACTATGTCCCAGGAGCATTTGGTAAGTATAGATGAATCTCTCTTTGATACATTTTATTTGGTTGTTAGGATACCACTTTCTTGGTTGCCTGGACCCTTCCTCATGGTCTCCTTTGCTGTTTTCTCCTTATCTGTTTTAGCCCTACACATGGGAGTATGCCAAGGATCGCTCCCTACACCTTTTTTCTTCTTTTTCAGACTCTTACTTTAGAATCTTACTCATATCCATGGGTTTAATGCCATTATTTTTTATAACTATCAAATATATCTGTAGTCCAGATCTCTCTCCTCAACTGCAGACTCCCCCGAATGCCTACCAGACATCTCAAACTTAACAAGGCCAAAGTCAATGGGTTTCTCCTTCCAAATCAGTTCCTATCCAAGTCTTCCCATCTCAGTGAACAGCAACCACATTTTACCAAATGCAGAGGACAAACACCTTCACATTATTTACTTGAGTCTTCTCTTTCACACGCAACATGCAGTCTACAAATAAATCCTGTCAACTCCACCTTTGAAGTACAGCCTGGTCCAAGTCACTTCTACCTCTTGTCTGCATCAGGGGTCAGCAAACTACAGCCCAGGAGCCAAATCAAGCCCACCAATAAATAAAGTTCAACTGAAACACAACCATCCTAGTTCATTTACATATTGTCTGTGCTGCTTTCCTGCTACTATGGCACACTTGAGTTGCTGTAACGAAGACCATATGACCTGCAAAGCCTGAAATACTTATTATCTGGCACTTTACAAAAAATATTTGCTAACCCCTGGTCTGGATTATTACAATAACTTCCAAAGTCTTCTCCCTGCTTTCCTATCCCTCGGCCTCCCTACACACCGTTCTCCACAAAGCCATCAGTGATAATTTAGAACTGTGCTGTCCAACATGCTAGCCACTAACCACTAGCCATATGTTGCTATTCAAATTAAAGTTCTATTAAATAAAAAATTCAGTTCCTTAGGTGCATTAGCCCCAGTTAAAGGGCCCAATAGCCACAAGTGGTGAGTGGTCACCCTATTGGACACCACAAATTTTGGAACATTTCCATCATCAGATAAAGTTCTGCTGTTCAGCATTGCTTTAAAATCTAAGACCTTTTCCCTCTACTTCTCTAAACCTTCCAGCAACTTCCTTTTTAATTCTCTGCCAGTCTCTGCTAAGGCCTACCATCCCCAGTCCTCCATCACTTCTCTGCCCTCATCTCCTTCACTTCTCCTCACTCTTTGTGTTCTAACCACATGAGTCCTCTCGCAGTGCCCTCCAATGCCAAGCACGCTCTTGTCTCAGGCACTTTGCACTTGCTCTTCCCTCTACCTAAACGTCCATCTCCAAATATCTGCATCAGTCATTCCCTCATTTCCTTGGGCCTCTGCTCAGATACAACCTTCCCAGAGACCCCTTTCCTAAGGATCCCCTTGGCCTACTTTATCTGTCTTCATGGCACTTGTCACCAGCTGACTTATTGTATGTATATTTTATGATTCACTAATAAAAGAATAGTATGACATTAATAATATTTGCATTTCCCCACTAGAGTGTAAGTTCCAAAACACAGAAATTTTATCTGTTTTGTTCTCTGACATAGCCTCAGAGCCCAGAACAATGCCAGCTACACAGTAAGTACTCAATAAATATGTGTTGAATGGGTGAGTGAATAAATGAATAAATGGGGACACCCTGCAGAAGAGGTTCTAGAAGAATTAAGATGGAAGAGGTTCTGCTTTGCAATCTGCCTCACTGACCTACCTTCCAGATGTGGGTTTAAAATTTGCCTTTTACTTCCACCAAAGTTTAGTTCAACTGAGATCTCCTTTCCTTTGACTTTGGAGTAACTGATAAAGTAAGCGAAAGTTTCTCAACAGCCCCGTTTGACTCCTCTCTGTCTCATGCTATTCTGCAAGAAGGGTGGAAGACTCTGGAAATACCAGCTCGAGAAAACCAGATGGGACCAAGCAGCCGAGGCCCAGGCTCAATTTACCAGCCCAAGGGTAAAACTTGCCACTGACAAACCTGTCAGCCTGGGGTTAATTATTAATCTTGATAATGGGATTTTCAATTCTCACATAATTTATACTGGCATGACTAGCAATTACATGTAAGATTTTTTTTTGTTTATATAACTCAGGGCTTCACTTTTAATTTTGAATAAGTCATTATGTTACAAAATTAAACTTTTTTAGTAGCTCAGGATGCTATTCTCTATCAAGTCACGGGGTACTGCCATACACTGCCCAGAGGGAGACACTATTTCTCTCATTTTAAACAGTGTTCTGTTTCTCCATCTTAATCAACTCCACCTAGGATTCAATGAAGAGGAGGTGGAAGGGCGCACGCCACGGTACAAGGCCAAGCAGAAATGCCACAAGACCAGTTGGTGCCAGCTGCAGCACGGCCAATTCCGAGACAGCCCAACTGACTTCCCTCTTTCCTGCCTCTTAGAACACTTTTTATTTTTGCCAACAACTTTAATGAGCAACAGATGAGTAGCACAAATATATTTGCTCATCTGACAGCTTTCATCTGGCAGATTTGTAATATATGAATTCCAAAGCAGGTAAATAATTTAAGATTACTAATGTAAATGGAGAAGTAACATTTGACTTATAAATAATACTCATAAAGAATGGAATTTTTATTCTCTGAGGCATATGAATAAAAGCAATCTATGAGATGATCACTGACCTAGGAAAAGGTTAAAAGTGGCTTAAATAATAAATGCAGAAGTAGAATTCAGACTGACATAAATTTAATTTTCCTGCTACTGCATCCATATGGCAATAATCCAATCCAAGAAGCTGAATTTATGCAGTAAGGGCATAACTCAAAGCCTGCTTGTTTAAAACGCAACAATTTAGGGCAGTTTGGAGTAGTGATATTATACACCCTTTTGCATTTTGAATGGCAGGGAAATTTTACATTGATTTTCACAGATGATACTTAAACGAACACTCCAGTAAAACTTAATGGATTATTTTCCCTTTCCTGATGACCTTTAAAATGCCTAGAATTCGAGCTGAAGTACCTAACAGTTATCACT
Source organism: Equus przewalskii (assembly GCF_037783145.1). Classification (NCBI taxonomy): domain Eukaryota; kingdom Metazoa; phylum Chordata; class Mammalia; order Perissodactyla; family Equidae; genus Equus; species Equus przewalskii. Next base: position 87,753,221 of record NC_091834.1, on the reverse strand, counting down.
TCCGCTTACTGCACCAGTTATATTATACCAAAGACCTAAAGTTTCAATAATGTTTTCAAATTGGCTACTGCTGGAGACACATAATTGCCCAAAGCAGAGTTTAACAATAGCCAGTTTCCCTTTCCTTGTGAAAAAGATACATCTCTTCTTTAACATTTCTCTGTCTGCAGAATCTTGATTTTTTTCTAAAGGAGAAAGAGATTAACTATTTTCCTCCATTTAAAGAGCTTCCGATTCACCCCTGAACGCAGATAAATACAAAAGCAACAGGAATTTAATGAACTCAGGTGAAGTAGCTGAGTATGTGTAGCCAGAGAAACTGGTTTTCTCTAGTTTTATGTCTTAAACTCTCAAAATCAAAGAACATTATCTATAGATTTCCAACATTTCATTGCAATGAAAGAACGGTTTTAAGACTTCTGAGTTCCAAATGGGATAAGAGGTAAGGTCTCTAGCAAGAAATCTTAAAGTTACATTTTATATCTTGAGTTTGGACCTCTTCTTGTGTGTCAGAACTTACATGCAGTTGCCAATTGTGTCAGATGCATAACTTCATCTATGTACTTACTTTAAAATCAGTATGTTCAAACTCAGCTCCATCAGGAACTGTGAAGGGTCTGAGCTTTTACCCTACTCACAAGCTAACAAGTTAGCCTGCTACAGTTTCAGGGATGCTGGCAGAAGAAAAAAGCCCCCTGGGTCAGAGACAAAGGACATTTTATTACCTTCAGCAATAATATTAGCCAGGGTATCATCATTTTCTTGCACGGGTTCCTTGAGGCCCATCTCCCCAGTCACGTGATGAGGGTCAGGTGATTCATGACACATAGTGGGCTGCAGTACAGGAGGAGGAATCCTGAGGTCAGGACACCCCATTCCTTTATAATGGGCTGCAAGCCCACCTGCCCCATCTTTGCACCCTGGAGGGAGACATTATTTTTACGATACTGAATAGCAAATAAACTTGCCCTTTGCTCTAGAGGGGAAACACTTTCTTCTTCCAAGGCTGTTCATTGTACAACCATCCTTGAGAAGACAGCTCACGACAAAAAGGTATTGCGATTCTGTTCACAAGACATGAAGAAATGCAAGAGACCCACAGAGAATTGTCTCCCAACAAACACTCTTACAACATATACCTACCCAGTGGTTACACGTAAGAGACACCTGACTCATGAGGAGGTCACGAAAAAGACCCGGTGCTTTCGGTTGACTACAAGGCAGAAAAGCTTACTCCATCTTACACCAAGCATCACATTATATTAGCATTTTTCGTTCTCTAAATCTTACAATGTACTAAGCCTAATGTGATAAAATCTGGCCTCTGACATAGTAACAATATGAGGGATAGGAATGAGATTTTTTGGCTTCCAAACATATTATTTTTTCTGCCACACCACACTGTCTCCATGTTAAAAGAGATTCTCTATCTTACTAATGGTAACAATTACCAGTTTTGATTCCTGGTTTTCCCCTAAGAATATTATATGAATCCCAAATAGGTAACACTCAGAAAGTATGTTTGATGATGTTTTAAAGTATTTTTCTTTATAATAAGCTCCTAAGGGTATGGAAAATAGTAAACTGCAAGGTGATGTCATTGCTGATAAATGTACAAGATATGGATGTTTTTCTTAAGCTTAATGAAAAAATGGAAATGAAGCTCCATGTTTTCCCATCTTCACCCAAAACCAAGGCCAGTCGATTAATTTAGTGACAGGGAGAATGAGTTACCTGAATTTCAAGTTCTCCATTTTCCCTTAATTGGATATAGATAGTAAATGCAAGAGTAAGTTCACCAGAAGCAAAAGAAATAGAGTAAAATGACAATTTTAACGCCAAACACCACTGAGCTACATATTTACTGTAGGAAAATTGAAGGGTCCTATTTAATGCTAAGAAGCTCTATTTTAGCCCAAAACAATTTCTTCTTAAAATTATCAGATAAATTTAAGCCTTGAATAACACTCTATTGTATTTGTGATGGTGTGTTTAGAATGGCAGTGAAGTCAGTTTCAAGTTATCTATCCCCTTGCTGGAATGTTCACTGTCTGCATTTCCAAGTGGTCTACGCTCTGTTTATCTACCACAGAAATATTACTGTTTGCCAAACACAACAGCTGGACTGCCAAAACTATCATCAACTAGTTAAGTAAAATATTGTTCTGAATCTCTTAAAAGTTCTTTTTCTCTTATATTTTAACAGAAAACAACTGAGCCAGGAGTGAAAAATCTACTACATTGTCAGAAATTTCTAGTCTTACAATTTGAGATATCCCCAAAGTAAATATTTCCTTTTACATGAATAAGAAAATAAAATACCTCCAAAATCAGATCCTAAGGCTGACTGGTTTGTGCATCATGGTTTCCTTGTATAAAGTGGTTGTTTCCTTATTGGTGGTTATGCCTCGAAATCTCATAATTATGATGGCTCACAAGGCAGCACTCAGGAAACAAGTTTCCCTATTAATTGCATATTTAGCAGATTAAATTATTATATTTCTGAAGTATTTTGTATTATATTTCAACCTATTATTTATTAGCAAAATAAGTGTTATAGACATTTTTAAAAATAAGGAAACTAAGGCTCAGAGATCTTAAGTAAGTAGCCCAAGGCCAAGATACAATCTTTAATTGGTGATGTATTCTCTCAAAATCCCATATTTAACCATATTTCTGGAGCAGATTCACTTATTCAAGAAACAATGAGGAGCTGGCCCAGTGGCGCAGCGGTTAAGTGCGCTTGTTCTGCTTTGGTGGCCCAGGGTTGGCCGGTTCTGATCCTGGGTACGGATAGGGCACCGCTTGACAAGCCATGCTGTGGTAGGCGTTCCACCTATAAAGTAGAGGAAGATGGGCATGGATGTTAGCTCAGGGCCAGTCTTTCTCAGCAAAAAGAGGAGGATTGGCAGCAGATGTTAGCTCAGGGCTAATCTTCCTCAAAAAAAAAAAAGAAAAAAAGAAAAGAAAGAAAGAAATAATGAAAGACTATTTTGGTAACTGAGGATATAGTGAGAACAACAGAGGTGCAGTCCTTGCCCAAGAGGCCCATGGTCCAGTGGTGGTGATGGTGGGAGACATATTAGACAATCGTACACAATCAATCACAATCCACTGGGGTAAGGGCCAATAATTCTGAACTCCTTTGTAACCCATCAATTCACTCATTCATTCATTCACTCATCCATCATATCTTGATTAGCTTCTGTCAAGCATTATGCTAGACTGGGTTGGAAAACAGAGTGCTAAACAACACATTGCAAACTTTTATAAACCCTAGCTTGTTACATTAAAAATAATTCCTTCTTGAAAAGCAGGAGCATTGTTTCTAAGTCTCTGTCAATTCAATTAATGAGAAATAACCAGGATCCACTTCAGAGAAATGCCTTACATATATATGTTGTTTTACAGTGTTTTTATTTGTTACTGTGCCTTACTAAAATAATTTTAATTACTCTTTTAACTCTTTGTTTTTCACAATGCTAAGCCTCAAACTGTGCACAGAATGAACAACGACAACAGACGGACACAGGTCCGAGGGCATTTGCAACAAAGATTATAACAAACCGGATGGAGGGTAACGGCGGACTGAATGGAAGTCAAAGTTCAAACAACTGAAATCCGCAGCTTCCTGGAAAATAAATTACTTCCTAAAAGCTAAAAGCTCTCTCTGCTTTCAGTTTCTTTACCTTTTAATATACCTGGAATGCATACTACCACATTATTTTTCTGAAAAATTCTTCCACATGTCATGGTTAGACAAGAAAATCTTCAACGGCTCCAAACTGACTGAAGGATAACTCTTTAGTCCCGCATTACAGGCCCTCCACAAATCCAGTCCTATTTTGCCCAAAATGAGCCCTCTCCGACAACACTGGTCCACCCACTGTCCCCAGAACATGCCTGCTCCGCACAAACGTTCTCACATCTTTTGGAGGATTATTATCCTTCCTTTTCAGCTAATGTTCGCTGAACATTGACTATTTTATGCAATCCTCACTACAATCCTATGAAGAATATTATTATCCTAATTTCATATTACAGAATATTGGGGCTTAGAGAAATTAAGGGCCTGCAGTCACACAGCCGGTAAGTGGGCAAGCTGGGATTTGAACTGAGGTCTCTACTTCTGAGGCCCAAACTCTTGACTACTGAAGTGCAACAAGCAGGATTCTCTGATGGTGACCCCAGAGCTCTCTCGGTGTTGCCTGGACATCACACTAGCTGGGGCAGGTGAACACCTTTCTCCCAGCTGAAGGAAGTGTACACCAGATCAGTTATCTACAGCAATGGTGGCTTCCTCCTGCAGAAGAGGAAACAAACTTCCCGTGGGTCTGAAAGCGTCTAGAGACTAGTCAGCTGACATTCTCAGACAACTTCTGGAGGCAGCTGGGACACCAAACTGAACCGCTGGGTCCTAAGCAGCCTAAGTATTCTGCCAATGATAAGGATGCTTTCTCATTCCTGCCCTGTGGTAAGGCAGAATAACAGGAGAACTCAAACCCACACTGCAGGCTCAGCAGAGCCCAAAACCCAGTCTACCTCTCTGTGGGATGACGAGAGAATTGGGGTAGCTATGCTTTCTTTTCTCTTGCTGGCTTAGCCTTGTAAGTGTTCCTTTTCCCTAGTAAAACCTATTCCTTAACCCATGCTGGGTGAGGTGGTACAATCAGTCTTGTATCCTGGTACATGACGAATGGAGACCTAGATGGAATCTACTGGACAGAACGACGACCACCTATAATGCCTTTTGACATAAATCTTAACCATTCCTTTGAGGTTGAGCTAAAGTCTCATTTCTTCTGTGAAGAAGCCTCAGATTCTCCTTAGTGAAAAGTTATCCTTGGGCCTCTAAACTCTAGCAGAAGTTATCCTTTGGTCTCTAAACAAAGCACATCTTTGATAAATATCATCATTAGTTAAGGCCTTTTTTTCCATAAATATGCATTTTGATTCCAATGAAATTGTAAGCTTCCCAAAGGTAGGGGAGGGGCCCTACATATTTAACACCTTTAACAAGCCGAGAGGCAACCCCATATACAACAGGCACTGAATGGATATTTGCTGGCTGTGTGTGTGTGTACGTATGTATATTTCATTATTCAGAAGGTCACATTTCATCAACTCATTACATATATATATATGTGCACCTGCTATACGCCAAGGACGGTGTTGGGCACTGGCTCTACAAAGGCACTGTTCTGACATGAGGAGCTCCTAATCTAGCAGAAAGATGGATATACGGGTGATGTATTATAATAAAATTATACAGAAGCATGGGGTGGCGTGGAGAACAGATCATACGGGGGCTCACAGACCAGCGAAGTGGGGGGGATGAGATGCTTACAGGCAGAACAGTCACATTTTAGTACGGCCTTGATGAATGAACTAGACTAAAAAGGAGCAAACTTTCACAACTGAATGAGAGAAATACACCAACTCTTTAGCTATTAAATGAATAATACTCATTTAAAAGGAGATGATTCCTATCATTTGTAAAATTATAAAGCTCACTTAATGATCAAAAGTTCTTTCACCAGTTATTAACCTTGAATTTCATATAAAAGGGCAATTTTACTGATTTCATTCTTTGGCACTAACCACCTGAGAGGATAAGAAAGCGCAATGAACCTTTCAGAAGTTCTAGGAATTTGTCTTTTTCTTTTTTTCTTAAGAGTTAAATCTGAATCTATAGGAAATATCAAAAGGAATTACTTGCTAACAAGAATTTTAAAAAAAACAGTGAAAAAATAGTTTCTTGTTTCTTTGTTTATATCTGAGTCTAAGGAACAACATGCTGGTATGAATTATGAGCAATTGAAGAAATATACTTTTAAAGAAGATTTTATAAAACTAATGTAAAACAAACTCATTAATTATAAAAACACTCTAGAAGAAAGCTCCAGTTTGGGAGGTATTTTCATTCTTATGTTCACGACAGGTGACTAGATCTTTATTAAAAATCATACTAAGTCTTCAAGTCTAACAAGTGAAGCCACATGTGAAAAGTGCATACATATTCTGTGAACAGGGAGAATTTCTCTCATAGATCCTTCTACTGCAGTGCTCTTCTCTCTGATTTTTCTAAATCCTTCTTTGTAAATAGGTAATGTTCACCCAAGAGTCTCTCCCATACAGATATTTCAGTTCTGTAACAAGCTCTCACAATACTTGTACAATTTTTTTTCCACCATATGGAACGCCCCTTGAAGGGAAAGGCCCACGTCAACTTTTTCATGTCTACATCCCCAGCACTTTGCAGTGCACTGCACATAGTGACTATTCAATAAATATTTGCTGAATGAAGCACTGAGTGGAATGCATCTAGAAAAAGAATATTTAACAAACATCATACTAGAACAAACCTCTCTGAAGATAGTGTTGTAACATACAGTCTTTGAGAACTTGCTTATAACACTTTTAAGAAGAAAAACATTCTTGATTGGGATAGGGTATGCTTTCTACATAACACAATGCAAAATTAATTGCTTTAATGACTCTGGATTGCCTATAAATGGCTCTCCCCATTTGAACAAGAATGACTATTTGACAGTAACTTTCTTATGAAGAAATACTCTCTCTAGAGTAAAAATAAGAGTCACTATGAGAGGTAAACTGCCTACTTTCATGTGTCTATACTACAAATAACCCTTTCTTCCCCAAATTAAATAATTAAAGACACTGGCACCTTGCCCCTCCCCCCTCCTCCCCTCCTTTCTCTCTCTCTGAATGTCCCTAATAGTGAAAACAAAGAAACAAGCAATGTCTGCTGAAACAACACACAAAATGCAGAAGAGATAAGAAGGGGGTCATCTTTGAATTAATCACAGATTAGGACAGAAAGTCCCTAAGAAGCAGCTTAGGAATTAAGAGAAAAATACAAAAGAAAAGCAGAGATAAGGCCAAAATATTTTAAAAGTCCCTATATTCACTCAAAATATAGAGGCCTTTATGTTTAAGATTCTAAATTACTCTTTTAACTTACAATTTTTAACCTACGATCTCTACTGTTTGTTGTAGTCCCAATATTACCACCCCCTCTGTCCGAAAGTCATTAGAAAACATTAATGATTTTAATGGCTACTTCATGGTCAGCAGGGAAAGGGGTTAGAGACCAGATCCATCTTTGTAGTCTACAGCCAGGTGAAGACAGACCATTTCCAACTGGGAGGGTTCAGTGGTGGCAGCAAGAAATGAGAGGACAAGGAGACCCCTGAAGTCCCCAATAACTGGTTTGGCATTCCAAAGCCCAGAATACCCAGTACAACGTTACCGATAATTGCTACTCTCTGCCTTCTAGCTTTCCTCTATTTATACAATCCATCAAGGAACTTACGCTTTTGTGAAGATCATGATGGTTTTAAGAAAAAGAAGATAAGGAAGACAAAAAAGGAAAAAAAACCCACAACACTAATGAAATCAGAAGGTTTTAGAACTACAAAAAAAATCTTGAGATCAACAGATACAATTTACTCCAATATACTGAAGAGAAAAATGAGGCGCAGAGATGGGCTGTGTTTCTCAAGGTCATATAGTGACAGAGCAGAGGCTAAAGCCAGAGTTACTTACTCTTTTGTAGTCCAGTATTACTTTTATTATATTATGACAGTGATTATAATATAAATGGGAAAGAGAGTTAGAGTTGAGTTCCAAGGATGAGGACTTTAATCCTGGCTGAGCTGTAGGCAAGTCACTTCACCACTAGATCCTTTGTTTCCACGCTGGTCAGGTAGAGATGATGCTTGCTAACTTACATAATTGCTTTCTTAAGTAGGAGCATGTATTTGAATATGAATTTGAATACAGGCTATGGAATATAAACATCCAAGGTGATCTATCCATCAGGATGCATTCAGCAGTAAGGAAACAGTAAGACCATCTATTTTCTTCTATACCAGGAAGTCCAAAGGCAAGCAGGGCTCCAGGAATGTCCATCAAGGCTTTCGCTCCAGTTGTCTGTGATTCTCTTGGCTCTTCACTTCTCCAGTCAACTTATCCTCAGGTTATCTTCCTTAAAACTGCAAAAGAGACAAAACTTCTCTCCCAATTTGTAACAAAAATCCTTCCTTTCAGTCTGATTAGGACAATTTAAGTTTTGAGTCTCCCCTACACTAATAATAATCCTTAGGGATTAAGCCACTTTGGTTTAAAGCTGGGCTTCTAAAACAATCACTGCAAAGGGAATAAAATCATCAGGACTGGATTAGATTAACCTGGCCTTACTGCTCGAGCTTGGGAAATGGCTGACTTCTCCTAAATCACATGGGCTGCTATGGGGAAGAATGGATACTATTAGCAAGGAGGAAGGGAAAATAGATCCTGGGTAGGCAAACCATATAGTCCACTACTGGTAGTACTGTTATGATGCGGAAAACAATGATGACCACACAAGTTATGTTTCATAATAGGATCTAGTCTCAGTGTAAAATAGGAAAAAAGCTCAAGGCCAAGGACAGAATTCCGGACCATTAATAAAGATGTGCTTATTCCTGGTGGCCTGTATTTGTGATCAAAATCTTTTGCTTAAGATCCAGACTCCCCCAATGCCAGAAGTCCTTATTTTTCTCCTGAATCCTGAGGCCTGTTTTGCTGGAATTTGGACTTAGCATCTCTTGTTATCTCTGACACCTGCCTAATTGCTTTCACCTGACTTTATTTCCCCAGCTGTGAGTCAACAAAACCCAAGGTCTCAGGCAACATCCAACCCTAAAAATTACAGATATACAGATTATATGTATTTCTTCCTTGCTGCTGATGAAGCTGTTGGGGAAAACTAGCAGTTGCATATCTTCTGACTTTGCTCTTCAGTTTTGTTGTTTTCTTCAAAAACATTTCCAATTCTGATCTTACAAGTTCAAAATCAGTTGGCTAACATCATGAAAGACTTAGAAATGAACAGATTTTTGCCTGCATTGATAAATCTGATCTAAATCTTCTAAAAACCTAGTTTTATTGATGACTTGTCTCCTCTTCAGGAGTATATTTTCGGAAACGGGTATATCCAACAAATAAGTCTTCAGTTCCCAAGGCTGATTGTTACCGGTTCAGGTATAAGCATCATTTTGAGACCAAGGTGTGGATGACAGTCATTGGCCACATAAATGAACTACGAGGTTGAGAGAAGTCAGTATTATATAAATGGTGGTTGTTGTATTGTTGTTGTCATTATTATTTTACTTACCACTGATAATTCAGACTCACTCTTAAGCACTGTAAACTTCTCCTTCACAATGGAAATCTCTTTATTGATTTTCATGCATTAGAAAAGGTTATAAATCAAGAAAATGACTAAGCATAAGATGTCTCTTGGGAATCCAGAGATGATTTTAAAAAGGCAGACATGAAAAATTAGAAGATAGGAGAACACAGTCTTTTCAGATAGAAGAATCAGAAACATCAAAATATTAATTCTTGCCACAAATTCTTTTATAAGCTAACAATTATCTTGTCATTTTGGTAAGTTATCTATTACTCAAGAAAGATAATTCATTTGTATATTACTAAGTTTGTGACCATCTGTTCACAGTTAAGATTCATTACATGCCCTATAGGTAGATTATCGTCAGCACCAGGGCAAAGAGAGGGGATAGTAGCTGGGGACAGACGGGGTTCAAGAGTTAGAATAAGGCTAAGGTATGAGAGAGACACTGTGTAGAAGGTAGAACACAGAGTATGCCAGTCCTAGGGGAGTGTGTGGAAACAGGATCATCATAAGCTAGAAATCAGTCAATGAGTCCAACTTGGGAAGACTATGGTCAAAAGCTAGGGAAGACTTAAAACCACATAATGTACCAGAAATCCCGGTATCACACCGGCAGGAAGTGATACAGCAAGGCAATGTTCAAAACAAAAGGCACCCATACCAGTAACAAGAACAAGGCATCTAGTTAGAGAGAGGATAAGTAGTGAAGAATCTAGAACTAAAGGTGGAAGCAAGGCCACGGGAAATCCAGGCAGAAAGTTCAAGGCAATGGCAGCAAGGAGACTTCAGTATTAAGGCAATCATCTACTTCATCCACAAAGACTTTTAACCAGAAAGCTTTTACCTAAAACTGAAACTTATCATAGGTTTGAGGGTAGGCCTGAAGGAGGTCATGGTCCACGTCCAAGGTTATGTGTATCCCATCAAGCAATAGACACCAGTGCCCTCCCATATTTCTTTGTCTCAATTTCCTGTTTCCATTATAACCTTTATCACACTCTATGATACTTTCACGTATTTACTGTTTCTGGTCTTTCTCCTCAGCTATAATTTAAATTCTAAGACAGATGGATTATATCTATCTTGATTATATTTATATCCCCAAAGAATAGCACAATGCCTGTAGCACAGTAGACTTATTATTTTGGAGAGATGAAATTAATGACTATGAGGTATTTTTAAAAAAATAATCAATAAACCAAAGACTAAACCGCAATCCCAAGAAAGCCACAATCTAGTTGATAGGTGAGTGAACATGTCCCATATTCCTTCTGCTGTAAATTAAACTAACTTTTCTTATTTAGGTAATTCTGCAGAAGCACAGATCAGGTAGTGATTATCTTTCAGAAAACACATATCACGTGAGAAGTTGTTTTTATCAAGCTTTTACTTTCCCTTCTCCTCAGTAACATCTCTGGCACCCCTGGTAACCACCAATCTGCCTCCTGTCTCCATGGATTTACCTATTCTGGATATTTCATATAATAGAATCATATAATACATGGCCTTGCTTTCACTTAGTATAACATTTTGGAGGTTCATCCACATTGGATGTATCAGTACTTTACTCATTTTTACAGCTAAATAATATTCCATTGTATGGACACACCATTAATTTGTTTATCCATGCATCCACTGATGGACATTTGGGCTGTTCCTACATTTTGGCTATTGTGAGTTGTGCTTCTATGAACATGTGTGCACACATACTTGTCTGAGTCTTTCTTTTCAATTATTTTGGGTGTATACCAAGGACTGCAATTGTGGGGTCATATGGTAATTCTACGTGTAATTTTTGAGGAACTGTCAAATTGTTTTCCACTGTGGCTGAACCATTTTGCATTCCTACCAGCAATGTAAGAGGGTTCTAGTTTCTCTACATCCTTGCCAACACTTATTTTTTGTTCTTTTGTTATAGTGATCTTAGTGGGTGTGAAGTGGTACCTCATTGTGGGACTTTAATCTTTTTAATGCTGTAATTTTTAATACTTCCATTTATTCTGGGTAATTCTCAATGTTCTTAAAGTTCATCATATCCACTTTAGTTACGGTGCTCACATTTAGGCTAGGTAGGGCATCTTTTACAATATCTGACTGTTGAGCAGAGAGAGCTACAAATCCAAAATGAGCATACATGATTCAAAAAACAGGGTGGCAGGGTAAGAGCATGAGAACTATGGTCAGTCGAGAACTATGGGCAGCAGTCAAGAGATGTTAATAACAAAAGGTGCCCATATGAAATGAACCCTCTCTCCCAACTAGGAAAGCTCCTAAAACCTTCTAAATGATTCCTGCTAGGAAAAGACTCAATTCGAGGTATGGCCACAAAATAACTTGGACTTTAACCTGTTCTTCACTAGCTGAGCTCTCTTAAGAGCAACTAAAGAGGCAAAGCGTTATAAGTATTCGAGGGCTATTATAATGACACTGACTATAGGCAAGTACGCCCCAGGCTGACAGAGTCTGAATTCCTCAAAATGTAGGGGGTCTTATCAGCTGAGTCTATTTTCCCTATAAACATCCATGAATTGCTTAATACCATGTACTTTTATGAGACACTCAAAAGTGATCGTGTGTATCTTATCAGTGGGTTTCAGTTTGTGCATCCTTCTACAAAAATTCATGAAACACTCTCTGCTGTGAGTTTCACTAAATCCATTTCTCTCATTTCAGCCTGAGCATTGCAATCCAGCTCTACAGGTAGCAAATTGAAATGTTTAGTGGCCCATTGCAGACAGATTGAATCTGAAAAGAATACGGCAATAAGAAAGAAGCAAAGCATCAATATCAACCAGTGAAGCTCTCGCCAACGACAGTGATGATGTAGGGTGAACGATTGAGCATTTGTTAAACTTCTACCACTGGGAAAGGAACCTATTATTTTCCTGGTTGTGCACTGAAATGCCTCAATCACTGACCGAACAAGTCAGTAAAAAATGATATAGTTTATTTTCTATTGCTGTTGTTCTATGTGGACAGTCTGGCATATGGTATCCCACACCCCTGGAACTCCACTTTACCAATAGTGTGCTTAATTTACCCCCGCCTTTGTTCATTTTGTAAAATGTTTGATAAACTGGTAGTGATGACTTTTCCTTTTTCTCTCCTTTTTCTTTTAGGTTATTAAAATTAAGCCTGATACAGTTTAATTTTAAGCCTAACATGACATAGTTATCCAATTGAGGATTACTTATAAAAAAGAAAATAAAAAGAATGTGGCAATCATGTCACAGCAAAACAAAGAAAAAAGAAATCAGTAGCAGCTGCGCCGGAATATGCTTCTTTGTCTCTCTGCTGCACCATAAAAATAGTTGAGGTTGTAGGATAGATCTCACATAGTAGCATTTTGTATCTGCAGCTACCCATTTATATCCCAACTAGTTACCATGTCCAAATCATCTCACCACTGAGTATAATCCCTAAACACAACATGAGCCACAGCGGCTGCACTGGCCCAGGGCTGGGGGCAAGAGGGAAGACACAGGAAGGTGCCCAGAAGATCAGGTGTAGAGGAGATGAGCACATCCCCAAGGTCTGCCCGAACCTGCGATGTGAGCTCCACCATCACCTGTGCTGTTTCTGCTGCACTTGTTCCCAAGTGCTACGGACTGAGAGCTGGTGTCCCTCCAAAATGCACATGTTGAAGTCCTGTTAACGCCCAATGCGATGGTATTGGGAGGTGGCGGTTTTAAGAGGCAATTAGCTCATGAAGGTGGAGCCCTATGAATGGGATTAGTGTCCTTTTATAAGCATCCCAAGAGAGACGATCCCTCTTTTGGCCATGTGAAAATACAGCAAGAAAGCAGCTGCCTGCAAATCATGAAACAGGCCCTCACCAGACAATGATCTGCTGGCACCTTGATCTTAGACTTCCGGCCTCCAGAACTGTGAGATGTTTCTATTATTGAAGCCACACAGACTATGGTATTTTTGTTATAGCAGCCTGAAGTAAGATACCAAATATTTTGTCCTAAATGCCTCACTACGACTGCATGTAATATTTTTATTAAATTTACAAATCCTTTTATGGCTAATATAGGCAAAGCACTAAGAATCTAAAAGTAAATACTCTTGTTCATCTGCCATTTCATGCTAAGAGGATAGTGGTGACCAGTTTAAGTATGGCCTCTTAACATGCCTGTAATAATAACAAAAATAACATCAACAATCATAATAATAACAGTCCACCTGATGCATATAGCATTTACCATGGGCCAGGCACTCGTCTAAGGGCTTTACTCACAAAAATCCTATCAAGTGGATTCTATGGCTGTGCTCATTTTACAGATGCGGAAATTGAGTCAATGAGAGATTAAGTCATCTGTCCAAGGTTTCGCAGCTAGGAAGAGATGGGCACCAAGGCAGCCTGGCTACAGAGCCACAGGTTCTCTACCACTACACTAAAATCTCACTGCTCCCTAAAAGGAAATAGAAAACAAATCACGATAGTGACGGTTCCATCACAGGAAATCTTAAAAACAACGCTAAACTTCCTAAGGCAAGGAATATATATGATGCCCAGGCCACTACTCTGAGGTTTAGTCAAACACATACTAAATAGGATTATGCCCCCTTCTCTTGGGCCAGAGGTAATCAAAATCTTAATCTGATAAGAAACAAGGTGTCCATACAACTTGGCAGGTAGGAACGCTACCCTGCTAGGGCAGAGCCCGGTGCCAGGCCATTGGCGATAATCAGTTTGCAGAATGTTTCACTGCAGCTGATCAGTAATGTGTGGAACTGTCTTGCCTCCTTTTTATCTTTTTTCTTTTCTCTTGATGCCATCTCCTGAATTCTAATCCTTCAAAAAATCTATACATTTGTATAGCACCTGAGCCAATGTCAACCTTGGAGACACCACCTGATTATAACTGGCTGTCCTTTGCTATGACACAGACTACACTATTAAAGAGGCAATTGCTTATCAGAATCCATTCTGAAGATAGTGCCCATTAAGCATCTTCCTTGTTACTGAAGGAAGCAGGCATCTGTGCTACCAGATGAGACTAAACAGATGACACGTAATTTCTTTTGAAGACATAACCAAGCCCAATACTACAAAATAACTGCCCTGAAAAAAAGCAACTGAATGATGAGCAAACGTACAGGTACTACCATTATTAAATGCTGACACTTGGCAAAGTATTCTTATAAAGAGCGTGACCATGGGAGAGAAGCTATGGGGTGAAGCAGTCAGATAGAACAAGGTTTAAGGATCACTCCTGTTGCTTACAGGCTGTGTAATCTGGAGCAGCTTACTGAAAACTCATTTCTTCTTCTTTAAACTAGAAATAACGCTAACACCATAGGTTGCCAGGGGACTTGTGAGAGCATAAAGTACCCAGCACAGTGCCTGCAATGAAATAGAAACTTCTCCCCCATCGGTGTTTAAGGGCAGAGATGCTTGCTGTTTATTCTCCAGAACATAGTAAGTACTCATTGAATATTTAAAGAATGAATAAATAAACATATTGATAGACTTTTTCCTTTTAACAATGTTGACTGACGTCAATTCCTCTTTTTCAGTGATATAGAAAGAAATTCTTTTATTAAGACTAGGTAAGTTACCGAATCCTTTCAATCAATATGTCCCCACCTGGCCAACCAGAATGTTCTTTCCCAAACTCAGTATGGAAATCTCAAGAAGAACTTGTGACGGTAAATGCCTCACACTCTTCATTCATTTTAGTTTATAAAGTCACTTATGAAGAATTCCTTTTTCCTATATTGACCACATATTCTATTTTTTTGTCTTCTTTTTCTCATAATAAGTCTTATAAATCAGGAGATTCAGCTGCATTCTAATAGAAGGACTAATGGATCTCCAGTCAAAAGCAGAGTATGTCTTGGATGACGGCTGTGTGCCCTGCCCCAAAACTCTGAATGTGAGGTTTTCATTAGGTTATATGTTAAGGATTTCAAAAAAGCACTCTATAAATAATGTGAACTCTAAGACATCATACAAATTTCCAGCATTCTTTTTATTGTTCTATTATCTAAGTAATTGCCCATTGTCACTTAAGATAACCAGAATTTCAAAATTTCAGCTTCTCAAATCTGTCAGAAACAAAAATGATAGCAAATATTTTTCAGAAATAATCATCTGGGGGTTGAGGAAAAAATGAGGCAGATTTCTATAATCTACTTTAAAATAGAAAATTGTTAATCTAGTTAATTAGTATTTCATCGCTGACTGAGTTTTCTTTGTTTCTATTTAACAATGGCTCTTTTGTCATTTTCTTAACTAATCACTGGTATAAGTTGAATTCTATAATTTTACCAGTAAAAGCTTCAGTGCAAATCCTTCAACGCACCTAACAATTAACTATGTGCTAAATGAGTCTCTTGGCTTCAATTTTATATTGTTTAAAAAAAAAAGGAATAGGCAAGAAAAAGCCATTGAATGTGTACATGCAAAACATAAGAACTCTGGTTTACCAGGAATGGAGACAGTAAAAGCTTGAGATATGAAAGCAATCCCCCTGTTATAGACTGAATATTTATGTTCCCCCAAAATTCACATGTTGAAGCCCTAATTCCCCCAAATGACAGTATTTGGAGGTGACGCCTTTGGGAGGTCATTAGGTTTAGATGAAGTCATAGGAGCAGAGCCCCCACTGGGATTAGCACCCTTAAAAGAGAAGGAAGAGACATCAGAGCTTCCTTTCTCCACCATGCGAGGACACAGCAAGAGGGTGGCCATCTATAAGTTAGGAAGAGGTAACTCACAAGAACTTGACTAAACTGGCACCCTGATCTTGGACTTCCAGCCTCCAGAACTGTGAGAAATAATTTTCTGTTGTTAAGCCACCCATTCCATGATATTTTGTTACAGAGGCCTGAGCTGACTAAGACACCCCCTTCATTCTCTGTCTCCATATGCATACTATTTGGGCCTGAGAGTCTGCAGTGGCAGAAACTTCCCATTTGCAATCTCTCTGGAGAAGCAAATTACTCAAACAGCTCTGCCCCTCCCCTCAGAGCAGCTTTGGTCCCAGCCCTCCACACCAGGAACGTTAATGGAAGCTAAGGCGGGCTTCCCACCTAGGCAGGCCTCCCACAGTGAGGAGACAAGCAGGCTTTTCCTCCACTACCTGAGAAGGAATCATCAAGGACTGGAAATTTCTGTGTTCTTATCCCTGTTTTAAATTGAAGAATGCTGCTTCTGTCAGCAAACAAAGAAAAATAATTCAGGCAGCTCTTTTGGCGGATATTCTTTGTGTCCACGTATATTTAGAAAGCTGTCTTTTTTTCTACCGTGTTTCTTTTTCACTTTCTATACTAAAGAATTGGTGATCACTGCAGAGGCTGTTAAACGATCTATGATTTCATCCTCATTTCATTATTCTCGCCATCCTCATTCTCCTCACGGCTCACGCTGGGCATGCACACTGATAAGCATCTCGCCCTGTGCTGTCCAGAGTAGCCACGAGCCACATGTAGCTATGAAGCACTTCAAATGTGGCTGGTCTAAACTGAGATGCACTCTAAGTGTAAAATACACATTGGGTTTCTAAGATTTAGTATGAAAAGAAGAATGTAAAATATCTTAATTTTTAAATTGATTACAGTTTGAAATGATTATGCTGGATGCACTCTATTACTAAAATTTATTTCATCTGTTTCTTTGGACTTTTTTAATGTGGCACATATTTCTATTGGAGAGTGCTGACTGTACATTTATTATCAGTCAAAAGTCCTGTCTAATGTTGACTTGGGAGTCTGTATATGTGTATAAATGTAAATACAAATACAAACGTTAAGTGTGTTTCTATCACCTTTGCAGTATGCTTTTGTAATTGATAAACCAAGTTTGTAAATTCCTATAAAGTAGAAGAAAGGTACTATGCTGGAAATTGTTTAATTACATATTTTCATCATAATAACTTAATTATACTGAGTTTATTTGAACTAATAAAATGAAAAGGTATACACATATATATAATTTTTCACACACACAGACTTGGATACATACATACACGTGGTGGTCATAAAAGTGATGTTAACTGAAACTAGTTGGGAGGGAAGTCCATTGACACACTAGCAGAAAGGCCAGGCGCAGATTCCACTTTCATTTAAAATTAAGTTTGATCATTTCTAAAGTTATAAATGCACTGGAACTTCTAGTTAAATGGCGTCTAGTAGAAAGTATAATTTAATGCACAAATAAAAATCACACATAACCAGCAGAGCAAAGCCTCAGTGGAAGCAAGCTCTGTAAGAGTACCTAAAAATGACTTGATTATTAGCTATTGATCTTGTTGATCTTGTTTAATCGTGTTAATATTATCCTTCATATTAAAATTTTTAAGGTAATATTATGCTTCAACTCAGCTCCAATTTGGATTATCCTATCGCAGGTCGTGAATTATGCAATTCTATTACACTCTGCACAAATCTTTTTGAGGGTAAGAGCTATCTGAATAATGGAAAATTTCTAAAGTCTTGGACTATAATTTTAATTACTCAGGGAGAATTCAACTTGGAAAATTAAGACTTTTTAGGTGCTTTTAACCCTTTGGTGGAATAGTACTTACAAATTCAAAATACTGTGTTTTTAATTGACATATATCTCTGCATTTTGATTCTGAAATCTACTGCTTACCTAGGCCTTTCTGTTTATTACACCAGATAAGCATATGCTATGAGATAATTGCTATTTTTAATAAACATATGAGAATTTAAATAACCAAATAAGAGTTAGTCTTTCCAAAATATTTGCCTATGGATATTAGATATTTACCTCAGAGCTGCTGCCACTGTTAAAAATATTCTAGAATTCTGCCTTAAATTCCTTTAGGAACTGCCTTAAAAAAATTAAATGATGACATACCTTTGTCCACTAAAACTTTTTCTGACTACTTAAAATCATTCAAACCTCAGTCTAACGAATGTGGAAGTAATCAAATTAGGCACTATCACTTGATGTTAAGAAAATATAAATGCATGTGTGTTGTGTGTATAAATATATATGAGTACATAAATAAAAAACATAAAAATATATAAAACAACAGTCCTTAATTTTTGGGTCCTTAAATTTGCTCTAAGATAATTCCAAAGGAAAAGTTTTAAAAAATGTTTGGGACAATGGCAGCATTTTAAAATATATATTTAAAAAATACTCCTAAAGTTAGTATTTTTATAAATAAAATCCAATCAGATGATCAAATCTGCAATATTTACTAAAAGAAATAGTCCCTCTATAATCATGTTTCTAACATGTTAACTCAAGAATCAGTTGCAAAGGGGCCAGCCCCATGGCCTAGTGGTTAAGTTCATGCTCTCTGCTTCACCGGCCCAGGGGTTCGAATCCTGGGTGCACACATGGCACCGCTCATCAGGCCATGCTGATGCCCACATGCCACAACTGGAAGGACCCACAACTAAAAATAAACAACTGTGTATTGGGGGGATTTGGGGAGAAGAAGGAAAAATAAAATCTTAAAAAAAAAATCAATTGCAAAGATATGTTTACCCTGCTTCCTTTTACATTCTAGCTCAGAATCGCAGAATTATAATCATATTAGGTATGATTTTCCACTCCCTCTTAAGTAAATGGAGAGATGGAGTTGTCCTAGGTCAACAAAGCCAGAAAATGGTGGAGTCTGGTGTCCTGAGTCGCACTCCTTCTACACTAATTCACAGCTCCCTCTTCCCTTACAAATTCAGATAGGTCCAGTATTTTCATTCTCAAATTCACAGTATTTATTTTATGTGGATGGTTTTTTTCCCAGACTACCTTGAACCAAATTAAGTTACTTCTTCCCTTGGGGAAACTATAAAAACTCAATTGTCCCTTCCACCATTATGAATCCCACCCAGTGACAGCACTAACACTCCCTTGAACCAATTATCCTGGACACTCACAGGTTCTTTCTCTTTACAACTAGTGCTATGGATTCTCTCCCCAAATCCACAATCTCTATTACAGCTTTCGGAGGTTTCCTTCTCAAACTACAATATAAGTACCTTTAACTGACCTCTTGTAATTAAACTTTAATTCATATTAAGCCTGATTTGAATTTGATCAAGTTAAATTTTCTTAGAACAGATACTCAGTTTATTTTAATATCAGAGAAGGACTCTCTTTTTCTCTTTTTTAACTAACAAACTGCAACAGAGAGTGGTCCCTGCAATGTTTCTTAGACCACATTAGATACCTAAGTCTCCATATAAAAAACAATTACCAGGACCAGCCCAGTGGCATGGTGGTTAAGTTCACGTGCTCCACTTTGGTGGCCCAGAGTTTGTGGGTTCGGATCCTGGGCATGGATCTGCACACCATTCATCAAGCCATGCTGTGGCAGTGTCCAACGTACAAGAAATACAGGGAAATTGGCACACATGTTAGTTCAGTGACAATCTTCTTCGAGCAAAAAGAGGAAGACTGGGAACAGATGTTAGCTCAAGGCCAATCTTCCTCACAAAAAATAAATAAATAAAATAAGAAAAATAAAAAATAAATAAAAAACAATTACCAAGCCAAGCTACTTCAGGCAATAAAACATAAATTTGGTAAAATAAACGAATGTGGATCGTGTATAGTTATTTGTTATAATACGATCTGACATATGCATCTTGACCAGGACCTATGAGCAAAATAAGGACTATAGGCTCAAAATCATGAATCCAGAGGTTGAGTATTTGACCATGTGTCTCCCCAATTATCCCCTTTACTAAGGAATAAATGGAAACAATTTCCTGCAATTTTGGAATTTGTCAAAACTCATGGAGTAAATCAAAGACACATCCAGGGAAAGAGTCCACAACCAATATCCTTCAATTCCTTTTGTTTACATACAAAGTCAAGATGACTCTGATACAAAGAACTTGAATCAACATCATACAGAATTCATTTAGTGCAGAAATTGCATCTTGCAAAAAAACTAGTCTCTCAAGAGAAGATAGGAATAATTTTAAAGGGGGGTTCTGTTAACATACAACCTGGAAAGTCCCACATGCTATATCAATCTCTTTGGCACTACACACGTTAGGACATTATAGTTCAGAAAAGACCTGGGGTAAAAAGAACCTATTAAATTTTCCCTAACCAAGGGATTTTTTTTCCCCAAATTCCATCTTCTCCTTCACTGGCCATGACTTCAGTTACATTTCCTGAGGCACTAGTGTCCTGTGGAACACAGTTTGGCAAATGCTGGTTTATTGCAAAGTATATAGGATTAAAAGACACACACAGTGTCAGACTAAATTTAAGGAACATTCTTATGACTTTAGCAAGTATTCAGCCACCCTGGACCTCAGTTTTCCTAAAAATAAGAGTTTTAATATCTCACAACTATGTAATGCAAAATTAATTGCTCTACATTTTCCATTGCAATAGCAAATAATAAACTTATTCTTTAATCCAAAATCAAACATTTAGTGAATGAGTAATGTTTCAGACTCTGTTGGAGCTCCTAGAGATGGATCTTAAATGAAGGAACTCACCTTTAGTTGAGAAGACACACACTTAAATAAATCATTACAAGGAGCTATTAGTGGAAGAAATACTGATTCAGCCTAAAAAGTGCCAGCAGAGAAAGCTCTACTGAGGAGTGGACCCGAGGGATGAATATCAATTTCCTTGAGGGGCTAAAGGTGAAGGGCATCACAACAGAGAAAAGATTTTAAAGATATGAATCTTTAAACAGTCTAAATGTAAATATAGGGGCCGGCTTGGTGGTGCAGTGGTTAAGTGCACACGTTCTGCTTTGGAGGCCCGGGGTTCACCAGTTTGGATCCCGGGTGCAGACATGGCACTGCTTGGCACGCCATGCTGTGGTAGGCATCCCACATATAAAGTAGAGGAGGACGGGCATGGATGTTAGCTCAGGGCCAGTCTTCCTCAGCGAAGAGAGGAGGACTGGCAGCATTTAGCTCAGGGCTGATCTTCTTCTTCTTCAAAAAAGTAAATATATCCCTCTGTAAATATATTTCACACCAGTCTCTTTAATGTGTGTTCTAATTTCACCCCTGCAAATATCTACAGCATATCTATCAGTTTTCTAAAAAAGGTAAATGCTGATATTAAACAATAACAGTACTTTTAAAAAGCAACCTCAGGTTAGTGCATAGTTCTATGAGAAATAACATATGCATGGCATAGAAGTGGTAAAGCACATGTCTATTTTTATTTACTAACTTATTATGATGGCCCAATTTTTAATTTCCATGACAGACACACAACACACACAAATAAATTAACCATCAACCTCTAAACTTTAACATTCTCTGCAAAATCTCAATACCTGGCCTCAAAAACCGTCAAGAAAAAAACAATGGCCAACATATTTGACATAAGAGGAAAAACACAATCGTGGTACAGAGTAACATGTTCACTGAATGTTGGTAACTATTTTCATAAATTTAAGAGAAAGTTTATAGTATCCCCATGCATCTTTTTAACATTAATAGTCTCAACTCAAAAGTGAAGCACTACTTAAAACTATACACAACCATTACAAAAAGTAGCCTAGGGCTTTTTTTCATGGAGAGGCACTGATACACAGGGCGGGGGGAAAATACAATCAAAGGCCATGAATATAAAATCAACTTCACCTTTTTTTCATAGAGCATTTGAGTTTTTCATGAAGCATTCAACTCATTTGCATTTTTTCTTTGTTCTTAAAACAGAACACACATGCAGTTAGCACGACACATTCTTAAAATAACTAACTTCAGTTTTAGGGTATAGCTGGTGATATCAGAAGAAAAGAAGAGAGGCTCCTGAGTTAGACAGCTTTGGGTTCTGAACCATGCTCCTCCATTAACTACATGTGCGACCTTGTGCAGGTTTTTATAACTTTTCATGCTCTATGAAGAAAAAAGGGGGAATAATACTACTTACTTCACAGAATTACCTTAAGAGTTAAGTGAGACAATCTATCTTAAAGTGACTTCCCTTCCTTAAGCTTTAGAATAAGCCACTTCGCCTCCCCATTTTCCTAATTTCCAGTTTGTTTCTATGAATGAGAACAAAGATAAAGAATAATAGAAACAAAGATAATGACAAAAGCTAAGAGACTAATAGCCAGTCCAGGGAAAGGATCATCAACCCTGAGGGAACATTAGAATTACCCTGAGACCTTCCTGGGTCCCAGGCCTCAACCTACAATGTCAGGACCACCCAGGCATGGAGTCCAGGAATGTGACCCGTTTTTAAAGCTCCCTAGGTAATTCTGATGCAATCAATTCCAGACCTGTACTTAGAACAAATTTCCTAGAGCAGATAACAGTCCTAACACAAATTTGGTGCTCACTAAATGTTTATTAAATAAATACACTGCAGATGATTGAGTGATTGAGCCATCCGTGATATCATTTAAAAAAAGTTTTAGGAGGCTGGCCCCGGCGGCCGAGCAGTTAAGTTCACGCGCTCCGCTTTGGCAACCAGGGGTTTCGCGGGTTCGCATCTTGGGCGCGGACCTGGCACTGTTCATTAGGTCATGTTGAGGCAGCGTCCCATATAGCACAACCAGAGGCACTCACAACTAGAATATGCAACTATGTACCAGGGGGCTTTGGGTAGAAGCAAAAGAAAAAAAAACGATTGGCAACAGACGTTAGCACAGGTGTCAATCTTTACAAAAAAAAAAAAAAATTAACACTACACTAATAATGCCCCAGCCACGGGACACTGACACATAAGACTTTTTGCCTTCAGAGTCTAATAAGGGAGGCTGACACACAAACAAACAAATCAAAATAAAATCATGATAAATACAACAACAGAAACACAGTGAAAAGGACAGTGCAATTAATGAGCTGCTCTAAGGCAGCTAATTTCAAGAAATCAATAGATTATGTTCTTCAATGTCAACAATAACAATAATAAAAAACCCAAAAGATTATATAGAAAAAGAGACCAGAATTTAAGGGGGAATATCAATTTGTTTTATATTTATAACGTCACACTTCAAATGCTCCTTGGTCAGTAGTATATGTCGTCTTTTAATGACCCAAGAAACAGTACAAATGACCTCTGAAACATGGAGGATACTGGACCCATATTCATATGTTAGTCTGCATATAAGACAATATTATTTCAAGCAATCCCTAATACAGCCACATTTCAGTATAATAAATGAAACTGGACAGTCTTTTGGCTTTTACTATAATAGGATTTGATGCACGCAACATAATTGTTCAGATAAGCATAATTCAGATATCTCCAGAATTGCATGTCAAACTTCTAAAATGCTGAGACAACTTAATGGGCATGATTGATAATGATGATTAGAAAAGGTGCTACACTATGAGTGTAACAATTGTCAACAGAGACTTATTTAAGCTAAGTGTCTCAAGACTGACTGGTTAGTTGGGAAGAGTCTCAACTCTTGAGAGTAACATGGCTCCAGTCTTCGAATAGCTTATAAATATAATGGAGAGAGACAGCTAATAAACAACTCAGGCAAAGTCTCCCTGGGCAGATGACACTGAAGTTGAGCATTTAAGGTCCTGAAACGGGGAAGAGCTTGGTATCTTGAGAAATTGAAAAGAGGCCAGTGTGGTTAGAGCACAGCTATGTCATACCACTCATAACATGTGATACAAGGAATCACACGAGTGATATACATGTGCATCTCTGTACTGACCAAGCACAGAGCAAGCTTGGAGACACATTCATGGCCCACCTCTGACCAGTGCACCATGACTGGCTCTCTCTTACTTTCTGAGCCACAATCTCCTTTAGTTTCCTATTTGTCAAATATCATTAAGTTTAGCTTACTTAGTTGTATCTTCACAATCCACTTTAAATCCTTTGTGGAAAAGGGCAGAATATAAACAAATGTATCTATTTGGTGCGATGAGGCACTTTATGCACAGCATTTATCCAGGGGAGCTGCTCCTTTCAGGAAAAGGTCTATGACAGAGAAGATCATACGTCCAAGGAGGCAGTGGCTGCATCAGCAGAAAGAGAAGGAAGGAAAATGCAAGGAGCAAATAGCATGGTGAGATAAGACCTGTGGACACACTTGTGGCAGCCGTTGTGAGTCTTAACTTTGGGGTTTAAAGAGCTATCCAAAGAGGGTGTTTACAAAGTTTTGCTGAAAATGGATTTTAAAAAGTGATCTTTCTCTACTTCAAGAAAATCAGGAGTAAATATCTTTATTAATTCACAGTTCTCATGGTTGGACTGGTGTATTAAGATCGGACCATGAGATTGCTCATTTTTTCCATGTTTTACATGTGCCAGAGTAGAGAGATGTAAGAGGAACTGGTTGAACACTAAAGAAGGCAGCTTAAACAGGCCAGGGAAAGCATTTCAGCATGGTCATGAACGATCACGCCACTATCAGAATTCCTTACCAAGAAATTATTGGATGTGTTGGCTATTTTACTTGGAGACTAAAACATAGTTTCAAGACTGGATTTCTTTTAAAACTATTTGACCAACAGCAATAAATATGGGGATGAGAAGGGCTAGGCTGCATATGGAAGAAACTATTTAGATAAACAGTGATGTAACAAAATATATGTAAGGAAAGAGGGCTTTTGAACAACTAATGTGCACACAATATTGCGAATGCTTGACTGGTAGAGGGGCTACCACTGGTTAATCCCAGAAGAACTGAAATCCTTTGGTTCCTCGAGTATTCAGAGTGTAATACAAATGTCAAAACTTTCACACAGGAACCAATGAAGCATCTCCTGACAAAGAAAAATGGGCCTGGACCATGAGGCTAGGCCTTCTGAAATGTTTAAAATGACAGACAAGCTGAATGACATTTGAAGTTTTCATTTTTCTAAGGCAGACAAAGTACATTTTTACTGATACGGAAAGATAGTTTACTTGTTTAAAAAAATATATTCAGGCCATGTTCTTCTATTTCCAGAGCTTCCCATACCACTTATGTCAGAGAATACTAACGACTAATAAAATTGGGCACCACTTCTTTTCTTATCAGTCCCAAAGGAACAATAATCATCACTATGCTGTCATTTCTAATGCAAAGTAAAATCACTAATCCACTTGGACTCAAAGTAAAAAGCTGCATGGTATTGTTTTATTGCTGCCACTTTTTTCAATACATATTTTCATTTTGTGGAAGAACTCTATTTAATTAAACATATACATTGATCAAAGGAAAAGTGCATGTAGTCATGTGCACAATATAATGCCTATATACATGCCTGTTCTATATACATCGTGTGCCTACACACAGAATTCCATTTTCAGCTGGCCTCACAAAAAGGCCAGTTCTTTCAGAGTCAATCATGTTATAAAACATCTAACTTCTTCCTGACTTTGGTGAAGACCCATATAAAATTACACAATGACCTCAGGACATTTCTATTTGCATAGAGTGTCTCAATCATGTTTCTAACTCTAAGTTCAAGGGCATGTGATGCTAAATCGTTCTACTTAGAATAATAGACCAACTATTTAGAGTGCTTCAAGGCCAATAAAGATATCCTTTAAGCCTACTTTTAAAAGTAATTTTTACATATGTCTGTACACAGTTTGTTAGATTCAAACACTAGTATTTTAAGCTTTAATGCAAATATATATGTTAAATAAACACCTTATCCAACAAATTCTTTCTTTAAGTCGCATTTCATGGTAACTGATCAATCACTAGTTAAGCTAAAATAATGAACAATTGCTTGAATACATCTTAAGGCCAGATGAGGAATTTAACTAGTTTGGAGAAAGGTTAGTGGTTGTATTAAATAGCCACGTCCTGAGGTGTAGTGCAAAAAGGTGCTAAGAGGCAATAGAGAGATGGGTAAATGCCAATATGGGAATTTACAATTCAAAATACATGAAACAATAAGGATACTAGAGAGCCGAACGTCAAACTTAGTACTATTCCAAAGCATAACTACTCTTTGCCTATAGATTTACCAAAACTGTAGCAGCCTAGTCAAATCTGTTTGTGCTAGCTGATTAGATGGACATTATACTTTGCTGACTGTACATAGCTGGGTGTATTAATTAGATCAAGTAACTGCCACAGTCACTGAGTACCCCTGCTCCACACATATCCGCTGTTGATGGTGTCAGCCTAGAGACCTGGTTCTACAGCATGATTCCATCCTACCAAGCTGAGCTAATTGGACCATGGGTAAACATCCTATCCAATGGCAGCCAGTTCAAAGGCTGGCTAGAAGCCAAGATCATGGTCCTGCTCCTAGAAAGCTGAAATTGAAATGAGGTAGTTAACAGAGACAAAAGCAACAAAAGGATCATGATGCGTAAGTTGAATTTTTAAAAGAACCCAAATTGTGAGAAAATAAAACCATAAGGAGGGGAAAACAAGCATGAAAGTTAGCTGAATCATTTACTGGAAGATGACTATTTGTGGGCCAGCTATCATTCAGATTCTGCTGTCTCCTTCTGCTCATCTTTACAATGTTTACTACCATTCCTGTATTTCCCATGCATTTTTTAATAACTCCCAAGTACATCACATACATTCCACAACACACGCAATAATCTGAATGTCTCTATTCTTTGCAAAGAAAAGATCCAGTTAAAAAATTAACCAAAAGTTTTGCCAATGAATTTTAAAACCGAGTTAAATCTTCAAGTAAGCTGTCATCTCCATAACTCATTCTTCTCCATTTGACCCAATTACCACTGGACAGAAGAATACAGATGGTAATAATGGCCTCACAACCACCATTCTTAGCAATTTAATAATCAGTAACTCCTTCACTTCTTGTCTCTTTCCAATCTCTCCTCCCTATGCCATATATACCCCTTCTCTTTCCCATTCATACTTACTTAGAAAGACTTCATTTATTGCCAGGTGTTTGAGAAATGAAAAATACTCACCTTCATCAAAATATAGCAGACTGTTACTACAGATATTCAGGAGATGAGAAGATTTTATGCATATAAAGATTTTCAGTGGTATGGCTAATTACAGTATAAAAGCCCAAATTCTACCTTGCTCATTATCAAGCAACATATTCTATTCATAAACAATTCTCAGACCTCAACTATAAGGTTCCATATCTCCTATTTCACTTCCTCCCTCCCCCACTCCATCCACCTCCACGTGCCAAAGCTCCAAATCTCCCAATTAAGTAGAAGTGCCCAGATCTTCTTTGATCTTTTTCCTATGTGGTAAACTATTCACTTAAACCAAAAGGTAAATAAGATTCACTTAATCTCTATCCTCCAAATGCTTTCAGACTAAGTATGTCTTTCCTTCAAAGAGATTGTCATGCAGCTTCTTATCACCCCATTCACTAAATCTTCATATTCCTGTTTAGATTTTTATTATAAAACACTCAGACATACAAATAAGTATAAAGAATAATGAGTACCCATGTAGTTGCTACCCATTTAATAAATAAAATCTTAGAGTTAAAGCCTTGAGTGTAGTCCTCCCTAATTTCATTCCTTTTCCTCCTCCACTCCCACCCCGAGAAGTAACCATTATACTGACTTTAATGTTCATCATTCAAAACTATGTCTTCATATTTTATACATGTATGGATTGCCAAAGAATAAAAATAGAGATATATACATATGTACAGTTTCTCCTATTTTCAAACTTTAAATAAATGTTATCATACTATTTTCTTTGCCAAACATTATGTTTGGAAACTTGATTCACATTGCTATACATAGCTCTCTCATTCAATTATTTTTTACTGCTGGAGAGTATGGGTAGCTTTTTAGTGTTGTAACATATCACAATGTATTTATCAGTCCTTCTTTTGATGAAGAGTTAGGATGTTTCCAGTTTTTAGCTATATGAACTAATATAGATTCTACTTTATTGGTAAGTAATCTATCTTTTCTTTCTGGCTGCTTTTAATGTCTTCTTTGACTTTGGTGTTCTATAGTTTTATTTTTCTGCATTAAGGTATGGGTCTCTTCCATCTTTCCTGCTTGGGATTCATTATGCTTCTGGGATGCATGGATTCATGTCATTTATCAATTCTGGAAATTTCTCAGCTTCTATTTCCTTAGATATTACCTCTTTCCCATTCTTTCTATTATCCTTTTTTGAAACTTCTTTTAGAACTTATCATCTTATTTGTTCCATTTACCTATTGCTATGTAAAAAACCACTTCAAAACTTAGTAACAAGAACCATTCCATGGGTCAAAAATTCTGATAGGGCAGAGCAGGGATGGACTCTGTTTATTATATGATATATGAGACCTCATCTGGGAATACTCAAATAACTAGGAGGGATCCAAAGAGCTAGGGCTGGACTTTCCAAATGGTTTGAGATTCCTCAAAACGCCATAGCCTCAGGGTCACTGGATTTCTTCATGAGCTCAAGGTTCCAAGAACAATTATTTCAGAAAACACGGTAGAAGCTGTATGGCCTTTTACAACTTAGCCTCAGAAATTATATAATATGATTTACGCCATTCTCTTCATTCAAGCAGTCACATGCCTGCCCAGTTTCACCGGCATGGACTCTATTCAAGACAGGATTAACATCACAGAATCTGCGAGCCTTTGTGAAAGTGCCACAGCATCCTATGCATTTTGACTTCTCTTTCACATTTTCTAATTTCATGCATTGCATTTTAAGTAATTTGTTCGGATTTCTTTAGTAGTTTGCTAATTCTCTGTTGAGGGTGTCTAATCTGATGTTTAAACCATAAACTAATTTCTTAATGCAAAGATAAAAATTTTCATTCCTAGAAGTCTTTCTTGTTCTTTTTCAAGACTGCCTAGACTTTTTTTTCACAGCTTCTTATTCTTTTATCATGTTTTTGATGCAAATTTTAATTTTTAAAAGTTTGAAACATACCCATTTTATAATCTGCAATTAGAAATTCCATTTCTAAAGTTTTGGGGGACTAATTCGATTGCTTACTGTTTCTGCCTGACTCCAGTTCATGATTATGTATTCCCTGTCTACGTCTGTAATTTGAGGTTGTGAACTCATGTTTTAGGAAATTTTATCCATGAGAAGACCTAAGGCCTAAATTGAGGGCATATTCCTCTCGAGAAGAATTGTTTGTTATGGCAGGACAAATTTCCTTGTCATCTCCCTTTGCTGATGAGTGGATTTTTTTCTATTCTACCCTTTTACTGAAGATGTAACCCTTCAAAAATTCTATGCTTTAATTAATTAATTTAATTTAATTCTGTGTTTTAATTCTACCTCACCTATTGGACAGGCCCAGGGTCCTGTCTCTAGGAGTGATGCAGCTGTTAAAACTCAAACCTCTGGGTTACTGAGACTGACAAATGCCCCCAAGGCAACTGTAATATCAGTATCAGCTTACTGCTCTGGTTTTTAGTTTTGTTTTTTTTTTTAATTTTCATCACCAGGAGACCTCTTACTCTCTAACAAGGTCAACAATACATTTAAAAGGAAGTTTATTACATTATATTCAGCATTTCCAACTGCTTTTTACTGGGAAATTTTCCAGACTTTCTAGCTCTCAACCTTGCCAGAAGTCAAAGTCCCTTCATTTTATTTTTATGTGGTCGTTTTTAATATTTTTTCTTTCCCATTTCCTTTAACCTAGAACCCACAGATTTGTTAAATATCCAAAATCTTTTTACTTCACCAAACTCAATTATTAAAAAGTTAAGGTAATTTGGTACTTTTTAAATTATCAATCCTTAAAACTGAAAATCAAATAAAAATATGGCAATTTTGTATTAAAATTCTTTGTCTTTATATGTATATCAAGTTTATATATGGTATAGTTAAACGATCACTTTTGCATCTTTTACAAAGTTACAAGAGTGCATACAATTCAAAGAATAGTTTTCCGGCATTTTAAACAAATTTTTAATTAATTTTAATTTAATAAATTATCATGAAGAATTAATACTTTATCTTTCATTTGTAAAACACTATTCCATGGTTTACATACAGTCCTGCCAAAAGGCAGAAGTATGATGAGACATCTTTTCTGAGCTATGACCGGTCCTCAGACAAGTTCCTCGTATATGTCATAAGCAGCACCCACTAGTTAAAATTTGTTAGAACAGAATTGCCTCAACTAACTGGATCAACTGAACATGTTATTTTGGCAGACTAATATCTGTTTAAAATGGCAAATGCTACTGTTACTTTCTAAATGATCAACGCAGATTGCTAAACATATAAACAGACTCGAGTGCACATTCTGATCATTTGCTCTATAAGCTATCTTTTAATAAAAGAAAGAAAACTCCTATTCTCTAGGCATTTTATTTTTATATCCTTATATTTTGGATATTTAGATGTATAGGTAAAATATTCATCAGCTTTTCATATTTTGATGTTAATACATATTAGCTGAGTCTCTTTCCATATCAGTATGTCACAACAGTGACAACTATTTTAATAAAGTCAGCAAAATTGCTTTTCTTGGTTCAAGAACACCTAAAATCTCATGCATGTCCCAAAATTGGGTAAAGGAGACAGTGTGCTATTCAGAGACCATAAAGGTAGATTAGGAGTAGGGCTTTTAAATGAGGATTTTACTGGAAATTACTTTCACAAATTCTAACCTTAAACAATAATTAATGATCAGTGAAAGAATAATAATCACAATGTATTTTTATTTGATTCAAAAGCTACAGATATTAGTTATAATGGCTCAGATGAGCAAATTATAAACCATTCATTCTTCTACTGCCAGCCTCTTGACAGTTTAATACATACGTTAGATACTGAGCCCTAAGATATGAACCAACACTGCATATGAAATTAGCACACTGTGAGTTAAATTAACAAGGCAGATGTAGAAGAAGCTGCAAACTTGATACTGATCAATTATGCCCCAAGCAGAGCAATCAAGGAGTGCTATCTTTGAAAGTAAGCCTGTTGACCTGAAAGAATCAGAAACAACACTCCCAGTGATTTTATTCCTTCTAAACTGTCTGATAACACTAACAAAATGTGTCAGCTGGAATGAGCCACATAATATAAACACACAGGGAAGAAGAAGAGAGACCCCACAAGGAAAGCCAGGAGTAAAAGAAGAGGACAGATGACATTCAAAGGAGTCACAACGTTCAGAAAATCAAGGTGGGAAGGGCAGTCTTTTCCCCCCTTTCCCCTTGTGCTATCCTCCATTTTGACTGAGAGCCTCATTTGTGTATTGCTCATCAATTGTGTATAATAGAAAAAATCTATATAATCTGTATAATGAAAAATTGGATTAATCTGATAGAATTTTGCTACCATATGAAATTTTGACTTAATTTTTTATCTTTTTAGAGAAATTATTCTATTATACATTTTATTGGATTTTTTTCTTCTGCAAGTCTATTTATACTTTTCCTTTAGTCTGATGTTCATTTTAAAATATAAACTTTAATACATACTTTTCCATTTGCTATGGGAGAGAAATGTTATATCAAAATGGGTGAGATAGAAGCTCGCAAAAAATATAAAAATTTACAAGTTAGATAAATGATACAGAAATCAGGAAAACTAATAAGTCTGTTACACATGATAAAGATAATAATGCAATTAGAATAGCTAACAGTTATGGAATGTTATATATCTGGCACTGTTTTACACACTTTGCATATATTAATTTATTTTAATCCTTACAACTAAAACTTTTAACCTATGAAGTAGGCACTGTTATTATCTTCATTTTATAGATGAGGGAATTGAGACACAGAGAGGTAAAGCTTAAATTCTTAGAATACACAAACCAACCATTTTGCTGTATTTCTGAGAATTCATACACCATGTTTATACCATAACGTTTACTAAGGAACACTCCGGTAACCGTGTGTGACGTTATGGAAGGGGAGCGTACCCTGAGCATTTCACAAGCCACTCTTCTCATGCACACATTACAGTTTCATTGCCTGCTAGTCCTGGACCAGATGTAAAGTAGTATTTACTATCAGACCCTTTTACTACCACATAGGGGCTGAGGCTCTCAGTCAAAATGACTCAAAAGCTACACCTGCTGGGCCCTGAAACACGCTGTTGTTTTCTCAGGCACCAGTTCATGCTTTTAAAGGAAAGGAGCTGGTCCACACATGGCAAAGGGATATCTGGATTTTCCCTCTGTCCTGAACACCATGAAATGCTTTTCTGTAAACGAGTTGCTGTTCTGATCTTGCAGAGACTTTGTCATTCTATGAAAGGGGGGATAGTTCAAGGAGAAAGAGGGGATAGTACAAGGGGAAAGGGGGGATAGTAAAGGAGACGGGGGGATAGTAAAGGAGAAAAGGGGGATAGCACAAGGGGAACGGGGGGATAGTAAAGGAGACGGGGGGATAGTTCAAGGAGAAAAGGAGGATAGCACACAATATCACTTCTTTTGAATAAAGTTGTTATACACTTATATAATACTTTCCATGTACTAGATTTTTTTTTAACATTGTATTTTGAAATAATTGTACACTTACAAAAGAGTTGCAAAGACAGTACAGAGAGTTCTTGTATACCCCTTCAGCCACTTCCCCTTATTTAACCATGGTGTAATTACCAAAACTAAAAAGTTAAGAGCGAGTCGTGACGGCCTAGTGGTTAAAGCTCTGTGCACTCTACTTTAGCAGCCCAGGTTCATTTCCTGGGTGTGGAACCACACCACTCATCTGTCAGTAGCCATGCTGTGGTGGCAGCTCACATAGAAGAATCAGAAGGACTTACTATAGAATATACAACTATGTACTGGGGCTTTGGGGAGGGAAGAAAAGAAAGATTGGCAATAGATGTTAGCTCAGAGCAAATCTTTCCCAGCAAAAAACAAACAAAAAAAGTTAACATTGGTACAACGCCATTAACTAAACTATAGACTTTATTCGGATTTCCCCAGTTTTTCCACTAATGTCCTTTTTCTGTTCCAAGGTCTAATCCTTGATGCCACATTGAATTTAGCTGTCATGTCTTAGTCTTCTCCAATTTATTACAGTCCCTTAGTCTTTGTTTTTCATGATTTCAAAACTTTTGAAGAGTATCTGCCAGTTATTTTGTTTCTTTGACGTTTTCCCAGGATTAGACTGTGGTTATGGACTTTTGGGAAGAATACCACAGAGGTGAAGTGTCCTTCTCATCTTACCACATCAGAGGATACGTGACATCAATATGTCTTATTACTGGTAAGGTAAACCTTGATCACATGTGCAAGGTAATGTTTATCAGGTTTTTCCACTGTAAATTCACTCTTTTTCCCTTTCCAGACACTAGAGTTCTTAGAGGTCAGTCACTACGTCCAGCTCACACTCTAGGGCAGGAGGATTAGGCTTTGCCTGCTAGAGGGAAGAGTATCAAAGAATTTGCAGACTTACGTTAAAACCACCACAGTAAGTAATAAATACTTTGGGAAAGACATTTTGAGGCTATACGAATATTCTGTTTCTACAATTTAGGCACTTTCAAAAGCCATTTTTACATATATCATTTCCTTTGACCTTCACAAGAATCCCTTACTTTATGAATAAATAAACTAAGCCTGAAAAAGATGGCCTTGGCTCACTATAAGTAAAAGGGTAGATTCCCAAGTTCATTCTAAAATTGTAAACCTACATGGCAGTGCTAATTCTGTTGGTCAACACTGGCACTGGTAGCTTTCACTGTCCAAACAGCAAATGTGGGCATAAAAAGGCATGCCCACTCATTCGGATTATCTCACTTTACTGCACACTAAATCTGAATAACAGAAAATAAGGAAGGGGGCTGGGCTAGGAGACAATTGTTTGCTACCTGAGCTATGTCTGCACAAAATCACCATTCCCCTTCTAACTCCAGAGTGTTGTTTACTGACCTAAGAATGTCTACTTGACTCTCTCTTCCTATAAAATAAACCAGACTCTGCACTACCTAATAGGTTCTTCACGGATGTCTGAATCCCAATGGGGCACATAGTTTAGGATTAAAGCCTAAAATACAGTTTAGATAAACTTATTTTCTAACTGGTGAATCATGCTTCATTCACTCTTTGTTGAAAATTTTAGTAAATACCTTTAGTTAATCCTATTTATACCTGAAAGTTCATAACATTTAAATTCTAAAAAACAAAAAAAGCCTAGACTATTTTGTATACTTTTAGGTAATATTTAAAAAGCACTTTCACATATATTTCCTCATTCAAACCTTTCAACCACATTGTGAGATAAACAGAAAAAAAACACCTTACTTCCATTTTACAGATGAGAATTCTAAGGGTTTAAGTAGTTTCCCTAAGACCAACGATCTAGTAACCAGTAGAGTTAGGACTTGCAACTGGATAGAACTATATTATGTTGTAAATCTACATTTGGCCTACATGGATGGCTATTCCTTTCATTAATTTATATATGAATTTTCCTGAGCATACTGGGATGCATCAGATCATTTCTTTTAGACAGAATGCATTCTTGGATACTATATTGGCGTCACTGACACTTTTGTAAATCACCATTTTTTTCAAATCATAAAACATATGCTCATCTGATGAAAACATAAAAAATATAGACAAAATTAAAAAGTAGAAAGAAAAAAATAATATCCAGAGATAACTATGTTTATTTGTTATATAACCTCCTAGTAATATTTTATATAGTTAAGATCATATTGGGTCTATAATCTCACACTCACTTGAAAGACACATACTTCTCTTTGCCAATAAAAGGTCTTCATGGACATAATTTGAACCTACCACTAATAAAAATAGCAAACAGATATATGATGCTTACATGCCAGTCACTGTTCTAAGTGCTTCCCCTCAGCTCTATGAAGTGGGTACTATTATTTCCATTTTACAGAATGGGAAACTGACTAATGACCATATAAGAGTACACTATCTGAAAATACCATAATTTACTTAGCCTTCCCACTATTTGTGTTTAGGTTGTTTACAATTTATAAAAGTGTAACGAACAAGGCTAATGTTAAGTTCTGACTCTGTATGTATTATTAACATAACTGTATGCCGGTTTGGCTGGAACTGCAGATTAAGTAAGCTGACAAGTGAAATATGGTCTTTATTAGACATTGCTGAATAAGTGGTACCAAAACAAAAGGTAATAAAAAGCAAGGCTGGCTTTAAATTTTCAAATATTTTGGACCGCCTATAACACTGACTGTTAAGTCTCATGGCTGAGAACTCACTGGATCACATTTTTGCCTGAAGAACAGTCACTACAGGTGACGTCACCTTCTCTCCATGATCATAACATTTGGTGGTATGGTTTAGTAAAGGAAACTGTGACACAGAAAAGCAAACATACTCATGTATGGTCAGTCAATAACCAGCCAGCTGGATGAGAAAAATCACCTGGGTTAACTACTCTGGTCTGGCAGACCACACTGCCTTCCAATTTTAAAACTAAATAAAATGTTCTAAACTCCTTCAGAAATGTTTCTCTAAATGATTGTGGGAAGAAGACTGAAGTCCATATACTAACCATATTGAATGCAAGCTAAGGCCCAGTGAATGGGGAATCTTGCTTTGTTACTGCCAGTTTGGAATTGTTTATAGGAATAAACAATAAACAGGTATCCTATTTTGTTACAAATACAGGCTTTTCTCACTACAGATACAGAGAGAAATTTCTTTTTAAATTAAAAAATAAAAAATCCACTTCGAAGCAAGTCAAAAATATATCTGGTGCTGAAATGCCCTTTACCTGCTTTATTTACATGAGAAACACGACAGAAAGAGACTTTATGCTCTCCACCACCTAATTTCTCTAAGCTACAGTCATTGATTCTTTGTAAGTTTATTTATTCAAAACAACAGCACAAACAATTCCTTTTTCTTGGGTCAGCAGCTTACTGAATTAACATCAATCATCAAAGGAGACGGGCTGAAAGGAAGATGGAGCCCATTTTCTCAGAGATTGATTTTTTTTTAAGGCAAAACACAGGCATAAGCAGGAGGCTATTTACCATCTAAAAGGTTCAACTTGAAAGTCACAGCCAAAAACTGGGCACTCACAGTACTGACCAGCTTCCTTCAAATCTTAAAGAACATTTTTTTAATCACAAATTTCTTTTTTGATGGCCTTGAGACTTTGATTACTTCGCTATATATATAAAGCCCACCTGAATAGCTTAAAACAAGGGGAGGGGCGTTCCCAAGGAGAGGGAAGTAGATCAATGTTGGAGTTTATCATAATGATTTTCTAATGGCTTTCTCTCCTCTCTTTACTTATTTTGATGTATTTAAAGTGAGAAAAGTTCATCAAAGACCTCTGTGATTAGAGGCTTAAATGTATTTAAATAACTACCTTTGGCATGTTTGAAAGGTGATTTGCTCCATAGGTCCCAGCAAAATTATTCTTTGAAAACCTTGATTTGCTTCTTGCTAGGAATTCAGCTCAATTATTTTTCCCTGCAAGGTGGGGGTGGAAAGGTCTTGCCTGAAAATGAAGTCAGAAGGGTCAGTATTCCTGAGACTGCTCTAAGAACTGCAAAAAGTAATTGGTTTATATCCACCTTACATCCTGTCGTGTCAGGGGAATGTGTTTCCTTCCTATAGCTTTTCTGGAGATTTATGTAAGGTGAGGAATGCATTAGACCAAGCATGTATGAACTACCCGCCTCCTATTTCAGTACAATGTGCTTTATTCTTTATTTTAGATATTTTCTAATGTTTGCCATATTGTTAAATCATTTTTAGGAGAAAATGTGCGATTTTCAGTCTAGGGTACAAGGAAATGATGAAAGATGGGGAAGAAAAAAAAAAGTCCCATATGCCTGAGTTGGTTGGCAGAGAGGACCCTGTGTTATCACTATTATCTCTCAAGTTGAGAATTTGAGACAAAATTTATTTCAGTTAAGAATTTGATATCAAAGCCATCAAACACCACCTTGTATGAGGATGAAGCAGGAACAACCAATTGTTCTCTAGATGTAAAACAAAGATTTTTATCCTCTAATTCACATGGATATGCTGAGGAATAAATGTGGTTTCTTGGGAGGGAGAAAATAAATAAATTCATTAAATAAAATCAATAAAAAGTATGCAGGACTTTCACCTAATTCTTTTTTTTCCTGAGGAAGATTTGCCCTGAGCCAACATCTGTACCAATCTTCCTTTCCTTTGTATGTGGGTCACCACCACAGCATGAGTGACGAGTGGTGTAGAACCGAACCCACAAACCTGGGCCGCTGAAGCAGAGTGCGTGAACCTAACCACTATGCCACAGGGCCAGCCCCTCACCTAATTTTTTTAAAAACTTCCACTTAACAATGAGATATTACAATTTGTTAACCATTCTAAACTTTCATTTCTATTTTATTCCCATACGTAGATCACAAAATAGCAAACTAACACTGTACTCATACATTATCATCTATGGCCATTTCTGAGTAGACTTTTAGCTTCAGCATTCTACAGAATGTTGGTCACTGAGAAAATGCAAAATCTAGGAGAAAAAAAGTCCTGCCACAAAGAAGGACTGCAATGTCAACTGATTATAAAGCATGATAGTTAATATAATGTCTATATCATTCTATGAGAAGGTGAAGAGAAAAATACTCCCCATGGCCAGCTCTTGGGCACGATACAGCAGCTTTGGGAGGAGCCTCTGGAACATGAGGCCCAAGTGGCTATGAGTGGCTCTGTGGTGGACATCCACGATGAGAAGAAACCTCAGAGGCCTTCAGAGCACTAACAGCACGGGGGAGGGATAACTGACCACAGCCAGTTTTGAGAAGAACTTAAAGACAGCATTTTTAATAAAATGTTTAAAAGCATGATTTGGAACAAAGGCAGCAAAAGGAAGAAAAAGGCTTTGTAAAATTCTGAAAATTTCCTAAAATTTTGAAAATGGTGCCTTCAGTTTCAGCATGATGGTTCATCTCCAAAAGAACAATCTATGGAAGAGAAGCCTCAGACTTACAGTGATAATAGGTGAAAATATGTCCTGCTTTTCCAAGGTTGTGAGTGTTGACAAAAATATTCCAACGCAAGGGTCTAAGTTTTTAAGATGTGGTGGGCCTGAAATATTTTAACAAAACAGAAGTCCTGAGATTGGTTTGAACTATAAATAACAGAAAAATATAAAAATAAAATACCTAAGTAAAAGAAGTAACTGAGATCAACCAGGAAGGAAGAGCGAGGGTAGGAGCCATCAAGAACTGGTTTGGTGACACAGTGTGGAAATTTAAAAAGAGAAAAAAACAAAAAGAGAATGAGGCCAGGTGACTCAATTTATGACCTCTCCCTAAAATAAAATAATTCCAAAATAAACATGACCTTGAGAAATCAGTTACTTTAATAACGGGGTCAGCATGAGGGAAACAGTTGGGAGTAAACTGCATTGAATTATTTCCTTGTGAGTGAACATACAGTGTAATAAGCTGTGAAGAGTGTAATTCTGTACTTACATTGTGTTTTGTGTAAAGTGGGAAATTGAGAATTACTGAACCTTGCTTAAGTTCTTATCCAAATGAGTGTTTCAATTAGTTAACTAAGATTTCCCCTTGTTTTAGAACTGGAGTTAGTATGTGGAATAAAGCAGTCCATCTATGGTGCTGTAAAATGGCCTAGCAAATTTGTTATACATGGAATTAAATCTAACCAAAATTACTTGTATTTATAACACACAGCAATAACATCTGTATTTATAACACACAGCAATATTATTTAGGTAAGATCTTTTAGGTTAATCTTTATATATAACAGCTTTACTGAGATATAATTTCCATAACATAAAGTTCACTCTTTTTTTAGGTTATTCTTAACTTGAACAAATATAGGAGGAAATGGAGCCTTATTAAAATTAGTCAGTGGAAGTTTAAGAGTACAATTATAATGATGCATTTTAGGCACAGTATTCTGTTGAACACATTTTATAGGCCATTAAATAAAAATTTTAATTCCTTAGTGATGTAGGCTCTCTAAAATATATATCTTATCTACCAATGAAGGAAACAAAATATATAAAATCTTTTAATTAAAACTAACAAGGAAAAAAACCAAAGCATTTTATTCTGATGCCATTGAACAGAAAGGGAAGGATTTAAGAGCGACTGTGTTCTTGGGTGGCTTTGGAGTGGGGAAAAGGAAAGGAGTTTTCATTTATTTTTTTAACTGTCAAGGTGCTGAGCACAGTTCTTTGCACATAGAGAACACTTAAGAAATATTTGCTAAACTAAAGAATGAAAGAAGCTGGAACACAGAAGGAAAGCAAAAGTCAAAGTAAAAGACCAGAGAAAAGCAAACTTTAAAACACAAGCCTGTAATTCTAAATTGAAGCTTTGCAATTTTATTCCTATAGTTGATTAGTCATTTTTTTTAATGCATGAAATACATCTGACATATGAAAAATTCTACCATGTATCCCTTGTGGCGAGATCAGTATGGCACCGACAAAGATGGAAGTGTCTAAAGACGAAATCATGGAACAAATCAAGCACAGTAAATCATGTGGGTAGGGCACTTTGACCGTGGCTTTGATAGAAGGTTTATGGAATGGCAAAGACAAAGAATTTGTTATTTGTTCCTAGAAAAAGCAACACATCTTAGTCATAACAAAGATATCAACAAGAATTTCTAAATTTTTTTTCTAGAACTTAAAAATGAGAGACAAGGGAAACACTAAGAGCTACTAAACTAGTTAGCTTTATTTCATACACAGGAAATAGAGAATTCAAATAAAACAGAATAATCTATAAGGGTAACACAGATACTATCACTATAAACAAGAATGACCTTCAGAATAAAGGAGGCAAGAACTCCATGCCTTGGAGAGTCATCACTTTGTTCTCATTACCTCCTTAGCTTCTCTCTCCTTCTCCCCATCCCTCTCACACACACATTGACTATATTTTTGCACCACCAAATGATATATATGACTTTTTGAAAAGCTTTCTATAATATACATAAGAACCTCCTACTGAAAATAAAAGGTCTTAATCACAGACAACCTTCAGTAATGAAAATTATCAGGAAAATAGGAAAATAAATAGTTCAAGGATATACATACTTGGCTATCACATAGATATAGAATGCCCTGTTAATTAACGTATTTATTTAATAAAAGAGAGAAAAGTAAGACTGCCTTGGGAAGAAAGGAGAGGGTGGTAGTTAAGAAAATGCCTTAAGGGAAATTAATGAATCACAGAAAGTACAGGACACTCCCCTCCACTTGGTATAGATCTAATCCTACTGGATTCAGCCCTTGTTCCTACACATGAAGAGAGGCAATACTCTACTAGAGAAGAACCAAAGAAGGGCAATCCAGCTATTTAGAAGAAAGAACTGTTGAAGAACTAGGGCTATTTAGCTGGATATTAGGCTAATGTAGCTAACATATTTAATGCCTGTCATAAAGCAATTAGATCTACTCTATGGTGCTCTCCAAACTAGGCATACTCAATCTTTTACTCATTTAAAAATTAAAATTTTGAGCACATTCTAAATGTAACGTACTGTGCTGTGCTAGGTGACATGGAAGATACAAAGGTGATCAGACAAAAATCCTGTTCTGATAGAGTATACAGTCTAGAAAAGAAATTAAGACATCAAGTTAGAGTATGAGTACCATCTAATATCTGGAACAGTGCCTGGTATGAAATGGGCACTCAAAAAATATTTTTTTGAATGAATGAATGACTGCAACTCTCATCCCACTGATCTGACCCTCTGCTTGACTGAGCTGCATCTGGCTGATTCATCTTCTTCATCAAAGTTGAGGCTCATAGAGTAGGCACCCTTCCCAAATAGGGATGAGCTATTCTTTATTCATGAGACAAGTACAGATAATGCACAAGGCAGAAACTTTCAACTGCCAGAGAAGAGAACTAAATAGTGCTATGTGGATTTAGAGGTTGAAGAAATTAGGAGTAAAAATTACAAGAAGGCAGATTTTATCTCAATCTAATAATTGAAGTTGTCCAACAAAGGAACAAGTATTGAACCCCCAGCTGCCCAAATCAAAATTCTGCTTTCTTTCACCAGAGGGTTATTTTATACTGCTCGCCATTCCTACCCTGTTATCTGGAGATACAGTCTGGGGCTATTCATCTTGGCAGGACCATCAGGAATACAGCCTGCTCTAAATCGAAAAGCCTAAAAGTAGAATGATTTGTCCACACTAGAAGCAGACAACTAGTAAATCGGCCCTTGCAATCTTTCAGAATAAAGTCAACTCTTTCCTGATAGAGAACCACAACCTTACACACAGCCTATATTGTATTTCCATAATACACTACCTCAGTTTTATGAATAACTTGCGGTTTTCTAAGTTGACTGAACATATCCTTAAAGAGAACTATGAAGACAAAGTCTTTATAGGTTGATATCCTATTACATATATATATATATATATATATATATATATATATATATATATATATATACTGTTCTCGTTGATACTAAAATTTTACCTAGAGAAGCAACATTGGGTTGTAGAGATGATCAATATGAATTCTCCTGAACAGCATACAATAAACAATAAAATTGTAACTTTAGCAAATGCCTTTGAATGAAATGAGAAAATCTTTTGCTACTTATCTTTTTTAAAGGGTAAGCTTGCAGTTGATTCCTCCATCTGGTGGTGATTGCTTACCATTTGCTAGCAGCAAAACACAGTTACCAAATCACTTGTCTAAGACTCTATTATCACAAAGGTAAATCTCGGCATATCCCTCTATCATCCATATATTGCCATATAAACATACAATAAAATAAAATTTAATTATATTGATTTTTAAAGACTAAAAAATAAAAATGCAATATAAATAAAACCTAAGTATTTTGTGTTTATTGAAGTATATATACCTCTACTGTGCAACACCTAACTTCATTCAGCACTCTTCCTTTAAGGATGGTAAAAGTTTGAGTGATTTAATTTCAAGGAAAAGTCCCAGCAATGTATCATGAGGTAAACACGCATGGCCAGGGAGAATCAAAATGGAGGCGTACTCAAACAGGTAGTAGATGACTCAAGCTAACAGTTCAATAGGAGCTTGAGTGTATAAACATTTTCATGAACTTATAATTTAAAGCAGAATTATCAAACTGGAAACCTATGAATCAAAACCAAAGTGCTGACGTATTTGATATGAGACTATTTAATTTTTAAAAGTTAGGTGACAAGTGAATATACGAGGATTGCACATAAAAATCAAAGATATCTTGCTTTTTGGTTTATTTTTCAAATTTAGACCATTTGGCACTTTTGGAACTATATTCTAAGTGACAACGATTAGTTTCTGGGCCCTTTAGATGAAACAAGCGTCCTCTTATTTGCCTAAATCCCCATTTTGACCTAAATTACTCACTTAGGTTATCAGTCAAGCTCCTATTGGCATGTAAACTTACAACCCTTTATTTCAAGGAACAAATGTCTAATGAAGGGAAATAAAAGCAAAGATAATACAAAGATAACCTGGAAAAAATCAGGCATACATTCATACAGAGTTTTGAACATTCATGAATTAACTCTTTCTGGACTTCAGCCATGAAATAGAATGCTGCTATTGACCAATGACCACATTAAGGTTCTGGCTTGTAGATATTTCATTTAAGAATAACTGACAGTTAAGGTCATCTTGAAAACCTGCAAATAGATAAATTGTGAAACAACGTCCCCCACCCCCACCCTCCCCTAAAAAGTCCAAGGGTTTTCCATGGATGAAGATGGTGGAAAACACTAACCTAACATTGATTCAGCACAAGAAATTAGTGTTATATACTTTTAAGAACACTTTCTTACTTGAATTGCTAATTTGGAATTGATCTAATCTTCTAAAATGTTACTAATATGACTGAGTCTTTTCCCTCTCCCAGTCTCACTACATTCAGATGCCAGTACTAAGCATAATGCTAAGCATTGTAATTCTGCCTCTGTTAGATTCAGGTATATAAATGGCATCCCAGTGAGAATGGTGAATTTTGATCATTATTTCTCCACTCAAGTTGTGTTCATCTTCCTGCTGAGAGGATGATCACTGAGTTTTACCACAAGCCCAAGGGAGCCATTATTTATTATATTACATTTTATGGTGTGGAGTAAATAAATAGCATTAAAGTGCTAAATTCATTCACCAAGATGAACTGTATTCATAAACTGGAGAAATTCTTTAAATCAAGCCTATGCTGCTAATAGGCTCTTCATAAAAATGCAGAAAACATTCATTGTAATATGGCAGCAATAAAGGGAGGCAGCTGGGTTAACACACAGAAATATTGGAAAGCAAACAGTGTAGGCAAGGTGCATAAATGGCATATAACCGAATCATGAGGCTAAACACACAAACCTCACTTAGTAATATCATTTTCATGTAACTGGATT
This sequence comes from Equus przewalskii, assembly GCF_037783145.1. NCBI lineage: Eukaryota > Metazoa > Chordata > Mammalia > Perissodactyla > Equidae > Equus > Equus przewalskii. The sequence continues at coordinate 87,709,899 of NC_091834.1, read as the reverse complement.
GTAAAAATTCACACCTGAAAAATATTATCATAATAGAAAAATTAAAAATAAACTCAGTGTATGAATGCGTGAAGAATTCAGTAATCCTGATCCCTCCTAAGATGGGCCTTAATTACTGTGCATTTTATGTTAATTGGCTTGTCCTATATTAAAAGCCCATTCGGCAGGGAATGCACATGTATTTGTCTTTCGTATTAGATATATCCACTCTCATTTCCATCTCTGATTCCTAGGGTTTCATGCAATTGCTTTTAGGATAGCCTTTGACTATAAAAGGTTTTCTAGCCACCTATCCTTTGGGATTTTCTTCCCCTATCCCTCATGAGACTTCTAATCATTTAAGGCAATCTACAACTCAGAACTTTTTCCTTGGCAGATTTAAACTCAGTAGAACTTGGGGGTGATACCAATTCCTTGCCTCCCTTGGACTTCACTACAGAAAGTCACTGTGGATCACAAGGGTCAGTCCCATATTACCCTAGCTCTGTTACTCCTTATACAGCACTGCACCAATACTACCCACGTGACTGTATTTTAACAATAGGAACAATGATGAATTTTCTGTGTCAATTACAACATCCACTTAGTATTATAAGATGGTACAATACAGATATCGAGAACAAGGAAAATGAGTATTAACAACAAAGTATGGTAGTAATTATTTAAAATCATACTTAAGAGGATTACCATAGAACCTATAATCAACATATAAAAGGTGGCAAGGAGAAAGGTATGTCTGTTGTCTCTTTGTTTTTGAGATTTCTCTCCAAGCTAATCAGAGATCAAGGGAAGCAATATATCAAATACAGAATGGAAGCTAAGGCAGAGCCAGGTGCATGGAATGAAGTCAGAGGTCTGGAAGCAGGGGAGAAATTCCAAAAGCAACGATGTGCATGGTTCGACCAAGTAACATAGGAACAATGAATGGAACTTTTCAAAATAGAGGAATGGAGAAAAGAACAAACGAAAAACACATGCAAAAGAAAAGGCAGGAGAGACCAAGTTGACTATCAACATTGAGTCCAGAAAAACTAAAAGAGAAACTGAGAAAAGGAAAAAAATATATAGATCTACGTATCACAACAACCAACTTCAGAAGCCATACCATGTTTCAGGGATTAGGGGCAAAATCATCTGCTGCTTCCCAGCCACATCCCATAACTTCTTAATTTGACCCTAAAAGTTGGCACAAGCCAAGTATACACACAGCTTCCAGCTTCCCCATCCAGAAATTCCCTTCAAGAGGATTCCTGTAAGGCATCAACAGCAGAAAGGCAAAGCAAGGGAGAGAGGGAAAGTCTGGGTGTGGGCAAATGTTTGGTTCTCTCACTTCAACTCCTGGGATAAGAAGCGCTGATGCTATTTCTGTACCAGCTTCCCCAAATCATGTTCTGTTAGGACTGGAGAGGTGGAGATGGTCCTAAGTACTGGAGGGTAAGACGCAGTAAGCACAGTTTGGAATTTCCAGAAGGTAGTAGTTCTAAGATTTCAATGCATTAACAACATTAAATAAGGAGCATATTTCCTGAAAATAAGTTTGTAAAAGGTGATTGATCCATTCATTTGTTCGACATTCTTCACTTTACAAACGAGTATAAAGCAATAACTAATTGCTAGGCTGAGGGATAAGCAGTCTTTAAAGAGGTAAGTCCTGAACTGATTCACCATATGATGAAAGTGATGGACAGCTCAGCACCAACTGACATAGTTGCTCATTCTCCTTAAAACACTTTCTTCACTAGGTTTCCTGGAAACCACTTCCCTTGACCTTTTGCCTCCTCACCGTCTGCTCCTTTCGAATATCCTTTGCTGGCAGCTCTGTATTTTCCTAACCCCTACATGCAGGTCTTGGTCCTCAGATATCTTTTCTTCTTCACCTATGCTCCCTCCCAAGTATACTCTGTCAGTCTCATGGCCTTACAAAGTAGTGGAATGTTGATAACTTTCAAATTTACACCTACTGTCTTCCTTGCTGACCAATACAGTAGCCCTAACCACATGTGACTATTTAAATTTTAATTTAAATTCATTAAAATTAAGTAAAATAAGAAATCAGTTCCTCAGTTGCACTAGCCACATTGTACGTGCTGAATAGCTAGTCATGGCCAGGGGCTAAATTGGACAGAGAAGTTATAAAACACATCTAGCATGGCAAAAAGTTCTATTGGACAGTGCTGGCCTAATTCTCACTTCCAGACTTTAGAGTCATGTATTCAACAAACTACTCAACATATACACTTGACTGTCTAACAGATGTCTCAAGTTTAGCATCTTCAAAACTGAACTCATGCTCCTACTCCTCAACTAGCTCTTTCTGTAGTCTTCACCATCTCTGGAAATCACATCCTCATTCTTCTTGTTGCTTAGGCCAAAAACCTTTGAGATATGCTTGACTCCTCTTTTTCTTATGACTCCTCTTTTCCTACACTCATATTCAGCCCCTTGGCATATCTTCACAGTACATTCAGAATGTGACCACTCCTCACCTCCACTGCTACCAGCCTAGTTCAGGTCATCATCTCTTACCTGTATGTGCAACGGCTTTCCATTCTTGGCTACTACTTTTGCCCCCTACTGCATATTCCTCATATGGCAGCCAAAGCAATCCTTTAAAACAGTTACATCAGATTACGAAATGACTTTATTCAAAATGCTCCAACAGCTTCCCACCTCACTCAGGATAAAATCCAAAGTCTTGACCACCATCTAGAAGGCCTTAAATAATCTTGTCCCCGGCATCTCTCTGACCTCATTTTGACACACTCCCTTCCTTGCTCACTTGACTTCAGTCATTTGGGTCTGAGCTTTTGGCTTACTCTTCCCTCTGCTGGAATGCTTCTCTCCCAGATACCTCATGGTTTTGCTCCCTAGATTCATTCAAATCTTTGTTTGAACACTTTCTCTGAAGAGGCTATCTAAAATAGCATCCTACTCCACTCCTCCTTACCCTGCTTTATTTTTCTTCATAGTACTTACCACACCTGAGGTATTTTAATTTGTTTATTGTCTGACTCTCCCACTAGAATGTAAACTCCATGAGAGTAATGACTGTTTTTTTCATTGCTTGGTACATAATAGGAGAAAAATGAATATTTGTTAAACATAAGCAAAAAATCCTATCTGCCTTAACAGAGGAATGTCCTCCAGAGCCATGAACTCAGTCCACCAGTTGGGATTTTTTCAATCAGGCAAATATTATCCACAAAGATAGAGACTCAGGTACAAACATTCAAGAGACTTCCCACTAGTAACAAGTTACACGTGAGGACAGGCAGACAGACAGAATTGGGGAATCTAGGAAGGCAAGAAGAAATTCTGGGGGCTCCTGGCCCTGACAGAGAAGTAAAGCAGTCTCACAAGCTTCCCCTCCTCACTGGGTGCTTCCGCAAACACCCTCCAGCCAGCCTGTGCTGCTGTTTCTCTGCCTGCTTGTTAGCAACAGGCCAAGAGCACACAGAAATGTAATCAAACTAAACAAACCAAACATTCTTTGGGCAGCTAGAAAATGCCAAGACCTTTCCCATATGTCATTTGAGTTGACACTTAGAACAACACTGCCAGCTATTATTTGCCCCATTTTACAGGTGAGAAAACAAGGTCAGATAATTAAAGAACTTGCCCAAAGTCACAAAGTTGGCCAAGCTATAATTTTAACCTAAATATGACTCCAAAGACTCTGAAACTTGTGATAAGTTAATACAGCTACTGAAGGCAGCATTCAGGTTAGCAATGTCAACATCGACCTTTGAGCCAGATACTAAAATCACAAAGAAACACCCACTCGCACCAGTTATTTGCAGTTTTAATGCTTATCACTAAAATCAATTGTGAATTCATACTACCAAAAGTTGAAATAACTAACCTCCAGAAAAATCTACCAAAATTTCATCAGAAATGTTGGTTTTAAAATTAAAACAAGCTTCCTAACTGTCCCCCTTCCCCAATCTCATAGCTACAAAGCCAAAGTAGGTAAAGAAAATAACTATGTGAAAATAAAATGCTTTGATATGAAAATATTGTAAGAGAAAGAATATTCTTTATAGTCCTTTTAGGTGTTCCTCAGAAATGAGAATGTTCTCTCTCGATGACCTTCAAGAAGCTTTGAGTGAATCAAAGGGACTCTCATGGCATCCTTCTCAGAGGACTCTGAAGAATTTTATTTTGTGTGTCAGTCCATCTATGCTCCTCCTCTTTCCAACATCCTCTCTTATCCCAAATTTATACAATTACCTTTTATTGCAAATTTCTATCTTTTAAAAATATAAATATTTAGGAGAGTGAGGGTAAAGGAATGAAACTTGTGTAGTAATGATGGTCAGGTCATTTAATGAACATGGTTCTTCATTCACTGTAGTGTTTCAATGTCATTTATTTGGTTCCTAAAATCCATTTTTCCATGCTAAACTCTCCAGGATTTGTCACTAGACCACAAATTCTGATCCATTAGACAAGCACTGCGAGTCTCCCGTCAACCCTCTGCCCCCATACACATGTAGGTACCTCAGCTTAGCCATGATGCCGGCATTGCTTGTCTCGTTAACCTCTCTCCCCACCTCAACAATGGCTTACCCCGGCACTGTGATGTGGAGATCCAGCCCCATATTCAGGCAGCCTCATTACCTACACACTCCAGTTGGGATGCCATAGAAGCTCCTCTTCCTTACCCACTGCAAGAAACGTCTTATTCCTCCTCCATTCACCACCACAGACTCTGTAACCACCAAAGACAACTCAATTTTGCTCCTCATCTCTTCCCTCCATTCAGGGCCTGCTTGAGTAAGGGCCATTTTGGTGCCAATAGGGGAGAGAAAGATGAATGTCCTCTTGACAAAAGAAATGGGGTTCACTCAAATATGCCTCAGTAAGTAGAAAGGGAAAGAAGGTGGAGTAGGGTACAAAGAGAGAGGCAAAAAATGGAGAACAATTCCGTTGCGCCTAACAAGAAAAGTCCCACATATTCTCCCTCACACCCAGATCCCCATCATTACTTCACTTTCCCACTCCTCACCCCAGAACTGCCATCTGACTCAGGCTACATCCTACTCCTCAGATCAGTGACCCCTGGAGACTCTGCCCCTCACCAGCTAGCTCTCACAAGAAAGAAACTCTGCCCCAGGCCTAGGTATCAAAATTAGGGCATGTTAAGAGTGATGTCCTTATTCTCTAAAAGATGAGGGCTGGACTGGATGATCTCTAAGGTCCCCTCTATTTACCATATCCCAACACTGGGTATGAGCTTATGATCCCACTCCCAAGTTTAAGCATGAAGACATATGCTCCTAGAATCTCAAGCAAAACTCTAAATCCATTCCCAGGACACAGGCTTACATTTTAGATAAATTTGAGAAAGCCACAGTAAGACACCAGAGACATAGAGAAAACTGTTTTGTGGATTTCTGCATCAAATAAGATAAGATTATTTCTATGAGAAAATGCATTCTGAGTTTCAAACAATGGACTAACAAATAAACCAGATGTATGGACTATAATCTATTCACAAGAACGAAACTATATTGTTATGACGCTACTGGGTACCGTCTTAGAGAAAAGCTTCAGAAAACAGGCACTTTGGCAAATGACCATGAACATGATCTAAAGATACCCATGGACTATTTCTACAACATATGTACACATTTTTATTTGACTTACATGCATTTCTGGAACACATTTATGAGAAAGGCAAGGCCTTCTTATAACTTATTTTCTGTTCATACATTTAATGTTTTTTATTCCCCTGCCTATAATTACTGCACTTTCTTTGACATAAAAAGTCATTCAGAATATAATCAACACGGGGCTTCTGTAGTGCCCCAGATTTTAACAGTGAGTCACTGTATTCATTTGTGGAGCATGGAGGAGGAAGGCGCGCTGGTACATAAAACACAACATGGCTATTTAGGTTAAAAACACCCTAAACATTACAATGATGAGAAAACTACTACAAGGTAAAAACAGAACAATTCGCTGATTCAGATATTTTGCGGGAAAATAGCAAAAAGCATTTCACCGTAAAGGCCATTTTTAGCCTATGTCATTGTAAAGGCTAATTATGTAGAAGTTTCTACCAAATGCACTGGTTGTTGGAGTTCCAAGTATTTGAAGTAGAAAATTTCTGATCAGGTATCCCCTGAGACATAGCGTCGTATAGCGGAAAAGTCAGGAGACTTGGGGTTTTTTTCAAGCTCTGCTTCTAACTAGTTCTATTATCCTCAGTAAGTCACAAAGACTTTCTATGCTAGTTTCAACTTCCTCTGGAGTTGAATATAGGGGCTAGACTAGGTGATTGCTAATCTTTTAAGAGTTAGTCTTATGCATAAAAATAAAAACACCTTATATAGATTGAGCATAAGTGTGAGCAGTGGGGAGGCAGTCTGTTTCTCTTTCATAGGCTGCTACTCAATTTGGGGGAAAAAACAGCTTTAAAGAGTAACTAGATTAAATCCTCAACAGCTATTCTGGGAAAGTTGAATTGTATGCCCATGATCATTTCTAGTGCTGTCTGGCAAGTGGATGGTGAAAAATGGCCATGTCCTTAATTATTTAAAGTATGTTCTAAAGAATACTAACTCCAAAATATACTCTTTGAATAATGTGTTTCTTGTTCACATAAGCTTAGAAAGCATTACAGGCTGGTTGCCTCTGGAAATTCACAATGAACCTGTATACTGAAAGCTCTGCAAAGTTCTGCAGTAAAGATTAAAATCAAGCAAACAAAAAGTACACTACACTTCTGTGGTACTAAAAAGAATCCACTAGAACTGTTTCTTTTTTTTTTTTTAATTGCTTTTTCTCCCCAAATCCCCCCAGTACATAGTTGTATATTTTAGTTGTGGGTCCTTCTAGTTGTGGCATATGGGATGCCGCCTCAACATGGCCTGATGAGTGGTGCCATGTCCACGCCCAGGATCCAAACCAGCGAAACCCTGGGCCACTGAAGCAGAGGGCGTGAACTTAACCACTCGGCCACAGGGCCGGCCCTAGAACTGTTTCTTAATTCACCTTTCTGGCCATGGCCCCCAGCACAGTATCTGATATATGACAGTGTTCACGTTGTTTGAAAAAGTGAGTGACTGAACCTGGGAATCCTGGAAGCTGCCCGTGTGGCTGATGTTCTTATTAGATCTTGTATAGCTAAAGTAGAAAGTAAAATGTGTTAAGAAAATGTAAATGTAAAAGTAAAATGTACAACAACAAAAAATAGCTTTCAGTGAGGACAAAAGAGTAAATTCAAACCAATAAATTTCATGGAATACTTTCCCCACACAGGAAAGGGGAAAGCTAGAAACAAAAAATATTGCACAGGGCTTATGAAAGTATTATGCTCCACACGGGCTCAATAAACATTAGCTGATGCTTCCCAGCAGTGTTTATAACTTATTTATCTATCCACTTATGTTCTCAATGCCTCAATTTCCCTGTCTATAAAATAAACAAATATTTACTGTAAAATAAAACAGCAATCCATACTCACTGAGGAGTTAGGAGGCTTAATTTACATTTCAGAAGCATTTGGAAAAAGGCAGATGATGGATGGGAGTGTCGATCGTCATCACCATCACAACAGCTATTGTGATAAACAGGTTAGAAAGGCAGCAGGCCGGCTCTCCTGACTCCTATGTTTCCTGCCGTGGGAGAGGTGGTCTTTTTATAAAACCACACACTTCCCAATTTCTTAGGGTATGGAGAGAAACATGAGAATTGCTAAGGCAATAAACCTCGAGATGGCTAAATTCTAATAATTTGTATTAATAAAGATTTCCTTTATTAATCTATGACAAATATTTTTGCTCACAAAGTATGTATAAATTAAATTATTTCCTAGGAAGTGCCAAGATATAATTTAAACAATGATATAGATCTGGGCTTTGAACACAGAGTTGATGGAGAAAAAATCTTTGATTAGGATCTTGACTGTATAGCATGGGTTCCTAATCCATCAGTTTGTAAGTTACTGGAAAGCAGGAATGGTGGCAATCACTCTTACATCCCTAGTGACTGGCACAGTGTCTGGAATACATTAGGCACTGAGGAAAGGCTGAATGAATGGATGGACGAATACCCATGCCTCACTATTTTATCAAGCAATAATCAAAACCTAACCAACTATGTAAGGGTTGACAGTAATGATTCAGTTGTTTGTAAAATGCTTTGAAGGAAAATTTAACATGTGTCCGTTCTCCATTAGCATAAGTCTTAAACGTAGGAGAGGAGGGGAAAAAAAGATAGCATCTGTATACTCTACAAAATGTCCACCACCTTAATATATGACATGGCTATCAATCTGTACACCACTCACCCCAATCCATTCTGAAGAAAAACCATTTCTTCCAACATAATACACTAAAACAAATTTATAAATGTTAATAAAATTTTTAAAAGGTCAGGTCACTACTTCCTGTAACATATGTCAGAGGGAACCTAATACATCTCAGTATCAGGTCATTGGCAGGACAGCTATGACATTAAAGGATGGAGAAAATGGAATTTTTCTCTTTTAAGATTAGTTAACCAGCACATCCGTCTGTTTCCCCCTTGGCTGTCTGGTATGGAACGAGCATGGTAACAGGGGAAATTTATTGAAACATACCATTAAATCAATATGGCAGAGCACTCTACTTTATATGGGGCTGTAAAAGTCATGCATGTGAAAAAACTGAAGGAAACAAATTGGCACTGAAAACAGAATGAAAATGTTTTTTAAAAGTAAACAGAGGCCTAGAATTTACAAATTTAGTAGATCGGGAAAATTTAGTAAACCAGGGTCTTGAAATTTGCCTTGTAATCCTTTCTTCCTAGAATAAAATTAGAGATAGCACTCTTACTCAAGAATCTAGCTTGAAAATGACACACAAAAGAGAGGGTTCTGGTTGGATTATCAGAAATTACTTTGGAAGAAGGTAATAAAACTGGATTTATAGAAAAGAGCCATACCAGGGTTTTATTTCATAACAAATGGAGATGCTATTTTTGCGTAGATCACCTACGGAGATTCAGAGGGCAGGGAGGAAAAGTGTTGTACACGAATTCTACTGTGGAGTAAAATGTGTTCTGAGTATCTGAGAAGCAAACACTGAAAATACAGAACATATAGGTCATACTGACATTCTGAATGGATTAAAAGAAGTCCTAGGCCAGATTATTCACTATTTCATGGTCATATATGTATATATAAAATGTAAAACCTGTGGTTTCTAAGAGTTGGATATGAAATATTTATATTTATATATCCCAATTACCTAAATTTATAAAATATACTAGAAATACTAATATATTTATAGAATATACAAGAAAAATTGCTCTTGGAAGTGTTAGAATAATTTAGTTCTACAATTGAAAGGCGTCTTAAGAGATCAACTGGTCTAATATTCACATTGGCATCATTGACTTAAATGTTTTACAGTAGTTTATAAAACATGTTTATCCATATGCATTCGATCTTCATAAGAATCACATGCAATAGAAAAAGTTAACTGATTTACTTAAGACTATCCAGCTAACCATGAGAAAGTCAAATGGGGAGGAAAAGGACATATAAGTAAATAAGCTTGTCACTTAAATTAAGAATGGGAAAGAAATGCACAGAAAATGAAATCAACCAGCATGGATCAGGATGAAAAAGGTGTAAGTGTCTATAAGGAAAAGTAACAAGCAAATAAAAAACTCAATTTAACAATTTGCATGGCAATGCATATATCACCGAAAAGGAAACAAATGAACTACATGGAGCTCTTGTTGGGAATAAAGGGCACTGAGTTTCTACTTAATACAGCAGAGAGTCCCCCATCACTGTACAATGGCATATGTACCTTTTACAGTCAAGACGCATGTGCTTTCAAAAAGGAAAAACAAAGAGATAGCATGAAAATCATCTTGAACTTGGCCTGCAGGTTGTTTCTTTGCATCTTTGGATGTGGTTTGGTTTTGTTTTTTCATTACCATTATCAAGAAGATGGAAAAATCCCCACCTTGCATGGCAGCTAGGCCTACAGAGACCCATTTTGTCACAGGCCATTAGTGTTCATCATTACACAGCTTAATGCAGTTGTCTGTTCCCTTTAGTGAACTCTGCATAGATTTATCTTCAGCTAATGCAGCAGAGGCTAAGGGAAACTACAAAGGTCTCTGGATTTGTTTGCCTTTATGGGATAGCATTTTGAAATCATTCTGGGCCAAAGAGACTCTACAGAATTGAGACGGTAATACGCGCCTGTCCTGTCACACTGGCTCTAATAGGCAAAGCTTGCTCACAGAGATAAATATCTGGGTACTTAGAGGCACCTTTGTTCAGAGATGGAAAATTGTTATCTTGGGACTCTAGCTCAGAAAGCAGAAAAATTTATTCACAGACACACATATACTTGCATACCCTGACTCCACAACTCTACTTTATGCTCTGAAACTTCATTCATTCATTCAGAAAAACATTACCTGAGGGGCCTAAGATATGTCAGGCACCATTCTAAGTGACAGGGAAACAACAGTGAGCAAAACAGACAAAAATCCTTGCCCTTACGCAATTTACATTCTTAGTGAGAAGAGACAGGCAATAAGGGAAATGGACGGAAAAAAGCAGGGCATATTACAATTTTAAATAAGCTAGCCAGGGAAGGCTCACTAGGATGGTAACATCTGAGAATTGCTATTGGAGAATTTTGAGCCAAAAAAGTTGGTACGATGTGACTTACATTTTAATAGGATCACTATGGCTATGAGGGAGGAGAGCGAGAAATCAAGCATGAGACCAGTCAGGAGCCTAACTCAATAATCCAGGAAACAGATGATGGTGGCATGGACCAGGGTAGTAATCATGAAGGTGGTGAGCAATGGTTAGATTCTGGATATTTTTCTGAAAAGCCAATAGGATATGCTGATGGATTGCTTCTGGGGTGTGAGAAAAAGGGATGACAACTAGATTTTTGGTTTGAATAAGTGGAAGAATGGTGTTGCCATTTACTCAAAAGGGAAGATTAAGGGACAGCAGTTGGTAAACAGATGGTATGGAATATTGGGATCTCAGTTTTGGACATTTTTAAATTTGAGATCCCCACATTACAAAGAAGCAGAAATGTCAAGTAAGCTGAAAGACATCTAAGGCTGGATTTCACTGGAGCAGTCCAGGCTGAAGATACACATTTGGGAGTCATCAGCCTGAGATGGTGTTTAAAGACCTAAGACTGGATGAGATGACCAGGGAAGTAAGTGTAGATTAAAAAAAGCGAAGGCGGCTAGGAACTAAACCCTAGGTACCACAGGCTAAGAGGTTAGACAGGTGAGGGGGAAACTCACAAGGATTCAATAAGGGGAGAGGAAAACTAGAAGAGTGCATTATCCTGGGAGCCAAGTGAAGCAAGTCTTCTGACAAGGAGGTAGAAATTAGCCACATCAAACACTACAGACAGGTTTAGTAACACGTCCAAGTAGCTGGCCACTAGAGTGGGGACACTTTGTGCTGGCCAGTAGGAAAAAGTATATACCAGGAGAGAATGCAAAGAAAAGGAAAACTATTTGTTCCATGTCATTGCTTTCTGTTTCAATTTCTCCACTACAAAAAAAAAAAAAAAAAGGAAAAAAGGAAATTAACAGCCTTACACACATCATATTTTATTTATGAAAATTGAGCAAGATGTGACATGTTTTGAGGTCTTAGTAAAAAGCCCAGGAAATCTCACTCTTAATAGAGTCCACTAACACATTTAGCACATCACCTGTTGCCATCTTGTATCTATTCCTTCTCAGTAAATCTTCTCCTGGGCAAGATAAAGAAAAAATTCTGGTATTATTCTGCTGTTCTCAATAAGTCAGACATTATGTCACTTGTTTCCTCTTTGTTTTAAATATGTATTTACTTATTTATTTTGGAGACGAGAAGGTATGGGGCAAAGAAATGAAGGGGGTCTCGCATAGGCTCTCATTTGCTAAACAACGTTCAGAACTATTATCCTAGACTAATGCTTTTAAACTAGCTTTAAATGATATCCAAGGATAATCACTAAGCAAACGAATCTGAAGCTTCAAAAATGAACGGCATATTGAGACGTGATTAAACGCCCTACTCAAAACTGCCGAGTCAAGTTCCCAAAGACACATAATCTCCATATCTAATAACTTGTCTCTCTTCTTTGTGATTTCTGCAGCTTTTAATAATTCCCTCCTCTGAACACTCTTGCATGGCTTCCATAACTGGCTTTCTTTCTATGTCCTTTGCTGGCTCATCACTTCTCTCATCCTCTTAAAATGGCGTGTTCTAAGATTAATTGGCCTCAGATTTCAACTATATTCAAGGTTTAAAAATCACCTCTAAGCAGAATACCAGTGGGATTAAGAGCTTGGATTTAAAGATCACCAAGATTTCTGCTTGAATCTCACTGTAACATTTACTAGTCGTGTGACCTATGGCAAATTACAAAAATCTCTGCTGTGCCAGTTTCCTCATCCGTAAAAGGTGGATATTAACATTACATACTTCATAGAGTTTTTGCGAAGGTTAAGTTAGCTAATTCGTCAGATTGGTACATATTAAGCACACACAAAAAAATGTTGCCTAATTGTGACTCACAGATATAAATACTTAGCTCCAATCTCTCTTTATTTGAAGCTTAATTTCTACTGACTACTAGAATTAGTCATCTGACTCCCTCAAACTCTTTGTGAACCAAAGACAAAATAATTTAGAGATATCATGGATTAAAGAAGATCTATTGATGTATCATTAGTAAGTCAATTACAGCAAATCATTCACTAAATGTGAGCCTAGGAGAGTGATGAGTAAAATGGCATTCCAGTAATGGAAACCTCACTTGCAATAGTAAGAATGTCTAGAAGGTGTTTCACAATTTCTTTAACCTATGCCTCCTACAATGCTACCTTACTCCATCTTCTTTGCTTCACCAGCCTATACCTGGTCAAGTTTCATTTTACAGTTTTTGTCAATAAAACAGCACATTTATTTAATCAATCATTCCCACCTTAGACAAGAATCACTGGTCTAGAAAAACGTCATATGGAACTTCAGAACCCCATGTTTCTAAGGTCTTTTCCTCTTTAAAAAAAACCCTATTATTAATAGCTTTTAAATAACAAATCATTGCCATTTCAAATACTTTATACTATTATTGTAAGAACCGTTTTGGAGGTAATGCTCACAGAGAACACTTAGCACCCACATCTGTCCCATCGTTCCCCCTAAGACCACTGTAAAGTAGCCTGTCACAACAAACTCCTGCTGGACATGTAGCTCACTGCTTATTTTTAATTGGATACTCTGTATTTGTCAGCAAAACCTAAACTGGCCAATAATCTACTTTGAAATATAGATTCTCACTGTCATCAAAATTCTGTTTTTTCACACGTATATAGCCCCTAACCATAAGCAGTTACAAAAAATATATCCATAGGGCCAGTAAATGTATATTTTACAATTTCTGTGTGAGCTTTCCCTATTCTCTGTAGCTATAAACCTTTTACTTTTGCCCAGAAGAAGGGGGCAGAACACCACTATGACTGAGGTTTTGGAGGTAGTTACTAAAATGCATAGAATGCCTCCTATATTGCTCAATGACCAAAACAGTAAGGTGTGTAAATGGTTCACTGTGAATGGTTTGCGCCTCTTTCTCTCCAATGGCAGCTCTTACAGTACTAATTCCCAGTGCCTCACTCCGCGCATACACAGCTGCTCTGCTAGAGCGGAGCAATGCAGACTTATGAGAACACACATGTAAAAGGGGTGACCTCTGTGACCCCTCTCTGGGATCACGCTGAACCCTTCTGCTCTTTCAGCTATTTCAAGTGGTCCCTCCCTAATCCCCAAAATGCCCTGGCTGGCTTGAATGGTGTGCTGGCAAGCAAATGAAACTTAAAGTCAGACAAATGTGAGTTCAAATTTCAAGTTCACCATCTAGTCCTGTGTTCTATGCCCTTGAGCAAATCACTTTCTCTCTTTCTCAAATTACTAATTTATAAAATTAAATGATTGTTCTGAGAATTAAGACAAGACATGAAAAGTAGTTGGTACACGGTAAGCATTTAGTGACTGAATAAATGCCACTTCTCTCCCTTGAGGCTGTGTGTGGACTTCTGCGGGTGGCAGCACATCTCTGCACATCCACCCTTTTCACCAAATTCAGCACTCAACTTTAATGAGCTGTTCATTCTGTATCCCCAAAGAATAAAACTGGCATTGGGTCTCCCTACAAGGTAATCAGAGGGGAAAAAGATAAGGGAAGATGAAAAAAAAATAAGGAAAACTCTAAATTGCACTCAAAGGTTTAGTTTTCTTCTCACTGAATGGTTTTAAAATTTACAGAGTTCTACTAGGCCCATTCAGTGTGGAATATATCTTTTTCATGGCTTATACAGATCAACACAAAACAAAAACAATAGGCATTGAAGTGCTACAAGCCTGCTATCAAGAGGTCTTTCGCATAATGTGGCAGAAACGTTATCTTAGAGGGAGGGGCATCCTTACCACTGTTCTTTCTTCCCTCCTGTTTATATTGCAGTAAAACAGCCACACGTCTCTATTGACGCCTCGACATTTCCCTGCACCCCAGCTCACAGACAGCAGTTTTCTCATACTCCCCTTTGCTTGGAAAATACTCTGAAAGAAATGACTGGAAAGAAATTAGTCATTTTGCAGTCTATTGATTAAGACACACTAGATCAGGGTCAGATGAGGTATGCTTTGGGGGAAGGGAAGCAATCAATTCAAGGCTGCAAAACAAACTAATGAAAACATGCACAGAAGTTTCAGCCCTTTTCACCTTGTTATTAACATGCAGGTTGTGAAACCTGAACATATGGCCCAAGGGCAGTAGCAACCCCTATGACTGGGAAAGGGAAGGCACATTATTAACCGTGTTACACGGGAGGTCAGTGGTAGACAGGTATTGGCCTCTGCTTCCTGAGTTGTAGAGAAATGGATGCTTGTAACAAAAGAGTTATCGAGAGACAAAGACAGTTCAGCTGTATGTTACTGATTTCTGGAAAAATCTGTGTACATGAGGCTACTAAACAGGTAAATTGCCATTTCATCATTTAAAGTGAAGCAAAGAGGGTTTTTCAGGATCAAAAGTTGTAGAAGGCTTATACAACAGAAAGAGCAGGAAAGTGACTGCTATCTTTCTTAATGTAGCACCAAATGGGAAGTCAGCGAGACCGTGTGATCTTAACAGGCTGCCATCTTCAGTGTGTGTACGAACCACCTGGAGAGCCTGTTGAAAGGCAGACCCCCAGGCTATACCCAGAGTTCTGACCCAGCAGGTCCAAAGGAGGGACCAGGAATCCACATTGTTAATAAGGTCCCCTGCTCACTTTGATCCCGGTGGTTCTTAGAAGACACTTTGACAAACACTGTAAAAGTATAAAACTAAATGAAATAAGCAATAATTTTGCTTTTGAAAAATAAAAAGGAGGAAGAAATTCAAATAAAATACAAAACCAGTCATTTCCCCCTGAAAACCAGGCTAGATGACAAGGCCCTTTGAGAATCCTTAATATATTCACTTAGTGAATAAATGAGTGAATGAATGAATGAGTGAATATCCTCATAGTCAGGCAGTAGCTACCATTTGTTGAGTATTTATGTAACCCTCAACAGCTTTATGAAATATGTATCACTACTATATCCTCATTAGAAAGATAAAGAAACTGAGATTAAACAATCTTCCCAATGTTACACAATCAAAAAATTGTGGAACTAAGCCTACCTTATATCACAGTCCCCGCTCCTATCCACTATGGATAGTCGATGGCTAATGATTTGAGGGCATTTTTCCTAAGAGGGGAGATCTTAATCACAAAAAAAAAAGCTTCCCTGAATTCTAGACCTCCTTACCTGGGCATAGGGCAGATGAAAATAATTTTTAACCTGCTGGGATTCTGTAAGGCCCTAGAAATATACTGGGAGGGGTCCTGTGGACTATAAAGTGGTTATACTTTCAAGCCATCGTCAAGGAAGAGCAAGGGCTAAGGGCCAAACACGTTCATACCAGCACTATCTGGCAATGGTAGTATGCAATTTATGAACTTGACCTTCAAGATCTTAGACTCATAGAATCCTCACATATGTGTGTGGATCTCTCTCTCTGCCCTGTCCTTCACTGCCATTGCACATGCCATACTCTCTGAGTTCTTCTCTTACTTCTAAGTATAATTCATCCTCCAGGTCTTAGGTAGGATATTTCTTATTTTAGGAGGACTTCCCTGACCCTCACAGCCTGTGTTGGATTACTATATTCTCCCATTCTTTGTAGCACTTAACTTCTTTCTTCAGGATTGCATATCTCCCCACTAGCCTGTGAGCACCATGAGGGTTGGAAGTGTTATTCACGCCTATTTTATTCCTACTAGCTTGCATAGGGCCTAACACATGTACTGGTTTCCTTGCAGCAGTATAAAGTGCCTAAACACAAAGATCATGACTTGCTTTCTTCTGAAAGCCCAGACCAGTGTATTACAAGATGCATTACAAAACCCACACCTCTTGCTTCCAGGTAGCCTCCGTAACCAATTCAATTATCTTCCAATGCTGATTCAATACCCAACCAAGCAGGATCCACACTGATTTCTAAAATAATAGTGCATCTCTTGTTAGATGAGAAGAAACTCAAAAAATACACTCCCCATCAATAATATGCTCAGGAAACTGAAGATCATTTCTGCTTATAACTACAATTTATACTAAAAGTATAATGATCTTCTTGAGTGAAAATATATTTTCAAATTTGGAACATCATTGAAACTTAATTGTGTCTGTCAAGGGGATTAGAACAGATTAAGTAATATGGACTTCCCATGATGTCTAGGATCCATGCTAAAAAAAATGCTCTCAGTAACAAAACTCTTAACGTTATCTAGATTGTTCTATTCTCAGTAACAAAATTCTAAGAACTTCTTAACAGCAATGAATGCCAGTCTCTTTTAGGGGGGAAAGTTAATTGTGAGAGCAGAAAGAAAGTGATGTCAGTGAGTCTCTGCTGGACTTCATTCATTATCAGTAATAAGAAACTGGAAGTGATCAACAACTATCACTATCAGTTGGCATGACTTTTGTTTTTGCTTTCGTTTTTTTAATCATGCCTCAGTTCCCAGAAAAGATGCCACTTACCATACTAGACTAAGAACAGAAAAACAAGAAATAATATCTGTCACTTCTGATGATGTCCCTGGTTGTCTTCTTATCTTTACAGCACGCGTTAAATTAGATGAATGGGTTTTTTTTTCCTCCTGTGTCGTTTGTTATTTGAAATGTTCTTCCGAATTCTTCTCATTTCAAGTCCCCAAATCTGATATTGTTCCCCATTCCCATGACTTAATACCTAAACCTGGACATCAGAAGTAGGTTATAGGCAAATATTATATAAAATTTTAAAAGAAATCACCATAAAACTATACCGCATCTTGCCACAATATTCTAGTTGGTGTTAACTTTTTGGGACATATCATATATGGAGAGTCAGGCTTGATTCAATTCATTCAGATAACTGTAACTCTTGTTATTTCTGGATACATTTTCTGCTAAAGATGGAAACATTTTAAAGTGGGTAGCTGCCTATCTTTTTATTCCATAAGGGTTCACTGTAGTCCTCACTTATAAATAATTTGTTTAATGTAAATGTGTCTGTAATGGGTAATTTCATCTGTATTCTCCTGCCATTCCATTTGCACCATTATTTTAATTGATGGGTCATTTATCATTTTACTAGAGCTTTTTTTGTATTTGAGGGGGCTGCTGTTACCTTCTTAGTATTTTTAGAATTTAAAAGTAATTCTCATTATTCCAGCTACATACTTTAGATACTTTATAAGATGAAATTCATTTTCTATTTCTTCCAATCTCCAATTTTGCTATTGTTTTTGCATAGGCAGAAAAGAAAGTAGCATATTCTATGTATTATTATGAAAGCCCCCAAAATGGTATCTTTGCCACTAAAGCTTAAAATTCAGCCCTTAATAATCTAAGTATAAGCAATATTTCTCCAAGTCCTTCTATACCACCAATACTGTGGTGGAGCAACATATCTCATTACTTTACTGTGAATGAGTCCTGAGCAACAGGAAAAGGAAAGAAAGAGAATTGCTGGGCCCAGTATTGAGAAAAGCAAAAAGGGGCAGGTATCCCACCTCCTACCCCCAACTTCAGTTTGCTTTATCCATAACTAACAGCTCCACAATGCTAAGGCCTCTCAGATCAACTAAAACTGCTAATCCATTTAACTATCCATTTTCAGTTTCTATGACAACTAGCTCTAAGAATATCATTTATGGAGATCTTACTGTTTCAAGTACAATTCTAAGTAATCTAGGTACATCGCCCATCCTCTAAC
The DNA here is from genome assembly GCF_037783145.1 of Equus przewalskii. Lineage (NCBI taxonomy): Eukaryota > Metazoa > Chordata > Mammalia > Perissodactyla > Equidae > Equus > Equus przewalskii. The sequence continues at coordinate 87,691,576 of NC_091834.1, read as the reverse complement.
AATCCCACAAAGCTCATGGTATTTTTCCTATTTTACAGATGAAGAAACTGAGACTCACCAAAGTTTAGCGACTAAAGTGGGAATGGAACTTAGATTGGTTTGACTCCAACACCTGAACCTCAATAATATTTCTGCCTTCAGGGCCGAACAATCTCACGCAGAGCTCTCACAATGCAAACAAACTTCAGGCACTCCTTGCAATTCCTACGAAGGCAAATTCTCTCATGCAGGATTGATTTTTACAAACCCTCATTCACACATCTGTAGAGCCAGTGTTGGGATGACAGAGATCGCCCAGCACACTACTTGATTTCTTATTATTAAGACAAAACTCCACATATTAGAAACTCTATTTCACGAGTCCCAAAGGGGAAAAAATACATGATGTCTATGAGAAAGTCATTTCTTCCATGACTGCCAGTATCTTTCTCGACTGTTTCTTAATTATAATTAGACTTTCTCACTTCCTATTCATCCTGGCCTAATGGAACTTGAACTCCTCCAGACCTGAATTCTCTGCTGTCCCAGGCACTCAGGCCTTTACTCTCACAGCAGGCAAGTACAAAGACACATAGCTATGGAGGGAGAGCACACCATTCTCACAGGTTTCTATTTTGTTCATTTCAAATTCTGCGCAGTTCAGAAACAGGCAAGTTGTTTGGAGAGTGAGAACACAAAAAAGGTTCATAAAGTTGGGCTTCCTCTTTCTCATCTGGCAAAAGAGAGGAAAATGGAGCTATATAGGGAAGGAAATTCAGCTCTGCAAGGGAAGGTATTTGCTGAGTTTTAGAGAGTTTACAAGGAACCAGAGGATGTTTGCAGAGCTGAAGGCTGAGAGAAAAAAAGATTAGAGAAGGTATTTACTCTGCTAAAACTGCCAGAGAGAAGTGAAAGTTCTAAAAGGTACATTTATTGTTGTGTTTGTGCACAAACAAAAAACAGTGCAAAAATATTACAGGGCACTCTTGCATACCCTTCAAAAAGAACTCTGAGGGGTCGGCCTGGTGGCGCAGCGGTTAAGTTTGCATGTTCTGCTTCGGCAGCCTGGGGTTCACTGTTTTGGATCCTGGGTGGGGACCTATGCACCACGTGTCAAGCCATTCTATGGCAGGCATCCCGGATGTAAAATAGAGGAAGATGGGCACAGATGTCAGCTCAGGGCCAGTCTTCCTCAGCAAAAAGAAGAGGATTGGCAGCAGATGTTAGCTCAGGGCTAATCTTCCAAAAAAGAAAAAAACAAAAACAAAAATCATCTGAGACATAATTTTACAAATAAAAGGGTGTGTTGGTAGAGTGTGCACCTTCAACTGTGACAGGCAAGCACGCTGAGAACTATCTCATCCTGGTAAAGTGCAGAGGCTAGCCTTGGCCTTCAGGGAGGAAAAAGCTTCTGAAAGCTGAGTTATGGTTTTAGAGTCCAAACCAACTCAATGTAATATAATGTCTACCTACAAATATAAAATATTATTATTGTTAATTTTAATAATTTTTCCTTCCTCTGTAAAGTTGCATTAGAAGACACCCTCAGGCTCATCAAAATCTACCAAAAATACTACATACAACTGCTCCATTATGGATGCAAATACATAACCTCAGGTTTCAAAACCCTCAAAGGACAGAATCTCAACTATTTACTATCATTGCTCTCTTCCTAAAATTTATCCTAATTAGAAAACAGTAAGCATTGACTTGCTATTTATACTTTTAAATTTCTAAAATTTCTTCGTCCTGGAGATTTTTACTCTTTATTATTCTTTTCAACCAGGAAAAAGCAGGTTAATATTTAAGTACAAAAAAATGTCTACTTTAATATAGTGCCTGGCCTGTGAGCTTTTAGGATATTGCCACAAAAGCATTAAAGCTATTTTTATTTTTAAATCTATAAGTAAAAACGAATATTATGAATGAGATTTTGGAGAAGAGAGAAACAGTCAAAATTGCATAAAACAGTAAAAACAGCCAGTTGCTCTGAGGCTGACAGACCAAGGGTGCCACAGAAGGCCTTGGGCCTGGGGTTGCTTGCCTTTCCCTTCCCAGCTGCCCACTGTCTGCATGTCTGTCTCACAAGGTCTCCGGGAACTGTGTCCCCCTCTCTCCCCACTTCCTCCTTCTCCCTGGATCTAGAGTACTCTTTTCTTCCTTCTTTACATGGCTTCCTTTTGCCATTCTCCACTCCTTCCCTTTGCTCCATTCCCTCTGTTAAGTGGCTTAAATGCAACCGAGATATCTTTCTTTTCCAGCACTTGTGTGTTTAGTAAATAAAGCACTGCAATCTCTCTATTATGTTAAAGACAAATTAAATATCTTATATTTCTCTAATGACAAAAAAAGAGAGAGAGAGAAAACTACATTTTACCAAAGTATACAGACTTCAATTTATTTTGGGATAATCGAAAAAACACTCTCACCTATTTTCCACTTATCTTCATTAAAAATATACTGCATTTCTAGACTTTTGTGAAAGTAATCACAATTCATATTTTTTCACATACAAACTTCAAAAAATACATCCTTACATCCATAAGTACTTATGCTGTAGCTTTTCGTCTACACTGAGAATATTTACTGCGAATGCCATAGGCAGAATAGCAGTTGTAAACCATCAACATCAGAGCCAAATTACCTGGAAAAGGAAATCAACCAGTGTTTCTGTTTATCTCTAAGCTAATAATGAGAATCAATCTACCAAGTAGCATCTGCCTACTAGAATTTTGGAGTTACACAGTAAAGTCCTTGCAGGCAATTCTGGTATCAGACAGAAGTCCTCAGAGCAATATTTAAAATCATCCTATTCAATGAACAAGCAATCTGTATCTTCATATTATGGTTTAATGCTACAAGGCTAATGCATAGTGTAAGTGATCCAAAGCCTATTTCTATTAAGTCAACAACTCTTTTATTATGATAATGCAATAATTTCTCAGACTAATGAATCATGATGTTTTTCTGAAAATGTTCACTTTAAAACAAATACAGAATCCGTAGTGCTAACAGATTATAGGTGTTGATTTTTTTTCGTTTTGATTTTTAATTTTTGGAAGATATATCATCCTTTTCCTCTAGATTTATTCAAGTGTGAACGAAAAGTTCCTGCTTCAGTTCAGAGTTTTGATCCTCTCGGCTATGATGTCTTACTTGGCCTAGACTCTAATGAGTCTAAGCCCCTACAGACGCTGTCAATCTTCTATATCAAATGCGGGAAGTGAGGAGAAAGTGACTTTTATTACAGAACTCTGAGGCCCTCTTTGGGGAGAAAAAGGGAGAAATGTGATATGTGACTTCTTTCGATTTTTCTTCTTCTTGCATGGGGAGTACTTTGAACATATTCAATGAAGCTTTTACGGACATAATAATTAAATCAGTAAAGAACCCCCTCCTCCGTTTTTTTTATTTCTTTAGGGACACACAAGAAATGTCCACTCCAGAAATGAAACTGCCCAATCTCGAGATACTAAGAAAGCTTTATTTACAAGCTAAAATGAACAACTTCTTTCTAACGTATGATAAAAATAACCCAGAAAATAAGAATATGTCTCCTGGCTTTTCTCCCTCTTTGAATTGCTTCTATTACAGATTATGTTACAGATAAGAATTAGTCCTCCCAAACAGTGACTATCCAGCAGGGTAGGCTATTGATTATATCTCATGATAAGAATATCACTCCTGATTTGGGCTTCAAGACTGTACGAGAAGTCGGCCAGAATTATCAGTATAAAATCTTAATATAGGATTCATTTCCTTGTTCCATGGCATAATTACTATAGTAAGGGATCTTGAAACGGCCACTTGATTAGTTTTAAGTGGTACTAATTAGGATGTATAATTTAGATCCTAGGTAATGCATAGACATAAACACAGAGTATGTAAAGTTTTGGCTCTTTCTATAAGAAAATACCAATTTTAATATTAAAAATATGACTAAGTAGTCTTAAAGGACACAATTTTCATTCTAGAAAGGAAATAAGCAACCTCAAGTTGTTGCCAGTGGGAGGAAAAACTGAGTTTAAAGCTCCATTTCACAAATTAAATTCTGGCTGCATTTTAACATCAAGACTTTTTTTCCCTTCACAGTGCCAGAAATACATTCCAGAGCCAATGTTCTCAAGTGAAAACATACAGTATTTAGACAGGCAGTAATTTGCTAGTAATGTTTCCACATAATCATTTCACACACGATTGCTAATCATGCCATGTGAGGGAAATCTCTAAACTAGGGAACATATATGTGGCCATAAAATTAAATTATCAAACTGATAAAGGAAAAATGGTCAAATAAAAGATTGTTCTAAGCTGCTTCAGAATATTAATAAAGTCTCTTTTGGATAGTTTTAGATACTTACAAAAGGGTAGAAATCTGGAACATAACCAAATCTTAGGAATATAAACACTTTCTTTCTCTTATTCCTGAAATGCTTAGCTAAAATTACTTTTTCCCCAAAGTAGTGATATAACATTCAATAGGTTCTCACTCAGTCACTTGTCATAACTTCTAAGAACTAAGCTGTTAAAAATTATTTATTGAGGTCCATTCTAATAGTTTTCCCACCAAACCACACTCTCCCTCCTAACACTCTCTTGAACCACTAACAGGCAGTGACAGAGATAGGCTGGAATAACACCAGAGGTTCTGAGTGCATTCTCTTGCTGAGAAGCAAGGCATGGCATAACCAATTCCATTTTTCTCCTCTTGCTCAAAAGGAACGATACAGAAGATGGAGATTGAAAGCATTAGCGAGGTTTACATAGAGGAAAGCCAAGAGAAACAGTTTGAACAGGCACACCACTCCCTCCTTTCTTCAGCAACACAAATGAGCATGGAAGAAGTCAAAGTTATAAATAATCTTTAGTGGTAAAAAAGTAGTAATGCTTCACACATGGCAGGATCTGGCAGAGTATGTTACAGAGCCAGCTCATGAAGTGCTTAGCTATCAAATTAATTCCAGTTGGCTGGGATATGAACCCTGTCACGTATATTGAAAACTAGATGAAACATAACTAAATGTAATGATAAAGAGCAACGAAAGTGGTGCTGCAAAAGTAATCATGCAGCTTCAGCTTGTTTAATGGTTTTGTCAATATCTGGAGAAGAGGAATTCCATGGGACCAGAAGAAACCTCAGGGGGATTTTGCAAACATTAGGAAGAAATTATACAAAGGGTTTTCAATACCAGTACTTTCAAAAGGGGGAAGGGCATTATTATTTTAAAATAATGAGCTCAAGAGAAATCTAAACTAAATTTTAAAACTTAAAATGATTTTTTCCTTTATGAGTGGTATACCAAGACTTACCACACTAGGAACATAAAGTCTACTCAACATTCATTGTAATCCACCACAGAGACAAATCACCCCTTTCATTCTCTCTCTTCCTGATATTTAAGACACTATAGATGGAAAAGCATAGGTATATTAAGAGAAATGAATAAGAAAAATTAAATATGTCCTCTGCTTTCCTTTCACAAATTGTTTCTGGCATTGTTTCCCCACAACTTCAGCTTTTTGATTTTTTTCTTCTGGATTAAGACTTATTTTAATATATATAACATATAGTACTTTACTAATGTCATTTTCTATGGGACAATGTAATTAATTCAGTGACATTAATATTGACCTCATACAGACAAAGGAAGAAAGCTGGGTTTTCTTGTGTACCACATACAAAACATGTGAGGAACGTCACACATAAAAGATCAACTTAAAGGATGAATCAAGTTTACAGTAGTTGCTTCCCACGGTTCTCCCTCAAGACTTGGATGCCACCCAGTGTTGCCGTGTTTGTGCAGATGCCATCTCTGGACCACCCAACTACCTCCTCTTGCCAGCCCCAGCCCCACAACTTCAGTTTTTAACTGCTCCTCAAACAAAACATTTGATCAGCTGCCTCACACTCTTTTTAGAAAAGCATGAACACTTAATGAACAAGTAAATTTTAAAAATTAATGAAATTTCTGAATCAAACTGCTAATGCGTTACTCAAACTTTTCCAAATAAACATACAGACGTGTCCATTCTTCCTCATATAAGAGATAGGTTTAGCAAGATGGCACTAACAAACGGCCTGGGTAAGTCAGAATTGTCTTCCTCCCCTTTTATGGCTCCTACTATACGATCCTGCTTTAAAATAATCCTATATTGGCAGATTACGTGTTTAAAGCCAATTCTTAATAGCATCATGCAGACTAAAATATTTGAGACTATTATACTTGTTAAATCTCACTGGAAAAAAAGAAGGAGGCACAAACTGCAGAAGTCATTTGAGAAATAATGTAATGGCACAAAATACAGAGAAATGCACGCTCTCCAGAAGACAACAGCAATAGAGAATGGTGACAAGCAGACATTCCTGCAGGCAGCAGAGGGCTTCTTGAGAGTTTTCACTTCATTTCGTACCAAGACCTAAAGCTAACAGGGAAATCACAATGTTCTGTTCCAAAAATACTGAAGCACTCCTTCTTCCTTGCAATAGCGATATCCCTAATCTGTGTAGAGAAATTTTCTTTTAAACAAATTAAATTATATTTTAAATGGGCTTGAAATTTTACCTTGGGTAAATTTATAATAAAAGTCCTTAAGCTATGCAAATAATTATATGTAAATTAACCAGGTGAATTAATAAAGTTTCCTTCTAAATCAGCACTATTTCTAGATGCTCATTATTTAGAAGCAAAACTAAGAGAAGGGTATAGTCATGGGACTCAAATACCGTGAGGAAGTACTTGAGGTTGTGATCTTGACCTGGCCTGTGATGTCTCTGGGACCCAGAGCTAGTCATATTGTATCTTTTCATTTAAATTTTTTAACAGAAAAAATCATTTATTCTAACCCAACAGGAGAAGCATGTTTATTAACTGCTTGCAAAGTGTCCTATTGAAATGGTATTCTGGCATAAAACAGCCCAATTACAGCCATCATGAAAGAGTAGTACAGCCTGAGAAACCTACTATTTTCAGGTTTTGAGTGGAGGCACACACTTGAAATACAGAAGAGAGGGTAAGAGATAAGGCTCTGGGGTACTTCTGCCTAGGCTTGAATCCTAGCCTCTCCAATGACAACAGCATGATCTTAGTCAAGCTATCTCAACTCTCTATGCCTCAGGTTCCTCAGCTATCAAATGGGGATAATAACAGTAGAGTTGCTGTCAAGACTGAAGTAGATAATACATTTAAGCATTTATAATGTAAGTAGACACATCACGGGGCTCAATAATTTTAGTTACTTTTATTATATTGACTTCAGTTAACTGAGATCTTTACAATACATAAGCAGATTGCAAAACTGAGATCCCAAATGTACACTTAGATGACCAATTCCATCCCACATTACCCTAACATTCCTAGAATTCAGAATGTTTGAAAACTATTATTACACTTTTGTATATAATCCAAAATACAAGGATTCAAGATAAATGCTCATTACTATTTCCAGGTACAAGGAGTAAACAATATTAATGTTCCAGAAATTCAATGTTTGCATGGCATCAAACTCAGTGGCAAATGGGATGTGAGCAAGGCAAGCAACATCACTAGGACTGCATCAATAATCTGACTCCTTATGGCTTCAGTGAGAGTTTCCCTGGAGTTTGCTTTGATAATGAGTATAGACAGGGTTGATCCATTAAGGACTATGCCTGCTGTCTTAATACATTCCCTCAAGTAATTCAATCATGTTTGTTTGGGAGAGACTTTGCATTATCTTAAGGACAAATACCAGGTTTCTCAGAATATGCTAATATATTTAAATTATAGAGGGGCTTCCTGATTGCATTAGAAATGCATCCATCTTCCCCTTCTTGTCTTTGCAGAGGGCATGCCACAGGCTCTGTCACAACCAAATGCAAACTTCTCCTAGGCTGGGTTGCTCATTCTATTTTGAAGAGTAACTGCTTTCTTTCTCAGTAGTTATTCATCATCCACCAAATAAAATAATATCTGAAATATGTGTGGCACACATAAATATCTTTCGTCCAACTCCCAGATAAATACATATGTGGATGTTTAATACAATAATGGGGTTGATAAAGAGTCTAGAAGACTGAGAAGAAACTAAAAGAAAAACAAATAGAAATTTTAGAAATATCAAGGTCATTAGGAAAAGCTTACTCTTTCCTCTTCAGAGAAACTAAAAAAAAGAAAATGAGCTATAACTAATATTTAGAAGAAAAAATATCTAGCTCCTAGTAGTGCAGTTCACAACCATTGCTATAAAGATTTCAAAATGTTAGCTTAGGCGTCCTGCCTCTCCCCAATCCAAACTATGAATAAAACTTCCTGCAGAAGTGCCAAAGCCTGTGACAAAATTCCTCTACCATTTACATCTGTAATGGTTTTTCTTCTAGAGAGAAGAGAAAATATGGGGAAATAAAATTTTTGACAGCCTTTGTGATGTTCAGTAAGGTGGAAGTATGTTTGCAAACTGCAAATCGGAGTGACTTGTTGAAGCGCCTTCTCTGACAGGCAACATTAAACAAACGTCTCCCATAGGAGGTTCCTCTGGGGTGTGCGCTTGGGTTTCGGGAGGGGAGGAGAGGAGAGGCTTCATGTGCTGTCATGGGAAATTAAGGGTCTACCTGAAGGAGTTTTACAGACTCTCATTTTTAATCAAACACAGGCAGCCTGTCAGTTAATACACGCACTAAAGAGGGCAAAATAAGTGACTTTCTCTCTCTGCTTCATCTTCATCTCGACAATGACCTAAATAAGAATCAGTTCTCTTTAATAACTGTACCACAAAACACATTTGGAAGTTTATCTTCGTAATTTATCCATTTGAATATCACAAGCAACCCCAAGAAGGAAAACTAGATACAAATCCATTTTAGGGCCAATGATCCTAAGGCACATAGGAGCACAAAACCTGAACCGCGAACTGTGCTCGGTCACCTAATAACCAGCCGCCTATCCTCATTACTATGGTTCTGACAGTGAGAACTATGAGACCTTATTTTCCATGAAAAGTTTATATTATTAATTCACTCATCAAACACTTACTGAGATCCTAGTACGTGCTGGACATCATCAAAGTTCCAGGTATGCAAAGCCGATCAAAAAATGGTCACTAGCATCTTCTTTATGAGGGAGAAACACATGAGAAAAAAATACTTGGAGAACAATTACATGCTGAGTCGACCAAGGCATAGAGGAAAGGGGGGGAGTAAGAGAGGTGTCAGAAGGGGTCCCAGAAAAGATGTTGCTGAGGGATGAGGAGAAATTCTCCAGATAAAGGAGGAGGAAAAGGGCATCAAGTAGAGAGAAAACACATGCAAAGGAAGAGGGATGACAGAGCACTATGGTTTGTGGGATGCCAAATAGTTTAGGATGGTTAAACAGATGACAGGAAGCATACAGGAAAATGAAGGACAAAGGGCTCACAAGGTAATTCTACAAACCCATTTTTCTCAACCAGTTACTAAATAGGACTCTGAGGGCCTAGAAGTGAGAGGAGTCACAAAATGGAGGTGGCCTGGATCCTGAATCATCTTGTGGTATATCCCATGAAGTACCTGAGACAGACCCTCTTCATGCCTCGGCTCCAATCCAACACTGTGCAGAGAGCACAGGATTTAGAATCAGAATCCATAGGTTTATGTCCTGCCTCCAATACTGTGTCACCTTGAAGAAAGAATTGAATGTTCAAGCCTCATCCATGAAATAGGGATAATAATACAACTCTTTCAAACTATTTCTCAGGGTTGTTATGAAGACTGAATAAGACATGGCCTTGGAAGTATTTTGTAAATTGCTCTTTAAATGGTAGCTATTTAACGCTATTATATACTTTACATACTTAAGCACATACACAATCATAGCAATAACATTATTATTTATGTTTTGGTAGATCAAGATCTTGTGTGCTAGACTCTCCCTTTTGACTCTTTATAATTATAAAATAAATATGTGGTTGTTGCAATAAATTCAGAAAATATAGAAAAGTATAGCAAAGAAAATAAAGGTAACCACAATCCCACATTTACTTCTAGGTATATAGGTACTCATAAACAAAGATATATATGTATTTATATATTTTAATCAAAATTGGTCATACAATACATTCTACCTTATAATCAGTTTTTTTCTCAATATATTGAATATATCCTGCTATGTTAATAAAACTCCACCTACTTGCCCATTTTCAATGTCTGGACAATATTGTATGCATGGAACATAATTTACGTAATCAATCTCATCTAGATAGATAGTCCAACATATGAACACAGATCTTAGCTAAACATTCCCTGTGCTCTGTCCACTTAGCAGTCTTTTAATCCCTCCCTTCACCCCATCCTCCCACGCACTCACCCATTTAATAATCCTTTTGTTTTACTTCTTTGGCAGAACCTGTATCTTGATCTTGAAGATTTTCTGAAAGTCTTCAATTCTGCATTATGTGATTCAGCGATGTATTAAGCTTCACTTAACTGGACAACTGTGCAATGACTTAACCTGTATACTCCCGTCTCAGCTACAAATGTCACCAGCCCATCTGGCTTCTACTCTTTATCCACGAGTCCCACTCTTTGTCCTTCACAAGCACTCCTTCCCCATCCCCAGTTCCAACTTCCAAGCAAAAATCCTGAGTTTGAGTACAGTCCATTTTTTTTCCTCATCTCTATTTTTCCACCATTTTCTCCTGATAAGGAGGTTATTTTCTTATTCTAATATTTTTACTAGGTGTAGGCATATTAATTTCAAGATAAGACTGTATTCTGAGCATCTCAAGAGAATATGTTAAGTGCTATAATGAAAATATGCCTAACACACAATAATTTAAAAAAATGAAAAAAGGAGACACTGGTGAACTCACATCTTACAAGAAGTGCAGGAGCAAGTCCAAGTGAAAGTTGATAGAGAAGGTGATAGGAAAAGGTTGAAAGATAAAGGCATGATCCACTGTGTAAAATGTTGGCAAAATCAGGTAAGATACGACTGAAAAATACCCTTGAGATTTGGCAATTAGATGGTGACTGGTGAGCAGAGTGCAAAGTGAATGGGGGAGGAGGAAGGGAAATGAAGAGCATAGTATATTCTTGAACAGTTTAGTAGGAAGGAAAAGAAGGACTTAAGTAACAGGTGAAGGAGGGAGGTGATAAGCAAGTTTAAGAAAAGTGATTTTATACAATGGGAGAGGTTGAGCATATTTATAGGTCCCAGGGAGGGAGCCAGTAGAGAGGAAAAGCCTAAAGGCACAGAAGAGACTGTTTCCAACACAAAAAGAACAAGATCCTAGAGGCGATGAAGGAAAACAGGATCGAGACCAGAGGAGAAACTGCCTCTGAAAAGGGAAAGGGCACACAAAGAGATGTGCCTCTACAACAAATAACGTCTACCGGTAAAGAAGGAAAATCAAGGAAAGTCAGCACAGGTCGAATACTGGACTTCTTCGTCATGGATTTTCTTTTATTCTCAAATTACCATGATACCCTAATTAGGAAAATAAGCTCCACGAAGGCAAAGACAATGCCAGGCACACAATAAGCACTCGATAATTATTTCTTGGGGAAAAAAATGAATGAAAAATAATTAACAGAAAAATATACCTAAACTGAAGAATTTTCCCCTAAAATTCAGTTTAAGTACAGCCAACTCCACTGAATGTAGGAGTTGTATCTTGAAAAATCAACATGTCAATCAAAAACATGTAAAAAAGAAAATGTAATGAATCAAGGCTTATAAAGCGGAGGGACTTCTAACTTTCAGAGAAAGATGTTGCTTCCTTTTCATTCTTCAGTGAAATCCTCATTTCAATTTTCCTGAAAGCTTCAAAATAAGAAAGAACTGTAGATTCACTCAGATGTATTTCTGAGCATCGATGTGCCTCTATCAAACCTGCTCAGCACTCCTAATTTCATTCTAAAGAATGGATTTAGTGGAAATAAATAAAATATGCAAACAAGATATTGATGACTTTGCTGCTACTAGCACCCTGAGCATACTGGGCAGAGTGAGAGAGCTGCCTGTGGCTGGCATGGGATCCCTGCTGACAGGGAGTTCTGGTAGCCACCAGGAGAGGTTGTATATGAATTAAAACTCAGGAAACAAAGTGTCTATGACAAATGTGAATCTACAAACTATATTATATTCTAACAACCAAATAGCTAAAGTGAAGGCAATGAATAAATATAATTAACAATAGCCTCCAGATAATATAAAGAGGTTAAAAACATATATCTGTAATATGCAAGACTCCAAAGACTTATTAAAAGAACACTTAATATCTGTCAAGTTGATCTTGTGTTTTTATAACCGGCCGACTCACTCACCTCCGATTCATTTGCTCATTTTCTCAAAACAGTTTTATTGACTGCCTATTACAGACCAGAGCCCTGTGATTTACTACTCACTATAACTATGTTAGGGCCTCTCAACTGGGCCCATGCCTGCCATTGCTTCTTGTGACATTCCTAGATCCAACTGGCTCTTCGTTAATGCCTCATATCACACTTCTCTCCTCCCCCTTGGATGGAATTTGTTATTGCCAAATACTAGCCTATATATTGGCAAACCTAAGAATGTTGATTTAAAGGTCCCAATTATTTTGTTTTTAAAAGGACAGTACTTAATTTCAAAGTAGTATCATTTTTACTTTTCTTGGTGTCGAAATTCCTTCTCTTTAACAAAACTGGCAACTTACGTTAATTGCCAATTATTTTTTTCATTGATTGATTCATAAATTCCAAAGTCTGGGAAGTACAGTTAATTAATTTTAGCTTCCCTGGCGTTTCCTTCCAAGGCTGTCGGACACAGTCTATATTCATCATCTAGAGAATCTGGCTCATGGGCACCCTGGCTCACCACTCGGCTAGACCATGCCCCACCACCCCAAGATCTCTTAATTGCCTTAGAGGCTCCTTGATCCACAAAAACAGGGAATCAAAAGATTTCTTGAGAAGTTGTTTTGAAGAAATTTAAATTGTAAGCAATTTTAAGGACCATAAGATCCTAAAAAGTTCTCACTTATTCTGAAATAATAATTGAATATTGTTTTTATAACCGCAAATTTCAGTGGTATACTGATACAACAGCTAACATAAAGGAACCAACGACTACTGTGCTCCCAGTAACGTGGACGACTGACGTGGACATAATGCTGCACAGAAGCAGCCATTTCTTCTCATCATAGATCACTTTCTCACCTATTTACAGCGTGGCAGTTTACAGGAATAGGCTTTAAAGAATGCTCACCGAGTTTAAAAATAGTAATCGTCAAACAATTACTATTCTTCCACAAGTACTGAAAACTACTTGAGGACATAAAAAATGCCAGTATCTATTTCAATTGCAAGACAAAAGAAAGGACAGACCCAGCATTTCCAAGTTCAAAACCACGACTCTTACCAAAAACTAAAATTGAGGTAATTAAAAACTAAATCATCTATTATGATACTTCCACTTCCATTCTTTACGTCTGGGTGTTCTTGCTTCTCTTGCTTGAATCAAAGAACTTTTCTCTCTCACTTATTAAATAACAAAGTCCTAAGAAAATATTGTTGCTTACTTTGAGGTTTCTTTTTGTCTGTTTGTTTTTAACTACAAAAGGAAAATAAAAAGGATTTCTTGACCGTGAATGGAAAATATTTCACTTGCAGTAAAATATATTAAAAAAAATAGTACGCTATTAACAATTAAATGTTCAAATGACATTACTGAAAGGAAAACATTTGAAAATGACCAAAGTAGAGCCTTTGGTATTATACGGAAGCCCTTGTAACAAAGTATGCAAGCAGTAAGAAGAGAACAAAATGAATAGGAGTGAGTGAGAGTGTGAGTGTGAGTGTGTGTGTGTGTGTGTGTGTGTGTGTCTTCTGAGAGGTAAGGAGAATATTAAAATAATTTTCCAGATCATACAGAGAAACAATGTATAGCCAATACCTGAAGGAATATAAGTTATTAAAGGGAGAGACTGTGTTTTTCCTCTAGGTAGTCCTACATTATTTTTTATATCGAATTACATTATCAATTTAGTTTTCAAAATCAAATGTAAATGGGCCTGTAGCCGGACATAAACATATTTCATTGGATGCTGAATAAGCCTATTTTGGCTATTGCAGTCCAAGACAAATACATGTTCAGAATACATAAAAAGCACACATAAATTATGTGAACATTTTGCACTGAAAAGAATCTTTTCTACTGTCTTTTATATGTAAGCTTCCAAAAATGTTAATTGAGAATTATAAAATTTAATTGATAGTAACAAAAAAATCTGCATCTAATGTCAGCTTAACCCTAGGTCAAAATTACAGGAGCAGTCATGATGATTTTAGGTTTATGTGGAAACACAGTTTTAGTCCCATATTAGCCTTTATAGCAGAGGAAAGTCAGCTTTCTTTTGCCTTTAAAGTCACTGAAAGAGTTAATTTATACTCACTTGTACTGGTTACTGGCACAGGAAAAAAACAGAAAAACACGAGCAGAGAAAGAAAATAGAAAGAGGACTAAGGAAGCCCAGGGTAGGGAGGGGTGGAGTTTCTCTAACAACTGCTCAAGATAAGTCACAACACAAGTCTCTCTTACCCTTGTACTGGAAAGAAGAAAATCAAAACTGAAATGACGCAGAAATCTACTACAACTCCTCGATCCTGACAATGATAATCATCAACACTAAACTGAAGTATAACAAGTAACCTAAATGAGTAAGACTGGAAGAAACATATCTATACAGAGCTCTGAAGTTGCACAGTATATTAGAAAGACTGACAGTCACAGATTTAAAGAATGTAGACCTGACAGTTCACCATTTAGTTTACTGTACCTTGAATTCAGCTTCTGCTTAAGCATCTCCAGGAAGCATATGGTCTTCTAAGGAAAGCTTTCCTATATCTGGATTGCCTTATTCATTAGAAAATTTGCATTATGTAGAGTCAAATCTCTAATATTCAACCAAGTAGTTCTAATGCAGACTTATGAAATAACAAAAAACAAAATGGCTTTATCTCTTTTAAGTGATAGATATTTATATATTTGAAAACAGACATCAAATCTTATTCTTCACTAACATTTCTAGTTCTTCCTACTGTTTCTCATAGGAATGACCTGTATTTTCCTGCTCCCTAGACCGGCACCTTTTGCCTCTTTTGACACTGTTGTTGAAATGTACATTGATATGTGGGTTGGAGCCTTGATTGGCTCCCAATTTCACTTACTAATATAAAATTGCCAGTTAGCTGCAGTCAGTGTTCAGCCATATATCATACAACATATTTGGAAAGTACCAAAGTAAAATAAAAGCTTAGAAATTTTAATCTCAAAAAATTAATTTGAAGATTAAAAGCATTTCACGTTTATAATATAAATTCACAATCAGTTTCTCAAATGTGGGGTTTGAAATCTAATATACCACCACTCAAGTGCTTCACAGGCCTTCACAGGTCAGATGTTCTGAAAACATAGCAATATTTTTCATAATTCCGAGGACCGGGAAAAAAGCAGTGAGTTTCATAAAAATGCAACAGGGTAGCCACATTACCTCCCATGCATGAATAATGTATGATCTACAATGTTATTTGCTAGACTGTCTAATCACCAGCATCTTTCAAAATGTCTACATACGCTTTAGTTCATTAAGAACAAACATGTATCTGTATAAAAATATCACATACCTGTGAACACTCAGAATAATATTCTGCCAAATAGCAATGCACACATCAAACTGACATGGTAGGACAACTTTTGTGCATTTCTCAAAGGTAAAAACATTGGGAAAAGAAATACAGAACAATTATTTCAACTTGTGACATTCATGCTTACTCTAAACTCTCAAACTTAAATCCTCTTTCAAAGCAAACCACACACACTATATATATGTATATCTAATATCAAGGAATGATGCAGAGGCCATTGTATAGTTTTAAATGAAAGTGAAGAAAAAATGGGCCAGCCCTGGTATCCTAGTAGTTAAGTTTGGCACACTCCACTTTGCCAGCACTGGTTTAGTTCCTGGGTGTGGACGTTCACCAGTCTGTTAGTGGCCATGTTGGGCTGGTGGCCCACATCCTAAAAAGTAGAGGAAGACTGGCATGGATGTTAGCTCCAGGTGAATCCAAGTGAAACTTCCTCAGCAAAAAAAGAAAAAAAAAGTGAAAAAATATAAAAAAAGAGTCCAAATAAGAAAGATTACAAAGCAAGGTTTCTTGTATTAGAAAAGATTTATAATCTTGGAAGGGGCTTCCATGATTCATGAAAGAATGATAAGGCAAAAGTTACTTTATGTAATCATACGTTTTCCCTGTAGTAATAAAAAAAAGAAAAGGTGAAAGGAAAAAGTATCTAAGTTTCTAATAACTACTAAAAACAGAACATGAA
Organism: Equus przewalskii; assembly: GCF_037783145.1. NCBI lineage: Eukaryota > Metazoa > Chordata > Mammalia > Perissodactyla > Equidae > Equus > Equus przewalskii. The sequence continues at coordinate 87,675,278 of NC_091834.1, read as the reverse complement.
GCTAAGTTACAAGAGTCGTAGTTTAGGATCAATGCCGTTAAAAAAAGCAAATTTCTAAATTTACCTTTATATTTCTATATTTTATCCTATAACACTTTCTAGTTACAACAGAACTACAAAGATGCAAAAAAATCTAGTGTACCATTGTTAGGTATGCAAGAAAGACTGATCTACTTCAACCTCAAGACTAAAGAAAAAATAATTTTCCTTTACATTTTTATTCATATCTGATTAAAAAAATTCACTTCAAATCAACAAATATTTGCTAAGCACTGCTATAAGTTACCTATTAATTCTTTAAGCAAATATTTATTGTGTACTCCCTTCATAGAGAAGACACATCTCAACCACTGTCCTCCCCCTTCACTGTGAAATGATATCAGGAAAGGATTTGAGAAAGGAAAGATCATGAAGAGCAGAAATCTAAGATCTTAAAAGAATGCAGATTTGGAATTTTGAAGACCTAAAATGGTCTTACCAAATTCATTCATTTATGAGAAAGAGTTAGTGCCAGAAAAGGTTGAAAAGATCTTTTGTGCTAGACCAGGTTTAGACTAATATATATAATTCATAAGTAGTTAAGTGATTATCCTAGAATTATTTTTTATAAAAATCTGTTAGATCTGTTGGTAAAGCTTATACCAAAAATTATAAGACCTTCTGCAAAACAGTGTACCAAGCCATACTACTTCCTTAGGAGAAAACAGGAGTCTATAGTTCAGCCACAACTATTCCTTAAAAACGCATATGTCTGGAATGTCACACAGGATAACTACTTCATAACAGCTTGTCAGGCTAATGGCATAATAATATTTGCTCAATATCTTTGGATAATACTGTCAAAGTGGGCTACATCAAATAATAATTTTCCATTTCAGGATACATAATTGTTAGGAGGGACAAAGGATTTTCAATACACCAGAGAGAGTAGTGCTAATGACTTCTCCATTAAAAACAGAACTTCCCGAATGCCCAAATCCAGTAAGATAAAAGTCTCAAAAAATAGTTTTCCTGGGGCTGGCCTGGTTGCCGAGTGGCTAAGTTCGTGCACTCCACTTCGACGGCCCAGGTTTGGTTTCTGGGCACAGATCTACACCACTCATCAGTGGTCATGCAGTGGTGGCAACCCACATACAAAACAGAGGAAGACTGGCACAGATGTTAGCTCAGGGCAAATTTTCCTTAACCAAAAAGAGGAAGATTGGCAACATATGTTAGCTCAGGGCCAATCTTTGTCAGCAAAAAACAAAAAAGAAGAAGAAGAAGAAGAAGAAGAAAAAAAGAAAAGTTTTTCCTGACAGCCATTATATCAGGCTTTCTCTAAGCCTTGATAGTCTTTGGAAGTTTAGATTTAGTCCCCAAAGTTTCTTGCAAATCTAAACATAATGCCCTCCTTGATGTTTAAACAAAAAGAAGGAATTTTTACCTTGACTACCCTGCCTACTAGCTCCCCACTCATCTGCCCCAACATCCCCACCCTCACCCCCAGCAACACACACCCCTTATTCACATTAGTCTGCTCACTGTTCCATGAACATATCCTTTCCTCTTAAAATTTCCTCTGCCCAGGTCGTTCTCCCCCAGATAGTCACATGGCTTCCTCCCTCACTTCATTTCAAGTCTAATCAAATGTCCTGTTCTCAGAAAGGCCTTCCCAGTTTAACCCTATCATCCAAAATAGTGGCCCCCCACACTGCCAGTCACTATCAAATTCCTAAATCTTCTCTGTTGTTCTTCAAAAAACTATCAGTACCTGATATTGTTTTCTATGTGTATTACTTTACTTTTTTATTGTCTGGCCTTTCCACTAGATTATATTACACAAGGGCAGAGGCTTAGTTAGTCATGAAATGGAGAGGACCTGGCATAAAATAAATTCTCAATAAATTTTGTTAAATGGATGAGCAAATGGATTTTTATTATGCTTAATTATAACAGTGAATTTTATATGCCTTTGATCTGCCAGCAGTGTCAACAAGCAATATTAAAGTGCTATAATTAATAATACAAAAAAATATAAAATAAAAATGTTAATCACAGTTGTCATTTACTTTGGAATACCATTTTTAGAAATATAACCCACTATGCTAATGGCATAATCAATTTTGGAGACTTTCATTGTTCCAGGTTTGGTTTCTGTTACCTGTTGACCTAACTTCAAGACCCCTCATAATCACAGGCACTTTAAAGCTATTTCACAACCAGGCCACGGGTAACTTTGGAACAGTCCCCCATACTGTCTGCTAACTGGCAGTTTCTATATCCGACAAGATTCTTTTAGAAGTTATTCTTCTCTGTAATTAGAGACAAATATGATTAGACGATACGATCACAATGATTTTTTGTTCTTATTGCTGTTGCCTTAAGAAAGGCGTGCAGCCAAAAGGAGAGATACTGTCCATCACCAAAGCCCAAGATGCCAAGAAAGTTTCATCTCCCTCACTGACCTAAATGCCAGCCTCTTCCTTATTGACCAATAAATATTTCATTTTTTGTTCTACCCAGGAAGACTTTAATTGCTGTCTGATTTTAATGAAGTGTGGCTGATAAATACTGAAAAATGTTCACAGCCTGGATATTCAATATTCAAGTTGCATTCAACAGAGTAAGCATCAGTGACATTTCTGCAATTTTAAATGCCATCATCATCCACTATGTCTCCAGTCTCTTACCTCTGCCAAGTCACCCCAAGAGTGCAAACATCTGCTCTTCAATTGTCTCCTAATAAACACACTTTATGTGTGCAAAGTGCTAACCACCCTAAAGAACCAAATCCTTTTAAAAGCTAGTTGAAGCAAACAAGCAAAACAAGGAACATGTTGTCATTTGGACTTTTAAATTTTAAAATGTCACGCCTTTGGAGTCCCCAAATATTATAAAAGCATTTCCCAGTCACAGGATTGCATAACTTGAAAAGTAGATAGCAAAATCTAAACCAACCAACTCCTTTATTTTACAAACAGGGAAAACTAAGACTCCCAGTGATTTGGCCAACATCAAAAATAAAAATGTGGTCACTCCTACCCACCCCCCAGCCCACTTTCAGTGGTCTAGTCTCTCTACCATGCAATATACAAGATGTCTTTCCATTGAAACAATGGCTCCAGTGCTAAAAGAATGATTAAATAAGTCATTTAGTAAATTAATTTCCTGAGTTTGTCCTAACTGCAAAACTTAACGAACATTCTCTGCAGGAGATAATTAAGGTAAATGAGGTCACAAAGGTGAGACTCTAATTCAATAGGGCTCCTGTCCTTATAAAAAGAAGAGGCCATGTGAGGACAAAGGGAAAAGGCTTCCTGGGACTCATGAGACTTGTCCTAGCTCTAAGGCTTTGGAATTTTTGTTTCTCAAGCAATGATGGGCTGCATTAAATCTCAACATTTTTCTTTGCGATTCCATCTTTGAAACCAGAAGCCTACGGTTGTGAGAAGGAGAGTCCAACAGAGCCAAATGTATGACTTTGTTCTCATTAATAACACTCCCCATCAATTTGCCTTATTGGCTCAGATTGCATACATGACAGATAAACAGAGAAAGCATTAGAGCATTTTCTGAATACTTTAGTCATATTCTACAAGCATTTAGATTTTTAAAGGAATAATTTTTGTTGTCACCCATTTTCTGCTACATGAAGAAACTGTACTAACAAATCTAAGCCACAATATATTCTCTGTTTTCAGTTTCTAGAGAATAAAGAATGAGAAACAAATGTAACAACAAAGAGAAAAATAAAGTCTTACTCTCTCCCTCCAAAATTCCACAAATAGCAGCCACAGAGTAATTCCAAATTTCTTGAAATGGTTTCATTATATATTAATTGTAATTAAAAACTGTTACTCTATGTCAAAATGTGGTTGATATTTTAATAAATTATACTTCATTGGTAGAGGTTTATTTATATTTAGATCATGATTAATAATTACCATGATGTAATTATTAAAAAAATTATTTTTGTAAAAAACCTAAACGCATGTCAAACCTAGACAAAAGAAGAGAAATATGCCATTCAAATTTCAACACTAACATATCTTCCTTCTGTTCCCCAAATTCAAAGCCTATAAAATATATTCCATTTATCATAGTGAATCCATCCATTCCTCTGGAATGTTTCCAGAGAAAGCTGAAAACAGCAAACGTTTCAGCAGAGGAAAAAAGAGTCTATCATGTTCAGGGTCTATATTTTGGTGAAAGTATCTCAGAATCTACTTAGGCATGGCTAGAAACCTATTTATTTCACCATGTTTTTGTTCATTTAGAACCTCAGGCAGAAAAATTGATTAGATGACCTCATCATCAAAGCCTTCCTTAAGGGTTTACTTGCACACAATGTCTTGTAAGGCTAAGAGTGAAGCAAGCAAGGTAATACTATAGCTCATCTTTTAAAAATTTCATTCTCTAAGAGACAATTTTCTGGTTTCTTAATCAGAAAGAGAAAATAGTAAAGAAAAGCATTAAATAAACAAATCAAGGGGCCAGCAGAGTTAATGGGTAGGGAGCAAATTGGAAGTCAGTAGATCTGCCTCAAATACCCGTGAGATTTCCTAGTGATGAGGCTGGTACAAAAACAAGTTTGCAAGGTTACCAGATCCAAAGACCTTGAACAATAATTTTATGGGAGGATAGGATAAATGACTGCCAGGAATATATAAAACAGCATAATGGGAATCTGCTGTGTGGTGTTCTTAGCAGGGTGGTTCAGAGTTTTCAATATGGAAAACCTTTAGGCTGCAAAGAATGTGCTGCCATCTGAATAAAAATTATGCAAAGAACATTTTTAATAAACAAAGTGTAGAAAAGCCGTATGCAAAGTTTCTGGAAGACAGAGTACAAGTGTTGCTAGACATGGGGGAAGAGCAGCAAAGGAAAATGAAGGACCTACACACTTGAAAGGGTTTCTCCCTTCCAATGAAAAATATCTGAGTTCAATAACAGAGTGTAAGAAAACAATGACAACGTTCAAACATGTTGGCTTGTGATAAAAGTCAACTTGTGCTAAGGTCCTTCTGAACTTACTTTTTGAATACGTGTAAGTTCTAAACAAAGAATAATTATTATAAGCAGTTAGAAAAAGAGTTTGAAAAATTGAGATGGGAAAATAACATGAGTCACTCCATACAAGTAGAAACTCATTTGGAGGGGAACCACTGGGTGACAAGATATGTGATTGCTCAATAATGTCAAACTAGTTTCAAGAGAGGATGTATTGACTTACATACTTGGTATGAGAAATCCCACTGATCCACGTCCTCTCCAATAATTGGTGTTTTGGGCTTCTTCATTTTTGCCACCCATGCAACTACCAAGTGAGTACCTTTCAACAAAGATTTGATCCTATTTTTTTGTTTCCCCAGGACCTGGCATAGAATCAGAGTCCAATAAATAATCAGCGAACAAAACTGAAGTAAAGGAAACCAGATTTGAACCTACATAACTTGTGGTTTTCGCTTTCAACTTCAAATCCTGTGCTTTTTCCCCATCTTCCCATTCTTCTACACTGCCTCTTCCACTATGTTTATATTGTCTTTTAAATAATAAAATGGTAAATCACATTCATTTGGAACTGGCATGGAAAAAGAGCAAGGGGCAAAGGATGGAAAATTTATCTATACATATTTTACTTAAATAATCCCATAAAAATAAGAGTGACTATTTCTAAACAAAAGTCCACATTTAGGGGAGAACACACATCGTATGTGTTCAATAAACATTTGTCGAGAGAATAAAAGAATGACTACAGAAGAAATGAGAAAAGCTTTCTTTAAATGATAATAGTAAAAATGAAATATCCTTGTATGATAATGCACATTGATTCTTCTCATTACCAAAGCTAAACTTCCAAACTCTAGAAGAAATAATAAATCCAATAATCAGCCAACGGTGAAGTGTAAAAACTAAAATAAAAAAATGCTGAAAGATATTAGTCATTTGAAGTTCAATAAGCACATTATGAGTTTTCAGCTGAGACTCTATAGTGGGTTTGAGAAGGAACACTGCAATTTGAGACAAAGGCTAATTTAAAGACTATAATGATCACCTGCTTAGAAAGGAATTACCTTGCAGACCACGAAATATTCTTGTGACTTCCATTAAGAGTTACACAGAGAACAAATGAATGATAAACTATTTATACCACGCAACAAAACTTTCTCCAGTTCTAACCTATAATAAACTTAAATTCTGAGTGAAAGTAGAGACCAAACAAGTGAGTATAACGAGCAGGAGTATTATCAAGCCTGAAAACTCCCTAGTGAAGCAGCATAAATGCAATACTAAAAAATAATTGTCAAGAATTATTGGGGCCGGCCCTGTTGTGTAGTGGCTAAGTTTGCAAACTCCACTCCAGCAGCCTGGGGTTTACGGGTTCAGATCCCAGGCATGGATCTACACATCACTCATCAAGCCTCACAGAGGTGGCATCCCACATATAAAGCAGAGGACGACTGGCACCGATGCTTGCTCAGGGACAATTTTCCTCAAGCAAAAAGAGGAAGATTGGCAACAGATAGTACTTCAGCGCCAATCTTCCTCACACGCACAAAAAAACTGTAATACATTAAATTCTGCAAGTATTTTACCAGAAATGCATTTTGTTAAGTGTGAAATAACCATATATTTTTTCCCATTCTCCTGACTTCACATTAAAATTTTTTTTAAAGTTTATGGGAAAAAAATCTCTTGAAAAGTGGTTATTGAGCACACTGCTAAAAAGCTTCCAAAGGGTTTCTTCTATACTTAGGAACAAATGTAAGCATAAGGATTCCATTTATCCAAGCCAAAGCATAACTTAGCAGTAAATTATGGTGTTAAATCTAGGTTAGAAGATGCCTATAATGATTAAGGTATTTCCCCATTTTCCTAACAATTAGCAACACTAACTAAGTAGAAATCAATTGTAATTGGAGAAGAGAGTGAGTAGTGAACTAATTACCAAAGTCAGTTGATATATAAGAGCATTGTTACTTAATCTAGAAATTCTATATGTTGTAATATATATATATGTAAAATCAACTAAATTTATAAAGGAATAGTCTTACTTCTCTCAATTCCTTGATTCTTAAATTATATGAATTTACTTGCTGCAAATGTTTGCTAAAACAGATTTTCTTAAGGTTAATAACATTTCTTTAAAAATCTCTTATTTTATGTGTGAAAGTCAGGGTTTTTTGTTGTTTAATTTATGTATTTGTATTTTTGCATTTAAAACTAATTGGGTAAAGTATTCCAGTACAATTTAAAAAACTGGTTACCTAAATAAGAGATTTAAATTGAAGTATTTCTACTGATATCAATTTAGTAAGTCTTGGTTAATGAGAAGGTAGGACAATTTCAGTAATAAACTGCATATGGTTTGGAAAAGTATACAGAGTATTATCTCTGGCCACTTCAGTAGCATTTGTTTAACTATTATACTAAATGCCTCAAATATCAGAGGAGTCACCTGAGAACGTCAATGTGATGAGCTGGGGTACCTAACTTTAATGAACCCAAGAGTTTCTGGTCCATTATAGAAAAATACGGCAAAAATGTACAATGGTTCATTACAGACAAAATGCACAAATAACATTATCTTGGATATCTGTGTCCAGAAAGTACTCCTTTTTATTGTGGTCAAAAATACATAGCAAATAATTTACCATCTTAATCTTTTTTTAGGTGTACCGTACAGTAGTGTTAACTATATGCACATTGTTGTATAAGAGATCTGTAAAATTTTTTCATCTTGCAAAACTGAAACTTTAGATCCATATAATACCACCTGACTTGTCCACTCCCAAGAAGTACATTTTTAAATGTATTTAGGGATTAGAAATTTTTTAAATGGAAGTATCATGAATTCTTACTGTCTGACAATCATAGTATCACAATAAACTGAGCATTATAACAGATTTCATTCTAGTCACCATCAAGTTTTTCTTCAATATATAAAGCCATGTATTTGACTGATATAATGTATTTCAGCTTTTATAAATCATTTTTGTTCAGGGACCTGCCAATTCTGAAAAGATATCTGAGTCATTAGTGTAAATTAGTTAGGCAGATAGGGGTCTGCAATTTTCTCCTGTACAGGGCCAGAGAGTAAAGATTTTAGGCTTTGTGGGCCATATGAGTGCTGTTGCAAATATTCAACTCTGTAATTGCAGCACAAAAGGAGCTATGAGCAACACACACACACGGAGGTGCATGACTGTATGTCAACAAAAATGTATTTACTGGGCCGGTCTGGTGGCCAAGTGGTTAAGTTCTCGAGCTCCATTTCAGCGGCCCAGGGTTTCCCCAGGTCGGATCCTGGGCACAGACATGGCACCACTCACCAGTCCATGGTGAGGCGGCATCCCATATAGCACAACCAGAGGCACTCACAACTAGAATACACAACTATGTACGGGGGGGGGGGGGGGGTTGGGGGGGAGGAGGAGGGGGAGGAGGGGGGGCGGAGGAGGAGGAGGAGGAGAAGAAAAAAGAAGATTGACAACAGATGTTAGCTCAGGTGCCAATCTTTATTAAAAAAAATGTATTTACTAAAACACATGACAGGCTAGATTTCTTCCATGGGCAACAGTTTGCCAACCCCTGAAACAGCTAAGAAAGGGAAGGGAGAGAGAGAGATAGGGAGAGGGAGGGGGAGGGGGAAAGGGCAGGGGCAGGGAGCAGGAAGGAAAATCAGATCAAAGTATTTATGGAGTGAACTCCTGAGAACAAGTAGCTTCTTAGTGGGGTTGACACTACTTGTTCTGTTGACAAACTTTGAGAGTGAAGCCCTAGAAAACGGAACAAGTTCTTAATGGCTTGGTTCAAGGCTGACTGACCTACCAGCATAAATAATGAAAACACTGATCTTCAGTGAGTACATAGGATTTGACTTACCTTAGTAATGGATGGAATATGACAGTAATATTTCTGGCTCCAGGTTTGCAGACAAATTTTGTTCCTCCACCTTCAATTAAGTTGTCATCAGGACCCCCTTTCAGCAAAAAGAAAAAAGAGAAATTTAGTTTATTAGAACTTTTACAAAGAAATAAACCAAACCTATACAGACAAATGTTATACTGCTATAAGTAAGACCATCTTTGAAAACGATTGCCTTCAATATGTACAAAATTATTTTGGATGACTTGATCCAGTCTTTCTTATTAACTAAACTATGGATTAGCATTTTCTCTTTGAAGCGATAACATGGAAGCAGAGTAAGAATAAATAATATGTTTAAAGAAACAGTGCAAGGAGAAGATTCCAAGATGGCGCCGTGAGTAGTCCTCTTTGTCTCTCGCCCTTCGAGTCTACAATTATTTGGACACTTATCGCTTGACAAAGGATATCCAGACAGCATCTCAGGACGTCTGAGACACCCACGCGACTATACATCGGAAGGCGGACGGACTTTCCTCCGGGAGGATGTGGAAACAGGTGAAAACTCTCCGACCCCGACGGGCAGCCTAGTACCCGCAAGCGGCTTTCTTCCAACGGACGCCCCCAGAGGATCCACACACATCTAGGGCAGGAGCGAGAACACAACAGAGGAGCGACGGTGGAAACAGGTGACCAGAACCCTACTTAAACCCCCTGCAATTACTCCTAAACGCAGAGGGAAACTTTGGAGTTGCACACCTGAGCCCGCGGGGAGAGTCTCTCCCCGCCATTGGCGGGGAGACCCAGCCTGGTGCTCGGGGCGCCCGGAGGGTCCCAGAGAGACGCCCGCCCCGGGGGACTAGGGATTGCCGGAGATCTCGGAGAGGACCGGGGCGGGGGAACTTTCAAAGGCGCATCCGGCGACCCGGTGGGGAAGCGCCGGAGCTCCGCCAGGCAGCAGACAAAACTCTCTGTCTGCCAGTAGCAGAGGGGCCACGCTGAGCACTCAGGGCTCCCGGCAGAGGCCCGGAGAGAAGCCCAGAGGGCGGGGCGACCCCCAGCTGCCATTGCCCGCCCCGGGGGACTAGGGATTGCCGGAGATCTCGGAGAGGACCGGGGCGGGGGATCTTTCAAAGGCGCATCCGGCGACCCGGTGGGGAAGCGCCGGAGCTCCGCGAGGCAGCAGACAAAACTCTCTGCCTGCCAGTAGCAGAGGGGCCACGCTGAGCACTCAGGGCTCCCGGCAGAGGCCCGGAGAGAAGCCCAGAGGGCGGGGCGACCCCCAGCTGCCATTGCCCGCCCCGGGGGACTAGGGATTGCCGGAGATCTCGGAGAGGACCGGGGCGGGGGAACTTTCAAAGGCGCATCCGGCGACCCGGTGGGGAAGCGCCGGAGCTCCGCCAGGCAGCAGACAAAACTCTCTGTCTGCCAGTAGCAGAGGGGCCACGCTGAGCACTCAGGGCTCCCGGCAGAGGCCCGGAGAGAAGCCCAGAGGGCGGGGCGACCCCCAGCTGCCATTGCCCGCCCCGGGGGACTAGGGATTGCCGGAGATCTCGGAGAGGACCGGGGCGGGGGAACTTTCAAAGGCGCATCCGGCGACCCGGTGGGGAAGCGCCGGAGCTCCGCCAGGCAGCAGACAAAACTCTCTGTCTGCCAGTAGCAGAGGGGCCACGCTGAGCACTCAGGGCTCCCGGCAGAGGCCCGGAGAGAAGCCCAGAGGGCGGGGCGACCCCCAGCTGCCATTGCCCGCCCCGGGGGACTAGGGATTGCCGGAGATCTCGGAGAGGACCGGGGCGGGGGAACTTTCAAAGGCGCATCCGGCGACCCGGTGGGGAAGCGCCGGAGCTCCGCCAGGCAGCAGACAAAACTCTCTGTCTGCCGGTAGCAGAGGGGCCACGCTGAGCACTCAGGGCTCCCGGCAGAGGCTCGGACAGAAGCCCAGAGGGCGGGGCGTCCCCCAGCTGCTGTTGCCCGCCCCGTGGGACTAGGGATTGCTGGAGATCTCGGAGAGGACCGGGGCGGGGGAACTTTCAAAGGCGGGTCCGGCGACCCGGAGGGGAAGCGCCGGAGCTCCGCCAGGCAGCAGACAAAACTCTCTGTCTGCCGGTAGCAGAGGGGCCACGCTGAGCATTCAGAGCTCCCGGCAGAGGCCCGGAGAGAAGCCCAGAGGACGGGGCGACCCCCAGCTGCCGTTGCCCACCCGGTGAGGCTAGGGATTGCCGGAGATCTCGGAGAGGACTGGGGCTGGAGAGAGTTCCAGAGACCCAGCTTAGTAGCCTAGGGGGAAACCCTACAGGCTCACAGAAGCCTTAGGGAAAGCCTCTGCACAGCACCAGTAGAAGGCACCCAGCCGCCAGCCACAAGGCTGGAAGACCCCAGGGCAAAAGCAGCATAGCTAGGTGTACTAACCACAGACTGTAGAAGATGCCAATAGTTCTCCTGCGACCCATAGAGGACAAGTGAGATTTGGTGGGTGCCGACAGCAACGGAGCGACAAATATAAGTGATCCCACCCCTGGCCGCTGGAAAAGCCCATAACACCGTTGCAGACCCCAAGGAGAGAGCGCATCTAGGTGGGCAACAACAGTAGGCCCCTGCAGCCTGAAGCCCCCCGTGACGGCCCCCACGGCAGAGGAGGGAATCCAAAGGGCCACTGTGGCTACGAAGAGGGGCCCAGGCCCAGTTAGCAACTACGGACAGGGTTCCTGGTTGGTGAAGTATAAACAGCTGCTCCCCCCACCGCAGCAGATGAAACAAGTGAAAGGAGCAACTAAACTCTATCTCCATGCGGAGGCACAAATCAACATCATCAAGCAATATGAAAAAATACATTAAATCTCCAGAACAGAAAGAAAGTAACAAATACACAGAAAACAATCCCAAAGAAAATGAGATATATAACCTAAATGATGATGACTTCAAAACAGCCATCATTAAAATACTCACTGAGTTAAGAGAGAATTCTGACCGACAACTCAACGAGTTCAGGAGCTATGTCACAAAAGAGTTTGATACGATAAAGAAGAACCAAACAGAAATATTGGAAATGAAGAACACAATAGAGGAGATTAAGAAAAATCTAGATGCTCTGAACAGTAGGGCCGATAATATGGAGGAAAGAATTAGCAATTTGGAAGATGGCAATATAGAATTGTTGCAGGCAGAGGAGGAGAGAGAAGCAAGACTTAAAAGAAATGAAGAAACTCTCCGAGAATTATCAGACACAATTAGGAGATGCAACGTAAGGATTATAGGTATACCAGAGGGAGAAGAGAAGGAGAAAGGGGCAGAAAACCTATTCAAAGAAATAATGGCTGAGAACTTCCCAAATCTGGTGAGGGAGATGGATCTTCAGGTGACAGAAGCCAATAGATCTCCAAACTTTATCAATGCAAGAAGACCAACTCCACGGCATATAGTAGTGAAGCTAGCTAAAGTCAACGACAAGGAGAAAATATTAAGGACAGCCAGGCAAAAGAAACTAACCTACAAAGGAACCCCCATCAGGCTATCAGCAGATTTCTCAGCAGAAACTTTACAGGCTAGAAGAGAGTGGAATGATATATTCAAAAATCTGAAGGACAAAAAACTACAGCCGAGAATCCTCTACCCAGCGAAAATATCCTTCAAATACGATGGAGAAATAAAAACTTTCCCAGATAAACAAAAATTAAGGGAGTTCATTGCCACAAAACCTCCTCTTCAGGAAATCCTCAGGAAAACCCTCATTCCTGAAAAATCCAAAAAAGGAAAGGGGCTACAAAACCAAGAGCAGAGGAGATAAGTAGAAGGACAACAACAGAGAGTAGCAGCTCTACATCAGAACAGATTAAACCATGGGACGAGAAACAAAGGAAACTGAAGAAAACCGGAAAACAAGACACAAAATGGTAGCGGTAGGTCCCCACGTCTCAATAATCACTCTAAATGTAAATGGATTGAACTCCCCAATCAAAAGACACAGAGTGGCAGGATGGATCAAAGAACAAGATCCAACAATATGCTGCCTCCAGGAAACACACCTCAGCCCCAAAGACAAACACAGACTCAGAGTGAAGGGATGGAGAACAATACTCCAAGCTAATAATGAACAAAAGAAAGCAGGTGTCGCTATACTAATATCAGACAAGGTAGATTTCAAAGCAAAACAGATAAAGAAAGACAAAGAGGGACAGTATATAATGATAAAAGGGACTCTCCACCAAGAAGACATAACACTTATAAATATATACGCACCCAACACAGGAGCACCAAAATTTGTAAAGCAACTCTTAATAGAACTAAAAGAAGACATCAACAACAATACAATAATAGTAGGGGACCTCAACACACCATTAACACCAATGGACAGAACATCCAGACAGAAAATCAACAAGGAAATAATAGAATTAAATGAAAAATTAGACCAGATGGACTTAATAGATATATATAGAACACTTCATCCAAAAACAGCAGGTTACACATTCTTCTCAAGTGCACATGGAACATTCTCAAGGATTGACCATATTTTGGGAACCAAAGCAAACATCAATAAATACAAGAGAGTTGAAATAATATCAAGCATCTTTTCTGATCATAACGCTATTAAACTAGAAATCAACTACAAGAAAAAAGCAGAGAAAGGTGCAAAAATGGGGAGACTAAACAACACGCTTCTCAACAAACAATGGATCATTGAAGAAATTAAAGAAGAAATCAAATATTATCTGGAGACAAATGAAAATGAGAACACGACATACCAAATCATTTGGGATGCAGCAAAAGCAGTCCTAAGAGGGAAATTCATCGCAATACAGGCTCACCTCACTAAACAAGAAAAAGCTCACGTAAGCAACCTCAAACGACACCTAACAGAACTAGAAAAAGAAGAACAAACAAGGCCCAGAGTCAGTAGAAGGAGGGAAATAATAAAAATAAGAGCAGAAATAAACGATATTGAAACAAAAAAGACAATAGAAAGGATCAATGAAACAAAGAGTTGGTTCTTCGAAAGAATTAACAAAATTGACAAACCCCTAGCCAGACTCACCAAGAAAAGAAGAGAGAAATCGCAAATTAATAAAATCAGGAATGACAGAGGAGAAATCACAACAGATACCAATGAAATACAAGAGATCATAAGAGAATACTATGAAAAACTATATGCCAACAAATTGAACAACCTGGAAGAAATGGACAAATTCCTAGACTCCTACAATCTCCCCAAACTGAATCAGGAAGAAATGGAGAATCTGAATAGACCAATCACAAGTAAGGAAATAGAAACGGTAATCAAAAACCTCCCCAAAAATAAGAGTCCAGGACCAGACGGCTTCTCTGGAGAATTCTACCAAACATTCAAAGAAGACTTAATACCTATTCTCCTCAAACTGTTCCAGAAAATTGAGAAAGATGGAGAACTCCCTAACACATTCTATGAAGCCAACATCACTCTGATCCCCAAACCTGACAAGGACAACACAAAGAAGGAGAACTACAGGCCGATATCACTGATGAACATAGATGCAAAAATCCTCAACAAAATTTTGGCTAACCGATTACAGCAATACATCAAAAAGATTATACACCATGATCAAGTGGGATTTATACCAGGGACACAGGGATGGTTCAACATCCGCAAGTCAATCAACGTGATACACTACATCAACAAAATGAAAACCAAAAACCACATGATCATCTCAATAGATGCAGAGAAAGCATTCGACAAGATCCAACACCCATTTATGATAAAAACCCTCAGTAAAATGGGTATAGAAGGAAAGTACCTCAACATAATAAAGGCCATATATGATAGACCCACAGCCAACATCATACTCAATGGACAAAAGCTGAAAGCCATCCCTCTGAGGACAGGAACAAGACAAGGGTGCCCACTTTCACCACTCCTATTCAACATAGTTCTGGAGGTGCTGGCCAGAGCAATTCGGCAGGAAAAAGAAATAAAAGGAATCCAAATAGGTAACGAAGAAGTAAAACTCTCGTTGTTTGCAGACGACATGATCTTATACATAGAAAACCCCAAAGAATCCACAGAAAAACTATTAGAAATAATCAACAACTACAGCAAAGTAGCAGGGTATAAAATTAACGTGCATAAATCAGTAGCATTTCTATACACTAACAATAAACTAACAGAAAAAGAACTCAAGAACTCTATCCCATTCACAATCGCAACGAAAAGAATAAAATACCTTGGGATAAACTTAACCAAGGAAGTGAAGGATCTATACAATGAAAACTACAAGACTTTCTTGAAAGAAATAGGCGATGACATAAAGAGATGGAAAAACATTCCTTGCACATGGATTGGAAGAATAAACATAGTTAAAATGTCCATACTACCTAAAGCAATATACAGGTTCAATGCTATCCCAATCAGAATCCCAAGAACATTCTTCACAGAAATTGAACAAACAATCCTAAAATTCATATGGGGCAACAAAAGACCGCGAATTGCTAAAGCAATCCTGAGCAAGAAAAACAAAGCCGGCGGAATCACAATCCCCGATTTCAAAACATACTACAAAGCTACAGTGATCAAAACAGCATGGTACTGGTACAAAAACAGGTCCACAGATCAATGGAACAGAATTGAAAGCCCAGAGATAAAACCACACATCTATGGACAGCTAATCTTCGACAAAGGAGCAGAGGGCCTACAATGGAGAAGAGAAAGTCTCTTCAACAAATGGTGCTGGGAAAACTGGACAGCCACATGCAAAAGATTGAAAATTGACCATTCTTTTTCACCACACACCAAAATAAACTCAAAATGGATCAAAGACCTAAAGATTAGGCCTGAGACAATAAGTCTTTTGGAAGAGAATATAGGCAGTACACTCTTTGACATCAGTTTCAAAAGAATCTTTTCGGACACTGTAACTCCTCAGTTGAGGGAAACAATAGAAAGAATAAACAAATGGGACTTCATCAGACTAAAGAGCTTCTTCAAGGCAAGGGAAAACAGGATTGAAACAAAAAAACAGCTCACTAATTGGGAAAAAATATTTACAAGCCACTTATCCGACAAAGGGTTAATCTCCATAATATACAAAGAACTCACACTGCTTAACAACAAAAAAACAAACAACCCGATCAAAAAATGGGCAGAGGACATGAACAGACATTTCTCAAAAGAAGATATGAATATGGCCAATAGACACATGAAAAGATGTTCATCATCGCTAATCATCAGGGAAATGCAAATCAAAACTACACTAAGATATCACCTTACCCCCGTTAGATTGGCAAAAACATCCAAAACCAAGAACGACAAATGTTGGAGAGGTTGTGGAGAAAGAGGAACCCTCATACACTGTTGGTGGGAATGCAAACTGGTACAGCCACTATGGAAAACAGTATGGAGATTTCTCAAAAAGTTAAAAATAGAAATACCCTATGACCCAGCCATCCCATTACTGGGTATCTATCCTAAGAACCTGATATCAGATATCTCAAGAGTCCGTTGCACCCCTATGTTCATCGCAGCATTATTTACAATAGCCAAGACGTGGAACCAGCCTACATGCCCAGAAACTGATGATTGGATAAAGAAGATGTGGTATATATACACAATGGAATACTACTCAGCCATAAAAAAAGACGAAATTGGCCCATTCACAACAATGTGGATGGACCTCGAGGGCATTATGTTAAGCGAAATAAGTCAGTCAGAGAAAGTCGAACTCTATATGACTCCACTCATAGGTGGAAATTAGCATATTGATAAGGAGATCTGATCGGTGGTTACCAGGGAAAAGGGGGGGTGGGGGGAGGGTACGGAGGGGGAAGTGGTGTACCCACAACATGACTAACAAAAATGTACAACTGAAATCTCACAAGGTTGTAATCTATCACTTCCCATGTGTACGGCAATTGTACGTGAACATCTTCCAGGAGAGCCCTGATTCTGAAGAAGTTTGGTCCCATCGTTGCTCCAAGAGTGCATGTACTGTGAGCCTCTGGACCCTTCATTTTGGCCAGACAATATGGTCACCACAATTATTACACCATGCCCTCTCTCACTGATAGCTAGACTTTTCCTAGTTCTCATCCTCTTGTGGCAACTCATCCAGGCCCGTGGCTTCTACCGTCAAGTTTGCACAGATGATCCTCAAATCAAGTAAGAAAGTCATAGAATTTCAGAAAGAGAAGTAGGCCTCATGGGTCATTTACCCAACTCCTTCATTTTACTGATAAAGGCAAAATTAAGTCACCCCTGAGGCCAAATCATGACCAAAATCACACAGCTCTCAAGAGATAGAGCCAGAATAATAAGCATAAGCCTCCAACGAATACTATCAAACTATAAAGAAATTAATTAACATGCTTACTTGCTAATTCAATGTCATGATGGGCCTCAATATTGCGAGAACCTCAGAAGAAGCATTAAAAGCAAATATATTCGTACAAAACAACACTAAGGATTAAGATCTTCATTTGTCCCCGAGTTGAGAGGCCGCAGGCTCCAGTTTCCTTTCTAGAGCAGTATTTACTGGCCTGCATCATCATGGAAAATAATTGCCCTGAACGCCTACCTGCAGAAACAATCATGAAAACATTTACCCGAATTTATGTAATAAAAGGAACACCTTGAATGAAACACAAATACCTGGTCCACATTTTATCAGCACTTAAAAGTCAATTATCATTTCACACCAGAAGTGAAAGCAGCGACACTGACAGACTCCTCACAATAAACCTACACACTCCCAGCTCTTCGGTCACTCTTGAGCCTTCTCAAGCCGCTAGAGGCCAGCAGATCGCATTGGGAGAACAAGCGTTCTACATGATCAAGGACAATAATTTGTCCTCCATTAATCTGTGCATTAAAGAAAAGTATTGTTTACGAGGCACACCGCTTTATAAATTAGCAAGTGTGGGCACCAGAAAGCATGGGAACCATCATCATGCTGCCCTCACCCCACAAAGGATGCTCTGACAACTGGGCTTTTTATCCGCTTACGCAAAATAACTGAGTCACTGCGACAACCTCCTCTTTGAGCTCCCTGACTCCCAATTCTTGCCTTTCTAATCCATCCTACTTCCTGTGGCCAGACATTTCTGCCTGGAACATTATGTTAATCACCCTAGCCCCTGCTCAAAATGATCAGTGATTCAGAGGAGGGCCAGAGCTAGGAAGTGTCATCTGGAACAGGACCATATTCTTTCATTCATGACCTTATGGGGAGCTGGGGTCATGTTGATGAAAATCAACTTGGAAGATGTTATCCTAGCACAGCCAAAAAGTCACGTGGGTTACAGGTGGGTTGACCATAAGCTTCAGTTTTCCTGGTATCTCCCAGTTTGTGCCTGTTACCACAGCTAATAGCACTCCCTTCAGCTCTCAAACGTGTCCCAGTTTGGACAACAAATGTTACAGTAACAGTAGTTATGAGCATTATGATGCCACATGCCCTCCACCAACATAAACGTTTTTTACTAAGTTCTAGACGCCACAAGGAACCCCTGGGACAGCTTACACAGTCTTCTGATCTAATCCTCCACTCAGCGCCACTTCATCCGCATGAGAGCAAGTAGGAACAGCATCAGGATCAGTGGGATAAGTCAGCTAGCTGATGCACCACCCTCTGTCCTACATTGTGTTCATCATTTCCTTGTGTGTCCTTGACACCTTGTGATTCTCCATCTGAAAACAGAAGGACTCAGGCTTTACTGGACGTCGTGATGCTCATCGGCCTCCCACACATCGCATCACTAGGTCAGCAACTAAGTACCCAGAATTACACCAGCCCCGTGGAGTAGCCCAGGGAGAGGTGCAAGCTTTCCACCACATGGGGAAAGGAGGTTGTCACCAGGGGATCCTGGTTAATAGATTTTTTTAAAATTCTAGGTTAGAAGGTGTAAACTTTCTAAATCATGGAACACTTACAACTCCATATCTTTGATGTTTAAAAAGAGGACCTAGAATATTGTCCCATCTATTCCTATTAAAGTCACTCTAACAAAAAAGAATTTTAAAATACAGTCAAATACCCTCTATTTTTTTTTTTTTTATTAATGTTATGATAGATTACAACCTTGTGAGATTTCAGTTGTACATTTTTGTTAGTCATGTTGTGGGTACACCACTTCCCCCTCCGTACCCTCCCCCCACCCCCCCTTTCCCTGGTAACCACCGATCAGATCTCCTTATCAATATGCTAATTTCCACCTATGAGTGGAGTCATATAGAGTTCGTCTTTCTCTGACTGACTTATTTCGCTTAACATAATGCCCTCGAGGTCCATCCACATTGTTGTGAATGGGCCAATTTCGTCTTTTTTTATGGCTGAGTAGTATTCCATTGTGTATATATACCACATCTTCTTTATCCAATCATCAGTTTCTGGGCATGTAGGCTGGTTCCACGTCTTGGCTATTGTAAATAATGCTGCGATGAACATAGGGGTGCAACGGACTCTTGAGATATCTGATATCAGGTTCTTAGGATAGATACCCAGTAATGGGATGGCTGGGTCATAGGGTATTTCTATTTTTAACTTTTTGAGAAATCTCCATACTGTTTTCCATAGTGGCTGTACCAGTTTGCATTCCCACCAACAGTGTATGAGGGTTCCTCTTTCTCCACAACCTCTCCAACATTTGTCGTTCTTGGTTTTGGATGTTTTTGCCAATCTAACGGGGGTAAGGTGATATCTTAGTGTAGTTTTGATTTGCATTTCCCTGATGATTAGCGATGATGAACATCTTTTCATGTGTCTATTGGCCATATTCATATCTTCTTTTGAGAAATGTCTGTTCATGTCCTCTGCCCATTTTTTGATCGGGTTGTTTGTTTTTTTGTTGTTAAGCAGTGTGAGTTCTTTGTATATTATGGAGATTAACCCTTTGTCGGATAAGTGGCTTGTAAATATTTTTTCCCAATTAGTGAGCTGTTTTTTTGTTTCAATCCTGTTTTCCCTTGCCTTGAAGAAGCTCTTTAGTCTGATGAAGTCCCATTTGTTTATTCTTTCTATTGTTTCCCTCAACTGAGGAGTTACAGTGTCCGAAAAGATTCTTTTGAAACTGATGTCAAAGAGTGTACTGCCTATATTCTCTTCCAAAAGACTTATTGTCTCAGGCCTAATCTTTAGGTCTTTGATCCATTTTGAGTTTATTTTGGTGTGTGGTGAAAAAGAATGGTCAATTTTCAATCTTTTGCATGTGGCTGTCCAGTTTTCCCAGCACCATTTGTTGAAGAGACTTTCTTTTCTCCATTGTAGGCCCTCTGCTCCTTTGTCGAAGATTAGCTGTCCATAGATGTGTGGTTTTATCTCTGGGCTTTCAATTCTGTTCCATTGATCTGTGGACCTGTTTTTGTACCAGTACCATGCTGTTTTGATCACTGTAGCTTTGTAGTATGTTTTGAAATCGGGGATTGTGATTCCGCCGGCTTTGTTTTTCTTGCTCAGGATTGCTTTAGCAATTCGCGGTCTTTTGTTGCCCCATATGAATTTTAGGATTGTTTGTTCAATTTCTGTGAAGAATGTTCTTGGGATTCTGATTGGGATAGCATTGAACCTGTATATTGCTTTAGGTAGTATGGACATTTTAACTATGTTTATTCTTCCAATCCATGTGCAAGGAATGTTTTTCCATCTCTTTATGTCATCGCCTATTTCTTTCAAGAAAGTCTTGTAGTTTTCATTGTATAGATCCTTCACTTCCTTGGTTAAGTTTATCCCAAGGTATTTTATTCTTTTCGTTGCGATTGTGAATGGGATAGAGTTCTTGAGTTCTTTTTCTGTTAGTTTATTGTTAGTGTATAGAAATGCTACTGATTTATGCACGTTAATTTTATACCCTGCTACTTTGCTGTAGTTGTTGATTATTTCTAATAGTTTTTCTGTGGATTCTTTGGGGTTTTCTATGTATAAGATCATGTCGTCTGCAAACAACGAGAGTTTTACTTCTTCGTTACCTATTTGGATTCCTTTTATTTCTTTTTCCTGCCGAATTGCTCTGGCCAGCACCTCCAGAACTATGTTGAATAGGAGTGGTGAAAGTGGGCACCCTTGTCTTGTTCCTGTCCTCAGAGGGATGGCTTTCAGCTTTTGTCCATTGAGTATGATGTTGGCTGTGGGTCTATCATATATGGCCTTTATTATGTTGAGGTACTTTCCTTCTATACCCATTTTACTGAGGGTTTTTATCATAAATGGGTGTTGGATCTTGTCGAATGCTTTCTCTGCATCTATTGAGATGATCATGTGGTTTTTGGTTTTCATTTTGTTGATGTAGTGTATCACGTTGATTGACTTGCGGATGTTGAACCATCCCTGTGTCCCTGGTATAAATCCCACTTGATCATGGTGTATAATCTTTTTGATGTATTGCTGTAATCGGTTAGCCAAAATTTTGTTGAGGATTTTTGCATCTATGTTCATCAGTGATATCGGCCTGTAGTTCTCCTTCTTTGTGTTGTCCTTGTCAGGTTTGGGGATCAGAGTGATGTTGGCTTCATAGAATGTGTTAGGGAGTTCTCCATCTTTCTCAATTTTCTGGAACAGTTTGAGGAGAATAGGTATTAAGTCTTCTTTGAATGTTTGGTAGAATTCTCCAGAGAAGCCGTCTGGTCCTGGACTCTTATTTTTGGGGAGGTTTTTGATTACCGTTTCTATTTCCTTACTTGTGATTGGTCTATTCAGATTCTCCATTTCTTCCTGATTCAGTTTGGGGAGATTGTAGGAGTCTAGGAATTTGTCCATTTCTTCCAGGTTGTTCAATTTGTTGGCATATAGTTTTTCATAGTATTCTCTTATGATCTCTTGTATTTCATTGGTATCTGTTGTGATTTCTCCTCTGTCATTCCTGATTTTATTAATTTGCGATTTCTCTCTTCTTTTCTTGGTGAGTCTGGCTAGGGGTTTGTCAATTTTGTTAATTCTTTCGAAGAACCAACTCTTTGTTTCATTGATCCTTTCTATTGTCTTTTTTGTTTCAATATCGTTTATTTCTGCTCTTATTTTTATTATTTCCCTCCTTCTACTGACTCTGGGCCTTGTTTGTTCTTCTTTTTCTAGTTCTGTTAGGTGTCGTTTGAGGTTGCTTACGTGAGCTTTTTCTTGTTTAGTGAGGTGAGCCTGTATTGCGATGAATTTCCCTCTTAGGACTGCTTTTGCTGCATCCCAAATGATTTGGTATGTCGTGTTCTCATTTTCATTTGTCTCCAGATAATATTTGATTTCTTCTTTAATTTCTTCAATGATCCATTGTTTGTTGAGAAGCGTGTTGTTTAGTCTCCACATTTTTGCACCTTTCTCTGCTTTTTTCTTGTAGTTGATTTCTAGTTTAATAGCGTTATGATCAGAAAAGATGCTTGATATTATTTCAACTCTCTTGTATTTATTGATGTTTGCTTTGGTTCCCAAAATATGGTCAATCCTTGAGAATGTTCCATGTGCACTTGAGAAGAATGTGTAACCTGCTGTTTTTGGATGAAGTGTTCTATATATATCTATTAAGTCCATCTGGTCTAATTTTTCATTTAATTCTATTATTTCCTTGTTGATTTTCTGTCTGGATGTTCTGTCCATTGGTGTTAATGGTGTGTTGAGGTCCCCTACTATTATTGTATTGTTGTTGATGTCTTCTTTTAGTTCTATTAAGAGTTGCTTTACAAATTTTGGTGCTCCTGTGTTGGGTGCGTATATATTTATAAGTGTTATGTCTTCTTGGTGGAGAGTCCCTTTTATCATTATATACTGTCCCTCTTTGTCTTTCTTTATCTGTTTTGCTTTGAAATCTACCTTGTCTGATATTAGTATAGCGACACCTGCTTTCTTTTGTTCATTATTAGCTTGGAGTATTGTTCTCCATCCCTTCACTCTGAGTCTGTGTTTGTCTTTGGGGCTGAGGTGTGTTTCCTGGAGGCAGCATATTGTTGGATCTTGTTCTTTGATCCATCCTGCCACTCTGTGTCTTTTGATTGGGGAGTTCAATCCATTTACATTTAGAGTGATTATTGAGACGTGGGGGCTACCACTACCATTTTGTGTCTTGTTTTCCGGTTTTCTTCAGTTTCCTTTGTTTCTCGTCCCATGGTTTAATCTGTTCTGATGTAGAGCTGCTACTCTCTGTTGTTGTCCTTCTACTTATCTCCTCTGCTCTTGGTTTTGTAGCCCCTTTCCTTTTTTGGATTTTTCAGGAATGAGGGTTTTCCTGAGGATTTCCTGAAGAGGAGGTTTTGTGGCAATGAACTCCCTTAATTTTTGTTTATCTGGGAAAGTTTTTATTTCTCCATCGTATTTGAAGGATATTTTCGCTGGGTAGAGAATTCTCGGCTGTAGGTTTTTGTCCTTCAGATTTTTGAATATATCATTCCACTCTCTTCTAGCCTGTAAAGTTTCTGCTGAGAAATCTGCTGATAGCCTGATGGGGGTTCCTTTGTAGGTTAGTTTCTTTTGCCTGGCTGTCCTTAATATTTTCTCCTTGTCGTTGACTTTTGCTAGCTTCACTACTATATGCCGTGGAGTTGGTCTTCTTGCATTGATAAAGTTTGGAGATCTATTGGCTTCTGTCACCTGAAGATCCATCTCCCTCACCAGATTTGGGAAGTTCTCAGCCATTATTTCTTTGAATAGGTTTTCTGCCCCTTTCTCCTTCTCTTCTCCCTCTGGTATACCTATAATCCTTACGTTGCATCTCCTAATTGTGTCTGATAATTCTCGGAGAGTTTCTTCATTTCTTTTAAGTCTTGCTTCTCTCTCCTCCTCTGCCTGCAACAATTCTATATTGCCATCTTCCAAATTGCTAATTCTTTCCTCCATATTATCGGCCCTACTGTTCAGAGCATCTAGATTTTTCTTAATCTCCTCTATTGTGTTCTTCATTTCCAATATTTCTGTTTGGTTCTTCTTTATCGTATCAAACTCTTTTGTGACATAGCTCCTGAACTCGTTGAGTTGTCGGTCAGAATTCTCTCTTAACTCAGTGAGTATTTTAATGATGGCTGTTTTGAAGTCATCATCATTTAGGTTATATATCTCATTTTCTTTGGGATTGTTTTCTGTGTATTTGTTACTTTCTTTCTGTTCTGGAGATTTAATGTATTTTTTCATATTGCTTGATGATGTTGATTTGTGCCTCCGCATGGAGATAGAGTTTAGTTGCTCCTTTCACTTGTTTCAGCTGCTGCGGTGGGGGGAGCAGCTGTTTATACTTCACCAACCAGGAACCCTGTCCGTAGTTGCTAACTGGGCCTGGGCCCCTCTTCGTAGCCACAGTGGCCCTTTGGATTCCCTCCTCTGCCGTGGGGGCCGTCACGGGGGGCTTCAGGCTGCAGGGGCCTACTGTTGTTGCCCACCTAGATGCGCTCTCTCCTTGGGGTCTGCAACGGTGTTATGGGCTTTTCCAGCGGCCAGGGGTGGGATCACTTATATTTGTCGCTCCGTTGCTGTCGGCACCCACCAAATCTCACTTGTCCTCTATGGGTCGCAGGAGAGCTATTGGCATCTTCTACAGTCTGTGGTTAGTACACCTAGCTATGCTGCTTTTGCCCTGGGGTCTTCCAGCCTTGTGGCTGGCGGCTGGGTGCCTTCTACTGGTGCTGTGCAGAGGCTTTCCCTAAGGCTTCTGTGAGCCTGTGGGGTTTCCCCCTAGGCTACTAAGCTGGGTCTCTGGAACTCTCTCCAGCCCCAGTCCTCTCCGAGATCTCCGGCAATCCCTAGCCTCACCGGGTGGGCAACGGCAGCTGGGGGTCGCCCCGTCCTCTGGGCTTCTCTCCGGGCCTCTGCCGGGAGCTCTGAATGCTCAGCGTGGCCCCTCTGCTACCGGCAGACAGAGAGTTTTGTCTGCTGCCTGGCGGAGCTCCGGCGCTTCCCCTCCGGGTCGCCGGACCCGCCTTGAAAGTTCCCCGCCCCGGTCCTCTCCGAGATCTCCGGCACTCCATAGTCCCCACGGGGTGGGCAACGGCAGCTGGGGTCGCCCCGCGCTCTGGGCTTCTGTCCGGGCCTCTGCCGGGAGCCCTGAGTGCTCAGCGTGGCCCCTCTGCTACCGGCAGAAGGTTTGTGCCTGGCGGAGCTCCGGCGCTTCCCCTCCGGGTGGCCGATCCGGCCCTTCCCAAGTTTCCCCCGCCCGGTCCTCTCCGAGATCTCCCGGCAATCCCTAGTCCCGCGGGGCGGGCAACGGCAGCTGGGGGTCGCCCCGCCCTCTGGGCTTCTGTCCGAGCCTCTGCCGGGAGCCCTGAGTGCTCAGCGTGGCCCCTCTGCTACCGGCAGACAGAGAGTTTTGTCTGCTGCCTGGCGGA